>NC_133758.1:12926500-14199500 GCF_036562045.2 Rhinolophus sinicus | reverse complement strand
TAGACTCGCCTTTCCCCTGGCTGACTGACTGCTTGGCCCGGATGTTGCCTAGGGGATCTTTTCCATCTCCAGTATTCTGTAATTTTATTGCTCTTCTGAAATTTGACTTAGGTTTGTTCAGAATTATTCAATGAACATACCATTTTTATTCATTTCAGCCTTTCAGGTGTTATCAGCATCTCTTATCCACATTGAGGGAGAGAAAAAAAAGGAAACATCATCATTAGTTTTTGAATGTCTTCAAACTTGATTTAAAATACGATCTGAACTTTATAATTAGTTAGGAATCTAGCCCTAGCACTACTCACGTAGTAAACATTTCTTTTGCTGAATTCTCAATATTAAAGTTTAGTCCAGAAAAGAAACTCGCTGACTATTCCACCATACTTTGCTGCTTCAACATCTCTTTCTAGCTCCTTCTGTGCCCCGGGCATCAGGGTCTTCCGCAGGGGTGATGCGTCCTCCAGCGCATTCCTTCTGTTTATTGTTCAACATGTGTTTGTCCTCTTGCTCACATCTTTCTTTTTAGTGGGAAACATTAAAGGAAGGCTCACCACCCTTCTCTCCTCTGAGTTCCTGCTTTGCCAGTTATATTCTCAGTCAAAGATTTAAGCAGCACAACACTCACAAAGGAACTATAAGCAGAATTTTCTGTAATCAGTTTACCTTCTTTTAACAATGATGGACGTGCCTACGTAATGCATCTTTATTTTCAACTAAAACTTCAAATAATGACTGCTAGATGTTATAGAAATACCTATAACTTCCAGAGAATTTTTCGTAAAGGTAACCCAGTTTACACATGAAGTACACAGACTAATTAGAGCAGGACAGATCTTCTTATAACTTCATGTAGGTATTTAAATATCAAGATGATTTGACCAGAGGGAGAAGCTATATTTGGATCTCTTACCGAATAACAAAATACACCTTGAATAGAGTTGCTGTGTGGATCACATGTGGATTTTAATTAAAAGTCAATCTTTTCCCCAGCAGTCTATATAAAGGAAGCTTGGAAACAGAAGAGTATCTTTTTTATGTTAGGGATGGCAGAGGAATATAATGTCACTGTCCTATCAGGAAATTCTCACGTTTTGGAAAGATTTATTTTATCATGTACATATTCTTATGTATAGCCTGGACAATGCCAGGCTGTATGTTCTTTATAGAGAGAGAATAAGTCTCAGTTAATATAATTTTTGCATCAATACTACATAACTATTGGCAGAACAGACTGAGTAGCGGATTGCTTGTGAAAGTATTGAGTGTGGGATAAACTACCAGTACTAGTGAATTAACTGAAAATAATATACATACTAAAAACAATTTTGTTATTCTGAGTTTTTTGATAATTTTATACACAGGAGTGAATTTTGCTCCCTTTCAGATATATGTCCTTAAATATAGCCTTTTCGTGCAGCATATAAACAAATTACCTTTAACTTCTTTTTAGGAAAACATTTGAAGATTTCCAACAAAATATTTGTTCTTGCTTTATTCTGAGCTTTGTGATACGGATTCAGCGCTAGTTCTTGATAATTTGTTAACAAGGCGTTTGTAACACTTTGGACAGATGCACATACTGTTTTCAATCTTCACGGTTAATTATTCGATTTTGTATTTGATGCCTGAACACCCTGACGCCTAATCACTGCTCATTGTTGCAAGTCTATTATATTCTAACTGTTTGAGTGCTCCCATTGACCTTGAACTGACATTATAAGCTGTGTCTAATCTTTGCAGTCTATATTTCTAATGCTTCTTTTCTTTTTTCCTTTTTTTCTGATCCCTGGTTAGCATCACAATGGGGCTGCCTTTGAGCCCAGCAGCCGACTCCGCCCGCTCCGCTAGGCACGCCCTGTCGCTCATTGCCACTGCCAGACCACCCGCCTTCATCACCACTATAGCCAGAGAGGTGAGTGGGCCGTCTCCGTGTGCTCTGCCTTCTCATTTAGAGGAATTATTTGGCATTGTGAGCTGAGGGTCCACATCCACAAAAAAGCCTTCCAGGTTGTTGTAGAAAAAGGCAAGTTAATCATTTGGTACTGAAATGAATGCATTTTACCTGTGTGCATGCACTCTGAATTCCATGGAGGTGCGTTCATGATTTTGTGCTTTCCTATTCATTTCTCTTCTCGAAGTTAATTCACTTGTAAATATCTAACAATAATTTTTCAATCTGAAATATAGCAGGCTTATTCAAATTCAAGTATATTAAAGGCGTTCCTATTTTACACGTATATCTACCTGTAATCAAAACCAAACTTCTTCCTTAACGCTGGCTTTCCAACTGTAAACAAAAATGTAAGTCATAAACTTGCTAATTGTTTTTCCTGTTACATGTCACAGATAAAGACTTCAATGCCGATTGATCCCCACATTCTTAGTGTTCTAACTAATTGCCCACATCTAACTGAAAGGCTAGTAAAGAACAATGAACCAATTATAGGATCTTCCCTATAGGTCTTAGTAGTGGGAGAGAAAGGAAAGGATGAGACGCTCCTAAATTTTTGCAAAGGTTTGTTCCATTTTAGCAGGAATAATGTCCATGAGGTTTGGGCTCTGTCGGAGTTGTTTTTCCGTTAGCTGCGATGAATTTTTAAAATACTAAATAAATACCTCTGCGTCAGTCCTGATAACCTGAAACCTATTGGGCCTGTGTCTGCCCCGGAGACATCCTTAATCGGCCTGCAGCAAATATCTGTGACATAACGACAGCTAGAAGGAAGGAAGGTCCTAATAGCAGCTTGTATGGGTTTCTAGAGGCAGTGGAACTTTGTTCATAGCTAAACTACATTTGTAGACTTAAGGCTGTGTGTTTTTCTAATAGTGCACAGTAAAGTGAGGTTCCACTGTATTTAAAACATATGTATATGTGTGTTTATATATTTTATAGCTATTACATACTTATATCAAGTGTATGTTTGTATAAAAGAACAGACTTATTAGCCATGGAATTTTTTTTTTACCAGTTTTTCCCATCAGTAGAATATGCACAGATTGTAATACTGAATATGCTGAGTAAGTCTTACAACAGCCTGACTACGTACACACATCCCATAAATGCCAGGCATCAAACCGCTTCTTTAAAGAGAATAAACAAGTATTTATATTGTGTGTGTTTTTTTCAACTTAATTTGCCCTGTTTATATATGTGAGTATTTTAAAATGAACTGTTAGAATAGCCATGCTTTGGATTTATTCTACTCCAGCATTTGGTTAGAAAGGTAATGTTTAAATATTTTAATGTAATCATCCACTTTGATTACCTTTTCAAAACAAGTTTTCCATTTCACTTAGAGTTTTCGAGTAAAATGCTGAAGTATTTCTCCCTGTTGTTGCTGTCTCCTATGCCCTCCCTCTGCGCACTCCACCAGCGCTGGTCCATGGCCAGTCCAGGGCCCACTGAGGCTCTTTCCCCTCTGAACTGTGTAAGACTTACAATTTGGATGGGGAAAATCACACTAAACTTACATCATTTCCAAGGCTCACTATTTTTGGAAGCATGTTTATTTGAATCTCCCAACTTAATTATAAAGCACCTAGCATGGTGCCTGTGACATAGTAAGTGACATATAAACATCATTATTACTTGAGAGAAAGGATCGTATTTTATATTTGCTGATATCCCCTAACTGCTGTCTACCTCCGTGCCAAATATACCGACTTTACAAACCTTCAGTCTGTCTCTTTTTAAAAAATGTCATGGTGACATTGTGTGCAAGTCTCCTAGACCCAGAAACTTACAGAATTTTATTAGAGAATATGTACTGAGTTTTCGTTGTGCTAAATACCTTCTTTTGCAATCCGAAGTATTTCCTGACTCACTTCAGGAGGTCTGTTTGTGTTGATTTTTTTAATTTTTCTGTGGTAATAAGTGAAAAATAAACCAGCAGCTAGAAATGTAAAACCCTATCAAATGTCAACCATACCTACAGTGTGAATGTTTTTATAGGTACACAGGCATACTGCTCTTGCAGCAAACACCCAATCGCAGCAGAATATACACACGACAGCTCTTGCACGAGCCAAAGGGGAAATTCTGAGAGTCATTGAAATTCTTATTGAAAAGATGCCCACAGATGTGGTGGATCTTCTCGTAGAGGTAAGAATATCCTGTTTTAAATGACACATCAACAGCCTCAATGAAATACCCCAGTGTAGTAATACAAACCATCATCTTTATTTCCAGCATTTCTAAAAGAAGGAAAAAGATAACTACAATAAATTAACATCTGTACTATTTAAATTTTCCTCAAAAATCAAAATGATTGCTCTGTCCATTTACTATTCACAGGGAATTAAGTGGTCTATGTTAGCATAACTCTTAAAGGTCCTGTTCTCTTTGACAGCTTTCATTATAAATAAAACAAAACATACAGTGTGCTTGAATAAAAGCTACCTGTCCTGTACATAAATATGAATAGCCTTTAAAGTAAAAAGTCCTGTTTCTTCATTTTACTGCACTGTCTTACAAATGTTTTTCACCGACAAAAAAAAAAAAGATAAGCCTCTCGTATAAAGTAAAAATACTGTAGTTCTAGTAAATATGCTGTAGTAGTTTTGAAGTAAATATTAAAATCAAGCTATCTAGAATTTCCATGGGCAAATGAGGCCTAAGATAATAATTTAAATTTTGGAAAATCAAGAATTTGAAGTTAATTTCAGATTTCTATCTTTTCTCTAAAGGTTATGGACATCATTATGTACTGCCTTGAAGGTTCTTTAGTTAAAAAGAAAGGTCTTCAAGAATGTTTCCCAGCCATCTGCAGGTAAAGAAGCCTATCATAGCATGCAAAATAAAAATTTTCAGTAACAATTTTTTTTTAAATTTTGGTATAGTTGTCTTGTTAAGTTAGAAATCCAATCATTAATATCTGCTTACTTGCTAAATCAATTTAGGCAGCATACAGTCAAAAACACAAATATAACAGAATTAACTATTTGAAATTGGGTCATGAAGAGGTTTTCTCAAAATGTGAAAAAGGAATAAGAGCATGTATTGAATATGTCTAGTCTTATATCTATTAGTAAAATTAACATCTACATTACAAAAAAAAGAGAGTTAGGAAGCTTC
Organism: Rhinolophus sinicus; assembly: GCF_036562045.2. Lineage (NCBI taxonomy): Eukaryota > Metazoa > Chordata > Mammalia > Chiroptera > Rhinolophidae > Rhinolophus > Rhinolophus sinicus. The sequence continues at coordinate 14,194,423 of NC_133758.1, read as the reverse complement.
TGGCTTAGAAGAGAAGATACACTTTTAGCCAATAGAAACATTTATGCCACATTTTTGCTGGTAAATTTTATTTTTAATGTAAAGGTGAGCATCTGCCTATTACAGATGTTTTGCCTATGAGAAAATAAGAAAAGAAGCCAAGAGCAGTTAAAATTTTTATAAACAACGCTGTATATTTTAACTATAACTTTAAGATTTTTTATGTGTATGGCCTATAATTGTTATGAAATGAAGACTTTTTTAAATGCAAAAATGTAGCAATATTATGCTTATTTTTCCTTTAAAGTATTTTAAGTTAGTATTTATATCTTGAGGTACACTTAAAAAATTTTTTTGACCTCCATGTATTCAGTGAAACTAATGTTTAAATCTGTTGAAGGTAATCATTTTTGTAAAAAAGAGAACTTCCACTTGGTCATAGTTACATAACTTTTTTCTTTTTAAGACAAATTCAGTGATATCCTGCCTTATTTTTTGCTCAGTTCTATAAGTGTTTTGTAGTGGAAAGCTATATTTTAAACTAAGTTTTCTGAGAGCAGTGACATTACACTATGCATCTTTATGTCTTCTGTATTTCCTGGTATTTCGTCAAGTTTTTGCTGAATTAATTCCACTCTTTCAGCATTCTCATGTATATGTTTCATATTCACAATAGACTTTATAGTTTATATTTTAATCTCTTCATTTTGCTGTTTCTGATTTCCACCACCCAGAAGTTAAAACATGAACACGTTTAAGAAAAAGATTATGTTGTATTATACACGTGTACAGGTGCATATTTTCTTGTAATATGGATTAGGCATGTTAGAATACCATAATTTTTTAAACATCATGCCACATCAATTTTGGTTTATGTCCTTTTTGTTAAAAACTATATCAATTTTTTTATGCAGATAATTGATGTTAAGAATTAATGTAGCTGCTAGATTCCCAGTCGATTGTTCTCTAAGAAAGTATCTAAGTGAAAATGGTCATTTGTCTGTCACTTAGTGGAGGTGAAGAAGCAATTTTATTAGGACTTAGGTTACTGAGTGTTAGCAATGCATTAATAGCACCAGTCACCGCTATGTGAATAAGCCTCCTGGAGCTAAGGTGAGGAAATGGCTCAATGTTTCAAGGGCCTTTTTTCTTTGCTGGAAGCCTGCCTCCTCTGCAAGCAGCACCCTCCGTGCCTTGAGTCACCTTAGTTTGCCGGGTCCACTTTTGTTTCCTATTGTGTAATCACTGGAAAGGAAGGGTCCTGCGTCATTGCTAAGGAGGCAGGTGTGTAAAGTGAATGCTTAGTACCAGTGTTTTTTTCTGATAGGCAGAAAGCAGTTGTGTTTTGTTTGAGCACCTACTGTGTATCAAGTACTCCCCTAGGCCCTGGGGTACAGTGATGAATGGGAAGATATCCTCAAAGAGCTCAGGGTCTAACTGCGTTGGTAATTATAACAATAAATAACTCCAGGGTGCTATGTTATATGCTGGAGTAGAATTACATACCAGGGACAAGGTTGGCCAATAAAGAGAGGGCTGAACTCTGTACATGGGAGTCTCAGAAAGTTTCACAGAGGAGAAGGCACACTGATAATATCTGTGAAAATGCTTTTTAAAAAAGTAGCTGCCAGATGGAGGGAAGGAGTTGTCCTTCACCGGGGGTTGGGTGGTGGTGGTAGGAACTGTAGTCAGTTTTGGGAAAGCTTCGCGGAAAAGCTGATGGGGTGGTCTTGGCAGAATGAATAGGTGGGTGCCATCTTGAATCACACAGAGAACCAGGCCAGTGAATGGTTAGAGGTGCAAAAGTATGCAGTGAGTTTGGTAAGTGCTGTGTCGTCAGGGCTAGAATGTAGATTGAGGATGGAAGTCTAGTATACAAGTAGTGCTTTGAATTCCATATGAAGGAATTTTGCCATTCTATAAGCAATGGGAAGGCAGCAAAGTTTAAGCAAAAATATGTACCATGTTTCCCCGAAAATAAGACCTAGCCGGATAGTCAGCTCTAATGCATCTTTTGGAGCAAAAATTAGTATAATACCTGGTCTTATTTTACTATAGTATAATAATTTTATTTATAGTAAAATAAGACCGAGTCTTACAGAATACAATACAATAAATAATATAATATAATACTGGGTCTTATATTAATTTTTGCTCCAAAACACGCATTAGAGCTGATTGTCCGGCTAGGTCTTATTTTCAGGGAAACACGTTAATTCTTTTCCCAGAACACAGTTGATGAGACTTAACTTTATGAAACATCAGATTTACAATGAACAGTTGTTGACTACCTCTTATTAAATTATGTCAGATATTATTAGAGCTGTGACTAGAATTAGCTACATAGGCCAACTTATTTAAGAATCAGCCCATAAACACAGAAAGATGATTAACAATGTCAGGTTGTAGCTTATGCCAAATGTGAGTTGAAACAGAAAATAAATTATGGAGGACTTCACAGAACACTAAGCTTAGTTGGGACCTCCAAAGTTTTATAGGTCAATGCCACACTACCTACTGGCTGATTTGTACTAAGTTGATAAATGAACAAAGATATCAACAGAAGTTAAAAGTATTTTATTGAATATCTGCCATGCCCATGCCATCGCACTAGGTATCTTACAGTATTTACGAGCCCTCTACTTATAAATAAATGCCTTTCACTAAATATGAAACTCCAGTTCATGTTGATGACGTGTATGTCTGTGGTCTAGTCGTGTGACATCTGTTTTTAAAATCTTTATATAGCTTTGTATTATTTTTGCTTTTCCTTTTCTTTACCCTTTTTAAAAGATGCTATGGATTTTAGCTTAGGCCGATTTCTGTAATGTTGCTGTATACCAGTATTCAGTTACTATGGTTGGCAGATCACAAAAAGGTGTAAAACTTCATTCAGCATTCTTTTTAAATGAGATATTTGTCACAGCACCCAGCAAAATGCTCATGATTTAGGTGTTCAGAGAATGGTAGTTTCCTGTGGGTCTCTTCATAATGTGAAAACCCAAACTATGTACAGAAGAAATTAGTTAATCTATATTTGAAAGTATCTTATATGTATAAAACGTGTAAGATGACATTATCATTTTTATATATGTAAAAAAATCGGTTTGCTTCCCAAAATACTAAATAATTTTTTAGTCAATGTTGTAAAGGTGATCTTCACATCTAAAATTGTATTAATTTAATTAAGAGCTAATATAGTACACCGAAGTCACTGAGTATTTAAAACTAAAAATATTCTGCCTTGAGTTATACATCAAATCCAGTCTTTTCTGTGAGTATCAAGGTGAACTAGCATCATCAAATGCTGAATGACCCTGAGTTTGCCTTTCTTAATAAATGGGCTTGTGATTCTGATATGCATCTGGGTTTTGAGTTTTGAGTTTAGAATTTTAAAACTTTTAATGTGGTAATTTTTCCAAGATTTTCTTTATTGTTGGCAGTTTCGCATTTCTCAGATTGCATATTAAAATAAAATTGCTGTTTTATTCTTATTATGAAAGTCTTCAGTTTTAGCTGAGGCTAACCTCTATATGTTGCTGCATGCCAATGGTCAGTTTTATTCATTCAGGTGGGTTTTTTGTTTATTTGTTTATGTATTCATGTTTATTAATTACATAATGACTTATTTATAATTTAATGAGAGGTGAATTTATCCACCCAATTATATTGCTAACTGCATTTCTTTTCTTTGATATCTTTGTTCAAATCATATTTAAAGTTTAGGTTACAAATTGTAAATTCATTGAAAGAAAGAAGGATTGGTACAAAAAGTTTGATTTTTCTAATTTTGTTCATATAATAGCTTTTCTGTCAATTGTTAAAACTTTTTATATCTTCTGCTTAAAAATAGAAATGGATTAAAATACAAGCCAGTAAAATTTGATAGACATTCTCTCTTATCACTCACCAAAAACTCACTTGCTGATACATATTAAAACATGAGGTTATAGAAATGCATAATTAATAAAATAATGTAATCATCATATATCACTTTACAGATTACCAAGTGTTTTCAAACCCATTAATTCTCAAAATTATTTAAGAAAGGATTTTATATAAATTAAAATTTGGGGAGAATTAGATTGTGGTATTTGTTAGTCAAGTGACTAATAAAGTTGTACCTTCCAGGTAAAACCCAAACCTTATTATTCATCATTTATTGCTTTTGCAATCCAGTTTTTAACCTGTAATAATTTACTTTTCCATTTATACACACACACATCACCCACATAACTTGTTCCATAGAAGATCTTAAGCAGCTTTGAAAGTTACTGTATAATGTAAAATGGAAAATCGAGGCAAAGGGAAGAAGATAAGAGTAGGAAAGACAAGGCCCAGGTGAGTTTGGAAGTTCTGTGTGTTTAGCATAGGTAAGCCATACAGTTCTCTAAACTTCTTAGCAGCCAGTGTACAAAGAGGAGCCGACCATCAATACCTGTCTAGTGTTCATATGCTAGAAATAGTTGTTCAAGAGAGAAACGTAACTATTTGTAAAAGTGAGATCAACAGGAAATTGAGAGTCCTCAGATAGTAGACATAAAATGTGTGTGATTTATTGAGCACGTCGTTTTAGAGATTTTGCCACTTCAGCATGTGGGAAGGAGCTCACGTAACTGAATATTAAAGTACATTCAGTCCTTATTAGTTGGGAGAACTGAGGACACAGATAAGAAGGTGAAAGGTAAAAACAGGTATTGAGCGCTCACCCCTGTTAGGCCCTGTAGGGTATAAGGATCCCTAAGTATAGTTCATGGACTGTCTTCAAGAGAATTACCTGAGTTCTCCGCTCCCCCTGGGAGCCGCCACTTCCATCTATCGTGAAGCCTGGGAAGCTGCAGTTAACAGCCTCCCATGGTGATTCTTATGTTCACTAAAGTTGAAAAGTACTGCAATAATCCCAAACCAAGAGAAACAGCGCCTGAGTCATTGTTCTTTGTGACCACGTTCTGGTATGTAAAACCTTGGATCTTGGAATACTTCTGTGTTTCTCTATTGAACAAACGGAATTTCCAAGGAAACACCTAAAGACACCCCTTCAGCTCCTGCATTCCAGTGATGCACCATTAGTTTTTAAAGACTTGCCCTTAGCCTGTCACAGAAGGCCTGCCAAGGACTGTAACTTCAAACTGTTCGTTAATCAGCTTTTATCTAAAACTCGATTGAAAAAAACGCAACACTTAGAAGCTAGTTAAATGGACACATGGTCCATTTGTTCCTCCACGCATTCTAGTTTATATCCCTAGATTAAACTCAACCATCGGAGGGCTGCATGTCTGGTCTCCTTCAGAACTGCCTTCCCCACGTGTTTCTTCAGCATTATCCGGCAGTTGGCACTGAGGCCCTTCCAAGAGGCCCGTGTCGTAAGGAGACGGCCAGAGCTCTTATTGTAGGGGGTCATGCTGATGGCATGCAGTACACTGCTTAGGGTCCCTTCTAGGAAGACTCAGTCAAGACACTTCTTTTAAATCAGGAAGATGAAAGCCTTCTTTATATTAACGGAAATACCCTAGATCTTTCTGGAGGAGTTTATGTATCTATAAATATTTTTCTATAATATATTTAGTACAAGATACAAAGTCACATAATTTTAACTGATGTATAAACTTTATAACCATAGATTTAAATATTTCCTAATAATTCACATTTTAGTTCTAGGGATATTATTATTAATATGGTGGCATCCATTAATAATAAAAGAAAATTATTTAGATTTTAGTGACCTTGAGAGAATGTAGCACCCACCACATCCTTCAAAAAGCACAGTTACACAAAAATAGTTCTACTGCCAGATTTTTCATCGCTATAATCAATAAGGCTATATTATTACATAGGAATTAAACTGCATTTTTTTTAGAACAGATATATTAGCAACAAGATTGTTGCAGCATTGAATTAATTTTGTGTCTATGAATAAGCAGAGTAAGAGATGTAATAAGGTAATCTTTAAGAAATGAATTCCTTAGATTCTCTCCCATCTCATTGGGCATTGTTTTGTCTTTGTCAGTCTCTTAGATGGTCTTCAAAACGGCCTCATCCAGCGCTGTATATAATTATTGTTAGGCGCAGAAGTACAGAGGGTTCTGAGTAATTTACATTTAATTGCCTGGACTATAAATAATGCAGCATCCTCAGTTAAAAATATCCTAGACACTAAGAAAGTAGAATTAACCTCTTTCAAGTCTTGGGAAGAGAAACATCACTAAAATTTCCTCACAATTCATCGTTAAAATTTAGTTACAGGTTGCTGTGCTACTGAACTTGAATATCCTTGTGAAATCCCTCATAGCAGACCAACCAGCAACGAGCTTGACTCAGTTTGATTAATTATTCCTCTTTTGTCACTGTATGAACTCTAACGCATTTTACACTACTATACGAGGTTGCATAAAATATGAAAATGTAGAAATGTACAGATGTTACCAAACTAAGAGAAAAGCAGTATAGAACACACGTGTGATATGTACTTGTTCTAAAATGAACACTTTAAGGGTTTGTTACTCATTTTGCAAAAATACCCTTTACTAATCTCAGAATAGAAAAATTCAAGCTCTTATAAGCTACTGACTATCAAAGCTGAGTTAGAAAGGAAGATAAAGTGCCTCTGGGAATATAATGTGATTATAATGTAACTTAAAATTTTAAGGCTATTTTATTATGTTCTCGAGGACTAGTAGTATTATAATACATAACAAATAAAGGATTAGGGATTCTTTAATGGAATTGTAAGTTGATGGGAAAATATGATTATATTTGGAGATATAAGAGATTTCAGGGTTTTTTCATAGCAAAGAAATAGATATGTCTCTAAATGTGATTGTTAGGCATGTGCAACTCCTCAGTTTTGCACACTAAGGGTATAAACCCATGTTGTTTATAGTGCCAGTAGCAACTAGAAGAGAGAATCATCTGGCCAAAAGCTCCATGCCCGAGAATTCCCAGAGAGATCCTTATTTCATGCATTTTTAGTCTTTTAAGTCGAGGCAATTTATTTGATGTATAACGAAGAGTAATTTAATTTTTATGCCTTTTAAAGACCTGTCAAATAAATTCACAGATTCAAAAGAAATCCTTCGTTGGGCTCTGGCCCAATTTTTAGTTTAGAAAATACGAACACTCGATATAGGCATTCAATAACTGTGGTTGAGTAATGATACCAGCTATGCCGCTTCACGTGTGTAGTCCTTAATTTCGTCATAATAAATGGCACCAGCTATTTCACTTAAGCAGTGACCTTGCTGCATTATTTTTATAGAATTAGGAGGTGTGGGATTTTGAATCTGAAAAGGACTTCATGTCATATGTTTCCTGCTCCTGTTCTTCATTTGACAAATGGACACATTTAGAGCATTTTTGTGCTGACAGTCCTATGAAGGTGAAGCCCAGCATTGCTGAAGAGATCTTACACCCGCTCTGCGTTCTGCAGGGGTGGGTGTGCACGCACTGCACAGGCGGGATCCACAGGTCGGGGACACGCGGAGCTGTGCCATGTCATCCGAGGACAACATGACTGCTGTGCTCCAGGCCCAGGCCTCTTCTTGCTGCATCCTTCATTCCAGCCTCCCTCACCTCCTCTCGGACTTTGCTCTTTAGAGAACCCTTCTCTCACTTTTATCCTCAACTGCTCTGTGGCATCTCTTCCTCAGCCTGGCAGCATGCTTTATCACCTCTCATTTAAAACCCTGCCTTCCCTTTTCATCTCCTGGAGCTGCTGTCCAGTCTCTCATCTCTCCTTCTCCAGGAAAAGGAGGCTGCGCACATTTTCTCACCTCTTGTGCCCTTCAGGTCTACTGTAACCTGACCTTTGCCCCGACTATTTTACTAATATCTCTCTCTCCCTTTGGTTCCAAACAGTTTTTTCATTGCCAAGTGTTTTCAGTCTTTAGTGTGTGGTTCTCCAACTTTTTGGTCTCAGGACCCCTTAAAAATTGAAGGTTAAATAAAACTACATAAAAGGTTAAAATTTAAATAAAAATAATTTTTACTCCTTCATCAAGGACATTCTTAAGTGAAAATGCTTTGTTACTTTGTTTTAGTTACTCCCAGTGCGTGGCAGTGAAGAACAGTGACAACCAGTATAGTTTGGTGCCACTGCCTGATATGGGCTAAAGCACCAGCAGTTTTAGCCATCATTGTTTTCACACCATCAGTACAAAGTCAACACGATGAAAATGACGTCTCAGTATTTTTACAAAAAGTTTTGGTCTCACAAACTTCCTCATAGGAGCATAAGTTCCCCAGGCACTCGTAGACTATACTTTGAGAACCACTGATTCAGTGGAACCTTTTTTTGCACTGAAATGTGAAACTCATTTCTTCTTTCTTAAAACTTCTACTTTCTGCATTCCCTATATCTCAAAGTCATAACCTTCCCTAGGATCCAGTACCTGGGAAGAAGGTAAGCTAGACGAGAAACACCTAGGATTAGTTTTTCTGAAATTGATTCTACTTACTCTAAAGGACCCTTCCCTTTTCCAGGGATTCCCAGCTCTCTTTGAATTTTAATGCTGCTGGTCCCAGAAGGGGCCTCCTTCAAGAACTCAGGACTTCTGGTGCTACACAGACCGCCATGGTCCATAATACCTGGCAGCACTGCCTGTCATTTAGGGCTCACATTACAGGTGATATCTTATTAAATGTATCAACCTGCATTCTTCAAATCCCAATCTCAAATTCATTATGCGGAGGCACATTCGTCTTTTTTCTATTCTTCAAATAAGGTCAAGCTTATTTCTACCTCAGGACTTTTTGTTCTCTCAGCCTAGAACACTTCTCCTCCAGATCTCGACGTGGCCTGTTTGGTCTCCTCATTCCTTCAGCTGAACCCTCTTTACCTCTCTGTCTACAGTCACCTCCTCACCATCACTATCCCATTACTCTTTTATCTTCATGGAACTGATATCATCTGAACTCGTCTTGTTCATGTTTTTGTTGACTTCTTAGGCACAGAAGACCAGGGAACTTGTCTGACTCATTTTCCTATGTTCCCAGCAGCCTTACCTGTTGAAGGAACAAATTCAGAAACCCTGTGGCTGCAGGGAGGGGTCAAATGGTCTGCTCCTGGAACACAGGGATGGAGCAGACACGCCGGCCTCTGCTCACACCCTCTCCCTCCCCTGGGTCACTTCAGCTCTCTTCCTCGACATCTCTTCCCAGTCCTAAATCTTGTCTCACCCCGCTGATTCCAAAGTTATCCTATCGTCTCTTCTCAGCAACCTACGTGCTTGTTAAGTGTTTGGCTTGCTTTTGTTTCATTGAACTCAAATTCTTAAAGATACAGAATACATGATATATAGAATTCCCAAAGATATGAATTATTAGGAGATACACACACACAGACACACACACACACACACACACATATCTTAAGCTATATATGAAATATTAAAGTACACACAGAGGGTGCCAAAAAAAGTGTATACACCTTTTAAGAAAGGGAAAAACTGTATTAAAATTGTAATACTCAATATATACCAATAACAAAAGATTAATACAAGTCATGTGTATACATTTTTTTTGGCACCCTGGTATAAAATATGTATGAGATATTAAGATATATATATATATATATATATACACATGTATATATACACGTGTATATATATACACACATATATATATCTTTAGATATATACATACATATACATATATATATACACACACATGTATACACACACACACACACACAAATATATACAGAGAGAGAGAGAGACTACTTTTTCAAAGATAGGAGACTCTATGTCAACAATTCTCAACCTTTTTGGTCTCAGGACCCATTTACACTTCTAAAAATTACTGAGGGCCCCCCCAAAATTTTATTTATATGGGTTATAACTATCAATCTTTGTCATATTAGAAATTAAAACCAAGAAATTTTAAGATTATTTTATTTTTAAACAACCCATTATATGCTCATATAAATAATATATATCTTTTTTTAAATTAAAGTCTATTGGGGTGACAATTGTTAGTAAAGTTACATAGGTTGCAGGTGTACAATTCTGTAATACATCATCTATATGTCACATTGTGTGTTCACTACCCAGAGTCAGTTCTCCTTCCATCACCATATATTTGATCCCTTTTACCCTCAAATAATATTTTAATGAAATACTATATTTTCCAAAACAAAACAAATTAGAAGAATAGCATTGTTTTCTATATTTTTGCCAGTCTCTTGCTTAATAGACATCATTTGGATTCTCGTGTCTGCTTCTGCCTGTGATGTATCACGTCATGTAGGATCTGGGAAACTCAACTCTACACTCGTGGGAAAATGAGAGTGAAAAAAGCTATTTTTTCACCTGATAAAATTTTGTGGGGAAAAAAATAGGTAGAAATCAAAGGCATAGTTTTAATATAGTATTACTGTTGTGCTTTTGAAAAGCATATTATATATAGTGCGTTCAGACAATGGAATATTATTCAAGACTAAAAAGAAATGAGCTATCAAACCATGAAAAGATATGGCGGAACTTTAAATGCATATCTAAGTGAAAGAAGCCAATCTGAAAAGGCTACTACTGTATGATTCCAACTATATGAGATTCTAGAAAAGGCAAAATTTATGGAGATAGTAAAAAGATAAATGGTTACCAAGGGTTATGGGGGAGGACTGAATAGATGGAGTACAGAGGATTTTTAGGGCAGAGAAAATACTCTGCATGATACCGCAATGGTGGACACATGTCATTACACATTTGTCCAAACCCATAGAATGTACACCACCAAGAGTGAACCCTAATGTACACTATAGATTTTGAGTGATAATGATGTGTCAGTGTAGGTTCATTGATTGTAACAAACATACCATCTGGTGGGGGATGTCGATAATGGAGGAGTCTGTGCGTGGGTGTGGGGGTGGCAAGAGGTATGTGGGAACTCTCTGTACGTTGTGCTCGATTTTGCTACGCACCTGAAACTTCTCTAAAAAAATAAATTTTTTAAAAACATAATCTACTCATTATACTTATAAAAAGTCAAAAAATCAATATGAACTTCAGTGATATTTAATGTTGATCATTCAGTATTTGTTTTTGATGAATCAGTATGTCATTCCCAATCACGAAATTTTAATTAATTAGTCACTCCATTATGGATTATAACACCCAATTATTTCAAATAACACTAGATGGTGTTTATTTTTAGAATTGAAAATTAATATTAAAATATTTTAATTGACTGATTTTTTGCATATACATGTTAAATCACAGCACCCAATTCCAAAATTAGAAACAAAGAAGTCACTGACTAATTAGGAATCAGTAAATGGAGGGCAAGTGATTTAACCAAGTAAAATACTTTTTAAGCAATTGTGTAGCTTTTCTTGATTACAATTCTCTGCAAGTCTTGTAGAATTTATTCAGCAGAGTTTTAACGTGTGTCTGCCCTGTGCACTGTGCTGGTCTGGGTGGTGTGGGCCACTCAGCTGCATCTGGTCAGTCAGGCACTGGCGCTGCCCTCACAGACCTGACAGTTGGCAGGGACAGACAGAGTGGTACATCAGGGAAGGGTTGCATGCTCTGAACTAAAAGTGTATCCAGGACACATAGAAGAGTCCCAGGTGCTATGACCAGAGGGACACAAAGGCAGGACCAGGCAGTGTGCACAGGAGGAAAAAGGAGAATTGGTGATATTTTAAGCCAAATTTTAGCAGGTGAATAGATGTTCATCAGGCAGGCAAATCCTTCTGATTCCAAATTTTTGAGCTATTTCCATATGCAAAAACTGGATGTCATCGAGTGAAACACTATTAAATACCGTTGTGAATCTCTGGCTAATGAATCAATGATCACTCTTCAAAAATTACAGTGTGTATTCTTTTACATTGCATATTTCACTGCCAAGAATGAAGAAATATTCAAACAATCTATGTTACGCATAGACCTGAGCAATATATTTAATGGTTCAGCTTCTTGGGCTTCTTAGTAGCTATTAAGACAGTAGTAATAATAGTGGTTGTAAGAGTAATAGTGGTAGTAAGGAGAACACTGATTTTAAAGGACGTAGAATATAAATTTCTCTAATTTACTGTAAGTGGATAAATCACCTAAATTTTAGTAGTATTGACAATGAAATTTAAAGTATTTTACATGGTTTTACTGGATTTAACTGATTATCTCTCAGTTGGCCTTTCTTGGGAACCTCTTAGTACGTGCTATTTTACATAGAAAATATACTTTATATTAAAACACTTTACTCACTTCTATCCTCTAAAGGTAATTTTTGCTTACCAACAGTTGTTTCCATTAAAAGATACTAGAATTGTGGCATACCATACAGGCATTAAAAAGATTGAGGTCAATCCATTTCTACTGACATGGAAAGATGTCAGTAGAAGAGAAATTTAAAGAGATACTAGCAAAGCTTCAGAGGAATAAAATAAAATCATTTTGGAAGAGAATACTGTATGTAAGGACTGATATTCATGCATGTACATGTAAACGTATGAAGAGAAAAAAATCTGTTAAGACACACCCCAGAATATTTGTCATGGTTACCTGGGGGCATGGAAGGGACTAATGGTAAAGGGTAACTTTCTTTTCTTAATTGTTTCTTTTCTATACTCGCTGTGTTTCTTTTTAAATTTAAAATTGGATACACATTAGAATAATTGAAATGAAAAATAATAAAATGAAATCATTGATAAAACACTGAAGCTACAACATAGATAAGATACAAAATATTCAATTAAAAATAAGTATTTAAACTTTTGAAACTTTTTCAAAAAAAACTAAATGAGACAGAAGAGTTAAAAGTCTGTATTTTCAGAGAGTTTACCTTTTCTTAAACTTTGTTATTATGTAGACAGACTGATTGATTCTGCTTTTCAAGTGAAAAGCTGAATCAGCTTTGTTCACCCTAAATGGGCACTTAAAATCCAGTAAGGAAATGAACACTGTCTACTTTAGAACAACGCATGAGCTCATTTTTTTAAGAAGTCTTCCAAAACTGTGGTTTGTTCTTATCCCATATGGTGACAATAATAATGGGATATAAAATAGCTTCTGTCCTGACTTCCAGTAAAATTCTGAAATTGGTTATCATTTTGTAGTATACTCTTTGTAACAAATAATTATAGATGTTGCTCCTATACTCACATGAGTAGAAATCCTTCCCACCCCAGTTTAGTCCATTTCCCGACTCCTAAAAACTTCCCAAAGCTAGAGGTCTTTCAATATTAAAGTTATTTATTAAAAAAAAAAAAAAACCTCTAAAGCTTCCAGGAGTATTCCATTTCACTATATAACAACAAGAATATTTAATTTTCAGACTGTTTGAAATGATAGAGAAGAGTTTCAAACTAAAGTAATTTGCAGTTGTTATCAGGTTATATTCACAAATCACAAGTATTTAAGAAATAAGCAAGTTGAAAATATTTTAGGGCATTTATTTCTCTTATTTATTAGCATATTATTAGTCAGTACTTATTTGCCCTAGGAAAATAACAAATTTTATTTATTTTTTCTGTAGTATTCCATGTTTCCCCAAAAATAAGACCTAGCCAGACCATCAGCTCTAATGTGTCTTTTGGAGCAAAAGTTAATATAAGACCTGGTCTTATTTTACTATAAGACCAGGTATAATATAATATAATATAATTAATATAATACTGGGTCTTATATTAATGTTTGCTCCAAAAGATGCAGTAGAGCTGATGGTCCAACTAGGTCTTATTTTCGGGGAAACACGGTATATTAAGAGATGCAGCTGATGATGATGATGATGATGATGATACAATGATAGCTGCTAAAGTTTGAGTGGACTTACCATTGTAAGTACTTATTATGTGCCAGGCACTGTTCAAAGTGTTTTATGCGTATTGCTCATTTAATCCTCACAACCTTAATAGTTACTATTATTGTTCCCATTTTACAGATGAGGAAACTGAGGCATAGGCAAGTTAAGTAACTTGTCCAAGGTCACACAATTATTAAGTGGCAGAGTCAAGCAATAGGAGACCTTTCCTCTGCCATCATATGGTACAGCCTCAACATGCATGGTAGTTGTCCTTGCAGAAGTTCTCCCTGTACAGCCTGGGGAGTGTTTCCAATTCTCCTATTAACACCCCAGCTACAGCGTTTTTTAGAAGGCCAGTAATTCACCTATTAAATACTCAGCAATGTTATTCATGAAATATCTATTGACTATAGTGTGCAAAATGCTGAGTGGGAAGTCGTGGCTCTGAAATGGAATTCGCCACCAGTGCCCATCACCACCGCAGAATGAGAGCTCTTTTCATCCTGTCCTTTTGGACAGGTGAAAACATTTCCCCGCCCTCTACTGCTCACACCCCCAAAAACTAACACAGCTCCCCTTGAGCTGATGCCTTCCCCAAAGCCATTTTCTTGTCTCCAGATCTTTCAGACACACTAGCCTCATGGAGGCCTGGAGTCTTGGTGGGTGGGTGAGAGCGTGCTCTGTAAAGTGCCTCCTCCTTTACAAAGCGTCCCTCCTTGATTGCAACTGTGGCATCACTGAGGGCTGTCGACCAAAGCTCTGAGAACCTACTCCTGAGTCTCTTAGGCCCTGGCCCCTTACCTGGTGGCCCTCAGAAGAGCTCTTTGGCATCTCACATTGGCCAATTGAGTAGGTACCTTCTTACGGTCACAGTGACCTATACATCACTCCACTGCAGAAGACCTCCCATTCTTTCCAACAGGACAGGATTGCCTGTGTTTAGGGCTCGGATCTTTTCCATGGGTTATTGGAAGCACAGCATGGAAATTGAGGAGACTCATTCCTTATCCACTATGCCTGATGAGTAAAAGGGTGCGGTGTGTTGGTTCGATTTTAAATAATTTTTGTTTACATTAATAAACCTGAATGCATATCCTGCAGAGGGTAACCAAATGAACCAATCTAAAAAGTTACTTCATGTAAACTAAAACAGAAATGTGATACCATTTTTTCCTCATATTGGCCAAAAAAAAAAAAAAAAGGGGAAAGTTTATTGATACCAAGTGGGGGCACTCTTTTAGTTTTAGTGGAAATGGAAGGTAATTTGTCATTGCCTATCAAAATTTTAAATATGTGTATGCTTTAATCCAGAATCTTGCTTTTGGGAATTTATTCTATAAAAGGCTCACCTAGGTATATAAGGATCCATGTATAATATACGATAACTTAAATGTCTGTCAGGAAGGGAATAGTTAAATAATGGAATATACACATGCAGGTGTGAGAAAGAATGACATGGGATCACATATACTGACATGGGAGGGTTCTCCATGAAGTGCTGAGGGAAGAAAAGTCAGTTGCAGAATAATCAAATGTTTCATTTTTACAGTAAAAATTAGAAAATGCTCTAGAAAAGTCCACCAAATTGTTAACAGTAGTTAACCCTTGGTGAGGGAGGGGGATTTGACAGGAAAGACTTAATTTTTACTTATACCTATTGGTGGTGTTTGAGTTTTTTATAAGTACCCATTGCCTTCATACGTTTGTAACAAAAAGAATCAAAAGTTTGTGAACCATTTTAAATCAACATCATCAAGAAATTCTAAAAGCAACTCAATTAAGAATTGCTTCTAATACTCAGTTACCTATGAAAATACATACCCAAGGACTTAGGACAACGCCTGACATACTCAATACTCAGTGAATATTAGCTGCAAGTAGTTGCAGTTAGTGGATCGTAAATCGCTATATTTCATACATTCTGTTCCATACCTGCTTAGATTTTAGATGGTTTCATGTTAAATTGGAGATTAATTTTTGGATTAGTTGAAGAGTGTTTCTCGTTGCATTTTAATGGTCAAGAATATGATGTACGGTAGTAACTCAGTATCTTGAGACCACTGCACATTACCAAAGTCGTAATTAAGAGAGTGATTTTACAGGTTTCTTTTTCCCAAATCATATTTCTGCTAAGAGTTGCATGTTTCCTTTAACTATATTTTTCCAAAGTAACTTTTAAATTTCACACAAACTTTCTCTGATTTGGGGGCCATTTTTAATAAAGATAGAAAAGGTCATTAATGCAAGGGAGACTGTAAGTAGAAAGTACCAAAATAATGTAGAGATTCGGGTACTGGGTACCCGGCAAACTCTCCAGCAAAGTGATTTGCCCCAGGAGCCTGCGCCAGGATGAAGTCAATTCACGTTTGTGTTTCACATCATAACCCACCCCGGTGGGAGTAACTCCTGAAGAACTGAAGTCACAAATATGGCTTTGGAGAAATAAAATCACCTATTCTAGTATTTAATAATGATTAATAAGTGATTATTTCATTCAGTAATGTTTTGTGTGATAATACCATGTTCATTGAAATTTATGTGTGGTGATATAAGTATCTGGCAAATTCATTCTTATAATAATTTTTATTCCCAGGACCACGTTTATACCAAAAACATATACTTTATTGTATAGATCATTATTTAGGCTATATTTGCCTCCGTAAGTTTCAGCCCGAGTAATAGTTTCTAGTTCCCAAAGATATAATTAAATAGTGTCCATTATGCAACTATCAGTCTGATGCTAATGTACCCAGGCTCCAACTTCTTGTAAATCTGCAATTGTTTGTCTCAGTTGAAAATACATTTTTAGAAGGGTCATGGGGCAGTTTTGTTTCTTGATTTCTGCCTAACTTTTTTGAACAGTTTTTGTTTGCTTTGTGTTTGTCTCAATTATTACTTTAGACCCTATAAAATATTCATTGGTCTTCAAATTCGATATGTTGACTAGAGTTTGTACACTAGTCCTGTATTTTGAATTAAACTCTACTGCTATGTCCTACTTGCTTGAACCATATTTATGAATTCTTACTGCATTAAACTTTTTACTGCTGTATCCTTGCTTGGACCATATTTACATATTCACACATTCTTCAACAAAAGAGAGTCTCAAAGGAGGGAAACAAGCAGCAAACAAAAAAGTTATTGTTTAATTTCTCAGAAATGCTAAGTATAATAAAGAAAAAGTAGGATGTTGGACTCAAGAGTAATGGAGGATGAGCTGCTGTATTCACTAGGATGGCCCACGAGCGCCCCTTTGATCAAGATACCCTGGGAACAGAGAGCCAAATGAAGTGAAGTCCTGAGCCATGGAGATACCGGGCAGATGAGATTTCCAAGCAGAGAGAGCAACACGTGTTAAAACTCCAAAGTGGGAACGCTCTCTGCATATTCAAGAAAGTACAAGGAGATCAATATGACTAGAGCAGAGTGAGCAAAGGAGAGAGGTGCTGAAGTCTGAGATGTGGGAGGGCCGTGTCACGCAGGGTCTTGAAGGACGCTTGTCAGCCTAAGAAACAAGTGATTTGATTTATGGTTGAAAAGGATCACACTGGCTGCACGTGGGCAATAATGAAAGGTGAGGCCAGTGACTAAACTTTGGATGAGGACCACCGCAGCCTCAGCAAGAGATACATTTGCAACATTACTCAATTCCACTTTACTCTCCTTTCATGTATGTGCGTACACACATGCGTGGCAATGTTCTCTCTGGCTTAACTGAG
Source organism: Rhinolophus sinicus (assembly GCF_036562045.2). Classification (NCBI taxonomy): domain Eukaryota; kingdom Metazoa; phylum Chordata; class Mammalia; order Chiroptera; family Rhinolophidae; genus Rhinolophus; species Rhinolophus sinicus. Next base: position 14,176,985 of record NC_133758.1, on the reverse strand, counting down.
TTTCCTTGTGGTGAGCTGAGGAAAGAGCCATTGTTCTAACTTGAATATAACAAAAGGATTCTTATCCGGTTGTTGCCCAAGAAATGCTGCCCAAGTGACATGTTATTAATGCAGTGAACTGGAGACTGAGATGCCATTTCCAGAAGGCTCAGCACACATGAACCCTTACTCTTAACCCTACCCCATAAATTTTGGAATTCAAGACTTCCCTGCAGCATCAAGTCAAGACTAGAATAGTCTTAAAAACTGTCATGGATCCTCCTCTTCAATCTGTTGATACTTTGGGGGCAAGTAATATGTATCTCACCATCCCTAATCTTGACAGCCACCCCCAGCGGAGAAGAGTAGTCTAGGGGTATAGTAGGTTCTGGAAACCCTCAGCAGAGATAGGCTCACTGCAGCCAGTCCCCAGACTGGTACTTAGAAAGTGATTGCATACATATCATAGATTTATCCTGTTAAAAGAGACACTATTAAAGGAATAAAAAGTTGATCAAGAAGTCCTAGATAAAAACATGCCATAAGATATCCACTGTCCAAAATTCTTTAAGATGCTGTTTAGAATCATTAATCTAGTAGTAAATTGCAAAGAATGGAAAATGCAGATCTGTAATATGTGGTCCTTTCAGACCAACTAAAGATTTGATACCAATCACAGATTTGTCTTTTTTTTCTCCCATAAATACTGGTGTTTGTGGATGATACAGAAGGATGAGGTTGATATCCAGAGCATAGAAAATGGTCAATGTAACAAAACTTTTTAGATTCTAGTTAACAAAGTAAAATTTTTTCAACATAATTGTATTTTACCGATAGTTGTTTTGAAGGGGGTTATTATGAGGGGTAATTATATTCATGTTTTGTGGGATTTGGGCAATATAGCTGTTACATCTGTGCAAAGCTTAATGATAGATTATTTTTTTAATACCAATGGAATATCTGTGGCTTATTAACCACAGAATAAATATTTGTTAAAATATTTGTTAGATGTTATATTCCATGTGACTGTACTATCATAGAAATTGTGTGTGCTTATGTGTATAGATAGAGATACAGATACAAATATAGGCAGAGCTATAGATATATAGTGTTGCCCAATATTTAGACCACTGTAATTAATTATTGAATGACAAACTAGTAAACATTTTTTAACTCTTCTTGATCATTTTTATTTTTGAGTATAAGAACACTAGATTTTGAGTGCTGATTCCTACCTTCTGTATGAAGGTAGCATAATATACTGTAACAGGAAGAGCTTTGAGAAACTAATTTTTTCCTGACCACTTAATAATGGGGAAGCTTCCTATGTGTCAGCAGCCTTCCATACCCTGCCTCCCCTCAAACCAATATACAAAGAGGACATTCTATACCTGAGCCCAGCAAAACCCAGCAGTACATCCTAAAGCAGGGTCTTGAATGTGGCTAAGTATGAAGCATTGATCTTCCACTAAAGAGGAAGGAGTTTGCATCACTGGGTAAGGCTTAGGGATGGGACAAAAGTATTATTGAATCTATTACTTAGTAATAGGTAACAAACAAAAAATTTAAAAACTCGGTAGTTTTACATATTGATGAACTATGTATTCATGTCATATCTGCTAATACAAAACTAGCTTTGTTAGAATGTCCCTGGTTTCAAAATACTCACATTCAAATCTCTCTCTCGCTCTCTCAACTTTTCTTACCAGAATTTCAGAAACGCAGTCCCATGCCCTAATTCTTTTTTCCTCTATATCAATCTTAAGAAAGGGATAGAGAATGATATTTATTTTCCGTTGTTTTACTTCCCCCTCCCGGGTTTTAAAAACTAATAACAGAAAAGTTACCAAACATTTCTGGTAGTGTAGATCCAAAGAGGAAAAAAAGGCAAGGACTGTGTAGTAGAATTGATGCAATATCCTCATAAATACTTAGGATAGGCCACGTGTTCATCCGGGCAACTTGCACTGAGACAGTAGGACTAGATAATGGAAAGGTAACTCAGAACTCTTTGGGGGCATAAAACATACCTTATTTACACTTCTAATTATTTTCCTTGTTACTTTCCTGAATTCTAGCCATATGGCAATGAAATCATTATGACAAAGGCTATGTTAGGAATTCATATATTTAATCCAGTCATGAAAATTAATCTAGAAAAAAGAAAAATAAATAAAAATAAATCAACCTCTTATAAACTTCAAACTATCTTTCCTAAGTCCTACTTTTGTGCAATGCCAAATAAGCATCAAATACGTTTATTTATACACAGCTGTCACTTAGATAAACTGATAAATGTGGACAATCTAGGGAATTTGCCAAATAACTTTTTTCTGGTGGGTAACTTTCTACTTTAATTCTAAATTATTGATGTGAACCTAAGCATAACATTTATACGGCTTTTTTATGATTGTTCTGGTAGAAAGTACATTTTACTCCTTAATACTATAATAAACCATGGGAACATAATTAGATTGAATATGTAAGCCTTTTCATCTTTTCCAATTCTGTTCAAATAGAAATATTTGCATAATAGTACTGTAGCAAAACTGAGTTTTTATATTTAATCTTTTTTGTATTTGACCCTTATTTCTTATTTCAAAACAAGGTTGTTTGTTACTATGAAATTGTTTTCTATTGAAAATTATTATTAACAGGCCTTCATGGCATTCTGAATCATTTTTCTTTCAGTTGATTTCAAGAATTACCAAAATGAAACATTGTTGAAAAATCTCAATATATTAATTACAGATACATTTATTTAAGAGTATATATCAGGGTAGGCTTTAATTGTTGACATATGTTGCTGTCCACTTCCATGTGCAGGTCATCTCACCTGGGTTTTTTTGTTGTTGTTGTCGTTGTTGTAAAAATGTTCCATTCAGGTTCTACATGGTCAGCTATTACGAGCGGAATCACAGAATAGCAGTGGGAGCGCGCCATGGTTCAGTGGCCCTGTACGACATCCGGACTGGAAAATGTCAGGTAAATAAATCATTATGACTTTCTCTCCATAAAGTGTGGAAGTTATTGAAAGGAGTGAGAGACTAGCACTTCGCCAGTTGACATGCTGAGCTGCTGGAACATTATGGATAATGCTAAAGGGATCAATAGTTTAATGAAGGACTCAAAGAATATGGAGTCCTACTGTCTTTATTCAGTGGGAAGAAGGGGCCGCCAGAAATGGGTCCTAATGGAGCCCAGTCAGGTGATACAGACCCCTTCGCAATCAACCTTTTTTTTTCTTTTCAACAAAGTATTATGATTTTATTACAGATTTCTGCCCTGTGTTTTCTGAAAAAAATTGATACATGATTATGGTTAATGGCTAAATAAACATTTTCTGACTGGGTAAAGTGAGATATTGAGAGAGTATTCTCTGGTCTAATTTCAAGAAAAGAAGAAATCACAATAGTATTTAGTGGGACTCTATAAAAAGGAAGCTGATGCTGTGGTCGAAATAATAATATTACTTTATACACTTTTGTAACTTTTAATGTTTTCATGACACTTTATTATTTGTGAAAAATTCTTGATTTTAATCTTGGTCTTGGTTACTTGATTCTCAAAATGTACCAGTTGGGTAGACAGGGCAAGTGTAGCCCCACTTTAGATATAAGTGAACTGAAGAGACTTTAAATCTCTTTATCCCAGAGTCACACTCAGTTAATCCAAAACCAGGGCGAGGCTCTGTCACGATCGTGATAATTTACGGCGCTTACTGGCAAGTAGTTCCAAGTCCTACTTACATTTCCCTGCACCATTTATCAGCGCTGGTACATTCAACCTTATTAGAAGTTACATTCAACTGTATCAGATTGACATGTTCAACTCTATTAGGAATTTCCAGAAAGAATGTGAAGAAATTCATAAGGATGTGGCTAAAATTTTAAACTATCTCTTAAATTCCGTAAACTATGAAATTAATTCTCCGAAAGCTTCCCTGATTGCTTTCCACGAAATAGTTCTAGGAGATACTAACAGGTATTGGGGGTAAAAGTTTCAGGGCTCAGACAAGCTTAGAGGGTACTGCTGTTTGAGTGTTTCCATAGCAGACCATCTCAACACCTCTAATGGATGACTGTGAATTGCGCTTCCCTGGGAATGCATAGGGTATGCACCACTGACCCATCCTTACGTCACTATTGAATTTTGTTAGTGTTTTTTCCAAAACATTAACTCCTCACTGGTGACCATGTTTCTTTACTCTGAACTCTCACTTTGAGCAGTGACTCACTCTGAATACTTTCTTAAAAATTAAATTACATATTGTTGATAATACTCACTCCTCTAATATTCACTTCCCTCAAACCAATATACAAAGACGACATCCCCTACCTAAGCCCTAAGAGACCGAGTCTTCACATAGCATTTTCAGAATTTGTTTTGGTTAAGACAGTGTTTTTAAATTGGAGTATATTATTATTAGCAGACTTGAGAAAAGTAAACCACAAACATCTACACAGTAAGGACAAAAAAAATAAAACAAGGGAACCTTTTCAAGCTTCTTTAATATCGAAGTGTGGAAATCAGAGAGGGGACACTTGTTACTGGACAAGACACAATTGTCACCAGCAGAGAGAAAAGCGAAGTAACTCACATACAGTGAAGTAACCCAAAGAGGAGTGAGAGAAGAACAGCAGCTAAGAATTAATGAGAAAGTACCAAACGGTACTAAACTGCATTTCTTTACAGTTTCCTTCTTCCTAAGGGGTCTCAGTGAAGATCTTAGTAATGTACAAAAACAATCATTTGAATATCTTATTCTTTTTAATTAAGTTACTTGAGATGTACTTATTAATCAGAGACATTCTTTCTTAACAGGAATTTGTAATGTCATTTATATTTCATTTTGCTTTCTGTGTATCATTTTAGTACATTTAGACATTTTAGTGTCCCCATGATTTTTTCTACCCCAGCGTCTAGATTTTGATACCCAAAGTCATCGTTAGTGTTACATGCTTGAATACTTCTACCTTCTAGTTGTGTGAAACTGAACGTTACCCTTTTCTCTCATTATTCAGAACATGAAAACAAAGCTAAATCTCTAAAATCAATCTTAACCACTTTTGCCAGTTACCAGTTAGATCCAGTGACCATGAGCTCTTAAGTGACAAGGATTCTCTAAATTCTTTTATGGTATTAGTGTTGTAGTACTTGAAATAAGTGAGGCAACAGTTAAAACAAGACCCACAAGCAGAGTTGACATATTTAGAAATGATGTTTTAGATGTGAATCAGGGGACTAGGGATTTTGAACTAGCAATGCAGTAGAGCATTTCTTGAATTAGCTATTGGACTCAGTTATCGGAGAGTGGGACATTTTTCCTAGCGTGAGTGAAAACATAGAAAATGGACCTAAAAAAATGTAAATTCACTGGACTCTAGGGGCTGAGGTTCCAGCTAGGTGGAAAAAGATAAGGCATGACCACCTAAAAGAGAGAGTCCACTGATGGGAAATCAGCTGTGGCCTGGCCAGGATGCCAGAGGCTGAGAGAGTATCCATGGGCCCAGTGGGAGCAGGGAACCCAGGCCGCGGAACTGGAGGGAAGGTCATATAGGTTCCCTGTTGTTATCAGATTGGCTGGTGAGGGACAGAAGAGACAAAATTTAATCCCTTTCCCTTTTCTTTTGCATTGGTTTCTCTCTCTCTCTCTCTCTCTCTCTCTCTCTCTCTCTCTCTCTCTCTCTCTCTCTCTTTCGGTTTTCTTGCAACCTGTTCTTCCCAAACTGGATTATGCAAAACCACAGAATAAATATTCAAATGTGTCTGCAACGTGCGTTTTACTTACATCAAGGGTTCACAAACTATTGACCAAATCTGCCTGCCACCTGTTGGAGTAAATAAAGTTTTACTGGAATACAGACCCGCTCATTCATTTAAGGATTGTCTATGACTGCTCTCACACTGCAACTGCAAAATGGAGTTTTTGTGGCCAGCAAAGACTATACGTGGTCCCCAAAGCCTAAATAAAATATTTACTATATTTTACAGAAAAAGTTTGCTAATCCCTGACGTAGATAACTGAGGAGGAAGAGTGGTTTACAACAGTGTAGTGTAATGTAGTGGAGAAGAATGATTAGAAACTTGTGTGGCTTGAATTCCATCTCTACCACCTATTAATTTTATCACCTTGGGGAAGGTTCTTAACTTCTCTGAGCTGACGTTTCTTCACTGTAAAATGGCGATAGAAATAGTGCCTGTTATTATGAGATGTAAATAAGATAATTTATGTAAAATGCTTATCCCAGGGCCTGCCAAGTAGCTAATATTCAGTAAATGTTGGTTATTATTATATTATACTGAGCTTGGAAATCCATTACATTGTAATTAAAGTACATGAAGTTTAAAGATAAAACTTGAGACATTAGGATGTTTATAGACTCAAGACTGAGTTCCCATTCCTTTCCTGGGTTAGTGGAAAAGTGAGACAGCACTGCCTGAGGCCATGCGTAGATTTCCTTTCTAAAGGCAGCTCTTGCCTGTGGTGGTAAACTGCATCTCTACTGATTATGGAAATCAGAAACTTTGATGCAGTTCAATAGTTAAAATCCTGCTGTGCTGCTGGCTGCATTTTTACTAGGCGCCTGCTAGCAATTGAGGGATATATGCCTGACTCTCGAATTTTGCTTAATGAAAAAAAAAAAAAAAAACAGTAACTCCCTATGAAGTGCTTAAGTTTTGTTGGTAGGTGTTGTTCTCGATAAGCAGGCTAATTAAGTTCCAGGAATCCTTAGAGCTACAGGTATGTGTTTGGTTAAACCAGCAATGAAAATCCTCCCTCCAGCAATATTTGCCTTTGGTTTGGCAGACTTGATATTGTATCTCACTGATTTTCCAATCCTTTTTGAACTGATTTTCCAATCCTTCTTTGTAATGAATAACTGCTGGCTCCGTGCAAGATTCTCTTAGGCTGATGGTCGCTAGTTTTCCTTATGACATTTGTACTGTGTCACTTGGAAGTATCTGATTCACTTTGGTAAATCTAGGCACTTACTTTCTTGCTTTTGACATAGTACTACAAAAAAGGCAGGGATGTATGAGAGGAAGAAAGTGTGGCTGATGCCTTAGCTAAATCTCAAATTATTAAAAGAACTTTATTATTGAAAATTTTAAATAAGTTCCTTAAAGAACTCATTTTTAAAACCCCTTATTTTCTAGTGCCTACTGCATAGTAAATGCACAGTATTTATACATGTGGATCAAATAAAACACCCTGAATCTTTGGAGTAAAAAATATAAGATTTATAACATGACATGATAAACGAAGACAAAATGTGCCTTAATTATGTCAAAAATACATTTGTAATTTGGGTGCAGTTATATTTGGGGATGTCAGAAACACCTCATTAAAATGTTTCTCTATGAGGGATGGTAGGGTATCTGTTCAACAAAAGCAGAGAGAGCCTCTTTCTTATGAGTCATGAAAGATGTACCTATATTTCTGTACTGGACCATGACCAGGTCTGCCCGAGGCCAGATAATGAAGGGAAAAATAGAGGTGAAGATTGATTGTATGTATAGAACTGTGGCAACTAAGGTCTAGCTCTAATCCCTTAACAAGCAGGAGGTAGATTCTGGAATGCTGACGTGTGCCCCATCACACCGCCTAATGCTATAAAAAGCTGTGGGCCAGCAATTGGGGCTTCTCTGGCCTCCAAGATTCCGTACTCCCTGGGGGATGCATCGACCTTCATGAGGAAAGAAGGAGGCCACAGGGTACTTTGTCCACTTACTTTCCCCTCAACTCCAGAATGTTCTCTGCCCTGCTCCTTTGCTGACTCACTGGTACTGAAGTGAAAGCAACCCTGAACTCTGAACTCTGTCCAAATCCATTTCCACCAGTCTTTACATCTTGATTTATCATTGTCCAGCTGGGCTTCCCTTTATTTTTCCGCCAACAAGACTTCACTGATTGGGCCAGTCAGATTGTTATATTCCGCCATCTGCCAGGCATCTACCTAAACTAATGAGAAAACCAGGAAAACCACAACTACCTTAAAGCGAATATGGAATATGAGGAAGACTCCTCATTGCTTTCCTGTCAGTCTTATCTCCCCTCATTCCCATTTGTCTTCAACTGCGAATTTTGAGAATTAGACTTACTAGATTGTGGGGAGCATCCGTGGTTGCTACAGTAGAGATGGAGAACAGTGGACAGATAAAGGATATGTTTTGGTGGAGCCAACAGGTCTTGATGATTGTACAAATGTAGGGTTCAGGGCGTAAGGAGCTAAGGGGCAGGCAGAGGTGAGAGAGAGAGAAGAATTTAAGGGTGACTCGTAGGTTTGAGTCATGAGCAACTAGATGGATTGTGGTACCATTGACAATTGGGAGAAAAGCAGTCTAGGAGTAGGAATGAAGGTCAAGACTTGGGAAGTGACATATTACATTTGAAGGGCTATTTTAATCTGTTTGACCACATAGTATCCCAAAACACAGATGTAGCAGAATGCATTAATCAGTCCTCTGTCCATTGACATTTAAGCTCCGCCCACCACCAATTTCTCACTATAAGCAAGGCTACACTGAATAGCCTTATTTATATAACTTTTATGCCTCTCTGAATTTTTTAGAGTGAATTCCTGGATGTACAGAGCTAGGTCAAAAGATTTGTGCATTTGATCACCAGAATGCTCTGAGATTATTTTCCCATAGTTTATGGGCGTTAGTTTCTTCACACCCTTCCTAATAGCCCTGTGAATAGCAGAATGACTTTTGAACCACAATTATTCTCGTAAAAAAAAAAAAAAAAAAAAAAAAAATGAACCCCCACAGTTGGTCTGTTTCGCCTCCTGTACTTGTCATCATGGATAACAAAGTGTTAGTTAATTTATTCATGAGTTATCACTCATTTTATTTATAAAAAATATTTTTTTAAATTCTGATGGCTCTTTTTGTATGTGCCAGACGCCATATTATATGCAAGAGATCAAAAAATCAACATGAATTGTTCCTACCCTCAAGGAATTTATAACCTGGTGTGGAAGACGGGTATAAACCCATAGTTGAGATACTGCGGCCACCCTTTCCGGGAGGGCAGGCCGGGGAGGGTGCCTGGGAGAACACAGCAGGGACACCAGCCTAGGAGAATAGGGAGAATGGGCGGGGAGAGCTTTCTAAAGGAGCGGACATCTGAGCTGAGCCATTAACAATTAACAATTAGGAGTTCGGGAAAGAAGGGGAAGGGACATGATTCCAGGAGGCACATCTACAAAGGCCCGAGGAGTAAGAAAGCGTTGGGGAAGCAACTCACCAAAAGCTAAGACATGTTTTCCCGCTATATGTGACTGGTTCCTGTTACAGCAGTTTTCAAATTAACATCACACTAGGAATTGCACAAATCTTATATGAAAAACAGTCATTCCGAGATAAGCAGAGACACCTCTTATCTGTGGCTCAGGAAATGCTAAGCCAGTAACAGATTTTGCAAATAGTTACACAGTGTTAGCGAAGTGTTTAAGAAATAACTAAATGCTGGCATATTTCATAAATAATATTTTTAGGAAAACGGGGGCTTGGCAAGATACAAAAATGTCTTCAGCGTGGGATTTAAAGCATTCTAATGAACGTAAACCAGAGTAATTTTCTATAGTCCGTTTAATTCTGGCAAGTCCTCTGCTGCTACTACATATCAAAAGAGCTAATATTCAAGACTCAACAGAAATGTCAGCAAACACACCTATATTAATGGAAGTTTGGAAAACAATGTGTTCTTCTCTCTAAAAATAACAAAGATTTTACTTCTAGTTAGGAGGAGCAATGGACCTTAGGGATGTGGTAGACAGCAAGATTGATGTTTCTTTAAGGCAGAGTTTTGAAGCTCCAGGCACAGTTTTCACTGAGCAGAATTCTATAACGCTTATACATCAAGGGCACTTACGTGGTGATTGCAGAAATTGCAGCGAGAATTGACTACAGTACTTAGTCAGACAGTGACATTTTAGGTATTTTCTTCCTGCTCTTCTCAGCAGCTGGTTTTATGGCAGGTGCTTTCTATGACATTCTGGAGCAACAGCCAGAAATATGGCATCGGGGTGATAACAAGATGAATGGTTGGAGAAGACAATGGCCTCCTGACACTGTGTTGAAGAATTACCGTACAAGCTTCCCGTTTTAAAAATGAAGTGCTATTTAGGGAAGAACCTCTAGGAAGAGAAACACATATCTGGAGCAGTGCTTGAAATTGGATCATCATTTATTCTGAAAGTTTAAAATTTTTTAAAGAATATTTTTAACTGACTGTATAGAGGAGTGTTTTTCTATTGTTTTTTTTTTTTTTTACTCCAACACGCATTGAATGTTTCTTATATCTGTGTTGTACTTTGAATGGCAGTATTCAAGATTTTTGCACCAAGAAAGAAAAAAATTACATTCTTGGTAATATGTATAGTTGGAAATATATGAGGCAGAGAGTTTTACCGTTTACAGATGCAACAGTTATTACAAGCATTTCAACATCCTTGCAAAAGCACTAGGTAGGTGGGTAGACTGAAATTTATTATGATTCTCACAATTCACATTTTATCTTCATTTCTCAATGCCATTCAGTTTCCTTCCTAGCCATTGTCTTCTTCCTCTCAACACATAAAAAATGAAAGTATAGACGTCTAAATATACATATCTCACATAGATTTAGTCCATAAATTAAGAAAATATTAGGTAGGAGAATCATGCTACGTTGGATTCATTCTGGATTGTATTTTTTATATCCACTCCTGATATATAAGGCACTTAGAACAAGGCCTGCCGTGTAGTAGTCATTCAATAACTATGAATCCTGAGTACTCTAAAACGTACGTAATGAGAACATGAGTCTGTAGTTCATGGTGGGTTCTAAAGAGATGTTGATGGTGATTTAAAGAAGCCTATTGTCAAATGGAGCTGGTGGAGCTCATGTCTGTGGGGCAGGGGCAGATACACAGGTACCACAAAAGCCCTCGGACCTGGCATTCTCAGCCCCAAAAGTTGCTCAGTTAATCAAAAACGTTGCGCAAAAGTGGGATTATATAAAACAATATACTTCACAAACATTTCATTTAAAAATTATCTTTATAGCATTTAAATTATTTTCCATCTCTTGGTGTGAGACCAAAACCTTTTCTTTCCATAACCGGTCCATTGATTATAGTTTTAGAACATTTTTCTTTCTAACCCTCACCAGCTTCTGTTTTTGTTTGTTTGTTTCAAGTAGATTGGGAAGTGAAAGGTCCTTATAAAGCAATCTCAGAGTATAATCCTAGATGTTTATGCTTTTCCCAGTTTTTCAGTTGTGTCACACCTAATTTTATGAGTGTGTGTATGTATATGTCTTTCTAAAGCTGTCCTCCCATTCTTATTTTATAGTTTTATCTGGCATTTAATTCTACTATATATTAATATTTACATTGACAAGCCCAATTTGCATAGCTTTAGTTAACTCCAGGTCACAGAGCTCAGCCGGTGGGAGCAGTAGCGAGTGGGCCATTAAACCGCTGACATTCCTTATGGTGGGCGTCAGTCAGCATATTTTACAGAGGGAATAGAGAGTATTGGTTAAGCCCGAGTCAGTAAAACAGAAGTCAGGTAAGAGAGATTCCAATACCTTCAAAGCATAGTGCCTAGAAGTACTTACATGGCACCATGAAATGCAGATGGGAATAACTACTTGTGTGGGTAAGGTATTTACAGTCTCGTAGGGATGACAAAAGTGAAACAAGTACGTAAGTACAATAAAGTGCTTCTGTGCTGTTAGGTTGGTGCAAACGTCATTGTGGTTTTTGCAATTATTTTTAACCTTTTAAACTGCAATGACTTTTGCACCAACCTAATACAATAGAATGTGACAGGCCACAAAGAAGGACAGGGCGACTGCTTTAACAGTAGGAAACAACAGGAAAAGGTTCGTAAAGAAGATGATATTTGAGCTGAGTCCTGAGTAGGTAGGTATTCCGAAGGCACACGTGGAGGAAGAAAGCTTTTCAGAGAGAGAATGAGGCATCGACAAAAGTGCAGAGACATCATTTAGCTAAACGTGCATCCCGGGGAGTGTAAGGTTTTGCTGTGCTGGGAGCAAAGTTGCAAAGGAGTGTGGGAGTGTGATAGAGAGAGAGAAAGCCTAGTAGTTAGGAGGGCTGAGCTCATGCTAAGCCTTGCGTGGATAGATTCCTTCATTGTTTGGAGCCTCATGGGTCAGCAGTGACAATCTCAAATGCCTGCAGAGACCAAGAAGGTAGGATAAATGAATAAGACAAGGGAAACCCTTTTAATTAAACAAGGTAAGAGTTATCTTTCATTTTTTTCATTTTTGGTAGCACCATCCAAGGAATATTTATCTTTCTTTTTAACGCTACTCTCTATAAAACAGTAGCGTAAGCCTTTAATAAACTGTCAGCTGATAGTCCATTGAGTGTTGGGGACAGAACTGGGAGGTGTGGGGACTGCGGCAGACTTGAGAGCGCCTTGAGAGCATGGGTAAAGGGATCAGGCACATCTCAGATCCTGTCAATTGGTGCCACAGAGCATTGTACACCTCGTGTTGCCTAATCTCCTGATTTTTTAAGATAAACCAAAAATCTGGGCTTTTATTTTCAAACCTCCCAATTTTTAACTGGTAGTGACTGATTTTAAAAGTTTTTAGAGTGCATAAATCAATACTACACTGACTACATTGAGAGAAACCATTCGGAGAGTTTTAAGCAAGGGGCAAGAGGATCAGGTATTATTCCATTTTGGAAGGTCAGGGCGACAGAGGATGAATTGAAGAAGGTTTGCTCCTTGAGGCTTTGGGAACAATCCAGGTAATAGGTGATAAAGGATTGACTGGCATCAGCGGTGGCTGGGTGAAGAGAAGGAGTAGGGAGCATGATATACAGCAAGTGGATTATGATAAGCCTTAAAAGGTAGTATTTTAAATATATACGCTAAATTAAAACATAAATTGATACCATAATGAAAAAGTAAAAGCAACATTTTCTAAAAAAGGAAAAGGGAAAAAAAAAGGTGGGCTATATATGAACTGATAGGGAAGACAGACAAGTGAAGATTTACTTTAGGCATGGAGAGGAATTTTTTTTTTTTTTTTAAGTCGGGCGCAGCTCACAGTGGCCCGTGCAGGGATTGAACTGGCAACCTTGGAGTTATCAGCACCACGCTAACTGAGCTAACAGGCCACCCCTAGAGAGGAATTTTTTAAGTAATTGTGGAATTGTTGGAAAGACTTAAGAGTTAGGATGTTTTATCTACAAAGTAATGGGAGCTACAAAAGAGGCTTTAAGTTACATAATTTATTATTTCCTGTAACGAAACATGCAGAAGTAGTTGGTGAGTGAGCAGCCCTGTAGCGTCCTCAGGGCCCCAGTCTTTCCTTCTCTGTTCCACAGTATTCAGCGTGTTGCTCTCTCAGGCCAGACTTCCTCAGGGTATGAGGTGGCTGCCACAGAGCCAGCAGGCTATGCAGAGGACACCATCCAGAGGTCAAAAGGAGAATTTTTGAAAGCACTGTTGTCTTGTCTCAATTGACCAAAATTGCATCACATATCCTTTTTTTTTTTAAACCTGTTGGTTGCAAAGAGAATGGATTTATCACGACTGACAAATTGAGATTCACTCCTGAGATGGCAGAAGGCTGTCTGTCACCCTACATGAGCACAGGATTGGCCTGAGAAAGGCAACCAATATTTGTCTCCCCAAGGGAACTGGGAATATTTCCCCTGGAGTGTTGTAAGATAAGCAGGAAAGACAGTTGGTAGCAGATTGCCCTTACACTATCTTTGGGAACTTGAACAAGGTACTAGACTTCTTTAAACCAGTCTCCTCACCTATAAAATGAAGATCTTTTTAGTTCCTCTTGATTAATTCAGCTGACATATGTACAATGTTTAGTTCCCTGCTTTTACATTTTAAGTGCTCAATAAATGGTGGTAGTAGGTTGACTAACAGTTGTCTTTAAAGGTCAGTCCAGTTTTGAGTTTCTGAATTTGAAAGAGAACTTTGTGTCTTGGTCTATGAACAACAAAACTCTTACAAGTAGGAAACATTTAAGAACTCAGTAGGCTAATAATAAAATTACTTTGAAAGTGTCATCTTTCCCTTTTATTCCTACACAAACAGTGAGCTGGGGTGGAAGAGTGCAGGATATGCCTCCAGAGACCTGGCTCAGATCCTTTCCCAGGCCCCGTCCGAGAGCAAGGACACTTTCCCTTCACTGCACTGGAGGGAGAAGGTTGCCTTCCATTATCTCATCCTCTCCCTCTTTCCTCCCAGCTTAGCTGATCTCTGCTGCTGGTCCAGAGCTGTGAACAGCACACCTGAAGACCTAGTAGGAGCTTAGGAATAATTTTTATTTATTCCTTTGAATGTTTAACTATTTAAGCAATTCTGCCCTTTACCCAAAGTACATCTTAATCTAGAATATTCATTAATGTGGAGAAAGGTATTAAAAACATAGTTTACTTTCAAAGGAATGGCAGGAGCAAGGAAACGTGTATATAATGGTCACCACACCAAATTGAATGCTTCTTTCTCATATATTCTGAAATCGGCCCTTTGTAGTGGGGAGAAAGCCAGCTCCTTTAAGCCTCTTGAATGTCTCTGGGCGACCATCCCAGCATATGGCATTGTTACTGTGTTGCTGTAATTTATGTAAATGCATTGTCAGAGATGAATTAAAACTTACAGTTGTAAATCTACAAGGACACAGCTGTAACTCACACAGATTTATCACTTGTAGACATGTATATCAAGTCTCTGGAATTACTGCTTCTACCGTAGACAGAGGTTAAAGAAAAAGGTAACAACTTACATGCCATTATACATATACAGCAGTTTGTCATTCACTGGTAGGGGTATGAATGCAAAATACAGCAGGTGGACCGTCCTTTACCCAGCAGTCTCATTGGCAAATTTCATCAAGAATGCTGAAAGAACGATCACCAAGTAAGTAGTGAGACCATTTAGACCCAATTACTTATTTTGTTACTTACCACCTCTGCGGCCAAGTTTACTAGGTATAAGACTGTTTATCACAAACCTGTTAACACCACCCCAGTACACTCTGCATGGTCTTTGTAAGGTAGCCATGCATTCATTCAACAAACATTGATTGTGCCTACCATATATCAAGTACACTGTTTTTTGTTTTCAGTCTAAACGAAATAATTTAGGTCAACATCCTTATTTTTGCAGAAAACCAAAGTGAGGCCAGAAAGATGAGTTGGTTTACAGAAGGCTGTGAGTGGGCTTTGAAAACTACAGAACGCACACAAGGGGACATAATTATTAACTGTCACACAAGGCTAATTAATATCTCCGGTATATGGTGATATATATGTGTTTAGTTCTCCATAGATGTTTCTACCTGCCTAGGAGTTCCTTTGATATAAATTCACTGGACATTGTCATTTAGAATTGTTCTTTCCAAACCAGGTGACATATCAAGCAGTAGGAAATTTCTGAATAGATTTCTCTTACCTTAAACCTTCCGAATCAGAATCTCTGAGGCAGGGACCCAGATATCTACATTTTTATAGGATGCTCCCAGGAAATTCTAACATAGACAGGAGTTGGGAAACACAGGACTTACCGAATAAAAGGACAGATTATATGAGAACCAAATAATGTGTGAATTCTTGTGAATTAATGTTTTAAGTCCCCATGGTCTATAAAATCAAATAATTTAAATATAAGGAAAAATAACTTGCATTAGATCTAGAATCATATGGTCGGAAATAGAGCCTTAGGGTGAGTGGAATTTGGTTTGGGTAGGGGGTGTCACCACTGAAAAGGCCATGTAGCAACATTAAAGAAAGGTTTAGAGGAGAAAATCATAACCCCCCACAAAGATTTTGTTTATACCTCACTTATTTACATGTATAACTATTTATAGATACTTGCAATCCTAGTCTACCTATTTCTGTATTTGCTTTGAAACATTGCATGAAATTATATCTTTTTTTTAGTTTATGAGATTTTAGTTATTCCTTTCTGTGTAGAAATTTCTCTCATTGTCCTGAGCTGAGGCCAGAATCCCTAGATTTTCTTATTACATTTGAGAATTTCCCTATTACCTATATTATGCCAACCTGCCCTGACAGTGCTTTAAGCAACTACTGTTGGGTCCATGTATAGCCTTCCTTTCTCTCCACAGGTCCCCTTTCTGATGACTTTTCTGTTCTTCAAATTACAACAGGAGGGAGCCAGATAAAATCACTAACAGAAAATGTGCTTACAGAAGTCACCAATATCTTGTTAACCCCTTATAGCTTTGTCTTTCATTGGGAGTTTTCTCCAGCTATTCAGATAACGACACACAATTCTAGATTTCTCCATCTCCACATATCCCTCCTAGTATGGCAGACTCTTTTCTCTTGCTGCAGCATCCATTCAAACAATTTCTTAATTTAATAAATGTTAAATATTTACTGTATACCAGCTACAATGTTAGTGCTGCACTCTATTGAAATAATATATTTCTACTTAGTGATTTTGAGGAAACTACTGCTTCCTCCAGAGGCCTAAGTGGAAGAACATTTTTAGCTGCCTTTTCCAAATTGTGAATCCAGTGAAATTCCCAGGATGTGAGCTACTTTCATATTTGGGGAAAACACGACGCATTCAGTTTGTCAATACATCGTTAATAACAAACTAAAAGAAATTATACACCAAGGAGATTTTACAGTAGAGCAAACAGGAGAGAAGACGGGAGATGGGCCAGAGCTAGGTCACAGAGGCCCTTGAGCCATGTTGAGGAATTTTGATATTATCGTAAATGCGGTGGGAAACTATTAAGGTTTCTAGCAAGTGACTTGATCTGATTTAACTGCTGTGTGGGGGAATGGATTGAAGGAGGACAAGAGTGGACATGGGAAGAGCGGTTACACGGCTATTGCCGAAGTATCCCACGCTAGCGATGACAACACGCCAGACTGGTAGGAGAACAGTGGAGATAGAGGGAAATGGACCGGTCTGAGATGAATTTGAAGATACAATTGAAATCGCGGTGACTTTGGTTTGGTAGTTGAGAGAATAGGGTGTTGAGAATGATTCCCAGGTTTTTGGTGTGAGCAACTGAACAGACGGGAAATACTGGTAGAGGGTCAGGTTTGTGGGTTCAGGGGCGATAGAAAAGTAATTGCTCCGCTTTTGATGTTAACTTCGAGATGCCTAGTGAACATTCATGTGGCACTCTCAGATATGTAGCTACACACATGGCTCTGGAGAGAAACATTTAGACATGATTGATATGCTGGTGTCTCATAGCCATGGCAGTGGATGAGTATAGCGCGAGAAGGGAAAGGGGCTGGGACAAATCCCTAAAACGGTCAACATTTAGAGATGACATGCAAGAGACGCATCTGGCAAAATTGTGAGACTGGATGGTGTGAGGACCTGAAGAAAATCAGAAGACTGTTTTGTCTTAGACACCAAAAGAGGAGACTTTCTCCTGCAGGAAATGCTGCTGAAGATCAAGTCAGATAAAAAGGAAGAGGATCCCTCCGGTTTGGCAACAGAAGGTCATCGGTGACTCTCCAAGCAGCCTCAGTGCAGTCGTGGGGGGTGGAAGCCTGGCAGCCGAGCAGCAGCAGGCCGGTGCACTTGTGTCCACCATTCTTTCCAGAAGCTTCACTGGGAAAAAGAGAGAGGAAAGAGAGGTAGTTAGGAGGACATGTGACGTCAAAAGAGTTTTGTATATATATATATATATACTTAAATGTGCTACCGAATATCTGACTTCGGAAGTAGAACACCTGACCTGTGGTTTACCAAAGTAACACAGTTAGCAGTAGGAAAGATTTAAAGCAGGTATGGAAGATGCTGCTTTGGATTGGCATGACAGAAATACTCCTGCGTGATGGCCACATTAACACTGTCGTTCTGAACCATTTTAATAGTAATTTAATGCCAACCCAAAGAATTCAAGTGGTGTCAGGTCTGTGCTAATGAGAGTAATGAAAGGACCACTAAGACAGACCTTTGAAATCACAGGCTAAGGTGAAAAGCAGTGTCGTCATACCCAGCTTTAATAAGGCTCATTTGTCCAGAGGTTTCAAAATCATGAATTACTTTACAATTTGGTGGATTGCAAAAGCACTCAGCTTCTGAGTATTCTTAAAGGAAATTATGCAACAATCCTGTACTTCTAGAATTAAAGGGCATATCTTTTTTGCCAAGGATGGAGCATTATATGGATATGTATCTTACATATTTGATATAAATGTATTATGGCCAAAGCATTCTTTTTGTGTTAACAAGGAAGACGTATCAGTTTCAACGAGCACAGTTTTTAAAGCCCTTCTCTTAGTTTTCTCTGGGCAAAAGAGAAGTAGGTTCAGTTTGCATTTCTGATTTTCCTCCAAGGAAAGGCAAGGGCCTCTTGGGCTTGAGCTATTGTCTTAGGGTTTAGCCATCTCACTGAAGAAAGAGCTACACTCTGGTTTTCACCTTTTCCGTACAGCAAATAGAGAGCTGTTTGCAACAGCCTTTGTCTGGATTTCGCATCGATTTTAAATCACCTGGATTGATCATGTGGTTATGGGACTTTAAAACTCGCACCAAACACCAAAGCCTCTAAACACAATTAAAATCGAGGGGTTTTAATCTGCTAGCTTTATGTCCATAGGAGTACATTTTAAATTATCCTTAACCTCTGCTCATGTTTGGTGAAAACAAGCTATCCTAATGTATAATGTCTGTGGCTTTGTAGATGCTCTCTCTAAGCATGGAGAAATCTTCCTAGTTTTCAAAATGAGGAAGCATCTCAAATCTTTTGAGTGTTTCGCTGCCTGAGCGGTTTCCTCGGCCAATAAGAGAAAAATATGCAAATTGGCCAGCTGTCAAGTCACAGGCTCCTCAGTCTCAGAACAACAGCACAGGACTCAGGCAAGCTGATCTCAACCAGATTTGACAAAGAGGTGGAAGGTCTAAAATTAAATAGGTCAACGCAAATTCTCTAATAATAGGAAGATGTGAAGGGACAACGAGGGATCCCTTAGGAAAACTGCTTCTTACAGACTGCTGCTGTTATTGCTTTTCATTTCAGATTGCCCATCATTGGCTGCTAAATCTGAGTTACCTCATTTGAAGATGAAACATTCCTATTTTTTACTAATTATGCTTTAGATTATTTCTATGAGATTAGTGTTTTAATGGAGTAACTATCTATAAAGATTCAAACTACTTGAAGAAGCCAACTTTCTTTTCTTCAAAGCAGCTATTTTCCTAAGGCTTGCTATGCTACTTCCATTTTGTTGTCATGGTGACTAGATAGAACTTTTCAGAAACGGAAACCTGCTTTTAACCATATTGTACCAACCTGCTAGTCATAAATGTAGAGTGCAGAGTGGATGATTTGCACTCAGTTTCTACCTAGCTGGAGTCTAAGTTTACTTAAATCAAATTTCAGTAATTACACACACACACACACACACACACACACACACACACACACACACACACGGTAAACTCCCTGTCAGTCTCCTAATAGTAAAACATAGTAAGAACCAACAAAGGAATTGGTTTTGAATTCATATTCTTTCTTGTTAAAAACATGTGTCCCCAGAATAATTATAATTTTGGAGTATTGTTGCGCTAGTGCCCTACTAAACAATATAGTACTGATTTCTTCAATACCTATAAATAATTGTCAGTGAATAAAAAAAAGAAACAAAGTCCTTTGTCAGTAGACTGAACAAATAGATAACATTATTATTTTAAAGTGCACTTAAAATCCTATAAGAGATCAGTGCTTTGTTTCCTAAATTCACTCACAAGGCATTTTACACAACTGTAGTTTTTTTTTCTTCTTTTTAAATATTCTTTTCATGTAACAATAGGAACATATTGCAGCCCTTCTCGTACATTATGTTGGAGGAATGTTTACAGTATTTCACTCTTGAGATAGTGCACATTTTAATGCTTTTATATGTTATTTTATTTGTTTGGAAAAATAAATAAACCTTAAAATGTTTTTCACTATTCTGTTTTTCTGGCAGCACATTTTCTTCATGTTTCAAGAAAGATGGCTTTACATAGTAACTTAGAAATAACACCTAATGATTAACAGAATGATGGATGTGATGAATCACCTTTTTCTTGAGAAATAATAAATCAACATATTCCTACCCATAAATTTTTACTGAAAAATGTAAAATATTAGCATCATATATTTAACAAGGTGTCAGCTACAAAAACTGTCAACAAAATGTTGTCCTCTTAACCATTAGAATACATTAAAATGTTCCTGTTTTGGAAACAAATTCAAATATAATTCATAATTTCCTAAATTTAGTATGGTTTCCTTTCTTGCTTACTCCTCTAATTATAAGCATGATCTGCTTAGGCATTATCAATATTAGACCCTAACGTTAAGAGAAAAAAAAACCTCCTGATACAGAATATTTTACTCACAAAAATTTTGGTTCTATTTAAATAATTCTATCCTGGCCCCTATTTAGGTAGTATTTTTTTTTTCTTTTTCCTTGCTCTCGTTTCATTTTTAGCCACACTTCATAATTCTGTCTGGATTTCTGGAAGTCTATTTGAAGGGTGAATTTGTGATTACATTAAAGGTTAGTTGATTGTTAGTTGCACAGCAAGTTTGCTTTATTTCCGTTTGGGGGTGTATTTCCTAGAGTAGCCATATTGTGGGAAGTGGAGCGGGCAGTGTCCTTCCCCTGGCTGTATTGATTTGCCCTTCAGCTGTGTGCAGTGCAGGGAGAACCTCAGGCCTTGTTGTTGATTATCTACACAGGGTCTCTGGGAGCATTATTGACCCATTGCCGCTGAATGCCTGTGGCTCTTGATTTTTCACACCGTCTCCATGACACTCATAATAAAACATACTATCTTATTGCTACTCAGCTCTGAGAGGAGCCTTAGAACGCCACGATGTTTCTGGAGAACATTTATTGTATGTGGGATAAAGTGTTGTAGCAATTTCAGGACTGTGTCTTGTGTAGTTTTAATAGCTACCTCTACAGCAAGATTCTACACACACTGTTACATTTTCATTTTCTTTAAAAAGCCAATAATATGTTTGCATATATTGTTAACATGAAATTTTGCATTATTGGTACAAAATTAATTTTAAAATATTGGGCTAATGAAAAGTATATTCTGTATTACCGTTAGGCTTGACAAGTTGCTATAATATTCATTTTGAAATATGTCACAAGGATTATACTGTGATTTGTTACTATAGTAAATGATGGGTTTTTGATGTTTCTGATTGTACTGGATTAACATGTTTCTACTTTGCTATTGTCAAAATGTCCTCCATCATATATTTTAACTTCTGATAGGGTGTCAGGTTATAGGAAATTATGTAAAACCTTTCTTAGTTATTGTGGAAGAATTTTTTTCTATTTAAGCTGTAATTAGTGGAAAATGGATTTCTTTGAGCATATATCTTTTTGTTTTGTGTTGGAGGTTTCATATTTTGATGTTGTATTATTTTAATTTTTATTTCCCGTATAGTTCCCAGTCCACAATTAGCATTAGTAATTCCTTTGTGCCCTAAGTGTTGATTTGTAGTGTAGTGTAAAAAGAGCTTGGAGAGCCTGAGAAATAGGGTCCAATTTTATTGGAGAGAATTTTACAGAGAGAATAAAATGCACTTTTCTTAAAAACACTTTACATATTTTAGCCCACGAAAATAGTGCAGATTTTGGTACTATTACTAGTGTAAATGGTAATGTCGCTCAAAAGAGAGCAATGACTTTCTTCTTGCCAGAAGTATCTGGACATTTTTATAGAAAAGCAAAGTCAGAGCAAGAGCTGTAGGTTAGGTTCGTATTGTTAGTAGTTACTTTTCATCTAAGTTGTCTGAGAGTGTTTCCATTATTCAGAAACAAACAAATGTGCCATTAACAAACCTATTTTCAATAAATTTGGATTTGGGGGACTTATAATGAAGCTAATTTCTATTTATTAGTACATGTCCCACTTCAGGAATTCCCTGACCTAGGGTCCATTTCAAAAATGTTTGCTGTAACACCGATGACAACATGTTCAAATTATTAGCAGCTCACCACTGGAAAGTGTTAGTAGTTTGACAGTTTATCTCAATGAACTTTGCCGTTTAATTTTTTAATATTTTGAAATCATAATTTGTGTTGGTTGGTGGGTTTAGTTTTTGTGTCTTCTTGTTTTACCAAATTTTAGTAGGTGGGTTTTATGTTCCAGGGATACATAGTTTTCTCAACGTGTGCTTTTTAAACTATCAAACTGTCATAAAATAAGAATTTTTTAATTAAAGTTTTTAGCAAGTACTGATTTTGGCTGGTGGGGGTACAGAGCATAGCCTCAGTAGACTCTCTCTGTGTGACAGACCTGCACGAAACGCCAAGCCGCTAAGTTTTCTCTAATTCTGACTCTAGTTTTTTCTAGCCCATTTACTTTTAGCTTTTGTCCAGTTGATGTAAGTAGAACCCAATGACAGAAAAATCAGCAAAGGCATCCCACTTGTCATCCCTCCAAGTTAGTGTCCTCCTTTTAAATTAAAAAATTGTCCTCCCTGCTTCTGCATGCCACACCTCACGAAGTTTTGGAACAAATGTCATGAGGATAGAACAGAAAAGCTCGCTAACTCTCAGGCAGAGGCCTTTTCCAAATCGGTACACAGGCTTCGGCAACATTTCATTCACCTCTGGGGAAAATTACAGGGCACATGTGTCCCATTGTTATGCAAACATTGTTCTGTCAGAGCTGACTTTCACTTACATGAGTTTAACATCCATAGTATGTCAGGGTTGAATTCTCTTTGTAGAAGTCAAGTACCAAGTTCACTACAAGCTGTGGTCACAGTGGTTTTGAGCCCTCCCACCTGAGGGTTTTTGAGAGTGCGAGGTTTGTGTTCCACTGAAGCCTAAGTATTTCAGTATGTCTTCGGACATTCAGAACCACTTTAGAGTGTACAGAAGGCTTCCTCTAACCTCGTCCTAGTTATCAGGTATTGCAAAGGTTAAGCCTTATCATCTACACCAAAAAAACAAAAAAGAAAAAAAAAAGGTGAGGTTTCATCAAAAACTTCCATCTTCACAACCTTTCGACCACAATTTGATGATTATTATTGATTATTTCACAGCCTTTCACTCACGCTCTGCCACTGCGGCCAGCCCTGATATACAGATAGGGCTGCAGTCCAGCTAAAATAAGGCTCCATCTTGATAATGGAGTGAGATGAGATACTGTTATTTGATAAAGATAATTGATGTTTCACAGTGAATTGGAAAGCAGCTTCAAGTGCGCCGTACGTGGAGTTACATTCCATCCACAAATATGGCAGTTGTTTATAAAAAATAGAACAAAAGAACTAAAGTTAAATATTTGGGTATGGGTTTTTAGAGCATTTAGGGCTATGAGTGTGTGTGTGTGTGTGTGTGTGTGTGTGTGTGTGTGTGTGTGTGTTTATTTTAAGTTCTAGTGGGGGAAAAAATAGGAAGGGGCTTATCACGTTATTTTTCCTCTTTGGTTTCAGGTTCGTTTGTTAAAATCCTATCTGGCATGGGTGTTATTGATTAGCTCCCTTGCAGACTTAATACCTGAATTCTGTGTTTGGATTCTGATGGATCACCGTCATGCATAAACTGAGTATCTTAGGTCAGAGTTAAATTTCCTGTTATCGTTAATCTCTGGAACATTTTACAAACTGTATGAAAACAATTTAAATTATTGATCATCAACATCACATCTCATGGCAAATGCAATTCAAATAATCTGTGAATGCAGATTGGGTTTCTCCTCATTTATTATTAACAAATTTCTCTAAAAAGAACGTGTAAGTCACTGTATGTGTTTGTTCATGATGACTTCAGCCACCAGCTTTAAGTTGATTAAGGTATCATTCATCTTAGGTACGGTTCATCTGATTTCTTTTAGTCTTATCACCCTCATAACCCCTAATTAAGCAATAAGGCTTGACAGGGAGTATGGTTATCATGAGATAATGACACCCCAAGTGTGTTGTGAAGTACAAGGTTCAGCTGAGTGCTTCTAAACCTCTAGGGGTGTGATTATCTCATGATAAACATGCCACGTTGCCACTCACTGATATTGTTGCGTACACACACACTACTGGACTTGGGGTACAATTGACATTTCCTCGCCCACCTTCTCACCCATCCAAATTGTTGATTTTATAAGCTATTGGTTCATATCTCTGACTTATAAGCCCAAATTTGAACCCATAAGCTTTTATTTTATTGTTTAAATAGTATCACTTGCCAAGTACATCTTTGAACAAAGTGCAGATTTACTATTTTTTAAGGTAATGTTTCCCCAGAAGAAAGGTTTCATGGAAAGCAAATATCCTTTTTTGTCATAATTTTGCTTCAATTAATGGACCCCACTCCAATGACTGGTAAAAGATTAGGCATTCTTGTAAACCTGGAAGAAACATGCATGTGCTTTCATGCAAATGAAGTTATTAAATAGTTGAAAGTTCCTTCGGAAATATTAATTGAATTTTTGGTTTGGAAAACCCCTTTTAGTTTATCATTTGTAATTGTCACTGTTAAAAATAGACCAATGCAGGGAGAACAAAATATTAACTTTGGAACCAATATATTTCAGTTCAGATTTCATGTGAATTCATAATATGTCAGGGAAGAATAATTTTTATTTTCTTTTAATAGGCTCTAACTTGGTATTTAAAAGGAAAATGGGATTGTCTATAGTAGTTTTTACCTGTTAAAGAGAAGAAGAGGCCACATTTTAGATGACATACCTTCTCAGGAGAGGGAGGGATGGAGGGAGGGAGGTAGAGAAGGGGAGAGAAAGGGAGAGAGAATTGTTGTAAAAAGTAATAATAGTAAAATAATAATAATAATAATAATAATAATAATAATAAAAATACCACAGCTAACTTTTGAATATTTTCAGTATAAATTTAAGTTAACCATGTCTTCTAAAACAAAAATATCTACTGGAACTTTCTGTGATGAAGAAAATAGTCTGTATCTATGTTTTCCAATACAGTAGCCAGTAGTCACATATAGCTAATGAGACTGAAGAACTGAATTTTTAATTTTATTTTATTTTAATTAATTTTCATTTAAATAGCTGCATTTGGCTAATAGCTATTTAATTTAAATAGCTGCATTTGGCTAATAACATAGTTGTAAAGAAAAAAGAAAACCTCGGAAAGTTAATCTTTTCTTGAGCTCCTCTAACAACATTACTGAGAAATGAATGGCTTTGTGGCTTAAAAGAATATATTCCATTTATGGTCTTTTTAAATTTTAATGTGCAAGCCACAACTGAAAAAGGCTGTTAGTTTTAAAAAGATCTAAAAGTCTCCTTAGTAGAACTTGTACTATTCTGTCTCTAATTTGTATTCAGGTTTTCAGATGTTTCTGTTCGGTAGTTTAGGTGTTTAATGAATTTTGCAACTATGAATCTAGTGATGAAATTAAAGTAATAGCTTTTCTGGCAAAGTGAAACATTTTTTTTTAGGAAGAATATCTATCAACCAAAAATGCTGAGACTTTTTGTGCCTATTTATTAAATAATTTATAATCCTTGATCATAACGTGTAGTTTTATTTCTCTCATAGAGAAAAAAATATTTTTTTCTTAATAAGTATGTGTGATGCTGAAGCATGCACTATTTTTTCTTAATAAGAATTATAGTCTCCAAACTTGTCTTTATTCTTGTACGTACGATTTTCTATTTTGAAAAGGTCCAGAATACTATTTAAACTTTGCCCTGTTGGTGAGCCCATCTTCATCGCTTTCATGACCTAGTTCATTCTTAAAACAAACTTTGCATTTTAAGCTAAAATATTTATCAAACCCCAGTCTATGTGTAGATGTCCTTTAATTCAGCAAACAGGAACATGTAAAATTAATGTCTTTCTTTAAGTGGAAAGTAAATATTTCTTAAAGGATAGGCTGATAATTACTATTCCTGTTGCTGTTTTGTATTTGTATTATTTGTGTTTTTTAATTAATTAAGATTAGAGCATCCCAGCCAGAAAACTGTAAACAAAATTGCCAGTACATAAAAGTATAGAATGTGGCATTAAATCCATAAAACTGAAAGGCACATGAGCTAAAGACCCTGGGAACCCCCATTTATTATGTGAACTGCAAGTAAAAGTATATTTGAAACAAAAGTATATTTGAAAAAATGTCTAACTGAAGTTCTTAGGTGAGTAGCAGTAGAGCAGCTCCCATAACAGTCTAGAGAGAAGGGAAGCTTCCGGCTCTTCGTATGTGGCAATCAGAGAATCAGAGGGGCTAATCTGTAGCCCAAAAGCACATTTAAAATCCTTATTTGCTTTGCTTAGATCCCAGTAAGAACCTTCACATTTAATTTTAAACAGGTTAAAAAAAAAACAGTGGTAGAGAGTTATTTTAAAATAAAATATTCTGTATATGAGATCATACGATCTCTAAGATTTTCTTCAAAACTATTTAAGAAGGGGGGGAAATGGTAAACTTTTCTGGATGAACAAAATTCACTATGAATTGGTAATTATTGAAGC
This sequence comes from Rhinolophus sinicus, assembly GCF_036562045.2. Classification (NCBI taxonomy): domain Eukaryota; kingdom Metazoa; phylum Chordata; class Mammalia; order Chiroptera; family Rhinolophidae; genus Rhinolophus; species Rhinolophus sinicus. Next base: position 14,150,542 of record NC_133758.1, on the reverse strand, counting down.
TGGGTGAAGGGTATATTAGAGATTCATTATACTCTTCTGTCTGCTTTTGTACATGTTGAAATACTCCATATTAATTTTTAAATGCAAGTAAATATAAATACTGAGCTAATGTAAGTATTAATATCAGTACTAATAATACTTATGAGGTAAATTTTACTTATATCACAAGTAAGCTCCTACCTATTGCTCCAGCTCCATCTCTCACCAGGCTCCCCTGAAGTCTCTGTGCTTAGGCCATGCTAACTCTTTTTGTATTATTATTATTTACTCTAATGTCTCCTTTTCTTTTTCTCACACCCCAGGACCTTTGTACATGCTCTTTTCTCATTTAGGGCCTCTCTTTTTTCCATCTCCATATCCTGTCTCCCTCCTTCACTTAAATTAACTACTGTCCTTACTTGTTCCTGAACCCAGCAATCACTCACTACCTCACTAATACATCAAACATTATTGTTGGGGATCAGACTGATTCTCGTTAAGCTCAGTACCAATCCAGAGGTCTGGTTGTTCACCTCCTGTTCGCTTGAGGCTAAAATCAAGGCATGTGCCTTTCTCAGCTTTGGGTACATCTTATGAAGATCATACCAGCTCTCACTTGCTACCCTAGTCTTCCTCCTGTGCTTCATAAATAGTCGGGGAGAAACTGGTCAGATGAGGTTTGGGATAATCTTCAGGGCGGTGTGGGGCCATGGTGGAGTGGAGAGTTCCTGCTCCACTGGACGACAGGGGTAAGAACTCTAAAAATTGCAGACATCCTATACACTGAACAAAACAAGTTTGCAGACCACACTGGGGCTGCGGGAAGTCTATAGACGTGGACAGAAACATGAGTGATTTTAGAGTGAGAAAAAAAAGAAATCTGTGTCTGTTGAACTCTCAGTGTCTCAGACTTCTATTTAGAATGTGCTTTATTATCAGCCCAAGATATTCTTTAGAATGTGAATCCCAATACCCTGCCTTAAAATGTGATCCCAAGAAATCTCTAAGAGGAACAAAATATTAGTGGAGAGAAAAGATCCATAGCTTTCATTTCAGCTTATTATGGGTTCAAGTGTAACTTAATAAAATGTCCAAACTATTCATGCCTTTCAAAATCTATTATTATTTATATTATAAATATATTTTGCCCAAATTTTAACATTCTCTATTTCTCCTTCTAATCAATCATATTAATGAAAATTAAAGACATGAGGCCTGCTCAGTGTAAAGTAACCTCAAGCTCATGTTGTTTAATTTTATAAAGCACTCATAATGAAAAAGAATAATTCAGCTAATCAAATAACAACTTCCTTTTTCCTTACCTATCTTGATTAAGGCAGCTGGTCTTCTATAATCATTCCTTCAGCCTAAGAATCCGTTCCAAGCTAGACATGGCAGTAGCAAAATGCACTAATATGAATTCTTTAGAGCTGGGAAGATGGGGGTGCCTACCTTCTTTGTAGAAGTAGCAACTGTACACAGCAACTCAACATTTGTAAATTAAAGTCTGTCTATGGGAAGAAACTGTGGAATACTTTTATAAAAATGAAGTTGTCTGTGTGGAATGTTTCTTAACAAACTAAGATATCTCGAAAATGAGAGAACCAGTAGCGAGACAAACATGGGCTTGAGTGGCGCCTTTACACACAGATTATCCGCAGAGGAGTGTGTTTTCTTATGCTAATTTTAAAATTAAAATTAAAGCTTGAGTTTGTCCAAAGTTGAAAATAACACATTTCTAACAATAGCACCTACTAATTAATTGTGAACTCTAATAAGATCTGACTTAATTAGGGGTGTGAATTAAAAGTTTTATGGTTACATCCATATGGAACACATGATGGTAATGGAAAACTGTTCCAAGGAATCGTAGTAATTATTTTGAAAAACAATGTAATTAGTACAAACATAGTCGAATAAAGGCATCTGAGCCAGACTTTTTCTGGGTGCATAGCTTCCCCAGTCCTGCTGTGTGACATCTCAAGGCCAGTCCAACCCATTCCCAAATATCTCAGTAAACTAGGAGTTCAGGGCTAGGATGGTCAAGAGAACCTGCAGCGTGTGCTTGTGTAAATTTTTCATTACGAGGTATGCTCCAACTCGGTGAAATTATTTGCCCTTCATTTGGAGCTTGAACAAAAGAAGAGGTAATAGCCTAGTATTTCCTAAAAATATATAACTCCCAACTCAAATCCATACTGAAAGTAATATTGCTGGTGGTTGGCTACACATCACATCTGTTTTTATATATGTGACAGGTAGGTTGAATGTCATAGTAATTTGGGGAGAAAAAAGGAGGCACTTTGTAGGCTAATAAACTGACCTCTGAAGAGAGAAAATAGAAAAGCCCCTTGAATGATTTTGTAAATATTCAAATCATTTAAATATATATCTGTGAGCTTAAGAAATTACATCTGATAGCAACAATTTGGGATTCAAGGAAGAAAACTTTTTCTCAAGTTTCTACCAAATAACTTAGCTCTTATCAAAGAACAATTTGGCATAGGGATGCCGAGGTTGACACAGTAATCAATTTAATTTTTTCTTTTCTTTTCTTTGGAATGGCGCCATTTGCTATAATGAGATGCGGCTGCCTGGAAAAAATAGAAAACTTGCTGACCACTCTGAAGCCACACACTGTGATTTTAAATTTTTATTATCGTAAAAAGTGTGACGTCGTGTCTAGGGTACAGGCTCTTAAAAAATTGAATTTGCATCAAAAGAAATGCAAAAATGTATCTGATTTACCTCTGTCTCCCTGGATAGGCCTTTTCAGCTTTTAGCTCTGTCAACCCTCCACGTGAAGTATGTCAGCAAAGCACTTTTGTTTGGGCTGTCGAGAGGAACTTCTGTCTGTGGAAGGCGGTGAGATGTGGGGGTTGTGTGTTTTTCCTGCTCACCCTAGTTTATAGGAAACCCTTTCACAGGAATGGTATTTTCCTGTAAAGTGATCAATCATCTCCCAGGCTAATCTTCGGATTACTGGCCATATACTTGGCAGTGATCAGGCAGATAAATTCCTGTCAGTCAGTTGTATGGCAATCGCTTGGGGAAACAGATGCCTCCCTGCTGGTGTGTCGTTTGTTTATATTTCTGTTTATTCAAATGATACCAATGTGACTGCTCGTCCATTAGTACGAAAGGGGCACTTTTGCTGCACCTACATGTAGTCCGTGGGCTCTGTTGCAGTCACTGGAAATCCTTGGAAACTCGTGGCTTTTGTTGTGCATACAGCATTTCTGAGTTCCTTCTTTTTTGCCTATTCTGTTCATTTTTGACCACTACGTGTGGTTTCTGATCTTCTTAATAATAGGAATTTATTCACTGTGTCCCGGGAATTTTTTCCCTATTTTGTGTTTTCTTTCCTAAAGTTTTCCCTGAGTAATTTCATTGTAAACTCTCATGACACTGGCTGAGTATATTTACATTTGCAAGAGCATTATTTAATAGACTCTGTGATTTTAAAATAAGGAGCAGCAAGGTTTAGCATCCTGTGTTGGTAGACTATCCATGAGCCCTACCTTACAGTGACCATTATAAAAAAAAAAAAAACAATTGCATGCTACTCTAGCATAAACTAAATCGTTCAAATATCATAGCATAGCCTCACCTCACTGTAGCATCCACAAAGTTCTAGGCTTCATGATTGTAAGAGGGGATCTTACCAAACAGACCACATGCTACGCAGTATTAAATTTCTAGGAAGCCGCTACTAAGATATCAATTCATTTAACAAAACTGTCAAGAGCAGTGGTACATTACTCAGATGAATTAAATTCTCAAAGTGTTAGAATTCAAATTGCTAAAACAATTTAGGTTTCTTCACTGCTCATCAAATATTTGGTCTGTTGAAATAACTTAAGCTGCAGTATGAGAGACAAAAGCAACTTCCTTTGGAAACTCAGACTTCCAGATTTTCTGAGCCTGGTATAATGCTCAGGATGTTAAATTCTGCAAAAGATCACATGGAGAGCAAAGCTACACTGGAAGGCTTCCCCTTGGCTCCTGGATTCCAAAGCTTTTCCTCAGGCAGCCACAGCACAAATGGAACGTTTTCTCACGTCTAGTGTGTCATGCACCCTTCCACTCTCTGAGAATGTCAATGTGGTCATGTGGGGGGGGGAGATAGAATTTTGTGAACTATTTTATTGGTGATAAAGAGATATGCATAGAAAAAAAAAAATTCTGAATTTGATGACTGGTGAGCTTAGTATCTCCCTACAGTTAGAGGATAATGGAGATAAAGGACGACCTTGAGAAATCGACCTTTGGTAAAATCCTGCCAGTTTCCTCAGCAGCACACATTTTACTTCAACTCAGAGGACGGGTTCCTCTTCAAAATGTTTATTTCCTGGCAAAAACAAGTTTAAAGGCATAAAGTTTGTGATTGTTTTTTTGTTGTGTTTTTTTTTTTTTTTAAAGCACAGTATAAATGATTACAAACTGTGTAGTATTTATTTCCTTGGGGGAAACATCTGACTGATGGCCAGAACTGCGTCCTGTGGGCCTTGGTCTCCTGGGAGCTAAAAGTGTATCCGGAGCGTCACGCATCCTGCCTGCAGGAATCACCACTGGGATTGTCTGAAATTATGGCTTTCTTCTAGGTCTGTCCCTACTGGCTGTTTCTGAACCGAGCCTGTGTTCTTCCTGAACTCATAGATTTGCTCTTCTTTCCTCACCTCCAGGCGTTCACCCTAGACTCCTAACCTGTGGTCTTCTGTGCCAGAAAGTGATAGAGTTATTTCACTTGACAGTTCATGAGAGCTACTAGAACCCGCTTGGGTGCTTCCAATTTCAGGCTTCCTACCTCCTGTCTATGCTAAATCCCCAGGTTCAGTCACAGCGCGAGCCGCCTGAGCTGTGTGATGTGGACACATCTGTGGGTTCCTTTTCCATGACGTTATCGTGGAGCTAGAACCTGGTCTGCAGGTAAAGGCTCTTGTGCCACATGTAGAGAAACTCAGATTGACAGGCCGGACAGTTGGAATTAATGCACTTGTGGTAGGTAGCTGGGCCACTTGCTACTTTTGAGGCTTACTAATATCAAATCAAAGAATAGAGCAGTAAGATGAGAGGACTGTGAAAAGACATTGGAGCATGAGCATGTGCCCCTATTTTAAAGTGAGCCCAGAAGTACAGAGGGAGGCCAAAATATATATACATGGTTTAAGAAAGGAAAAAACTGTATTAAAATTGTAATACTCAATATATACCGATAACAAAAGATGAATACAAGTCACGTTTGACTTCTGCAATTACAAGAGGTGCTCAAAGTGGTTGCCATCAGTGTCCAGACACTTCTGATTACAGTAAATTACTGCTTGAGCAACAGTTGAGCAAAGTGTCCACTTGTATCCATTTTTTGGCACCCCCGCCCCCCGGTACTTAATAAGCTGACTGTGATCCCTTTCCACTTATTTATCCATGTGTGAAATACAGGTTTCCCCCTGATGTCCGAAGGTATCGCATTCCTCTGAAACCTTCTGTAAGCCAAAATGGTGTAAAGGGACAAAGCAATTGCCATTGATTTATATGGAAAATTTTTTGAGAGTTCCCAGATCCAACATTCAACGCAACCTTTATTTCATTCACAAAAATTGAAACAATTATGTTCAGTTTTATTGTAAGTGTAACACTCTTGCAAACTGTCTTAGGCTTTTCGGATACCTTAGGAGGTACCTTGCTAATGGATACACAAAATACATCGAGAGGAAGCACAGATACGCACAGACACAGTTCAAAGCTATGACAGCTTGAAGCTGAGATCCAGTGTTGTTCCCAGGGAAGAATGTGGTGGGGCCACTCTCGCCGCTCCATGTGTGCTGGCTCCATAAAGGTTCTCTCCAAAATTCTCTTGATTTCTCTGAGCCAAAACAGGTACTAATGTAGGTCTTTGGTAAAAGTGAAGTGGAGTAAAGCGAACTTTTGAAAAGTGGGAAAACGCATATTTTTTCGTAATACAAATTGATTATTTTTTCTGAACCAGCTTATTGGCCAAGCATCTACACTCTGCATGAGGGTGAATCAGTCCTGTTTTGTTTTGGGGGCTTCGGGGTTGTTTTAGGTGAATCTAAATAAAAGGAAAGATTAGATTTCTTTTGTGCATATACTCGTGCTTAGAGAAGAAATAGGACTTCTCCTCTTAGATTCTGAGGCTTTCAAAGAGACATTTAAAAATAGTTTACAAATTACTGAAAACATTTCAAAATTAAATTTTCAGAAAGAAAGATGAAATGCTATTATAACCAAATTTACCGGAGAGATTAAATTCCTTAATTTGGAAATGTAAAATTTACAGCAGTTTTGACCAACAGATGCAACCAAGAAAATACAAACTAGGATATAAATAAAATTGCGTTACTTGGTTCATTGGGAAATCATGTAGAATTAGATAATGCCTGTTAAAAATTCTATTTTCCCTCCAACTTCGGGGCAGTTGGTCCAATAGGGAGGAGAACCCCCCAAGGAAGTTAGAAATGCCCAGAACTTTTCGGAAGAGAACACAAGAAGCTGCCTCATTTCTTCCTTCTGTCTTGTCAACCAGTACAAGATGGGGCTTCAGCAAGCAGGAGAATGTTCTGCAGATACACTATTCTTTATTCTTTTTAGCCTGCCATGGTCATGTAAGCATTTAAACATGTTTTTAAGGCTTCGTTAATATTCCACTTGAGGTAGAAAAGAACATGTGATATTCTATAAAAATTACCTGCAAATAGCCAAAAAAAAGAAAAAGAGAAACGGGGTATTTTCCATACCTAATACAGAAAGAATCCCAGTTCTTAACCAGAAAGTTTCATGTGAGTTTAATATTAGTGAAAGTTATAGTATGTAAATCCTTAATTGCCTGAGCATTGTATAAGAAATGTGACTTGCATGAGACCTTTAAAAAATCAGATTTAAAACAAGCCTGGATTAAACAATGGATTGTTCAGAGGAGACGAAGCAATTACTTTTCAGAAACAACATATGTCCTTCTGCATGGTCTCTGGCAGAGTGTTTTCAAGTATGATTTGATCAATAACCTCACAGTAGTGGCAGATATAGAAAAAAATAAATGTTTATCACACTTGTAAACATCTGAGGCAAAGCTGAAGTATTTGCTGAAAAGACAACATCTATTCTTGAATTTCCCCATGGCTCAGATCCAGGGGGTGGGAGGAAGACATTTCTATTAGATCTGTAAGGTTGGGTATTAATGACCGAAGTACAACCAGCAATGCTTTTTTTATTATAAATATCTGTGTGTTTCCCAGCAGAGTGAAGTAAGGAGTTGTACTGAATTGTCCGAAGGGTGTTTCATTTCTATGTGGACAGATAACACAGATCTTAGCAACCAAAAGAAACTAGGAAAACTGATTTGTGGCTTCTTAAAAACATTGTACTCTTCATAAAAACATTTTTTAATTCATCTTGGGGTGATGATTGGCACACGGGTGGATCTGTAGATTCCAGCTTTTCCAGAAGAAAGATGAATAAGTTACTGAGATTATAGGCAAAGGAGCAGATGGCTGCTGACAACGGATGTGCAGTGTTTAGAGCAACAGCCACGGAAGTTGGGGAAGATGGTCAACCTCCCTCACTTTCAGTTTGTTCTTTTATTCAGCCGTGTGCCCTCTAATTAAATAATAAATGTGTGTATGTGTCGGTGTTCTAAAACATTCTTTCCTCCTGATGCTAATTTAGAGAAGCCATGTTTTCTGATTATCTCTATAGGGAGGATAAAGAGCAGGGGAGAAAGTCACTCTTATTGTGTTGTTTTCTTTACATCCTCTGTAAAACAAAAAGAAAGGTGTACATGTAGGCATGGTGAGTCTTCTAAAACCTGGGCAAGAGAGTGCCAAGGTCACAGGCAGTTCTGAAAAGAACAGTTTGATATCCAGAAGCCGCCATGGTGAAGCAGTGAACACCTGTGTATCATGGGCCTGCCTGCCCCAGAGACCTGGGAGAGGTGGGCTTCAACTGCAGGTCTCTGGGTGCCGAGTGTATTCCTGGAACTCTTTCCCTGGGCCTCCAGGAGGCAAAGGTGAAGTGCTCCCATCTCTGGATGTGAACGTCTGACACTGCAACTATAGGCATAAAGTGGATTTTTTTTTATGGGTTCTATTTAATACAATTGGGTCGGAGTAGACTCTCTCAAAAGCATGGAGGGAGGAGCATACTTTATGTGGGACAAAATGGTCTACAGGGAAAGAATTTGAGTTCTGTCAGCATGCTTGAAACCAGTGTAGCCTCTGGTGGCTTTGAATTAATCATTTCACTTCCACACTTCTTTACTATGCTGTTTACTTTCATAACCCCTCCCGTGTAGAATTCTATTAAGGAATGATGATTTGAAGCTGGGAGGTCCATTCCAGTGAGTTAATCATCAAATAATACAACAACTGTGAAAAATCTGTGTAAAATATTATTAAAAGCAAGTCACTAAAAAATAAAATTTATGAGGTTAAGCACATAGAAAATCATCTTTTTATCCAAAGAATAGTACTTTGTGGATTTGAATGTGATTTAAAGGGCTGCTTACCCAAGAGAAATTAAAGAGCGTATTCTACTTACAAAATGAGAAAACATGTTTTAAAACTTTAGAAATTGTGAATATTTGCAGAAATCGCAGGCCTTGTTCTTGATTGTTCCAAGTTCTTTATAGCACTTAATTGCTGAGGTAAAAATAAGCTTTTAGCAAGAGTATCCCAACCTAGTACCAGTATGAATAATGTATCATATAGAAGGGATAATAATTTATCCCCTAATTTCAAACATCTGGGGATGGCCTCTCCATGAAGAAGTCAGAGTTATGAGAATATTAGAGAGCCTTATATTATAAAATACAGTATGAAAATGTTTATGGAATACGTCAGTGAAATAAAATCCCAAGTGTAGAGTGCTTTAGTTTAATGTGAGACTTCATGGCAAACAATCGTAGAATTCTGAGTCTCCCCATAATCTGTAACACCCATCTTTGTATGTATTAGAAGAAACCAGGGAAGGATTTAGGATTGGGAGAATGTTTTTGAATATAGAAATATAGAAAAGTTAAATTCATCAGATAGGTGGAGCTAATAGAGATAAATATTTTAGAAATAAGTAAATACCCAAGACTAAGGAGAACGTAATGCTTCTGCATGATCTTTTACCGATAAATCCAACAATACAGAGGGATAGAGGGGGAGAGCACAAGAAAGACAGAAAACAGCAGATAGCTACCTCGCTAGGGCAGAAGTAGGACTCCAGAAACCCTTCTGAAAGCATGAACCTGGCCTTGCCAAGACCATTCCTTAAACAGAAGGGACCCCTGCCCACTGGGCACTGTGAGCTTCTCTCTCTCTTCCACTGGCAAAATTCTTCTTACTGTAATTGCATTTGGGATAAAGTTTCTTGTGACACGTTCTTTGGAATAGTGCTGCAGCTGGCTGGCAGACCACAATTTCCTGTGCTTGGGAACAGACTCAGACATGAAGAACTGCAGTATCAAAATATTTATAGAGTCATATATTAGGAGATATGGTATGGAAACATTTAGGGAGAATGTCAGTAAGCTAAAATCCTGACGATATAATCCTTGAGTTTATAAAGCAGTTTTGAAGAGATTTATTGGTGTTTGTATTTAATTAACTAGAATTACATTCATATTTTTAAAAGCCTGTCATAAACCAGAATTTATTCAGTGGCCAAGGGGAAGAGAAGCCTTAATGAATAGTTCTCTAGCTCTTTTTCATCTCTGATGTCACTGATCCTATACTATTTAATTTCCCGTTTTTCTTAATAAAGTGTGAATTAAGGATGAAACAAAAATAATTGATTTTTTTTCCTTCCTTCATGGAATATTGTTTTTGTTTTCCATGCCCCTTTGTTGGGTGTCGTTTTAATTATAGGTATCATATTCTGTAGACAGATTTATGTTTTCTAATAGTCCCTAATCATTTTGATTGTTAATGCTTTTATAATCTTCCTTGGAAGAGGATTAGTATGTTGAAAACTGGAAAGCTTGAACAGCAGCTCCTTAGCTGTCACCCTTACGAGCCTGTAGGGAAGCACCAGTCCTTTTAGGAGACTACGGTGACACACAAGTAAAGTGTGTGGATCTGTGTTTTCATATAGCTTCATTGTTATTCTGGAAAATGTTCGAAAGTTTTCCTCATGTGAAAGCTAGACTGTCGGTTTCAGTACTGTGCCATTTATTAAATATAAGTCTTAAAAATTGTCTGGTATAGAATCTTTAATGTGTAGAAGTTTATTTTCACAGATTCTAGAATTTCTCGAATACTTTCCTAAATCTTCACCTTTTGAATTGAATATAAATATTTGTGGACAATAACAGATGTAATTTTAGGTTTAGGACTTTAAAACAAAGAAGTTAGGAATGGTTTGGACCAACAATCCTGAATCAATAGCCAGTATTATAAATTGAACAAAAACGTATAGCTTATATTAAAAAGGGAGAAATGTCCCTTGTGGCATACACAAATCTACTCCAGAGTGATAAACAAGAATTCAAGGGAAAGAACACTTCTAGCAGATTTACAGGAAAGGTATCCTTACTGAGAAACGGCAGGTTGTGGTTAAGTTTCCCCAAGGGAAATTGTGGGAGCACTCTCCTTTGAGACCTGATGAAAAACTAGAAAATGCATTCCGGGGAATAGCCGTAGCCTCGTGATCTAAGTAATTAGCCCTTTGCATGGCCATTTCTCAACTCTTCCGGGCAGTAGCAACAAAAGCATCAGTTATTACATAGCTCACTCTCTCCTAATATATCTGTGTGTCTGTATTTACATATTTGTAACTGCTTTAATGAGGTGTAATTTACATATAACAAATCCACTCATTGTAAGCACACAATTCGATGAGTGATAGCAAACATATACAGTTTTGTCACCGCCATGCCAGTCAAACTAAGGACATAGCCACACCCCCAGAAGTGTCCTCTCCCTCTGGCAATCACTGATATTTTTCCGTCACTGTAGTTTTGCCTTATTGAAAATTTCACACAAATGGAATCATACAGTAAGTGGTTTTTTGTGTCTGACTTACCTCATGTAGCATCCTGTTTATGTTCATCCACCGAACCGTATTTTCATTCTGTTTCCTTGCTAATAACTCATATTGAACTTCTAGAAACAGAATCCCAAATCAAAATCCTAACTAGAGAACTGAGCCTATTTACAGTGGGACAGAAATTGTTTAGCCACATTAAATAAAGAAAAAACAACAAACAATTATGGGAGTGGTCATCGTGCCACATATATGTGGAATTTATTTTCTATACCTTATTATTCCTCATTGGGATTTTTATTTCTTTTGTCTGCCACCTCCTAAGGTGCTTTCTAGTATGTGTATTTTTTTAATTTAAAGGAAAAATTGGTTTTGTTTTCAACATGTCATGATAATTTCGCATCTCTTACAATAATGTACTGTGCCCTGAAGTGTCATAAATGATGCCTAGCTATCAGTGGGTCACAGAATCCTTGTATGAAAAAAATAAATTAATCATCACTTAAACCTATATGTGACTGTACTATAATTTTCATTACAGATATGAATATATCTCTAGTACAAGTAAATTATCTAAGTGAAAGAATCGTTTTTTGCTTCCTGGGAACATGGAAACTGCATTGAGACTGGACAGGAATTAGTTAGTTATTGTGTCGTCAGACTTTAGGTGGATCCTTCTTTTAAAAGTATCCAAGCATGTTTCCTACTTCTCTCTAAATTGAGTGTTTATCTGCATTTCACACCTCAAATTATTTAATTAGAAAAATAGATTGAATAGGATATAAGAAGTTGTTTTATGAGCAAAAAGTGTCCTATGTGTCTGAAACATTTCCTCCCACAAATGAAATAGACTAAGGAAGTGAGATAACTTGTTAGCTGTCACATTTAGTGATGTAATATTTAGATTATATAATTGTGCCTTTTACAAACATGTGTAAAATGTCCTGTAACACTTGAGTGGCTGCAGCTGTCATCTCATTTTTTCTGGATTAAGTTTGGTCAAGAAAGAAGCTGCCTCATTTTCTAGTTGTCATTTGCCCAGGAAGTAAAAGCAAATTGTAATGAGGGAATCACAGCAGGAGAGCCTCCTAACAAATGAGAGGCATATATTGACTGGCAGCCAGCATGCCATTTCAGTGATAAATGTATTTTTATACACTGCTGTTCAAGGTCATTCACTGTTGTCCTTGAGTGTGCAGCCATCAAAAACCATGCAGTTCACATTCAAAACAGTTCTAATAATCAGTGCAAAGATGCCTTACTAAAAAAGAAATCAGTCACTAATTTTATACAACATTTAGATAAACATTTTTACATTTTACTGTGGGTTTTTCTTGCTGTTGTTGAAAATTGACCAGAAATCAAAGAAAATATAAATTTATGAGATAATTGAGAAGTATATTTATGTAGATTTATTATAGTGTTCACAGAAGCCAAACTTGAACTTGAATTTAAACAAACCTCAGGAATTAACCCTTCTTTGTGGTTCTTCAGGTTTGATTTTTTTTTCAATTTGAAGAATTTATAATCTAAGAATTCTAAAACAAAACTATTTTCATTTTCAAACGTCTACCATATGTTTGAAATAGATTTTTAATTAAAAATACTGAAAAGAACGTTTTGCTTTAAGATCTGCCCAAATCCAAAGAAAATGTTTTCACTAACTTTTTGAACCTATTAGTTACACTTTAATAAGTACTCTATAATTATGTGGGGAGAAAATGATCGACTTAGTCACCATTTTTAATTCAAAACTAAACCACAGTTATCTAAACATAAAATGACCAAAACCATGTAGTTACCAATTTTTTAATCTTCTTTTATAGCAAAAGGTTTAGATGTGAATCTAATATTAAATAACTGTATCTTAAAAGTTAAATTATGTGGAAAATGTGATGGTTTGGATCACACGATGTCTTTCAGCAAGTAATTTTTAAAATATTGTGGGGTTTCAAAGCCCTTCTCACAGTATGTGTTCACAGTTCACATATATTCACTGAAAATCACTAGGCCCTTCAAAGTCTGTCTTCACTCTAATTCTCCATCCACCTTTATCTTTGTACTTCATCCCCTTCACCAAAATCCTGATCATTCTGAAGGTTCTTCAGTTCTTCTCACAAGGTCCACTCTCTCTTTGCTGTAGGCCGTTGATTATATTACACCCTCTGCATGGAACACGCTTTCAGTCTTGCTGTCCCCCACTTCACCCCGACATACACACACACAAACACACACACACACCACCACCACCACCATCACCTAATTACTCATGGTTATTACCCAGAAAATCTCCAAGGTTTCCTACAGTCACTCCATAATTGACTTCTACCTAAAGGTGTATGCATAGGGGCAAGTAAATTAGTGGCTCCCTGACTTGAGCTTAGAACTTTGGGTAAATCCAGTGTCTAGGGGTTCAAGACAGGTAACCTCATACTTTTCTCGGGCATCTCACATATATTTCTACTGGCCTAGTCACACATATATACCCCCCATATATCTAAAGACGTCAGAACTTGTGAGTTCCTGGTGTCTCCAGTAGATCATTAGTTCCCAGTGTCTGACTTGGACCTGAAAATCCTTTCCCCCCATGAAAACTGTTAGACTTAGTGCTTAGAAGACTGAGCTGGCACTAAATTCTGAAACATTAAGAATTCTCTATAGGCTTTTGAAAGCTGACCTAGAAATCTGACTGCTCTTCGTGGCATGGTTTCTGTGGATAAATGGGGTCAGAGTTCCAAAGAACTGAATTCCAAACAAATTTAGGACCTCTTATTTGATGACCATCTTTATGGAAACACTGCAACACTCTGCAGGTGAAAGTGTCGCTGGCACGTGATCCTAAGAAAAATTAGCCGTTTGCATGTGGAGTGGCATTGTGACACAGTGACACAGTCTGTCATGAATATACAGAACTACAAATATTAATAGAATGATTTCTTATTTCTTATATGTAATGTAAACTTAATTATCAAGAATTTAAGAAACGAAAACGTTCTTACAGTATTGGTCCTTTTTAACCTCACATGCTTCATTTGCCTTTCTGTTGGCTCTGATTTGGGCTCTGACTTTTTTCCATGTGTATAGCAGGAAGTATGAACCAGAATTCTCATTAAATTTTAAACTTGCCAGAGATCCACAAAGGGTACCTTCTGTTCCGTATTAACTCGTACTCAAACCTTGAGTGTGAGGATTGCAATGGTTTTAAGGAGTACTCTTAGGTTTACTGGTTGTTTGCTTTGTAGTTTAAGTTCCTTGTTAAAGCAGTTCTAAACTCAGACACCTGAATAATGATACATTTAAAATTTGTAAATGCAAGTAGTTGACAGTTCTGCAGCAGGCATTCTTAATGTACAGTGTTCTATCTAAACATTAATCTCATTTGAGTGTTAAAGGAAAACGTTTACCATAAAACGGGTATTGTAATATTATTTTTAAAAAAATGTTTCTTCAGCTACAGTATTTCCTTTCAAAAGAACCCTCTCCTTTAAAAGAGCACACCTGCCTTTTATTGTTTTACAAAAATGGTTAGTGAGTCTGTCATTTCCAAGCTATACAAACAACTAAATAGGTGATAAATAATGTTTTTTTAAGCAGAAGCAGATTTGGGGGGGAGCATACACTTACCGTAGTATGCACAGTTTTAATTTTAACATTTACAATGATCTGACCAGTATGAGTCTCATCTCTGAAAAAAATATTTTTATTAAAAAAAAATGAAATAGTGCAGAAGAGTACTAAATTGTTCCTACTAGGAAAAACTGATAAACTGTATGATTTCAAAGACGCACTCATACAAATTCTGGAAGGATGTATGCCAGATGGCTCATGGTGGTTTTTCTAAGGCATGGAATTTGATGAATAAGAATAGTTGGATAGAGTTTCCAGTTTTATTAAAGGTACTTCAAAAAGTGGTGGCATTATAGGTAATTTTTGGTTTCCTTTTTTGTGTTAGTCTCTGTATTTTAAAAAAAACACACACAAAAACCTTCCTATATAAAAATCATGCTTCTGGTAAAAATCGCTTTTGCTAATACAAAGCTCATATCTACACTCTAATAGGCCTTCAGAAATGTGTCCAGAGTACCTTTTTATACACATACTCCTGAAAGGAAATTATTATTTTAAACGGAAGGCTTTTGTTTGAGTTTTACATGCTTTTGCACAAAAGTGAATAAAATTAACGTGCATAGTATTAAGTATGCTCTTAACAGTATCTGTAGTAAGTCATAGAATGCTATTTTAAGACTCTCATCTGTGGTTACATACAAGATAGCAATTATAACCAGGTTACTAACGAAGTGCCTTCTGAGTTCTAAACAAACACAAGCTTCAAAGGATTCATGTTTTCTTGGGAAGGACATAAATTAAAACATCAAAGCAGTTTGTTTCCCTCAAGGGTCATAGTTATTTGGATCGCTTGTCAGTGCTAGAGTACAACAAGTGGGCCAGTGTTATTGATTTCCATGTGTTACCAAAACATTTTCCATTGACAGATATTAATTGCTTATTAAGTGCTAAAGAGTTTGATGGTCCAAATATTGAATTTTATAATGAATTGGCCTTTTAGTTTTGCTTATCGTTAGGCAGTATGATTGCATTAAGGATACAAAGATTTAAGCCAGCCTATCTCCTACTCTACGAATATCAAGTAGATATTCCTGTAGAGTTGAATCTCAGCGATAGTCTATTTAATTCATTTTCCTTTAGATTTAAGTGAATTCTCTTTGACCAAACTATAGGGAATGCTTGTTTAAATACGCATTGTATGACTATAATTAGTAAAGTATCCAGTATATCTTAACATTGATTCAAATTTATGAATCTACTGAATCATTGAAATTTCTGCCAGAACAAAATTGGTAATTGTGATCATTGATCTGAGTTTTTCTATAGCATTCATTTGCTTAAACTACTCCTCCTTTTATTTTTGAAAAGGATTTATATATCAAAGTGAGCTACCAAATACATATGTGTGTATATATGTGTACATACACATACACAAATACACATGAGTTCCATTTTAATTTCTTTTTGTTGTCTTTCCTAACTTTTAAGGGCATGGCTTTTTTTGTCTCTTTATAATTACATTCAGAGAAATCTTAAGTATATTGTATAATGACCTTCCTAAAATATCGAAATTTGAAGATAACTGATGAAATTTAAGCAAATTTAAAATTAGAGATATTAGACTGTCAGTTTTGGCAGTTGATTATTGTCAGTCGTTTAGAATTATAAATCTAATTCTAATTCAAATATATGTTTATGATCCTAGAAATTTGACTTTTTCATAATTTATTTCCTGATCTCAAATAATTACTGCTTGATAAAGGGTTATTATTTAAAAGATAAAATATTATCAAACTTCAAAGCAACTTTGTCAGGTATTAACTACAGTGATCCATCACAAAATTCTCTCCCCTAAAAAGGGATTTCCACGTTAGGAGCAACATTGAAATCTTTTACTTAAAAATAAAAGTATTAGCTAAAAACTGAGCTTTCAAATATGCAATTTTTAAAATAGACCCAGCTCTTTCTTTCCTATCCACCCCTTACCCTGGTCATGTCCTGTGTTGTTTTCATCCTCATCCTTTTGGTCTTTTCACTCGGTCTGCTGGGTTATCTCAGCCACCTCCACTCGTCAGTCGTTTAACAAATGTTCATGGGGAGACGTCTGCACCAGAAACAAGTGAGAGCAGGATGTATGCCTTCAACATCTGTCTGTGTGCTAACAGCTCCCAGATCTGTCTCCCCTTGCCTACGCCTGTTCCTGAGCTCCAAAGCCATCTTTCTCTCATTCTGGCATATTTCTGCCTCCTCAGGTGCTCTACCTTAATATCTACTTATCCCAAACGAAGCTCCTTATTTCCCTTGACGACTTCCCGCTTCACCCTCTTCTCCCCTAAAAGCATTTTCTTTCTCGTGTGCCCCCCTGTCCTGGTCACAGCGTCGCCACCTGCCAGGTTGCCCTCTCTTTCCTGTCCACAGGCAGTTCCTCATTCAGCTCCTAATTTATCTACTACCTTTGCCTGCCTCCCATCCAGACCTTTTTTTTTAATCCCCCGAGTTTTTCTCTCCTCCTCTCTCTGCCAGAATTTTCTTAAAACTGGGCTTATCTGACCATTCTCCAATTTAAAAACTCTAGAAAACTCCCTATTGCCTATGAACTAAGTCCAAATTTCTTAGCACAACAAAAAGCCTGGGCATCGCGGCCTTTTTGCGTCCCCCCCACACCCTGGCTCTCCCCACCTCCCTCTGCCCGCTGGCACTTCCCCTGACAATGCCACAAGCGTGCTTACTGGTTTCCGGCCCTCTCTGCCATCCTCACTCTCACGTGCTTGCTTCCACGTGTCCATCTAGATCTAGGCCTTTTCACTTCCTGTCCTTCTAGCCAACTTCTGCTCATCCTTTAAAGCTCACCTCAACTACCACCTTCTCTCTGTACCTTGTTCTGACATCTCGTACCGCTGTACAGAGCTTACTGCTTATTTTTCTGTGTTTTTGTGGCACCTTGTACACATTTCTGTTATACCTTCTATTTCATCGCACAGGATCCTTACTACCAACCTGTCCCTCCCCCTCCTATTCACTGGCCGGGGCCATATCTCTCTGTGTACTCTGATATCTAACACTGGGCCTGGAACCCAAGAAGCTCCCAATAAACCTTTTTAAGTACATCCGTGCTAAAAATATTTAATCCCGTGATGTAGGCAAGATAGATATTATCCTTACTCTACAGATAAGCAAATTAATGTCTCAGAAAATTTTGCTCTTTCATAAAACTACAGGACAAATTTTAATCTACGAGGTAAGTATGGGATAGTCTAAGAATAAGTCAGAGGACTGACAAAGTAATATCAGTGTTCTTTTGCCACGGTAATTGTTCTGGAATATTCATTTGCAAATGCAATTGCTGTGTGAAAAAAAGGTCTACATAAATTATTGTATTGTTTTAGTACTATTTTACTATTAAAGAAAAATTTGAATATTACATCTAAGTTAGGGTAATTTTATATTTTTATAACTTAGCTTTTTTGACTTAAGAAATTGATCATGTAATATAGGGTAACACTAAATTATGTTCCAGACTAATCTGGTTTTCTGTTTTAATAAGTTGATGAGCCATAAAAGTGTAAAATTCTAGAACCTTTATTATGTATTAGTGTATATACTCTATCATTCTCCAAAATAAATATGAGCCAAAAGATGCAGTAATATATTGGTTAATATATGTATGGTTTTAAATTTTTTGTAATTCGTAATTGTCTTTAACAGTTTCAAGTCAGTTCTTTTTTTGAAATGTTGAAGATGTCAAATCCTTTTGAAATGTGTTTTTGAAAAATACAATTCTGTAGCTTTAGTACAATCTAGATAAGACAATTTTATGTCACCAGGCACCATCCCAGGCAAAATAGAAGTTAGAGGGAATGTGTGTGAAGGCCCTGTCCTACTGCTCTGGCCAAAAGCCATGTTCTGTTAACCTTAACCCATATCAGAACCACAAAGATAAAATGTATATGTATGGGGGGAGGGGGTACCAAAAAAATGTATACACATTTTAAGAGATGTTATCTGTGCTCAAGCAGTAGCTCGCCATCATCAAAAGTGTCTGGACGCTGATGGGAACCACTCTGAGCACCTCTTGTAATGGCAGAAGTCAAACGTGACTTGTGTTCATCTTTTGTTATCGGTTTATATTGAATATTACAATTTTAATAGTTTTTTTCCTTTCTTAAAATGTGCATATTTTTTTTGGCACCGTGTGTGTGTGTGTGTGTGTGTGTGTGTGTGTGTGTGTGTGTGTGTATTCACGGGAGGTGGAGTACCACATATGGAATATAGTCAGTGGAATTGGAACAGCTATATTAGATGTCAGAGGGGTAGTAGATTTGGGGGGGGGGTTATCACTTTGTGAGGGTTGTACATATCTCACCATTACATTGTTTTGTACACCTGAAACTAAAATTAAAAATAAAAACCCACAAAGATGCTGCGTTCCCTCGCTTCCTGTGGACACATGTCCGCGGAAGGTCTGCTGTGGAAGGCCCTGCACTGTTTGGAGAGGGAGCAGAGACAAGCCAGATCCTGTGCCTGAGGAACTCCAAGTGGAAGCAATTGGGGTTTACTTCTGGGGCTCAGTGTTTACTACCTTTAGCAGTGCTTTCTCCTGCATTCTTTGAAAAATTACAGGACCATTTTATGTTAGTTCCATTCTGAAGAATGCATTGAATGTTTACAACAGAATTTTCACGGTCTGAGAATACAAAAGCAAAAATGTGTGCACTTTCCAACTTCCAGCATGGGTTTGAATAGATTTATATTAGCAGTACTGATGAAAACATGTGTAGCGTTAGGTCTGCCCAAATCTGAATGAAACATTTTCTGTAACTTTTTAAGCATGTTTGAGTTATACTTTAATGAATGTTTTATAATTATATGAATCTTATGTAACAATTTATTCACTATCCTTTTGTTTAAAACTGAACCACGTTTATCTAAGTCACATTAGCATTCAGTGTTTGAATTAGTCATATCTTTAATATGTCATATCCATGAATTAGTCATATCTTTAATATGACTAATTATTCTTAAATGTTGAATTATATGAAAAATGTTATGGTTTGAATTTTGTCTTTAGCTAGATTTTTTTTCTTATGTTGCCATTGTTTAGCTTTAGACTCACACTACTAAAAGCATCGACCAAAATGAAAGTAGATGGTAAACGACTCCTAAAACTCTAGTACTGCAGAGAGCTCAGCTTCTCTTACCGGCTGTGCCGTCCTGCCGTATAAGCACAGAGCCTCAAGAATACTACTATTCTTGTATAAGCCAAAAATTGGTGGCAATCATATTTTGAAATAATTGGAAGTTTGCAGTGTTTGGGATTTTTGGCAAACAAAATTTTTGAAGTATAACTCAATAAAAGCGATCATTTCAACATGCAAAGAAAGGACCTATCAATTGTGTATAATTTAATTGAGTATTTTGTAGTTACTTCGTCCTGAAAATATTTGACCTAGTAAAGCAGAAGGGTTGGGGGGGAGGGGTTCAACTCCTGATTATCTGCAACAAAAAAAGGAAAAAGAAGGACTCACTCATTACTAGGTGAGACTTACAGAAAATTTATTCTTTGAATCTGGAAAAGTTCCTCAGTTGACTAGAAGGGGAAACATTCCTAAAACCAGTATATATGTTTAACAGAGGTTGCTATTATGATGACTAAACCAGTTTAAGATTGGAAAACAGCTATTGATTTAAATGCTTATTCTCCATTTGTTCATTCGTAGACCTTTTTAAAATTAATTTAAATAATTTATAATTGATATTAGTGAAAATAAAAGCCCCAACATAATAAAAATCTGAAATTATTACTAATGCCTAAATTACAATCGTGAAACGACCTTGACTATTAATGTTGATTGTTACTAGTCCTGGCGAAAGTTGTGTGTCTTTGTGTAAAAGTGCCTGGTGACGTACAATCCTCCACAAAAGAAACTTCAAAAACTCTTGCTGGTTCCTAAGGGTTCCCAATATGTAGATATTGAAAAACTCCTTTAATTCATCACTGTCGGTTTATCCCCAAATGACATTTAAGTAACTTTCAGGAACTGAAAATAGGGAATAAATGCTACAGCTATTTTTAAGGAATAAAGAAAATCTGTTTACTTGAGGCCTTATATTTTATAATAAAACTTAAGATAGCTCACTTTATTATATTTATCCTTAAATCTATTTTCCATTAAGATGTTAAAATGATACCAAATCTACTTGGGTTTTGCCCCGAATGTGTATTCTTTTCAATTAGATAGCAATAGAAAGTAATTCATTGGATAGTTCCAATATTCCTTGGACTGAAAAATGCCGCAATGGGTTGACTCTATAACATAAAGTTGGCATAATGTGAATAAAAAGCATCACCTTGGCCCTCCATCAAGAAAAGAAATTATAGAGATAAACAACCCATTTTCAGACCTCAAATCTCTGTTCAAAATCATCGTAGAATTGCCCGAGGGCTGCATCGAGGCTCTGTGCTTACACGGCAGGACAGCACAGCCGATAAGAGAAGCTGAGCTCTCTGCAGTACTAGAGTTTTAGGAGTACGTTTACCATCTACTTTCATTTTGGTCGATGCTTTTAGTTTCTGTATTTTGTGTCCCAAATGAGAAAGAGCCAGTCCCCTAATTTTGTAATTATCCTTTCCTCAGGAAGTACTTATTTATTGTAGGTAGGTATTGCCTCTTAGGGGCACAGATAAGCTAGTGGGAGGGTGAAAAGCTGACGAGAGAGGTGGGGCCACCACCCTCCTGTGGCCTAGGTGTGTGGGGGAGCCGAAACGTCCATCTTCCTCCTTCCCAGCTGATGAGAAGGCCAGGGCAGCCTCTAATCCTTAAGCCTCTGTTTTAAGGGGTTTAAACTACTGGAGCCGGATCAAGGAGAAGAGTTCTCCTACATCTACCATCATTGCAGTGGGATGGGGGACCCTGCCTCTCCCCACGGGTTGTAGGACTGCTGGGTGAGCGAGCTCCCTAGGGAGACCAGGCCTCCTCTGTGCCAAACAGGGCTGACTGTCATTCCGCCATCCTCCCAGGGAGGGAGGGAGGGCAGGACATTTGTGGGCCTGACCACATCAGGAAGTGAAGGGATGTTGGACCATTCCAGGGGTCTTCCACTGGACCTGCCCTGAATATGGAAGCCACTCCAGGGTCACCTAGGCTCGGGAGTATAGGGGTTCTGTACGGCCCCTGGTACGTGGGGAATGGGGCGGACACGTCCCCCCAAGGCCCAGCTCCTCCAGGACCTTGTTCTCCAGCCGCTGCTGCCTCTGCCTGGGCTGAGGCTGTGCCCAGCCCCCGAGCACCACCAGGCATCCCCAAATCTTCATTGTTTCGCCCGGGAAAGTCGTGTAGTAGTGTTGGTGTATAATGTACATAAGTGCCAGTTACACGAAAATCCAGTGTGTGCAAGCTGAAGATTGGCAGTGTGTAGTTTCATTTGATAGGATATTCTGTGAGGTAATGGACTGGAGCCAGATGGCCTGGATTCCAGTCAAAACGAGTTACTCCACCTCCACATGCCTCCGTTTCCTCATATGTAACTTAGGGGATAATATATTCATAGTATTCTTACGTCATGGAGTTAATGTGTTAGGATTAAGACGTTTCTGTGAAAGTGCTCATGTGAAAGTAACAACCGACACGTCACAGGTACTGCAAACGTTTCCTTACATCCTTAGGACTCCCTGCAGTGCCTCCCACAGTAAGACACACTTATATAGCTTTTGGTATATAGTTTTACATTTTATTGGATTGATGACCAATGCTGTTTTGCAGTTGGTCTTTGATAAACCCAATTTTTTTTGTTTTAAATGAAAGTATGAAGTGATGTGATTCATTTTGATCAGTGACCACAAGGATGAGACAGAAACATTCTCTTAAGCACCCATGTGATACAATGTACAACTGGAGAAGGAGACAAAGAAATCGGCTCCACGGGCAGTAGTTGAATGGGAGTGTACTTTTAAGTGGACATGAGCAGCCAGAATGCAAAATCAGTACAAAGTTTGGGAAAGTGGCCCACACGAGGACCGAGAGTGGGCACTGGTCACCGGGGTTTTGTCGGTACAGGCCGCTCAGGATTTCAACACAACCAAGACTGTCTGCTGGGCTCAGATGCCCACACCTGGTCTCCTGGAGGTAATGGGGGGCATTCTGAATGCCCGCCATCTGCATGCCAACGGCTTTTCCAGCTTCTCTTCCTCTGGGAGTTCTAGTACATTCTCTTCTAACAGTATCATCAGCCACATAGCAGTTTTCTGATAAAGCATAACGTTAGCTTTTCTGCGGAGTGCTGTGCAAAACTAACTACATGCAGCTGCCTGTTGCAGTCCACTTGGAAATTCCACGTTTTGAGACGTGGTTGAATAAGGTAACCTTTAAGACACCGTCCAACTCTTAAGATGTCATGATTTGAAAGCTTGGAGAACATTTAAGGAAAAGCCAGAGAAATGATTTAAAAAGTTGGAAAATGAGACCCGAAAGGAAAGGTTATAGTCGCTGGGATTTTGTTGTTGTTGTTGTTTTAATCCTGAAAATAAAAAATAAGTAAAAAGGGGGCCAAGTTGCTATAAGAGACATCAAATCTGTAGAGGTAGAGTCTTGCTAAGATGGGTGACCAGCCGTTGGTCTCCATCTCTGCTGAGGCTAGAACAAGAGGAAGCAGGCTGAAACTGTAGCATTTGGGATTTAGACTTGATATAAGGAAAAATTTTGTGACAGCACACATTGTTAAATGCAGGGAAAGTAAGGTTTTGGAATCTTCCCTAGAGATAGTGTAAAGAATAGATTTTCATCTATCCTTCTGCTTCAAGGTCACCCTGCCCACATACAGAAAAGAATGGGTGACCTTTCAAGGTTCTTGGCAATGTCATACGGCCTTAAGAGCCCATGCACAAAAGGGCTGCAAAAGGCTTAGTTCCGAGTGAGAATTAAATTTTACTTGAGCCTTCTCATCGGCCACAGATGAGACTGTCTTTTTTTTAATGTCATTATCATCTGCCTAAATTATTTATTGAATCTATCATTTCTTTCTTTGAGCAGCTAAACGTTAAATATATAATAAAATTTTTACAAATTGGTTGCTTCGGAGAAAAGAAAGAGGGTGTTTTTTTCCTTGAAAGTAATTAATTCTTAACTTCTCAACTCTTTTAAAATGGCTTTTTTTTTTTTTTTTTGATGAGTCTTTCCCTTGCTAACAAACAAAGCTGTCAGTCAGAGCAATGTCTTTGTCTTCTCTCTGCCTTGAGCAGTTACCTCCCTGCCAGTCAGCTCTGAAATCTGTGGCCTCCTTCCTATATTGGGATGTTGGAAAGGCCTGGTCCTCCCTCCTTCTCTGCCCTTTTCTGACTTTGGTGCAATCCGCGAGAGACACCAAAAGTATGGCTGGTGCTTCTGGTACAGAGGTGAGCGCACCCTGGACCTCAGTTGGCATCATCTGTTATCCCAAAGAGGGACCAACACTAGGAAAACAGAGGTACCTGTAGGTCTTTGGTATTACCTCCCTTCTCTTTGGGGACTCAGCCTCACTTCCTAGACACTTACTTCTCTGAATATCTGGCCCATCTCCAACCTATTTCCTGCCTCTATACGCAGATGGACATTTCATTCAGGCTCGCCCTCCATTGCAACTGCCTACCCTATCCCAGACCAGCCATGCTGCTCCCCAGAGGCCTGCGAACGGGGAGGCAGCCTTCCTCCCGGCCCATATAGACCTTGGACTGTGACTCTTCAGTCCACGTTCTTCTATCTGTCAGTTTATTTTAGCAAATGTTACACAAAATACGTGGGTCAGTACTTAATAAACCTTTTCCTTGTGGTGGGATTTATGATAGCAGAATTTTACCTACTTTTGGAAATCGTCACAATTTATGTTCAAAGGAGGAAAATGCTTTTGTTTGGATGGGTTTTTTCCCCCTCCCCTTTAAAAAAGTGATGAGACCTGCAAATAAATATGAAATGCTTTCCTTGATCTCATTTAGTTTTTAAAGTGGGTGTAATAGCGTCCCACTTTTTGGTTTTAATTCTCAAATTGGTCATCTGGAAGCTGAATATCAAGAACTCCAGGAAGAGAGAGAGGACGGGAAGAGCAGTTTTAAAGAGAATATTCTAGGCAGTTACAACTTCTGTGGACGCCAACTAAATCGTTTTAGAAATCCGTGTCTCTCCTTCTCTGTACAACAGGGCTCATTATATTTATTTGCAGAGCACGTGGAAAGTGCCCGTTAAAAACTGTTGCTAAGTGCGAGTGTTGCTCATTCTTAATCCTGCCTCTCGCATCCTTTTCTTTCCTAAGAAAAAAGGAGGCGTGGGTGTTTAACAATTCAACACTGTCTCCTGCCAGGGATAATTACTTGATTTCTTTTATTGTTCATAGCACTTCTTGAATTAGATTAATTTCTTCATCTTCCATTTCTGTCTGTTCAAGACAGCGATTTCTTTGACTGAAAATATAATAAATAAGACATGATACTCATTCGCATGTAAAAAGTAGACCAAACCTCCTTTGATTTCAAAACCTGTTATTTTGGAAAATGTTTTTTACCGTTTAGCATTGAAGGTCCCTACCGTTGGGTTTGCCCCATCACAAAGCACTTGCAAGTTTGCTGTGATCCCCACACAGCTGCATCTCTAATGCCAAAATAGAGGTTAAAGTCAGTTCAGGTGGTGCCTGCACAGATCTTAGAAGTTCAGAGATTCTGAACAAAAGACAATGGCAACATTTCCATTACACTGAGGGCTGAAGCACCTCTTAGGCTGAGATTGTAATGAGCTCACCAGATGTACCGAACCATTTAAAACAGCGAGCTTCTCTGAGCTACCATGAGTGGTACTTGCTTTCTTATAAGACAACAGGTCTTGTGGCTGACACTGCCGTCGGTACTCAGTGGGATTTCTCTGTGTTTCTTCAAAAGGGCCCTGCGGGGTACCTCGCGATATGGGATGGTGGGGGGGGGTGTGTGGATGTGTTCTGATCTAAAGTGTAGTTCCCCCTTTGTCCCAACTAGACTTTAATAAACTAACAAATTAAGCCCAGTGTCTAACCGGACCTCAACAACAACAAAGGAAAACAGGACAAGGATTAGTGAAATGAGTAGGAAGTATTTATTATCAGACACACAGAATGAACATAAATTTAATTCTGCGTTTTTCCTGGCAGTAAAGCAAGCACATGTTAGATTCTGTCATTATTGTTAACATGGTAAAAGAAAGCAACAAAATGTATCTGGAAAGATAAACATTTTCCTGGCAGAAAATTCCAAGATGAACTTAATTCACAGGATCTTCTATTGGACACTAGATAACATAATGACACAGAAGTATGTATTCAAGTGGATGTTTTAAATGCCAGCCCTCTATAAAATAGGAAGACATAATATGAAATATTTCATGAAGACTTTTCTAAAGGAGCCCCTGTGTCTGGTTTTCTGCCTTTGCAACAGGGCTAACTTAGCGAGCCTCGCAGACAGGTAGGTCAGTGTGGGCGTTGGGTTGGTACCTCCTCCAGACCTGCTGGTTTCTAGCCAACTCTGTGTTGCATTCTCTTACTTGTCTGAAGCACTTTCTGGTTGCTGATAAGGAGGGATGCTAATCTGAAGGAGGCAGGCTTAGCATTTTGTTTTGAGATTTAGGGAAGGAGGATCAGTCCACCCCTACACAGAGATTGGGCTTTGAGGGGCTCGCAAGAAGGGCCAGACATTCTTAGCAGTACTTTCAGTCTGCTCATACTTTTCGATGCAAACTGGGACCCCAGGGCATGGAAGAAACTATTTTTGAATCAAATATTTTTAATGGAAGGGTTGCATTAAGTACCATGAGGGACCAGGCAGGAAATAAAGGAAGCAGGCAACTAGTGTTACATACACAGGTCCCCCTTTGTGTGGAAGGGCCACTTTCGCTCAGTTCTGACTGATCTCGCCATGTGTGAACAAAGGCCCAGGGTTGCCAGAACCTCCGGTTTCAGGAGAGGCTAGAAATCTTGATTTTATATGATATCTGATGAATTTGAATACAGGCTCAGGAAATATTTTTAAAAAATATTTCACAGGCTAAACATAACACATCTACAACCAGGTTTCATCTTAAGGGTCTTCCGTCTGCAACCTCTGTTATAAAGCAGGACCTTACTAATCAACTGTCTTACCCATAAATAAGCCTCAGAGGGGTCCAGTAGAATTTCAGATTTTTAGCATAACTGAATCTTGATTTAAAAAAAACAATTAAAGCTGCTTTCCCAATGAGCTCATTAAACTGACCTAGTAATTGAGAATGAAACGTTTTTTTCTTTTAACTGGTTACGTTTTTTTCTTTTTCTGCACCTACAATAATTTTCATTTTAATATAGATGGTGTTAAGTTGGTTTCTTGCAATAATTATTCAGCATGCTCACCCTGTTGCCTAATTTAGCACCACATTTGTGGGCTAGTACCATGGACAGTTACCACAGCTGTTCAATAAAATGCCACAGTCTGAACTCTGTTTCTGGACCACCTAGTAGTATGTTAGCTGAGGCTGATTCTGGCCTATATAATTAGGGCTTTTGTGTGTGTGTGTTTCACTAAATGGTATACTCAGGTAATTGAGTTATATGATTGTTTACATTTGTCTGGTCATTTTTTTCCAGCTTTACTGAGATATTATTGACATATAACTTTGTGTAAGTTTAAGGTGATTTGATACACTTACATGTTATAAAAAAGTTGCCCCCATAGCATTAGCTAATACCTCCATCCAGCAGTCACTGTGTGTGTGTGTGTGTGTGTGTGTGTGTGTGTTAAGAACATTTAAGATCTCCTTGCTGAGCAACTTTCAAGTATATACGTCTGGTCATCTGTAAGTAAGGAGGAGTGACACAAATATTAATAGTATTTATTCAATTTTTACTCGGTGCCATGCATTGTTCACAGTGATATAGATAGATAGGTGTTAATAGACAGACAGACAGACAGACAGCTATAACCTCGTGTAATTGTTATAAAGCTCTACTTGTCATCATCACCATCACCATCATCATCATCAGTCCTACTTTATAGACCTGGGTACGCTAAGGTTAAGTAACTTAAATACCTTGCTCGAGGTCCCACAGTCCGTAGTAGAGGAGCCTACATGCAGCCAGGCAGTCTCCTGACTCAGCCGTGTTCTCCGCCAGCCCCAAAGCCCAGTGCTATCCCAGTGTAACATGTTCCTCTGTTGAAAAACAGGCATTATTTTGGATCCCACGGTGCCTTGAAAGTCTAATGACAGGAAAGAACGGGATCCACAGAGCGCTGAGGAACGTGCTCGGACTCCGTCCTTCTCTCCTCCTCCCTCCCTTCCTCATTGTATCCACACAGATACGAATTATGAGCGGGGTGTTATCTTACAGAAATGTATAACATGTATGGCTCTGAATCACATAATGTGCATGAGGCTCCCACCGAGACTCAAGCTTCACAATTCTTCATCAAAAAATAACAGATGGGGGGGTGTTCGGTTAGCTCAGTCGGTTAGAGCGTGGTGCTAACTAATAACACCAGGGTTGCCGGGTCAATCCCTGAATGGGCCACTGTGAGCTGTGCCCTCCTCAGATAGATAGATAGATAGATAGATAGATAGATAGATAGATAGATAGATAGATAGATAGATTAGATTAGATAGATTAGATAGATTAGATTAGATAGATTAGATTAGATAGATAGATTAGATAGATAGATAGATAGATAGATAGATAGATAGATAGATAGATAGATAGATAGATAACAGATGGAAACAAACCTTACTGGCAGTGTCCTGGTTTACGGGAACACATGTCCCCATTTCTGTCTTGACAAAGGGAGGAGACCAACCTACAGCTTGTAAGCAGACTGAATATTGATTAATGTAGTAGAGGGATGGTCCTTATTAGTTGAGTGTAGGGACATTTGGTCTTTAATACTTGAGTGTAGGGACATTAATACAGTATTATACTAATTTGCTTAGTATCCCAATGTTTTTGATAACTTAATATCATTAAACTTGAGTATATTTTTTATTAGTAAAGATCTATTATCAAAGACCTAGCCTAAAATACAACTTCATTTGTTTAATTCATGGTTAAATCAATGAGAGCTATTTGACACTATTTGGCAAAGTCTCCAAATTATCTTGTTAACTTGTTTGTAATAGCGTTTTGATTTATATGTGTGCTCAAACCTACAACACATGTGTATATGCATGCATGTTTACTAATTGCAGCCATATGCATTTAAACACAGTGTTATTGGTGGGAAATGAAGTATAAAGCATGAAAAATGTATAATTATTAAGGGGTTGAAACTATAGTTTTTAACTCCTCCCAGAACAGACCTGTTACAACTTTGGTTGTTTTTAATTTCAGATGAGTGAGGTTCCTGGGTGGATTTGGTGATCCGTTTCTTAACCTTCCTAATTAATTGTGAAATTCTAATGGGCATCAATGAATTAACATAGTGGTTTGTCCATTAATATGTCTATGCTTTCCCTTGGACTCAGCCGTCTGCCCAACTCAGAGACAGGCAGGTTCCGCAGAGCAAGACTGAAGTCCTTGGGTAAACCAGTGAGAGAACTTTGGTTGCTTCCCCAATTTTTCTAACCTGATTTTATAAATAAAATAAAGAACATAACAGCCTGTAATATCCATGACATAGCTTGTTCAACACTGAATGCATTTGCATGTCTGTGTGTCTTAGTTCTGGGGCATGCATGTAATTAATGACTCTGAATTTTATTTTAGACAATCCATGGACACAAGGGACCAATCACTGCAGTGGCCTTCGCTCCTGATGGACGATACCTTGCCACCTACTCCAACACCGATAGCCACATTTCTTTCTGGCAGGTAAGTGTCGGTGCTACAGGGTCTTGAAGTACATGGATGTTGGGCTTTTGCTGGGAAAGCCTTCCTGTTGACCATGCCAGCCCTCTCTCTTCTTTCAACAAATACCAAGTATTCATTGCTTGCTAATCATGTGCTGCTCAATGCTAGCCAGTGGGGTAGACTGAGAAGACGTTTAGCAACCTGGAAAGGGTGGGGGCACTGCTCTCACAGAACTTTCCATCTGAGGGAGACACAGGTAAATAACGCAAGTAATTACAGTACAGAAGGGAACCTGAGAATAGGTGGTGGGATGGCTTCACAGAGGAAGTGACATCTAAGCTGAGACACGAGGCTGAGGAAGAGCAGGGAGGAGTGGGCATTTTGGGAGAGGGAGCAGCCATCCCGTGGGAAGCAAGGGCATGGTGTGTGTGAGGGCTTGGCCTGAAAGGAGTCAGGCAGGAGGGCGCCGTGCTCGGGCTGTGCATTTACACACGGTGCTCAGGCAACTCCAACAAGGGGTTGGGAAAAAGGCAGCCTGTGTCCCGTTTATATTGTCTCAGTTTTGTTTGCATTCTGAATTTCCCACATTACGCTCTTCACTCCCAAACCATCAAAACATTTTTAAAACTCCAAGTGTCATTGACTGGCAGTTCATGACAATGCCTGTGTTTGACTCTGGTTAAAGCGAATGTTAACTTTGAACAACTAATTTTTTTCAATAGAACTTGTTTCATCCTCACCAATTAATCTTTATCCTGTCTTCTTTTTAATGACCTTACCTCTGATAATTACAAAAAAATTAAACATTACCAACTCTCCCCCAAGAAAAATTAATTTAAAATTTTGTTGTTACCTTTACTTTCCTAGGCTGCAAATATGTTTTATGAGACTCAGTTTATTGCTTTGAAAACTGAAAAAAAAAACGAAAGTTTTAACAAGACTTCAGTACAGCTTGATAATGTTTTTTGTAAAAAATCAGTAGCTAATAAAATGTAAAACAGATATAATAAATTGCTTAATTAGCAACATTCTATTAAAACATGACAACTTCCAAATCTGTCACAGACTTTTACTAACTCTTCATCTAATTTAGTTTTCCAGTTTATTATCTCATTATCCTTTCTTCCAGAATATATCTCCAGCATCTGAATTAGCTCATATTAAACTCTTTTCCTTAGAGATCTCACCCAGTCTTCATTTTTCCCAGTGGGTAACCACAGGACTCGTATTTTATACTATTGAAATCCCACAGCAAATCCGTTAGGTGTCCACAAACTGGGCTCTTGCAGCATTGATGCTTAAAAGAGTTTCCCTACCAACTGTTTCTTCTACTTATGACTACACAGTGATCTCTGTTACACCAACCATACTTTGATACAAATTTTTCCTTATTTCCTGATCTCTTGAAACCCGGGAGGAGTGTTTATGTAGAGTTCCCCTGATTCAGCATTTTTTCAGTGTCTGAGTGCTGGGGCTGGCCAGTGCCTCAGGCATAAAGAGTCAGCAGGTCGTAGGTCCCTGCTTTCAGGGAGCTGGTGTCCCATCCACGCTTTCTTCTTTGGAATCACAAACACAAATCTCAGTTGTCCAATTTTACTTCCCCAGAAAATGTAATTCCTTGTATAAAAGAAATTAGCCAGATTTGAAACTTGCAGTATTTTCTTGAATGTCTCTGTAGTAAACCTTTTCCCCCCCTATCTAGATGTTCAAAGTTCTATTTGGATGTGTTCATCCCTTGCTTGACTGTTTCTGTTTCTATCCAAGTTTCCTCCTGCCCCCCTCATTGATGGAGTTCTGTGCAGCACCCCTCCTTTCCCTGGACATAAGAGGATCCATTAGGTGACATCTTGTTGAGGCAACTTTCCGTCTTCCAGTTCTCTGCAGGCTCTGGCCGCAGTGTCTGCCAAGTGCACGGAAACCTGTGTGACTGTACGGGTGGCACTGTGCACAGTGTCCCCTTGTCCCATACACGTCTACTGCGGGGGTGACCTCGTGCCGTCTGCACGCATGGGTGTTCCAGGGACACAGCAATGCAGCCAGCGCCCAAGTCCGCCTTAACTCGAAACCCAGTGTCAGTATTTAAAATGCAGCCCATTTCTCACGGGCTTAAATTATACCCAACTCGATCTTGAAATTTAAGTGGAAGACGCAGAAACATTTTTTCAGCCTTATCAAGAAAATACAATAAAACCTCTTCCAGAAGTATTGTGGGTTTTTATTTGAATTAAAAAGAATCCAGAAGGCAGTGTTGGATCTACCACTGCTCTCCCCAAATGGGCTTTGCTGATTTATTTAGATACATATTGTTTAGTTCTAATGATGTATGATAACACTTTTATATTATTCCAGTAAATGTACTGTAATATATTTTGAAAACGTAATGAAGTCTTATTAATACAGAACCTTACAAAAGCTATCAGCTATTAAAACCTTTGCTGAGAAATGAGTGTTAATGAGAAATATTGGTTGGATAATTACTCAAGTGAGACTTAGTAAAAGGTTTGCGTGCAGCATTACTTACACTGAGAATTGCATTAAAACACTTCCTGTTTTGATGAATTACATCTGTATGTGTTTCTGTGTGTTCAGAAAATAATCTTCACAGAACTGGTTTTGTGAAGCATTGTTTTTAAAGGGAAAAGAAAAGCCAAAGTTACATTTTAGTTATTTTATATACCCAGCTATTATCAAGTGATATAATTTGGCAACCTTTCAGTCCCTTTGAGTCTCCAATACCATCTTTCTACAATTTGAGTATTTCACTTCAGTGTTTCAATCAAGGGGAGTGTAGTAATGCAATACAACCCTAATTCTCCCACCTAAATTTGACCACTGTCTCCAACAAATAAGTATCCTCTTTTAGACATGTTAATAATAAATTAGGTGAATAATTGGTTTCATTTATTTTTATTTATTCCATCATACAATAGAATACTATTCAGCCATTTAAAATGGATGGTGTAAATCTATAGTCATTAACATAAAAAGATTGCCCTCCACATTTTGTTGAATGAAAAAAGCAGATTGTGCAACTGCCTTTTAATAGGAGCCTGTTTATGTAAAAATTTTTAAACCAGCTTCTCCTTATATACTTGGAGGTCTAGGAAGGTGTTTACCAAAATGCTAGTGGTTATCTCTAGGAAGAGATTTCAGGGGATTTTTGCTTTCTTTTTTACACTTCTCTTCCTTATTTAAATTTTCCACATGAGTATTTCTCTTTGTAATCAAGAAGAAATTTAATGTTCACGAACATTACAATCCCAGGTAGTTGTCATTATTCAAGTCTCAAATTGCCCTTACCTTAGCGTAGTTTATAGCCAGTCACTCATCAAGTAAACGTTAACAATGAATAACAAAATGGTGGTTGGTTCATTGTTTTGGTGAGAGTTCTTTGAGCTTATCGGAAAAATTAATACTCATCTTTACTACTTCACATTCATCTCTAATTTGAAGAAGTCACAGGAAAAGGGAGGTCTGAGATGCAACACATTATCGCTAACGTGAAGGTCTTCATCATTCCACCTTTATGCCACTGTAATAGTTATATACCTTAGAGAATTTGGCAGAGCCCTGTTCAGAGGCGGGAAGGCTGTTTGACCAAAGGCATTTATCAATGGATTTATCAATCGTTTGAGGGATGGCTCAGCTTGTAAGGGGCACCCAGATGTAATAATGGACTTTAAAAAAAAAAATCTTTCCTTCTGTAGCATCCGATAGATATTCTCTCCCATTAGCCCGCAACCCATTTCTTGTCCATGGCTAAATTTGAAGAGAAGAATTAAAAATAAGGAAATGTCTGAACATATTGGATACCCTTAGCATTTTAAGCCACCAGCAGAAATCAAGTTTCATACATATTTTCATAGAAAATCCATAAAGAATGAAAAATACTTTCTGGTTATTTATCAACTGAGAAATTAGATTTCTTTAAAGGAACAGTATGCCTGTTGATGCCAGTTCATTTTAACCAGCAATTTTCTGGATCATTTGGATATGTCCTGTAAGAGGACTAAATTATTATGTACTGTTGCTTTTTGTACAAGTGAGAACTCTCAAATCAAGCTCACCGTCATTATTTATATTTAAGCTATTGGGAACCTCCAGAAAGCAATAAGGCATTGACTTTTTATCTTTTACGGAGTTTTTGGGAAATAAAGGAAGGAAAGGAAAAAAGGGAAAGGGAAGGAAGCAAGGGAAGAGGCCTTTGGGGGATGACAGTAAGGCAATGCCCAGCTTTAAATGTTCACTGAACAGTAACAGAAAGAGTTAATGATAACCATACATTTGGTTTTAAAATGTGACCTCGTACACTAGTGATTTTTTTTCACCTCTGTGTTGTGTTCAGCACTATTATTAATGCAGTAAAATCAGTAACATTAGTCATCTTAAAAGGGTTATTACTCAAGATGATTTAAATTGTGAAAATGTCAGTGGAGCCTGCACGCTTCCTGCTAGAGACGCCGTGATTTACGCCCTCTGACACCATCCTGCTGCTGAGAAGGGCCAGAAAAAGGAATGGCTTATATTTTGCACTGATCCAAATGCAGAGCATGATATCAGCAATAACATATCTTAAATGTCCGAGGATTTGCCAAGGTTTCATGTGTCAACCATTTATGTACGTTGGATTGTAATCTGCATGCTTCATACAAATCCCCAGAATCTTACACGTTTAGTTGGAGGTTTTACTGCAGAGCAGAATTGGAAACAAAAACTAGTGCAAAGAAAAACATTACTTCTGAGGCCTCTTTCCTGATTTTCGGTGTGCCTTCCCTGCAATTGGTAATACCACAGAAGACATATATCGCAGAAATGTTAAGTAATATTTAGAATCTTAAGGCTTTGTTAGACTCAGTCCCTCGGACAACAGTTCACAGAGATAACTGCCATTCAATATTTGGCATTTTGACCTGAATGCGTAGTTGTTCATAAGCCATAATTTCCATGTTATTTTCCACTTATGTGAATGAATTACAAGAACTTAAATTTTAAATCAAATCCAGAAAAGCCACCAAAAAGCAGAAATCACCAACTAATAAAAATGTATTCCCAATAAAGTGTTAAAGTATATTCTCTTTAGCTTGGCAGCAAAACAGGGAGCCACAGAGCCCAGGGCGACATGGGGTCAATTCTTGTTTTTTCCCTTCAAAATAAACTAGAGCTTTCCAGAGACTCAATGTTTTAAAAAGCAGGTGAGGAGGGCAGGTGTTGGGATATGGAGATAAGAGCTAAATTTCGAACTCGGATCCAGTGACCTCTCACTCTGTCCCAAACTTGTCTCCGTGGACTCATCCTTCAGGGGATGCAGGTAGCACTTTTGTTGAAGAACAAAAAGGTCCACAGTTTGAAATACCTGTAATTTCCAAACAATGTCTGATTGAACCATTTTATCCCACATGCAGTTTAGCTCCCTTCTTTAAGATCGGACTTTCCTGCTGTCAAGTTCTACCCACAAAGTAAAATTTCTCTGGATGTATGCGTTTACTGTAACAGCGTCAGAACAATTTCAAATACACTGGAAGGAACCTTTCAAGGTTAAGAATAAACTCTTAGATGAACGTGAACAAGCATTGTAGAGGAGGAAGTGACCAGAAGTGTGTGTCACTCCAACCACTGTGTGGTGGGGAAAGGGAAGCGAGGCTTGATGTGACACGTGTGCTCTCCTGTCCCTGTGTCCCCCAGATGAACACGTCACTGCTGGGAAGCATCGGCATGCTGAACTCGGCACCTCAGCTGCGCTGTATTAAAACCTACCAGGTGCCCCCGGTGCAACCCGCCTCACCCGGGTCCCACAACGCCCTGCGGCTGGCCCGGCTCATCTGGACTTCCAACCGCAACGTCATCCTGATGGCCCACGATGGGAAGGAGCACCGCTTCATGGTCTAATGCTGGCGTCTGCCGCCGTGACTGCAGCTCAGCACTTCAGCTCTCTAGGCAGAGATCCCTCCGTCCTTACATGTGCTGGGTCCTTCCTCAGTGCCTGCCCACTCCCGTGTCCCCCAGGGCG
Organism: Rhinolophus sinicus; assembly: GCF_036562045.2. Taxonomy (NCBI): domain Eukaryota; kingdom Metazoa; phylum Chordata; class Mammalia; order Chiroptera; family Rhinolophidae; genus Rhinolophus; species Rhinolophus sinicus. The sequence continues at coordinate 14,115,207 of NC_133758.1, read as the reverse complement.
CGGCCAGGTCTGTGTCACTCCTGCATGGTCCTCGGGCAGACTCCTGCTCGTGCCACCTACCGATTCAGAGGTATGCACACGTCGCTCTGCAGGATGTGGCCCTCCTGTCACTGGGTCGCTTTTCCCTGCTGAGAGGGAGGGGAAGCCGGTGGTCCCTAGGGAACGCCCCTGTTGCTGGGTGCACCAGAAGCCCGAAAATCAATAAACACTGTGATTGCACTCCCAGCCCAGATCAGCATTTTCCTCAAGCTAAACCCCATCTCCGAAGTACTGCTTGAGCCTGGTCGTTTTGACATTTGGGTTTTGAGGGAATGTGCAGTCCTAATTGTTGAAATTATTTTCCTTTGGATTTCCTAAAACATGCTACTGTTTACCAAAAAGATTCTGTGTTTACATGGTTTTTTTTTTTTCTTTTTCTGCTGATTGTTTAGGAAATCACTCAATCCAATTTCCTAGGGTTTCGCTACTAGTTTCTTTACTAACACCTAACCAATTTGAGATGAATGAGAAAATATACAAAAAGAATGTTTTGTTCCTCATGGAGAATTGCGGTTTCCCAGACTCCTAGCCTTCTAAAATGCTCCTACCCTGCTTACGTGATAGTGTGTTTAGTAGTCTAAAATAAAAATCACCACTACTAATGATCTAGTTAATATAATTATCCAGTCGCTGTAACTAATCTCTTAAATGGGCTTTTGTAATAAAGAACCAAGTTTGGAAGCATCACCTATACCTACAAAGAAGACGGGATGTCTACTGCTACAGATCTTTTAAAGAAAGAGCTTACCCCTTTCTTCAGAAACGTTACAGACCTATAGTTCTCATGCATCCGACCTCTGTCATTCATCATGTGATAGTTACAATTCAGCCTGCAAACTACTACTGATTAATTAAAGAAAAACTAAGATAGCGTTTCTTTCAAACACGTATCCTAGAAAATTAGTAAGTATAGCACAAGCATTCAGGACATATATATAAAATGTGAGTGCTCCATCAGTCTGAGCAAACACTGAAATGAGAGTGTTCATGACACTTGGAAGGAAGTCGGCTTTAACTTGGCTGCTTTCTTCTCATTCAAATTCTGCTGATTCCTGCTCATAGTAATGAGGGAAAATCCATAAAGTAATATTTTGTTTGAATACTCCTAACAAACCTTGATCTGTATATTGTTGGGGAGTTGGTTGGTTGGTTGTTGATTGGTTGGTTAGTTGGGTAAAAAGGTTTATTAATGTAAAAGTAGAAAACGACTTATGAAATTCAGAGAAAATATGTGACGTTTACAGAGGAACCAAAATGATATTGGGAGCCTTTAATTTAAAAAACATAGATGTCAGAGTTTATGTAATATACAAAAGAGTAGGATCGTAGTCTGGGAACAAATACGTCTGTTATTTTATTGAAACAGCTTTTGAAGAACGTGTTAAGAAATTAAGACCACTAGCACGTCTCTTTCATGTTGCTATGAAGTATGTTATTTCTGTTGATGGCAAACCTGCACCATTCCCTGGTTATAGACTTTGGGTGTTCTTTCAAAAGTGAATTTCTGCCACCTGCATGTACATTGTATTTATAAAGATTATATATGTAGTTTCCAGGAAGAAACAAAGAACTACACAGTGTAAGCTTTATTTGTTTACTGAACTTGCCATTGTATTCGGTGTAGATAGAGGTACCTGAGGTAAACAAAAGGTGCACTTGGTTTTTCCAGTGGGCTCCTGAGTCATCTCAATAAGCCAGCACGTGTTTACTTTATGAACTTAGATGGGGATTAATTTATTCTAGACGACACGGCTGTTTGGGAATGATGAAGGAGAAGTGTACCTTAGGGATTTTCTAAAACAAAACGTTCAGTGCATCTGGAGAAAGGTGTGAGACTGACAGGCGGGCCACCACACACGCACTGATGGATGGCACGTGCCGTGGAGAGTTAGAACAAAGCTGTGAGGGCCAGAGGAGCGAAACGCCTGGGCAATCGGCATAGACCAGCCTGTTAACACATTGTCCGCACAGATAGCCAAAATGACTGGCCAGTGGAATGTTACGATCATAAAACTCGGGGGGTAGATGATGGTTAGACAGATAGCTCTAACTGTTAGGCTAACATCTGCATTCTTGTTAACACAAATCTCTCCTTGGTTATTTTGACAACTGCAGTCCAAACTTCATCACAGCACTGAGGTAAACTTTGTATTTGTCATCCAGTGTACGCTGTTCGTGTTTTATTAATTTCCTTGGCACTGTATTTGGCCCTGTCCTTGTAAATGTAGAGACATATGTGGCTTCATTGATAACTTCCAAGCAAAAGATGACATGATGTGACACCTGTATGAAAATGTAATGATTGAACTCACTGTGTACAGCGAGTGAATTAAAGTGTCTGCCTCTCAAGACATTTCTTGATGATTCCACTTAATAGATCCTATATGTGCTGAATGTTCCTCTGTACATATGTGTGTTAAATAAAACTGAGTTGTACTGAAGATTGTTTTTTCCCATTAAAAACATGTCCACTCTTAAACATTCTCAATTGAAATCCATATGCTCCCCCCCCCCCTTTAAGCCTTCTATTTCCATCTAATTATTCATTTCCCTGGAGAGCTAGCTTCAGGAAAGGCAAACTTGTTCACAAAGGGCAGTAGGACAGTAGAGAAAGAAGTCCCTCTCTTATACCGCCAAAATGTGAGAGAACCTGAGAAACACTCCTACCAGAAACTCAACAGCACCCTCTCTGGTTTGGGCAAGGGAATTGCGTACATGTTGTTCTATCCCCACCCTAAGTTGCTCCTAAGTAGACTTTTGTTCATTGTGCCAAATTATATCTTGTCAGATTTGATGACATGAGTTGGCTGCCCCAGCCTGGGGGGCTGGGCTAAGATCATTAAATTCATTTTATTTAATACTCAGTTTGGAGTTGAATTTGAATCCTCTAGGTAAAGGGTATAATTGGTTTTCAGAAAAAGAAGAGTAACCAAAATAGATTATCGTGGCTCACAGAATGTTGTATGTGTAAGTAGTGAACGTATTTCTTTAATTTTCAGATAAGACTAGAACATCTTGAGTTGAGTCAATCACCATGTAACAGTATAATTTTCTTTAAGAAACAGATAAACAGTAAAGGAGTTGACAGCAGTATCTCTGGCCGTGTCTAGTCAAACGCCCAGTGTCTATCCCAGATATTGTGTTAGCATCGCCCGATGACTTAAATGTATCCTTGTAGGGAAAACGGGCAGTACCCGTTCTACATGATTGGTGATCACATGAACTGATCAAATGTGGAAAGGGCATGACATTAATAGGAAGGCAACGCCAAGCAGTGCTGGCTGAACTTTCACCTTTCACCCCTTCGGCAGACTGACAGAGCTGAATGTGGAAGAAAATCAATACTTTGGAGCCAGGAGGGAAATATTTCCAACCCCTAACTAGAGAATGTGTTTTGACAAGGCCAAGATAATCCAAGCTGCACAGGAGAAAGAGAAAAGAAGACTCATTTTTAAAAGCTTGACACTTCAAGGTGTTTTTGTACAATGGTTTAGAGATCGTCAATACATACAAATACCAAAGGTCAAAAAGAAAAGCCAGAAGAATTTCAAAAATTAGATGTTCACTTCTTTCTGCTGTTTACAAAAAAAAAAAAAAAAAAGACCACAGAAAGGCTTCTGCTTATAATTGTCGTTTAAAGGAACCTAGCTCACAAATGTGTGCTTTCAGGTTGTCATCCCCTCTTGAATCAAACCTGAAATTTTATGAAGGCAGCACTATGCATAGGGAATGCCTAAAAAGGTGGTGGGACTTCTTGTGTCTGTACGTTTTTTCCTTGGTTCCTTCATTTTGTGGTACGGTAACATCTCAGCATCTTGGTTTTTGATTCGTGCTAATCCTGCCCTTCATATTTGCCTGAGAAAGGAGTTCATGTACCTTTGGCACTTGAATTGTTTCTAGTTTCCCGAGTCCCTTGAAGCAAATTACTTATGAAAGTATTCTAATTAGGGTTCTCTGAAGTGAGAGGCTTATGCATCTCTAGGAAATAGGTAGGAAATTCACTACTCTTACCAGTGAGATTAGATCCATTCATTCTATCGACAGGTACCACCATCAGAGGGATACAGATTCCTTTCTTTTCTGCAGATAAGAAAACAGTCAAAAGGTGCCTGTACCTTCCGGCCCAGCGCAGGAGGACAAAGGAATCCTGAGTACGCAAAGCATCTAAGGTAACTCTTTGTCTTCTCATGGGCGGGCATCATCAGGCGTTCCATTAGCATATGCTAATTATATGACGATTAGAATAACAGTGAAAATATAGCCGTAATTTATGTATTCTCTTTCTCATTAAAAAATTCCAATCCTACTGTTTCTGAGAAGATAGATCTGGCTGGAGAGTTTTTAGTTTTATCTGTTGCAAAAGGAGAACACAGCCAGCCAGAACTCCATAGTCTACGATTTCCCAGAGAAGGCCAGGTATCTAGCACATGCCTGATTTGTAGGTATCAAGTCACTGTGAAATCCATGAATCCATGAGATTATGCCTGTAAAATGCTTGCGAGACTGGTACTTAGTAAGCACTCAAGAAAGGGAGCTAATATTTTTAGTAGACATTTACCCATTCTCATTGAGTGTAGGTAAACAAGATTGTAAATTACTTATATTCTTTGGAAAACTGTTGCATTTTTGCATTGTTGTATTTTCATCACAACCTAGACTCTAATAATGGGGTCTAGACATCTTACCCAATGGGGAGTCTCTGGTTCTACCTGTATTCCCCAGGCTCTCCATCACGTTGCTATGTGTTGCTATCTTCTCACCAAAATTTATAGACACAGGAAATTCCAAAAGAGATGGCAGTGGATGGGACTGGTTGATTATGGCTGTTGAGGTTATGACGGGTTGCTCAAAAAGAAAGTGGTTCACCACATTAAATTTAGCATGTATATTAGCATCGGGGATGTGTTTGACTTGTATGAGTATCTTTCAAATATACATCTGTCAAGATTGAACAAGACTATAGGCAGGGGATTATAGAGTAGGTTTCATGGAATCACCAAAGCAAAGGAAACTGTATGCATAGGTCCTGTTGCCAATATCTTCTTGTTTTGACTAGTGTCAAAATGACACTTCGATTTACCCAAATGTGAAATGTATTGTCTAAAATTTGCCCCATCCAGAGGCACTTTAAGTTTTAGTGAAAATGTATGAATAATTTAAAGATGCTACAGTGTCACTATTTTAAAAATTTCATCTACAAGCATTTATTGAATCTTAGCATATGCCAAGCATATGTTGTTTTCTTCCTGCTGATGAGGTCACAATCTAGCAAAGGACTATAACCCTACAGAATAAGTGTTCAAAACAGAGATGAGCAAAGAGAACATATGGAGTGATTAATTCTGATAGGATCGTGTCAAGTTAGGCTTCGCAGAGAGGAAGCATTTTGTCTGGTCCTTGAAGAATAGAAATTAATTGGGTGGATGGAGGAGATGTTATAAAGTAGGAATTTATGGGAGTCGAAATTATTATGTGATCTGAATGGAAATAAACTATTTCAAACCTACAACCTACAGAGTATTGCTGACGGTCCAGGTAGCTCTTCACTGCAGCTACAGGAAACAAGACTCCTGGGGTGAAGTGAAGGCAAAACCCTAAATAAATAAATAAACAAACAAACAAACAAACAAACAAATAAATAAATAAATAAGATTAGAGCAAAACCCTAATAAAAGATTTCTCTGACTTTTACTCATTTTCCAGATTTCATTTCCTTTTTTAAGAAGGTAATTTTTGCTTTAAAAGTCAGTTATGCATCCTCCATCTCCTGTTTTCTAGTGTATAGACAGCAGTGTGTTGGGTGCCTGCCATGAGCGCTGCTCAGATTTCCGCTCCCCCAACTCCCACCCCAGGACTGAAGCATTTATTCTCCCGGCCTCTGGAACGATTGGTGTCTAATAGCTCTACTGAGCCCTTCCCTGGAGGTTGCTTCACAGTCAGAGAGCTGTCCGACCCAAGGACACGCGCCCTCTCCTGAGGCTGACCACCCTCAGGGGTGGTTCAGGGAGGAGGTAGAAAGGCCCAGCCCCTAGCTCCGTTTCAGAACAACTTTGGCCCATCCCAGCTCCAGAACTCCCTTTGGGAGTTGACTGTATCACAGTTGACTGGGGATTGACTGTCTCACAGTTCAGCTGCTCCCTGCACCCGGCCCTACCTCCTCCACTTTCCTACAGTGTTGGTCCTGAGGACACTTCCATAAACTTCCTATCTGCAGACTTCTGTCTCATAGCCCGCATCCCCCAGAACCCAGCCTATGGCCCTTGGTACCAAGAGTGGTCCAAGAAAACAGGATCTAAAATGGAATTTGGGAGCTGGGTCACCCACTGAGCTACTGGCAATGAGGATCCTCTCACTGGCAGAAGGTGGTCTTCCTTGGGTAGCCTCTGGCATACTGGGGCCGTGCAATTGTTAACTTTCAGTGAGGCTAAACATTTGATGATGAACTTAGGGTGGCGTACTGATGGAAGAGGATGCACTGGAGAGTGCAACGTGCCAGGTGTTTGAGAAGTAAGGAAAGATAGAAATTATAAGGACAGTGGATTTGGGTGGCTGTTGCTGGGCACACGGGAAAAAGACGATGGAAAGCTGAGGGTGATTAATCCCTAAAGACTAACTGTGAAAGCCAGAGAGACAGTCCTTGACAGCACTGAAGGAGAGACTCATCTCCTGCAGCCGAACAGGAGCCGAGGATCAGGCCGGACTTGTGTTGTGAAGAGAGGTCCAGAGGAGGCTGCGGTCTTAGCCTGCAGAGGTCTCCCAAGACCAGGTACTGGGTGGTTGGCCGTGGAGTCCTGCTTCAGGAACTGCCTGGGCTGTAAAGAGTCACTTTTCTCAAGGCCCTACCTCTGTCCTGAAGGCAGCTGCATCCAATGGCTGGTCATGGGGATACAGAGTCAACCCTCCTGACCTTAATTTGGGCCATCTCTGCAGGGCCACCCCAACTTCTCCCTCGGCCCATTTTTCTCTTCCCTCATGTAGTGTTGACCCCAGGAACTCTTCTCAGCAAATCTCAGTCTCCGAGGCTCCATCCCTGAAAATGAACCCGCCTGGGTTCAAATCTCACTCTGCCACTGATTAGCTAAATAACTCTCCTTGAGCCCCAGTTACTTAAATCTCCTTGTGCCCCAGTTTACTCATCTGTGAAATGGAATTAGTGATCACACCCACCTCATGGTCCTGTTACAAGAATTAAAATGGAAAGAAGGCACTTAGAACGGTATCTGTCACTTAGTGACAAATATTCAATAAATCTTAACTATTATTATCTTAAGGTATAAATATGAGATTTTTCAGGTCTTCGTTTCCTGCTGCTGCGTTACAGGGAAATATGGTTTTTCACTCATTGTTTTCCTGTGTCTTATTCCTCTCTTCAAACCAGATCAAAGGGTTCCCTTTTAAAAAGTGAGGCAGAAAGTGGAAGGAACTGACATTTCTGAGTACTTTTCTTGTGCCAGACACTATACTAGCTGCATTCATTATTCTGCTTAATTCTTAATCGTCCAAAAAGCCCTGAATTATTATCTCCCGTTCACAGATGAACAAATTGCAGGTCACATAAGATGAATGGCCAAGATCACAGCTAATAAAAGGCATATCTACTATTTACATCCTAGACTGTGTCGTCAAGGCCCGGCTTTCTCTGTTCTTCCAGGGTTCCTCGAATGACAGGAGATGAACAGGCAGAAATCAGGAGGCTGGCCAGCTATTCTCTTTTAGAAGCTTAAGGAAATGGGATCGAACAGAAAAGGGTTTGAGGTCATTTAAGTCTTTAAAGCCATTGTTTTTTTTGTTTTTTTTCCTTTGCGTTTATGGCCATAGTGCCAAATTTTAAAAACGCAGGAATTATGGTGAGTCTCTGTTGCGAATAATAGAACTATTTTACCATGAAATGGTTGAGTGAAAAGATGTGAGCTTTCAAATGGGTTACATTCCATGGAGTGGTTTTATTATTACTCAGGAACCAGTGTTTTCCTTTATGAAATGGATATCTTTGGCAAAATAGAATTAGATCTACAAAAATGGGCCCGCATTTTCATTGATTATTCGGTAGCATTTGGTGCTGCCAGCCAATCCTCCTTGACCTCCCCTGTCTCCCTGCCTTCCTGGGGCCACGTCTTTCTGACCTCCTTTCCTGGTTGGTTTTGCTGGGATTTCTTCTTTCTTAGGATACTCTTCTCTGGAAAGGTGTTTTCTAACAAGTTGAGAATCACTGACATATATATATATAAAACACACTCCAGACACTTTTAAGATTTTAAATATGGAATCAAAAATCAAACTTTTAGGACACACCTCCCAGGTGACTTGAACTCCCATCCAGACAGAGAAACATAAAACAGTTGCTCCATGTGCCAGCATTGGCCAAAGAGAATGTTCTCCCAAGACAGGGCCACTCTCTGTACTATCCCATGTTGGGTTTTAATACCTTAGGTTCCCACACCCCTGAGGCTCTCATTCCAGGAAAGATGGGAATATATCAGAATTTTCTGGAGCAAACCAGAACACACCACCATCCCCACATCCCTTAGCCTGAAATTTCGCTCTCGAGCATGTGTCAGGCTCTGATTCTGTGATGTACAATTCTTAGGTCTCTTTCCTAATGGGTCAAGGGGTCTTATCAGAGAGCCCACATGTGTTTTGCCTGTCCCTTTATTGCCCAAATATCTGTTCCTGAATCACCTACTTCCTCCCTACCACTTCACACTTAGCTTTCTTCATGTTGTTTCCAGACCTTTTAGAGGAAGGGAGTGGATGAGGCTTCCAGAAGGCATCTACAAGTGATAACTGCAATTTACCATTCAGTTTGGCTCTAAATGCCATAACAGCTGGAGCAGAAGTGAATTAAATAGTCCCAATTGTCTGATACGAGGAAGACCAATGTCCTATCCTTATATTCTGAATGGAATATATTTTCCTGGATGCTTAAATAAAAGAATTTGAAGGGAGAAATAACATTTATTGAGGCTCTGTTAGGCATTTTATATGTATGATTTCATTTGAGCCTCTCAAAAGTCCTGTGAGTTCGTCTACATTCTGAGGCTTAGAAAACTGATACACTGACATGTTAAGTACCTGGCCTAAGGTCACACAGCTAGTTAGAGGGGGGAGCTAGGATTCAAATCCAAAGAGCTCTTTCCTCTCCATCGACAGATGGTACCTTCAAGGCCAGTTACGTAGCAGATGAAGAGACATGCTTCATTCTCATATTGACCTCAATAAAAAACCAAGGACCTCAAAATTCAATCTTCATTTATTTATTCCACAATGACTCATTGAATGCCTATTATTTTCCAGGCATTTCTAGGGAAGGCTAAATTAATACAGCCTGGGCACTCACATCACTTCCAAATCTCAAAAGCTATCTAGCTAATGCAGTGTATTTTGTGAAGCCCATTACACATATTGTGCACACACACACACACACACACCCTTATGATGCTCTAACTTAGAGCAATTCTTGATGCTCAAGCTCAGCCAGTGTCCCGATAGGTGACCCAGGCACTGGATTCTGGGTACCTTCCCCTGGCTGACTAGGACTCCGCTTTGTGAAGTGCTTGGGGCTGTGCTTCCCTGGATCCGGGCTGCCGAGCCCCAGACATCCCTGGCTTCATTGCTTCTCCTCTTCCAGGCTTTGTCTCCAGAGACTTCATTTTCCAGGAAGGAAAAGACAAAGGAAATAAATATCGGGCCTTGGAAATGTGTCCTTTGACTGTACAGTGATGAGACTGGTGGAACATTAAGACAAACGTGCATTTGAATATATACGTTCTGGTAGAGCTGGTTGAAAATTAAACTCATTTATTCACTTGGGAAATAGTTATTGAATGTCTACCATGTGCCAGGCAGTGAGCTAGGTGTTGGGATCTGGGGTGTGTGGGGTTGGGGGGTGAATGAAACAACTGTGATATCTGCCCTTCTAGGCCTTCCGTTCTAGTGGGGTGGGACAGGAACCATGGGGATGAGAGGATAAATCAACCACAAACCATAATATGGGCTACGAAATTAAAAAGGAGAGGGCTGAGACCTAATAACCCAGGGATGGGGCGTAAAGTCAACCGCAGGTCTCTGAAGGAAGGGAAGAAGCAGATATCTGAAGAGGAGTCGGGAGGGGGAAGACCTCCTAGCACAGGAAACAGTACGTGTGCAGTCCCTGAGGCAGAAGGGAGTGGGACTGCAGCCTGTGAGCCAGGCCTGCTGTCACATGACCAGAGAGTCCCGATTCGGGAGTCACATAGGCTGTAGTCAAGGGTGCTTATGTGGAATCCATAGCTATTTAAAAGTTGTAAGTTGTAAGGTGTGATAGGACTTAGCTTGGAAAACTCAGCTGCCATGCGGAGAATGCATTGGGGGTGGGTTAGAGGGAGTGGCAAAGTGAAAACGGTGTATTATCTATTTTGTATTACCACAAACTGAGTGGTATAAAACCAAACACATTTATGACCTTAGTTTCTGAGGGCCAGAAGTCCAGGCATGGTTCAGCTGAGACCCTCTGCCTCAGGTCTGTCACAGGCATGATCCGGGTGTTACATGGCTAGGGCTGTGGTCTCATCTGAGCCTTGTGTGGGAAGGAATTCACCTCCAAGCTCATGTAGTTGTTGACAGAAATCGGTTCCTTCTGGTTGTAGGACTGAGGGCCTCGCTTTCTTACTGGCTGTCACTGGAGGCCCTTGCAGGTTGTTGGCTGGAGCCGCCCTCAGCTCCCACAGGTTTCCCACAGTTCTTTGCCACGTGGGCTTCCCACACAGCCACATCACACAGATGGAGGCACTATGGCTAGATCTGGAAGGATGCATAGAAGCTGCCTAGGATGGAAGAACATTCAGTCAAAGGGGAGAGTATGAATGAAGGCACTGAGGTGTGAAAGTGGTTGATGTTTTCAAGGAAGGGCAAATATAGCCAGTTGCTTACCCAAGCGCCATTTCCTCTTTCCTCTCTGGTAATTTGTCCGGATCTGGTTCTGTTCTTCACACCACAGGACCATGTTCTCAGGGTGGAATCCTCATCAGTGCTGGGGTTTGAAGTTTGATTAATTGAAGCCATAATCTAATTCAGTTCCTAGTGGTGGTTAGGAAAGGCGGCCTTGGATACCATTCTGGCCAATGAGGTATGAGCGGAAGTTTGGGTAGGGGGTGCTTTGGGGAAACGTTTTCCTCCCCGACAAAAAGAGATCCTCAAGTAGAAATTTCTATCTATGAACCTAGCTGGGGGCGTGTGTGCTACCTGGGGCCATGCGAGCCATCTTGGGCCCACACTGGAACCCACCTAAGGGCCAAGCCAACCCACTGGGGTTTGCAGAGCAGAGAGATGGAGAGGACTGAAGTCTTTGGCGACACCATTGGGCTTCTAGAGTAGCCAACTCCTTGTTATATAATAACATCAACGTCCCCATTGGTTAAGCCACTTATAGCCAAAGGTTGAAAACAGACTGTACATGGTCCAATGACATGGCAGGAAATAATGCCTGGCCCGTGAGCTGAGGCCAGCATGACACTCTTCACGGCCAATGCCAAGGAGTTTGGCTTTTTCTTGTGCGATCTGAGATCTCAGTGACTTCAAGGGAGGGGACGATTCTGTTTCTTGACTGACCCTGGTGTCAGGGTGAAGAAAGAATTAGAAATGGAGAAAGTTGTGACAGGAAGACCTGGAAGGAGACAGCTGCAAATCTATTCAAGAGATTCTCAGAACCAAAACTACAGCGGGTGCTGTGGACGCCGAGAGGAAGGGCTGAGCGCTGTCGCGGAGGCAGAAGCCAGGGGATTTAACGAGCCTAAATGTCAGGAATAAGGGAGAGGCGTGAGTTTCTCCAGTGGGAGAAACAGGTAGCTGTGTCTGCCAGCCCAGACCACTCACCATTCTTAGAAAATACCATTCACATCACACCTCAATCCCTTTTTTTTTTTCTTTTTTGCATTTTAGATTATTTCTGGAAGGCATCAGTGCTTTTATTCCTACGGTTCTCTCCCTTGTGGGAGCCTTCCACCGTGAATTCCCATTCCCATAATCCCACATAATAGCATTGCTGCTATGGGGAAGTCACGTGCAATTTGTACCATTTCGACTTGCAGCGCCTTGATCAGGAGCATAAGCCCCAGGAGTGAGAACCACCTACAAAAACTGTGTTCAGGTGACCCTTCACACCCTTATCCCACACTGCAACCCACTGGGGAATGGGGAAGCTGAATTGCTTCCAATATATTGATTAAAAACTTGGCCAAACAATATAAAGCTACAATCTCACATTGGATCTGTGTTTTCAAGAAAAGGCTAAGCTTCCTTGCCAGCTCAGAAATGCACTTAAAACAACGCTTGTTGTATATTTCACTTCCCAGCATTTATATTTCTTTATAAAATACAGTGTTACATAACAAAGGGGGGGGGGCTCAGTGTAAAAGGGTAATACTTTCTTCATACTGAAAACCTGCTGAGAGTGATTTTGCTGTTCTGGTAGCAGCTTTCATAAATGTTATCTCATTGGTAGCAACAACTTGAGTTAAGCTGAATTGTCGCTGCTGACAATAGGGAAAGGAACTCCAGCAGGTTAAGTCACTTACCCCCAGTGTCCAGTGTCTTGCTACATTCTCAATGAGCTCTGCCGAGTGATAAAAAGCATAAATGAAGGAAGGAGTGGACAGCTAGTTAATGGCAGAGCTGGGAGTCCACCTGGCCCAGGTGTTCTCACCTGTATGGTTTGGTGAGCTGTGGAACAGGAGAGCTGTGATCTCCTGTATCTTATAGCAGAAGCGGGACCAGAAGAGGTGGCCTCTACCCAACATCGACCCACATGAGGAAGATTAGCAGAGACTAACGGGACACTTAGGTTCTCTGGTAATGCTGGAAATGACCAGAAAAAGTGCCACTGACAGTGCACAGGAGGAGAAGAGATGCCTGTAGAGAACCTGAGCCTTGACAGCCCAGCAAGCCCTGCTGCCCTGTCAGTGGTCTGAGGGCACCAGGCTTCCGCACTGACCCGTGACTGCTCGGCTCTGAAAAATCAGTTGATTGAGTATGAAACTGAATAAGGCAGACTGTAGTGCCACAGCTTCTGTGAGCGTGCGTCATTCAAGGGAAACATGTACCATTCAAGGGTAACACAGGGGAGGCCTAGAGGACAGCCAGGCACCAGGAATGTGTGTTCACATGGACTGACTTCGCAAACTTCAAAGCAAAAATTCATTCAGAAGCAAAAGGCAGCATCTTTGTTTCATGTGTGTGACCTGGCCCAGAGCTTCCTCAGGTAGACTGCCGCATGAGAAGGCGTGGGAGCTGTTGACATGGTGATAAACCTCTCCATCGAGCCAGGACCTTGGAATTCCATCCCCTGTCCAGGGTGGGAATAGGGGAAAATTTTCCCCCAGATAGTTTTGCTAAATCTCAGGTTGACCAATGAGCTAGAGCAGAGGGATCAGAAAACTCCAGCCTGTCTCATCGTGCATACAGCGCTCAAGCTCGGGATGGATTTTACAGGTCAACACTTGCAATCAATTTGGTGACGGGATGTGCTAATTTTGAACCCTAGTTAAGTGAAATGTATCCCTCCCCAAAAAGGAATTCCAGCCTTTTCAGTAGTAGACCTGTATTACAAAAAAAAACACAAAAAAATCGTATTCAACTATTACCATCATATTTAGAATCTCATCACTGAAAAAATGTATGGAAATTCATTGTCCTGTCTATGGAAGACAGGACAGTGACAATAATAAAACTGACCTTGGAACTGTTGTGAGGATTCAATGAAATGTTCATAAATGACTTCATCCAGTGCCCAGCACACAGTAGGTACTTGTGCACTGGTGTTCTTAATTTTTGCAATGTCCACACACTCATCTGTTTCTGTTAGCAGCAATATCTCAGATCTTACAGACAAACACATGTGATTCCATCCTATACTACAAGGGCCCTTCAGAGCAGAAGGCCTTTGAGGAATGGCAGGGGGATTTGGTTCTATCTGTTATCTGCTACAATTTTTGTGTTTGGAAATTCGTTAAGTATTCAATTTGATGAATCCCAAATGCATGCACCATGAAAAACAATTAGCATTAATAGTGTAAAAGAAGGAGATCAATAAATAGATTCATTTTTAAACTGTAATAATTTATTTGCTTCCTGACTTTTGGGAAATACTGCATCTTCGGGTGACACGTCGACCATTAAATAGCCACACCACAATGATTTGTGAAAGGAGGTTGACGTGCAGTCCTCAGATCCTGCTCTTGAGTTCGCAGCACCCACACCCAAGCAGCAACAAGAGAGCAGCCTTTTTTAGGAGACAATGCCACTGGACAGAAAGTGCATCAGGCATTTCCCATCCTTCCGCACTTCCCGAATGCAACACAGCAGATGGTAAAAATTAAGGACACCAGTGCACCAAAGACAGCGAGGAAAAATCTGGCATTCATCAGACAATGAGCAGAGAGAAGGAAGAAAGAAGTATTTGAAGATGAGCTGGTGAGGCTCTAAGATGCAACACGTGCTGCTCCAGTGTCTGTCGACCCAGGAGCAGGAAGGCTCAGGAAGGAATGTCTGGGTGAAGAAGCAGGAGGTAATTCTAGACTGAGGAAGGAGGAAAGGGACAAATGAAATGAGAGTTCGTAGGCGTGGAGGGGAAGGAGGGCAATAGCGATGGTCATTCCCTCATCACTCACGTGTGGAACAGAAGGCTGCCACCCTCATCCTTTCTCACGATTGCAGATGAAAGACAATGACCTCGCACTGCTTGTACTGAGAAGCTGGAGCAGGCATTGAGAGCTGAAGAAACGAGGGTTTGCTTAATGAAAAGGGGCAGTGGGGTTGCAAGGAGGACCTCAGCCCTGCACTTTTGCAGCCCCATGTGGAATTTCATGAGGGACGGCAGTGGGGGACAAATGTGTGGGTTCTCTGCCAGAGAGGACACTGGCACCAGGCTAGGACTTAGCCATATGGACAGACAGACGCACAGCCCCTGATGCCCGAAGGCCACTGCCCGGGTGCTGGGCTGAGCGGGCAGCATGGCTGACAGCAGCCTGGTGTGGCAGTGACTGCAGGGGACCCCATGGCCAGCAGCACCCGCCCCACCCGCTGGGGGAAGGGGGGAGGCAGGGGAGGGGCCGCACAGATTACATTTTAAGGTGATAGTCATCTTTGACCTTTGAGACCTCTGGGGCCACTGGTCATCCATCTTAGAGCCGCTGACCAGCAACCTCTGGGCTATTTTTATGGCCAGCAAACATCACCCATTGATTGAATTGATTGAAACCTGCATCTGGTTCTCGGGGGGGAAGGACACGGCCTAACGGCCCAAATGTATGGCTTCGTTTTCCGTTATTGTCTTTGACCCTCTTCTCTCTTCTCCCCACTCCCAGCTCTGACATGTGCGTGGAAACACAGCACACACAGAGACACACACATACCAAACACACACACACAGATACACACCACAGCAGATTTCCTGGCATGGTGCTCATTTCCTGTCAGAAGTTGAAGGGAGTCTCAGAGGAATTCAGTTGAGAAAAGCAGAGGTATGTTTAGTTCAAGGGGAGTACACACACACACACACACACACACACACACACCCATAAACATACTCATCAACATCGGGAGCTTGAAAGAGAAAAACAAACATAGCTGGAAGAAAAAGCATGTCTGGTGATTTTGCAACGCGTCACCTTGGCTAAGCTGAATAGTGTTTCCCATGATTCCCTTTCCTGTGTCTTTAGGGTGAAATCTGTGTGGGATGCACAGGGAGGAAGGGAAGCAGTAGCCCTGTGTATTCTGGAAGGTCGATGCAGGCACCTGGGCCGCTCTCTTCTCTATAAAAAGAGGATAATAATATACCCACCAAAAGACTCGTAGATTCACAGGGTGATGGTGATGTGACAGTTTTTGTAAGTCAAGTGTCCTCTGAATGTAAGGTGTTCACCGTTGGAATGGTGGCCCCTGAGGGCAGGGCTTTTGTCTGGTTCACTGTCCAATCCTGAGCGGCCAGGTGCAGGGTGCTTGCTCAGGAAATGGGCCCTGAAGGCGGAGTGAATAACCCATGCACTGCCGCAGGGTCTGCTGAGCTGGACTGGCCCTGACGTCTTCAGCAGTGAAAGTCGATAAGATTGATTCATCTGTGACCCTTTGACCCCCGCAGCAGGGCTGTCACTGGGAGGTCCGTCTCAAACTGGGATGTGCACGAATCCACTGCAGGCTTGTCAGAAACCCCAATTCCCGGCCACACTGGCGGGGGCCATGGGGCGGGCCTGGGAGGCCCCAGAACCTGCATTTGGACTGGTTCCCCTTGTAAGATGACTCAGTTACACTGCCCCCCATAGTGTCACTACTCCTGGGGGAACAGAGGTCCTTGGCCAGGGAGCCCCTGTTAGAGCAATGGGCAGCTTCCCAGCTCGGCCCTCCAGCTGTGGCTGGGGGGCTACAGGGGGAGGCACCCTACCTGTCCAGGGGCATCCGCTTGTGCCCAGGCTCAGCCACCCCCACTCCTCCCAAAGGGCCGGTGGGCGCCAGTGTAGAGACCACGGAGCCCCTCCCCCTCCCTGTGTCCCCAGGGCCCAATAACCAGCGCCAGCCACCCCGCTGTGGGGCTTTCCCATGCCCTGGATTTGCTTTCTGATTTGCTTTGTTTATTGTCTTGGTTTGGAGAAAACAGCGGAAGGCAGCACCAGGGGTTGGGAGCATGGGCCCCACTTTTGGAGGCCACAGAGAGGGCCCTGAGTCAGAGACCCTCACACACAAGCTGGGTCCTAGTGTCTCTGTTGACAAGCTCTGTTGTCATTGTCCTGATGGTGTTTGGAGAGCAGCCTTTCCTTGGGCCTAGGAGGTCTTCAGTAAATTCTGGTTTTAAACAAAGCATGATTCTGGAAATTTGTAGGCAATATCAAGCTCCCCCAGAGCCCCGCTTGTATGTAAAAGCCTCATTGCAGCCAAGAAGCCACCTCAGAAACCACCTTGGACAGATGCTAACATGTCCCCGGGACTCAGAAAGGTCCCAGAGCCTCTCCTGAGCCCCTTTAGTTCTGCTGCTTATGCAGGAACCCACTGGTTCCACAGAAACGCAGCACTGATAACCTCAATTTAAGACCCTACTAATTATTTTTCTTTCGCTATCCAAAAGTCCTCGTTATGCTCATTGGTTCTTAATTGCTTCATTTGCAACTGTTTTGCCCCAAGACTTACCCAGGGCCCCAGCACAACTGGCTGTGGCTCCCCAGTAGTGGCTAGAGAGAGCCCCCTCCCCATCTTGACACAGGACATCCAAGCTGCACCTGGGCTGGCGGGAGATGAGCGGAGGGATGGAGACTTCTCAGGGAGTCTGAGATGGAGCAGCCTGAAAAGCCGCCCTGGGCTGCAGACTGGAGCCCCTCAAGTGGGCACAGGTTCAGAGGTACAGGCGCTGCTTGCAGGGCTATCTCTGTCCCTTTCCCAGGCTTTCCTCCTTGGCACACCCTTTTCTGCATGAAACCGCTCCATTTGCAATGATACACTTGTCTTCTGTCCTGACTTTCTACTTTATCATGTTCTTTACTCATAGACAACATTTCCAGGCATTCCTGAAGCTTTGCAAAATACATTGGATAGAAAAGAGGCGCCTTGGATGGGGTGGGCAGTTGCCCTGGTCACTCTGATTTCTGTCATCATCTACATGGCAATATGGACGGGGTTCACAGTGTGGCTTTGGTCCTGATCTGGGGGAGCGGTATGGAGCTGGGGTTCCAGTAAGAAAGTTCTTCCTGCTTCTCAACCACACTCAGTCCCCTCTCTGTGTCCACAGAGAAACGTGCAAAGGGTAGCATCCTGGCTCTCGGACCTCTTGCCCTCCGGGTCAGGACTTCTAGGTCTGTGCCATGACCTTGGCACCTAAACCTGGAGGGAGGCATGGAGACCGGTGGAGACAGGTTCACAGGCAGCTCAGCCATGGAGGTGGGACACAGCAAGCAAAGCCTGTGTCCCCAAGCACAAGGAACCCAGGATGGGTCAGACACTGGGTTCATACAGGTGGGCTGGACAGATAGGCCAACAAAGCACCGTTAGACGTCCCCAGTCGAGGCAGGCGTTCCACAGGGGCCACGAGGGCAGCCCTCTGGGCCCCATGGTGTGATTATGATTTTGGAGGGAGAGCTGATTCAGGTGGGCATCCACGCGCTTCCTGCCAGTCCCAGATGGGAAGGGCACCCTTTTCCTGCCTGTGACAGGTGGGCAGAGTTTAGTTTCTGACAACAGAGAAAGCACCTCAGTGGAAACCCAGAAAAGCTAAAGCAGATGACATCTCCTAAATTAAACCTGAGGGTGGCCGAACCGTTCCTAAAGGACTCTAGGGATCATCTTCAGCATCAAAACCCGAGGCCCACGGTGTCTCATCCACCAGGACACAGCTGCCGGGTGGCCTAGGGGCCCTTTCTCCTCCCGGTTCTCAGCTCTATCAGCCCAGACGCTCACTTTACATGACAAATGGCTTGTAACGACCTCTTAACTATCTTGATATTAAGTTTATAGATAATATAGCTTCCCTATATACATAATAAAAAATCAATGTAATGCCCTCCATGTAATATAAGGGAGGAATAAAAGGAAAGTGATTCATAATGAAGTGGTTCGATGCGTAAATACTCAGGCCCAGCTACACTCAAAGACAATCACCTCGAATGCCACTGCCACACGTGTAGATGGAGAGAAGTATGTTGTATTGGTGACTTCAATACCTTACGTATTGCTGCTATCGATTATGTGATTTTCCGAAATGGTCTACATTGCTTGGTAAAGTTGCAGCCGAGACAGAGTCCAATCTCCCTTCTTTAGAAAAATTTTAGCCCAAGTTCTCTAGAAAACAGTATGAGGCAGAGAGAAAGCAATGGGGCTGTCTGCAGGACGGACAGTCTCAGGACAGCCACAGGGAAGGGAAGGGAAGGGAAGAAGGTGTGTGAAGGGCGCAAAGCCGCACAGGATGATGCCTTCCTGGGCGACCGCCTTCTTCGGGCGCACTGCGAGGGGAGTGAGTGTGCTCAGTTATGGAGGACGTTTTCGGACAGACCAGCTGGAGAAGTCACACTTCAGGACAGTCCACCAGAAGAAAGGGGGCAGGAATCCTCGGGCCCCTTGCCTGAAGCTGGTTCCAACCAAGGCGTTAACTCTCCTGCCTTCCTGGGTGATGGCAGCTGCTCCCAGAGGCACCCACTCAGATGTGGTGGCCTTTGATCTGGCTCTGGAAGCAACAGGACTCTCCAGAGACTGGGGGTGTCGGGGCTGGCTGGCCTCAGGGGGTGGCACCATGAAACCTGGCAGACCAGGTGGAGCAGGATGCCACCACCCAGGGCCTGGCAGGCAGATGCAGCCCAGAGACCGTGAGGAGGTGGATCCCCTGCATCTGACAGACGACGTAGTGGTTGCCTTCCTGGGAGATTCAGTGTATGTTAATGAAAACCTTTACAAATTGTTTCGGGTTGATGTATTTTTAAAAAGAGTTGTGTTTCAGGCTCATAGCATTATGAAGTCACTTTCTAACCTACTTAAATGTTTAGTGAGGCATTTCAGAGTCACTGGAACACAGGACAAGTATTTGTGGGTTGGGACTATCCCTTAGATGATAGGAAAACAATAACTGCTGTGATAAATTCCAGGCACTGTTCTAGAGGCTTTGTACAGGTCAATTCACTGAATGCACACAACAACCTTAGGAGGGAGGTGTAATTATTGTCTCTAATTTATAGATAAGGACACGTGGGGCCAGAGAAGTTCACACACCCAGCGAGTGGCAGACCTGGGAGTTAAACCCAGCGGTCTGGATGGGGAGGTTACACTCAGCTCCAGCAGGCCCAGCCCGGCTCCACTAACTGCCAGTCGTCTCGCCCACCAGTCATGTGACAATCAAAGTACTCCCCAAATGTCCTTGCTCTCTCCCCTGGGAGCTGTGTGTTCTCCACACACCTATTGTTCCCTTTATGAATACAGCCTGCTCCGTCCCTGCTCTGAGCTCAGGCTTACTAGCCCCAGGCAGGATCAGGGACCACAGGGGCCTGGAGAAAAGGGAGGCGTGAAGGAAGAAGTGTTTGGAGTATCCTAGTGAAATCCATTTTATTATAGATGCAAGACAGGCTGGGCCTTTGGCCAAAGTGATCCCTGAAGATTTTCAGGAGGTGTAACTGTCATCGCCCAGATTCTGCTGGGGCACCAGAAAAAATTGAAAACAGAGAAACCCTAAACCCAAAGCAAACCAACCTTCTGTTTTTGTCTTCTTACAACTCAATTGTTGCTCTTTGTGACCAAAGCCAGCGGGCTGTCACGAGGCCCTGGAGCCCCTGGCGTGCCAGTTGGATCCCATCTGAACCTCAGTTCCCAGGGTGGCTTTGAAACAGCCGCTGCCAGAAATGTCTGGTGACTGTGGGAGTGCAGCGCCTGAGGGGTGGTTTCTCCCCGCAGAGCTTCGAAGAGGCATCTGTCCTGGGAAATCTAGCTCCCAGCCGCCTGGCGGGTGGTCTCAGATGTGCCAAGCCACCAGGCACAAGCGCCCAAGCCGGTGTGTGGTGGGGGCGACATGAGCTCTGGAATTCCAATAGCTGACGCTGGCCCCTGGTGGAGAGGAGCACAGCTTTGTTCTGGGGCCAAAGCTGCTTTTCGTTTTCTCCACCAGCCACAATGACATCTGAGCCTGTCACCTTCTCACCCCTGTGATAAATAAAACAATAATAATGACAATGGCTAACCCTCATCTGACACCTACTGTGTCCTGGATACTCTTCTAAGCACTTTATGTATATTAACCCTGGCAACCACCCAGTGAGGTGTGTGCTTTCATCAGCAGCTACCCCCATTTCACAGATGGGGAAACTAAGGCACAAGGCGTTCAAATGATTTGCCCAGGGTCATTCCACCCACTAAGTTGCTCTTGGGCATGTGTTTCTGACCATTGCCCTTAACTGCCCCGCTGCTGCAGTCCAGGGCTCCACACAGGGCTCTGCTTCTGCCTGGCTGCCAGCTCCCCTGCCACGTAGAGCAGGCGACACACAATCGGGCAGCGGCGGCCCAGGATCTGCGATCACAGCCCTTTTTGAGTTGAGACACCTGTCAGGGAATGTGGCCTCCATGCTGCCTCTCCATGCAGCCTTCCTGAGGCAGACATTGCCACTGCATCCCCAGCTCCCTCTCTCTTTCTCTCTCTCTCGCTCCAGCCAGCTTGGGTCCCAGGACTTGGGGGATTCAGAGGAGGCCAGCACACACCTGATTCCTGTCACCACTTTGTTCCTCAGGCAGACTCTTCTTTCTGCCCCACTCTGGACCTTTGGGCCTCCTCACCTCCCTTGTCCCTCATCTCACTCCTGCCTAGAAGGGCCGTGGCACCTGCTCCTCTTCCTCCTTTGGGCTCTGAGCCTTCACGATGCTCCAACTCTGTCGCCCTGGCCCCGGGAGAACAGACTTGCTGGCCTGGAATTTCCTGGGTGCTAGACGAGCAAGGTGGGAGTTAAGGTGGTGAATGGTGTGTAGCTAAAACAGCATTGGTTCTCTTATGACGATAGCTGCTGTTTAACGTCATGCCAACTCGTGCCATACGTTAGAACAGGAAACAGAGAGAAAGAGAAGAGAAACAAAAACCAATATAGGTGGAGTTCCATTTGGAATCAGATAGGTCCCTGGTTATCTGCACCTGAAATTCTGGAGTCGAAGGAATTTCAGGCCTGGTGGGTGGACCCTGAGCCCTCCTTTCCTGCTCACAGGCTACGGGGACTCCAGGTGTGCAAGGGCCCCTCGAGAGTCGGCTCAGGCCCAGGCTGAGCTGGGTGTCAGCACAGATGACTGTTCCCAGACCCTGCAGCCCAGGAGCCAGAGCGCCCAGCAGGCCCTTTGTCATCCAAGAGCAAATGTACACTCTCCAGTGGGCACAGCAGGCCGCCACAGGCCTCTGCCCGAGCGCGGGGGATTACGGGATAGGCCTCTGCGGCAGATGGTAGCGCTTACAGCTAAACTGCACTCGAGTGCTTTGAACATCTTGAAAAGATTTCCTTAGAAGTTAAACTTGGCTTGGGAGCGACAATATGGTTCAGTCTGTGGCTTTGAAAAGGCCTCGGGGTGGGGTGAGGGGGTTGCTGTTTCATGTTCCCGGCCTTGGTTTGGCTCTTGTTCCCGGAGTCCTGTGTTTCACGTGTCCTGTGGCCGCAGCAGCTCCTAAATTTCGACTCCATTGTTTAGGAGTCGCCTGTGCTGCCAGAAAGGACATGCTGGCTGTACAGAGCCATGCTGGGGGGCGGGGGGGGGGGCACATTTAGATGCCCCAGGGGCAGCTGGACGGACCCACATCCTCGGGATATCCAGCAAGGCTGGGGCATCGTGTCTGTGGGCCACGGCAGTGTTTTGCTGTTGTGCCTACTTCAACCCACTGCCTGCCAAGCATCTAAACAGGAATCTGGGTCCCCCCCACCTTTGGGCACCAGCCAGGACCAATTTACAGCTCCTTGAATCCTGGAGCTCATGGCTAATTGCACCAGAATAATACCCTTCAAATCCCTATCCTAAGCTTGTCCTATTTAATGAATCCTTTGAGAGACAGAGTTTGGTCATCTCTGTGCTCAGATAACACCTCCCCTCCCCACCCCACAATTTTCCTGTCTTCCGTTTGGTCACTCTACACTCTTTCCAGAAAGACCCAACCTTCTCCCCAAGGAAGTCACCCAGGAGCCTCTTCTGGGGTGAAAAAGGACTTTAAATTAGCAGAAAAGCAACGCGATCCCTGGCGGGCTGGCCACCGCAGCTCCGAGCAGCTTCGCAGCCAGAAGCAGGCCCCATTGACCATTCATGAGATGTCAGGTGGGCTGCAGATGGGAGCACGGTGTTATTGATTTTTACTAGCCCTGCTAAAATTGAAAGGGAAAAGCCCTCCTTAAAAGCTCCCGGTTTAAGCTTTGTTTCCTAAATGATCATTTCAGGGCTCCAAGTTTGTCAAAGGCGAATTTAACATATCAGGGCTGTTGGAGATATAATAATATGAAATCTTCTTACAGCCATTAACTTCAGAGAGGAAGGATCTCAGCTCAGGCTTGGGGGCCCCCGGGGAGGGGGACAGACTCCTAGGGAAGGGAGGGGGAAGCCGAGTGAACAAAACTGGCAGTTCCTCCCACCACCGCAGGCCCTTTATAACACTGGTGGAGGATATAAAGAAATGAATTCGAACCGCTCTAAACGGACAGCAGTTCCCTCGCGAAGCGGACAGGGGACGGCATCAGGGAGCACGATGGGCCATCAGGTGCATTGACTTGGAAAATGGGGAAAGTTTGGGGCCAGATGGATGGACGCTCTGGGGAAGAAGCCTCAGTGAGGAAGCCAGATTGTCCCCCTATTACTTAGAGGTTGTTTTCTCTGTTGTTCGTCTTTCTGGGCTCCCCTTTCCAACAATGGGGGCTATCCCCTTCCTGGCACAGGCAGGAACGGTCACGTCTGCAGTGGGGTCTGCACTTCGGTTCAGCCTGCCGGCATCGGGGAGGTGTTTGGTGCCACGTTGCTGATTCTGTGCTCTGGTTGGGTCACTTTCCCTCCAAATCTTTGAACCCAGCACAGCTTTTCAGGAAGACTCCCTGTGAGTCCACCAAAAGGTGTGTGCTCCTAAGGTGGCCTCCTAGAAATCAGAGGCTTGCTGGTAATTGTGTCACTATATCCTACATGCAGATATGTATGTGTATGTGCATGAATGTGTACATGCATGTATGTGTGCCTGTGTGCAGCACGTGTACACACGTGCACATGAGTCAGCCCGTGCATACATGCATGTGTGTGCTTGCGTGTGTGCATGTGCGTGTGTGTGTGTGTGTGCATGCATGTGAAGGTCTTTATTTGCCTGTCAGATGGAGGCAGGGACACTATTTGGCTGGTGCTGACTTCCTAACTGCACAGTGACACCGCAATATTGCAGTAAAATGTATTGATTCGTTGATTGACCTTTTTGAAATTAAAAGAGCAAGGAGCCGGGAGCCGGGAGACCGGGGATCTGACCAATGGGTCGATCAGCAGATGTCCACTGAGCGCTGGCCAGCACTGGGCTGGGCACTGGATTCACAGAAGCAAACCACATCCGCCCTGCCCCAGGGTTACAGAATATGTGCATCAGTCTCTAGTTTCTATCAGGTCACTGGACTATGGGCCCTGGAATCGCAGAAGTTCAGGGTTAGACAGGGCTTTGGGACCCCTTGCCCAGCCCCCTGCCCTGTGCACAAGGAAGTGAAGGCATCGGGAATTGACGTCATGTCAGGTCCCACTGGTGTCCTGAATTCCAGTCTGTGACTGGTGACCAGCCAGGCAGCCTTGACTCTCCTAAAAGATACCATCGGCTCTGCTCTCAAGTTGCTAATAGGCCCAGCAAAAGTTCAACCTCCCCATCTCCAGGATTTCTCTTCCATCAGATGGGCAGGGAGACCATTCACAGGTGCTGGGAAGCTCAGTGAAAATGCCTTGGAAACCTCTTTAAGTCCATACCAGAGGAGTGGGGCACATGACCTTATTGCAATGCTGATGTGACAGTTAACTTTTGTTCAGTAAGAACAGACTTCCATGCACTATCCACTCATCACGGATTTTAATTCTCAGAATAGCGTCATGAAGTGAGTACTATTCCTATTCATGGTTTACAGGTGAGAACCCAGAGCAGTGGTGTGTGACTTGCCCAAGGAAACGCAGACAGTGGTGCCAGGATTTGCCCTCAAATACCAACTCCAGCCGTCAGAGTGTGAAAAATTCAACAACCTCATCGCATTTGTTTCCATGTTTCCCACTGACTGTATAGCGTCTACGATATTAGTTGCCAAAAGCACTGGCTCCTTCGATGTGAATGTAGAAAGTATGTTCCCACACCCCTTTCTAAGCCAAGGTCAGTGACTTCTAGTGACAAACCCTGTTTCACTAAGGGTTGGCAGCGTGTTGTCCAACCTCATAGGCATGTGGCAAGAGGAGCTATGATTAAGTCTATGCTCGAACAGACAAAGTCAGAATGCCAAATCATTCGTCTTGTGGTTTGGGGTAAATCTTCCCTCCCCGGCCCCAAGAAAGACAAATCGGTTTTGAAATAATTATTTTTTTCCATTTTAGAAATAAAAAAATGAAGTAAGATTCTAATTGCCTGTCATATGCCTTGCACACAATTTCAAGGCAGTGATCAAATTCCTTTCTTCTCTGGCAATGAAATCTGTTCTTGGTCAGGGATGGTCACCTCTCAGATATCATGACAATCAGTCAGAAAGACACAAACAGTACCAGCGTCATACTCTTGTGTATTTAGCATTACCCCCAATTATAGCATTGGAAGAAGCATAACATCGGGATTTGGCTTGATGTTGGGTGAGCTGTTTGTGGCAGTGTCTTCAGGAATAATGGCATTTGGTGACATCAAAAGAAATATCCAGAGAGAGCAGAAGGGAGAAGTTAGTTGGAACTCTAGCAAGCTGGGGAGTTTGACTCAGACTCCATTTTAAGGAAGGAACTATGGAGGTGCTAGAAATTTCCAGAGAAATATCTCATACACCCTCCTCTTATCAACCCTACCCCTGTCCCCCTTAATTAGGTTGTTAGGTTTGTCTCTGACTGTAACCAAGGAAACCAGGGTCTGGCAGAAAGAACATTTCTTGGTTCTTGTCTCCACTGAAAGAGGATGGACTCCCAGCAAGGGTTTAACTCAGAAGGGACCCCGGTGACCAGGGGTGCAAAGGCTTCCTTCTCGGAGGTGCAGTGACTGAGTGACAGCTGGATGGCTGGAAGTGTCACCAGGAGACAGAGGAGGACCAGGAACTATGGATAGATTTTTATCACTTTTGTGAATACTTCAAATTACCGGTATTAGTTGGAGGCTTTGTTCAACAGTCGGTGCCACAGCAATTGGTTTTTGTTAATTGATTTACATGAATGCATATTGTAGCTGGCTTCTCCAGATACATAATTTGCCTCGTGGGGTTGCTTTTGTTCCTTGGAACTCTTTAGGAAATGTGGGAGAACTAAAATACCACAGGGAGGGCAGTCTGTCTTCTCCCCACTGAGTCTGATTAGTTGGGACGTGGTAACACCCAGATTCTCCAGGTCAGGGCAGGTCCAGGCAGGAAGCAGGCACCTCGTGTGTTTCCCCATCCTGGCCTCTCTCTCACGGTGGCCCTATGCTCAGGGCAGGCTTTCTCACCCTCCGCAGTGAGGACATTTGGGACCAGATAGTTCTTTGTTGTGGGGCTGTCCTGTGTCTTGTGAGATATTCTGCAGCAGCCCTGGCGTCTCCCCACTAGATGACAGCAGCACCCCTCAGCCCAGTCGTGATACCCAAAAATGTCTCCAGACACCGCAAAATGCCCCCTGAGGGCAAAGTCACCCCTAATTGAGAAGCACTGGCTCAAGGTAACCAGAGATGCAAACAGACCCAGACTGGCCCCAAGGCTTGGTGCAGTACCTAGAATTTAGGCTTCCTAGGGATGCTTCCTAGGGATGCATGGGGGCTGGGGAGGAGGATGAACCAGGGCAGAGTCACCTGCTAGGACGCAAAACGTCTCACCAGAAAAATATAAAATTAGCTAGCCCTTCCATAAACCTCACAGTAGCCCCACACTTACATTAGCTAATTTAATTTCCGCATCAAACCCCTGAGAGTGTGGCTCTCATTCTTCTCCTTTTGCAGATGGGGAAACTAAAACAAAGAGAAGTTAAGTAATTTGCCCAACGCCAAAAAGCTAATTAGTATCAAAACTGGGATTTGAACCCAAGCCTGCTGGGGCACCTTCTATCTCCCCAGGGGATTGTTTAAGAGCCTGGAGAAATCAGGCCCACAGACCTCTCTCTGGTCCGCACGGGGACCCTGCTGGCTCCCTCTGGGACCCTTTGATTGCATCTGCTGCGGCTGTGCTCACAGCCAGGGGCGCTGCTGGCCAACCCCTTGGCATTGTTATCATGATCATTGTCATAATGCTCAGAAAAAGGACAAAGAATGACCAGAGCACCTCGCTGGTGTCCAGGCAGAATCCCGTGAGCACTGCTTGGCAATGACCCCTCCCAGGCCCAGTTCCTTTCTCCGGGGCTTGTCAGGTGGCTCAGTGAAAAGTGTGTGGCTTCGTCAGAAGATGCCCCTGCCAGGCCACAGTCCCATGTTGAACCTCCCCCACGGGGGGAGCCATGTTTACTAAACAGGCTGCTGCACGCCTCTGGGGAGCTGGGCTGGATGGAAGGGCAGGGGTCAAGAAGCGGGGTCAAAGGGCTGGGACCCCAGGGAGAACAGGAGATTAAACATCCTCCTTTTCAAATCGGGAGGTTTGGATAATTAATTGGTGCCCGAACGCGAAAGCCTTGGACGATTGTTCTGGGCAGTGGCCGGTCAGGTCCTGCCCTCATTCTTCACGTCCTGATCCTTTGCAGCACCACCCACACCGCAGCCACACCACGGTTTGGCCTGTGCCAGCGGCTGTCCCCACACAGTCCTCCCTGTTCCTGTGGAAGTGTCCCCTCCCACATGGGCATGGGGGCTATCTCTAGAAGGACACAGCAGCCCAGGGCAAGGAGAGTGGGGCTGCCTTCACGCCCCACGGGGCCAGCCCTGGGTCCAGGCCTCCCAGCAGGCATGGGTCTCTTTGGAGCCTGGCGTAGGGGGAAGCAGCCAAGGGGACATGCCTGCCCTGCACACACACGGGGCTAATCCAAGGCTGTCTTGCTCCCACCTTCAGAATCAGAAACACCCCCAAGAGCCTTCTGACCTCAGGGTGCTTGGTGGGAGCCGGTGAGTGTTTCTCCCACAGCATGCCTGTCGGAAACTTCCTCTCTTCTCCCCTACTCCCCGCTTTGATAAGCACGGTGAACCTGAGCATACACCAGGACTTTCCACACAGACGCCATCTTACAGAGGAGAAGACAGGAGCTCCTTAGGGGCTCACGCCCCCCGGCTCCTGGCGGCAGCTGTCTCTCTCCAGGGAGGGAGAGGCACCTGAACAGGCATCCTCTCCACCCTGGAAAACAAGTGGCTGCAGGTGAGTGTGGTGAGAAGGGCAGGCCAGAGGGCCCAGCCTGGTCCCTGCAGGGTTCCAGCTGGGCTTGGGCACAGAGGAGCCAGGCCTGGAGCAGCCCTGGCAGGACTCCTCGGGCCAAGGGCCAGTCAGGACGTGTGTCGGAAAGCTCTTTGAGGCTGTGGCAAACCTGAGCTGTGGGGATTGAGCACCCAAGGCAGACACCACGCTGAGGTGAGGCGGGAGGCCCTGAGCCTCTGTGGAGGGAGCAGCCCTGCCCCCCACTGGCCAGAGTGGTTCCTTGGTGAGGGGTGGAGCAGAGGCCCAGAGGACCAGGATGCAGGTGAGGTGGGGGCCAGGGCATCGAGAGCTGCTAAGTGCCCTGGAAATGAAGCTTAAAGGGCTCTCAGGCTCCCCTTTCTTCTTCCTGAATCACTCTGGAGCTCTGCCTTTGTGTGTGTGATGCTTCTGCTGTGAAGTACACTTAAGGAATCAAGTTTGCTAAAAATTCTATAAATCATTATTCTGGCTTCCCCCCAGCCCCTCCAAAATCATTTGCCTCCTGAAATATTTAGTGGTGTGCGTGTGTCTGTGCGAGAAGGGAAGGGGGGGTGCAGAGGGTTTCGGCACCTGTCTCATCTTCTGTGCTGGCACCCGCCTAAGCAAGGGTTTGGGGAGAGCAGTGGTGTGTGGAAGGTCAGTCTGGCCTGCGGATTAGGAGGTGGGCAGGGGAGGGTGGGAGTACTTGGGTGGACTCGGTCCTGTGACAGTGACAGTTTGGGCCTGGTTCCTGTACCCTAGCCAGGCACTTTCCAGAATTTTCCACCTGCTTCCCTCACTCCCCTGTACACACACACACACACACACACACACACACACACACACACCCTAACACGTGACCAGGCAGACCAGAGCAGCCTCCGCCAAGGTCCCAAGGCAAGGCCTGATTGATTTGCAGTTGTTGATCTGTTTAATGTCTCTTCTCCCTGAGTGCCCATCTCAGCGGCCGAGGTGCTACATTACCTCGCAGGCCTGGCTGTTTGACACCCTGCGCCCCAAAGGAGGCTTGGGGAGGTTACAGGTGCAACAAGCAAAATGAAAATCCATAGTTTTTAAACCTTTATGAATTGAGAATGTAAACCTGGAAAATGGAACTGGAGTTACTAATGGACAATGGGTCTGACCAGCCCATCCATCCTTCAGGCTCCTGGCTGAGGGCACTCCCCTCCCCCAGCCATCACTCCCTCCCCTCTCTCAGAGGCAGGAAAACAGACTCACTGCCAGAGGCCCCAGGGGCCCAGCTGAGGCCTGAGGGAGGTGTGGGTTTCGAGAAGCAATTCAGGCCTCAGGCCTCGTGGCTGGGCCAGGACTTTGACAGACAAATGGTCACCAGGAGAAACAGAGAGCCTGTCCCACTTCCTCTTAGACCCAGACCCAGGCATGAAAACGCCTCCTCAGATTGGAAGGGAGGGGAGGTCCCAATCAAGTGTTTGCCCTTGATTCAATCCCCGAGCTGCTGGGGAGAAGGGAGTCCATTCCTGGGTCCTGACTGGTCCCGGCTACTGTCCATGAGAGAGTGTACTGTCCTCTCAGGGCCTGCACACTGGTCATCCCCCTGTCACCCCAGGAGTCACTCACCTTTTCTGACCACTCCATTTCCTGTGGCCCTGTCCTAGCCCTGCGTCCTGACACCCTGCCCGCTCTCTTTTCGCCATGACAGTGGTCATAATCAGAAATACTGTGTAGTTTACTTATCTATTGATTTAATACCTGTCTCCCTCCCAGGACGTAAGCTCCAAGAGGGCAGGGGCTATCATCTGTTTTGTTCAGTATTTTTTCTGATGACCCAGCAAAGTGCCTGGAACATAGTCTCCACATCCGGAAGGGCGAGCCCCCCTTCTGTTGCTCCCTGGCATCGCTGACCTGCACCTGCCAGCACCCTCCTGCTTGGTCGCCTCTGGTCGCTGCTTCTCCACCCCAGCCCTGCCTCACTCTTCTGCTCCGGGTGTCTGACAGCGCACCATGTGCTCCCACCTTTGTCTTCTCTCGTGTCCTCTAGGCCCAAGGCCACTAACTGAGTAAAGAGACGTGGCTCCCTGTTCCCCGCACAGCCCTCTTCTTCAGCAAACGCCCCCCTCACAACACTCACACACAACTGGTGATGCTGGGAGGATGGACCTTCCCTCCAGACAACACAGGAGCCTCCTCTCACCCCAAGAACATAGGAGCAAGGGGACCAGGTCGGCCGTTTGAGGATTAAACTATGGAATCCACCTATGATTGACTAGGGGAGATGAACTGCCCTGAGAAGGAGGAAGGGCACAGAAGAGGTGATCACTAAACGTTAGTGTTCTTCCTCTTCCCCGTCTTTTTTCTCCTCACAGTCTGGGCGTTTGTTAATCAGGTGATGTATCAGTCAGGGTGAGCTATGTCACGCTGCAGTAACGGAGGTTCAGTTCTTCATGCTCCATGTGGCCTGTGGCTGGGAGGCTTTGCTCTACTTCTCCTTACTCTACGATAAAAGAGTTGATAGAAGAGTAGATAAAAGGGCTGATAGCAGAGTCGCCATCTTTAAAACATATCATGGAGTGACATGCTCTTAAATCTCCTACCTGGAAGTGACACCAATACTCCAACTCACGTTTCATTGTCCTGAGCAAGTCACATGGCCACATTTAACTTCAGTAGAGCAAGAAGTACGATCCAGTCATATGTGTCGGGATGGGGGAGGGGACAGCATTACTGGACAGCGCTACTCACTCCCAGATGAGGTCTTCTTCCCGAAGAGCATGTGCCCCTGACCACCCAACACCTTTCCTGCTTGACGACCTTGGGAGTCCCTGTCTGTCATGAGGACAGGCTGCTGGAAAGATCCAACTCATTCTCAGATTCTGCGTGGTCCCTCCACACCCACCCGCTCTGGGGGCAGGCTTGGTTCTGTGCCTCCCACAGCTGCCCTGGCAGCTGCAGACGGCAGCCACGTGGCAATGGGACTGTAGCTGGATCATTTCTGTTGGAGGGAGTCTGCTCAGCAGACCCCTCACCTCTGCCCGCAGGTGAGCCCACCATTCACCGTCAGCCCAGAGCCCAGCGGTAGGGCTGCTGCACCTGCTGAGGCCCGGGCTGCAGACCTCTTGCCCCCTTCCAGCCCCCGGGCCACAAGGAACCAATTCTGATTGTGCTGTAGCAGAGCCGGCTCCCTAGGCTCAGGGAAGGTAGCGAGTGCCTTCTATCAGACTTGGCTTTTGGGCTTTTCCTCTTTTTCGTTTTCTTTAAAAATAAGTGGCTACATGGTATATCATTTCAATAATACTGTTTTTAATAGGAGAAACTCTGGTTCCATCTCCTCCCTGCCCCCAGTTTTATTGATATATGTTAATTGACATATAACATTGTGTTAGTTTAAGGTATACAGCATAATGATTTGATAAACATATATATTGTGAAATGATTACCACAATAAGTTTGGTTAACATACATCACCTCACATACGCACAATTTTTTTTTTCTTATGATGAGAACTTTTAAGACCTACTCTCTTAGCGACTTTCAAATATACAATGCAGTATTGTTTCTATAGTCACCTTGCTGTACATTACATCCCTAGACCTTATTATCTTATAACTGGAAGTTGGTACCTTTCAACCACCTTTACCACCCCTTGCCTCTGGCAACCACCAATCTGATCTCTGTTTCTATGAGTTTGTTCTTTTTTTTTAATTCCACAAATAAGTGTGATCATAGTTTTGTTTTTCTCTGTCTGACTTATTTCACTTAGCATAATGCCCTCGAGGTCCATCCATGTTGTCGCCAATTGCCAAGATTTCCTTCTTTTTTTTTTTTTTTCCACTTTTTTATTGGGGAAGGGGAACAGGACTTTATTGGGGAACAGTGTTTACTTCCAGGCCTTTTTTTCTTTTTTTCCAAGTCAAGTTGTTGTCCTTTCAATCTTAGTTGTGGAGGGCACAGCTCAGCTCCAGGTCCAGTTGCTGTTTTCTAGTTGTAGGGGGCGCTGCCCACCATCCCTTGTGGGAGTCGAAGACAGCAACCTTGTGGTTGAGAGGACGCGCTCCAACCAACTGAGCCATCCGGGAGCTCAGTGGCAGCTCAGCTCAAGGTGCTGTGTTCAATCTTAGTTGCAGGGGGCACTGCCCACCATCCCTTGTGGGACTCGAGGAATTGAACTGGCAAACTTGTGGTTGAAAGCCTACTGGCCCATGTGGGAATCGAACCGGCAGCCTTCGGAGTTAGGAGCATGGAGCTCTAACGGCCTGAGCCACTGGGCTGGCCCTCCTTCTTTTTTATGGTTGAATAATACTTCATGATATATATATATATATATATATATATATATATATATATATATATATAATGTTATGTATATTCTTAACTTTTCGAAGTTGAATTACGTAGCAATGTGCAGTATGATAATGCACTCAAAAGATGGCTTTAATCAAATGAATGCTAGCGTCATTTGTTGTATTACAATTTTAATACAGTATTTTTCCTTTCTTAAAATGTGTATGTATTTTTTGGCACCATCTGTATATACTATTTTCTTTATCCATTCATTCGTCGATGCACACTTAAATTGTTTCCATGTCGTGGCTCTTCTATCTTTTTAATGCATGCCAACCTTGGATGACCCCCATTATCTGCTGGCGTTTGTGTAGCTGAGGACAGTTGGGAGAAGCCTCATAAGAGGGCTGATGGTGCCGTAAATTTACAAACGCCAATCCCAAATGAGGCTTCAAAACCACCAGCATCCTTAGGTTTCTCCAGCCAGCTCTCACTTACTCATTCTCCAAAATTACCTGTTCCGAACTCTGCCATTCCCTTCAAACTGTCAACCTCTTCTAGCCTTGCCTTTCCCCTCACTCTCGACAGCGTTTCTCAATCTTGTTGCTCTAAAGGAAACTGTGACATAATTTTCAGGCTTAGGAAACTCCTGTGTGAACATTTATTAAACCTAGCGCTCATGGTACATTAGCATAGTTAGTAAATTATACATATCATGACCCAATAAAATTGTCAATGGTTCTTTGAATTAAACAAAGTGGGGGGATTGGAACAAAAACAAGACAAAATAGAGAGAGTGAGAGAAAAAGAGAAATGACTGGGGGCCACAGAAGGCTTTGAGTATGTCAAGTTTCTTTCAAGTCAACCTTTTAATGAATGAAGTGAGAATGGAGCACATGAATAACGAAGGATGTACAACATAACCAAGGCAAATGTGTCTTCTTGGCAGATGCGTTTCCTAAGTTGTTGGTGATACAAAGTCCCTGTAGAATCTGTCTTCATAAGACTTCTTGTAGCCTTGAACCACTTAGCATTTCAAAATGCAGCCAGAAGGAAGCTCCATAGATGACATCAGATTTCTGGACTTTTGTGCAGGAGTCAATGTGTTGGCAGGCGTAAATGAATTAAATATTAAAAACGAAAGATTATTCTTTCCTGACACACACACAAAAATATCCACAGGGGAATTTGCTTTCTTATTGTATAAATGTTCTATGTGGCTCTTTTCCCCCCTATTTTTCTTCAGCTTCATGGCAGAAAACGTACAAAGATGGCACAGAAACGTAGCATTGGTGCCTTGGTTGGTCTGGAATGTTGGAAAACTTTAAAAAAAAAAAAATCAAAACAGCTGCATTCAGATATACTTCATGCATGGAACAATTTATCCATTTAAGGTGTACAATTTGATGACTTTTAGTGTATGCATATTTACAGAATTGTGCATCCATCACAAATATCAATTGCAGAGTATTTTCATCCTCCCAAAAAGAAACCCCATATTTCTTAGCCATCACTCCCCAATTTCCCCATCTCCCCCAGCCCTAGGAAACCACTAATCTACTTTCTGTCTCTATAGACGATCTCTTCTGGGCCCTCCATATACGAGTAAGCAGAAGTTGTACAGGACGTGGTGCCGTGTCGTTGGTTTCTTTCATTTAGTGTGATGTTTTCAAGGCTCATCTATGTTGTAGCATGAATCAGCACTTCAGTGCTGCAATTCTTGTTATTATTGAATAATATTCCATAGTGTGAATCTGGGCCGTTTTTAATTAGTTCAAAAACCTCAGTGGTGTGACTTGGGAAGCAAGGGGTCATAACTGGGGCAGAAAAGAAACCTATAGACATTTTAATGCTAACTTGAAGTCCTCCTGTTGTAGGCTGACCTCAAAGGATTATGGCTTCAAGAAGGGAATGATGGTAAATTTTTAAAAAGCATTTGGGTCAGTCATTGATAAGATCAGGGTAAGGTTATGCAAGAAGGAACCACAGAGCTTTTCAAATACCACGTTTTATCCGTGTCCATATGTTTAATGTTGTATATGTATTTGGAGAGGAAAGTAGAAAAAAAAAGTACATTTCTTTCAATGCTGGTCATTCATTTTCTGAGACCATGTGGTTGAGCACAATGTCCCCCCACCAGCCCCTAGAAGCATACCCCAGTGTAGAAGGGAAAGGTCTTTGGGGGCTCTGAGACCATAAACCTGAAGGTAAGAGAGCAAACCCATAATCCTCCACGGATGCAGCTGGTCCAGCAATCTACGCATGCTGGCGTGTGGCTTGCTGGAATCCAGACCCTCCAGCCACACAGTATGTCTGTGCCTGTCAGATGACCATGTTCTCAGGCCCAGCCCCAAGTCCAGAGATTACAGATTCAGAGCACTGGGGACTGCTGATAAAGCAGCTACCCTTGAACTTTTGCTAAATACCGTACTCCTGTTTGATTGCAACCGTGGGCTCTGTTCTTCATATCCTTTGCCATGTGGGTTTGAGTTCCCACCCTTGCACTGCAGACAGGGTGACTGCCCCACCCTTTAACACAGGGCTCAGCCTTGTGACTTGCTGTGGCCAGTGGGATGTCACATGAGCGAGCCAGCCTGGATGAGCCCAGCCAGGATCAGCCAACCCTGATGTCTGAAAAACTGGCATTTCAGCAGAGCCTGAGTTTGGCCCTTAGCTGACTGCAGACATTTGAATGTGCACGAGTGTTATTGTTGTATGTTGTTGAGTCTTTGTGGTTGTTTGTTACTGGCATATGGAGGCCATGAATACCTGATATAAGACCTTCACTATATTATTGTTAAATTCACTGATTAACTCCTGTTTTTTTCTAATAAGTATAACGTCCGTGTTCTCCTTGCCTCAAGTATCTCATCCCTGGGCTTCCGATTTTCTCAGTCCTCCTCTAACATTCTCGTTCCTCACATGTTCCCTCCATGTATCCTTTTCCTGCTCCTCCCTCCCTCCTGTTCTATACACCAGGGGTTCATTATATTAATTGTCTCTCCCCATCTCTCATCCCTTCATTATACAATGTGAACAAGACGACAAGAGAATGAAAAAAATAGAACTTTGGTGAATTGACTGTTCAGCTGGAAGATTGAGATATAGAATGAATGAATGAACTAGAAAATGGAAAACATTGATTGCTTTCCATTTTCATTGGCTCCATGTTCATCATGTATGTCCTCACATTGTGGTAGGACAATTATTAACCTGTCTTAACTACACCGGGAGAACTTTTACGTGATTGCTTTCATTACAAGGTATTAATATGAGCTGCACAGGCTACAGCAAGACAGAGGGGAACTAAGAAGTAGAGGAGAGGCAACGTGTGTCTTACTGCCCCAGCCAGCTGGTCAGATGGGGTTTGTTTTGTTTTTTGTTTGTTTGTTTGTTTTTGCAAATGATACAGTAAGTCTCCAAGATCTGCACTCAAATACAGAATGTCACTAAGCCCTGATGGCTGCCTCGAAGGGGATCAGCTGTTTCTAGGTAAACTTTTGCGCTGTGTTCTGAAAAGAACAAAAGCAAGCGCCTGAATGCAATAAACAGAAAAATGAAAGATGGGGAAGGAAATGGTTGTATAGAGATGTGAGAAAAGGGAAAACCGAGAACAGCCATCGGAGCCTATGATTCTGAAGAATCGTTGCACAGACCTTTTGCAGCCTGGTGAGTCCCACTCTATCTCCCTGAGACGTCTTGCCTGATCGTGGCTGGTGGAAACCAGGACAATCAAGGAATGTAGAATTAGGGCTCAGACATCTCTGTTAGCCACAGTCCTGTACACACATGTGATGCTAAGACTTGTAGAGCTGCTCCTGTGCCCAATCCGGGCAGGGGAGCAGAGGCAACTAGGAGAGAGAAAGAAACAGGGGGACGAGTCAGGAGTGAAGCAAGAGGCCTAGGGAGACAGCGGGGGTGCTGGTGGGTTCCTGCCTTGGCTCTTGTGTTACCTGCATTTGGGTTCTTGAGTTCTCCAACACAGAGATTGAGAGGAAACCCCAGAAAAATGTCCAGAAAAGGTTTATTAAGCTTATGCTCGAGCACAATGGCGGTAGCACAGAGGAAAGGAAGGTCCTTGGAACTGACCTGGGGGCTGGCTCTGCTTGCTGGAGACAAAGCAGGCTTGTGTGCAAAGGCGGGCTTTTTGAAAGTGGTGGGCTTTTTGAAAGTGGCGGGCTATTTGAAAAAGGCAGGCTTTCTTTACTGGTTTTGTTGTCTGGTGAGCACGTTTGTGCCTGTGCTGTGGGGCAAGATGGCAGACTGCTCATTACCTATCGCCACCTCATGAAGGTCATGTAGGGGTCAAATCTTGATCAACTGTGCATGCAGGACAGTAGTTTCCACACTGTATGGAAGTAAGCAGTTAGAAGGAAGATAATGAACTACTTCTGCATTTTTGTGTAGGGAGTGATGGCGTGGTGGCTTTCTTACTGTCAGTCTATCCTGCCCATCCCGGGCCCTGTGCAGTCTCACCTGTATTCTGATTCTAGCCTCTCAGGGAAAGGAGCAGAGGTGGGTTTGAAGAGATGCTCCATATCCATATAATTACCCCTCCCCCATACTTCAGCCAGCTGGAGTAGTTTCCTGTCACAACTAAAAGAGCCTTCGCTAAGACAAATCCAAGGATGGGAATGGAGAAATAACCCATTGCCCAGGCATCTGCTTCACTCTCTCCCTAGGTTCTTTTTCATCTGTCTGCAGCTCCAATTTCAGTGGTCCATTCACTAAGATCCTTCTCTTCCCAGTGTGAATTCTTTCAACTTCTCTATTATTCCTTGGGCCTATTTTGAGTGTCAGATGGTACCAACATACCATCCATACACTGGTGAAACTTTCTGGCTGTTGAGGAGGCAGTATTACTCAGAAGTGGAATCTATCATATTGGAGGAAGGGAAATATCATGGTGAATTTGTAAAAATAAAATGAGTTGAGGCAGTCCATTTAGAAAGGAATGCAGGGCTGAGCTGGTGGTCGTAGGCCAGGGGATAAAGTATCCAAAATGCTTCTTTACTATTTTCCCTCCAGTTGCACCTGTTAATAAGCAGGTGCTCCCAGGGACTTCCTAGGACCACCCTGTCCTCCACCAGCTCCAAGGCCCCACTGTGTCCCTAAGTGTATTTATCGCTTCTGAATCCCAAGACCTATTTCCTCACGACCTTGTTAGGGGGCTAAAGCTAACAATTTCACACAGGTAAGTGCTAAAAGGGTTTAATGACATTCCTGGATCGTGCATTTGCATTTTGCAAAGGCAGTTCAAGTAGAGCGGAATAGTGGACTACACAGATGTCAGTAGAGATACTGGGGCAAAAACCTGAGTTGTTCCCTCCTCCCACCTTGAAGCTTTCCTTCTTGCTTTCCAATCTTGCAGTGCTCTGGGGAGGGCAGGGGAATGGGGTAGAGAGTGAAGGTGTCCAAGGAAAGGAATATTCCCGTCTAGAGCTGGGCATCGGAGAAGGGGAAGGAAAACCAAGGCTTCCCTGGGGCAAGCCAACAGTATTCAAACCAGCCTACACACATGCGCACACACAAACACACACTCACACTCACTCACACTGCAAATTGCTACCTGGCAGAATCTAAACTAGTCTTTTGCAGAAAGGTGCCACAAAGATTGTCCCCAAGAAAGAGGGGCTTCTTGTGCCCCTGTTATACCTGTGTCAGGGAGCACAGCCACTTGCATGGGGAAGGAGATGCAGCTAAATGTTGGTAATGAGAAAACTGGCGAGTGCAGAAGAAAACACAGCTGCTCCGGGATGTGCTCTGTAGTAGAAGAGGGGGGTGGACGGGAGGAGGAGGAAGGGGCTGTGGGGAGGGGTGGAGAGGAGAAGCAGGGAGGGGGTGGGGAGGCGGAGGGAGGGTAGAGAGACTGGAAGAGACAGCAGGAGGGAGGGAGAGAG
This sequence comes from Rhinolophus sinicus, assembly GCF_036562045.2. NCBI lineage: Eukaryota > Metazoa > Chordata > Mammalia > Chiroptera > Rhinolophidae > Rhinolophus > Rhinolophus sinicus. The sequence continues at coordinate 14,077,058 of NC_133758.1, read as the reverse complement.
AAAGGGAATGCAGAAGTGCAGCACCGGAGACTAGGGCTCTGTCTTGCTCTCAGATGCCCTAAGGAAAGGGCTGAGGGAGAGGTGGGAGTCCAGCCATCTGTTTTCAGAGCTCTTGCAGCTCGGAGCCCGCTTTCTCTCCCATTTTGCCCTCTTTCTTCTCCACATAGTGTTGTGCTCTATTGATCGCTCTGGCCTTTGCAAAGCCTCAGGCTCTTCTCAGACTCCGGCCCCCAGGGAGCCCGGGGCTTTGCTCCCTTTTGCTCCAGCAGAAATGTGGTCCAGGCAGCTCCACCCAGTCCGCAGAAAGGATCAGAGCCTCCCCAAAGAGCCTGAGGGGGTAGGGGGTCTCACTACTGCCCCATCCCCAGCCAGAGGCTGTAAGGTGTTGCCCCTGCAGATGTCACCCCCTCGGCAGGCAGCCGCATTCCCACGGAGGGTCCATCACGCCCCACCCCCAGCCCTGACCCAGCACCTCTCACCTCAGGGGCCATCACCTCCCGCCTGCTCCAGCCACCCCCCAACCCCCACCCCTCGAACCCCACCCCTCCCCCCACCAGCCCTTACGTGCCACCCAAGTGCCATCTGAGCTGGGTGCCCCACAACACTTCCCCAGTTTCCCCCAGCCCTTGGGGTTCAAACCCTCCAGAGCTTGGGCCATGCCTAGCTCTCTGTCTCATCTTCCTCCCCCACCCATAGACTTCTGGTTGGTAGGGCCACACCAGTGTGGGCTCCTCACAGTTTTCCGTTTCCGTTCCTTCCAGTCCCACCCAGGTTCTGGGCTCCGGGGAGGAGAAGGCCCTTCTCAACAGACCATAGTTCTTTCCTCTCTAAGCCCTTTGTGAATAACTTCCAGAGGGCTCCTTATCTTAGTGACATTCAAAATGACAAAATAAATATGTATTCCAACAGCGGGGGGCCGGGGGGGGGGTGTGTGTTGGTGAGCGCGGAAGTCAGAGACGGGCGCTTTAACACAGGCTCTGCCACCACCTGGCTGCGTGGCTTTTGGCAGCCTTTTTGTGAGATGCGGAGACCAGAGCTCCAGGCTCCTCCCAGCTCCCAAATCTGTGATTCAAGACAGCAGCAGAGTCCGCAGCAAGCCAGCCTGCTAAGGTCCAATTCTGATATTTGCTGACCTGCTTCATGTCCTGGGAAAACCAATTACCCCTTCTCTGTATTTCTTCTCCCATCTTTAATTTTGGCATCAGGGAGCATTAAATGTTGAAACACTCAACTACGAGCATTTTTTTTTTCAAAGCACAAAGTGGCCATTTTTTTCCATAAATAAGGCACATTGGGTCGAAGTGGCAAAGCTGGGTGGTGACCCCTACTAACCTGGGTAAAGGCAAAGCTTTTGGGTGGATCTGAAACCCTGTACTATAGGCAGGCGAACCTGCAGCCTGTGTGAGGGACCCTCGAGCTCCCCGCCCCCCATGCTCTCTCTGGCCCCCTGTGGATAGTTTCTAAGTGTTGCACAGAGCTGGGTGCCCTTCGGGATGTCTTCTGACAAGCACATGTGCTGGAGGAAACCAGAGTCTGAAGAATTCTCTGTGCTCTGACATGCGCTGAAAACGTGTCAGGCTTCAGTTAGAGGCGAAATCTGAGCCTTCGGTTTCCTGCAGAGAGCAAAGGAAAAAGGCAGAAATATTGAAGCTAAGAAGTCAGACAGTGGGAAACAAGAGAGAATGATTCATGGGGGGTAGACAGCCTGGGAGCAGTGATAAGAGGAAGAACAAAACCAGACACACAGGCTTGAAAAGTCAAAGAAAAATGATCTTGAGAGATCGCATGAGTCAAGGGTGAACACACACTTCAGGCTTTTGGCCACATCCTCCTGGGTGGACTTGGGGCCTGCTTTGTTCTGAAGGAAGGCCCTCACTGCCGATGGAGAAAGCCCACAATATGGACGACCTGCTTGGAACATAATAAAAACACTTCAAGTATGCTTTGGAGGAGTTGGCCTTTTCCCTCCATTGTTTTAGCAAGGGCTTCTGGCTTTGTACTTGGTACATTCAATGGCCAGAGAAATTCTCTGCAGGAACTGACAACATCTGTGTGGTCCGGAAGCCAAATTATAAAACAGCGAAGCTGGTCTTTGCTGGCCAGCTCACCTTTCTAAGATTATCTACCCCCCACTTTTCATGTTTTCAGTGATACCTCCTCTATCTTTATTTTCACCATCTCTCTCTCTCCCCAAAGCCTTTGTGACGACCTCCCTTTTATAATGAGAAATCTTAGAACTTCCTCTGTTATTCCTACCAAGGGATTAAATCATTAATAGCTCTTTGACACCAATTGGAAAATAGTGGACCTTCCCAAAGCCCTACACCCTTATAATATAGAACAAACCTTTCCTCCATCCGTGTGCAGACCTGTTGCGTGCAAAGTCTGTGGGAAAAGTTGTTTTGATAACTATAACGGGCATCAAAATGACATCTTTGAGAGGAGACATAATGCAGTGGTTTAATTCCAGCTTGGCCACTTTCTAGCTTTGTGACATGGTGCACACTTCTTAACCTCTTTATGTCTGTTTGTTCTTCTGGAAAACAGTCATAAGAATGGCACGCACCTCATGGAGCTATTGTGGGGATGAGATAACGTCAGGCGCAAAGCAAATGCTCAGTGCATATTTTTTGTCACGCGTCCTTGAATTTGAGGTACTTGCATGGAAGCCTATTGGAAGCCTTGGTGGCCCCAATTGTTGGGAATCCAAGTATATCTTTATCCTCCATAAGTTCTACCTTAAAGGAGAACTCCGGTCAATCTTAGAGATATTTACTGGGCATCTACTACATAGCTCAGGCTCTGTGCTTGGCACTGGAGTACAGAGACAAAAAGCCCTCCTTGCCCTCAAAGGGAAGATAAGCCAGTAAATAAATAAATTTATCTACCATCTTTGAGGCAGTAATCGAGGCGTGACAAGGTAGGAAAAAGGTGCAGCAGAAGGAGACGAAGACTGTTTGGTGGATGGGGTTGGAAGGTTCAGGAACGACCTCATTGTGGAGGCAACACCAAGGAGGGTGGTGAGAGATAAGCTGGAGCTTTGCAGGTAAATTAGAAGGGAAGAGGGCCTCCCAGGAGGAGGGAGAAGCATATGCAAAGCCATATTGGCATAAGAAAGGAGGATAAAATCATGGGGGTAAGTGAGACAAGACCCTGGAAGAGGAAACAGCAGGTCATGAGCCCCCTGCCCTCCACTAAGGAGACCATGCCAAGGAGGCAGGCATCTTTTTGGGGTGATGGAGGGAGAGTTGAAGTGGGGAGGGTCCTGAGCAGATCTGATGGCAAAGTGGAGGATGGGCAGGAGGGAAGTATGAGTGGAGGTGGTGAGCTGTGGTCCAGCTTCCTTTAGGAACTGCTTTTAGCTATGTTGGCCTTAATTTTCTCTAATCCTTTTCAAGTGTAGTTTTATTGACTTAAACATAAATCCTCAAATCTTTTACTGTAATTTGAAAATCCAAAAACTCTGAAAAATTTTGGTTTCTTTTTTCTTTTTGACAAATAAAAGTTGTATATATTTATGGTGTTCAAAGTGATATTTTGACAGATGTGTATGTATACATATATAAGTATATAAATAAAAAATTACCACAGTCAAGTTAAGTACCATATCGATCACCTCACAGACGTGTGTGTGTGTGTGTGTTTATGTGTCTGTATGTTGGAACATTTAAGATCTACTCTCTTAGCAAATTTCAAGTATACAGTACAGGTCACCATACTATACATTAGATCCCCCAGATCTTAGTTATCGTGCATAACTGAAACTTTTTACCCTCAACCAACATCTCCCCAATTCTTCCAGCCCACTCCCACCCCCAGTCCCTGGAAACCACCACTCTACTTTCTGTTTCTATGAATTGAACTTCTTTAGATTCCACATATAAGTGAGGTCGTGCAGTATTTGTCTTCCTGTGCCTGGCTTATTTCACTCAGCATAATGTCCTCTAGGTTCATCCTTGTTGTCACAAATGGCAGGATTTCCTTCTTTTTAATGGCTGAATAATATTTCATTGTTCATATACACCAGATTTTCTTTGCCCATTCATCCACTGATGTACATCTATGTTGATTCCATATCTTGGCTATTGTGAATTATTATTGTGAATAATAATACAATGCAGATATCTCTTTGAGATGCTGGCTTCATTGCTTTTGGATATGTACCCAGAAATGGGATTGCTGGATCATATGGTAGCTGTATTTTTAATTTTTTGAGGAACCTCCATAATGTTTTACATAATGGCTGAACCAATTTACATTCCCACCAATAGTGTACAAGGGTTCCCTTTTCTCTACATCCTCACCAAACTCATTATCTTTCACCTTTTTGTTAATAGCCATTCTAATTGGTGTGCGGTGATATCTCATTGTGGTTTTGATTTGCATCTTCCTGATGATTAGGTATGTTGAGCTACTTTTCATATAGCTGTTGCCCATTTATATGTCCACTTTTGAGAAATATCTATTTAGGTCTTTTGCCTATATTTTGTTTTGTTTTGTTTTGTTTTCCTTGCTGTTGAGTTATTTGAGATCCTTATATATTTTGGACATTAGCTCCTTATCATATGTATGGTTTGCACATATTTTCTCCCATTCCATAGGTTGTCAGTTCACTGTATTGATTATTTCTTTTGGTGTGCAGGAACTTTTTAGTTTGGTGCAATCCAACTGGTCTATTTTTTCTTCTGTTACTGTGCTTTTGGGGTCATATCTGAAAAGTTATTGCCCAGATGAATGTCAGGAATTTTTTTCCTTAGGTTTTCTTCTAGTAGTTTTATAATTTCAGATCATATATTTACATCTTTAATCCATTTTTAGTTGATTTAATATACAGTATGAGATAAGGATCCAATTTCATTCTGCAGTGAATATCAATCGTGTGTTCTTGGCATCTTTGCTAAAGACCAATTAACCATAATGGCATGGATTTACATCTGGAATCTTTATTCTGTTCCATTGGTCTATGTGTCTGTTTTTATGCCATGCTGTTTTGATTACAATAGCTTTTTAGTATATTTTGAAGTCAGGAAATGTGATGCCTCCAGCTTGGAAGTTTTTTCATAACTCATGTGGTGCCAATGACCTGACTTGAAGCCATTGGTGGCTAAATGTGAGTGAACTGACATGGAGTTGTGTATAATATTTTATTTATATGGCTACATATAAATATTCATACATTTTGCTGCAGAAATATCAAAGTTTGATTGTAGGGTGCTGTCTCAGATTCTCTGAGGGTACTAAGTAAAATATGGCACATGCAACTGTGTTGCCTTTCTAATGCTCAAAAAATTCTGAATTCTGAAACACATGTGGCCCTAATAGTATGGCTAAGGAAAAGTATACCTATAATGAGTTCTGCCTATTATATGAAGGAGTATTTATTTTGTTCTGATCTAAGCTTCCCTACATCCCCCCGTTCTACATTTCAGGTTTTTTAAACTCTCATTTCCCCTGAGATCCGGATACACATACGTTTAGAGCACAGACTGTGGATTTCCCAGTGTAGGTGAATGAACAAGTGTCAGACTGGCTGAACCAGAACCACCTAAGGAGCTTATAAAACACATTTCTGGGCCCACATTCAGAGGCTTTAATTAAGTAGGAATGGGGTAGGCTTGAGAATTTGAACAATTTTTCTGATGCCCAAACAGGTTTGGAAAGAACTGATCTACTACCCAGCAGCAGTAGTTAAAAAAAAAATCATGGATTGCTACAAGTATTTCAGTTTTATGAGAGCCTTTATTCATCATTGAGTAAAATTTGTTAAGAGTCATACTGAGCCCTATGGGTCAATTCTCTGACATGTAGAAATTGATTGTGGGGTAGATGCCTGTTGGATGCCCTACCCAACAACATCTCTTACCTAGGAACTTCCCCTCTCACTTATGGGCTTCACGTTGTCCTACCCTTCGATTACAGTTGGTTGGCCCCAGGAGAAAGATGTTGCTTCATCTGGGACAATGCATATCTTTGTGATTCTTAGATTTGGGTCTAAAAGAGTTCAGTCATTTTTACCCCTTCTTCTCTGTTACGTGGAGAAATGGCATCTGTAGGGAGAGGAAAGAATGTAGCTGATACCCAAGTGAAGCAGATACCAAAGACAGCAATCTTGATATTGTCATATTTCTGGTACCAACTGTTCCTGAATCCCTAGTGAATCCCTGCATTTTTAGAGTCTTTGTTGTTCTGTCAAGTGCCCCCAATTTTCTTCCAATTAAGTCCTCATTTTTTTGGTTGAGTTGGTCTCTGTCATTTATATCCAATATGTAGTCCTGACTATTATCATTGCCACAATATTAAAGTAGCTTTTTAATTTAAAAAAAAACCCTCTGGAAAGGAAATTAGTATTTACAAAAATGGAATTTTATCTGTGATTGCAAGAACGAACCTCAACAAACCTCCTGGAACTTGGGTATCACTCTTCGGACCCAGAGCTGAGAAAATCTTGTCACATTGCCCTCTTGCCCTCTTGATACATTGAGGGTGCTTGCCTTGGCCACATATCTTTAAGTTAATGTGATGTACCCACACCCATCCACAGACCATAAGGACGAAACTCCAACTTTTTTTACAGTACCAAGTTCGTGCTAATCCTAATCCATTCCTACTTTTTTAAAAATACGTACCATAACATCTATCATATGTCTTTTTGAGGAATGGTTTCTGCCTTGTTTTGTTCTACATGTATGCTAGTCTCTTGGCTTTACACTCAGGTCTCACTATAGGGCTTTGCCTCAGAGACACTTCCTTCCAGATATTTTTGCTATGAACCATATTGGGTACGTCACACCTTGGATGAGACCTGGTTTGGGAAACTCGAAATGCAATATTGGGCTAAGGCCAGGGTGTGATGGAGCCAGCTTGCACTAGCTCATGAGAGCTAATGATGCATATCTCCTCCCACCTTCGTATTCAGTGACATCTTGTGGGTAATTTGAAGCCAGCCATTGTGGGAATACTATTTCCATTATGGAAATTAGAAAACACTACAAGTCATGTTTTTGCCCCTGGAGAAAAATGTTTAAAATGGGTTCAACGTTTACCAGCACGTCACTAACCACCACCCACTTGACAGCCCTTCCCTGAGGAGTCATTAGAAAGAGGAACAAATTTTGACATGTCTGGTTAAGTGAAGATTTATAATTTCTATTTATTACGTTACTTGATTTTGTTTAGCCAAATAGTCCACCAAACTCATCAGATGTGTCATAGAGGATCTGTAACTGCATTTCCCTTTCAGGCAGCTGAGTCGCTGCTGTTGCTAATATCAGCACCACGGACAGCGACAGTAAATCCATAGCGTGGCCAAGCTAAAAAGAACCAAAAATATCTCCAAGTTAAGGGTCTGGAGGTGGCAGTGGGTTGCAAATGAGAAGACAGTGAGGAATCTCAGATGGAGGAAGAGTAAATGAATATCTAACATTCAGGGCCTTTCTAGGTGATGCACCCAGGATTCGAGTGTCAGGGTAAAAGCGGAGACAAAAAACCATGGAAGTAAGCAAAAATGAGAGCATCAGCCTTATACAACAATTCATGAAGGCGACTAGTAAGCAATTGGGTGACAATGTAATGTTTCATGGTGTAATGGAAGGTCAAAATAGAAAATAGGTAGTCAGGCAACAGCTGAATCATGGGAAGTGGTGGGGGCGGGGGATGAGTAAGAGAGAATACAATAAATAGGATATGATAGCAGCAAGGTGGTCTATATACTAGACAGAGGGTGTGTGTGATGAATGCAGCATGGAATGTGTCTTGCCCTGGCTCTCCCACGAGCGTGCTGAGTGACCTTGGTCATATCACTTGACCTTTCTCAACTCTGGTTTTCTCGTCTGTGAAATGAGGACATTGAAGTATATGGTCTCTGAAGTTCCCACTGGCTCTGTCACTTTGTGGAGAATTTTGTCCAAGCCAGGGAATTTCTTATATGCGCTCTTAGACATTGAAGTGGAATCTGATAAGTGAAATCCTTTGGAGTAGAAATCAAAAGGGGCCCATCGAGATTTTGGCTTTTACGTTTCACTGAGACAATACATTGGGATAAGCTTTTGTGGAGAAAAAGAAAAAAACACCAGCATCCTAAAGAGACTCGGACTCCTAATTCATGGCTGTCCCCAAATGACTACTCATTCATGCAATAAATTAAAGCTGAGACACACTGTGTGATTTTGCTTTCTATCCCTTAATGTATTGTCATCATCCAGAAATCAGTTCAACCTTTACAGTTATTTGGGACTGAGCATCACTTTCACGTCATTTTTTAAAGTCTAAGGTTAATCCAGATACACAGAGGAAGAAAGGGAATTCTTAAATACAACCTGCCCCCCACAACACATACACACACCATAGCGAGAAGTTCAGAAAATATGTCTAAAGAGAAATATCCTCGGAACTGACACTAGAGATTCATGAACCATGAGTCAAGAAAATGTGTCAATTATTTGTCAGGATTAACGAAAAAATGAGGCTGAATTTCAGACAACTCCACCTGAGTTTATGTTATTGATGTTCATAGAAAGCATTTAGGTAAGAAAGGAACTATGTTAGGTAAGAAAGGAACTCTTTCTTGTCACACTACCTATGTGTGATAGGTTAGAATCACATAGCACATTCTGTCACATTTGGAATACAGGGGCAGTGATCTGTTATGAGAAGATCATGCACTGATATATGATCTAACTGCTGTTCTGAAACACAAGTAGACATTTAAGGAACTGCTGTGAAGGCACCGAGGACACCGTTTATAGCATAGAGATCTACAAAAGAATGAGTTCAGTCCCTGAGAAGTAAGAGTTCACCTGTGCCAAAGGAGAAGCACACATGTCTGGAGAATATATTCCCAGGTCCCTTTTTGTGGGCTATCTGCTTATAGAAACACAATCTCATACCAAATGTACCGGTTTTTCCTCAAATGTTTGTATAATTCAAAGTTGACTGACTTGGGCATGCAGAAATCCAAGTGTAACATAAAAATCAGTGTCATTGCCTGTAAGTGGAACCATCTTTCTCCGTTCTTCCCCCTTTAACGGCTGTATTCACTCAGCATCATAAGATTGCATTGGACTCAACTCTTATTATAAAACCACCAATAAGAAATGTTACTGTTTCAAAGATACTTTTTCCCCCCAACATAACCTGTCCTTGAAATCACCATAAAACTTGAACTTCTTAGAGCTTGGTGAAACCTAGAAAGAACATTTACTCTGGCTGATGGTAAGGTGCGACACGAGTAGAAACATGTCTTTGGGGAGAACTGAGTTTGCCTGAGGTAGGTGTAAGGGTTTGCACATGACAAAAATAATGGACAAACTGATGATCGATTCCAGTGCTTGCAGTGTCAAGTATGACCTTTCACCCAAGCCTTCAACAAGGGCTGAGGCTGCTCATTTCCTCACTGTGCAGGCAGTGGTCTCCCATCCAAGTACTGACCAGGCCCAACCCTGCTTAGCTTCCGAGACCAGGAAGATCAGGTGCATTTAGGGTTGTATATGCAGTGGGCCCAGAGTCTGGCGTGGTGCCCACTCTTAGAGAGCTCACAGGCTGATGGGAGGGGCTGGCAAGTAATCAAGTAACCGAAGCCCAGTGGGAGCCTAGCTGCCCCTTCAGAGGTTATGCCATCACCTATTCTAATTCTTCCACATAGACTCTAGGCACACTTAACGTTTGAGGAAACTTCACAGTAGTGGAATTGTCATTGAGAAAAAAAGGTTGTCATAGAGAGTACTCTGGAATAACCAAAGAGTTGAAGAAAACATGCTAAGGTCTTTTCTCATCTCTAGGATTTCATAAGTTTTGGTTCACTTTCAGACCATGAAACTACAACCCTCCATAGCTGCTAGTGGAATACATTCCAGGGCCCAGCTCAAAAGCCCCTTCCAGAAGATAGCCCTGGTGGAACCTGTCCAGGCACAACCACAGACTGATTTAGCCTGTCTCCATCACTATGGTGAGTCGACAATCGCCATTTTTGTTTGTCTTGCGTCTCCTATTCACAAGCACCTCATTATTTCCTCTGCCTCCATCCTGTTTCTTCCACTAGTTTATAAAGGCAAAGACCAGGTGTCCTAATTTTTCTGAGTTACCCTGTGCCACTTAGCAGAGTATTTTGTACCCAGGAGCTGTCTGACTGATGCAGGCAGAGCACGCCTTTCATCCGCAAAGCTGGCACAGTTGAGCACTCGTCCTTATTGTGAAATCGGTACTGGTGATTGTCCCTCCCACTCTTTTTCCTGCAGTACTGGGTTCCATGATAGACCAGAATTTTCCTTCTCCTTCAAGTCTTTCATTAACCCTTTTGGATTTAGCTGACTCACTAACCAAGTGCTGAAGTTCAGGTGCTGGTAAGTTATTTAAAAAAGCCTCTTAAAACTTTGTAGATGTTCATCATATGTTTGCCATGGTTACAAAAGGGAGCTGATAATAAATTGCATGTGACAGGAAGTAGTGAATTGTCCATGACCATGAAATGTGACTTCCACAAAGGGATCTACTGAGGAGCCCTTTGCAAGAGGAGGGGATGCACGGAGGGAAGAATTAACAAGTCATTGTTGGTGTCAAAGAATAAGCCACTTTGTGTAGTGACGTCCACGTTATGGCGTCATTTGAGGCAGTGGTTTTCAGTGATTTTTGTGATGAAGAAAGTCATGCTTCAAAAGCTGTCATTGTGAGGAGACTCAGTGCTGTATCAATAGCACACTCGTCATCTGCTTTAATAGAATTCAAACAACCTGGTCAGGTAGTGGATGAGGCCGAATTTCAGACAAGCTGTCACATCCCAGAGCAATTGAATTGATTTGTGCTTGCATTCTCATTTTGTTTCTAATGTATGTGGAAAAGGAAAAGAGATGCTTGTCCATTTCTCTCTTCTGCAAAGGACCACCACGTTCCCCAGTTTTCTGGTTACTCTTTAGTGCTTTGTGTGAAACGTGGCTGTGAGCTTTGGCTGGGGGCTCCCTGCAAACCTGTGTGATCAGATAGCCCCAGAAGATGGTTTACATTCTGGCTTCACCGACTGCAGCAATCTGAGGCGTGCTGCTAAATATTTTACAACCAGCTCCTTTGGGGGTGGGGGGTGGGGAGTGGGCAGCCCAGGTTTGTAGCATTTCCTGATTTCCACGGTGTAAATACTCCGATCAGCGCAGATTTCAAGCTGCTAACGTGACGTCACTGAACGTGGAGAGGGGAAGATGTGCACAGTCGGTTCTTGTGGGCTGGCACTAACGGGCTCGTAGAGAGGACAGAAACACCAGCCTGATTCCCTAGTCATTGTGCGCTGTATACAAGTGCTTCGGAGGCCTTTAGGTACAGGTCGTATATGGCTAGGCAGCAGGATGGGGCCTGTGTGGCCTCGTTAAGTAGGATGACCTTTTTTACTTTATCATTTTAACAGGGACACTTTTGAGACAAAAGGGATGTTATTAATAATTATAAGTGTTAGTAATAATTGCCAGGACACTGGGCACAATTAGGGCACACCAGGCCAATGTGATCACCTTCCTTTAAAGCGAAGTGTGAACTTAGTAAAGAGTCCACACTGTATTGATCTGAAGCCTCCTCGCTCCTCTCCACCCCTGGGCTTTGTCCTCTGCTCAGCTGGAAGAGTGACGCTGAGTCCCTACTCAGCCTGGAGCTGCAGCCAGCCTGGCAGGAACAGGGGCTGCTTGGCTTGTCAAAGTGTAGGTTTTCAGGCTTGCAGCTTTCTTCAGTGCATATTTTCAACCACTGCAAATGTCCCTTCCTGTGCAAGCAACTGTATCAGCATCTAAATACTTCTCTTGTTGGTCTAAGTCCAAACTTCCTGTTCAGAAGAACAGGGGAAAAAAAAAAAGTATATGAGAATCTGTGGGAGAAAAAAAGAAGGCAGTAAATAATCCTCTGTTTACACTACCCTAAATTTACTTCCAGTCCTTGCTTATGAGTGTGCAGATGTAATTATTGATGGAGTGGTAATCAGGGTGCAAACTATTGGGTGTTCTGCTTGTTCCCGTTTAACATTATTCCACATACTCATTTCCATATATTGACACAATCCACACGCTTATCATTTTTTATGGCAACGTAGTACTCCATCATGTTGACACATATGCTCTAGTTTTACATCCTGTTCTCCAAAGACAAATGTCCTGGCTCCATGGGGATGGGCTGTCGTGACCGTAGGCCGGCAGGCAGAGCTCTGGTCCCCATTGTGGGAGGTACAGGCAGCCCTGGGCAAAGATTCAAGTTTGTCAGCAAACACATGCTCTGTTTCACAACCAAATCTGCCTGGTCACTGTGGCATGCGGGGCACCGAGACAGTGGTACGAAGTTTTTCATGGTAACGTTTAATGTGAATATTCATCTGTCTTCCACTTCTATAACCTCAGCTCCTCTAGGGTCTCAGACACCGGAAGAGGCCACAGGGGAGTAAAGCACATTTAACAAAGAGGCAACACACATTAATGCAGGCACTGGGTGTCGTCTAAGGCCTGCCTAAGAATGGAGGTGTTTTAATTGTGCCGTAGGTGGCAGGATAAATCTGCCAACTCCTCTGGGTTCCACCCGCCCGCCCAGTGGTTCCTCCAAGGCCACGCAGCTGAAGGTAGCTAACTCCACCCTGGAAGAACAAGCCTTGGGATGAGGGTTTAAACTAGGACCTCAGGCCACAGAATTCACTTCCTCTGCATTCAGACTCCAGGCCCAGACTGGCTGTTGCTTTCAGCGAGTGTTGCTTTGGATCCTAAGGAAGACCGATAAGTAGTACAAGGGAACCCTCAGCCTTGACCTTCAGGCTGAGTTATTTACATGTCATGACCTTGTTGGGGTTCAAGTCTCATCTTTTATGTAATGAACTTGCTTATTGGGGGGTGTGGAGGGCAGGGTTGACTTAGCCCTCATAGTGCTTACTATGTGCCAGCCCGTTTTGAGCACTGTAGGTATATTAACTCACCAAATCCTCACAATTGTGTGAGGTACGTACTAGTATTATCCCCATTTTATCCATTGGAAAACTGAGGCACAAAGAGGTTAAGTCACTTGCCGAAGCCGCAAAGTTAGAACATAGCAGACCTGGGATTTGCACCCCAGTGGTCTGGCTCCAAGGGCGGTGCCTTAGACTACCACACTCTTCTAAGGGGATTCCAGTTCTTTCATCCAGACGTGGGCCTGGCCTTCCTCTGCTCTTGGTCTCCTTCTTCCCCAGGCCAGACTAGGCCATCTTCAGCCTCAGAGGAAGAACCCCAGACAGGATGGGCTGACTTCATCCATCTAAGTCTTGTGGGCTGAACAATAGAAAACACAGCTAAAATGATTAACCCCAATTTTGCCTCTAATTTCCTTCCTAAATAGATTTTTCCCCTGCTGATGAAATCTGTCTCAATTTGGGGCTAGATGGGTAGGTTGGGGATTCTGGACTGATTTGGTATCAGAAGGTCTCACATGTCTGCAGGGAAAAATATATGGAGGGCATATACTCTTCAAATATGGCGGGGAAACCACAGCTTCTGTTCTGGTTCATCCATCCTTCCATCTCTCTCTCTCTCTCTCTCTCTCTCTCTCTCTCTCTCTCTCTCTCTCTCTCTCGTCTACCAACCTATTTTTCTACCTAAGCATCACTTTTGTAGAAGGTGATAATAGCAGTGTTGAGGCCACCTCTCAGAATGCTGCCTGGGTGTCACCCTGCCACAGCCCTGTTTATGGCCGTCATAAAAAGTCTGTGCCTAGTCCAACAGCTGATTTTCCAGGGTCTTTTTCTACTGTCTGAAGGATCAGAAAAAAAAATCTATCAGCTGGAGAAATTAAGCCATTTTTCTTCAGGGGAGAGAAATGGAGTAGCAGTCTTTCCACATTAAAATGCTACAGTGGATTCCAGATGAATGAAAAATTGGTCTGCATAGTAATGAGACTCGAGAGAGATTTGGAAGGTTTGTAACTGGCTCCTGGCAGAGGCGCAGGTGGCACAGTGCAACAAGCCTGGAGGAGTCAGGAAAGCGGGGTTCTGGGGGCGTCAGTCTGGGGAGCCGAGTGCCAGGGTCTCACTCTCTTTATTCTCCCTACCATTTATTTTTCCAAAAGGCTAGTTGTCCAGGTGGCTTTATTAGAGAGGTGCAATTGCTTGGCTCCTCTTCCAATGACTGTCCTTTGTTCCCTCTAGGGCCATGAAACAGATGTCTGACAAAAGCTCCATTGCCCCATTGCACACAGGCCAAGCCTGTCAGAAAGAGGGGTTCAGCCTTCACAGAGGGTGCAGGGCCTGTTACAGAGGAAGGACTTAATCCAGCGTCAGGTGATTAACCCAAATATGATCCAGGTATAATATTATGACCGGCTGGAAACCGGTCCATGTAAGGACCGTAACAAATAGGAGTGGCCGCTGCAATGACAGTAAGCAGGTTAATAGGAAGCCACAAAAGCAAGAGAATTCACTTAAGGATGCCAGTCCAGACCCCGCCCTTCCTGTGGGCTTCCCACGCCTGACCTTCCTGATTTGCCCTGGGGTTCTTGGCTCAAAAGGGCCATTCCTCATCTCGGTGGGTTCTTGGGGACAGAGGCTACTTTGTCTTGTCACTGCCTTTTCAAGATGAGTCTTCTGCCTATAGCTCGTCCTCACTTCCTAGAGGGGCTCCATCATGGTAGGGGGAGAGAAAGCCCTGCGCATCTGAGCGCAAATCTTAACTGCTAGGTGGATGGCTAGAAGCTTAATGGCTCAGAGGGTCAGTTTCATCATTGCTAAGGTGGGGTGGCAATGCCTATCCTGCGGAGAAGCTGTACCTAGCTGGTACCCGGTAAATGGTAGCTGCCATCTCATTATTGTTTGTCTGTCTGCCATAAGTGGAGAGGCTCCGAATTCCTGCTATTCCCAAGCATGCGTGATATACAATATCTATAGTCCTACCATCATTTCATTTATTTGTGTTTAATTTCATTTCGGAGAGGTTTATGTGCTCTTCTCCCTGAGGTCCTCTTGAAAGGCAAGTATTCATGGGAAAGGTAACACATCAGACCTGTCATTTTCACATTTTCCCACAAAGCACCCTCGTGGCAGCGGGCAATGAACGTGTATATCACGGGGGACGTGTGGATCAAATCACACCGCATAGCAGGTGCGGAATTTCGTTTGAGTTTTTTTTTCCTTAAAAGTTCGTGCAAACTTGGAAGTCTACTCTGTAACATAAGCGAAGTCCAAACGATTGATTTAGAAAAAAAATCAAAATTAGATCCTGTAGGAAGAGGAGCAATGATTGGTCTAGTTAGTGGTTCCCAACACTGCTCCCCGACCTGCTGCATCAGAGTCACTGGGGGACCTTAAAAGCCTAGAGCTGCCCAGACCCGGGCTGCACGCTGACCGTGCGACCCAGCTCGGCCCACCTGAGACCGGGCCCAGTGTGGGGAGGTCACAAAAGCTGCCACTTGTCATAACAGCACTGCAGAAGCTGCATGGCATTGTTTCTCTGGCTATTGATGGGGGGTTGGCGGGGGGGTATAGTTTGTCTCTCAGAAGACAGGGCTCTGGAAGGTTCTCTAGACTCCAAGTCCAGGACAGAACTTCCTGATGACCTCAGCCAGGGCTCTCCCGTAATACTTCATGACACCCAGGGCCTCCATGGGGGCAGCTGCCCTGTGTGTTTGCTGCCCCTTTTCCCAAGGTCAGACTCAGGGGAGATGGCGGCCGTACAGGCTGTCCAGGAGCTTCCCACTTCAGGTTTTCCAGTTAGCCGACCAGGCAGGCCCTAGGCCTGGATTTCTGCAGAGGCAGGTGAGCCCCTGGGACCTGACCTCTGCTCCCTGTCCCTCGGCAGGGCCAGTTGTCAAGGAGATGACAGGATTGAATTCCGAGTTAAGGGAACCAATCTTGTCTGTCTAATTTTATCTTGACTCTCTCTTCCTCCTGCTTTCCCTTCCTCCCTCTCTTCCTGCCATTTTTTTTTTTTTTAAATCCTATGCAGCCATTAAAAGAATGGTGGTCATTTTCTAAAGGGTGACCAAATCATTATTTGACTAAAGCAAGACCTTTTGCTAGATTTTAGGAGATCTTTGCTATAGGGTTTATTTTGGACAGAATCCACACAGTGCTTGCTTACATTTTTGACAGCTTCCAAGCACTTGGCAAACTCACCTGTAATCATCACCACATCCCAGGAAGACTTCATTACCTCCAATTGCCTGATGCAAAAAATAGAAATTAAAAGGCAAGACCTACCGCTAACCAGTGACGGAGCTGGGCCTGGATCCCAGGTCTCCCACGCGCCATATTCATAGCGAGCCAGGACTCTTAACTGTCCCTGAGCTGCCCGAGGCATGGCACCTCTGGGGACAAGGTAATTGCTTTCGGTCAGCTGCAAACAGCTGGGCTTGGACTTCATTTCCATGCCTGATTCAGATGATAGCAAAGCTGACACAGATGGCATGCAGCGTATGGGGTGTTGTGTCCTCTATATGCTTTGTCAAAAGCTGTCAGCTTTTCGGGACACGTGTACAGGGTGCTTCTGATTTCTTCTCTCAACACCCATGTGTTCTGGCTCACTGTAGGAGAATAAATTATGTGACACTTCCAAAACTCCACTCATCAGCAGACCTTAGAAGTTAACTTAGAAACTTGCAAAGCAAGAAATAAAATAATGGCCAAATTCAGTGGGCTGGACTTAACCCTCTTCCCATTGGAGGGTGATGAGGGGGTCAAGTTCAGATAAACAGGGTCCTTTTTCTGTTCACCTGGTACCTACAAAAAAGTATTCCAGAATCAACCCCCTTTATCCATTACCCTTCCACAACCAAGAAGCATTTTTGTTTGTCCTTATTTCAATTTTTAGTAAACGACAATCAGGTGGAAAGAGCCCTAGGACACCAGAACTTAGGGAGCCCCACCCCAAGGATGCCAGGCCCAGCTAACAGATGTGCTACTTCCTTCCAGCCCTCTGGGTGGACCCCCCTCCCCATGTGCCTCCTCCCATCTGCCCATCCCCGAGGTCCTCCCTCCTGCCCCTGAGATGCTCAGGGTCATCACCCACATGTCAATGGCAGCCAAATGTCTTCCTCCCACCCATGGAGACTTGCCCAACCTGTATCTCCAGTTTTTTTCAAGAGCACAGATACACTTTGGGGGAGGGTGACCATATATCCTGGTTTGCCCTTGACTGTCAGAGGATGATTTGACAGGAAATTGTATGTTCCTTTTGACTCAAATAAAATATGCCAGTTTGAACAATAAATGACCTGGTCTCCTAATTATCAGGCTCCTGAGGCAGGACACCTTCCCCCATGTTACCTAAATGTGAGTCCCACCTGCTCCCCATACAAAGTCATAACAGACCCTGCAAAGAGGGAGAGAGCCAGCGGTGGGCCTACAGATGGCTTGCCTCCCCGAGTTACACGTTCCTTTATCTTGCTTTCCTCAAGCTTAGCACGGAGCCTGGCATACACGGGAGCAGCGTTGCTCAAACATCTGGTCTCAGAACACTTTTACTGTCTTAAAAACTCCTGAAAACTCCAAAGAGCTTTTGTTTATGTGGATTGTATGTAACATATTTAATACATTAGACATTAAAACTAAGAAAGATTTAAAATATGTATTAATTTACTTAAAGCAACAATAACAAACACATTAAATGTTAAAATGAATGTATGAGAAATGACTATATTTTCTGATACAAAGAAGAGCAGCAAGAGGAGCGATTTGATTTACGTTTAGAGAGAAGAGTGGCTTCTCAACTCTTTAGTATGTAGCTGGGGAAGTTGCTTCTCCAGACAGGAGAGGTCTACCTCCCTGCCTCAGGCTGTCAGATTTCATCAGAGCTGGGGTCTCAATTTGGATGTGGGATCAGGGCTGCTTCTGGGCCCCACCAGGTGCTCAGGGGGCCCCCAATGCAGCCCTTCATTCCCCAGGTAACTTCCTTTATTTTAAATTAGGAAATATTCAAACACAGAAAAGACAGGGGATACTGTAAGACTCCCGTACCCACCACCCAGATGTAGCAAATAATATTTTGCCTGAAGGCTTCAGACCATTATTTTAAGAAATAAGCTCACAGACAGAGTGGGACAGCACCGTCACCACCTGTCCCCATCCTTTGCCTTCTCTCTTCCCAGAGGGAATCGCTCTCCTGATATTATTGGATTCCTTCCCTACCCATATCCATATGTTATCTACGTACATAGCCATAAACAGTATGTATTCCTGTTCGTAGCAATGTCCAATAACGGTTTATTGGGTGCCTAGTATGCACGAGCCACTGTTCTAAGCACGGATGGACCAATGGAAAAATAAAATCCCAGCACTCGAGCTTAAATCCTAGTGAGAGAGGCAAATTACAGACCAACAATGTCAGGATGCTGAAGAAACATAAAGCAGGAAAGGAGCTGTGGGTGCTGTCCACGGACTTCCTGGGGTGGGTCCAGTCCTTACACTGTCCTGCGCTTTGATTTCTTTTAGTGGAGGTGACTTTCTGTAGGGGTCCCATTGCCCGGGGGTACGGAGGGCCTGCATTTGCTTCTGGCCTTTGTGAATGGCCTCATGAGAATTCCTTCGCGGTGCTCTGGCCCGTGGGTAGTTTCCATTCAGACTGTCCCTCTCTGGGACCTGCCTGGGGATATCAGTTTCACAAAGGAGACATTTTTTTCTTCTAGTGTCTCAGGCAGAGGATGCATCTCTGTGCTGTTTCCCGGACCTATTGGGAGACATTTTTCCAGTCTTCTCTTCATGGAGGGGGCAGATCTTCCAAAGGCCTGTTGAGAGGTAGGGTCTCCGGTCTGCTCCCTGCGTCACATGAACCTGGACCCCACACTGTGTGTGTCACGTGTCCGGGACCTGTATCCACCTGGCTCTCAGCGCTTGTGGGCTCCATGTCATAGTCTCTTTACGTCTCTGGCTTCTGGGGGGTTTTCTTTCTTTCCTTTCCACTTGGCTATACACTTAAAACAGTTTTTCGTTATATTTTATTCAGGACTTGTGTGTCTTTGGAGCATGCTACCGGGAGTTGAAGCCATCTCCTTAGTATTGGCTTGACTCAGTGTCTTAAATCCTCCCTCTGATTCCTGGCATGTGGTTAGGAGCACGATTCTAGAGGCGGGCTCTCTGGGTTCAAATTCTGGCTCCACCATTTATTAAAGGTGTAGCTGAGGAGGGACTGGCTAACTAACCGGTTTTCTCATCTGTACATTGAAGACAATCATAATATCGACGTCCTCGGGCAGTTAGAAAGATTAAATAAGTTAGTTTTGGTAAGGTACTCAGAATGGTGTCTGGAACTGGTAAGTGCCGTGTAAGTACTGTTACTCTTGTTGATTTAAAGCCGTTACTGTTAGTTTGCTTCTAATAAAAGACTCGACTCTTAGAAAATGTGTCCCATTGGGTTATTGCGACGTGTCCATCCCTAATATGTTTAGTGTATTCAGTTCTTACCTAGTTGTCATGGAGAAGAGACACCAGCAGTGGAGTTGGAGTAGGTAAGTTTTGATGGGGACGGGTGATGACGCAGTATGGGCTTTTCAGGTGTGGCCCCAGAAAGGAGTGACCTGGCCAGCATGAGGGATTCTGCTTCTTTGATAAAAATTTAAAAATTAATAAAGAATAGGAGGCATTTCAAACTTTGGCTTTCTCCTGTGATTTTGAGGAAGGAGTCTGTCCTTTTACCGGAGTTTTTGCCTAGGTCACTTTTGCACTTACTTTTTACTGAAGGGAATATTACTTCCTGGCAGACTTGTCTAGAAAACATTTTTAAGTATTACTGAGGGACGCTAAGTAACTGATGAGTTTCTCCTCCTGATATGCAAAGTAAGTGCTCCACTGCCGGGGCTAGACTTCCTGTGCTTTGCTGTAACCCAGCCGGATGCATCAGGCTGCAAAGATGTTTGCTACAGATGGGCATTCACTCTCGAAAGCCAAGACATCTTGGCTTGGGCACTGGTGTCAACTTTTAGGGGGATAAAAACAACTGGATACATACACTTCTGTTTCATGCTTGGTGGAAAATGAACATTGGCCAGGGTGGATGTGGTCCATCCAATCACAGGTACTCATTGAGCACCTATGATGTGTCAGACGTCAGCACCCGAAAGGCAACCACTGTTTGCAGCTTCCTAGACATGCTCTCAAATTAGTCTATACAGGCAAACACATACACATTTTGCAGAAGGACAGCACACCACACACTGTCAAGTACCTTTTTACTTAACATTGTATCTTGTAGGTCATTTCACATCAGGACATCTGCTTTAATGCAACTGCTTCGTTTGTTTTTAATAACTGCATGGTATCTCCCTCCCCTTTCTATGTACCATAATTTATATGAAAATCCCCTACTGATGGGGAGTTAGGTTGTTTCCAATCATTAAAAAATGCTTCAGTGTATCACCTTGTACACAGGTTTCATACACAGGAGACTATAGCAGCAGAATAAATTCCTGATAGCAGTTGAATTACAGGGGACTCATTTTAAAAACAAACAAACAAAAACCAAAAAAACAATGCACATGCGTCTTTTCTCAAGATGGCAGGAAGCAGATGTCCATGCTGTTAAATGAACTAACGGGCTGTGGGAAAACAGTGAGGCAAAGAGCAGTGGCCTGGGGGGTGCTTAATTTCAGTCAGATAAATAGCCCGCTGACCTTGGGCAAGTCTTTTAACTTCTTTGAAACTTAGGCTCTTCTTTTGTAGAATGGATCATTGGGTCATTCAAGGCTGATGGACAAATGTCCCTGGACCTGTGCACCTTTTTAAAGCATTTATGATCCTGAGATCCAGTGTAGCGTGTCCTCTCTCCTCCTGGGCGT
Source organism: Rhinolophus sinicus (assembly GCF_036562045.2). NCBI lineage: Eukaryota > Metazoa > Chordata > Mammalia > Chiroptera > Rhinolophidae > Rhinolophus > Rhinolophus sinicus. The sequence continues at coordinate 14,056,319 of NC_133758.1, read as the reverse complement.
CTCTGCACTGAGTTGTGTGAGGTGTTTGTCTTAGTTCTGTTATTTCTAAGGGCTCAGCACACCCTGTTGCCAGCCTCCATTCTGCAGGAACAGGCAGTGAAGTGAAAACAGCCGTGAGGAGCTGAGGAGTCCAACCAGGACCCCTGTCCCAGCCGTGTGACATTGAGAAGTCTTCTTTTGTAAGGGCCTCATCCCATTGTGGAGTGGATGAGCCCAGAGTGAGGTTTCAGCGTTCCAAAGCAGGGTAACGCCCCTTTTCCCTATTTTCTTTCTTTCTTTTCTTTTTTTAATGCAAGGGGCACTTTGTGGATAAACACATCTTCGCTATGTTTTATTTTCATTATATTTTCCAAGCGTGGCTGAGTCCCCAAAAGCGTCCTTCCTGTGGCCAGTGTTTGCTCAGGAGAGTAGGCTGGCTGAGGAGCCCCAGGTAGACAGAGGAGAGAGAATTGCCAGTGGGAAAGATTCGGCTAATCCCCATAAGCCAGCAGAAATCGTTTCTTAGGGTTCTGTCTGCCATGCTCTTGTGACAGGTAATTATTTATTACCCGAAGTGAGCCCTGAGCTTTCCTGAGGGTCAGGTTATTCAGAAAACACTGGCCCAAGTGTGGGCACCCGTGTAAGATCTGAGCAGCTCCGTGGACGAGAGGCGCTCGGTTTTCCCTTGATCAGCGTCCGTGACCAGTGGCCAAACAAGAATGACCTGGCTAGTGAAGGACTATTGTTGGTTGGTTCTGTACACATAACCTTGAATAATAAACTTTGCTTATAGTTTCTCTTTATTTATAAATACTTTAGCTCAAGTTCAGGCTTGAGCCTTAAGGGATTATTAGGGGAGGAGGTGGGGTGTGTGTACACAAAGAAAGAGACAAGGTCTTAGTCAGGAAATTTGATTGTACAAGATTCCACAGAGCTGAGAAATGTAAATAAATAGAATTTGCTATTGTACAGAAGCTTCTTACCTCGCTGAGGAAAAGTCCCACCTTTCACCTGAATCGTGTCCATCCTTAAACTGATTTGACATTAGGGATATTCCCCAGGTTTCCTTAATGTTCAGACGAGGGGGAATGTCCACACTCACGAAACCCTAGAATGGGAAAGGAGCTCTGATGGCTCCTTAAATTGAGGCCTCCCCCTGCCTTCAGGCCATCAGAGGCAGCCCGCACCCCTGGCACTGAACACTGGACGCTGCGGGTAGGATGCGTGCCATCTTGGTCAGATCTTGTCAGACTCAGCCCTGAAGACCCTCCCTAGAGTGCCTGGTCTGTCTCTCAGCACGTTCTTGGAAATTCCTGGGAGTTCAGCGTCTGGAAAGTTGGTATTCAGGTCAGACTTTTCCCCCACAGCCACTAAATGGAGCTCAACTATCCTTACTTCTAGAACTTTCTCCCTTGAGCCTGCCCCACTCTTTGCACAGTCTGTGATCCCGACACATCTTCTTACCTCCTTTGTTGCCTGGGGTTTTCCATGCTTCCAGACTCCCTGGCCATCAGCCACCTCACAGTGGCTTTCAGGCGATGCTAGTCTGAGCTCCCTCATGTCTGCCCCTGGCTCTTGTCCAGATGCCCACCCTGTAGGCTGTACCTGTAGGAAGAACAACACCACGGCACTCTCAAGATATCAGTTTTCCAAGGAAGCCTTTGCTGCCCTGCAGGTTCTTTGCGCCACCACCGCTTCTGCTGTCTTTTGTAGCGTTCCTCTCCTTGGTTCTTTCTAGCTCCTGAGACCCGAATTCTCACAGCTCCTTCTGCTTGGTGGTGTCCCTCTGTTGGTTGACCTCTCTCATCAGTAGGCAGCATGAATGACTCGTCTGCTGACCCTGCTCTGTTTTTCAGCTGGTGTGTAACTTTACAGCTTAGTTCTTTCCACACTAGCTCTGAACTCAGAGTGCCCAGCCTGTCCGTAGTCTGTGTGCGAGGGGTAGGGGAACACATATCTCCCTCTTCCTCGTTTCCCCATGGTAAAGCAGTATTAGAGTGAACTCTTTTGGTCTCATCTCCACCTCCTCCGGGCTGTGTGATGGGATCAGCTGGGATCTGTTTCTGTCAGGACACATTTCCAGGAGCAAGAACATTCCACTGAGACGCAGGCATCATGGGCCCATCTTTCTTGGCCTCCCTAGACCTGCCCCCCTGCCCCTCGCCCCTTCCCCAGCTGCAGCAGCTTCCTCTTCCACTTCCCAGCCTGGGAGTCACTTCCAGCTTGGGAGGCAGGTAGGACATCCTGCAGGGCTCTCCAAACTCACCTTGCCTCCTCGGATTCTTCCACTTTGGATAAAGGAGCTAACACTTTGATTCTTTGAAGGCAAATGGGTCTTGTTATCAACTGATCAGGCCTGGAAGGGAGGGTGAGCTAAAGAATAGGACCTCCTCACTTCCAGTAAATAGTAAGAATTAAAGTGCCGTGACTCTTTTGTCTGCTTTGCTACTAACCTCAGAGTTTTCTTTGTTTAACTTCTCATTCTGACATCTTCCTGGCTGCAGCCATCAGAAGAATGATCTTCTTCTGATTTATTAATCCTGCTTCCTTTCTAAAGAAGCCTTTCCCTCCTCCTTAAGGCCAGGCACCTCTTCTAGGCCCATGTAGTAGATATTGGCACTGGTCCTCTTTTGCAATAACAGGAGTGACCCTTTTGTCCCTTCCATGTGCCTGTCCTTCCAGATCAGAAGGCACCAGCAATCGTGCATATTCCGGTCACGAGGGCCATGCCATCAGACCCTGCCATACCAATTTCATCTTGATCCTGCTGAGTATGAAGTGTCTGGTGCCTTCTGGGTAGTTCCTGTACTTGCAGAAGCAGGTGAATCAACCTGAGAAACCTTTGGCTGCCAGTGTCATCGGGCCACTGCCCACCATGCTGTGACCTTTTCCAGTGCTTTCTGCAGACACAAAGCAGGTGTCCCCAGAGGCAGCTGCCCACCACAGCAGCCACCACACAAAACCAGGTTCTGGTTTTCCTGAAAAGATTCACCCTGCTCAGTACAGCGGTCTGGAGAAGGTTTCAGGGCCCAGACAATGCCCTCCCCTTTGTCCTTCTTTCCAGCTCCATCTTTCTGCCTTTTCCTGACTTCGTTCTTTGTTATAAAGGTCCAGAGTGGAGCAGCACTGGCTGCCGTTGTGCAAGGGATGTAATTTTGACCCCCTCTGCTCCTAAAAAATCAATACTCCTTTTGAGTATCTGTGAAGAATGTCTTACAGACTCCCTTCTGAGCAGCCCCAATCTGTAAAAGCTGCTGTTATCTGATGACCCTTCTCATACTTACACATTTTTCTTTTCACAAAATATTTCCAGAATCTCACCTTTCTCTATAACTGAGACTTAACTGCACATACCTGCTTTGTGACAGTCCATCTTCTCTGTCTAGTTTGGAAGGAAATGCTCCTCATTTACATACCTGAAGGCACTGGGGGATGACAAAGGTCATCAGCTGACAAGGTAGCCTTCAGCCGGATCCGACTTAAACATGAAAGCAGGATCTCGGCCACAGGCTTGCCGCCAAGGGAGAGGAAAATTCATCAGCTTGAGAACGTCTGTCACCCGTGATCAAGGCCAGCCTTCACCCATGTTTTCTCCCACACAGAAGGCACCTAGGTTTTATTTCTCCTATTCTTCACCCCACAAGGGAGAAGCAAGCAACCTCCACTTAACTTGCCAAATTCCAGATCTAGAAGAAGCTTCAAATGTCACGTAGCCCAGACATTGCAAACGGGTGGCCAGATGTGTCCCCACGACGGACATGTCTTTTTTTTTTTTTTTTACCTCTTCAGTGATTTAGCTTCTTTAAGCTGAGTTTTTGTCAATATTTAAAAATCAGGAAATTTCTAATAAAAATAAAGTTTGAGAGATTTTCTTGAAAAACTGGAAGCTCTGGCAACCCCGGGCCACATTCCCACATGGAGCAGTGGCTGCACCTTGCACGTCTGGAGGCGGCCGTCCCCCTCCCCGCCCCCGCCCCCACTTAGGGAGCATACACATGCTGATGGCCTTAGGGTTAGTGACCCTTCACCTGAATCCCCTCCCCCACTTTTTTTTTTTATATGAGGAAAGAGGAACCTGGAAGGTGAAGTGACTTCCCAAGGTCTTACAGAGACTAACTGGCAGAAGCCCTGCCGAGTGTTCTCTAGTTACTGTGCTAGGGACTGATCCAGGCGCTTTGTTTTCGTGGAAGCATTCCTATACAGTTAAAACAGCAACAACACGAACAACAACAATGACAAACAACCCTGATCTTTCAAGAAAAGGGAGGCAGCACTCCACGGTGGAAAGAGCATTGTGGTGGGCTTCAGGCAGACCCAGATTCAAATTCTGGTACTTACTACTTGAGCGCCATTATGTGGAGACACACCAGTGAGCCAAGCAGAGAGAAAATATCTAGTTTTCACTCTTCGTTGCTGTGTGACCTTGTTCGGGTTTTTAACTTCTCTGATCTACACAATAAGAATATTGATACCCTGGGGGTGGTTGTGAGTGTTGGAGCTAATCCAGTGAAATCTTTCCTGACACCCTATGCCTGGTCATCAGTCCCCTCTGCCCCATTGACCCCAAGAGATGTGACAGCTCCTTCCTTTGTGCCATTTGGCCCTACAGACCTCTATTCCTGTACCTGTCACCCTACAGCATTTGCCCCCATTAGATTGCAGATCCAGACATGGGAGGCCTATAACTGCTTTATGACCACGGCAACTAAGCCTTCATAGGCACTTTGTGACAGTTTGTTGAAAGCCCCTGACACGGTGGCTGCAATTTTTAGCAACCAGCACATTGGAATGAACGCATCCAAGCCAATCTCACCCTCCAAATCAGTCCCCTTAGCAGGTCAGTGAGGCCACCATCACTCAAAGCTGGTCCAGAACTTGGCCCTTGGACTTACTTTGGGGCCATCCTGGAACCACCCAAGAAAACCTGTCTCCTTCCTTTGCTATATGTCAACACTTCTACCCAAACAACGCTCTCACCTTCTTTGGTTGTAAATCTTAATTCCAAATCTATCAACATCAAGGATGTCCTAGTTCTTTGAACCGGTAACATGCTCTGTACATTTACAGTGTTATTTTTATCTGGCCAAACAGCCATGGCCAAACCCACCCCCAGGGATGAAAAATTGCCACCACTGAGAATTATCCAAAAGAATATTCAACAACAGTGAAAGCAATGCCACAAGAGATATCAATACATTTTGAACAATGGGGATGTCATTAGAATAAGAAAGTACTTTCAAGGAAAGTCTTTTCATTTAAATGAATGGAAAAAAATCAATTTCATTGCTATACAGTTACTTTGTGCCTGGGGGAATACGGGAGGAATGGAGAGGGCCAAAGAAGTAACAACACTGTGTCCAGAAATAGTAAGATGCGAGGCGGATTACTTTCCAATCATTCTCCCATATTGCCTGACTCCTACTAATTTCCTTTACTTGGGGTGGTCTTGTTTTCGTTCCAAATTAATTGATGCAAATACCTCCTCCAATAGACTTTTCTCAGGGGTGGTGGGAGTGGTCATAGGAACAAAGCTGGGGCCATGGACACTGCAAAGAGGACCCAGAAATGAGCTGACCATCTGGTTGAGAAGAGACAGGATAGATAGAAAGCCATGAGCTTCATTAGGGAGGTGCCCAGGGCAACTTCCATTGGTGGGTCTCAGGAAGGTGCCATGGGAGCAACAGTGTTTCTGCTGTTCTGTGAAATCCTGGGAGCACTGGGTATGTGTGAAGGAGCAGAATGGGCAGGGGAAGGGGGCCACCCAAGCTGAGGGAGCAGGGCTAATTAACTATTAATTAAATGACTCAACTAAAAACTTACATAATAGAGATGTGATTTGTGAATTAGTCTCTTACCTTGCTTCTTGTCTTTCCTTCCAGAGTGGAAAGAGCACTGTGAGTTCTAATTCGATGTTATTCCTTTTCCATGTAACCTTAGGATGTCATTAGGTCCCTTTGCACGTCAGTTTGCACACCTGTTAAAGAGGGGAGGAATATCTGACTTTAGTATTTCATCAGGTTGTTCGGAGGATGGAACAATATATTGCATGTGAAAAAATATTCATTCATTCATTCATTCATTCATTCATTCATTCATTCATTCATTCATTCCTCCATCCATTCATTTGGATAACCACACATTGAGCCCTATCAGCTTTCATCAAAAGCAGAGAGGCAAAGGCGTGGAATTCCAATCAGATCAACAGCTGTAACCAGTTCTTTCAGGAGAGAGAACCCGACAATAATGACTAGAGACAATTGAACATTGGGTTTGGAAATGCTCTCTTAGACCCTAAACTGCTGGCAATTGTTGTGGGTTTTTTTCTTTCTTTTCAATAACTGTTAAAAGGATAAAATCTCTATACCGACAGAGAGGCATGTCTTGTGAGAAAGTCAGCCAGGATCAGGAGTGCCCCCCAAAGCTCGCCTCTGCATTTGAATGTCCAGGCAGGACCAGCGGTCCTCACCCTTGCTTGTAAGATGTAGTGTCTCTACTGCTCCTTCCCTTTTGCAAACCCTAGCACCTTGCTTAAAAATAGGGGTGCTTAGCTTTTCACTTCTCTGCGCAAAATGGACAAACAAAGGGACAAATGGGGGGCACATTTTTTCTTGATGTTGCATCATCCATGGAAGGGTGTGTCCAGCTCCACGAGAGTCAACTTAACTTCTTTGAGGAAAATTCCAGAATGAAGCCTCTCAGCTTCCCTCTCCTTGATTGATATTGGTCAAAAGACTAATTGCTTTGTCTGAGTTCACACCACTCTGCTGATGACCTTGGGTTCTTGGGGCAGGACAGTTGCTAGGAGCCCCGGAAGGAAGATTAGGAAGAGGTGAAAAGGTAAGGTCTGGGCAGTATTTACTCTCCCACGGCAGCTTGTGTGACCAAGAGAATGAATGAGGAGACTACAGATAAGGTTAATCAACACAACATGTCATTGCTTCATAGGGACACTGGTTACAATTTTATTAAACCCTGAGAATGTGTTTTGATAAAGGGAAAAATCATCTGTGTTTTTCACTGTTGAATTCCCTCAGAAAATCAGGCCTTTCCAGAGGATGGTTTGACGTTCTTTGTAAACACAATTAGTCTGGAGTTCCTGCCACATGGTAGTAAAGATGCCTTCACAAAAGCAGGAGCAAGATTAAACGATTACATTAGTAGAGCAAATATATGTATGATAAAGTTTTATGGGCTCTTCTTCCAAGAAAGGGGCTCTGCAAAAACAATATGTTATTATCCTCATTCCAAGGCTCAGGGAGATGCTGCCTCCTTGATTCAACTTGGCAGTTTGTGTTTATATTCATCTATTCATGACTTATCCTTTTTTTATCATTCAAGAAAATTCAGACCAAACATCACCATGTTATTAATATTGTTTAGTGTTGGATTTTTAAATGTCTTGTTTTATACCACATATCCTTCTCTTCTTGGTGGTAGCTCAAAATTTCCCTCATCATATCACAAAACCTTATTGTAGCAAAGCAAACATTGAAATATTAATATAATGTGGTTTCTTGCTGAGATTATGGGATTTCCTTCTTTGTAGCATTTTAATATTGTTTCATTGAGTCTCGGGAAACTGGATGGAGGCTTCTGGATGGGCTCACGGATGCTCTGGGCACTAGTTACCTTCTCCATGAGCACAATCTTTGGTAAAACAAGAACTTCTGTCCGGTTGCTCTACTTGTCCTTACAGCCAGGGGCTTGCAGTCCACAAGAAACAGACACTTGTTGCAGGTTACGTCATGCCGTTCTCATCATATAGCTAAATTAATGGAATGCATGCAAGCTAACTTTTTACGCTAGGTAAAAGGAAATGTACTTATATCCAGTGTGTGAAAATGACGTTATGGAAGACACGTGTTAGTGGCAATCCCTACCGGTGTTCTCGTTAGTTGAGGAAAACATCTCAGACGAAAAGTTTTTATTGTTTGTTTTATTTTACTGAATGACAAGACAGAGTTTACAGGGTGGGGAAGGGGGTGATTCTAGGTCTTCCAGACTTTAGTCTCAATAATTGGGAGGGAAGCATAACAGCAAGAACGCTATTGCTCTTCATTTCTAAAAGGTGTACACTATTTCCCAAAGGCTCATCCCACTAAAACATCATGGAAATCCTGCTTAACTGTATTAGTTATTGCTGCGTAACAAATGACCCCAAAACGTAGTGGCTTAGAACAACAATTAACATTTATTCTCTCATAGTTTCTGTGAGTCAGGAATTCTGAAATGGCTTAGCTTGGTGGTTCTGGCTCAGGGTCTCTCATGAGATCAGATGACAGTGGCATTGTACTCATCTGAAGGCTTGACTGGGGCTGGAAGATCTGCTTCCAAGATGGTGCACTCTCATAACGAGAGAGTCAGTGCCAGCTGTTGGTGAAGCACCCCAGTTCTTCATCAGTTGTACTGCCTCCACAGGGCTTCTTGAGTTTCCCCTGGACATGGTAGCTCGATTTACTCAAAGTCAATGATCCAAAAGAGAGCAAGGCAAAAACTACACTGTCTTTCCTGACCTAGCCTCAGTAGTCACACTCCATCATTTTTACAAAATCCTACTGGTTACACAGGTCAACCTGTGTGGGAACTACACAAAAGTGTGAATACCAAGAGGTCAGAATAACTGAGGCCCATCTTGGAGGCTGGCTACCGTATTAACTTACCTGAATCTTTACCCTGACTTTTACCCACTGGAGCTGTGTTTTTCCAAACACTGTTCTGTGGTGTTCCTCAAGATGTTATTAGGCACTTGGCAAAAAACACTACCTACCCCAGCTTTACCCCCACCGCACATATATCCCACAACCACTACCAACAGGAAGCTTCCACGGTCAAAAGAAACATGGCAAACTACATTGGAAGATTCATAATTCATTTGGCATCATGGAAGCTCTGAAGGGCACTCTAGTGAGGAGAGTGTCCAACTTTACCCCCAGCATTTCTTAAATCACAGGAATGGTGCAGCCCGATTAGGGACTTGGAGAGTGAAAAGAAATGCTGCAGATTAGCCAGTTTGAAGCCTCATTTTATAAAGGAACAGAGAACTGGAGAGGGTAAGTGTGCTGCCGAGATTCCATGGGTTGTCAGACGTGACACCAGGCTCCTGGAGCTTGCCCTGGACTGGTTTCCCATATGTGAATTTTAATAATCTGTTAAAACAAAAAGGTCCCAATAATACAAGACCCAAAGCATTCTCTTAAGTTGATGCTAATATTCTATATCTACAGATCCATACTCTAACAACCATCATGGGCAAACTATGTCACAATAATTGGTTGTTAGGACAGATAGCTCTACAGAGGATGAGGTTAGAGCCTCAACGTTGCCAAAATGTGAGGGAAACCTGGTTCTGTGTGTTGTTACGATGACATTAGTTTTGCTTGTCTGTTTGTTTTAATCAACCTTATTTAAGTATGATTTACATACACATTTTAATTATACAGTTTGATGGGTATAGAAAAAGGTATACATCCAGGTAATACTACCTCAGTCAAGAATTAAAACATTTCCATCACCCCATAAAGTTCCCTCATGTGTCTTTACAGCCAGTCACCCCCTGCCCCATACAGCACTCCCTCCCCCACCACCCCTCCACCCTCAGTAAACAGGGATCAGATTTGATGTTAAGGTTTAAGTCAACTGAAGTTGGGATCATTCTGACTCGTTGCTCTGGTGCCCTAGGGTGAAGGGTAGAGAGAGGGGCATCTGTGATCTGCTCAGGAGACAGATCTGGGAAACACATGAGTTGCAGTGGCCCCTTGTATGACAATTAGGACCAGAATGACAGTAAGATGAGGTGCTTTCACAGGTCTGGAGATGACTACAGGCTAATATGGTTGGGAAGGTCTTGAAAGTGTGAGGCGGCTCTGTGGGAGACAGTGGGATGTGTGTGGTTTGGTGTGAGGAGTGGTGTGGCAAGCAGGGCAGGTAGCCCAGCAGGTGACAGGGTGGCCGGGGGCTGCCCTCCAATGTTGGCAGCCCTTTCATGGACGCAAGGAGAAGGCTGTGCTGGGGAGGTCGCCGGATTTCTGCTGAGCAGCTGCAGAAGAGTCTGGAACAGCAGGAACGGATTGTTTCCATAATTATTGCATAATATAGCATATGTTGCATTAACATACATTATTTACTAAATAAATGTAGGTTTTAAAAAAATGTCGGACTGTGATCCTGCTGCCCTTTTGCTTTTGAAAATGGCCTTGGTGCCTCTCAGCCCTTGGCCAGCTCTCCTGGGCTTTGGGGAGCCCCGGAGCGTGAGCGTTTGCCAAGCCTCTAATGACAGGGGCCCATTAGAGTGCATGGCTGGATTCCTGGAACCACCAGTTAGATTAAGAAATGGAGCCGGAGAATTAGCTTGATGCACGCTCTGCCAAGGAGGGACACGTGTCCCCAGTGGCAGCGGCTCCCTGGAGGGTGAAGCAGATGGGGAGGATGTGGCTAGGTCATTAAGGCAGTGTCACCACCAACAGGCAGGCTCTGAGCACCCTTCCACCCCACTCCGGTTCCGGGCAGCCCAGGAAGACCTGTGGCCTTTGGAGCCCACTGTCAGCAGTAAGAGTCACAGCATAAAGAAAAGGAGGTGTGGGGAGAAGCATGTGAAGTCGTGGGAACAGAAAGGAGAGTCACACAAGGTCCCTGCCCTCAGTGAAGGGGACAGAAGAGGAATGAGGCCAGTTAATACCTTATAATAGATATGAAGTGATAAGGGTCCTGTTATGGGTTGAATTGTGTCCCCTCCAAATTCATATATCAAAGTCCTAACCACCCATACCTCAGAATGTGACCTTATTTGGAGAAAGAGTCTTTACAGAGGTCACTATAGGGTGGGCCCTAATCCAATATGACTGTGTCCTTATGAGAGGGTAAAGTTTGGACACAGAGACTCTCACAGAGAGAAGATGATGTGAAGACACAGGGAGAAGATGGCCATCCATCTACAAGCCAAGGAGAGAGGCTGGGTATCACCTGTAGAAGGAATCAACCCTGCCATTACCTAGATTTCAGACTCAGCCTTCAGAACAGTGAGATAATTAATTTCTGTTGTTTAAACCACTCAGCCATACAGCCTTAGGAAACTTAATACAGGCCCAATCAGGCAACACTGGAGGGTCCCCTCGAGCAGAATGAGGGGTCCAAGAAAGTGCCTGCACCAAGGAATATCTAAGCTGAGACCTACCTGGAATATCCAGTCGGGAGGAGGGGTGGTGTAGAGTGAAGAAGGAGCAAGGGGCTCTGGGCAGAGGCTGGGAACTAGAAATATAAGGAGTAGGTCATAAGCGTGTCCATTTAGTAACTGTAATAGTTAGGAGCTCCTCCTGTGTGCCAGGAATTCTCACCAGGATGTTACCTGTATTATTAAGTTAAGGTGGTTTTGCTTTCTGAGAAGAGACCAGAAGCTCAGGATTATTTATCCAGTGGGCATCCTTTGGGAATTGTAAGGGAGGGGCTGGGTGCGTTGGGGGGATGGGGGGATGGGGAGAGGCCTTGAGAAAGAAGCCCAAAGACATCAAATGCTGAGCTAAGGAAGCAATTCTGAGGATGAGAATGGCCAAAGGAAGGCAAACCACCCAGCATGGGTTTCTGGAAATTATATTCTCAGAAATGTCTCTGATTGTACTGGCAACTTCCTCCCCAAATTCTCGCCTCAGATACAAGATGGTAAGCCCAGGTCACTGACCTTTTCTATAAATTTATCACCACACACTCACACACACATTTTGGCTGTCGTGATTGATTTATGTGGGTTTCTTGGATCGGGTTAATTGTCAACAATCAGTGAGCTTCCCCGGCAAGACTGGGCATGGAGTTACTAGCACACCATATTACCACGGTCCTTTGGACTGACAGCTGCAGATGACGCAGTCCTGGGTGGACTTGCGTCTGGCCCTGTCGGGCAGTTGGGCTCACCTGCCCACAAACAAGGGGTGATGACGGTCATCCGTAACCAGCTTGCCATGGAGCCAGCAAACTTCCAAAGTCAAGCTGGAGGTGAGGAAATGGCCTCGGGACTTTGGGTTTTAATTCATTAATGTTTAAACAACAGGGAAGCTTTCTGAATGGAAACAAGCCAAAATAATTGGCCTTAAAAATCCTTTCTGGGAGCATGTCAGGGTGAGGGTCCCATGAGGCATTGGTTAAACAAAGCTAACATCCCAGGATGCTGGAAAGACAATACTTGCTTTGCAAGTGGGTAGAAGAAGACAGTTAAAAGTAAGAGTTTGGGCCTGTAGTTTTGTTTCTTAAGGTCACACGAGGATGAGTGATGAATTTTCTCAGGGCTAATTCCTGAACACTGGATCCTGTTTTATCATCCAGAGAAAGGTAGAGTCTATTCTCCAACATTCTGTAGGCTGTCAAGATGGGGGATAAATCTGAGACTGCCTTTAAATACTGGGTTTCAATTGCTTTCTTTCTTCCCTGGGCAGATACATGGGCTGGAGGTATGATTTAGTGCCTGAGCCCAAGGGACTGGTATGGTTCTGCAGGATGGAGATGGAGCTTTCCAATTATTTTTGTGTTTTCTGCCGAGGACGAGGCTCAGTCCCCAGCAGAGGGACACCCAGGGCTGATGATTCTCAGGAGGGAAAGTGAGAAACCGCAGTACACTGGCCTGGCTCCCTTGCTGCTTCTGGGTTTGGGGAGAGGGTTGGTATGACAGCAATGGTGACAATAACAATAATAAGTAACGATAATACTAATGATGATAAGGAGGAGGGGGAGGGGGCGGTGGGGGACGGGGGAGAAGGAGGCGAAATGCTCATTGTGGTTGAAGGGGGGAACTGCTAATCATTTACACTTTCTCTCCCCTCTTGGTTCTAACTAATTAAGGAGCTATCTGGGATCAAAGAGCCAAAAATATTACCGGAAGCATAGGGCTCCCTGATAAAACTGGACGGCAGGATCTTCCAGTTGGTTCTCCAGCCTGAACCTACGGTACATACCCAGCCGCAGATCTCCCTTGAGGATGGGAGTGGGCAGGGGAGGGCAGCACTCTCCAGACGAAGCCAGGAAGGTCTAAGTGAGAACTAGCAAGACACGTCCATGTTCCACTCAGGGACCCAACTCCTGGCAGATGTGGCCCCATGGATTTGCCTGGTTCTCCTTTATCTCACAGAGCAGAGAAGTCACTCTTTGTCTGGCTGGAGCAGCAGCCAGCGACTGGGTAGGGAAAGGGACTGGCCGTGTTTATCCCTGTGTTTCTCTCTTCTGCACCTGGGCTGAGGGGTAGAAATATAAGGAGTAGGGTCAGAAACATGTCCTTTGAATAACTATAATATTGAGGGCTCCTCCTATGTACCAGGCATACTGGTCATGCTGTCACCTGTATGCTTAAATTAAGGTGGTTTTGCTTTCTGACAACGGACCAGAAGCCAGCTTTTCCAAACAGCCACCAGCCTCCCCAAGCCAAGCTTTGGGCTAGCACCGTGCATTTACAGCTGTACAGCCGTCACGGGCAATGATTGGCCACAGGCTGGGTCTGTTCTGGCTATCAAGGGTCAGGAGCTTGGGAAGGGAAGGGGTCTGGAGTTTTGTGTCCCAAGCCCCTGGTCAGTGGGGTTTTTTCAAAGATGGACTCAGGTTAGACCACGAGACAGAATCCTGGGACTTGCGTTGGACCCTCTCTTCCTCAGAAGCAGCAGTTCCTTCGTCAGTGAAAGTTGCTAACTATCTGGGTAATGTAAGCCTGCGCGTGTTAGGGAAGCCCTTATGGAGAGATCCTGCCTGGGAGGAAAGCCAGTCCAGAGACCAAAGTCACCAGGAAAGCCATGTCCTGGTGACTTTGTCCAACCACTTGGCTCCCTTGCTAGAAGGAGACATACTTCTGGCTTTGCAAAAGTGATGCTCTATGTCCTCCGTCCTTTTTTGAGCTGGGTTTCTGTTGTATACAATAAAAAAGCCTTGGCTAATGCATTTGTGGGTCTTTCCAATGCAATGAACAGTTTTCAGGCAGTTTATTGTGGAAACGAAATAGGAAAACACACACTAGTGAGATATGAGGGTCCTCAGAGCCTGTATGACCAAAAATAGCCCAGTCCCGCCTCTGGGTTGAGCCGGAGTCCCTGAAGCTGCCAGCATGTTTACTCTTTTGAATTTAGGATTAAATGCTCTAGTTAACTATAGGAGTGGTATCCAAAGATATCAGCAGCCTTGGGTGGCTATCTTAGTAGTTGATCAGTCCAGCTCTAGTCAAGGAAAGGTGTAGGTTACATGGTTAGAGTGACTTAGGAGAGTACAGAATACAGAGTATTAGGATGGGGGTGGCGGGGGCATTGAAGACGTAGGAAGAACTGAAAACAGAAAGCACCAAAGGTTTTGTCGGTAGAGATGTCAAAGGAAGTGTAGTGAAGACAAGGTTGTCCTTGGTCCTGGCTCTGCAATGGGCCACCCCTCCTCTTAGGCATCTTGGAATAGATGTCACATAATAAAATACATCAGGAAAATCGATATTGATAAAGACTATGGGTGTGATGCGAGTCAGACTCTAGTGTGATTGTGGGTGAGGGTGTAGTGGGCGGCGGGAAATGAGTGTGATCTTTGTGGGGTCTGCTGTGATTGTGGGTGCACTTGGGGAATGGATGTGGTCTGAGACAGGCCCGGTGTGTTCGCATGTGTGTGTGCATATGTGTAGTGATACAGGGGTCAGAATCAGGAGGCAGCTCGGCCTGGCCGACAGGCAGCTGTCAGCCAAGGGGCACTTCCTGTTGTAATTGAGAAATGGCAGTGTGCTATCTCTCCCAGAGTGGGATGATAGTAATTAATTGTTCATTGATCCCCACAGGTCAGCTAGAGGTCAGCGAAGTTACTACAGTGGCCTTCCAGTTTGCCGGGCTGCCGGGAGCAGTGGTGTGAGGCCTCGGTGGGAACTCTGTCCTATGCCCTAAACCCTGACGAAAGGTGACGGGATAATTATGGTAACCTAATGACTATTATTACAAATAATACACAAGTGAGCCATTCAGGAGAACCATGCCCGCACACTAACGAAGGCTTGGCGGGGGAGGAGGAGGAAACGTGTCTGACAGTGGACATTTCCAGCTCAGAGCGGACCGCTGCAATCTGCTTGTTCTTACTGTCACTATTTAAAGCTTCAGTAAGTGTGCGTCTGAGTACGTGGCTACGCCTGGAGAACCACACCGACTCATTGCTGCTTCACATAGGCAACTGCCATCTAAGTGAACGCTTATTCCACCTGAAGGGCGCACACAGTGAACGGATAAAATAAGACGCAGGTCAGCCCCAGCTCTACTGCAAAGCCTTCTGCCATCTGCCATGTTCTCCCAGCCTCCGACGTCCTCCACAATGATAGGGGCGCCCACCTTTCATCTATGCGGTGTCTTCATTCAACAAATATTAACAGAACCCTCCTTTGTGCCAGGCATGTGCTCAGGGCTCATGTTACATCTGTGTTCCCATGGAGCTTGTATAGGTTCCGCGTCACCTTCCTGGTCGGTGTCTTCTCTCTCCCACTAGACTGGAAACGTTTGCAAGGCTGGAAGCATGCTGGGTATCTTAAGCAGCAGCCATAGCAAGCGTGGACTGTTACATCGTGCCAGGCAGATGGGAAGCTCCGTAATGCTCAGTACCCGGCCGCACAGGTACTAGTCCCTTAATAAATATTGATTGATCGAGAAAACAAGGAACCTAGCTGCATTGATCATAGGAGTAGTGGGGGTGGGGGTGGGGGGTTGCTGTGGCGAAATCTTGGTAGGTTCACTATTTCCTGTGCGATGAGATTCCAGGTATTGTCCTTTCTAGTTATCTGCACTTGCATCTTAGTCGCGATGGGGTGAGATTATTGATGGAGTCTATAACTGTGAATTTTCTGGGTGAAATATACCGTCTCTGAGTGATGCTAGAGCTCTCAGAACAATCTGGTGTCTATATTTCAGAGGCATAAACATTTTAACTCAGGGGAGAGAGACTATTGTAATGAAATTGTGCTTTTTCTTTTGAAATGCTACATGTTCTTCCTGCGCACCTGGCACGGCTCTATCAGGCAGTGCCTTTGCCGCTCTGAGATGCAATGTGGTTCTCTCGGTGAAACTACCCTCCATTGATCGATGCCTCCACCCGAGGGCCATCAACCAACACCAAATCCAAAGGACGCCTTTTGGAGCCCAGTGTGGCACCTAAAGGACACCTTAGAGATCCTGGTCTTTTGCAGCCTATGATCCAGGCTCTCCTGGTTTCCTCCCACCTCGTTGGCTGTTTTTCTCAGCCTCCTGCCTGAGTTCCCCAGGTGGTCCTCATGTCATCTAAGTTCACCATTGCAATCGCCACCTGGGTTCCCCATCTCCAGAGAGATAGATGTCTCCCCCAGGCCCAGGTCCCTATTTCTTTGGACTTCTTAGACAGAAGCCTCCACCTGACTGGCCCATAAGCACCTTAAACTCAGTAATAAAAGTGGAATGCATTATCCACATCTCTCTATCTCCCCATCCTCATCCCCAATCCGGTTCAGCATCCAGTAAATGGCACCTGCATCCATGTTACTCACATCAGAAACCTGAGAGTCACCCTGAGCCTCTCCTTTCCCGCATCCCTCACACCCCATTGGTCCCCAAGCCTGTGATGGGCCTGTCTCCCGACTGTCTTTTCTATCATTAGTATCTTATTCACCTGTCAGGCCGCTGATATAATTCAGTCCTCAGCATCATCTTCCTCCATCATTGAAATAGTCACTTAACTTGTCTCCCTTCCCTCCCTCTTGCCTACTTCCCATTCATTTGCCACCTCACTATTAAAGATCTTTTAAGAAATACAGATTATATCCCTCCCCCTTTAAACTCCACCACCGTTTTCTGACACCTCTAGAGAGTCCAACACCTGGCATGGTTTATGAAGCCCATGGTAATCAGGTCTCTGGTGGCCTCTGCTGCCCCAAACACTGTCATTTCCATGTGACAGCCATGCCACATGGCTGTCACTGTCCTGTACATACCACACTCCCTCCACATCCATGAAGGGAGTGCCCTCAATTACTTGAGAAAATCCTACTCTCCTTTAAGACCCAGCCTCTGGGGAGCCACTCACCTTGTTCTCCCCCATCTCTGCAACCAGGTGGAGTGACAGGCTCCTTGCCCTGTGCTCCCATAAATCCCAACAGGTATGTCAGCACTTTTAATAAGATCTCATATTGACGAAGCACTTGCTAAATGGCAGGTGACGTAGTAAGCGCTTTACTTCACTTATCGGGTTAGTCCTCACAACCTATTGACTTTTATTCCCATTTTACAAATGTAGAAACTGAGGCTCAGAGACCCCCCAAGTGGCAGGGCTGGTCCTGAGCCCCTGTCTGTGCAGAGACCACACTGTGTGTCATGGCTCCTCACCACCTGGCCTCCATCTCTCTGGGGAGCTGTCTTTGCTGAGATATGTCCCCACCCCCACATTCGCCCCCAACCCCAACTGTGAGCTTCCTCCAGGGTAGGGACTTGCTTTGTTCAGTTGTTTTTTTGTGTGTTTTTTTTTTTTCCCCTTAACCCCATTGCCTGTCACATCACAGAGGCTCCACAATTTGTAGAAAGAAACTAGCTCTGGGTCTGTCTTTTCCAGATGTATTCAATTTCTCAGATTGTGCCTTTTACAATCTAAAATGTGAAAAAAATTAATTTTGCATCTGGTATCTTCATGTTCAAGCAAGAGAGAGTTTTCTACCCGGCTATTTATCTCTTTATCTATCTAAAATGATTTTCCAAAATTTAGAGTCTTGAAGGCAGTGGGGCTGGACAAAAATCGTGTCTTCCAGGAAGGGGACCCTTCCTCTCCCGGGTTATCAGGCTCTTTTTAAAATTAGCTACTGAATATGAACATCCCAGCTCTTTAAAGTTTAATGTCCCAGCCATTTTAATTGTTTCTTTCAAAGTACAAAAGAGCAGCTGGGCCACATCGGCACTAATCACTTGCCAACTTTCCTTTTTACAAAAACTGCTAAGCTTTTTCTGAGATTTAAAATCACTCCATCTGAGACCCCAGCTTGGCACCTACATTTGCACTCACATAAAAGGAGCCTAATTTCTGCTTTTAAGAAGTGCGTTGGGAAGCAGTTTTTTTATTTTGTTCCTTGTTTTAAAATAACATAATAAAGGGTAACATGATTTTTAAAGTTTTTCTATCTTTTTCCTCTGTTGTGTCCCTTCGTCCTTTCGGTATTTGAATCGTCCTTAGTGTTGCCAGATAAAATACAGGACACTGGGTAAATTCGAATGTCAGATAAACAACAAATGCTCTCTTAATCTACCTATGTCCCATGCAATAGTTATGGTATACTTATATTAAAGACTTATTTGTTGTTTATTTGAAATTCAAATTTACTGGTGCCCTGTCTTTTATTGGCTAAATCTGGCAGTCCTGGCCTGGGAGCTTCCTGTTTCCACCAAATGGAAAACGTTCACTTATATGCTGAACAATATTCTGAAAATAAGTAAGTAAACACATAAATAAAACTAACATTGCGTCTTGAGAGAGCTCATCCTGTGTGTGCACGCACAGAGATGCCCACGCCCTCGCTGGTCCCTGATAAATAATTCCTTTCTTGCAATCCAGAAGGATACATGAATGTAATTTCAGGAGCCCTAAACAGTCTTTCTCAATGAACTACAAGCATTTATTGAAAACGTGTATTTTTTAGGGGACTTGGGATCTAAAGGGGAAGGTGGCATAATCACTGTCCTGGGGTCACATTCTAGCTTTCGTGAAGCAAGTGAGAAAATGATTTATTTTAGTGTGGATGAGGAGTGAAGGACTAGAGCAGTAAGAGTCAGGGAGAGAGGGAGAGAGGGACAGGAAATGGGAGAGAGGGAGGGAGGGATGGAGGGAGGGAGAGAGAGATTTCCTTTGTAAATCGAAGGCTGTCCCCTCCACCCCCCTCCCCCACTCCACTCCAGATCTGGCTGGGGTGGGACCTGGGGCCTGGGCGGAGTCAGCGCCTGTCACAGGCACGCCCCCTGGGGCACTATTTGGCCCTGGGTCTGAAATTGATTCTTTCTGGGTTTCAGGGCAGCAGCAGCAGGCAAGAGCTCCTGCTGTCACTTCCCAGACTTTTATAGACTCTGACAGCCAGGAAAGCTCCCTGTCTTTTGTCTTTTGTATTCTGTTTGTGTTCAGCCTCTAATCCAAATGGGGAATAGCACGAAGGGGCCTGAAGGGGAGGGCCTGCTCCCTGGGCAATGCGCTGGGAGGATGATCCTAGGAGGAAACTGTGTGGTCTCACTGCCCCAGACTCTCCGTTTTGATTTACACACTGGCCCTGGGGTCTCCTTTGGAGAAGCTTTCCGGGGCCCACCACCTGGGATCACCCAGGGTGTGCGTGGGACCATGGGGTCGGAGACATAGGGAATTCCAGGGCGAGGGCGCTGCCCCCCACCCCAGGGAAACGGGTATCTAAAATAGGAAGGCAGGGGCAGAACAGGGGTCACAGACATGAGTGCCTGTGGCTTCGGAGCAGGAGGCGGGCTGTTCCAGGGGCTGATGGCTCACAGGGCTCTTTGGAGCAAGACAGACTTGAGTAGGATTTTGAAAGAAAGCTGGGGAACGGATAAGAGAAGCCGCTCTAATTTGAATGGCTCCCACTGCAGGAAACTGGGGTGCAGCTGGATTTGAGGGCTTCTTAATCTTGAGCGGACATCAGTGTCACTGGGGAGGTTCGTTCAGTTATATTCACTGGGCCACTCCCAGAGTTTCTGGGGCAGTGGGTCTGGGGCAGAGCCCCAGCATTGGCCTTTCTAACAAGTTCCCAGGGGTGCTGGTCTGGGGCCCACACTCTGAGAACCACTGCGTAGCGGGCACTGCCCGGAAGGAACAGAACTACGTCCCTTCCTGATCCATTCTTCCCCACTTCTTAGGACTAGCTATTTTCTGACTCCTATTAAACAGAAAGGGTGACATTGCTTAATTGCCTATTTTTGTTCTGTTTGGCAGGAGGGGTGGAGGAGGAAGAAAGCTTTTTCTAGTTTCTTTTGTCCATCTACTCAATGCTTGGAAATTCAGCAATCACTTCTTGGATGCTATTTCCACCCCCACCCCAAATCGCCCCACCCCCGAAATACACACACACACTCCCAATTCACAGATAATTACAACTATCTGGCAGGTCTAAATCCTTCACACTAGCCTTTTCTCTTCTTTGCCCTCCAGTGAAGGTACCACTGGAATGTGGGGAGGCCAGATTTGCCCAGTGTTTTTAATGAAACCTGCCCCCACCCGCTGGAGACTTAAAATCACCCGACTCCAGACAGAAAGAACTAGAAAGGGGTTCAGTCAGGTTTGGTGCTCTAGACCTGTCATCACTCGAGGATGGTCAGGACACATCAGGCGGGCTCTGTGACTGAGGAAACAAGTCATCCAATGGGATCTCACAAATGGAGGGGGGCGTGGTCAGCTCTCACCCCTGGGAGCAGCTTGTGCTGTTGACTGGTGAGCATACCGGGAGAGGGACCCTCTCACTGATGTTTCAATTGCGTATTTCTTGCTGCTTCCTGTAATTTTTTTTTTTCTTTTTGCGCGTGGTGTAAAAATCATCATGTCACTATATTACCCTGAAAATTTTGAAAAAGTGCCAAGGGTGGGGAGGGAGATGCCAAATGGTCCCATCTGTTGTTTTGGACAACATGGAGGAGGGGTTTTCCATGCCTTCTATAGCAAAACTTTTGAGCTGGAGCTTCCTTGCCTGGTCTGGAAACCACCACTTGGGGCTGCAAATGGGCGAGGCTGTTCTGGTGTAGGTCAGAGGAGACGAGACAGAGGAAAGCAGTGTTGTCGTAGCAGTGCTGGAAGAGAGGAAGAAAGATCTCTGAGAGGTGTCAGGAGTGCCAACAGCTGGTGGCAGGCTACTAGGAAAGGTTGGCAACCTATGGAGTCTAGGCATAGGGGTGGTTAACCCCATTCCCAGGCCACATTCACAGTCTTCCCCAGGGCAAGACAGGACAGCTGGCTCCCAAATCCTCAACCCCATCCAACTAGGGAGAAAGAACACTCTAACACTAAAAGGGCCAGTTGCAGCTTAGCTCTCCCTGCCCTCAGATTCCACCACGATTTTCTCTCTCATCCTCTCTTCTTAGTTCCTCCCTTGCTCTGGCAAAAGGAAGGCAGCATCTGTTGTCTGGTCGAATTCCCAGCAGGGCTGGTAGTGGGTTCATGAGAGCACTATTTACTTTAAGACTGAAACTGATTATTTCTGGGTTTCTGGATCTCGTTGCGATTGCACACACTCTTTTTATATTCCCTTCATGGATGGTGGATGGAACATGGATTGAACACAAATGGCGGGGAGCCACTGCCATTCTCAAAGCGGGAAGAACCTTGTGCAGGGCTTGGAGACCGGAGATCTGGTCATGGGCATCTATACAACCCCGTGTGTGACCTTTGGCAACTCACCTGCCTCCCTGAGCCTTGGTTTCTTCCTCTTCCTGAAACGCTCACTTGTGATTTCACACCAAAGGTGGAAACCATCTCAAGAAAGCCACTACTGCAGTCCACCTTTGTAACCTGGAAAGATCAGGTGAGTCTCAGACTCTCAGGAGCATATGTTGATTTCTTAAGTTGGTTCATTGTATCCCAACCCTGAACAAATGAGGTCGTTGAAACCGATGGTTGGGTTTGAATGGTCAGACATCCTTCTGGGAGACCTGAGGATGGAGGCCTATGGGGTATCTGGTGGGACCAGGAAGCACGGAGACTGAGGTGGGGAAGTTGGGGCTGAGTAGTCAGTGGATTCAGCACCGGTCTCTCCTCCCTGTGGCTCCCACCAAGCACCCCTACCCCCATGTGAGACATCTACACCATGAAATGCCTTGATTCAGAAATATTTTATGTTTCTAGTTTTTACTTGTCAGCACGCAAAATTGATAACTGAGCGTCTAGGCAATCACACTGAGTGGATGAATAATTCCAGGCAAAATTGTTAAAAAAAATACGCATACATACACATACAGATATATGACGTGACATATTTGGTTAGCCTGTATGGCCTATTATGGATAAATACATGGTGGTTTTTTTGTGTTTTTTTTTTCCTTTCTCAAAGATAAAAATAGGTCATGAACTCTGGCCTTTGACACATGCCAGGCCTGGGAAGCTCAGGTTGGGAGGATGAGTCTCTAGATTAGAGGCAGGGAGAGGGCTCCAGAGTACTGTGTTAGTGTCCCCTTTGGGCTGCACAACGGCATAACTTCCGCTCACAGGAGCTTCCTGCCCCACTTCAGGGCTGGGACAGGTGGGGGGCGGGGGGCAGGCAGCACCACCCTGGACCCTTGGCAGCCAGGCTGCAGGCAGGCAGCCCTCCCCACTGATGCTCTTCCTACCTCAGCCTGTGTCTTGGCCTGTGTCTTGGCACGCAGCTCATCTCCCCAGATCCCTGACACAGGCTAATTGCTTGTAACAAAAGTTGGCCTTAGAAATGTCAGGCATAATGGGAAGGGGGAGGAGGAGGAAGAAGGGAATCAAAAACAAGGAGAGGAATTTGGCAGAAGCCACCATGGATGGTGCAGCCTCGGGGCTCCCAGCCGCCAGGTTCATTAACTGCTCCGGATTTAGAAGGTCACCACCTTGCACAGCAGTTGCTCCAGCCTGCAGGCCCCCAAGTAGCAGCTGTCATGAGAACACCTTGGAAAGGGCAGGGAAGCATCAGCGTGCCCCACTGCACTTCCCAGGGCTCTGAGGCCTGGCCCGGGTCTGCCCTCCTCCAAATGCCAAAGGAAAAACATTTATTAAGCCAGTTCCTTCCAGTCCGCTGGGCCCATTGCTGACAGGAGCAGGTTCCTTTGGAGGCCCAGCCTGACTCTAGGAGGCCGCAGGGCACCCTCCCGACCTCTGGCCCGGCTGGAGTTGCTCTGGGTGGGGCGGAGCTGGAAGCTACAATATGAGAAGCAGGACCATGGGTTTGCACCCAGAAACCCTAAGTACTTTAAGGGATTTCTGTTTTTAGAGCTCTTGTTTTCACAGTCATTCAAAAACTATTAACAATGGGTTTGGCTTCTGGAGTGTTTGCAGTTCTCAGCAGAGAGGTCTGGCCCAGGGCAGTGCCCCAGGCAAAGTGATGCTGGGTTTTCAGCCCACGGTGGGGTCTCCCATGGCTTTTCTGCTCTTCCTGCAGCAGCCCCACAACCCCATTTCCTCAGCCCCAGCCCAATTTGGCCCCATGGGATGTGTGGGTCACCAAGCTGGGACAGTGTGGGTAGTGTTTCGGGTCCCCCCCCCCCATCCAAATGTCAGAATCAGTCACTTATGAGGTCAGCTCCTTGCCTTTCTGCTGCGGTCCCCTTGTGTTAGAGACAGACCCTTGGCACACAACCCAACCCACAGAGCTTGTATTCTGGTGTCCCAAGCAGACAGTGTGGAGGTTAAAAGTCAGACAGCCTGGGGTCCCTTTCTACCTCTGCACCGTCTATCTGTGTGACTTTGGGCAAGTCACTTCACCACTTTGTACCTCAGGTTCCTCCCCTATAAAGCAGAGCATGTATGGTACCTACTTCTGTGGGGTTATTGTAAGAATAAATTAATTAATATATGTAAAGCACTTAGAACCATGGCACATGGCAAATTTGATTTAAGTGTGCTGTTTGAAATCTCTGTACTCCTGCTCTTAGGGACAGCTCTCCTTTCCCTAAAATCCCACGATTAGGAGAGGACCTGATTGGACAGCATCCAGTGAGGGTTATCGATGACCTATTGTGTAGTGTTAGGTGCTGTGCGGACGAAAATGAACAAACCAGATACCAGTAGGATGCCAGGCATTTGTGCCTCGTGATGGAAGCGGTTTTTCACACTTAGGATGTTGGCAAGCCTGGGCCTCAGTTTCCCTGTTTGTGAAGTGGGGATAATAATATGCCCTACCGTGGGAAGTCTTTCTGGTGAGCATTAAATGAGTACAGCTCTCAGAGAAGCACCTGGGACAAATGAGGGCTCAGTGACACTGAGCTATGTATGGCCATGATTATTGCACTTGCTGCTGCCCGGCACCCTGTGATTTCTGACTCAGCACTCTGGCAGGTGGGGGTGGGGATGCGGAGCTACTGTGTGGGGTGGTGGGGAAGCGGTGAGAGTATCAGTTATCAGCTCACCAACAGGGAGGAAGCCTGTGTCCTCTGGCTCATCCATTACCTGGGAAGCAGCCCAGGCCTCGTTTGTACCCTTTGGGGTTCACCCTGCACCTCTCCTTGGCCAGAAGTCCTGGGGCGGAGTGAAGGGAGGGGCAGCTCTGTCTACTGACCTCAGGTCCCACACCTAGCCTCTGCCTCCTGACTTTACCCCTTCTAGAGTAAGCCGGGAGGAAAACCCAGTTTCGCTTCGGAGGTGAATGAGTTCCCTTGGATGCATCATTCGTTGAGAGCCTACTATGTGCTGCCTCTTGGCCAGATGCTGGGGATCCCAGACTGCAGAGGGCAGAGGCTCAAAGTCTCCTATCAGCGTTGAGGCTCCTTCTCACCGCCCCCCCAATCCCCACCCCCACCCCAGGTATAGGCCAAGTGCCCTCTTGCCTCCACCCTTCACCTTGTTCTCTTAGCTGGGAACCCTCCTCCCCCAAGACATATACACGTGACTCTCCCTGGTGTCCTGCAGGTCCATGTCCCAATGTCACCTCCTCAAGGAAGCCTTCCCTGATTTCATTGTTTAAACCAACCTACAACTCTCCATGCCTTTCCCTAACTTTCTGTCTTCATTAAACTTATCACCTGACTTTACCTACATATTCACAGAATGAGTGTTTTTGTCTCTCTCCCAGACTTGGATAAGTATCAGGTGTTCTCAATTTTGTTGGGTCCCATGACCCCACTGGCAATCTGGTGAAACCTACAGATCCCATTTCAGAATAAAGTGTTATAAATGCATAAGGTACAATACGTAGGATTACAAAAAAACCCAGCTGTGTTGAAATACAATTATCAAAATACAGAAGAACCTACAAATTTGATACAGGGATCTATGTGCTTCTTTAATAGCACATAAAATAAGAGTATCTAAAGTGGTCTACCAACGCCCTCATTTTGAAGTAATACTATTTCTAATAAATGTTTCTAGATATCTGTGTGGGGACAGAGTCCCATCGAGCAGTTTCCAGGCTCTCGGCCTCACGTGGAAAGGTGCTGGCTTGGGTAGTAGATGGCCATCAGCTGTGACTTGTTGGCCGTCAGCTGTAACCAGTTAGCCATGAGCCACTGATATAACTGCTGTGGCTACGCTAGCAAGCAGGGATTGCAGTTAGCAAGGGGTTGGTTGGCAGAGAAGTGGACGGCGGGTTGCAGATCGTGTGGCTCCTGCTTCCTGTGTCTCCAACCCAGCTGCCAGTGAGACTATAGTGGTGTGACTCCCCTATCTATGGCTCCGTGGGTGTTCCTTTTGGGCCTCACCACATCCTGCGTTCTTATGCGGGGAGTGGGACCAGAGACCCCGCATGACACCCAGCATGACAGTCTGCAATAACTGTGATGTGATATGAAAATATGTATTTTAATTGGCGACTGTTAATACTAGCATGGTTTGTTGCCTACATTCATAATCCAAAGAAATGCTACATTTTACTTTGTGAAAATAAAGATGCATTTTTCCCCCTTCTGAGTTCACAGACTCCTTGAGTTCTTAACCTCTGATTAAGCTCTTGCAGCCACAGGTACTGTGTTTTCCTCTACTAGCATCGAAATCACATTACAGGTGCTCAATAAATATTTTTGGGATAAATAAAAGCCCATATTACAATCTAGTAGTTAAAGGGTTAAAGTTTGTTCCCTAGTCTTTCACATTTATTTTAATAACAAAATGATAGCAACCACTAGTGTTCAATGATTGTTTGCGCTGTGCCAGGCACTGTTTTATAAACATTGTCTCATTTAATTCTTCCAACAACTCTGATATGTACTATTAATACTCCCTCTCTATGGTTATGGAAACTGAGCCAAAGAGAGTTTAAGCAACCTGTTCAAGGCCATGCAGCTGGTGTTAGAACTCGGCTCTGTCCGAGTCCAGAGCCTGTGTGCTACACTAATAAGGTCAGCTTCCTCTGGTGTCTCAGCCTCAGAAACTGGCCCTCAGTCCCAAAGGTGCAGCCCTGGCCCCTGCACGGGCTAAGGCTCAGCTCTCTTTCCCCCTTGTCTTCTCAGGGGACCTGTGGTGCCATGTGCCAGATCTCAGCCACGGCCCCAGCTTCACACAACCACCTCAAAGCTAATGACCTGTACAGATACAGGTCAGTATCTGTAGGCCCGACTTTTTTTCTGCTCTCCAAACCTCAGTGTCCCCTGCCCACTGCACGCCTGCCCCCGATGTTCTTCAAGCCCCTTTGTGCCAATGGAAGGGTCACCTTCTCCGTGAGGACTTCCCTGACCCTTCCCAGGTAGATCTACCCACCTGGTGTCCCCACTATTCTCTGTACACAGCTCACCACCACCCCCGTAATATTGTTACCCAATTTGTTGACATGTCTGCAGCTCCTTACTATTCTGGCAGCTCCTTGAGGACGAGCCTGTTTTCAGTTTGTCTCTAAATGTCCAGGACTTAGAACAATGTCTGACACAGTAGGGGCTCTATAGATGCTGCTGAATGGGTGAACTGAAGAAGGAATGAATAAATGAATGAATCATACTGACCAACCCTACTTACCAGTGCGGCTATTGCGTTTATTATCATTTACACCTCGCCGAGTGTCTAGTGCCATTATATGACCAAGGGACGTGAATTTGGAAGACACAGGGAGAGGGTGCCTCTATATGCACACTTGAAGTCAGTCTTTGCAGTAAAAATACGCAGAACTAGATCACGATGGGGTACAATAGCTGTTTATTTCTGTTCCTCAAATCAATTCAAACCCCGTTAATACTTAATTTAATTCACTGGGGTTTTTTCCTCGAACATTAACAGATATGTTATTAAGCTGTAGGGTCATCCATAATTGGTCATCACTCCGTGAATTAAATTTTAAAAAGGAAAACTAAGATCAAAGAATAATCAGATTTCCTATTTGTGTAGGGCAACCGAGTTAAATTATATTTACTTTCTAAAAATAGATTATTTTCTTAAGAATCAAACATTTATTTTTATTTCAGGCAATCTCAATACATCTTATGTAGAGTTAACAAATAAGATCCAGGTAATACTATTACATATTTAATAAATATAGCCTGTATTGAATGATGTTTGAGTGCAAAGCAGCAAGTAAATGCTGGAGGCAAACAAAGATGGATTGAACATAGTCTCCTCCCTAAAAAGAAGCCTGTGGACAATAGAAGGGAGTGAGCCTTGAGGGAAGGTGACTCTGGAACGTACCCTTCAAAATGCCAGTGACATGGTTGATGGTGGAGGGGCCTGTTGAGTCTGAAGATAAGGAGCATGTGGGGTAAAAGGCTTCTTGAAACCACACTTCCCTTATTCCTTCGCCACAGCGATGGGCACCTAAGTGTGTCCCCATTCCCAGTTGCCATAAACAGCGGTGTGTTGAGCCTTCTTGTACACGTGGCCCTAGGAGGCTTCTCTGCATCTGGACCCCGGATTGCTGGATCCCCCAAACGACTCTAGCTGTGCTGATAATGCCTAAGGTTTGGGTATGGGCCATTGATACCCAACTGGGGACGATTCCCTCCACCGGGGGACATTTGGCAATGTCTGAAGACATTCTGATTGCCATGCATGACTGGGAAAGACATGCTATTGGCATCTTATGGGTGAAGGTCAAGGGTGCCGTGCATGCTCCAATGCACAGGACGGCCCCCAAACAAAGAAGTAGCAGCATCTTTCTCATCTGCCGGAATGAGGAAACAAGCTGCCTGGACAAACCCCTCTTTCCCTTCTCCCCCTGCCTTCCTTCACATGGGGATGTTTGATATGGTCTTGATCAGACCTTGGAGAAGATACTATAGTAACACTGCAGTAGCTATTCTTTTTCTCCACTTTCTCCTGAAAAATGACCTTTAGATTCTGAGCAAGCTGTTGCGTGATTGTGACCTCAGGCTGGGCAGGCCTGAGGCGGGGGTGGGAGGGGGTGGGGGTGGGGGAGGGGGGGTGCATGGCAATATAACTAGGCCTGTGTCCCAATAGTTGAGTTAACCTCCAGAGCCCCCTTAGGAACTCAGGGGGATTTCTGAAATTGACCTAAAACTGCAGGCAAGCTAAATAAGCCCCAGAAGGATATGGATTTTAGACATGTGTGACGGAATCTCGATACAGTATTAACCGTTGAAGAACAAAGCCAAGTCTTACAGAGGAGTTTCCTCGTCGCCCCACCTCTACCTCTCCTATTTGTGACGGGCAGACATAAAATCAGAGGTCCTCGGACAGCTGTATCACTCAGCCGCTTTGTCTTGTATGCCGTGAACCTGAGTCTGGAAAGGTAAGGGAAATCCTCCAGTATGACAAGAGCTAATTGCAAAGGTGGGTTCAAGTCAGGCATCCTGACTGGCGGTTTTAACACATGGCGCCCAGATTCTTTGACACTCTTCCCATGTAGGGGGAGCCGATGCCTCCACTCCTTGAACCTGGGCCCTGTGATTGACAGACCAATAGAATATGGCAGAAGTGACGCTGTAGCAGTTTTCCAACCCAGGACTTTCGGAAACTGGCAGCTTCTTCTTCTGTCTCTTGGAACTCACATTCTTGAAACCCAGCCCATGCCGTGAGGAAGCCCAAGCACCCCGTGGAGAGGCCCGCATGGAGAAGAAACCAGGTCCAGGGCTCTCAGCCCCAGCTAAAGTCCCAGCTGACATCCAGTAGCTATTCACCAGTCAGGAGTTGGTTATCCCAGAAGTGGAGCCTTCAGCCCCACCCCCACCGCAGCCCCAGCTGGTGCTACATGGCTCAGAGATGTGCCTTCCTTGCTAAGGTCTGCTCAAATTGCAGATTGCTGGGCTAAATCAATGTTTGTTTTTAGATATTTAGGGTTTAAGCCACTACATTTTTGTGTGTTTTGTTACAGAGCAGTAAATGACTGGAACACTCCCTGTCCGAGTCATTCCGTTACACCACCAATGACATCTCTTTGGGAATGGGATATGGGGTTAACCGGGAAAGGGCTACCCCACCTAACCAGATACAGAATGACCTGGGAAGCTTGTTAGAAATGCAAATCGCCTGACTACTTCAGTAGACCTGGAGACCTGGTGTAGGTCTGAGTACTGCATTTATTTATTTATTTTTTTAAGATTTTATTGGGCAAGGGGAATAGGACTTTATTGGGAAAGAGTGTGTTTTCAGGACTTTTTTTTTTTTTTTTTTTTTTTTACTGGGGAACAGCTCCATCCAAGTCAAGTTGTTGTCCTTTCAATCTTAGTTGTGGAGGGCACAGCTCAGCTTCAGATCCAGTCGCCCTTGTTAGTTGGAGGGGGCGCAGCCCACCGTCCCTTGCAGGAGTCGAACCAGCAACCTTGTGGTTGAGAGTTGTGGTTGAGAGCCTGTGCTCCAACCAACTGAGCCACCCGGGAGCTCAGCGGCAGCTCATTGACTTCATTCTAGTTGCAGAGGGCGCAGGTCGCTGGCCCATGTGGGAATTGAACCAGCAGCCCCGTTGCTCAGAGCTTGTGCTCTAACCAACTGAGCCACCCGTCCGCCCGAGTACTGCATTTTTAACACATGTCCCAGTTTTCCGAGAATATTGTATAGTCATCAGTTAATTAGATTATAATTACTCAAATGACAGAGCAAGCTCAGTGGCCACAAATGCTTTGGGAAAACCACAGCTGTCCTTCTGAACTATCTTCTCTCCCACCTTCATCATTCTTTAGCTTGAAAAAGACTGGTAGCTAGCATTCCACAAAGAGGGACAAAATATTACTATAATCTACGTAATCACATGAGGCACAGCTTCACGGATCTGAATTCTTTCATTCAAACTCTGTATGTTCAGAACTGCCAGCCCTGTGTCCACCCAGCTGTCCATCACTTACTTAGTGGTGAGAGCACATGCCCTTGAGTCAGACAAACCTGGCTTCAAAACCTGGGGGCCTCTTATTAGGTACGTGACCTTTAGCCAATGACGTCCCCTTTCTAGGTCTCAGTGTACTCATGTGTTAAATGATAATAATAATGTATTTTATCTCATAGGATTGCTGTGAGGATTAATCAACTAATGCATAAGTGTTCAGCACAATTCATGGCATGTAGTAACTGCTCAATAAATATTTTATATTATGACTTGTCCAACAAACGATAAAGGGAGGGGACACTATATAGATAGACATAGATATAGATATACCGTGTTTCCCCAAAGCTCTAATGCATCTTTTGGAACAAAAATTAATATAAGACCCAGTCTTATTTTAATATAAGACTGGGTCTTTATAATAATATATAATATAATACTGGGTCTTATATTAATTTTTGCTCCAAAAGACGCATTACAGCTGATGGTCCGGCTAGGTCTTATTTTGGGGGAAACACAGTAGATATAGAGATATAGATGATAGAGCTAGAGAGAGAGATAGGTATAGGTAAAGATGTAGATATAGGCATATCTATCTACACACACACACACACACACACACACACACACAAGGTGTAATAAAAAATACAGTGACTGTTTATGGCGGTGGCCGGTTAGCTCAATTGGTTAGAACGTGGTGCTGATAGCACCAGGGTTGCCAGTTAGACAACTGCGTGGGCCATTGTGAGATGTACCCTTCTTAAAAAAAAAAAAAAAAAATACTGTGAATGTTTAAATAATTTATTACAGTTAAAGACACATTGCCATTAATCCCTCTCAAAATACCCTGCCTTACTTCTAACACACTTCTCCCATCGTTCTTGCCACTCTCTGAAGCAGTTCTGGAAGTCCTCTTTCATGAATGTCTTTACTTCACCCTCCATCATGACAATGCTCCATGTCACACATCACTTCTGTTACATGGCAATTTCTGTCAAATAAAAACATTACAGTGTGTCCTCATCCACCTTATTCACCGGATCTGGTACTATGCAACTTCTGGTTCTTCCCCAAAGTCAAAATGATCATGAAAGGAAAACGTTTGGAATCGATTCAGGACATCGAGGCAGCCACGACAGCGCGACTACAGACACTACATTCAGTGCCTGCATTTATACTAGAAGACAGGGAAATGGACCCAATCCGTGGTAACCTCAGCCTGAGGTGAACCAGGGTCAAATCACTATGGCACGTTTTACAAACACAGATTCCCAAGCCCCAGTCTCACAGGTTCCGATTCAGTAGCTGTGCATGGGCCCCAGAATCTGAGCAAATAATTCTAAGGAGTCGTCAGGTTTGGGATCCAGTAGAACACTCAAGATTCTTGTTCCTGAGCATGAAGAATACCTTATGCATTAAAATAATTGGCAAGACGTTGTTTCATTCCAGCAGATTTCCATGCATGCTATGCACCACACCTGCGAGAACGAAGGCACCGTACTCCTTAAACTTGAATGACACAGGCCACCATGAGCCAGACCTGTTTTCATCCTCCAAGGAGGCTGGGACGCCAGCCGGCCCAGGGCACAGCCTCAGGCTGAGGGACGTCCCTGGGCACCTCTGTTTCCCCACACTAGCCACCTCCACACCTGACCCAGCTCCCCACCCACACGATGGAAGTAGATGTCACTCCTGGAGATTTTAATTAATCGTCTTCCTATTTTTTTTTTTTTTCCTTTTGGGTCAGACTCTTAAGTGTCTATCATGTTGATAGCACTCTAGGGAGTCTTTTGTTCTGAATAGGTGAAAAATTGTACCCACAAAAAGAGTTCCCCATCCGATCAATTCTCTCTAACAACTTTATTGATTAGCTGCAGGAACATTTTTCATTTATTAATTATGAAGAAGATGTTTCCGAGATTTCTTAAAGTTAACTATTGTAATTTTTTTTTTGAATACTGATTTCACATTGATTGACTTGCCTCAAACTGCTTTCCAGGGCACAGAGTCCTAAAGCAGGTATTTGGGGTTCTGGCGAAGGAAGCTATTAAAGAGCCTGGGAGCACAGGCAGTGGTCTGAATCTTCATTTGGGGCTGATTAATTGATTACTTGGGGGGGAAAAAAAAAAACATGGCTTGTCCTTTTCAATAATGTGTTAGCATCAAAATATCATCCCATTATGATGTCCAGGCTAGTGATGGTTAATTAATTAATTGCCGCCAGTTAAAAACAATGTTCGACCCAAGTAAATCTTTCATTTATTAAAATCAATTTTGATAATGGCTTTGCAAAGGGATTTGGGGGTAGAGTCAGGAGTCTTGACTGGCTCCTCCCTCACTCCCTGCTGCTTCCCTTCCTCTCCCCTCTCCCTTCGGCCTCCCCCTCCCCATTCCTCTTCCCTCTGCCCCCTTTCTTCCCCTTTCTTCTTCGCAGTCCAGTTCCCAGCTGACCTGTCTGCTTCATGTGTCTGTTAGAGCCCCATTCAGCAGAGCTAGCTGTTCAGTGGCTGGCTCCCCGGGCTGTGGATACTCTGTAGGTCGAAGGCTGGCTTCCTCTCCTCTTGAGCTACTCAGCAGAAACCCAGCTGGTGGCAGACATACTTGCCAGCTCCATTCCTGAGGCTTCCTGAGGAGGAAGGCTGGGCCTGTTGGAAGTGAGGGAGTGCCAGGAAATCAGAGTCTTGCTCCCCGGCACCCAGAAGCATCCCAGCCCTTTCCCTCTCCATACCTGTGCTAGGTAAGGCTCACGGCAAGTAATCTAATCCTGGATGCAAGAAGCAAGGATCCAGTTATTCACCTTCATTGCATGAACATGCGTAGATTGGGCTGGAGGAACCGAGCCCTGTACTGGGCACAGCATGATTATGGGCCCATCCCTGCCCTCAGGGTGACTGCAGTCTACAGAAGGAGACTGGAACCTTCTTACAGTTCTAGCAGAAATGGGGAACATTCAGGAGGAAAGCAGGTGGGTAAGATCAAAGACAAGAGGAGATGGCCAGCTCACCTCAAGGAGGAAAAGTGAGTTTGATCCCAAGGTAAGAGATTATAAAAGAGAATATGACTTATGAGGAAAGGAGAAGGTAAAAATGAACCAGATTATTGAATGTGAATGATCCCCGTGAAGATGAAAAGAGAGCAAGAGGCAAAACAAAAAGCAAAAACCCCGATGGCTGCTCAGGGAGATCAAGGCAGCGTTTGGGGTACTGGGGAGTCCTGGAGCAGAGTGGGGTGGGTGGAGGGCTGAGTCACAGGAACCTGGACTCCCAAAGGGCTAAGTAGAACATCCAAAGGTCTAAACTACGTGTTGGGTGTAAGAAGATAAAAGAGGAAGGGAGGGGTCAGATTTGAGAAGGTTAATGAGGGACTAGTGGCTGTGGGGCTGATCTGGGTTCTCTGGCAAGAAGCAGCCTTGCTAGTGATGGGAAGAGCTCAGCAAAGGAGATGGTGAAGGACACAAGTCACCAGTTGAAATGGGTCGATGTCTCCAGATAAATTGCATGGCAGGCTTCTAAAAGAACATGCCCATGTGACCTTAGGCCTCCTTTCTGTTGTTAAGAAATAAAGGAATGAGGGGAGGAAAATAGGCAGTGGTAAAAGTCCTCATTTTCAAATAAAAAGAAAAGGTGGATTCTAGAAACCTTGAATTTGAATCCCTTCTTCCCCGCAACATGCATATAGTCCTCTGGTAAAATTCCAGAACGCATTATTACAAGGAAGGTCAGGGGCTTTTAGGAACGAACCCCGAGGTTCTTAATAGTTACCGTGGATTTGTGACTAACAAGCCAAAACTAACCACATTTCCTTTCTGATAGTGTTATAGGCTTGTGTATCACAGGTATGACAATACTCACGGGTCATCTCGATTCTAGAAAAGTAACTGAGCTGATCTTGCCTGACATTCTTATGGACACGTGTGTAAATCCTGGGTTAACTTCATGCAGTCAGTTTGAATCACTATCAATAAGGGTTCTTACCCAGAGGATCCTGATTATTGAGTCAAAGGAGGAATTCCATTTAGAATTCTGTTCCTAACCCTACCTTGTTCAACAGTTTTCTCAAAGAAGTGAATGAAGGCACCAAAGACATGCTTATCAGGTTAACAAATATGACTTGTGTCTGGGAGGGATAGTTAACACAGCAAAAGAACAAATCAATATTCAAAGTTATTCTGTGAGGTTGGAAAATGGAAACAAACCAAGAGGATAACAGGAATATACATAAAGTCTGAGTTTAGGTTAAAAAAAATCAATAGCCAAAGGCACAGCGTTAGACAAGTATGACTTAGCCGCAGCTGACATGAAAAACAGGCTGGAGGTTTATGTGGCTGCAAAATCGGGAGGAAGCCACAGCACAATGTGACTGCTAAGAAAGCTGATGCAGTGTTAGGCTCTGTCTTAATTTGGGTACCCCCAGAAGCAGAACCCACGGTAAGGACCTCAGTACAAGTAATTAATGTGAGAGGTGACCTCACGGCTTCTCTTTCTGTAGGGGTGGGGGAGTGGGACAGGAAAGGAGATAGGAAAGGTGAGTATCAAGCCAGCAGCCATGCAGGTGACGGAAGCTTAATGCTCCTAGGGCTCTGAGAAGGGTGGAAAACACACATCTCAGGGTTACCCTAGCTGAGGGGTGAGAGAGCGCTGACATTCATGTTCCAACTCCCGTCACTCATCACTGAAGGCTCCCCTGTGGAGTGGGCCTTGGCACTTCTGACTAGGCATAGTCCAAGTGGCTCTGGCAGCCAGAGAGAGCCCTCAGGCAAAACATACAGGTGCTGGCAGAAGTCAGGCTGGCATGCACTAAAATGGTAAGGCTCCAGGGGATAGGAGCCATGCACCAGTAACGTCTGCTACAGGCCCTGAGAGTTATATAACAAGTGTCCTTCTGGCCG
This sequence comes from Rhinolophus sinicus, assembly GCF_036562045.2. Classification (NCBI taxonomy): domain Eukaryota; kingdom Metazoa; phylum Chordata; class Mammalia; order Chiroptera; family Rhinolophidae; genus Rhinolophus; species Rhinolophus sinicus. Next base: position 14,021,619 of record NC_133758.1, on the reverse strand, counting down.
GTCAACCATTATCTGGAATACTGCATTTAACTCTGGGTGCCACATGAAAGAGTAACTTTGAAAAATGGAGTATTTTTCAGAGTGGGGCCCAAGATGACAGGGAGTTTGAGGACAATGTCATCTGAAAATGAAGCTAATGAGTCCTAGCTTAGACTTACGGATGACATCTCATCTTGGGTGTCCAATGGACATCTTCAACTTAACATGTTCAAGTGGGAATTCAACATCCCCCCCAAAAACTAGAACACTACGTTTGAAATAATTGTGCACTAATCCAGAAAGTACAATATGACCCCTACCTCCCACTAAAAAAAAATAAAAGTGGTGATTCTCTGTTCTAGAGGGATGGTGGGGGAGGGGATCTGAATAAATATGGAAGACCAAACACCAAACGTCAAAATGCCTAGGATGTGTGTGTGTTTATATGTGTGTGTGTGTGTGTGTGTGCATGATTTTAAAGATGCACTGAATTTTGACATTGAAGCAATTGATTGAAAGAATACACGAAACTTGGACAAATCCCTAATCTGAGACTATAAAAGAACAAAGGGATTCATTTTTTAAAAACTCAAAACAACACCATGGATGAACAAATACAAGGTTACTTACTGCTTATGTGAGCATGTATTATATGGATAAATACCCTTACACACAAACACCTATACGTACCTGCATATAGATAACGATATATTTAACTGGTTAGTATTCGTTTGCACAGGTATATACCTATAGCAAATTACAGCTGGGTGTGTGACACTGTGATGGGTTTGATATTAATACCAATACCTCCTAATTGATGAAAATAAATTATGACATACCCATAAATAGAACATTAAGCTGGAGAACTCTGGATGTATTGATATGGAATAATCTTCAAGATACGGTTTTCTTAAAATAAGCAGACTGTCCTCCTTGCCAGGCACTCTGGCCCCGTGATTCACTTGGTTTCCATGCTAAAGGGACCCTGAGTTTCCTTTCACTGCTCCTGGGTCCTGGGCAGGCTAGTTACTAACTAGCCATGTGGCCTTGGGAAAAAAGTCCTTTAACTTCCCAGGATTCTAGTTTTCCCCAAAAAGCCTTCGTCTCGGGCTCACTGTCGAGAACAAGTGGGAATAGGAACAAGCTTTTGGGATTTAGAATTTGATTTTCTTTTGAGTTGGCCTGGGGAAAAAGAGGCTAAAATGTCCCTAAAGCTGTTGTAGAAAGCATTTATTCCTCTCTTCATTTCCTATTAGTCTAGGCATGGGACAAAATACTTATTCTCATAATCCCTGCTTCCCTGAGGAGGTCATCAGGGATGCAGTGACCTGGGCCAGTCATAATGGACGTGGACAAATGGAACAAAAGCAGGAGAACAATACAGAGAAACAAAGAAAGCATCCGAGACACCTGGGTTTGTACAGTTCAGGTCCAAAGCCGCGGCAGAAGCACCCTGGGAATCGCAAGGCAGCATCCAGCAAGAAAGCTGTCAGCTCTCATCTAGGTTGCTCTGAGACCTCCCGTGACAGACAGGATTCCACAGCAAATTGAATAAGCAGAACGACACAGTGTGAATAGCAGACAGACACAGGAAACGTCTTCCAAAAATTAGGAAGAGCTGAGAGGATGCAAAAAGAACACTTAAATGTCTAGCATTCACAAAAACCGGAAAATACCGATAACAGGAAAATTTGTTACTCTACAAATCTAAGAAATGGAAGTTAGTGTTTGAGGCAAAATTAAAAAAAAAAAAAGAGAGAGAGAGTTGACCCTGATGATGTAAAGATTTTAACAAGGGTTTCATGGTTTATTGTTGCTATCAGTACTTTCTAGAGAATGAGCTGGAAACAGGATAGAACAAGTTTGCCCTCCTTTCTCGCCAAGTGGTTACCTTGCACGGGGCTGGCAGTCTTGGCAGCTCAGCCCTCTGGGTTTTGGGAGATGCTGGTGGAAGAGTAATGCCTTGTACCTGGACAAGTCTTCACTGATTACAAATACTTGCAAATAATTATCTTAGTTGACCTCAAAACTGCTATGAGAAATGTATTATGAGGAAACTTGGGTTCTGCAAAGTGAGAGGCCGTTGGCATCACCAGTCAGAAATGGTGACCTGGAACACCCATTTTTCAGGTGTGTTCTTTCTGCCACGCCATGAGCCAGGCTACCTCTCCAAGCCACCCATTGTTCCCTCAGACCTCTCACCCTTGACCAGTCCTGATGCAGGAACTCCCATCCCTGAAGTGCCGTTCTTTCAGCAAAAGTATCACGAGAAGCCCCAAACCAAGCTGAAAATGCTCTAGGAGGATTATTGCAGTGATGACATCTGCCTGTGAGGACGACTCTATTTAATAGGACCCTTAGGAGATGGAAGAAAGGACAGGTATGTTCTGAAATAAGGACAGGGGTCTATAAGAAATCTGGAACACAGAGCACCGTTAAAAACAGACAGGGAATCCAAGCAAGGGGTCCAGAGGAACTCTGGGCAGCTGGAGAGCATTTTGAGGGCAAGGAGTAGCTCAGAGAGAATGGATAGAAAAGCCCCCAAAAGTGTCATCTTCATTCTGGTTTTGTCTGGAGATGTTCCAGATCACGTGACTTGTGCTACGTGTTCAGTTTCAGTATGGCAGGCCAGCTGAAAGAGATGAAAAGTTGGGTTTGACTGAAAGAGACAAAAGAGAAACTGGATACAGAGATGACTATTGAGGGGGCCAGTTAGCTCAGGAAAGGGCACTCAAGAGCTTTAAATCTAGACATGGGACTGTAATCCCAGGGTGTGGGGACCAAGGCCATGAAGAGAATGAAAATACGGCAACCTACTGTGATGTGCAAGCCTGCAGAGGCTGAGATGGGTGGGGGCTGCCAGTGAGCACACTGGACAGGTGAGTGCAATTGGACTGAGCAGACCTGCTGAAGTGCTCCTGGAGCCACCAGCCCCAGCAAATCAGGGACCCAGGTTAGAGACTTGGGTCATAAAGGAGCAGAGGCCTGGGCTCTGTTACCAAGGGTACCAGGGATTAGAAATCTGGCTCAGAAAGGATGGGAAATCGGAGTTAAGCACAATATGACCTTGACCCACAATTCCATTCCTGTGAATTTTATTTTACAGATATTCCCATACGTGTGGGAAGTAACATACATACAAGAATATTCACAGTGGCATTGTAATAACCAGAGGTTAGAAACAATCAAAACGTTCATCAATAAAGGATGGTTGAAATAAATGATGGCACACTCAGGCAAAGGAATTAAGCTGAAGAACTCTCTATGCAAGGATCTGGAACAATCTTCAAGGCGTATTTTCCTCAAAACATACAGAGCAAAAGAGTATGGAGCTACCATTTGTGTTTCTTTTTGTAGAACATGGCTAGGGGTCCCTCTGGGCATGAGACCTGGGTGCCTGGCAAATAGAATGGGAAGGAGACATTTCTCAATAAACCCTTTTGTAACTTTGGAGATTTGTACTATGTGTATATATCCCCTACTAAATATATATCTATCTATATCTATCTATCTATCTATCTATCTATCTATCTATCTATCTATCTATCTATATATATATATATATATCTCCAGGATTGGAAGTAATTAGATGACAGGGAGCCGGAACTCAAACCCAGAGAAAAGAGTTCAAAGACAGGAGCTCAGGCAGAGGCAGGACAGCGGGTGGGGGCCAGGGTGCTGCCATATATTCCTAGCCTGGGCTGGAGGGAACCACTGAGGGTGGGGTGGGGTGGGTGGCTAGGCCCAGAAAGAGGACACCTTGAGAGTAAGGAGTGAACAGAGGTGCAGATGACCAGGCTGCTCCCCAAGTCCCCTTGTGCCATGGAGCCTTAGTTCTGGAAGGGGATTTTAAGGTCGCTCAGTCTGGTGGTGTCAACATTTTGGTGTATGATTTGACTGTGACAGAACCAACCAGAGCCCTTGTTAACAAAATTCAGACTTGTGGCCCCAACCCTGATCCCTGAGTCTGGACATCTGAGGGTCTCAAGGGTGGGGTGGGGCTCGGCATTCCTGCAGATTCTGTTTAGCCAGGATCCACTGACATTGACCGTTTGTCTCTCAGCTGAAGGGAATTTCCAAGAGAGATGATGCTGGTGTGGGGAACCCCCCAGATCAGTCAGGAGCCTGGGGGTTAGGCAGTGTAGTTCAGAGAACACAGGCTTGGAGTCACACAGTCTGTGCTTGAATCCCTGGTCTGCCACGTCACAGCTATGTCCTTGGAGATGACTTAATATTGTTATGCTTCAATCTCCTCATCTCTTACATGGATTTAATTATGCCCAGTCCATAGGCTTAAAATTTAAATAAGTATATATCCCCCCAATATTATTACTGCTGTTTTATTGGTGTTGCAACCTCACAGGAAGGGAAAGAGCTTGCCAAGACAGGAAGGGCTGTCATCACAGGAAGAGTCAGAATGAACCAACTGCCTTCTGCAGTGTCATCGAAGCCAGCGTCACACCATCAGAGCGTCACACCATGGCTTTGTTTTCTGGGAGGATCATGACCCTATGGCTGCCCGAGCCACTTAGATCTCTGTCCTGGTGAACATTTAGTGCTTAATCACCCTCAGAATACACCATTTTATGCTTGTACTGGGATTGCCTTGGGCTTATGCAATGAGCCACACTAGAGGGGGAGATAGACAAGTTCTGGATCTCTAAAGGACTTAGCGCACTCTGCACTTTTTGTCATATTTAACAGGGCTCCTAATCAGATCGCTTTTCTAGGATTACAGAATTGGGAGCTCGAGGTATTCATTTGATCTCCTTCCCCTCAGCGTGCATAACTCCGTTAATGGCTGCAGGAGCACATTCCCAGCACATTTAATGGTTTGGGCTCAGACAGTTGTTCCAGTTCCTCATTATACCTGGCCGGTGGAGGCCCTAAAGGGAACCAGAAATCTGGAGGGCTTTGAGAAGCTTGTCTCGGCCCCTTTTTCTTAGGCAGGGCTAAATCTTACCCAGAGGTCCGGCTCCACACACATATTTCTTTGGATTTGGAACTTTCAGGACAGACTATGCACAGTGCAGAAGTTCAGTTGAAAATGTGTGTATTTTTTCTAGTTTGATTGAGAAATAATTGATATACATCACTGTGTAAGTTTCAGGTGTAAAGCCTGATGGTTTGATTTCTATATATTGTGAAACGATTACCACATAGGTTCAGTTCACATCCATCTTCTCATATAGATACAATTTAAAGAGGAAAATAAATATTCTCCTTGTGATGAGAACTCCTAGGATTTACTCTCTTCACAGCTTCCCTGTACATCACAGAGCAGTGCTAACTATGTAGGGTCACACGCTGTACATCACATCCCCAGTGCTTCTTTACCTTATAACCGGGAGTCTGTGTCTTTTGACCACCTTCCTCTAATTTCCCTTCCCCCCACCTCTCATCTCTTTTTCTATGAAGTTTTCTTTCTTTCTTCTCTCTCTCTCTCTCTCTCTCTCTCTCTTTCCCTTCCTTCCTTCCTTCCTTCGTTCCTTCGTTCCTTCCTTCCTTCCTCTTTCTTCTTTTTTTAAAATTCCACATATAATTGAGCTTATAGGGTATTTGTCGTTCTCTGTCTGACTTATTTCACTTAGCATAATGCCTTTAAAGTCCTCCATCTTGTTGTAAATGGCAGGATTTCCTCATTTTTTATAGCTAAATAGTATTCCATTGTGTGTGTGTGTGTGTGTGTGTATCATATATATGTATACATACCATAATTTCTTTTTAAATTCAGAAAAAAGCTCAGCTGAGTGGTAGAAAAGTAAGAAAGGAATAGAGACACTAAGATGGTTGGCTTTGCTGAGAATATCCCCAGAGCAATGGACATAACAGGGCATTATAAGGGTTTCCAGTTCCCATGAGAAGTGTCTGTTGAAAATATGGGCATTTAACCTCATGGCACTCCATGAAAAGTACCTGCCTGAAGGTGATGGACCAGAAGGCAGCAACTTCTATTCAATTCCTGGTTCTGGTAACTAGTTTTGTGACTTTAGGCAAGGCACCTCATTTCTCTGAAAATGAAATTGTTGGACCTGGTCAGAGTGAGTGAATATACAGCACATAATTCCATTCTTGCAGCTAGGGTGACATTGATAACTGATTACTATACCCCCTATAACCAGTCCCCACAGCAGCCTCGGGACCCTGAACCTGGCTCTCCAGGCAGATACTACCCATTGGACGGAGTGCGCCCTTGAGCACCATCTTGGAACCAGACAATCCTGGAGATCATTCTGTGATTTTGACTTGGCCTCATTCACTTGCTCCCCTTGAAGCTGGGATTATTTAGCCTGAGGGGAGAGAAAAGTGGAAGCTAAGAGTGGAAAGGGCTATTTGGTAGGAAAGAACAGCTGTTATCTCCTCAGAAATCAAGGCTGCTATGACAAATGCTCTGACAGGACCCCAACAGACCTGTGAAAGGAGGAACCAAGAGTCCTTTCCAGGGACTGGCTTCCTACATGGGTTTCTGTCATCTCCCAGAGGAACATAATTTTGTTCTCCTTGCTTTGGGGGATCTGAAGTAGCCAGAGGGCTGAATAAATGGTGGCTTCCTGGTCAATAATGTGGACCCGTGACCAGGTGCCAGTCTCAGGACGTACCTCGGTCTCGGAGTCTCCGAGTTGGTGACCTCGTGGATGGCTTCAGGAGGAAAGGACACCACTGCTTCCGGCTGCTGGGACCTGTGCCTCTCCTGGTACCTGAACTGCTCAATCTCTTCCATCGGCCCCTTGGTCTTTCTAGGCCCAGGGATTTCTGAGGAGAAAGCAGCCTTGGATTGTGAGAGCAGCACTAGAAACCTGCAGTGCTCAGAGGTTTGATTTCCAAGTCTCTGTCCAGGTGCTTGAGCGTGACCTTGCCTTAATGTGCGATTCCAGCCCTTGGCCATGGGGCAGAAGACAGAGAGGACAGAAGGGTCTCTCCAACACTGCCACTGGGATCAGAGACCCCGTCATGTTTTGGGTCAAACAGAACTGACAAGTGTAATGATTGGTGATAAAGAGTAAGCAAGGCCAGGAGAAGGAAGCAAAGGAGACCATCAGAGGTGAAGGTAAAGCATGGATTCTAGGTCAGAGGGACCAACATGACTTCCTCACTGGACAGGTGGTGGAACAAGGTGGAGCTCTGAGGTTGATCATGGGCGGAGCACACCTCTTTGTCATGGTGGTTCTGAAGGTGGTAGTGAGACTAGGCTCCCAGGCCAGGAGAGTCCAGGTAGGGACCAAGGGACACAGACTGGATCCAGGCCCAGGGAGGAGAGGCCTGGGAGACTGAGGACTGGTCGTCAAGGTGGGAGTGGATAAGCAGGAAGAGAAACCAGGTCAGCAGTGGGTGAGGCGAGGCTGGGAGTCAGAAATCCGGCAGAGGGCTGGGGGGAAACATCAGCAATAGGACAGCCCTGGAGAGGGGCAGTTTCCCACTCCGACAGAAAACTTACTACATGCTTCCTCCTGGGATGGGACCAGCTACTGGGCAGAGCGAGACCATAGCCTACAGGAGATAGGGAGGTAAGTGCCCACCTTGTCTTAATGGGGGAACTGGGTTGGAGATAGGGGAAGATTCTGACTGCAGTGATTAGGGCTGGGGTCTCAACTGCTCTGTTGTGGCTCCTTTTTTCAAACCTCTTCATAGGAGTACACTAGATTTCAATCAAAGTGTATGACATATTTTTTGTGCCACTAAATAATGCTACTTTGGTGCCTTTCATGTGGAACATGAGTGGCCTAGTAATTGGGTATGGCTTGTTGAGAGAAATAGGTAAGAAGCATAGCACAGTGTCGAGATGATGCCAGAGAAAGGAGAGTTCACTGGAGCAAGTAAGAACTTTGCCTTCAGAGTGTATGAGAGAGCGCAGTCGGGGCCCAGGCATCCCAACTCAGTGGGAAATGGCAACTCACTCAATAGCGTTCACAGCCACTTATCCAGACACTGCAATGACTGTTGCCAACTGTGCTGTACTGATTGCCAGCTGGTCGGTGTTACTGTGAGTCTTTGAATCACTTCAAGTGGGCTGCCAAAACTCTCAGGGTTCAAGAGTGTAACATGAACACAGAGGGACTGACAACCACTGGAATGAGGTGACAGAGCCCATGCATGGCGGGAGAGGGGAAGACAGATTCAACAGGGGTTCAGCCCCACCCGAGTTGGGCTGCCTGAAGATGTAGACCAGCAAACTCAACGGTTCTCAACCTTGGCTGCACATTACAGTCACCTGGGCAGTTTTATACCTTCTGTTGTGTGGGTCCCCACTCTCAGAGCTTCCGCCTGATTTAATTGGTCTGGGTAGGAGTTTTAAAAGCTCCCCGGGTGGTTATAATGTGCAGCCAAAGCTGAGAGCCATTGAGACAGCTGTCGGGCATTGACTTGGTTTGGGGCGGGAGAAGGGAAGGCGAACAAAGTTCAGTTCTGCTTTAATTTCCCTTTGCAAACTACTGAACTTGAGGAGGACCACAGCAAACCACTCTGCTTTAGGGAGGAGTTGTTACTGACAGTAGCAGTTGGCTGGAAACAAGCCGAGTAGCTTTTGAGCTGCGTGGAAGAATAGATTTCCCCACATCGGTGCCTTCTGGAAGGGCTCTTCATTTTCCCAGGAAAGGAGAGGGCATCCCATCACTGCAATAATTTAAAACTGAACTTAAAGCCATTCCAGGAAGACGTGTACCATTTACCCTATGTTGGCGTGACTTGGGGCATATCACCAAATGGGCCTTCCCCATCTTGCTTGTATGCTTTTTATGTATTCCAGTATTATCCTCCAGCTAGATGTTCCTGGTGGAGCGTCACCATACCCCTACCCTCTTGATTTCTCACCTTCTTGCTTTCTTTGTCAGAGCTTCAAGGACCACTCACGGGCCCCCTAATGTCACTCCTCACCCTGACCTAACCCCCCATGCCCAGGTAGCAGAGCAGATGGCAAGTTCCTTCATAAGTCATCAGAATTTACTTACCCCATGCCCAGTTCTTCAGAGTCCTTCCTGATAAATGATTTCAGGTTGATGAGCTGGGGTGTGATAGTAGCTTACTGAGTTAGGCATGGAACACAGGCTTCTGGAGAGGGTGGCACTAATTGAGACCAGGCAGTGGGACAGGATTGGGTAAGGAGAGCTAGGGGACAAGCCAGGTTTTTCACATGCCTCAGGTCTCACACATGGCTTCCCTGCCCAGGACCAGCAGGAAGACACCGAAGAAGGAGAAATGTGGAGAAGTTGTGTGTATGGGGGGCAGGGTGGGGAGGGGAGAACATGGAACAGAAATAAAGCTGGAAGAAGTTTTAGGCTATGGTTGGAGTTTCTTGGTTCCTTTGTGGGAAAAGAATTAAACCATGTCCTGTAATAAGTGCAAAGCATACAGTTAATCTACAAATCTAGGGGCTGATATAAGAAGTATCTGCAGGGCGGACCAGTGGCTCTGTTGGTTAGAGCACGGGCTCTGGGCAACAGGGCTGGCGGTTCGATTCCCACATGGGCCAGCGAGCTGCGCCCTCCGCAACTAGAATGAAGTCAATGAGCTGCCGCTGAGCTCCCAGATGGCTCAGTTGGTTGGAGCGTGTGTTCTCAACCATGAGGTTGCTGGTTCGACTCCCATGTAACTAAGATTGAACATGGCACCTTGAGCTGAGCTGCCGCTGAGCTCCCAGATGGCTCAGTTGGTTGGAGCGCGTCCTCTCCCCCACAAGGTTGCCGGTTCGACTCCCGCGAGGGATGGTGGGTTGCGCCCCCTGCAACTAACAACAGCAACTGTACCTGGAGCTGAGCTGAGCCCTCCACAACTAAGATTGAAAGGACAACTTGACTTGGATGGAGCTGATGAGAGTCCTGGGAAAAACACACCACTGTTCCCCAATAAAAAGTCCTGGAAATACACACTGTTCCCCAATAAAGTGCTGTTCCCCTTCCCCAATAAAATCTTTTAAAAAAAGAGGAAATATCTGCATACCTGTGTGCATCTTGGGGTGATATGTGTGAGTGTGTGTAAGGGAAGGAGGGGGGCAGGAGGGAGAGAGAGAAAGACAGAGAGAGCGAGCAGAAAATATATTCTCTTCTAAAATATCTGCAGAATAAACCAGGACAAGAATTGCCACATTCTAATGGTACACTAGGAGCAATGTACTTTATCTTGATCCATTTCCTTGGAGGAGAAGAATTAGAGATTTGGAGCTGGGTGCAAAACTCCAGGATCCTAAGTAGAAGTTGGTCGTGAAGAAGAAAGGAGAAGAGACCCAGGGAGAACCTTTAAAAAGCGGATCTCTAGAAACTGAGAGAATGAGTAAGAAGTTTCTTATTATCTAATGGAGGGGAAATATCAAATAGATAAGGAAATATGGGGGAAAGCAATAAAGCTTAAGCAATGAACTCGGGGGATTTATGAAAAACACTGGAACACAGAAAGGACGGGAAGAGTAGCAAGATGGAGCTGTGTTCAGGGACCGACATGTGGGGGAGGTGGGAGCAGATGGAGGAGGGAGAGCAGGGGAAGGAAAGAACAAATTACGGAAGAACAAAGAAGTGCCCTGATCAGGCAGGCCCAAGAGCAGGAAGGTCAGACAGGCTTTTATGAAATTTTACCAGAAATAGTCTTCGTTTGCACGATACGAAAGAAAAACCCAGGAAAATACCATTCCCGATGGACAAAGAGGGCAAGCAGGTAACAGGAGGATTAAAAAAAAGCCGAGGTTTTAATGTGTATTTTTACTTCTGTGTTTACCAAAAGACGTTACATTTTGTTGTCAGGTCTGTGGGTTACACTCAGAAAGCAACCACAAGCAGACATTTTGTCTGGTGTGGAAGCAGTTCCCAATAATTCTCAAGATTTCTGATCTCCTTTCAGCCCCATGCTGTGGCTAATGAGTACAGGTTGCTTCTTTGAGCCTCCCTTTGTCTTTAACCCTGGGGTTTGTTTTCCAGGCATGCAGTCCCACCCCATGTGACATGGCCAGGGCCGGCATACCGGATATAGACAGGAGCATCCTTTGCAAAAAGCTGCCTGAAACTAAACCCACAGGGACTCACAACACTCGATTGAATGGACATGTGGAATTGGCAGGGACCACTGGGGAGGGACCAGCAATTATTCTCAGCATTTCCCAGAGAAGGGGCGTTACCTCAGGAGCGTCACAAAATAAAAACATGATGACTATTTTTTAGGAAGCAGAAAAAGATGACCACATTCCTTATAGCGTGATAAGCTTAACCTGGCTTCTAGGGAAGATGCTAGAACAAATCATCAAGCAATCAATGTGCAGTCAGCCAGAAGGGGGCAAGGCCTGCGGAGCTTATGGACACAGCCGTGTAAAGAGTAAATCAAGTCGGACCAATTTAATTTCCTTCTATGATAGAGTGACAGGCCATGTAGATAAGGTGGAAGCAATAGATGTAATCGACCTGAGACCTCAGCCAGGCATTTGCTTCTGCCCCACGTGACAGGCTCCATGACAAGCAGGCTCGCTATGGTTCAGGCCAGGGGTCAACAACCCCGGAGCTCTTACACAAGATGGCAGGGGATTCGGTTCCTGCCACGCTCTTCTCTTAGCCCCATCACCTCAGTGAGTTGATGTTCATTGTCACACAATTTTATTTGATAAACATTTGTCTTGTGCCTCTTGGATTTGTGCACCATGGCACTTAATAACTGTGTGTTGAATGAATGATTGAATGCTTAGGCATAGGAGCTGCAAACTCAGGAGAGTGGCACAAGGAGCTTAAACCCCACTTCACCTCCTCCACTGCAAACAGGCAATGAGGAAATACTCAGTGTTTTATTTGCTCCTCCATTCATTGAAAATGCCAGAATCCAGTTTTACATTTATATCATACTGAGACATACTGTATAGTGGAAAGCAGGATCTGCCTCCCAATGTTTGCCATTTTCTCAGAATCAATAGAGAGAGACAGAGGCAGACAGAGAATTCCAGAAGGGAATAGATGGTCTTCAGATTACCCATCTTTATCTGTAGGCTAGATGATGGAATTTTACTAATGCAAACTATCCATGGGTCATAACACATCGAACCAAGTTGACGAGGCACAGAAAACAGACCAGTGCAATGGGGACCCATGAAACAAAGCTCAGGAATGAAACTGAACTACTCAGACACAAGACTGGTCTTTGTCAAGACGGTAGGTCAGGCTAGAGCTAAATGGACCTAAACGTACATAGGTTTCAACAGAGCCCAGGAGGCAGGAGCAGCCATATGCCTTCAATGAATGGCATAATGTGAACACCATCAGCCAGGAAGCAAACTTGCTTCAGTGCTCCACGGAGCCGACCTTATGTGATTCCCAGCCCCACTTCTTTGGAAAGATGAGGAGAAACTGGAATGAGAGCAGAAAAAAAAAGCGACTAAAATTATTAAAGGGACAGGGAAATACTAGAGGTGTAAAAGAAATGGCTAAAACAGTTAAACTAAAGAGAAGGCTACGAGGTATGACAACGCTTGTCAGGGAGCTGCAACAGGTAAGGGAAGCACAGAAAATGAGTCTCCTTATCTACTCTGGGAAAGGAAAATGGAAATGGAAGATTTTGTTTTTAAAAATTTATTATTATTTTTTTAAAATAAGACATGCACACATTTTAAAATGAAAAGTGTTAAAAGACATATTGAAAAATAGCTGACCTCTGACCCTCATCCTTCTCACCTCCAAATCCTGGTCGCTGGGCAGCCATTTTTGAGAAACTCAGCCATTTGCAGCTATCTACCTTCAAATAATATGCTTACGCTGCATGTCTTGCTTTTACTGATTTTTTATATTGTTTGTTGATTTTTATTGCAGGACAAGATAATTTAGCTCTCATTCCCTTCTTTCCACTCTCCCATCCTCCTGGTATTGTTACATTGCAATTTTTGCATAAGTCAATATTTAGAGTGTACATTGTTACAATTAGGTAGCTGCTGCTTACTGTCAAGCCAAGTAGTGTGCTATGATTGCATTTCCTTTTTGCGTGTGTCTTGGAGTCAATAGTTCTACCCAAACATACCAACAGAGCTGTAAATCTTCTCCCTGTATTACTTTTCACTGGTAAAACAGAACAAGTGATATATTAGCGTGGTTTTCCTCCTGAAGACACTATTCCTGAAGCCCCTGTCTTCTTACTCCAGATCAACGGGCTGTCCACCCAGCCTGCTGCCCCACCATCATTCTGGGGCCACCCTTCCCATTATCTCTTGATGTCCTTCCACCTCTGAATTAATTTCCTATACCTGCCATAACAAAGTAACACAGCCGAGTGGCTTCGACAACAGAAATTCATTGTCGCAAAGTCTTGGAGACCAGAAGTGCAAAATGAAAGCATGGGCAGGGCCATGTTCTCTTTGAAATCACTAGGGAAGGATCTGTGCCAGGTCTCATCCTCGCTTCTGGTAGCTATTGGCTTGTGGCAGCATAACTCCAATCTTCAATGGCATTCTTTGTATAAGGACAGCAGTCACATTGGATTAGGGGTGCACCCTGCTCCAGTACGCCCTCACTTTCACCAATTACACCTGCAATGCCTCTATTTCCAAGAAAGGGTTAGGATGAGTTTTGGGAAGACACAATGCACCTCAGAAGAGCCTCTCTCCCTTATTTCTTGTCTCCCATATGTCATGTACCTGCTTTCTGGGTTTATTCCCTCTTTGGGGAGGAGCACATTTCAATAGCTTCCCTCTAAAAGATGAATGAAAAAGTATCTCATATTTTGCATGTCGGAAAATATGATGTATTACAGAATTGTACACCTGAAATCTATGTAACTTTACTATGTGACTATGCAACAATTATCAGCCCAATAAACTTTAATTAAATAATTTTAAAATTAAAAAAAAGTTTTCTTCTGTTCTATACATTGTCTCTGTTTTCTGAGTTCCTTTTTTTCTATTAGTTTGTTTTTTGTATTGGATACTTTCCCAAAATTACAGGTTCTATGTGTTAAATTTCTGTCTAAGCTGCTGTAATCGAGTTCCCTAAAATCCTACCTTCAATATAGAATTTAATTTTTTTGTCACATGCTTGTCCAGACAGAGGTTGTCCTGGTCATGTGACTCTGCCATCTTCAACATATGGCTTTCATGTCTGGGTCCAAGTTGGCTGCCTCAGCTCCCACCATCACAGCTGCATCCCACCCAGAGGAAAAGAGGAAGGGAGTACATGCCCATTCCCCTTGAGGGTATGACCTGGAAGTGGCACATATCACTTCTGATCATACCCTATTGGCCAGAACTTACTCACATGGTCACACCTAGCTGCAAGGGAGGCTGGGAAATAGCCTTATGCCCAGTTACCATATTTTCAGCTAAAACTCCAGAGTTTTAGAATTAAAGAGACTAGATATTAGTAAAAAGCTAGCATTTTTTTGCCACAGTCCACTTACTACTGTATTGGTTAAGGTTTAGGAACTGGCCATAAAGCAGAAATCACTCTAGATATTAAAGAAGAAAGGGATTTAATACGGGGGGTTGAGTGCTTTCAAAATCAGTGCAAGGGCTGGATGACTGGGGTCTAGGATTTTATGCTGACCACCCAGCATCTTCAGAGAATGACCTCCCAAGGGAGCTACTACTTTGCCCCATTCACAGACAGGGAGTCAGGAGGCTGCCACAGGAAGAATTAAATTCAAGAGCACTCTGCCAGAGATGCAATCCAAGGGTCAGGAAGCTGCCACCACTCACAAGGCCACCACAGTCACTCACTTCCCACAAAGCTGGAGACGGGCCCTGGGAGGGCTGCTGTAGGAAACCTCACTTTCCTGCGGAAAAAAAACCCAAAGCATTAGGAAGATGGCTTCTACCTCCCTTCCACCTTCCAAAATTGTTCAAGGGCTTTTTATTGGTGGAATCAAATGTCTTCTCATATCCTAGTTGTAAGGTCATCTGGGGAATGAGGGTTTTAGCTTGCCAGGTTCAGGAGTATAAGACGACAACCTTAAAGGAGGCAGAGATGGAGCTGAGTGCTGACCCACCATATCCAAGACTTGGTGGTCCTGGGCTGTTCATGCATCTTTAAAAGTACGGCAGAAATAACAGACCAGTGGGCACTTTGCCTTTTTATTTGGGGGTGGGTTCCCCAAATGTTATTAAAGACAGTCTTTCCTCTGGACCTTTCAGATTCTTCACAGAAGAAGCCCTCAACCTCTGGCCTGGGGTTATAGGCTGGTTACCAGCATCCTGAAAGTTGGAGGTGTCAGTGCTGGGTGTGCAGGATTCACTCTGTCCTCCCTCCACCTGAAGTCTTTGAGTTAAAAGTCTCAGTTTTTAACCTAAAAATTCATGTGGATTTTGCAATCAATTCCATAATAAATCTTAGTTTGTCTTAATATAAAACTATTCTCTGCTGGATCTTTGGGTGAAGTAATGGCCCAGAAAGCTGTTCCATGCTTAATTTGTGCTTTAAAAACTACCCTCTGATGAATGGCCACAGATTCCCCCTAGAGATATGTATCCTCTACTTTGAAAAATACAGGCCTGGATTATTTCTCTAATATTCTGGAGTCTGATAACTATTTTTCTCTTCTTAGTGGGTAGGTAAAAATGAAAAACAACAAAAGAAAGGAAGAGAAGCTTGAAGAAGAACGACCTGCCTTCTATTTTAAAAATAAATCATAGCAGGACAAAGCTGGAATGGAAAATTCAGAACAGTGATCAATACTTGGAGAAAAGAAAGCAAAAGGCCATGTTTTATTGCACGATCCACACACTGTGTACAAGAAAGCAGCTAACTGTGAACACAGGTTTCCAGGGCCAGGAGGAGGTAGAGACAAACCCCCTTTTCAAAGAAAGGAGCCAGTAAGAGCCTGCTGGAAGTAAATTCAGCGCTTCTGGAAAATGCCACAGTCCTGTTTTGGGAAGTACCCAGCCTGCGTTTTATTACTGCCTGGGCACCAGACATAGCAAATCATGCAGTGTTTCCTTCCAGCTCTCGGACTGGCTGATGGTGGCATGTCCAAGGCACCACCCACTACCGTGTTTGGCAGTCATGCTGGGAAAAATCAGTTGGTATGAATTGGGCAAAAGAAAATGAAAATGGAAGCGGTGTGCAGTGAAGTGAAAAAAGAAAGGTGTACAGTAACTCCTTTGAGTGGGAGAAAAAAGAACGGGAACGTGAGGGAGGAAGAGCTTGGGTGTGTGTTCCGCTCTGAGGGCAGAGCGCATACACAGACATGACCTCATCTGATCCTTTCAGCTCCGTCTGGTAGCCTCGTTTTGTAGATGAGTAAATGAAATCTGAGCAAGGTTCACAGATTTACTCACTGTCACAGAGACAGTAAATAGTAGGTCCTGCATTCAAACCCAGAACTGTGGGATTCCCAGCTGCATACTCTTTTAACTCGACTCCTTCCATGTCTGAAAGGGAGGAGCCAGGAGGCTGGGGTGCCTTCTCAGCTCCACCACTAACTGGCTGTGTGACCTTGGGCATGTTACTTAAATGCTCAGTTTCTTCATCTGCACAATCGACATGATAGTAGTATCTGGCTCCTTAGATGGTCAATGGGATTAAACGAGATAATACATGTAAAGTACTTAGCACAGGGCTTGGGGCATAGTAAGTGCTCCAGAAAGGCAGCTGCTCTTCCTTTGCAAGCACATGGGAACTATAGAAGAAAGGAGCACTGCAGGAAAATGTCAAACAGAAGAACTCGGAATGTTATTCCAGGTAAGAGACTATTCTAAAGGCATTCATTTCCCAGCCTTCCCCCACTCTGTATGGAATCACAAAGCTACGTTTCTCAGGCTCCTTCGCCAGCTTGTTTCTGGCCAATGCAAGGCTGTACCAGTCAGGGATCTCCAGAAGACAGAACCAATAGGCGACAGAAAGATGACAGATGATAGATAGATAGATAGATAGATAGATAGATAGATAGATAGATAGATAGATGATAGATAGATAGCTGGATGGATGGATGGATGGGTGGGTGGGTGGGTGGGTGGGTGGATGGATGGATGGATGGATGGATAGATAGATATAGATAGATAGATAGATAGATAGATAGATAGATAGATAGATAGATAGATAGATAGATAGATAGAATAAGATAGATAATGGATGGATAGATTACTGATAAATAGATTTATTTCCAGGAGCTGGTTCATGTGATCCTGGGGACGGGGATGGCAGGTCTAAAATTTTAAGGCAGGCTGGTAAGGCTGGAAACTCAGGCAGGAGTTGATACTACAGTCCTAAGATAAGGTAGAACCTCACTGTTCCCTCTTAAGCTCATCAGCTGATCGGATGAAGCCCACTATGCAGAGTCATTTCCTTTCTTTGAGGCCGACTGATTGTAAATGTCAGTCGTGTCTACAAAACACCATCATAGCAACATCGAGGTCAGTGTTTGATCATATAACTGGGTACTGTAGCCGATACAAGTTGACACAATACTAACGGTCACAGAGGCGTGGTCAGCGTTAGGAGGTGGAGGAGGGGGCAGCACAGCGTGTGCACGCACAGGCCTCCTCTGATCAAGACCAGGGCTGCTTCCGGGCGTCTGTGAATGGATGAGGTGCTAAGTAGTGAGTGGGCAGCTGCTGCTGATCGCAAGTCTGTCAGCACCCCACTGTTTTGTACTAGAAGCGTCTGTCTGAACACATTGGGGCTGGACAGTGGGGAGAGTCCAGGAGCTGAGGAGCGAAATTCCCACACATACACCCCGCCCCCTTTCCCTGCTTACGTGTTCCCCCAACCACTTCGCAAAAGGACTGTGCATCTGGATTGTTTATTTGCTTCTCTCTTCCGCCAAGAGTACAAGCTCCATGAAGGCAGGCAGTGCTGCCTCTTTGCTCACTGCTCTGTCTCCAGTGCATACGACAGTGCCTGGCTCGGAGTAGCGGCTCCGTGGACGTCAGATGGAGAGCAACCTATCATTGCCTTCTGACCCAAAGGATCTGCTTACAGGACCTGCTGCCACTATCAACTTTTAGCAGTGATGCTAATAGTCCAGGGCATGGCTGTTCTTCCAGAGTTCCCTGCACAGCAGCCCAGAGGGGTAGAACACTGGGAAACAGCCCCCATTCCATGTTAGGTAGGGGCAGGGGCGGGTTGAGAGACGGGCAAGGAAGAAAAGTGGTTTCTGTGGCCGGGAACACATAAGTCTGAGACTGAAAGCCATCAACCCCCCTGTGCGACTCACATGCCTGCACATGACACATGACACCCCTTGCCCTCTTTCCCACTAGTAATTAGAGCTAAAGGCTGTCTGACAGCAGATACCCCTCCCCTCCCTTCCACTTCCCCTCCTCAAGCCTTAACACCATTTGAGCTCTGCTCGCTTTCTTCTCCTCTCATCATCTCTCAGGCTCTGTCCCTTCTCCAGAGTTAATGAAGCGCAGACATGGAGGGAGGAACCGAAGCTGGGGGGCAGGGGGGGTCAACCTACCCTTCAAGGCCCCTTGCTCTCCATCCCCTGCAGGGCATTGCCCCGTGTAAACCACCAGGCCTGATGATTCAGTAACAGTTCCAGCAGGCACTGGAGCCCCAGTCCTCCCCCACTTCTAGCTGAATGAAGTCACCTTTTCCCTCCTCCCTCCAGCCCAGCACACTCTGGTTTCCCCTGTTCAAGCCAATGACCAATGGCTCCAGCTCAAAGCAACAGACTCCTCATTGCAACCTTTTCACTCTCCAAGGTCTAGATCGAGTCCCACTTCTCCACTAACACCGACGCTCACAGATGGACCACTTCTTAGAAAGGACAAAAGCCTTATCACTATGGCTGTGCTGTTTCCTTCTGTGCTTCTTCCTTTCTCCATCCAGACTCTAAAGCCCTCTGCACATTCCCCATTTCCTCCCACCCCATCACCTAGCCCAGATGTGGGACATGGTGTGTGATCAACACATAAGGTTCCATTGCTTCATGGACCTCACCTGGGGGAAGCCATTTCCTCCCAGTTCCCAGCCAGTACGCTAACAGAATAAAAGGGCCAATCACACTAAGAGCTTAGCCGAGACTCCCAGCCATCTGTACTCCTTTTAATCACCATAAAAGTAACACATGTTCGTTTTTAAAAATTTGGAACATACAGAAAATAATTTTTAAAAGTCACATGTATTCTGGTATATTTCCTGCCACTGCAAATATGCACATTTTCAGGGAAATTGGAATCACGACAGTTTTTTTTCAATTGGAATATGAACATATTTCTCTATTAAGATGCTCACAAATATGACAGTTTTTGATCCTTATTTTCCCTATATTATTTTACAGGAAATCTTTTCACATTAAATAATTTTCATGCTGTTAAACACCTTTCAAACATGTCATTTTTGTCAGCATGTGGATGCACCTTGCGGTACTGCCCTGTCTTTGGGGCACTCTAGACGCGTCCTGTGCCCCGTCGTCTCCAGGCTGTGCTCCACCGTTTAGCCCCATGATGTGTCTCCACAAAACCCTGCCTTACCTGGACTGGCCCCTCCACCAAACTCCTAAGCTCTCTCTTCCTCCTTTATTCTCAGTCTTACCAAAGAAGCACATAATCCTTAGGACTTTCTCAGCCACCACTCACCCCCTGCCATGGGCCCCAACTATGGTCAGACTCACCCAAGACGCTGTACCCACTCAGCCTTCCAGAAGGTTCTAAGTGCCCTAACACCCAGGGCTGGTGCCAGTTTCTCAGTATTCTCTTCCTTGTCTGCTTTACCTCTAAGGGACCTATGGTCACACCCTTCTTCCTGAACCCCACCCCTCTCTGGGCCTCCAGGACAGGGTCCTGCCTTGCTTCCATCTTTCTTCCTCTCTTTTGCTGCCATCTCCACCCCAACCCTCAGATGGGGAGGGACCGCAAGCCTCTCCTCGTCCTCTTTTCTCTTCTTGACCAGCCTGGACACACCACTGATGTGCAGCAATGAGAGCCGAGTAAGGTGGTGCTGGGGGGATCAGAGTCACCTGTGTGTCTACAGGTGGCTCCCACTCAGCCCTTGACAAGCTGTCGTCTCTAGGGCCTGACGTGACATCTTCAGAGCCTCTTTTCTGTTTTGGGAGGGCTCACTCTGGGCCTTAGGCAAGCTTGCCTTTATTTATAAAGGTCAGTTCTCTCTTTTGGGGGACTTTAGGGGCTTAGTAGAACCAGCTGGCACTGGAGCAAATAGCCAGAGCCCTGATTTCTAAGAAAAACAGTGTCTGGGTTCACTTTCTAGCTGTGCAACCTTGGGGCTTGGGCAAGTTACTTACCTCTTTGTGCCTCAATTTCCTCACCTGGGAAAACAGAGATGGAGTAAGATTTACATGAATCACGGGCACAACATGCTTACAACAGTACCTCGTGGGCAGTGAGCATTTACCAAACGTTAGCTGTTACTACCAAGGCTCAGATCCTTCTCTCAGGCACACGAGGAGGCAAAAAAGGATCCCTGCTTCACCCATGTCTCCAGAATGAAGGGTCCTGGGGGTCAGAGAGGGATGTCATGGTCCGAATAGATCAAGGAAGACAAGATTGGGAAGGTTGCTTTCCAAACCGTAAGTATGATCTTCCTCTCTCCCTTGCATGTTTGGATTTGTGAATATGTGACTGTGTCCCCACTTCACCTCTCATGCCGGGTTGTGAGACTCTTGTAGACTTGACCTTGCTGTGCTGATCTTTGCATCTCCAGGGCAGGCTGCACACATCAGGCACTCCACTGATGTGACAAATGGAATAAGCTAAGGGAGGTATTAGAAGAAAGAAAAGTAAGGTCAAAAAAGCCAAGGGTGAAATCATCAATGTTTGCAATTCTCGACCAATCTAGGAAGTTAGCTTCCTGATAATTCTGAACTACAGCTACTTGGACTGAACAGAACAAAGAGCTGTGGGTTCTCAGACTATAGGCAGTTTGCTTTCTGTTACAGCAATGCCCCCACCCCCACCCACCCCGACACACCATTGGTTAGGAAGGCAGCGCGGGGGGAAGAGAAAAGAAAAGGAGTATGTTTTCATGGACATGATTTTGAGATGTTGGAAAATGAGCACAGATGGTTATTAATAAATTTAAAATGAGATTCAAGTGACACCTGGGGACTCATCAGACACTGAGTTGTGCGTTAGCTGGACAGAAATCATCAGAGTATTTCTGTCACCGATAGGTGGAGTTTGCGGAAAACTACACCTTGACTCAGAATTAGTGAAGTGGGGAGGATGACACACCTTGTTGGGATCATCAGAGGAGATGGTGAAGTCAGTGCGGGCCATCTCAGGGCCTCCTGGGTGGCCTTGTGGGGCCCTCTCCCCCTTTGGTGTTGCCCCAACCCCTCATCTGCTGGGCCCTTGTGTTGTGCAAACCCCCAAAATGGGGCTTCAGTTGGACTGTTAACTGTGCTTCAGACCTGTCCCCCACCCCCCACACCCGTTTCCTTAGCAACCTGGCCCAAAATATATTGCCAGTGTAGTGTGTTGAATAGTGGCCCCCTCAAAATTCATTTTCACCTGGCACCTCAGAAAGTGACTTTATTTGGAAATAGGGTCTTTACAGATGTAATCAAAGATCTCAAGATAAATTAGTTAAGGATCATAAGGGCCCTAAATCCAAGGACTGGTGTCCTTATTAGAAGAGTAGAGGACACACAGAAAGACACAAAGAAGAAGACCGGCAGGAGAGATTGGAGCGATGCTGCCACAAGCTAAGGAACGCCTGAGGCCACCAGAGCTAGGAGAGGTCAAGGATTCTTTCCCAAACACTTCAGAGGGAGCACGGCCCCGCTGACACCTGCATTCCAGACTTCTAGCCTCCAGAACTGGGAGACGATAACTTCCTGTTATTTTAAGCCACCAAGCTGGTGATGTTTTTATTTAATAGCCACCCTAGGAAACTAATACAGCCAGTAGGATGCTAGTAACTGAAAATGGGTAAATCTGGTGCCTTCAGGAGCGTTTATACTTTAAAGTATAAACTTGAGAACTGATACCTTAAACCCAAGGGGATAAATCTCAGCTGGTGGAGTTTCCAGAAGTATAGTGAGTGAGTGGGGTGTTGAGGTAGGGGGTCCTCTCCAAGTTACCTCAGAATGGTACACGATGCTTCCGTCTATGTAGCCCCAGCAAGTGGGTGTGAATACCTTAGAAGGTGGTAAGAAGTTAATGGACATTCATATTCTAGTTTCCCAAGTCATTACTCATGTTGGCTTCAGATGAAAGTTTAATTTCAGACTGGAACAATTAAGGACCTATGTAGAAATTGCGCTAAAAATGCTTAGAAAAATAAGGAACGATATTAGGCAAGAAATTTGCTCTTTGATGTGTAAACATTGACTGATCTATTTTCAAAGAACTGCATTGAGAGGTAAGACATACAAACGTGATCTAAAGTAGAGGTTAACTAC
This sequence comes from Rhinolophus sinicus, assembly GCF_036562045.2. Classification (NCBI taxonomy): domain Eukaryota; kingdom Metazoa; phylum Chordata; class Mammalia; order Chiroptera; family Rhinolophidae; genus Rhinolophus; species Rhinolophus sinicus. Next base: position 13,999,389 of record NC_133758.1, on the reverse strand, counting down.
GCTACCTATGAAGTGGTCTGAAAATGAAAATTTCTCCTAACTCTGAACAGACCTTTAGCTCTAACTGCGAATTACATTCACTATAGAGAAGAGGACCATGTGAGGGGACACCATGGGGACGCTGTCAGCAATGCTGCTTCACCCTTAGCTGCATGCATTGCACCTGGAGCACTTTGCAGGCTGGACAATTCTGATTCAGTCGTTTTGGGGTAGAACCTGAGATTCTGCATCTCGAACAAGCTCCATTCAACTGAGACCACACTTGGAGAACTACTGTTATATTGTTCATTAACTACAACAACAACCAAAATTACGAGAGAGAGAGAGAGAGAGAGAGAGAGAGAGAGAGAAGGAACTTTTATATTAAAAAGACAGAGCTATATCAACCACTACAAACTCGTGCACACGTGTGTGTGCATATGTGTGACAACCCAGGAAATTTGAACACGGAATGGATATTTGATGATCTTAAGGAAATAGTGTCCATGTTTTAGGTGTGGTAAGTTTTTTTTTTTTTTTTTAAAGAATACACTGCAATATTTATGGATGAGAGAAGAAGATGCCTGGGGTTTACTTAAAAACAACTCAGAGAGTAGGTAGGCAGGAGTATAGGTGACACGTGGTTGGCCATGAACTGATGAAACTGGGCAATGGGGACATGGAGATTCCTTATGTTATGCTCTCTCCATCTTTCTGTATATATCTGACACTTTGCATCATAAAATGTTAAGAACAGATAAATCACCAGAGGGTAAGGGGGGAGGGCGGTGGTAGATGAGGGTAAAGGGGATCAAATATATGGTGATGAAAGGAGAACTGACTCTGGGTGGTGAGCACACATTGTGATATGTAGATGATGTATTACAGAATTGTACACCTGAAATCTATGTAACTTTACTAACAACTGTCACCCCAATAAACTTTAATTTAAAAAAAAGAATAAATAAATCAAGCAGAGGGTCATCTTTAGATTCATCTACTGTATATGCAGGGCCCACTGTGTGAGGCATTTGCACATGTATTTCATTTAACTGTCACAACACAACTACCCGATTTTATGGAGGTTCCCTTGGAGTAAATGACTGACTGGCCTGATGGCACACTACTAGTCGGTGGTAGGGTTGGGAACTCACATCCAGGCTTTCTGATTTCAAGTATAGTGCTCATTCCATTGTGTCAGTGGTTATCACACCTAAGGAAACAAAAGAGTCACCCGGGGAGCTTATTTAAAATGCAGACTCCAGGCCCCCCACCCAAGTTTCTCTGATCCAGAGGATTTGGGGTGTGGCTCAAAAATTGGTATTTTTAGTAAGTCTCCCCAGATGATGGTAACGCAGGTGAGTGGGAGGCTGCACCTTAAGAGACATGGCCCGAGAGCGTTCAGCCAACTGGAATGAAAAGGACAGAACATGCAGCCTTCCAAGTTCAGACGCTCAAGAGAGGATTTGGTCAATCGTCGATTCCTTCTGCACTGGGGTGATGAATCCGACTTTGGCTGGGTTTCTGGGCTCTGCCTGAAGGGCTACATCATCAATGCTGTACTGAGGTGGAAAGGACAGGGTTCGAATCACCTAGAACAATCTCCTGCAGGGTGCAGAGCAGAAAGGGGCGTTCAACTCATGAACAAATACCAAATACCATACTTCGCTTAGAGGAGAAGCTTCCCAAGGTTGTGAACATCAGTTGTTTTCCTCCTTTGCCTCACAAAGGAATGAGTTCTTGTCTAATTCTAATCTTGTCCCCTGATGCCTGCCAAAGCCTTCAGTTAATAGTCTGGAGTTCTCTGTCTTCTCTTGGAAATGCTAATAGAGCAGCTGGCAGGGGCGAGTGTGGGGGGAGGATGTTATTAAGTTCCTTTAGAGATGTGGGGAGACAAAGTTAACTCCCCTCCAGATACCCTGTCTCTCTGATGGAGAAGGCTCCTGGGACCCGGTCTCATTATTTTCTAATGAGCAGGATTCAGAAGGCAGATTATGCCCTCTAACTCAGCGGTTCAGTACCTCAGCTACGTATTTTTGTACCATCTGGGAAATAACTCTGAACACCTAGGGCCCCGTCCAGGCCATCATATCAGAATAACTACAGTGGGATCCAGGTGTTTGCAGTTTTTGGAACTTCCCAGGTGATTCCTAAGTGCCCAGATGTAGGAACTAGAAAATCATTTGTAATATACAGTCCTGGCTGTGCAAAAGTTGGCAGTGAAGTTGGGGGAACAACATAGGCCAACATAAATGTGAAAATAGTAATGAAAGGATTACTTGAGACATTTTATTGCAGTCACTTGTCACCTGTGGACCTACTGAGGGGTTTCAGAAGAGAGAGCAGTTATGGGGGCTCTTAGGAGGCTTTCCTTACGAGGCTGACCTTGCAAGTATGAAAGATTTGGGCAGTGGAAGGAGAGAAGAGGGCAGAGAAGGACTAAGGTGTGACTTCTCCAGGTAGGGGGAGAGGCCCACACTCAAGTTTCCATGCCGAGCTTCACGATGTGGAGTCCTCCACTTCTAGAACACACTGACATTTTAGGATATCTCATTTTTAATTCCTCACTGAGACTCCAAAAGATTTATTGGAAAAAAACTGTACCCTGAATTAGGAAATCAAATGAGGATGGGCAAACCTCAACCTCTCTGGCCCTCCATCTCTGTTAAATGAGAGGTAGGAAGTAAGAGAACTGCAAGGCCCTCTTTCCACCTGAGAATCTATAATTCAGGTCCCAGGACCATGTGATATAGACTCTTTGTAAAATAAATCTTGTGAAGTTATAATTTATATATCGTAACTGCACCTATTTATTGTGAGTGTCTATTTTGATGAGTTTTCACACCATTTGTATATCCATGCAATTACCACCATAATCAAGTAAGAGGACATTTTCATTACACCCAAAATTTCCTCTATGCCCCTTCCCAGTCAATTGTCACTCCCCCCTCTCCAGCCCTAGGTAACCACTGATCCAATGTCTGTCACTATAAATTAGATTTGCTTTTTTTCCAGAGGTTAATAAATTATGTGATTAACATAATCTTTTGATTCTGGCTTCTTTCATATGGCATAATCTTTTGAAATTCATCCATCACTATATATTAGCAGTTTGTTCCTTTTTAATACTAAAGAGCATTCCATTGAATGGACATACCACATTTGTTTATACATCAGCTATTAATCTGATTTCTGGGCTATTATGAATAAAACTGCTATGAACTTTTATGCCTAAGTTTATGTGTGAACATATATTTCCATTTCTCTTGGGAAAATACTTAAGAGTGGAATTGTTTGCATGGTTACATGTCAAGTAAAATATTTAACTTGATAAGAAGCTGGGAAATCTTTCCAAAGTGGCTATACATTTCGCATTTTCACCATTAATATGTAGGTGTTCTATTTGCTCTACATTTTTGTTAATACTTGGTATTGTCAGTCTTTTTATTTTTGCCACAGGGTCTGCTTTGAGCTTACATTATACGTTATGCTTACACAGCAAGGGACAGAAGGGCCCTCAGGGCATTTCAGCGGGACCCTTGTATCATGCTGCTTGGCCCTAGGACAGATTTGGCTTTGTAAAATATAGGTGACTCAATGTTGTTTGAGGTCCAGATACCCTGGTCAGTTTCGCTGGAAGTTAACATCACGGTGACCCTGGTGAATTGACTCAATCTTTACCATCTACAATGAATGCGGCTTTAAGTTCCTCTGCAGTCTGGTTTCATAGGCCCAGTACTCCAGCCGTGCCTCCCTGGGCTCTGCTAGAGGGCTCCTGACATATTTTTAATGAAGAGAGGCCGCCTTTGGGTAGCAAGATGCTTTTCTTCCCACTTGTGCCAACCCCTTCCTTTTATGACATGTTTTAATGAGGGGGGATGAAAAGAGAAAATGAGTGCCAGATGTATCCGAAATGGGTCTCAACAATAATTACTTTCTGCAGTGAAATTATGGAAATTCTCCATTCAATACACTTTGGGAAAGGCTGGCAGGAGAGAAATATGTGTTCCTGAAAGCACAACTGAATGAGCACATTTTAAAGTTCTAGCCTAAAAAAAAGATTTCTGAAACCATTAAGGAAAGCCGAAGTTGAACATGCCCCTTCCACTTTTTAAAAGAAAAAATAGGAATTGAACCTCAGTGACGAAGGTCAACGATCAACCCTACTAGTAACGGATTCCTCCCACTCTGGACTCTAAAACAGAAGGGAAGATGATGTGTTCCACCCAGCCACCTCAACTTCGCAGGAATTTAACTGAGGGAACATTCGTCAGACACTTATCTAGAATCCCGGGACTGGACCACTCTGGCCGAGCAGCTCACTCCTCCTGGGCCAGACAACAGCTCATCTATGGCAAAGAGCTGGAGTGAAAATGAACTGTATCTCCGTTCTTGGAGGATGACCACCAGAAGGGCCAGGGCTGCTGACTCCCCCAGGGAGACCTGCTGCATCCATCTAGAGATCCTGATGCTCCCCTGAGCAGCCCTGGCCCCTGCCTGCAAAGCCCAGTATGTGAGTCCCCACCCGCGTCAGCCTTATGCAAGGGCAGCAGAGGCCAACTTGAAGTAGGGGCCTAGAAAGCCCAGCCATCCAGACTGCCCACCTCAAACTGCTACCAACAGCCATTTTCCTTTCCTTTCCTCATGTACCAACGTCACTGCCCCTCCTGTGAAGTGAGGTAGTCTACAGGAAACACAAATTGCAGAACATAGAATTAAACATCAAATCTAGAGCAAACATTTTATATGGGAGGGCAAGTGTGAATGTGTCCACAGTTCTAATCATCGGTCAGAACTTTCCTACCTTTCAGCGAGGTTCAGTTCATATCTTTTCTTTTGAAAAAAAAATGGTTATCAATGTCAATATCTCGATTGTGATATTGTACTATAGTTTTGCAAGATGCTACTACGGGGGAAATTGGGTAAAATGTACATGGATCTCTCTCTCTCTATTATTTCTTATGACTGCATTTGGATCTACAATTATCTTAAAATCTAAAGTTGAATTAAAAAGAAATGGAAGGGCATACAATCCTAAAGAGATACAGTAAAGTATGGATTTGGCTTGAGTTTCAGGGAGGCCAAAGTGAAAAGGGAAACAAGATGATTCGTGTATTATAAGGAATTGGCTCGTGTGACTATGGAGGCTGAGAAATACTGCCATCCATAGTCTTGAGAAACAAGCGAATTGATGGTGTAAGTTCAGGTCTAAGTTCCTAAGGCAGGAGAAGACTGATGCCCCAGCTTGAAGACAGTCAGGTAGAGAGCAAATTTTCTCTTGCTCAGCCTTTGGTTCTTCTCAGGCCTCCAACGCAGTGGATGAGCCCCACCCACACTGGGGAGGGCAATCTGCTTTCCTCGGTCTACCCACTCAAGTGATCGTCTCACCCAGAAACACCCTCACAGACACACCCAGAATAATGTTCAGCCAAATTTCCACGCACCCCGTGGCCCAGTCAAGTTGACACATAAAATTTACCATCACAACCTCAAACAAAGTCATTCGCCTCTCTGTGCCTCAGTTTCCTCACGTGTAAAATGGGCACGATGATAGTGCCTTCCTCACCCACTTGGGGAGACATTCGAGAGCACTAGAATGTACAAAATTCTTAGAAGAATGGTTGGAATACAGTAAGTGCCCCAGCTCCCAGGGAAGGACAAGTAGGAAAGGAACAAAGAGAAATTAGACAAGGGTTTCCGAGCTAACCTGGCCCCAGTATCCCCTCTCCTTCTTTCTCTTTCTCTGTTTTGCAGAATTTCTGATACCGATATTTGAAAAGGTTCTGATTCCCCAGAGCGACACCTCCTTTACATCCCATTTTCAGCGAGAGTCTAATTGTACCACACACACACACACACACACACACACACACACAGGATGTCTGATCAGGAGCAAGGCAGCGAGAGGGCTGGGTGGGTCTCCGGGACTTCACTGTCTGCTGCCCTGACATTTGATAGCGTGGGAGCGGAATGGCCGCCTCCCACACCGTAATTGCTGTTGACAAAACACAAGAAGCCCAAAGGCATTTCCCCAGTGCCGCCCCAGCTCCCTCCCTCCCGATGCTGCTGTGCTTACAGAAATGATGGGCAGAAAGTACCTCCGCGGACGCAGTTGGGCAGTAACATCACAAGCTGGGGGTTCTGCTACACAGTCCAAGAGCAAGGAGGCAGGATGAGGTGGCGGCAGAAATGGTTTATGGGAAAGAAGTCTCCCCTTTACACACAAATATCTAAAAACTATTAATTTGGGGGCAGCAGCAAGGAAGAAATACATGAAAGGAAAATTGATTTCTATTTAAATGGTATGTTTTCATCACCTTTCTTCAGACCCTAAGCATTCATCTTTGAGTACCTGTGCTAATTGATTTCAAATGCAATTCAACGCAATGGCTGTAGAATAATAAATCTCAGGCAAAGAGGCTAAGGGGGAACTTGAGCCGAACGGGAGGGGGATGTAACCTGTGGCCTTTCAAAGGTGTGTCTGTGTCATCCTGGTGTGAGCTGGCAACGGGCCCCTGATGGGGGGTGGGACAGAGCTGGCAGTAGGAGCTGCTCCGTTGTTTGTGTGGTGAGTAATCCCTGGAACTTGAAATTGTGCAAAGAAGTTGAATAATCACGAAAAAGTGATGCACCGGCTCCTGAGAATAGGTAATTAATCTAAAATTCCAATGCATAGACAAAGTTTCCTAAGACAGACTAAAGTATAAGTGGACCTAATGGTCTCTTTCTGATACGGATATCACTTCATTCTTTATGATAAGCATTTCAGTAGTTATATAAGTACATTTAAATTTAGAATAGTTGTTTCTGTTTTATACATGAAATGAGCTGTGTCCTCATGGCCCTTCCTATTACTTTCACGTTCATTCATTCATTCATTCATTCGTTCACTGTCTCTACCCTCATGTAGCTTACTGTTTAGTGGAAGAAGACAGACATTCAACAGCTGAGCATTTCTTCCTGTGTTGTGGGGATATGATAAGAGGGATCTAAAGCAGAAAGCCCTGGCGACTGGCTAAGCTTTCATTTCCCCAGTTTACCCATCTCCCACCTGCCAAGCCCCCATGGGGCTATTGATTCCTGACACGCCGGCCAGCCATGATGTAACTCACATGTCATGATATCAGTCAGTGTGATGCTGACAAAGGCAAAGGAACCCCTCTGGCTCACGCTGAGAGTTCCTCCTCTCCCACCCACTGCCCACTGTAGCCAGTTCCTGAATTACCTTTACAGCTGGGAAAAGGTACCAGCAGCCAAAACACCTCACGGAGAGCAGCAGATAAATAGCATTTCTATGGGGCCCGTTGATCTCCCCTCTGAGCAATGTAACAGACAGGGAGGTGGGGAAGCAGCAGAAAAAGTGCTTCCTCACTGCTGGTGACCTCTCTTCTGAGGGGCAGGGGTATATCCCTAAGTCAATCTGTGACTCGCTGAAGCCACACTCCCTGCTAACAGTCCCTGGTGACAAACCCCTAACTCCATAGCGCCAAAACAGGAGGAAGAAAAGAAGGCGGGAAGTAATTTGGAATAGGAAAGAACAGGTATTAACAAGCTGGACTTAAAATACCCATTAGGTGATTAAGGGGGATTAGACTGGTATTATTTCTGCAGCTCTCCTCGGAAAGCTGTGAGGGAGGCAGAGACTCCACAGCCAAAGTTTCCCTTCAGTTCTGGTAGAAACATCCAATGACTCATCTTTCACTTCTCAAGAGCCAACAGGCACTGAAAGAGTATTTCTTGGTCTTTCTTCTGGACTGGGCAGAGTACAGATCTCATCATGAAGAAAATCAACCTTTTCCCTGCTGAGGGCGAGTTCTGGCCCCTCATTCTTCTGCTCCGGGTTCTGTGCTGTGAGGGGTTCTGTACTGTGGGGTCGTAACTCTGTGCCTGTCTTGGGGGTGTTCTCAGTTTAAAATTCTATCACGCAATTGCGCTGGTGGGAAAATCCTCCCTCTTGGCACGGCATCCCATAATACACTAACCCTGAGAGCAAGTTTAGGGAGTTCTTCATGATTACATGAGGACAGGGAGGACCCCGGACCAAATGTCACTGAGCTCCACAAAGGCAGCTCTTGTCACCCCCCATGGCCTCTCAGAGGAACAGCCCACCAGTGTCCCCTGGTTTGAGCGCGGCCCACGAGAGGCCAGGGCCAGACCTCACAGAGAGTGAAGGCCAGGACGCTGATCCTGCTTCCTAAGCTCCCCTGCTCTAGGTCCTGCGCCCTCCTCACTCCTCCTGCCCCTTGCTGAGGCCCGGTTTCCCAGCACCCCTTCCTGGAGCCCAACCTTGGGTCTCTCACTTACCCTTCACCAGGCGTCCATTCAAGGGGGAATCAGCATTTTAACTGCAATCTATATGCCTTGAGCTGAAGGGAGGGACTCTAACCAAGGCAGACAGGGTGGGGCTTTCCCACATAAGGGGACATTTTTGGTGCTGCTGGAGCCACACCACATGGGGTCCTGACGCATGTTACACATTGCTGTGGTTGAAATCTGCTGAATCTCCTACCCCTTTGCCCCAGTGGAGCAAGATGGCATCCAATGGATATAAAACTCCAGAATGGTGCCAGCTCACTGTAGGAGGCTCCCTCCTGAGTGCTCAAAACTTGTGGGTTCAGGAGGCCCTCTGAACTCTCTTCAGTAGGTAAAACTTTAAATATTTGCACACAGCTCTCCTGCCCCTCCCAGACCACCCTTTCCTGAGCTCGGGCTCTCAGGACTTCCAGTGGTTTTCGTGGCCTCCAGAACCTTTTCACTCTGGACCTTCAGGTTTGCTTCAGATTGTCACATATAGGGCCAAGTGTTCCCAACAGGCTAGAAGGAGGCCTTTTGGATGAGAGTCAGGAAACTCAAGGCACTTGTCTCTGCAACTCATTCATCAGGGGAGGAGATGATTCCTAGTTTTCAGGGATGGGTAGTGACCCACGTGGGTTTTTTTTCCCTTTATCTTCAATGTAATCCAATTCAATTACATCAACAGGTATTTACTGGGCATCTCTTAGATGCTAGGCCCTGAGGTGACAGAATAAACAAGCTGAACTGGTCCCTGCCCTCCTAGAACAATTATTCTAGAGGATGAAACGGAGGGGATGGGGAAAGAGAACAGTCTAGTGCAGTGCGATGAGTACACTGGCCAGGGAAGCAGAGAGTGCCGTAGGGACCCTGGCTCTTGATGGAGGTCAGGAATGGCGATCAGTGAGAAAGAAGCGATGTCCAAGCTAAAACTTAGAGGATGCGCTGGAGTTAGCAGGCACAGAGGATGGTGTCGAAGGGGAGAACACGACTGCAGGAAGAAAGAAGAACACGTGCATAGAGTGAGGCAACAGATTGCTTGGCATAGTATGAGGAACTGAGAAACGTTGGACGATGGATGATGGGGAAATGAGGAGAAATGAGGCTGGAGAAATCATGAGTGTGCAAATCACAAAGGGCTTCGCAAGCCTGACTAAGGGTTTGGGCTTCATCGCTCCTAAGGGCACTGAGAGGCCAGTGGGAAGTTTTAAATAAGGGAGTGATGAATTCAGAGGTGCGTTTGAGAAAGATCTTCCCGGCTGCAATAGGACAGGAGGTGAGCAGAGAGTGGAAATGGCAGCAGGGAGATTCGGTCAAAGCAACTGCAGAACCCAGGCTAGAGATGCCCCGGGGAGTACGGGGGGGACAGAGACAAGGAGGGGCACGGGAAAGTGACTGAGAAGGACAATTGATGTTCTGACTGTGAGCTGTGACGCCATTCCCTGGAATAGGGGACCTCAGAAGAAGGAATCTGGAGGGGGGTACTCTCCCCACTGTCAGCCTATGTGCTGGTGGAGCCGTGTGCCCTGTGCCACAGCAGGCTCTAAGGGAATTACAGGACCCTGAACTCCTCGTCATGGGTTGATACATCATACTCTCCATTGGGTCCTCAGCATCTGGCACAGAATTGGTGGTAAAAATTATTTACTACACGCATGCATGAATGAATACATGAATGCATTAATAAATGAATATAACACGGAGTGTCTGACTTCAAAGTTCTTAGAGGCTTCTTGCAAGACAAGATTATCCCACATCAAACAATTAAAGAACAGCACAAGATAGAACATAATTAAGTTCTAAATCATCTGGTTCAGGCTATAAGCGCTGGAGTTTCAGAGAAGGGAAAGATCAATGTGGGCTGCCGGAGTTAAGGACGGCTTAAATATAATTCCCCAACATTACAGTACCCTGGAAACAACAGCGCTGGTCTTAAACTGAAGAGAGATGAAAGCCAACACATAGAGACTTATTTACCCAGCATTGTACAGTAGACCACCATGATATTAGGGGACTGAATTAATAACACTGGCCTTGGGAGGTTAATGCTGTTCAGCTGGATTTGTTCCTGTACAATTAATAATGGGTTCTGATGCAATTAATTTCTCACTGTATGCTTTTTGTGAAGATTCTTTTTCATTACAGTGAAATTCACATAACATAAAATTACCCATTTTAAAGTATACAACTCAGTGGCATTTAGTACATTCACGCAGTTGTATAACTGCCCCCTCTATCTAGATTCAAAACATTGTCATCACCCCAAAAGAAAACCCTGTTTACTACATTCTTCAATGAGCAAAGCAATATGGTGGACTGAAAAGAGCCCTGCAATACAGGACCTTGAGTTCTCATCTGAGGTCTGTAATCAAGTGGCTCAAATTTGACCCGGGCCAAGTCACCAATGACTTCAGGGCCTCAGTTCCATCCTTTGTAAAAAGGGGGGTTTGATTAAGATGATGACCAGGGTCTCTTCTAGCTTTGTAACACTGCAATTACCAGTGCAGTTGTCTTTCACCTTTGAAGATGATTAGCATAAAAATAGATTTATTGGTTGACTACAAAAGAAATCACAGTAAATGTGTGTGTGTGTGTGTGTGTGTGTGTGTGTGTATGTATGTGTGTTTAAGGGGCAGAGGTGGGAGGAAGGGGAAGTAAGCAGCTGAGGCTAAAATAGAACCAGAACGAGATCTAGGTGAAGAGAGTGGCTTTTGGGCCAGATTATCCAGCTCGCTGACCTGGTTTCTGATTGATTGTATATTTTGGTGTTTAAACCCCTTAGTGGACTCTGGTTGAATTCAGCGATGGGAAGAGCTTATTCCAGAGCTGCATTATCCACTACCAACGAGCTGTGTTTGTATCCTGAATAATTTCATATCTAATCCCAATGCTAAAAATTTTTTTCTCTTTCTTCCTGCCTCAAATCTTTAATTACCACTTTTCTTTACCAAGTTTGCCATGCACATCTTATGGAAAGAACCTGTTCCTAGTCCTTCAAATAATTTCAACCGTGTACAGAGGCTTTATAGTCCAAGAAAATGCATAGATTCTCAAAACTAATGGAGCAAGAAAAGCGTGACCATACGCTAGGTGCCCTGGGCTCATGGAGAGTCTTCTAAAATTCAGTTGCTATTTGGATGTAGTTCATTGCCAAAATTTGATCTTTTGTGAAGAATCTGTTCAAGAATCTTGTCTATTATACCACTGGGTTTTCCTGCCACATTTTTTTTTATTGTTTTGTAAGAATATCTCTATATAGTCTAGATCTGAGCCCTTTGTTATTGTAAGTGTTGCAAATATTTCCACAGTGGCTTGTCTTGACACTTTTAAAGCTGTCCTTTGATGAGCAGAAGTTCTAAATTTTCTTGTAGTCCAATTTATTAACCTTTTGTTTTATGGCTAGTACTCTTTGTATCCTGTTAAAGAAAACTTTGCCTACCCTAAAATCATGAAGACATTTTTCTGTGTTATCTTCTGCTTTAAAAACAAACAAGCAAAACAAAACTATCTTTTCTCCTGGTGTGCGGTGCCATCTTTGTAAAAATTGCAGTGTCTGCATATGTGTGAATTTGTTTCTGAACTTCCCGTTCTGTTGCTTTGGCCTATTTGTCTATCCTTTTGCCAGTTCCACACTGTCTTAATGACTATAACTTTATAAGTTTTGATATCTAGTAATAAAAAGTTCTCTACCTCAGTTTTCTTCTTTAAGTGTTCAGCTTCTACAAGGGATGGTATATACGTATATTTGGTTCACCCTTACTTCCAGGTGTTAGCCCTTTGGGTTCCCACTCTAACGTGGGGTGGGGTTTAACAATCGCCCTTCCTTGCTGTACCCCCAGATTTTATCTCCCAGCCTTATAAGCTCCCCTCAGCTTCTTGGTCTCTGTCTTTTGAGATAAGCAGGTACTTCTATGGTCAAACTCGACCCCCCAGTGCCAAGCTCACCTCTCTGGGCTTTCTTCTCTGGTTGGCTCTCAGCATCATACTTTTTCAATGCCTTCAAACTGATACCTTTTAGGTCCTGTCCAGGTCCTCTAGTTCTAAGTGAGAGGTTTAGTCTGAATTATGCAGTCTGCCATTACTGAAGACAAAATTTCTTTTCCTCTTTAATATTTAAGCATATTTGGAAATGTTCATAATAAAATACATTTTTTTTAATGCAAAGAAGAAAGTGATCTCTTGTTCACATGACTTTGGGTCACTACGTAACTTCTGAATCATTAGATGCTAATGACTGTTTGCTAATGAAGTGCTAACAAAATGTTTTGATGCTGGCAGCTGTCCTCTGAGCAGAAATGCCTGACAGAGGCAGAGGTTGGAGCCACACCTAGAGATGGTGCCACCTGGACCACCACTTCTGACATGTGAGCAGCCCAGACAAGTGAGGCAACTGAGTGCCAAGTACTTAGAACTAAGAGGGAAAAGAGCTTAACTGACCGATTTTTTTTCACTTTGCGAAGCATTTCTTTGGGCTATGTCAGAAGCACCTTATCTTGACATGTATGTCACTGAGGCCTTTGCTGTTCTCATAGGTGGGTTTTGAGATACAGAAAAACTACTTCAGGTGTGGTTTTGGAAATAAGATTTTTGATGTATTATTAATGAAAGCTGACATTTAATGAGGTCTTATGCTATGGCTGGGACTATCTAAGAGCTTAAATCTATTCTCTTACTTAACGCTCTATTAATATCCTGCTATTAACGTCACCACTCTTGTTTCATAGGTGAGGGTACTGAGGCACAGTCAGGTTAATTTACCTGCTCGGGATCACACAGCAATTAAATGGCAGTGCTGGCTTTTAAACCCTGGCAGGCTGGCTCCAGCAACCAAACTCTTAACCACTAGGTTCTACTGTTTCTCCTTAAAGAGTTGGATTTAAAAACCTGCTTCTCACTTAGTTTTACATTTAGCTTATAAATCACGTTATTCTATGTGTAAGTCTAACAAATTTTAACAACCACTTTAAGGGAGACTTTGATTCATGGGTGATTCCATTTATAAACCTGGTTAATTAAATTCCTTTAAATATTTTAAACTGCAGTTATAGATTTACTATGTTCCATTTCCTTTTAAAGTACCTGATTTGACTGATTTAACAAACAAAAACCTCCCAGCTACCTATATTCTTATAAATCTAATAAATTAAACTTATGATTATGGTGAACGCTAGGTTCTCCGAGATGTTTTAACTCTGTATGTTAATTTCATAAGGTTTCCATTTAAGATCACAAGCCTAATGACTCACTCAGCTCACATTTTAAAACTCAGCTCACAAGGCAGAACTGTTACTACAGAAGACAAATTCTCTTAAACGTTACAAACTTAAGTGACCAATATGCACAGAATTCCCTAACACAAAAATACCAGTTTGATTTTTTAAACAGTTATATTTTTAATTTTAAAAACTCTTGGATTCATGGAATAAGATTCTGCCATAAGAAAAGATGAAATAGTGCCATTTGCAACAACATGGATGGACCTTGAGATTATTTTGCTAAGTGAAATAAGTCAGACAGAAAAAATCGAGAACCATATGATTTCACTGATATATGAGGTATAAAACTGAAAGCAATAAAGAACAAGACAAACAAAGAAAAAAAACTCATAGACACAGACAATAGTTTAGTGGTTACCAGAGGGTAAAGGGTGAGGGGGGTGTAGATGAAGGTAAAAGGGATCAAATATATGGTGATGGAAGAAGAACTGACTCTGGGTGGTGAACACACAATGTGATATATAGGTGATGTATTACAAAATTGTACACCTGAAACCTATGTAACTTTACTAACTATTGTCACCCCAATAAACTTTAATTTAAAAAATAATAATGCTTATGAATAAACATGGGCACAGAAAAAAAAAACAAAAAAATTCCTGGAATAAAACATGCTTGCACTCGAAGGAAACAATTTTGTCATCCTAAACAAATTTGGGAGTTTCCTTCCCAATGTTTTCTTTCTGTCTACTAGCTGAGGTTTCTTAGGAATGACCAGGGCTGGTAACCATAATTTGACCAGATTCTTATCTGCAGCCCCAGTATCCAGGCGAAAGCCATGTTACTAAAGGTCACTGCTCACGGTTTCCAAATCTCGAAGAATGGAGTGGTTATGAAGTTCTGGGTCTCCCCAGGTCAGGATTTGAGTTCATTTTCAAGTCACACAGTATCTATAACCTCTCCTCAGGTAACTGCATACTTGATTGGGTTCAATAATCTATTTGCCACTCCATTCCATCCTGATTTATTTTTTTATTCTTCCTCTCTGTTAGGGCTATGCTCGTATGGATATTAATATAATAACTGATTGAATTCTGTCTCCCATGGCTGTGTGTGACTCAAATTACAACTTTTACCAGCAATATTCACGCACATATACACAATACTCACTCACACACCCCAAGATATTTTTAGGTCCACCTAGAGTCCTATTCAAGCTATTGGACAATTTTTATTATGTAAAAGGATCATAAATCTAAGCATTTGCTTAGATGAGTTATCAGAGGGATAAATAAGGACATTTACAAGTACATAATTTAAACATGAAAGTGTTTCCTAAAGAAACCTGGTGTGGTTGAAGATTTGAAATGAAATTTCAGACTAGCTTGGGAATTGCAAATCAGTTGATGGCATAATCCCCACCCCCAGCCCCACTCCATCAGGAAACTATCTCCTTTTTACTTTAAGACTTTTAAAGACAATCTGAGGGAATCAGAAGTTCATTTTCTCTCCTCCAGAACTAACACGTAAGCCCCTTGTACTTGCATTATCATAAAGCCTTGGTAATTGCTTGAACATGTTAATTTATCCTGCAACCTGCTGGTTTTATCAGCCTGTATTTAAAGGATTGAAGGGGTGACAGGGAACAGCTGGAAAGAAGGGTTTGGTCTGTGAATGAGGTGAGTCTGAGCTCGAGATGGATGTGTCAGGACTCAAGTTTGCTTGGAGAGGCTGACTGCATTGCTGGGGTTGAATCTACTCTTTCCCTTTCTCTCCTCCCTCCTCCTGGAGCTCACCTCACTGCTGGCTCTCTCATGCACTCTCCCTTCCTCCCTCCCTCTTTTCTCCTCCCTCAATCCAGAGATTGTAACCTTGGTAGATTGACAACCCCCCTCCCCAAATCTTATTACTGTTGCTACAGTCAGACCCAGGAGCCGTGAACGCATGTATTGATAATCGCAGCTGGGACTGCATAAGCAAAATAAAGCCAGCAGAATAAGAGCTAGTGGACAGTCAGAGACCATGGAAAACCCATCGATTGTTGCTGTGGCTTCTTTCCATATAGCAGAATGAGCGCGAAAGAGCTGAACTCTGGGTAATTTCTAGCAAACAATGTGCTGTAGAGCGTTATTTGTAGGTCCTGAAAATCGAAGTGGAACCCCCAGCTCCCCGTAGAACATGCTTCGTTAGTGTGGAACAAAGAGCTGGCTGCTGGCTGGAGGCAGCATTTCCCATTCTGCAGCACAGTGGGGGGAGGGGAGGGGGAGGCAGCAGGCACAATGGAAGCTCAGAGAGGCTATGCTGAGAGTCCTGCAGCAGAGAGGGCTCTCCGACAGAGGAGAGCCACCCTCCTGCTCGTGCAAGGTCCGCCATTTGGGAGGTCAAAAGGCCAGCCTGGCCCTAACTAGCTGTGTGAGCTTCTGCAGCTGTTCAGCCCAGACTCCTCAGTTTCCCTTCTGCGTCCATTGCAGGCTTCCTGTGAGGACCAAGTATGACACAGTGATGTAAAATCATCTATTTTTTATGCATTTATATGATTCTAGAGCTATGCCTACCTAGCATCACGATGGGCCAGCATGATCAGGCCCCAGAGGAAACAGACGGTGTACTCAGTTAGGGTAACAGGAGAATTGGGTGCAGGGACACTTACAAAGTATGGACAGGGTTAAAGGAAGCCAGCAAAGGATGGCAAACACCTGGGGTTAGCACAGCAGAGAGAGGTTCCATCCTTGGGTCTCAAAGGAGACAGGTCCCAGAACTTGAAGAGCTGCAGCTGTAGCTATAGAAGAAGGCTGCCCCACAAAAGCCATTGCCTTTGTTAGGAGAACTCAGCCACTCCAAAGGGTGGCCCATGCAAGGAAGAAGTGTCTGGGGGAAACACCCTGGCTTCACTCTCATCCAAGCCTCTGACCTCCTGCCAGAGATCTGCATTGGCCCAACCCTGCTGGAAGCCAGAGGATGAGGACGCCCATGAATGCAGACTCCCAGGTCCACCTCTCCGGAGCAGAGGCAGGACAGGAAGGGTGGAGAGTGGTTCTGCAAAGGTCCAGTACGGCATTATTTTTTGGTACTTATCGACTCATGTATCTTTTATCCACATTAGACTCCCTGGGAGCAGGGGCTAGCCTGACCCCAGTGGATTCCACAAATAAGAAGTAGATGGAAGGTTCGGGGCTGTTCGGGTTGGTTCAACAGCAACAATGGCAGAGCAAGATCTCCGCCATTCTCTTGGCCTTTCTTTTATGCTTGTCACCTTGTGGTGGCATGATCCAAGCCTCCCCTCATTCTAACCTCAATGCCTAGTATGGTCCCTAGAAAACAGGCTACTCAGTAAATTAGGACTGAATGAAGGAGCAATGGCCTGACCTCCAACAGGAGACAGTCGAGAGGGGAGTGCTTCCCAACATGCATTTTTTTAAAGAAAGCAAACAAGCAATGCTTATCCTATACGCACAAAACAGCGTGGTGAAGCTCCAGGCACAGACATTTTGGTGAGTAAGATATTCGGTGGCAGGAAGCCTTCTCGTACCCTCGGATCACAATCAGATCAGGACCCTCTGCCTCCACGGACCCCTAAACCCACCTTGAAACCTTATTCCAAACACCACCAGCCAGCGCCCTCCCTCAGCCCCCAGGGAAGTTAGCCTCAGCAGGAAGGCAGAACCACCAGTGGTACAGCTTTTCCAGTGCATTTGGGGCTCTGCATGCTAAACTGGGTCAGAAACTCTAGAAAATGGAAAATTACCCAGAAGCGATTCTCCTGACAGACTCCTAGGCGCTGCCTCCCCCTCCTGCGGGGTGGGCACAGGTGGGTAAGGGAGGGAGAGGTTCCTTACAAACACCTCCTCTCCACCAGGCAAACCGGGAGCACATGAATAAACACGTGCCTTGAACTGGTTTTTGCCTGAGGCCCCCTGTTCTAACACCAAGGATTTCCAGGAACATCAAACCCTGCTTGGCTGGCTTCTCTGGAAAGAAGGGAGCCCAGAGAAGTTGGCAGAGGTGTCCTGGTCTTCGGTTACTCAGCAATAGTCAAGGTCAGTCCCAAACAGAGGGTGTCAAGTGGGCCTCATTATATTTATGACAGTACAAGTGCGGGAAGCAATCAGTCCTGTGGTTTCTTAGTGATCAGCCACCCCAGGGAAGAGTGTCCAGAAAATTAAACAACTGACCTAAGAAAGGGAAGCAGAGTAGGACCACTGCGTCTCCCCTCAGAGCCTTGGGGTTACTTCTAAGATCGCTCCCATTTTTGCTTGGTTTGAGCTTAAATGTTTTCTTTAATATATTAGTTTATGAGGGTTTCATTGATTATCATAAGATAAATGATGTCACTTTGAAAAACATTTTTCTCTCTTTCATCATTTTAAATAAAAGGGATGATACATCAAATGGCAAAAACTCTCCTTAGGTTTGGGTTCTTTCTGGGCCCATATGTTTTGCAAAATAGATTTTTCAACTCACTGGAAAGAGACCCAGAATGAGAAAGAAAAATGTAAGGGTTCTCTCTGCTCTTCATGCCAATTTCCTTGAAGGTGAAAATCCATCTTGCCTGGCCTGATGTGGGCTAATTGCCAAATTGGGCTGCTGTCTCCTTGCTTTCCTACTCATTTAGCTTCTTGGATGGTCTCCAGACCTGGCTCCAAAAGGGCCACAAAGGGGTTGAAATGGATTTTTTCCCTGGGCCAATCCAGAAAGGTGGGGAGCCCAGGGCTATGCCAGTCGCATCCATAGCAACCGTTTAGCTCCCAGCAATAAATCGGCTCTCTGCCATCAGGCCCACTGGACAGGGGTGCCCCATTGGAGGTCCACATGGCCAAACGTCTGCTCGGCTTCTGCACACCCTTTACCGGTCTCGCACTGAGGTTCATGGCCAAACCTCAGGCCTATTGGGGTGCGAGACAGGGTTGAAGGCCACCTTTTCCTAAGTGCCTTGAAGTAGCATTTCTTATTTGAGTCATTTCTTTAATGTCTGTCAGTTATTTTGAAAACAAATGTTGGGGAAATGGCTTTTTTCCAATTGTGTAAAATGCCCTGAAAGGCAGAGATTTCAGCTTATATCAGCTTTGTGTATCCAATACTCAGGACCAGGTATGGCTCCATGAGGCAGCTGTGAAGCAGAGGTCAGTGCCCTGACCTTGGGCTCAGGAAACTTGGAGGTGAGCCTATCTCTGCCCCAGACCCGCCACTAACTTAATGTGTAAACTGGGCAAGTTACTCAGCCTCCTTACTCTGCACGCGGTATGAGGACCAAATGATGCCATTGTTTTTCAGCCACAAAAGCTTTTAGAAAACAGCTCCGGAGAAAACAGGACCTGAGGTTGAGTGAGCAGCAGCCTGCCCTACTGGTCTCGGAGGTACAGGACAAAACCTCGGATAGGGGCACCCAGCCTCTTCCAAGCGGGGGTGTCATATCCACAGTGAAGGTGTGAACACTTGGGAAAGTCTTAAATTGAAATTCTGGAAATGTCACCTTCATGGTGTCACTTCCTTGCTCAAAGCCACCCATGGTTTGGAATATAGTCCAAACTCTCAGGTTCAATAGTCAAGGCCCACCTGCCCAGGCTGCTCTCTTATTGCATGAGCCCGCCTTTCCATTCCGACTGGTCTACGCACACCCCCAGAAGACAGCTTCCATTTCCCTACTCCACTCCCAAGAAGGATTCCTCCTCCAGGAGGTCCAGAGTCCATCTCACACCTCTTTGTGGAGGGCATCTGCTCTCACCAGCCCCTCCACCCGGCCCTCTCCTCCTGGGGCACAGTACTTCTCATCACCCCTCACTAGGCTAAAACTATGTCCTGCCCCCATGCTGGGATGTTTTGAGCTGCTATTCAACTCATGGATTAAGATTTACCTTTTTCTGAGGTTTTACCTTGTTTTTGCAAGTGGGTTGGAAACTCCTGGGGGGCGGGAGAGAAAGTAGGTGTTCAATCAATGTGCACTGAGTGATCAGTATGAAATCATTCCACCTCTAGAAATTTGCTCAGAGCCAAAAAGAAAAGAAAAGAAAAAAAAAAACCCCACAAAGAGCAGAAAGCAGTCTTACTCAGTGACCTAGTGGAGAGTGCTCAGGTGCTACGATTACAGGACTGGCCTGAAAAAGAACGCTGTACCTCAATTTACCCCACTTCCCCAATGCCTGAAATGCCTCTAAGTAATGCCTGACAAGGAACGCCATCTGCTTACAGAACCAGAAGGGTACAACTCACCTACTCATCTTAGTTCTCTCTCTCCCCCTTTCACCTACTCCAATCTAGCTGTTCACTCACAACTCGATGTAGCTTACTAATAATTGCTAACATTTATCGAGTGCCTACTGTATGCTCAGAACGGTGCTCACCACTTCCCAAGTGCTATTTCACCTACTCAGGATGCCAACCCTTTGAAATAGGGTCTATTTCCCACTTCAAAGTTACTGAAAATAGCAGTGAGGCCCTTTCTCAGAGTCACATAAGTAGTGGATGCATGAGTTGGCACCCCTCTCACTTCGATCTTATTCCAAAAGCCCCTGTTTTAAAACTATTGTCAATTGCAAAGTAGAGTCTTCATCTCGGTGGGGCATGGGGGAAACAGACTACGTGGACCTGCATTGGCTTCATCTGTGTAGAGTCCGGGAGCCCGGATGCAAGGCGGCATGTCCTAGAGAAGACAGGGAAATCAAAGCCACTCCCACTGATACTCAGGAACAGGGCAATCGATTCATCTAGGAGGTGTCCTTATCCATGCCACACCATCAGGGCTGAGTGACACGCTCACGTGGGATTGTAGAAGACTCACGACTGACCAACAGAACATACACGGAACTCCTCCATCCAAGTGTTTACTGTCTACTCTATTCCAGGCACTGTTCTAGGATCATCAGGTAAACAACACATCCTTGGCTTTGAGCAGCTCACTAGTGAGACAACAGATATGGAGACACGTAATCACAGAGCCAACCTGAGGAGTGAACAACAACTCTGCAGGAGCCTGCAGGAGGGAGAGACTGTCGGCCCAGGGAAGTCAGGGGAGGTTCTTGTGCAGGCCCTGGGGTCCTGTTCTCTCTCCTCACAGATTTTCATGCACGTTCGCATTTGACACCCATGACTCTTCCCACGTCCCCACCTTCTTCCATGACACTGACAGATTTCACCCCGCTCTCTGGAGGAGACGGGAAGTTTGACTGACAGCTGCTCAGCTTAGAAGCTCTGAGAGCTGCCGCAGAGACATGAGAGCAGGTCTGAGTCTTCTGGAGGGAGCATAAGGTGTGGGAGAGAGAAATGAAAGGTAGGAGGAGAGACCGGGGAGGGGAGAAAGCGCATGGAGTGCAGCACTTACCTGGAAGCACCTAAAACCTCTCTCTCTCTAGCTCTCTCAATCTTTGGCGTGGTACTCCCTGCCCACTGCTGGAAACAAACAAAAAGAAAAACGAATGCATTAAAAAACATATACATTATATATATATATGTATATACAAATATATTTACATACCTGTACACACATATACATATGTATATATACATATATACATCGATATACACATATATATGCGCATACACATATCACAGCCTCCTACTTCCCCACTGAGCTCAAAGGTACTGAGCTTAGTCCCTTCTGTCCTTCTCACTGTGCGCACCCCAAAACGGTCAAACCCCCACTTGGAGGTGGTTTGGGATCTTATCTGGCTTTAAGCCAGCTGGCACCCATCAACAGACTCGCCTAGTCCCTTGTCTAGGAAGCCATTATGGGGGAAGTTAATTCAGCACAGTCAAGCTCATGGTGATGGAGGACAGAATGAATCGATCCAAACATTCATATATATTTGATGAACGAGAACCTTGAATAAACGAATAAATGAACCTCCTATGTACCAGGGCCTGTGCCAGGAATGTTTAAGGGTATTATTTATTTGAATCCTCACACTAACTTTAGGAGGTAAGGATTCTCATCTTCATTTCGAGGGCAAAGATTCTGAGGGTCAGAGAGGAAACGTTTCTTTTCTGAGATAACATAAAAATGCTAGCACGTGGCCAGACTGGAATTTAGTGGATTCTGCATTGTTCCGCTGTTGAAACCACATGCGATGCCAGATGGTAGGCACATGGGAGAAGTGTAAAAACTTCTATAAGGCTATAGGAGCTATAGCCTTATAGCGGAACAGCTTGGGGACTGGTGGAGAGGGCTAATATGGCCTTCAGATACAAGGAGATCGGAGGGCAGGTACACCCACCCCCAACAGAGCAGACAATGAGGCATGTCACAGGGATTCAGGGTGGGGGGGTGCGGGGTGAGGGGGCTCAGGTCCTGCCCAGGGTGTAGACAGTGTGTGAAAGCACAGAGCTCTAAGCTCAGAAGAACATGGTGGTTTCTTAACGAGGTCCAGGTTGGTGGTGCAGTTCCAGGCAGATAGATCAATGGAGAAGTACAAGAAAAAGCCCAGAAACAGGCTCGTGGGTAAAAATAGTTTACTCTATGATAAAGGCAGCATTTCAAGTTAGTAGGCACAGGGTAACTTAAGTCAATAACCAGTCTGGGGACAACCAACTAGCCATTTGCTAAAAAGGAAAGCTACAGACTGGCTCTTTACAGTACATAAAAATAAATTCCAAAAGAATTACAGATTTACATGAAAACAATTCTAAAAGAACTAGAACAAAATATAGGTGAATAGCTTATCTTAGAGGGGAAACTTTTCTAATTATATTTGTGAAGGAAGGTTTACAAATAAAAGAACAGATAGGTTCAACTCCATAAAAATTTTAAACTCCAATATATCACATCAAATACCATTAAAATCTAAAGGATACACAACAAACTGGGGAAAATATTTGAAATATATATGAGAGACAGATGTTAATATTCTTAATATAGAGGATGCAGTTGCAATCAATAAGAAAAGAAGCTTCAATTGTTTTTAAAAATTGGCAAAGAATATGGATGGCCTAATTCCCAAATAAGAAATGTAAATTGCCTATAGGTCTAAGAAAAAAAATGTTGAAATTTATTAAACATTTTAAAAGCAAATTAAAATTTTACATCAGAAAAGTGAGTGTTTTGTTTTTTTTTTCATTTTATTTTTTCTAAAATAAATAAATACATAAAAGTAAGTATATTTACATGGTCCCCAAATCTAAAAACAAAGAATATGGTCTTCCTCCTACCTCTGTTCCCCATCTGCCTAGGGCTCACCCCAAACAGACCACTGCTGTGGATATATTGTGTAATCTTCCAGAGAGAGAGAGAACATACAAATATCAATATGCTTTATTATCTTCCTCTCTTCTAGCATTTCATATATACAGTCTCACACCTAGGTTTTTTTCTGTTAACAATACATATCAAACAACTTTTCATATGGGTATATTAAGAACTTCTCTATTTATTATTCATTTAGTTTTTCATTGCATAGATGTACAATAATTTATTTAGATGGTTTCCAGTCTTTTACAATTACAAACAATACTGCAATGAAGAAGCCTGGTGTACGTCATTTCTCAGATACGCCAAGGTATCTATAGAATGAATTCCAAGAAGTGAAATTACTGGGACCAAGGATATATGCATTTTTTATTCTGAAAGATTTTGCCATATTACCTCCTACAAGATTTTATCAATCTACACACCCACCCAAAACATATGAGCGTAACTATTTCTCTACAGCTTTGCCATCAGAGTGTGTTATCGAGCTTCTGGAACTTACCAAATGGATGAGTAAAAAGTAGTCTCAGGATAATTTCAATTTGCATTTCTCCTGTTATAAGTAAGTCTGGGCATCTTTCCATATATTAAACAACCATTCTTTATTTCCTTTTCTATGAAATGTATGTTTATTTTATTCAAATGATTTCCAATTTTTTCTTTATATGATAATATGTAGGGAGTATAAGAGCACAAGGACCCAGATACATGCTACAAATAGGGGTAAAATTGATAAAAACTTTCTGCCTCTCTCTGGATACTCTTGAGTGCTCACTTATATTTCTCTCTGCACCTTTCTTCTGCTTTTTTCTTTCGCCTGGCTTTTCTGATGTCTGTCAATGTTAATCACTGATCATTGCCTCAAAATGGCTGCCCCAGTATGGCAGCCTCAATTGCGAAGACCGTCTGCATTGACTCACAGTGTTACATCAGAGCCAGTGCTGGCAAATACGTGAGCCAGCCTCTCTGAATCCCCATTCCAAATCCCTGGGAGAGGGAATATCATTGTCTCAGGAGGACTCTGGGGTCAACTTTTGGTCTAGAAAATTACAGTATTTTGGGGCGGGGGATGCCACACTTCAACAGTGAAGTTTGAAGAGACACTTCTTGTCTAGTACTTTTGAAAATGGAGCAGTGCCCTAGCGGTTAGAGCTCTGGAACATCAGAAGTATGCATCCATTTATCACTTCCTAAGCACCTGCCAGGATCCCAGAGCTAGAATAAGGGTCTAGACCCCAGAAGTTTAAGGAAGCAAGATGGGTCCAATGGGCTATAGTTGTTATTTATCATATTACAATGATTGTTTCTTCCATTGG
This sequence comes from Rhinolophus sinicus, assembly GCF_036562045.2. Taxonomy (NCBI): domain Eukaryota; kingdom Metazoa; phylum Chordata; class Mammalia; order Chiroptera; family Rhinolophidae; genus Rhinolophus; species Rhinolophus sinicus. The sequence continues at coordinate 13,975,411 of NC_133758.1, read as the reverse complement.
TTGGCATTTCAAAAACAAAGCTTATCAAACTAAGCCACAATTCCAGTGATTGAGTCGTTGAATCAGCAGCCACTTCTTGAGAAGAGGAACAAAAACATGTCAGCTGCAGTACACATATTTGTAGAGAAAACATATCTTTCTGGTGTCCTGAGAGCATTCTGCTCCTGCAAAACCTCCATGCCACTTTTGTGAATGCTTGGGGAAGCTTCCATAATTTCTTTGCTGGAAGAGAAAAAGCCTCCGATGAGTTGAATATTTTCCACCAATTTCTCCTAAATACAGGACAAATTGAGAGTCATTTCAAAGTTAGAAGACTTAGTGAGTAATTTGACGTGGTAGCTGAAGTAAAAAAGAGAAATCTACTCTGTATTTTCTAGCTTGGGAACTTGAGTGGCTCATGCTAACACAGAGTGATCCAGAATGCAGAAAAGAACAGAGGCAGAAATCGATTGTAGAGACAGGGGCAGAAATCAGTACAATGGGTTCAGATTGGGTCATGTTGGTCATGAGATCATATACATCTGTAGGTGCTACAGGTCTGAAGATCCAAAGTGTCTTGCACTGAAATTTCAGCCATGGAGTAGTCTAGAGTGGGTTTCCCCTCCAAAAAAAATCCCAAGACAGAGACTTGGGTGCAGGTAGTTCACTTGGGAGGTGATGCCAGGTAGCAGAGAAAAGAGAGGAAAGAGTGAGACAGGGAATAAAGAAAAACCAACAAAACATGGGTTTACTGATTTGCTTATCTCAGTGGGCAACTGGAGTTCAATCCACGGGAGACTCTCTGAGGAACCATGCAGAACTACATGGTAGTAACGACTTCAAAACTATTCCTCTAAAGATGGAAGCTGGACCTTTTATCCACGTACCACATCCTCCATTGGTTGAGAGTTGCACCCAAGAAGTGTTAGCTCCTCTATGCTGTCTACCCTCAAGCTGGGTCTTCCACAGCTTCAGAAAAAGGCCCGAGGCAGGAAAGTGGAGAGACACCCAGAACATTCTTATGTAGGCATGGAGCTGCTGAGCACAGCTGCACTACAATCCAGTGGGCTGAGGAGATGAGGTGCATTGTACATAAAGAATCTGCTACGGGAATCAAGTGGATTTGAGTCATATTTGATATCACACATGGATAAGATTGGTGACTCTAGTGAGAAGAGAGAAGAAGCACACAGACAGAACTTCGCGACCCCGAGGAAAGGGCAAAGAGTGAACAGAGCGGAAGGGGAATCAGGATAGTGTCACCTCCGCCAAAGGAGACACGATCATCAAGAAGGTGAGAACATCAACAGCACCAAATGCTGCAGAGTTAAAATGGACGGAGGTCATCGCTGACCTCGATGGTAAGAGTGGAGACAAAAGCTTTATTGCCTTTGGAGGCAGTAGATATACTTTGAGGAGAATGAGGTAGAGCAGTGTAAGCTACACTTTCAAGAAGTTGGTTTTAAAGGGAAGGAAAATATGCTGGTAGCTGGAAATAAAATATGAGGATGGGAATAGTGAGATGCTGGCAAACATTAACAACCAATGTTCAGGACCCCAAAAATAAAGACCTGACTTGTCCAAGTAGCATTTGCTGATGTCCATGTAGTGTAAACACTCCCACTGTGGCTGATTGCAAGCTACTAACATGACGTCAACTGTCCTGCAGAATTCCTGGAATTTTAACAATCAGCGCTTGTGAGCTGGTAGGAGTTAGCTGCGGCACACCAGTGGATGGGAAATTCAGAGGGTTGCTGGTGATCATCTCATTGTTGTTAGTAGGAGCAACTTGTAATTGAGGGGTCTGAGCCAATGCAGAGGGAGAGATGGAAGATAGAGGAGAAAAAGTATGGTGAAAATTCTTGGAGCCAAGTCCTGAAGGAAGCTGAAGGGGATGGGATATAAAAAGCACACTGGCTGATTGCCTCGGAATGGAGTAGAGATTTACCTAAAGGTCATGAAGGGCTTGGGGGTAGAACAGAGAGGCACTGAGGAAGTCAAGTGTATGCCCTGGGGGTGGGGGTTCATTTTTAATAGAAAACATCATCTGCTGAAGATCCGGGCAGGAGATGAGAGTTAGGAGCATTTCGTACCTCAGGCTACAGTGGAGAGACACAACGGGGAAAGTCGCATCAGTGCCACCGCCTACCCACTGGGAGAACTGGGGCAAGTTACTTAACCTCTCAAGCCTTCATTTCCTCATCAATAAAAGTTGGATAAAATGGCTACTTCGAAGGATTCTCATAAGGGTTACAGAGGTAAGTGTGTGAGTAGCTGGAAATAATAGCAGCTAGAGTTTGTTGAGCACTTAACCTTGTGCCGAGCACAGACCTCATGATAATCTCATTAAATCCTCAGAGTAACCCCATGAGGTAAAGTCTGTTACAGCCCAATTTAACAGGTGAAGAGGTCAAGGAACTTTTTCAAGCGCAGAGTGCTAGGACTTTACAGTAGAGTCAGAATTTGAACTTGAGCAGTTTGACACCTCTAATAACAATTGCACTGCCTCCCACGATATCTGGCACACGGAAGCCAGACGACAATTTTATCGCTTCCATGAGGAGGAAGAGCAGGGTTTGGAGAAGCAAACAAGGGCCCAGGAATGGTGCTCAGTTAGAGATGAATGGAAGGATTGCTTCCCAGTTTTCACAAGTGAGGTCAGAAATCATAAACTATGCCACACAGCACGGTCCATAGATGTTTGTAGAATTGAATGAGAAGCCTAGCTTCTTTTCTGTGAGTCAGTTGACTGAGGTCCAGACCTTCCACTTTCCTCCCCTAGATCGGGCCTTACCTCTATGGTTGGCCAAAAGAACAAGGAGAAGATTCCATAGAAATCCAGTAGGGGCAAACCAGCAGAGATTTTAACAAGAGTCACGGGCAACCTATCCCCATACCCTAGTGGGTATAGCCAAGATGTATTTCCGAAGAAACAATGGTCTCAGAGCCTTGCCCCCAAAGTTGGTGATGGGAAAGGAAAGGCAATTCTTGAGTGCTCTGGAAACTTAAAGGCAGGGCACTTACCCTAAATGGCTGTTACCTGGCGCCAGAGAGATAACAATGGTGGCTGGGTTCTGGACACCTTGCCCAGCTTATCTGCTAAGTCCACACACATCTTGGTAATTTGACCGGATTGCTTGATCACTCTGGGCAGCTTGTTATAAGTCTTGAAAGCAAGAGAGACACACAGCACACAACGTATGGCCTAGACGTTGTGCTTCCTTGAAAAGCTCTTTGCTTCCCACGTGAGATGGCAGGAAGGGGCCTCAGAAAGCCATCTGATTTTCTGCGCAGCTGTAGATGGTGTGAAGTGTGCAGTTTTATTTACTGCTCAAACATCTGGTAAACCAAGGCCAGTGTTTCAACTAAGAGCAGCTGTCAGGAAAAAATGTCAATAGGCCTCAGCTTTGCCTCCTGAGGACGGAACCTTGCCCTGGCCCATCTTCCATGGGGAGTGGCTCAGTTGAGCTTCCAGGCCACGGGACCTTAAGGGGTGAGAGTCACCTCTCATCTCCTGTAACAAAGAGATTGCAGGCAGGCCCGGCAGTTGTGAGTATGACATACTGTCTCATAGTTTTTAATGAAAAAATGATACTTCATCTTTCTAATGACAGAGAAATTGGAGGTGGCTTACAGTAATATATGCCTTTTTTAATACGTGGCTCGTCATCTCTGGGCAATGGCAGGATGAAGGATGGAGCAGCAGACAAAAGGTTAATAGAGCATTGGGGCTTTTTTAATTGAAAAAATGACTGAGGGACCGCACAGCAGACCGAGTGGTAATAGTATTACAGACTATAAGTACCTTTCCGGAGACTTACTATTCATCTGGGGGTACAGCAACAGACATCAAACCATGTCACAAGCCTCAACATGAACGGAGGTCCATTCCCAAGGAGGTTAATAAGAAACACACGGGCATTTCTCAAAAAGATATATATTTTTAAAAAGACGTCTCTCTCTTTTTTATTGTTCCTAATTTACTGTTACCTCTAAGAAATAAACACACCATGTGTTGGCCCAATTTGAATCAATTCTTCTCTGTCAACATGTCTGACTCAAACTTAGGCTCCAAGACTAGTCTTCCTTCGGGGCAGAGTTTTATTTTTTCACTTGAGAAAAGAAAAAATATTTTAATTTCTGAAGTACACTCTCTGAAAGGACCCAGTGTGCAACAGACGTGGAGTCATTTTTGATGGGATATGAAAAGGAGATCATGGGTGAGGAAGAACGTTGAGGGTATAAATAGGTAAACCTGAACTTCTCCTTCAATTTCTATAACTGCATTTGTTCATACTAGGATTTTCAGTCTCCCAGACATCTGCAGCCTTTTGAGTCACATGGTTTGAAAGGCTGAGCCCAGGAATGGGTGAATGGTGACAAATCAGCCCAACGTAAATCAGGGACTACCATTTAACCTTGAGCTTCCCATGTACTTCACAACCAAATACAATGAACCTATTCAGAGGAGGTCTCGGGGGGCTGAGCAGGTAATGGAAGGGCTAGCCATGGAGTTGATAAGGGGACACAATGGGGCCTGTCACAAAACTGTCCCCAACTCAGGAGGGGCTGGTTCCCTCAGGACCACCATGGTTCTGTATCCCTCCTGGCTGACAGTCAGTTATCCTTTACCCAGGCGAACAGAAATGGAGTGATTAAGATCAACAAATATGAGGCATCTCCCTCTACACGAGGCCCAGGCTAAAGCATAACTACAGACGACAGAAGGGGAAGGAGACAACGGTCTACCCAGCAGAGAGCTTCCAATCCAGCGACGATGACACAATCCCTGTGACTCTTTTGGGTTTTTCCAAGCCCCAAAGAACCAGTTAGTTTTCATAGATTTCAGGTGTACAATTCTGTATTACATCATCTATATATAGAAACACTTCTAAGGGGCACTCCCACTTCATAGAAGCCAAGTGAGAATTTATTTACAATCATGATTAACTTTCAAAATGTGTCTGGTAAGAAAGGTGACTTTGTCCAAGGGCTTTGCTGATTCTGAAAGTGACATGGGGCATCTAGTAATGGTCATTGCCACCAAGCGTAACCTTGCAACAAGGCTCCTTTGCAATGTTCCAGTGGGTCTCGTAGAGCACACAGCTGCTCTGTTGCTGTTCCAACTTTTTAAAATGGAATTACCACAATTTTCAAAGACCAAGTAAAATTAAGTTGCCTTTCTACTCCAAGACAATGATGGGGTTTTTAAACTCCAGTCTTTTCAGACTTTGAATATCTCCAAAAGATAAATGGGTGTGGGAGAAAGGCATTTCATCTTTCTGAGAAGTCAAAACAACATGTTTTGTCCCCTGAAATGCTCCACTGTCTGGAACAGACAGGAATGGGGAGAAGGTTTGACATCTGCATGGGCATTTTGGGGCCAGCTGATGAGGGGTTAATTGGGGCTAATTTGAAATGCACAAGCTAGAAACATTTTCCCTGGAGAACCCATAACAGCATCTTAGCTTCCCTTGCTGAGAGATGATGGCTCCCAGCTCATTGTCAGTTGCTCTGGGGATCTCAGAGAAATGATATGTACATGGGCCCAATAGAAAACATAAAAATAATAAATGAAACTAATAATGCAAAAAGGGTTTGGGAAATAAGTAGTCCCTTTTGACAGGAGCAGTGCTGGAAGCCTTGGGGAAAGAAAGCTGGAATATTTAATGAAAGATGTAAATTGTAAAAATTGGAGCCGTAAATTTTCCTTTGGAAGAAGAGGGAGCCAACAGTTCTGCTCGGGGGAACCGAGCTCACAGAAGCTGGTTTCCAGTTCAGGTTCAATCTCAGGAGGGCAGCCCCCCTTCTTTCCCCATAGAGGCTGGGGCTCAGGAGCAGGGAGGTGTGGGGAGGAAAGGGGGGGGGGTGAGCAGGACTTGCAAACTGACATCCTTGTTAAATAGAATGTGCTGTTTCTGTGGAGGCCGCAGAGGCCGAAGGCAACACAGGGAGGCAACTCCTTGTTAAGCTTTTCCTTTCTCAGCAGAGGGCTCCTCACCACTGGCCCCTTTCCCCTGAGATGGCCAACCAAGGAAATAATGCCACAGTGGTCAAGTGGGAAATCTTGACGAGGATGAACAGAAAGAACTAATGAGGCAAACCTGCTCGAATCTGATAGAAATGTATTTCCAAGTGAGTGTGGGGCCACAGGATGGAAACATGAAAATGTTTGGTCTGTTTTGCTCTAAAAAGAAGGAACAAAAGAGAAAGAGGGTGGAAGGACCACCCTCCATGCGCCACCAGTTAAGAGAAGCCGGTTCTTGCCATTTATTTGTATGCTGATGAGTTTCTGATCTTAGTTGTGGTGCTGACAATTTCATTGGGTTGGTCATTTTCAACTCAAAGCCCCTTGGGAATATTCAGACATTCTTCTAGGCTGTGGCAATCCAGAGAAGCCAAATCTCATCAAATTCCATCCTTTCTCTGAGGTATCACCACCCTGCTCTGAACCCAGGCTGGATACACCTTCCCCCCTACCTGCCGTCTACCTTCCTGTTCTGAGCAGATGGAAAATGGAGGCCGTGGCCCCATGGGCACCCTGGTCCCTCAGTACTGCTCCCCCTGTCAAGCCAAGATGCAAAAGATAAAAACAATCCAGTACTGACAACACTCTTGTGACACATTATGCTTGATACCTCCCACCCCAAAGTGAAGGTCAGTAGCACGTGAGGGACAGACCTGGGGACCAGTCCTTTTGCTCTCACTAACTCAGTACACAGTCTTTACTATTAATTTACTACTCAGTCAGTGCATCTCTACTGGGCACCAGGCATGGGCTAGGTGCTGGGCCGATAGTAATAAGTGAAGCAGATGTGACCGACGTCCTCATGAGGCTTTGTGCAATAAAAACAAAATACGCCCTGAGCACCTGGGGAGGGTGGGAAGAGATATGATTCCTGCCCTCCAAAGGTCTCCATCCCGTTGGGGATTATAGCTGGACCACACGAGTGAAGGAAAATTCCAAGGCAAGGTATCCCCATTCTGCAGAGCAGAGACCAAGGTAAGTGCTGGCGCTGGGGCCGGTGTTCCATCCTCCTGCTCCAAGTCTGTGGCTCTGCGTGATTGCAGAATGTGAGGCAGCACCTTTCAAATGCTTTCGTCGTGGGTGGTGGCCACTGCAGTGATTCTGTCTGGGTCTACACCTCCTTCGCTCCCTCCAGCCAAAGTGCAGCTGAATGAATCTTCCCTGACCAGCCAGTAGAGTCCCTGTATCATTGTCACCACACCAATTCAGCACAAACCAGATGTTGTCATGTCCCAGGGCTCCCGTAATGAAGTACCACACACTCAGTGGCTTAAAACAACAGAAATGTATTCTTTCAAAGTTCAAAAGCCTGGAAGCTCAAATCAAGGTATCAACACTCCCTGTGAGGCTCTGGATAGAACTCTTCCTTGCTGCTTCCAGCTTCCGGTGGTGGCCATTAATCCTTGGCATTCCTTGGCTTGCAGACACAACACGCCAAGCACTGCCACTGTTGTCACATGGCATTCTCTCGGCGTGTCTCTGTCTCCAAATTTCCCTCTTCTTATGAGGACACCAGTCCTACTGGATTAAGGGTCCACCCTACTCCAAGATGATTTCATCTTACTTTAACTAATGACATCTACAAGGACCGTATTTCCAGATAGGACATGTTCTGAGATCCTGAGGTTAGGACGTCAACACATCTTCTGGGAGGAGTGGGGGGACACAATTCAAGCTATTATACCAGATCACCCCAATAAGCTCACCACAGTTCCCTCAAGGAAGTTTCCAGAACTGTTGTGCTGTAAGGGAGAAAAGAAACAGCCTTCATGTCCCCTCCTTCACCATGACCACTGTGTACCACACGGTGCCGTCAGTCAATATTTATTGAATGATTCTTTTCAATATGCTGATACCGTCACCCCAAACATCACTGTACCTGTTCTTAAAAGCAGAGAATCACAGTGGCCGCTAGTCTTTCAAAAGCATGGCTTCGTTTCATAAAATCCCCACTCATTTTCTCCTCCAATATTTATTGTACAACGCAGCCTTTGAAAGGCATTATGGGGGCTATAAAAACATTTTAAATGTGCTTACCTGAAGTAAAGTGAAGATAAAATAAAACAGTTGACCTTCGACATGCCAAGATTTTTAACTCCTGCTATCTCCTCTCTGGGAGGTAAGCTGCAATTTAGCTGAGGTACAGATTTGAATCATGGGCCCTTCAAGGACGTTTGTGGGAAAGCCAGCGAGTGAGCCGAGTCCATGTAATTCTCTTCTTGTCAGTGTCTATGCCTATTCTGTCCAAAATGGTGGCCACTAGCCACGTGTGGCTATTTAAACTGAGTATCAAATTAATTTAAATAAAATTATAAATTCAGTTCTTCAGTCGCACTAGCCACATGTCAAGCCTCAATAACATATATAGCTACCCTATGGGATGGTGCAGATACAGATTTCCATCATTGCAGAAAGTTCTATCAAGACACTAGTTAATGCAGGAACTCTAGCGAAGGGGCAAAGTGGTGTTGCTTTGTAAAAAACAAAATGGTTCCCATAAGCAGGTGCTTGAATAGATGTACAAAGTGAAAAGGAAGGGAAGATAGTTCTTGAATAGAAAACCCAAGTTCTATGGAAGCACTTATGCCCTGCAGAAAGTGGCAACTACCACAAGAGAGGGCACCTCCCGCTGCAGTGGGCATGCCGAGCCAAGAGGCTCCCTCTGGTTATAGATTAAGGGAAATATTTATGAAGACGTGACATCTGAGATGGACCTGGAAGATTCGGTGGGGTTCAGACCTGCAGAGATGAAGGGAGAGGACTGCGGGGGTGGGAGGGGTAGGGGGGGGGACCATGGGAGAAACCTTTGCTAAGCTCCCCAGATGCAAAGCAACAAGAAAAAGTGGCGTTTCGCTCCTCAGGGGTGCAGGAACCATAGCAGCTGCATTTGAACTAAAGAAGAAACTCAAAATAGAAATGATTTATACTGGTGCATAGATAAAACACAAACGCCTACACATGGTTAATGAAATAGGATTAAGATGAAAAATGGATCGGAGTTGGGTCGCTGTCTCCGCGGCCCCTCGTGTTGGGTGCTATTCGCAGCCCTCAGTTCTACTGGCTTCCGGCATTTTCCCAGAAGCCACGCACTGTGCTAACGTCTCCGCTAGGGGATCCCTGCCTCTTGCGCTGAAAGTGAAATTTCCTTGACCACCACCCCTGCTTCGGAAGCCCAAGTCCTTCCTGAAGCTTTCTGTGACCGCCTGTGAGAAGTACAGGCTCCTTCCTCGCCCTCAGCCCCTCACTGTCCCAGGGCCCTGCGCCACCGGGACCCAGGGCTTCTACACCTTCATCAGCCTCCTGAGGGATCCAGCCTCACCAAGCCGTTCTTGAATGTTCCCCAGAACTGGGGGAAATGTCACTTGGAAGGGTGCTCTGCACACCATTTCCCGTTTTATTTGCCCTTCCTTCTCGCACCCCCACCTGGGAAGCCCCTCTCCCCCACCCCCACCAGTTCCCACTTCCTCTCCATCTACTTTGCAGAGCAGCTTCTGCCTTCCTCCGAAGCCATGACCAGTCGATACCCAGGCCCTGGAGGCTCAACCCCGAGTGAGCGAATCAAGGGATTTTTTCCACATCAGAGGCTCTTCCTTATCCCAGCTCCAAAGAAAATAAAATGTTCTCCATCTCAATTCACATTCAGGATCTCACGTAACCTCCACAGTCCTATGGGTGGCACAATTACTGCTCTCATTTTATAAATGAGGAAACTGAGGCTCAGAGAGATTATGAGACACGAGGAAGGTTAGGTAGCAGGAAAGCGGCAGGACCAATTTATAAACACAGGGCTGCCTGGTTGCAAAGCGCTGAACCCAACTCACTTACTGCCTGAGCTGACCCAGTCAGAACCTTATCCCCGCGGCTGCCTCAGGGGAGATGGGGACAAACCAATCAAAAGACAGTGGGGTTTCCAAAAGCTCTTTCTAAGCCATTTAAAGTGACTGGGAAAATAGAACCCTCTGGAAGACATGTAAGATGCCGCTTGGCAAGAATTCTAATGAGCCAACAGGCTCTGCTGTGCCTGTCTGGACTATATCTATTGGGGGTCAGGGATGAGGGATTTATTCCGTCAGTGAAACAGAGAATAACTATTGTTATTATTTAGCATTGATTAATTGTTCCTCTGGCCCTCTAGGCCTCTCCACACAGTTCTCAGAAAATCATTAAGCTTCCAGGGCTGCCTGGGCCTTGACGTTCTGGGTAAAGAGCTGCAGCGTGAGCCCTGCAAGGCTGAGCCAGGTAGAGTGGCCTGGCAAGAGACCACATGAGTGGGATGGCCCAGCCCCACAGCAGGATGCTCCGTGGCCCCTCGCCCCACCCAGGCCCCCAGATTTATGGCAGTGACTCAAGCAGAGGGGCAGAAACCACAGACCTGTGCTTCCTTATGGAGAAAACCGGGCAGGCTCCAAATGTTGTCCAAGCGGCATCTTACATGTTGCGGACCTTGGGAAATGCACACATAGTGCGGAATTACTAACGAGCAAAGGCACGCTCTTCAGGGTGACTGCAGCAGCCAACACCTCGGCGGCATTTGCACGGGCCGGATTAAATGTAAAGGGAGCCGAACAGTGAATTTTCATCCTGACATCCAATAACACTCCCTGACCCTTTGGGTAGTGCCCTCCCCAGAGGTCAAAAATATGAATAAATTATGGTTCTGACAACCTTGACACTGAGCGGAGGTGGGATGAAAAGCTCTCTGGGAGAAAAAAAAAATCTGACATTACATTTGTGATCACAGAGAATAAAAGAAAATCCATATCCTAATTTTGCTAAATTTAGGCTTGATGGGAAGGACAGAGAATAACCTTTGACGTGATGTTTATTCAGTAGACAAGGAGATCTCGGAGCTCAAAGCCAAGATACATCCTCTATCATTCAACGTGAGGTGGGAGTTATTGGTTACTAGTTCCCATGGACAATTTTTATTGATTAGAAATGATCAACCCCGGGATAATGCCAGCCAAAGGAGTTGGCTCTGAAACAATATTGTTAAGTGGTTAGCAGTAGTGCTTCCGGTTGGGTCAAATGCATGTCGATAGCGAGGGGCCATCCATTGTGGGTGAACAGCCTCATTTACAGACAGACAATGAGCCAAGGCAATCAACCTGTGATCTGCTCAGCTGGGGATTTATAACACTTGGGAAAGGAAGGTTGTTTCTTGTTTTCGGTTTTGTCAGTAGGTGGGGGAGGAGCAGAAATCAAGGCTGCAAGAAGAGGAGAAAATGACTCAGGTGGCCTTGGGGGGATCGTCTTTGGGATGCAGGGTTAGGGTCAATGTACAGAGACCATCATCCATCCATCCCTCTGAGCCGGGAGCCTATCTGCCAGGCGTTCAAAGCCCCAGAACACAGGACATAAAACCTCCCAGATTTGTCATTGAAGCAGCAGCGAACGTGTCCAGGAAGGAGCCCTACATCACTCAAAAGGCTGGACTGATGGCAGAAGAGGGACGAACAAAAATGTCTTTGTCCTTGGACATCGTGACCTTGATTTAACTGTGTCACTGGAGGCACAGTCACCGCTCAGCAGCCAACATGGGCTCCTTTCTCTCCTGAGTTCAGAATGGTACACATGCCCATCCCACAGACCCTAAAGCATCACGATCCAGCTCCCAGCTGTTTGTGGCCCTGTTGGCATTTCTAGTTCACAGAACAAGGAGTAGATTTGACTCTGGAACACAACAGACTTTACAACTTTTCCTGTGGCTTCGATTATTCCTTTCCTTTAAAATACTTCCTCTAGATGCTTCCAAGCAGTAGAGGGCAGTGGTTATGCATTCAGACTGTGGAGTCCTATGCCTGGGGGACTCCCGGTGCTAAACCTGGCTTTACTTCTTCCTGGGTGGAGTGGACGTTATGGTGTGCCACCCAGATATCCCCTACAGGACCAAGGCACTCCTTTCCACAGCTACAGGGGGCAGTGCTGTGCCAGCCCATATTGCAGCCTGTGGCAAGAGGAAAGCATCTCTACTACTGACCCTGTTTTATGTAAAATTTTGAGAGGTGCGTCTGTTCATCATGGATGTTTCACTGTAATTATTTATAATGTTGCATTGAAATGTTGTTTATCTTCAATGCTGTGCTTTAGTACTCCCTTAAGTTTTGCAGTTTGGGTGAGTACCTCACTTTTGTCACGCTAGTCCTGGCTCTGGTAGGGAATGTTGGCTGCCGACTGCTCAGAGTGGCCAGAAGAAGCTGCCTTGCCCCAGTTTATGCCCCCAGATACGGGGGACAGCCCACACACAATGACAGGCCAATGAGGAGGTTCAAAGACCTGGCCTCCAGACTCAACTGGGACAACCCCTAAGGGCCACCCCAGCTCCAGAGGTCCCCATGGGGCCAACCGTATGGTTCCCTGAAGCTGCCAGTCACGAAGTGCCACAAACTGTGCACTTAGAACAACAGACATGTATTGTCTCACAGTTCTGGAGGCAAAGGTCTGAAATCAAGGTGTCAGAAGGGCCGTGCTCCCTCACCAGGTGATAGAAGAAGGTCCAGTCCAGGCCTCTCTCCTTGCCTCTGGTAGTTCCTTGACTTGCAGCAGCTTAACTCCAATCTCCACATGGTATTTTTATAAAGGCACCACTCATATTGGATTAGGGGCCCACCCTACTCCAGTATGACTTCATCTTAAGTAACTATATCAGCAGTAACCCTATTTCCAAATAAGGTCACATTCCCAGATACTGGGGGTGAGGCTTCATAATTCAACCCAACCCTTGGGCTGGACTGCACTCCCGTCCAGCTGCTCCCTCTGCCCAGTCCTGTGCACCCCCACCCCCCTCACAGGTGCTAAACCGAGGCTAGTTTCCCGGTTACTTCCAATTACTCCCCTGTAAACTAATCCAGGTCGAAAGTTCGATCTCATCCAATTTGACATTTACAGTTTCCTCCCCCAGTATTTTGGACTTGGACAGAAGGGGTCACATTACTTACTCCTTGTTCCCAACTTCAGCCCCTTGGTCTGCCCTTTTCCTTCGCTTCTCCTCGACCTTCTGGGCCCCTTCCTCCTCTGCTGCACAAGAGCAAAGAGAAGCAGCTCGCGCTTACCTGAGCTGTTGTGGTCTTCTCTTGATTAACACTGACTCACCACTCTACAACCCCTGTGTGCCTGGCCTCTTATAGGGCACACGTGGGAGTTGTTGAGGGCGTGTTGGGGTGAGGGAAGAGGGTCCCTGACCTGGACATCCATCCCAGCCAGCTCCTGCCAGCTCCTAATGGTTTTGTATCAATAACTCAAGCCTACCTGCCTCCCACCACGTGAGTCTGGCCCACAGATAACTATGCACCTTTCTACAACCATGGGAGTTCAGGGAGCTGCATTGCTGCCTCCTTTCTCTGTTCACCCTGCCATCTTCCTCCGTCTCTTCTCCCTCCTCAGTTAGACGTGGGGGGAAGATCAGTGGGTCTGCTGCATGAGCACGAACAATCAGGAAATGAGATATCAGGCTCCCATTCCTGCAGACACGCCCAATATCCATATCCTCTTAGAGTTCTTCCCATTGGGGTTTGGGGGGGCATCCCTTTACCACCCTGTGTGGGGAGGACAGACTTGCAGCAGTCTCCACGGTGCCAATAAACCCCAAATTTTTATCGGTTCTTCCCCCTCCTCTTCCGTTCACTGCCCAGTTGCTTCCTCGTGCTGACTGGGGAAGAGGAGTTGTGGGAAGGGGACCCTGGGGTGGCAGTGAGGGGGCAGTGGAGTCATGTGGTGGGCCACGGGACCACCCTGAACCCCAGTTGTTTAGAGCCTCTGTCTTCACCTGTAGATCCTGGTTACGGATCCTGTCGTCACAGAAAGTATCACCCAACATCCTGCTCCTGGGATTTTCTAAGGGCTCTGATTCCCATGCCCCTGGGGATGGTCACTGAGACACTGTGTCTGCAGTGAGTCTCCCTCCACGAGGACAGGCTGCCATTGCTGTCAGAGCTGACATCACCCCAAGCGGGGGAGTGAACTGCACTTTTATCCAACCCGAGGGACACGTTGCTCTCGTCGGTACGGCTTCCAAGAGGAGACTTTGGCTAATGATTCTCAAGGGCACCCAGCCTGGCACAATATCTCCATTTTCTGCATATTCTGTGCATTTTCTGAGTCTGAAACGCTGCTTCAAAGTGCCCAGTGATTGCTCACTGATCAGGGATCAGTGACTGCCAGGTTGGTCCTGGAGGGGTCTTAGCTTCCTGGGGACACCCTGGCCTGCCTACCCAGGGGATCCGTCAGCTGTCATCTGGGATCCTCTTCAGCACAAAATCCAAGCAAACACCATTTCCAATTATTGCTTCACAGAGGCCACTGTAATCAGTCTAGAAACACCTAAGGCACCAAACACCCTCCCTGCACCCTCCTAGCCTCCTCCCCAGGTCTCCCCCAAACACTCCTCAGCGTGCTGGTGGTCATGTTCTGCTTTCAGAGAAGTGCATTTTGATGCGATTTCCTCTGGATGCAGATTTGGGGCCAAACAAGGGAAGACCATGGACAATCAGCGTGGCCATTCCTGGGGCCGTGAAGCTCAGAGGGAAGGCCCTGGTCATATAAGAAGGGCGACAGAATGAAGGCAGCCTGAACCAGCAGGCACCCGACGCTGGCTCTGGTCCTGCTCTGACACCTCAGGCAAGTTTCTGTCTGTCTCAGTGGCTCCCTTTCATCATCTGTAAAAATGGGCATTCATTTCTCCCACTAACATTTATTGAGCATCAACTGTGCACCTGTGGTCTCTGCTTCATGTTGCTCGCAGCCTGCTGGAGGAAGTAGGTGGTGAATACGGAGAGAAATGTGTGTTTAGCGCTGCAGGGGAAAAGTACAGCAGGCCACGGCACAGGTGACAGGCCACCTCAGGGTTTTTCAAGTATTGGTGTTTGTGAGAGGACTCAGGTAAGGGTGCTCTTTGGATGTGAGCGGTTATCTGGTCACACACATACGTCTGGAGGCGCTGCTTAGATGCACATACCTACTAACTCTCACCTTTCATGAAATTGAATGTTGAAAACAAAAAAGAGGAAAGCAGAGATTGGAGGTACATTTATCTCACTCATTTCTTCGGAAAACCCTCCACAGAGATCAAGAAAAGTAACTTGCCCTTGAAATCAGCATCCAAACTCTTCCCATTTCATGGGTCTCAAAGTTTCCAACCTTCTACATTTTGGCTTGATTCCTGATGCCTCTGATGGGTTTGGTCTGCTTGTCACACCGTCCCTGCACCTCATCTCCCTGCACCTCAACTTCAAGTTCAGTTCTTGGTCAATGGCTTTCTCCCCCTGGCACTTGATCTGACATTAGCCCAAGATGAGAAGTGTCGGGTTTCCTAGGAACAGTTCCTAGATCAGTTCTTAGTCCTGGAATTGATCTGCTGAGAAAACATTGCTTCCCAGAGTCCCTTTCAAAGGTGTTCTCTCTGCCTGTAGGTAGGTGGTCCTCCCTGCCTTTTCTGGTAACTCTAAAACCCAAGAGAGAAAGAAAGCAGAAGCCAGTCTCAGGTTGGGCTTCTATACAGCTACTTCTCTTTGAGAACAAAGCGACTTTGAATAAAGGACATTCTTCCTTCCAGGGAAAACAGATTCCTCCAAATCCCACCCCAGCCTGAACCCATCAGTCCTTGGCATTGGTTGGGGTAAGAGGAGACACACAATCTCCCCTTTGGCCCAGTGGCCAATTTCAGACAATAGGACATGGACTTAGGGTTAGTCATGTCTGGGCTCCATGACTAAAGGTGAGCTCTGCTGTGTGCTGGCTGCATGGTCTGCAGGAAGGAACTTAATCCCCCTGAGTTTTGGGGGCCGCCATTTCTACAATGGAGACATTGCAGTAGCATCTGCAGTTTTTATCAGGGTTGAATTCTAAAGTCGGTGCCTAAGGAAGGAATCATTACGGATCGGGCATCCCTTGAAGATCCTTTAAATTGTCCTCACTTCAGTCACAGACTCTCTGGAGATCAACACAGCATCTCTCACTATGCAGACCAGGGCTTCTTCAGTTCATCAAAAGCGTCTATGGCTGGTGTGTCTTTGGGGGACAGGTTCCGTGAAAAGTCGCTCTCTTAAAATATAATGTCATTCTTGACAGTGAGATGCCCACACTTTGGAAGGCACTTAGGAACCAAATCTGATGGGAGGAAAGCAAGTTTATGTCTCCTGTCTCACCCTTCTTCCATCTTTCCAAGGAAGTATGATGGAATAGCCCTTGTTTCTCTCTCTCTCTCTCTCTCTCTCTCTCTCTCTCTCTCTCTCTCTCTCTGTGTACAATTTGTTATGAGTTAATTTCTGTCCCTCCAAAGAAATATATACATTGAAGTCTCAACCCCTAGCACTTTATTTAGACATACGGTCTTTACAGAGACAATCCATTTAAAGAAGTCATTAGATGGACCTTAACCCATTATGCCTGGTGATCTTATAAAAAGGGGAAATTTGGACATAGAGACACAAACAGAGAGAAGGCTATATGAAAACACAGGGGCACAGGGCCAGCTACACGCTAAGCAACGCCTGAGACTGCTGGAAGCTGGGAGAGAGCCTGGGACAGATTCTCCTTTGCAATCCTCAGAAGAAACCAATCCTGTCAACATCTTGATTTCCGAATTCTAGCCTCCAGAACTGTGAGACAATAAATGTCTGTTGTCTAAGCCACCCAGTCTGGGGCACTCTGTTATTGCAACCCCCAGGAAACGAATACACAGCTAGATTTGCCCATGTTAAATGTGTCTTTGATGAGACTCCCCTGCAATACAGACCTCGTAGGGTCTTTGTGAGGCTCAGATGACTTAATTTCTGAGTTCAGTGCTTAGTTCTGTACCCAGGACATATTAAATACTCAGTGCTATCTCTCACTACTGCTGCCCCTTCAATTCAGCTAAAGAACATTGGACAAGACGTCACGAGACCCGTGGTCGTGGCCCTAAGCACTCGTACGTGCACAGTAAGGCGTATCTCTGGGCAAAATGAAGGCTTGAATGTCTACGTTTCCTTCTGGCGCTGATGCTTGGGAGTTGCATGACACATGAAGTTCTGGGACACCAGTCAAGATGCCACATTGGAATGTCATGGTCTGCTCTGACCCTGAATGGGACACCAAGGAAGCATGCCTATAAATATTTCTGGGTCATTCTGTGCTGGGCCAGAGGCTGACACACGTTGACCTCCTTGGCTTGTACAGAAACCGAAAAATCAAAAGCACAAAATTCTGTGCCTTGAAATTGAAACCTAATACCGATCCGTTTCCCATCGAGTAACTGCAATTGCTTTGCTTCTCTGGTTGGTGATATTTGCAGGGAAAAGTTTTTCTACTGATCTATATCATTTTCCCAACAGAAGATGTGGCGCCTACTATATCCCAGTGTCCAGCTGAGCGGGGCCAAGGCATTCCTCCCCCTGGGGTAGCCCTCACACCATAGTCTCGAATCGTCACCACTATTCCTGATATTGCTCTTCCCACACGAGGAATTCAGCCGAGCCAGCTACATCATCAGCTACATCATCAGCTGGGTTAACACAAGATGAAAATGTGGCACCCTGGGTGGGGTGAAGAAGTCAATCTCCTCCCCCCCCACAGACTGGCTCCCCAACCCACCACTGATAGGCAACCCCCAAAGATTTGCAACTTCTGCCCTCGGACGTGCTCAGCACCTAGAGTGAGAGCGAATGAGGGGCCCGGCTGAATCACCTGTCAAATGCACTGCCAGCCCATGGTGGGGATGGCTGCCGCCGACCTCAAGACACTGAAGGGCACACACCTGGTCCCCACCTCCCGTGTCCACCCCTGCCTGAGGGCAGCAGCACACAGGCATCCCCCGTTAACACCCAGGCAGAGGGTGGCAGTGATGGAGAGGAGGGAAGAGGAAGGGGGCTGGGTAGGACCTAGGGTGCCAGGAGACTGGGGAACAGACACCTGAGACCCTCCCTGGGGACAGCAGGAAGGACTGGGAGGTGGCACTTAAGTACTTACCTGAGGCTTTAAGTCCCCAGCGCATATGCCATTGTCCCATCGGACTTCATTTACAAAGCACGAATTCAAAGACAAAATGAGTAAGAATTTCCAGATTCAGCAACCACAGACCTTCCAAGCCCAAGCAGGAGGCCTGAGCACAGGGCCCCATGTGACTGCACAGCTGCTCATGAAGCCAGCCCTGGTCTAAAGTGTCCATTGCTCAAAACAAAGGCCATTCAAACTCATCACTTGGGAGCTTTGGAGCAGAGGCAGAACGCAAAGGTGTGGGTTGTAAAGGTGGGCCAGGCATCCGTTCTCCCACTGGTCCTCTCGTGCCCCGGGTGATCTGCAGATGGGGATCAAGTGCACTGCACGATAGCAGGCCCTCAGCAAGGACTCAGTAAGTGGTAGCTGTCCCTGGTGGAGTGGTGCATCTCTAAGAACAATGCTTCAGGAGCCAGAGTCAGTCTTATAAGCAGCTCCTGTGAATCTACTAGGAACCCAGCAAAAGGAGCAGGGAGGAAACTAGATAGACACAGAGGAAAGACTGCCCAGAGAACAGCTTCTAAGGGGCTGGGGGAGAGCAAGAGCACATCATGTTTCCAGTTCATAAGCAGCAAAGCCATAAAGCTGGGCTTATCACCAGTCTAAAGGACACTCCACTTGGGTCTCTAAAAATGAAAAAAGTAAACATCCCGGTGGAGGTAGGGGCTGGGGGTGGGGGGTGGGACAACAATAAGACACAAATCAGTCATTTGGGGGAAATGCAGCATATTGTCTGTGAGTTTAAATATCCATTTGAATATAGCCCCAATGCTTTGGCGCCCAGAGCTTAGATGCAATTGCAGAGACAGATTTTGCATTTTGTCACACAGTGCAATTAAGGGGTAGGATTTCTCCAACATCGTAAGCCTACTAAGAGAACTGTCTAGAAGCTGGCCATGTGTTCAATGACTCTACTGAGACTACATGTCCTTGTGGTGCTCACCTGTACCAGTGTCCCGGGATTGTTCATTCCCAGGCACGGCAGCTCAGGCCACATGCCGCAGGAAGCAGGTAACAGTGGAGGGGCCAGAGGAACTAGCCAGCCTGCTCCCTCGTGACTCTGCAGCACTTCAATACATCACCATTGTGGCCCCTGTCACCTCTGACAGTAAATATGATTTTAGCTGTCAGGCAACTGACAGAAAGCAAAACATAATTTACTGCCAAATTCAGCCTAGAGAAGCACACACCTGGCTCCTAGAGGCGCAGGCTGCAGAAATACACCCACGGGCAGGATTTCAGGGAACCAGCTGAGAGGACGTAAACCCCCGCCCTGGCCAGGCAGTGCTTACTTGGAGGAAGGGGAAATAGGGATGCAGCTACTATTTCTTACAGCTATAAGTTGTGAAAAAGACTTTGAGAATTTTATTACTAATAATATGTTTTGCCATAATTGTACTATTAGCAATACATTACCTACTGAAGCAAGGCCTTTTTTGCTAATTCCAAGGGGAAAATGACACTTTCTTTCACTGCCTGCTTTGCAGACTTAGTCTTCTCAAGTGACATTGGGGAATGTCCCCGTGTCCTCGGAGGACACAGTATGAAAGCCCCAAATTCTCACACTAGCTGCTTGGAGTGGAGGGGATAGAAAGCGGTTGGGAGAAAAGAACTGAAACTCAGAAATGTCAAGACTTGTTTTCAAGTTTGGCGATGGGCTCTCAGAACTGAACAAATGAATGTGTTTGGGATGTGCTTCTGTGTGTCCTAAAGGAGGCAAATCTGCATCAGCAATAACTAGAATGAGCCAAACAGATTAGGCAACGGGAAATCTAAACTGTGAAAATGGAAAATGTTGGACTATGGATTCTTTTGAAGAATGCTCCTCAGCTGCACCGGGGGGCTCTGGGCACTGACGCCCAGAGCAAGGAGACCTGGCTTCCAGTCTGGTTGGCTCTTAACACCTTGTGTGACCACCATTCAGTATGGGGTAGTGATGAAGTACAGTCAGCAGCTGGACCAGTCCAGCTACCCAAGTTTAAATCTTGGTTTCATCACTTACTAGCTGTATGACCTTGGGCAAGTCACCTAACCTTGCTAAGCCTCAGCTTTCCCCTCTGTTAAATGGGGATGAAAAGTATACTTACTCCAAAGGGTTGCAGAATTCAATGGCATTATGTTAAGGTGCAAAGCACCGTGGCCAGCACACAGTAGCTGCTCAAGAAACGATACCATATGAGCCACCTATTGGTTCATTCAACATGCAAAGATTGAGCATCTCTAAGGTGCAGGCCCATAGAATCATACAGGGGTTAAAGACATGGGTCTGCTTTTAAGGAGCTCAACAGGGGAGCAGATAACCCAAGGTAAGAAGAGGTAAGACCCACGAGAGCGACATCTGGACAAAATGCTCTGGAGCTGAAAAGATGGGGTAGGAAAACTTCATATCAGGAAAGTTGTGCATATCACTGACTCAATTTATTTATTCATCTCCCCGTCTACAAAAGGGAGTCGTAATTCTTTCTTCTCTTACCTCGTAGAGTTGGTATGAGGCTCCCCCCACCAAAAAATGTACAGATTTAAACAAGTGTTGGAAAGTGCAGTACACGCTGAAAACCAAGGGGGTAGGAGAAGGGTGACACTGGCGGTGACATTGGGAAGCGTGAGAAGAATTCCTGGAAACGTTGTAGCTTGGTAATTCATGAGACCTATGAGCGGTTCTCAGGTGCTCCAAAGTCACAGAAGATCACCTGGGGCCTGAGAATTATATCATGATTTCAAATTCCCACCTCCACTGTAGTACAGGCTTTTAACAGAATCACATTCAATTGCATACGCACTTATAAATGGGGAGTTGAAACGTTATAAGAAAAAGTAGTACAAAGCTTATCTTTCCCAGGAACCCTGTGCTATCAAACCTCCCCAGAGGTCAAGAATATAGGAAGATAAATAACCCAAGTGCTGTCTATGCATCACCAGACCTTGTGATGGCTCTGGGTAGAATTGTGAGTTTGACCATTAGTAGCCCCAATTTTAGTAAAGAATATATCCTCCTCTTTGTGTGTTTTCCAGTAAAACTTCCATAGCAATTTATATGTGTCTGGAAGAGGTAAGGAAGTAGAGTACCCACTTGCAAGTGCAGAATAGACACAGATTGCTATCTTACTAGCTCATTCATTTACTCCTGGACAAACATTTATTAAAGGGTGTTATTGATAGGCTGAATTGTGTCCCCTCAAATTCATCCGTTCAAGTCTTACCTTCCAGTCCTTCAGAATGTGACTGCATTTGGAGTCAGGGTGTTTAAAGAGGTGATTAAGTTAACATGAGGTCATCAGGGTGGGCCCTAATCCAATGTAACCAGTGTCCTCACAAGAAGAGAAAATGTAGAACAGACACACAGAAAGGAAAGACCATGTGAAGACACAGGGAAAAGATGGTCTTCTACAAGCCACAGATGGAAGCCTCAGCAGAAATGAAACGTGCTGACATCTTGATCCTGGACTTCCAGTCTCCAGAACTGGGAGACAATTAAGTGTCTGTTGTTTAAGTCACCCAGCCTGTAGCATTTTGTATCACTAGAAAACTAATTCAAAGCGCTGCTATGTGTCAGGCACATTGCTAGGCCTTGGGGGTACAAGAAAGAATAAGACTGTGCCCACTTCAGAGAGTTCATAGCCTATGAGGGAAGCCAATTCTTACAGAGACAATGTGCCTGATGCCGGGCTAGAGCCCAACCAAGCAGCAGTGAGGACATAAGGAAGGAAAAGTATGACTGCTCTCGGGAAGGGTGGGGTGGGGACGGAGGGGTGGGCGCATACCGAGGGCCTCTGCTAAAATGACTCAGATTCAGAATGGCCATATGACCTGGCTCATTCCTCAAGTCCAGTTTTTTGTAGGCCAATCCCTAATGAATGAATCAGGCCTCTTGGGATAGCATTGGTTTGTCTACTCATGGGGCTTGTCCTTTTGGGCAGTAAATAGGCATAAATTCTCAGGGCTGCAAAGTCTGTTGGAGTTTGCTAATTCCATCCAGCAGCCTGCTGAGAGGTTAAGTCAGCAGCCAATTAATTCTAGACAGCCAATCAACAAGATCAAGGATATCTGGGTAGAGAAGGAATGGGGGAAGGAGGCAGGGAGGGAGGAAAACAGAGACTGTCCAAGTTTCACACAGCTCTAGAAATAGAGGCGGCATCCGCGGCTACATCGTGTGGGTAAGTCAATTGCTATTAGACTGTTGGATCTACAAGGAGCCAAACAAAACCTCAAGAGGGTTGTCCAAGGTTTCTCTACTCCTCCTGGACAGGTAGCTTTACCCAGGCTCACCTCGTAGGAGAAGGTGGTGTGTCTCAGGGAAGTGAAAACCAGATGCAACCAGACCTCTGAGTCCCATCCATCCTGGTCAAAAAGCTGGCCTCTCTCTGCTGAAACTAATAGCCCGTCGAGCTCCCTGCTGTCAGCTGCACCCTCCATACGTACACCTGTATTAGCCACCATACCTGTCCCTGCTAGCAGCATGGACTGTGAGAGCATAAGGAGCCTCAGGACTCACCTAGCTGGTGGTCCTCAGATTCTTGGGTGCAAGACGCACCTGGGGGAGAATTAAATATGCAGATTCTCAGGCCCCACCCCAGTGCTCAGAGGTCTGGAGTGGGGGCCAAAAGCCACACTTTTTACAAGAACCAAGTGATGTGAATGAGCCACACTTGGAGAAATACTCATCCAGCAGGATCCTTTAAAATACAGATGAGAAGGAGGGGGGTGGTAGGTGAGGGTAAATGGGATCAAATATATGGCAATGGAAGGAGAACTGACTCCGGGGGGTGACCACATAATGCAATGTACAGCTGATATATTATAGAATTATACAGTTGAAACCTATGTATATTTACTAGCCATGGTCACCCCAATACACTTTAAAAAAAACACACCAAAATACAGTTGAGGAAATTCAGGCTTCAAAAGGTGTGGTGACTTACCCAAGACCACAGAGCCAGGCAGCGGGAAAACCCAACAGAACTCTATCATTCTGACCCAAAGTATCAACAGTGGCAATTCAAGACAGTGAATTCAGTGGTCCCCAGGGCTCTGCCTATTTCCCCATTTCGCTCTACCTCTCCCCATTTCCCAAAGACTTTTTTCCAAAGATGGAACAAAATCCGAGGGAGATGAGAATTAGCGGCAAGAATTCTCTAAATGAACATTAGGAGCACTTTAAACCCTTAAAATATCTATGCTCATTTATTTTCTCTGGCCCCTTCCCTTCCTTCTCCTGTCTATTCCACAAAGGAATATGTGGTTGTTGGAATGAGCAAAAGGCGAATACAAGACAAATAGTCTGACGGGTAAATAAATTTCAAAATTCAAGTGGGAACTGGAATTTTATGCCAAATTAACATGCTGTGTAATTAATACTTCTATCAATCTCTGCTTCTATCAATCTCTGTTTATGACTGGGTGGTACCACAAGCGTTACCTCACAAAAGACCATTTTCCACATATCCGTTTAGGGTTGAAAAAAATAATCTTTCGAGATTATCAGAGGAATCCAAGGTGGAGGTGATTTTCCCCCATCTTGTGCTTGAACTTGGGGAGACTTTCAACATAATGGTTGACATATAAAAGACATTCATAATAATTACTTAGGTACGACTGACAGTTTGGACAATAAGAAGCCTAGTTCCAAAGTTCCTTGGCCAGGAGTGTTTGCTGTGACTAAGGGCCATGTAGACAGCAGCCATTGACTTTGCCTAACCTTTGCACTTGTAATAAAAATGCAATAAAGTAATTGGTTAAAATAGAGACATGTCTGATAAAGAGTATTTGCTTTTTAAAGTAACTGGCTAAAATAGGAGCATATCTGATAAATGAGTTTATGACGCAGGGGCGGAAGGCTGGGCCTTACTAATTGGTCAAGGTTTTGTTTCCTACATAGAATCCTTCTTTACCTCTTTGAAGAGAAAAACAACGGAATGGTGAAAATGCTCTGTAGTACTAACCGGTAGCATGTGTACTCCTTAAATAATAGAGCGTTGTTTACATGCTATAACACTTGCTCTATAATTCCCTAGCCTCACCACACTAGAAGACACAGCCTTGTATGGCATATGTAATCACAAAGCTGTGTTCCCATCAGTGCCAAGATACTTTGGGCTTCTCTGTCATAAAACAGAAGACACTGAAATGCAGGAAAGAGACTTTCTGTTCCTCTGGCTTCTTAATTCATTGCCATCTACACCAGAGTTGAAAACCCATAAATGTCTTGATCAATCTTATTTCCCTTGAGAATTTGTTCCACCATTAGCTCCCTTTTAAAAAGTTCCAGTTTTTAATTAAAATTTTATTTCTTAACAATTAAATATATAAAGGATGACATT
This sequence comes from Rhinolophus sinicus, assembly GCF_036562045.2. Classification (NCBI taxonomy): domain Eukaryota; kingdom Metazoa; phylum Chordata; class Mammalia; order Chiroptera; family Rhinolophidae; genus Rhinolophus; species Rhinolophus sinicus. Next base: position 13,951,117 of record NC_133758.1, on the reverse strand, counting down.
CCGTATAATTATGAGCAGACCAGAATGCATTATACATCTCAATGGTAATAAGAACAACGAGAACAAGGGTATCATAAATACGCATGCATTGATTGCTCACCTTTTTGTGGCCCCCCAATAGCAAGGAATGAAGCTGGAAGGCAGCCATCCTGGCTCTAGGCACTGGATAAGATGGAGGCCCCTGGTACCCAGGCCGCTGGCACTCCAGCTGCTCCCAGCGTGGCCCTTGGGACTCATTTTAATGGAGGTACCTGAGGTTACCAGCTTCTGCTGGGATGAACTCTCTCTTCCCTAAAGGCTGCCAACCTCTGACCAATCTTGGGGGAGCTACAGATCGTGAAACAATCTTTAGGGACTTGTTGGGCAAAAGAGCTCTTTACAGAACCCAGCAAGGGGAGAGAGGAAATTCCCAAGTCCTGATGCCACCTGCCCTGGCACCCAAGCCTGGGAACATCAAATAAGGGCCGCAGACAAGATCCGGCCTCACCTTCATCATCAACTGGTACTTGTGGGGCGTCAGCATAGATACAACCGTCTCCCGGGAAGCAGCACATCACCCAGATGAGACCCTTTAAATGCCCGGCACGTCCTAACCCGATTGACTACATAATGTTCTGTCTTTCCCTCAGAAACAGACTTATTTTTTAAGACTTTCGTATTAACAGAGGAATCGCAATTAACCAGCTCCTCCCTAATCAGAATACTTGGTTAAGTGGATAGTCCGCCCCCCACCCAGAATACAAATTTTTAATACTTATAATAGCCAGCATTTGCATAGTACTGACCACATACCAGGCGCTTCACACTTAAGCCCCACGATAACTGTGTGAGGCGGGTTCTATTATTATCCCTGTTTGACAGACGACACGTCTGGGACTCAGAGAAGGTACCACAACTAGTCTGCAAGACTGCAGACGGAACACTGGCACCTGAGCAGAGCTTAACTCCCACATGATCCTCAGGAAAGATTTCATTGTGGCAGCAAGACTGGATTTATCACAGCCCAGCGCAGACTCAGAGGCTTGGGAAATTTTTGAAAATATCCAGTATTAAAACAAAGGGAACCGAAATGGTGCCAGTGCAGCCGTCCCAAAAGTTCATCCGGTACTCCAACGGTCCCCCGGTTCTCTTTAGCCCTTGCACATCACCCTCCCGGCCCTGGGATTCATCCCTCTGAGGACAAAAGTGCTGCCAGCATCCCAAGCGACTTCCAACAGAAACCCTCCAGTTTTCGGGCCTGGAAGATTCGGGATGCAGGTGTCAAAACACAACACCCCAGACTTAACACTTCAGCCCCCCAGCATTATGTGAACATCACATTGATGCCACGCTGTCCTGACGGGACTTTGCAATTATTACTTTAACAAACTTCTAAATGATTATGATTGCATTGTATTGTCTCCACTATGAGGCTTTAAAGGAAGAGGTCTGACCACCACGGGCCTTTCCATGTATCACCAGGCCCTGAAAGAGGTAATGTAGCTATTTTATAGCCAAGGACAATAACCGGGACGGTGAGGGGGATTGGTGGCATTGTCACGTTAAAAGAGTAGAAGTCCTTGACTCTTCCTGCCCCAGCAAACACAGAAACACACTGGGTGCCCAGCAGCACGGGGTGGTAGTGATGTAATATGAAGACACATTTACTGAGCATTTACCACGGTCCGGGTGCTATTCTAAGTCCTTTACCTGTGTTACCTCATTTGACCCTCATAACAACTACCTGAGGTAAATTCTATTACCCCATGTTACGGACAGAGAAACTGAGGTACAAAGAGGTGAAGTAACTCCCCTACAGATAATAGCTGACGGGGGATTCAGTCTCCGGCAGGCTGACTCCAGAGTCTAGGATGAAATTCAGGGCTTAATAAGTGAATGTTGATTCGATTAACTAAGAGACTAGCGTGCTGTGTGTGGTTAGTCACTCTTGCACTATAAGTAAATATTAAGTCCATGAAAGACAAACATTGGACCAGCTCTCTGATAAGGCTGGAATGTCCAGTTACAAAAACACGAGGCCAACCTGTCCGGGGGGAAATGAAGGAAAAGGAAAGGAATGAGTTGCTGGAAGCTGGAGGCTAGAACACAGCTCTGTGATGTCTGTTCAAAGTCTGTGCAGGTGTCCCGAGACCGGCTGGCCTCACGCGCCTGGGCAGACAAGCTGCTAGACGACCCCTGGCCTGGGGAAAGTCCACATGTCCTCTGTACATGTCCTCTGAGGTCTGAGGATAGCTCTCCTGCCACCCTCCCGGTCACATCTGAAGCCAGGAAATTTGGGGACCAGGAACAGCCCTAATCTCTCCTTATGTTCTCCCCCCATAGGTCGCAGGATTCCAATGTGGCAAAGACATCCCATAAACAGTTTTGCTTCCCTAAGGGTCTCATTGGTCGATGGGCAGATTAAATGATAACAGCGTCTGGCTCATAGTCGTTGGAGACTGGAAACCCAGTCGTCTCTTCACAAACTCCCCTTGAAATGTCTGCAGACTGCCCAGCGTCCTCCTGAAACGCCTCTTCCTCCTCCAGGACCCCATGTGCCAACTCCCGATGTTTCAGGCTCTGGAATGAAGGAATCAAGGCTGCTCTGCTGACGAGCAGTGTTAACCACTTTCTTCTTATCTACACATCTGACCGCAGAGGGAAGGGCTGCCCATGGGGCGCTGCCCCAGACGCAGGCTCCATTTGTTGGGTCTCCAAACGCTCTCTTCCAGTTGCAGTGATTTGTAGAAGGCTCCGTGGCACAGCTCACCACCGGCAGCTTGCTTGGGGTGCCATCCCCTTTTCACTTTGTTCCTCGATTTCAATTGTGATCAGTCGAGCCAAGCTTTTGGAGCGGACATTTTCATTCAATGTCAATTTCCCGAGCTGTAAATTTGCATAAATGGTTAAAATCAAAAGGCAAACACATACATTGAAGACTGGCATACTCTACCCAAAGGGTTAATTCCAAGAGGGTTCCCTAAGAAAATGTCATATACAACAGCTGAAGGAGCAACAATGAGAGGGAATGTGTATCCTGGGTGACACATCCAATTCAAAGATTTTCCAATAGAGATGTCTAGGTCTCTGAACCCCAGGCAGGGCACACCTCCTGTTATTTTCCCAGTAGCCTGTTTCCCTGTTATGCCAATTCTCTGACTTCTTGCTCCTGAGTATACAGTTAATAACTGAGGATAAAAGTACAAAGGCTACAGGTGACCTCTATATGGTTCTATCTCAACTTGAGCAAAGCAAAGAACTGAGTCAGCCAGGCTCCTGATTTTGCCCACCACAGAAGTACCCCTTTGGTTGATACTATTTACTAAAGGAAATTGTCTGCACCCTGAATTGACCAGCTGCAGCATCAAGCATGAAGAGCATGTTGGGAGTAGTTCTTGTTGGCACTGGGTTAGGTTCACATGTAAATTTGCAGGCCTTAGAATGAAACCGTCCTGGCTGTAAAATGTTTAACTCAACCACTCAAAACCGTGTCCCTCTGTGACTGCTTTGAGTTTGTGAGCCTTTCAACCGCCCGCCTGTTCCACTGACCTATTTATTTCTCATCTTTGGCTCCTTTTGCAGCCAGGGAATGAGGAAGGCATTTTCATGACAGGAGCCTCGAATCCTAAATCCTCTTTTAGGAAGTGGTAATAATCCAAATGCGATTTCATTCATGTTAATATGCTCACGGAAACAGGAGTCAGCTGGTTAGGGAGCCAGTGGCAAGCCACTAAGAAAGCAAGCAGACTCTTCTTTCCTAGGCCCCCGCATTTTGGGCCAGCCTCTCTGGGATCTGCCAGGTTCTAAACGAGCCACATGAGGGCACCCAGAGGTTTCCTGGAATGCAGAAGCAGGTGGAGACGCGCAATTAAAGCTCAGCTCCAGGCGCAGACACAAAGACAGTTTAAGTTCAAAGTGTTTCCCCGCCCAGGCAGTTGCTCAGGTGTAAGTAATGAGGACAGGGAGAAAAGTGACAGGTGCTGTGGACACCAGCTTAGCAAGAACAAGCTCAGATTTGGGGGACCTGCAGGGCAGGGGAGCATCACTCACCCTCTTTTTGGGAAAGTGCAAGGAGCTGCTGTTTGCTCATGATGTAGAGTCAGCCGGTGACAGACCTACATGTGGGGCTTCAGAGCAGAAAACTGGGTGTGGGTCCAGATTCTTCTTCTCTAAACCTTCTGGGATGCCCCACAACTCTACAGGTCAGTCTGGAGGAACAACTTCCCTTACCCTGTGCCCAACCTCCTCAGACATCAAAGGACGTTGCCACGACTGGGCATTCGGATCAGGTTGGGAGAGTAACCCCAAGGCCACCCCTTCTACACCCATCACCCACCCGGCCTGAGAACTGCCTCTCAGGAATTATGCTCCTCGTTTCATCTGAGCCCTGGAGAGGCCATGAAATTAACCTTTGCTCAAAGTACACTCCAAAGCTGGCGGAGACCAAGGGCAAAGTTACTCTTTACCTTCGTTTTGAAGGAGGAAAAGATGGTCCCCACTCTTCTCACTGACAGAAGACCATGAAGAGGAAGAACCACCAAGTTCAGAAAAGCATGAACCCTAACTTCTGCCCCCACCCTCTCCCCCTTCTTATCTCTTTCCAACTAAGGAAACGGCATGGCTGGCCTATGAGGAGTCCTTGCCTGGTTAATTCTGGAAAGTGAATTTCATGGAACTAGACTCAGCTTCTAGAATCCAAACTGGTAAGAGACTTGCGAGATTTGATCCTTGGACGCCAGTCACTGCTCTATTCCATGGAATCTCCACCGACATGCTGCACGCAAACTGTCCGCTATTTCCCTTCTATGCTGGGCATGTGCATCAAATCGGGTCACTATCTGCACCCTCCCTCGCTCTTCACAGCTCTAAAGCTCCCTGAGGGGAGAGAAGAAGCTGGAGTTTTCATGGCTGGTAGCTTGTTCTGTGGACAGTGGCAAGTTGTCCTGTAAGAATTTGAATAGAAAGAGCCCATAAAGAAAGAAGGGACCAGAAGGGATGATTTACAAAAGGCCTTACCAGTTTACCGTTCCCCAATTCCATGACATTTGTGAAAGGAATGGCCATTTAAAGTCTTTCAAAGATTTAGGAATTGGGCATTCAGATGCCTCTTCTTAGGAACTGGATTTAGAACCAAGATCCAAAGCTGGCCGATGAGCAGAAGAATCAATGCAAATTGACAGACAGCCACATCTTTTAGAGTAATTGGAAGCAATTATCATGTAACTTCTGATTCATCAGGGACCCAGCCCACCAGCACTAAGACTTTTAAAAGAAATGTTAGACTGTTTTGCTGTTCAACGTGGAATTGGAAACAGAAATTGGTGTCATGGTCTACGTCCTTTTACTACAAATTAGCAGGTACCCTTTGCTCAAAATATCCAAGGCTTTTGTTGTGGAGCCAAAATTGATCAAAGGTTACTGCAATCTAAAAACAAAAGAAAGAAAGGGAGAGAGAATTCTCCAGTTGCCTGGTTGCTAAGCAACCATAGTCTGTTCTGGTAACTGGGTCTGAGGGTCTTTGCTTTCATTTGCTGCTGACTTTCACTCCATATATAATATATACCAGCATGTTTATTCTCCTGTAAATGCCCAGCAAATAAAAAGCGATAAAGCCCTTTCACTGAAATTATTCATGTGCTAAAAGCTTTTATCCACATCACTGGTGTGATTGACAATATCATACCAGCAAGCTTCCCAAATTAGTTCTTGTTCTGCCATTGTACTCCTGGGCTTTCTTTCTTTAATAAAAGAAAGAGAGCTACAGTTTTATTTAAGCTTTCTATAGTCTGGCATTACAGCTCCTCAGTACCAATGATTAAGATGTCATGTCTATTCCTGGCACGTTTTTCCTTCTAGTTGATGGCAATTTTCACATGATTTTTTCCCCCTTAAAAACTTTGGTTTGTCTTTAGAACTAACCTGCAAGAGAGAGATGAATGAGCTATTTGTCCATTCTGAGGGCCTTTGAGGAAATCCAAATGGTGTAGGATACCCTTACGACTGTCTTCAAAGTGTGTACCAAGGACCACTTACATCAAAATCACAAGTCAGGGGCTGGGCCTGGGAATCTGCATTTGACCCAGCACCTTTTCCCTCTTCCCACCAGGCCACTTTGATGCACTAAAGTTTGAGCACAACTGCCTGAAAGGACTTGAATGTTTTCATTTGCACAAATTAATCTATCAATCCTGAGCAAACCTGCATTTTCAAAGCAGAGATGAGAGGTCTCTATTTGGGCAAAGGCTTCAAGCCCCTCAGAAATGACCGATTCCTAGAGTTAGGCTGTGGGCACTGGCAGGCAGGCTGGTCACTGCATGGCCAGGAAAAGAAGGCCGCCCACGAGACAGAAGTTAAAGGCAAAGATGGCCACATACGCAGGGCTGGCCAGGTCCACAAGCACAGAAGGGGGAATCTTGCTGGTCAACCTCACCTCCACTTTTCCTTTAACTAAAGATTTTACCTTGGCACTAAAGATTAGTACCCAAAGTGTGTGTAGCAGGTACACATTTCATCAGTCACAAACTCAAAAGTGTTTTTCCTGTAACAGGATTTCATTTATTTATCAATATTTCATTTCTACTTGATGGCCAGAAACTCAATCTTATTAATTTCAGGAAAACTGTCAAATTCAGTGGTGACAACTATTTTAGGTTTAAATCCCCATCACATTTAGGGCTTCCTGCCCTCCCTGTGCCTTCCTGCATTTGATCCCAAATTCCAGGGTGGGAGGGAACAGGGCTTGTGCAATGTTGCTACTGCCCTGTGTGGAGAGGAATGACTCCTTCTTGGCTGTGATCTAGCTCCGTCTTCTGCTGCTGTGCACCCAAGTCAGGGGTAGGCTGCTCATCCTCCCTGGTTCTGGCCTCTAGAAGGCCCCTTGCAGGCTGTCCAGCTCTCATCCTCCCAAGGGAAACCCAGAGACTGCTCTGGGACTCTCCTGCCTGTATGTACCTCATTCCACCATCAGCTCCAGCCTACCATTCCACCCTGAAGGTTTGGAGGACTTGCCTACAATCCTTAGGCTTCATCTTAAGAGGAAGTCACACGAGATTTCCAAATGTAAAACGGGGTTCCAAAAAGAGGGAAGGGTCATTTCCCTACGCTGAACCTAACACCCTGTCTTCTTTCTCATCACTGTCTTCTCCCCTCCTCCAACCTAGAAGTTTCTGTCTGGGTGAAGATAGGGGAGATACAAGGTCCATATCAGAACCTGAGCCCCTAAAACTTTAAATCTAAAGGAGAATGGGGATGGGGGAGTGCGTGAAGAGAAACTAAAAGAATTGCAGGAATAACAACAACCCACAGAAGACAATACTTCACATCTCATCACATCTATGCTGAGTCCCCAGCACTATATTTATGGTGCAAAATAAAATATACACACAGAGTGAACAAAAAAACCTTTAAGGTTACTATGACTTTCGGTTAAAACAGAGCCCCTTGGTTAAATAGCCAGTAAAGTGCCTCTGCCCTCTGCAATAGACTTCAGTCTTTCTTATCTTGCTATCAAATGATAGCAGTCATCAAGACTTTGAAAATAGTCTCCTAATTGATTATAATAGTCATGACCACCATGACTACATGGGACAAGCTCTACCTCCAAGCAACTTCAGCTAAAAAGGGACTTACTGAGTTGCATCATGGAGACTTACAAAGGTTTTGGGTACAGCTGCATCCAGCACTACAAATGATGTTTTAGGGCTCAGTTTCTCCATCTCTCGGTTCTGAGAACTGCTGCCTGACTTCAGTCTACCTGCTGCGCTATGCAAGACTGTTCCTACCCAACTTTAACATATCTTCCCCCCTGTCAAGTATTCTGGTTATTTGCATGTCTTTTTTTTTTCCAGTGGATTGCAATCACCAGCTCAGTGCTGGCATCCACTAAGTATTAGTTTAATGAAACAGCAAAGCCTAAGCAGAAAAGTATTTCAGTGCCATCTGCCCTTCGGTCTGCCCTCACTTTGGCCATTTGCTGGCGATAAGCCAGGCCATTGTGTGATGCACACATAATTATAATACACCTCTGCACGTCTCTGGTTAAATAGATGCAGAAGCCATCATGAGACTCCCTACTCCTAAACATGTTGTCCCATACCTTGGTGGAAAACTATGTCATCAAATGTGGAATGGGGTTTTTCTTGTTATCCCAGAATTCCAGCTACAATCCAAGGCTGAAGACAACATTCTTAGCTCAGAAAACAACACAGAAGTTAGGGTCCTTCTTCGAAGGCTGACTGAGAGGTGCCATTTTAAAGCCAGCTCTACCACCCGCAATCACTATAAAAGGGGCCATTGCACTTGAAGAGATTGTCAGCATTTGGGCAAGAGCGTCCTTTCTAAGCTACTCATCAGGGAAGGAAAATGGAGCGTTGCCTGAAACCTCTTTGTAAAAATTGGGGTGTCTGTAGGAAGAAGAGAATGTCTTCAGGTCTAAAATACAATCTCTGAAAAACCTCATGAAAATAAGGTCCTCATGTCTTCCCAGACAATCCACGTGATCGCCCCTCTCCTCTGCTTTCCAGGCTATTCATGAAGCTGAGTGCGTCTGACCCTGATTTGGCCTTCCTCAGCACTCTGTGAGGCCAAACTGGGAATTCCTGTCTTCTGAGACAACACTCAGAACAGAGAGCTTTACACTGTTTAAAGGCTTCCATGTATAGTTGCATATTTAATTCTCACAGGAAAAGTAACTTAGCCTAGACTAAACTTGAGATAGAACCAAGTAGAACCCAGTCGTCCTGTCTCCTGGACCAGCTTGCTAGCACCCCTCCCATTAGAACACGGAACGCGGACTCTGTGCCCACGCAGCCAGCATGGACAGGTGACTGGTACACAGGCTTGAAGACGACAGGTGACCGGTACACAGGCTTGTAGACGACAGGTAACCTGTACACAGGCTTGTAGATGACTAGTTGGTACAGAACTATCATTTTCCTATTACTATTCCTCCTTCTACCAAATCTGGAGAATTTTTGTAAAAAAAATGAAATTTCCATAGGCAGGGTCCACAGCCTATACAATCACAACTGACATCTAAAAAATGTCTACTTTGTTCCAGGCTCTGAGCTGAGCCCATCGCATCCATGGCCTCTAATCTTCTTCAACGCTGAGAAGTAGATATCATGATCCGTCCTTCATGAGCAAAGAAACCGAGGCCCAGAGAGGTTTAGCAATATGCTACATGCTCCCACCTGGAACCAAGATTGCTCTATTTCAAAGTCAACACTAGATATGCTGTGATTATAGGGAGATATACTTGTCAGGAGGTCTAAAATTTCTCCCTGCAGGCCACTCCTTTGGGTTGCATTGTTGCCTGCAGGAGGCCACGGTTCACATAAAAGCCAGTTTACCTGCAAGTAGCATAACATAGACAACCAGGGGTGAGGAAGACCTTAAGGGGATGGGACACTAGACAGATGCACTGTGACGGCAGGAAGAAGGTTGATAGAAGGAGTGGGGGTTCTGACAGGTCTGAATAAATTTCCACAATGAGACATAGATCCCAGAGCTAAGCAGAAACTATTTGAAATCAGGACATAGTTGGGGATAGCCTGGGAAGGAACAGATGCCAGAAACTTCCACGGGTTCAGGTTTGCCCTTGGCCAGCCTTCTTTCCCAGCATCATCCTTTGGACAAATTCGATGGCAGCAATATTCCTCTTCTACTTCTAACAGGCTCTAAGGGCCATTAGCTCAGAAGGAAAAGGAATCTTCTTCCTGACTGCATCACCATGACCAGCATCCCCAAATAAAGCCTTGGATGCTTTGGATGCATCAAGTGGTTTAAATAGTTGTTGCGTTCATACATAGCCCTCTTCCAACACGCAGCATTAATCATTTTTCCTTTTCTTCCATTGAACAAGCTTTCAACCAGAGAGAATCCTAATTAATTTGAGGCAAGAATAATTTTTCCTACATCTTGCTGCTTCCAGTCTGTGATTAAAAGGAGTAATTTCAAAGTATACAGCTTCAAAACTCACATGTAATATTGAGTGGTTCTGCTAAATAGCTTTTAGATGTGCTATTCATTGTTATTTTGATGAGAGCTGGTGGTGGTGTTAATTTCTGATGGAATATTACAGAATGCCATGTTCTCTTTCTGACTCATAGGTGTCTTTGTGCAAAGGGAAGGATTCCGGCACCTTGTTTAGTCAGATTTTATGTTTGCCGTGATATTGCTCATGGCGTTCCCTCTTCTATGGTCTCCCTCACAGCTTGCCTTGGGATATATTGCTTCACACACATCTTTCCAACTGAATTGTACCTTCTTCAGAGAGCGGCCAAGCTTTTCCGTAATCTCACTGGGTGTATTATCTTCGTGAAAAGTACCAACTCAATTCTGCCACCTTGAATTAGAAAAGAGGTCATTTCATTTTATAAAGAATCATGTATGTTTCATGGCCTTGATGGGGGACTGGCACCAGAAATGGAGAGCCATTCTGACCCCAAGGGGGTATGCAGGATCTGTCTATGATTCAAATCTGGGTATCACTGGCAATTCGAGGGCTATGAAAACGAAGGGTATGGATGAAATTGCTTATGGAGGGAACAGACATGAGACAGGAATGAGAAGCTGGGGTAGTTCTTGAACAGTACCATTTAACGGCTAGTAGAGGAGAATGAGCCCCCAAAGGGGCAAGAAGAATGCCTGTGACAAAGAGAAAGAATACAATAGCCTTATAGCATTGGGGAAAGAGTGATCCAACGCAGGTCAACTCTGTTCAATGCTGCTGAGGAGCTAAGAGAAGGAAAGATGTCTGTTAGAATTAGCTACATGGAGACCTTCGTGAGAAATATTTCTCGATAAAAAAGTAACATCCAAAGCTATTGCTTTGACATCAACATACCATCCAGCTCCCGTGGTTGGCTAACCAATCGCGTAGTGATGTTCGAAACCCCTCTCCTAGGAAGCACAGAGGCCTCCTTCCATAGGGAACGGCAGCCCCAATCCCACGATGCAAGGATTCCCAGTGTTTATATGGCCTTTGCCCTATGAAATCTCAGAGGCTTCAAACCACGTGCCTTTTGTCTCTGACAAAATGACCCCGCAGTACTCCTGTGTATTTTTAAACAGTAATTTATACCATCTATTTTAGGTCAGACAGACAGGCCTGGGGGAATTGTGACTTGCCATTGACAATGGCAAAATTGGGCCTGGACCCCAAATCCCTGTAGAACAGCCAGGGTCTTCCCACAAAACAAATAGGCTGCTTCATTATGCCTTTACATGGTGACATTTGACTCATCTTGACTCACAGAGAATTTTAGCTTGAAAACCTCGATGGGTTACTTGGCCACACCACTGCCGCATCCACCATTTTACAGGTGAGAAAAACTGAGATCCAGGAAGGGTAAGTGACTTAGCCAAGGGCACCCAGGTAGACCTAAACCCAAGTCCTCCCATTCTCAGATGGCGGGCTTGTGTTTGAACCACGTGTCAACACGTGTAAACAGACAAGTCGAGGTACCTCATACTGGCTCAGCAGAAGGAGTAAAGACCTTGTCTTAAAAGCCTGACCACCTCCCTTCAAACTTCCCCCCCACCAAGGACTTGACATTGTCTGCCTTATTCCTTCTGGGAAGAGCCCTAGGTTTCCTGAGCTATAAATGTTGAATCCCATGAGGTTTCCTCTCAGAGCTGACATGCAAATAAAGTTTGACCTGAAAGAAAAGCCATTAGCTTTCAGGCCCATCAAAGTGAGGAGACTTTTCTTGCCCCCACCTTCATGAACAAACAGGGTCTTCCAAAACAGAAATCCTCACAAGTAGAAACTATTGAGGCATGAGTGGTTACTTCTGATCACCATGGAAACCCCCCAAATCACATCTCTTGCTGCCACAGGGGAAAGACAGCCTCACCTTACCCCATTTTCTTCTTACCCCATTTTCTCCAAAGACGACATGGTCTTTGAGTCCAGCAGCTTTTATTAGCCACCCATCAGGCAGAGTCTGTGCCCTCCACATTGGCCCCAACTTGTCCCTTCATCACCTGCCACACTGCCCCTAAGACCCATTTTTCACTAATGTAGATTTCAGTAGATTAATTTTACCTCTAAACACAACTTCTCAATGGCCTAACGCCCTCTGTTTCCTGTCGTGGTCCCAGTGATCTCCATCTCAAAGTCTTGAAATTCATTCTTGGTGGTTAGACAGAGTAATGTTACTAGTGCCCTTTTAAGACCTTTGCCCTATCCCACATACACACACACACACTTGCTGCCTATTCTCCCTTAAACCTTGGCAACCTGATTGTCACCATCACATTACCTGAAACTGTGTTCTTTATGGCCAATTCTCTAGTGCTTTGTCTAGCCACCCTGCTGTCCTTTCTTTATAGTATTTGACACATTTGACAACTCCCTCCCCCCCACCTCCCCCCCCCACCCCGACACACACTTCTTGAAATTCTCTCTTCCTGCCTTCTGTGGCTTTCTCTGCAACCTCTCTACCACCTCTTTCTTCTACAGTCTGATGACTTCTAGACCCTTCCTCGTGGATGTTCTCAACCTTAACATATCTAAAACCAAACTTGTAGTCTTCCTTTCAAACATACTTTCCTGTGTCTTGAATATCATCACCATCTCCCAGCCTGGAAGGCTGGGCACCAAGAAATCATCTTGGATCCCTCTCATGCATTCACTTACACCCCAAGCACTATTGATTCTTCCTTCAAACTGTATCCCAGACTTATGCCATACTCTTCATTACCACTCTATTATCTCCTTTCTAACCCATCTTGCCCGTCACAGATGGATCCTTAAAATACCCACCAAGTCTTACCAAGAGTGACTCCCATCTCCCATATGAAACTGAAGTCCTTGTTCTAAATTTAAAATCCCTAAACATGATGGCCGTATCCTGCTTAATCATCTTGAGTTCACATTGCTCTACAGCATGAATGATTTGCTGTAGTCAAATAATTTCTTGTTATATTTCTACCTTCAAGCAAATGAATATGATTTGCTTGCTCCCACTGCCAACAGGTAGATGGTGCTACTCTCTGCCTGGGAAACATCCTCCACTCCACTTTGCTTCACTTCTTCCCTCACACACCTGGTGACACCTGGTCACCTTGAACTCTAATTCTTCTTGCTCTCACTACTAATACATCTTATATTAGTACACAGTGCTAATTATTTCATGATGGGTGTAAACTATTCAACTCAACATATGCTAAATATTTATTCTGACAAAGTCACTAAGATAGAGAATATGAATGGTAGGAAGGGGATACAATGATTGTTTTTAATGGTCTATGCTGCTGGCAGGCGTGGGGATAGGGAGAAGGGTTTTAGTCTTCCCATAATCTCCTTCAGCCACTCCCTCTATTCTTTAACATGGATAATTGATGTTTTCTCAATTTTAGGTAACAATGTACGGAGTCTACAGAGGTACAGCATTTTCTTACATCCAGATGGAAATTCTGGAACCTCCCTTATCTATTATTTATTTTAAAAAAATGATTATCATGTAGTGTACTCACTGACCACAGTGCAATATAGTTAGATATGAACAACAAAAAGAAAACTATAAAAAATATCCAAACTTGGTTAAAATAAAATGGGAGATAGGCTTGAAAACTCTCCAAGCAGACATAGACATTTAAGACATATAAGCAAAATTAAAACTAGCTTATTTCATTAACATAAGCAAAACTTAACTTAGGTTATTTCTTGTAAATTCCTCTAATCATCATAACAGATATGTCAGTCACCTTCCCAAAAATGGTATAAGAAAATAATTTTTAAAGAATCCCTTGCCACCCAGAAACCGGGATTGTAATAACCAATCACTGTAAAGGTTAAACAACTTCCTCATGTTCACTTTATAAGACATTCCATAAAGAAACTTAAGTCATCTTCCTAAAATGGTACAATACACTAACTTCTAACCAATTCCCTGGTTCACTTTATAAGCCACCCTGTAATGTCATGCCCCTGAGTTTCATATCAGTTTTGAATTTGTAAGGTCCCAGTTCATGAACTGTTCTTTTATTCACAAAAAACTCTTACTAAAGACTATTTTTATTGGTCTGGTGGTTTTAATTTTGCTATTTCTGGATTTTTGACAGTTTCTGGTGTCATAAGTGGGATAAAAAAAAAAAAGACTCCCAATAGAAGATATTTGCCATTGATACTTCCAATAAAGAGTTAATGTCAATAATTTATAAAGAATTCATACAAGTCAACACCAAAATCGAAACAAAACAAAACAAAACTCCAACTGAAAAATGGGTAGAGGACCTGAATAGACATTTCTTCAAAGGGGATATACAGATGGTTAATAGACATGTGAAAAGATGCTCAATGTCACTAATCATCAGAGAAAAGCTAATAAAAACTACAATAAGATATCGCCTCACACAGTCAAAATGGCCATCATCAATAAATCAAAAAACAACAAGTGTTGGTGAGGACATGGAGAAGAAGGAACCCTTGTGCATTGTTGGCGGGGTTGTAAATTGGTGCAACCACTATGGAAAACAGTTTCAAGGTTTCTCAAAATATTAAAAACAGAATTACTTTATGATCCAGTTCATACCAATTCCACTCATGGGCATTTAGCTGAAGAAAATGAAAACACTAATATGAAAAGATATATCCATCCCTATGTTCACTGCAGTATTATTTACCATAGCCAAGATAAAGAAGTAACCTAAGTGTCCATCAATAGATGATTGGATAAAGAAGATGTGGTACATAGTATATACAATGGACTATTACCTGGTTATAAAAATGATGAAATCTTAACATTTGTGACAACATGGATGGACCTAGAGGGTATTATGCTAAGTGAAATAAGTCAGAAAGAGAAAGACAAATACCATATGATCTCACTTATATGTGGAATCTAAAGAACAAAATAATTTTTTTTTTTTAAAGAAAAGAAACAGACTCATCAATACAGAGAACAAGCTGATGGTTGCCAGATAGGAGGGGAGTTGAGAGGCTGGGTGAAAAAGGTGAAGGGTTTAAGAAGTACAAATTGGTAGTTACAAAACAGTCACAGGAATGTAAAGTACAGCATAGGGAATATTATCAATAATATTGTAATAACTACATGTAGTGCCAAGCGAGTACTAATTGGGGGGATCAGTTCATAAATTATATAAATGTCTTAACACTAAGTTGTACACCTGAAACTAATATAAAATAACACTGAATGTCAACTGTAATTGAAAAAATTAAAACAAAACAAAAGACTCCCAGTGACTCTGAGGCCAGTGAGCAACCAGGTAGTGGTACCCACAGAGCCCCCTGGGCTCACTGCTTTCTTGCCAACCTTGGAATCCATGGCTAGGTCTCCCTTGGATTCCAGCTCTGCTCCCTTAGCATTTGGAATGCTCCCTTTTGATTGTCCATACCTGAATTTTGGTTATTACAGCTTCCTGGTAAATCACCCTATTTTGTTCAAAAGAGGAGAAACTATGTGGTTCCCTGTGTTCTGGAAGAGCTGTTGAAAATCAGGGCTCTTCAAAGTTAAGACATCTTGGAAATTCTAGGCAAAAATGTGCTCCACCTGGTCTACAACTCTTTCTGCACCTCCCTCGAAAACTCCAGCTTCCTGTATGTATACCAACCATGGGCCAGGATTTGTGCCTTTTTGGAAAATGGGCGAATTTTTGGATAATTTGGAATTGCAGTGGCCACTTAGGGGAATCCTTAACTTGGATAAGATAGTCCACCTTAAGGGGACCCTTGAAAATTGAGTGTCCCCAACCTCTGGGGGACAATGGAATACATTCTTTGATGGGAGTGTAGAAGCTTCTAAAAGACAAAATGACTCCAAAAATAACTTATCTAAAAAAATCCTTACAGCACACAAAAATTAATTCTGCAATAAAAACTTTGGCCATCTGAGCAGTTAAACTTAACTTAGACCACTTACCAGAAACACAGTTTGGATCAAGCTATTCTTTTGAGTGTATTGCTATACCTGAGACATGGCAAAATATTTTAAATGAGAGCTACAAGATCTCTTTTTGTGTCTGTTTGTACATTTATGTATATCTATGTATGTATGTATATTGCATATATGTGATGTTTTAAAAAGAGCTCTATGTAGTTGGCTGAAAGAAAAATAAGGGCTTATATAAATTAAGTATTTCTAAAACTCTCAGGAACATAGAAACTAACCTAAATGTTTTTCACATTTACATGATCTAGGATAATCTTTGATAAAGGAAAGTTACTTTAAGTTTTTTGGCTCAATGAAAGCAGGCATGTCTTTAGAGTTGTCAATGTTAAATGAAATGCAAACATGCAACTTTTTCTATCTAGGTTTACTGATCAAATAAACTCATGCTATCTCTATGTTACAAACTTTTCCAACAAGAAAAATAACTTGAGATGATGGTTAGCTGTTTCCAAGCATAATTGCCAAAAATAAGTAATTTAAATGGCTGTAAATAAGATAAAAGTTAAACTAAATAATGGTCATTCATTGAATATGTAGATCATTTCCAAAAACATACTGAAATATGAATTGCTAGGCATAAGTTTATCTACTTTTCGTTTCCTAATTTTTACACAGAGACAGAAGCTATTTGGGTCTATTTAATAGACATGTCTTTTGCCACATTAAAAATTGTACTATGAAAAACGTGTCTCCAATAAAATTATAGTTTTTCATAATTATGTATCGTAAAATGTGCTAATCTACTATGGGATGCTAATATATGACAGACAGTTCTCAGTTGCCTGCTTCCTTGTTTTCACTGGAAAGTCAAAGTTACTAATAATTAAAATGTATGATCAATAAGTAAAAATAAAACTAGAAATCAGAGTGAAGGGAAACAATTTTGTACACAAAGTATGAGAAGAAAATGAGATGTGTTTTTATACGAAGATTATGCAAGGAATATAGGATGTGGTTTTGTTAAGGAAAAATTAGTAATTTTTTTCCTAAATAAAATGATTGGTTGTTCCAGAATAAGGAAGAGAAAAAAGAATAAAATAAAATCTAAATGAATATAGTAAATTACAGAATGTTCATGGGGGAAAAATATGTTGTGAGGTCAATTCTGGCTAAAACTGAATAGATTTATTTATAAGGGTTTTCTAAATAAGGTCAATAACATACTGATACAAAACTGGATTCATTTTGATGACTTTCTCACTCTCTCTGTGCAGCTAAATTTACCAAAATTAAATACACAGATGATGCATGTCTGTGTGTCAGGAACGACGGAAGTTACTGAGACATATGGAGGACAATAGCCTGACCTCACAAAGATCTTAGCTTTAGAAGAGATAGTTAACTGTGCACCAGAGATTCAGACTTGCCCTTTCATTGACGAGAGTTGTCTCCAGGGCAGCTGCCCAGCCAGGGACTAGTTCCCAGCCTCCGGACATCTAGGTGGAGCCACGTGACTGTGCTCTCCAATGACACGTGAGCAGAAGTAACATGAATCACTTGAGAGTCAAGATGGTTAAGAAGCATATTTTCTGGCTGGATGTATATGACTCCAAAGACATAAGGGACGACAGAGCCATAAGATAGAAGGAACCTGGGTCCCTGAATTCCTACATGGAGGTGTTCATCAGTCAAGTAATTGATAAATATACTTCTATTGGGCTAAGCCTCTAAAACTTGAGCGTTTATTCATCATGGCCACCAGCATTCTCCTAAATGACATAACAGTGCAGCAAAGAACACCAACTATGCAAACTGTCATCACCCAGTATAGTAAGAACTATATAAACAATGTGCTATGAGCGTACCACAGGCGGAATGATGGGAGAAACAACTTCTACCTGGAAATTCAGAGAATATATACCACAGAGAGTGGGCATCAAGGGATTAGTCCCTCTGATCTCACAAACAACCTCATCATCACCATCTAACATATTAAAACTGTGAGATTCAGTGCAGTTCAATGACCTGGACGAAGCCACCCTACTGGTCATTGGCAGAGCCAGGCCCTGACACAGCTCCAGTTCTCTTCCCCTGGCAGGTCACTGTCTCAAATATATATATATATATATATATATATATATATATATATATATATATATATATTTTTTTTTTTTTTTTTTTAGAAGCACAAACCCATAATCTGGACAACTGATTGGACCTTCCAGGACAGGTTTTAACCAAAAACTACTCCCCCTGTTCCTCTCCACATGAAGCTAGTGCCCCACTCCAGAAGCGATCCTGCTCAGGGATTCATTAATAAGCCAACTCCTTTCTTTCCTGGGTGGCAGGGGAAGCTAGTCAGGACATGTGACCTCAAGCGCTACGAAGGGTCTTGTCCATGGGAGAGGTGCTCCCTGCGGCCATGCGTCTCTGCCCACCACAGATGCTGACCGGCCCTCTCGCCATCCCATCCGAGAGCGAGCTGGCAGCATGGGAGGCAAAGAGCAGAGGAGAGAAGGGAGTGTGGCAGGGAGGAGAGGGCGTAGATAATAACAGTTTCTATTTTTTACTTTGAAAGAGATTTCTTTTTTGACACATTCAGAAGAATTTTAATACATCTGCGACACCAAAAAGCCACTTTCCCCATATGCAGCTCTTCCCTGCTCCAGCATTCCTCCTGGCAAGATAAAATGGCCCCCACTTGGCCTCGCTTTTTCTTTTCACTGAGCATCTCAAAAGCAGATTTTTTTCTTATTTTTTTTCTATTGAAACAACCAGCCTTTGAATTGGGGGCTAAGAACTGCATGACGAATACGTATACCTCCCCCCACACACAGTACAACACACAGCTCTCCAGAACACACTGCTTTTGCCCACTCAAATTATGCTGAAAACAAATTCACCTGCTTTATACTCATGCAAATGTACGATTTCAGACATTTTGCAACCTTGCGCCAGACAAAAACTGTATCTAAACCCACAAGTCTGTTTAAACAGCAGCAGAATGCAACCAGAGCAACTGAATTAAGATAAACAGCTTTAAAATACATTAACTTAAAGTTCTTTCTTCCCAGCACACCTCTGCCCAGTTTGTATCCACATACACAAACCAGTTTGCCTGAATAATCTTAAAACTAGCTGGAATGCTGATGGGGGTGGGGGGTAAATTGGTGTGACCTTTCTGGCCATAGGTGTTAAACACCTTTAAAATCTTACATTCCCTTTGACCTCGTAATTCCACTTCTATGAATTTATCCTAAGGAAATAATCACACAGGCGTGCAAAGGTTTATATACAAGAATGTCCGTCAAAGAATTTATAATAGCAAAACAAAACAAACAGAAACACACTTAAATGCCCAACAATAGATAACACTCGTTTTCTGAAATATGGTACATTTCCATAAAATGGAATAGTATGAAGTCATTTAAAATGATTGTTTTATATGTAAGACAGAAAAATGGTAAGTAAAAACCGACTTATACAATAGCACATGTAGAGTGTATGTCTTGGCATTGGAAAGTCTGAAAAGATGGACAGCAAATATTCAGAGTGAGTTATCCTTGAGTCACAGAAATTCATGTGATGTTAATTTTTTGTTTGCGTATCCATATTGTCTCATTGTTTTTTCATTAAACCAATATTACTTATACTACAGAAAGTAATGAAAAATAAAATAAACAAAGTATAGTGACTCCAAGACATTTTTGATCACTGCGATAGCAAGTGCCTGGTGGGAAGGGCCTGGGCTTCATTCCGCCCTTGTCGTGACACTTCTATGAGACTTTATAACGTAAACATATATTTTAAAATACAGGTACAGTCATTAGAAGATACCACTAGTCCCCTCTTCCCTAGATAGGTAAAGAAACAGGAACCTTAGAAAGAGGGGTTTACGGGGGTGCTGGTTAGCTCAGGTGGGTAGAGCGTGGTGCTGATAACACCAAGGTTGCCGGATTGATCCCCGCATGGGCCACTGTGAGCTGTGCCCTCCTTTAATAAATAAATAAATAAATAAATAAATAAATAAATAAATAAATAAATAAAGAGGGGTTTTGTGTGTGTGTGTGTGTGTGTGTGTGTGTGTGTGTGTGTGTTCAAGCAGGAAGAGCAGAGAGAACAAAGAATAACCTTCAGTGGACAGGTCATTTGATGGATGCCCTGCTCATTTAAGAGAGGCCCCGAGCGCCTTGGATCCTGGGAAGTCAGCCAGGAACCGGGCAGCAAGGAGGGCTCTGCAGCCCAAAGGCTCCGACAGGGGCTCCCCTCTGCAAAGGCTGGGTCGGTGGAGTTAAAGAAAGTCTGCAAGATTCATCTGTTTAATCAGCGAGCTCCCAGGTGATGCTAGCAGTTTGATATGGATCATTCCAGCTTCTCTCCAATCGATCAAGAAGTATTGATTGAGTGCCTACTGTTTGCAGGGCTTGACGCTAGGCATTTTGGGAGATGCAGAATGAGTATAGAACAAGGTCTCTGTCCTCTTCAATTAGCACTACAAGCCCATGTGTAGCAAAGTGGGAACAGAAATGCAGAGGAGAGAGAACAGTGAGATCGGTGAGGCCAGGAGGTACTTCAGAGGAGGTGGACGTGAGCTGGAGTTGGCGGGCAGGGATGTCACTGGTGGAAGGACGATGCATATGTATGAGGGAACACTGGCTACAGCAACAAAACACTCCGAAATGTCAGTACCTTAACACAACAGAAGTGTATTTCTTGCTCACATAAAGGCCACTAGGCAGTGAGGGTCGGGGTGGGGATCTTCTCCAGGCAGTCATTCAGGGTCCCTGGCTGTCAGGGGTTCCATTGTCTTTAAAACATGCCTCTCAAAGCTGCTCAGGTTTCAATACCCACCCAGCAAACAGGAAAAAAGTGGGCAAGGATCACATGGGAGGTTCGTATAGTCCAAACCTGCAGGTGGCTCGTATCTCTTCTCCCACATCCCATTGGCTTAAGGTCCATTTACTGCCCTCCCTAGATGAAAAGATGACAAGAACCATGGTCTCTGGTGGGTTAGCTACTTTCCAGGAACAACTCTCTGAAAGGGAAACACAAAACTTTGGTGGAAAGTTAGTCACAGAGGACAAAGGGCAAAGGTGGGACCCAGAATATCTGGGTGTGAAACTGTAGATGGTCCACCAAAGAGGCCAGAGAGTCTGATATGAGCGCCTGAGACCCAGGCTGGTAGGAAAAAAAGGCAATCCAACAGAGAGGTTATCTTAAAGCTAAGACTACGCACACAGCGATGACAAATTGTAAGCCTAGAAAGCTCAGTCCATGCAGAAGCCAGCCTTGGGAATCAGCACTGTGGGGTTTGGGGACCGGAATGACCTCAGGGAGGGCCTGTGCTCCCAATGCTACAGCGATGACCGCTGGCAGTGTCTCAAACAGGCCCCACACCCATCTTTGTTAGATGCTTGGCCAGGAAGGCCAAAGAGTGTGCAACCCCTTCCTTAAACAATACTTGGATCTCAGCGAATGTTTACCTTCCTGAAACAAATGAAAGCGAGACCAGGAGCTCAGTTAGAACAGAGGATCCTAGGGGGACCTTAGCTAAAGAGAACCTCACGAGTGGGTTGTCAGGGAAACCGATTCCCTACCCCTGAGGCTGAAGGGCCTGTTCCAAAGGCCCCTTCACAGGGATTGGAGTCCTACCCCTTGTCAGGGCAAGAGAGGGGATGAGGTGCTATCCTATAACTCTAGGAATGCACATGGCTACTTTGTTTTCCAATGACGGCACCAAGGACAGTGGCTTTAGACACTGGACCTCCCCAGGCCTCAGTCTCCGGGAAACACGTGAGTTTGACACCGTGATCTCTAAGGTCCTTCAGCTGTAACAGCCTGTGCACGTGAGCTCTTCCCACACATGCATTAATAAGCACATAAGAAGCTTAGAATTCAAAATTAGAAATCAAAATAGGGGGAGAGAAGAGGACCTTAGAGATTGTTAGATTAACACTGCCTAAAATGTGTTTAAGGAATATTAGTTCTACAGACTCTTAATAGGATGTATGTGTGCATGTATGTTTTTGTGTATGTATTTCTCTCTATATCTCCGTCTATATCTATATAATATATAGATAACTTTATAGTATTTATATATCTAATCTATCTTGAGCTATAGTAAAAGATGACATCCATACATCATCCCCATTTTACAGGTGAGGAAACTGATGTTTAGAGAGGTTGATCACTGCCCAAGGTCACAGCAGCTGTAAGTCAAACATGCAAACTCAGCCATGTCTGACGCCAGACGATGCATTCAGTCATTACACTACGTTGCTTCCTTCATAGTTCTTCAGTCACATCAGTTTGGGAATTGAGGGCTTAAAGCTAAACTGGTTTGTTACGGCAAAACTGCCTGACTGCCGCGACATGTCTGGAGTAACATAGTGGTTAAGGGCACAGACGGAGGCAAGACTTGAGCCCCAGCTCAAGGGGCCCCTGGCTGTGTGATCTTGGGCACGTCACTTAACCTCTCTGTTCCTCATCTGTCAAATAAGAATAACAATAGCACCTGCTTCACAGGATTGCCTACAAGGATTGAATCAGTTAATATGTTCTCAGATCAAAACCAAGTGCTATTTGAGTGGTGGCTGTTACTAGAGCGGGCTGTGCTGCCAACTACGTGGATCCTGGCGGCCGGTTTTCACAGAGCATTTCTCAGGGGGAGTGATCTGGACCATCCTTCTCACTTAATGATAAGGATGCTGAGGTGAAAGGTCTGGCTCACGGCCACTTGGGCTGCTAGTGTGAGAGCCAGCAGAGCCTGAGGTCCAGTCCTCAGACTCAAAGCCCAGTCCTAGCCCCACAAATCCGCCCTGCCAATCCCTGGCACATTCAGGCATTTTCTGTACATCTAGTTACAAAATTGTAACTAACAGGAAACCACACAGCCCCAGCCTTTTTTTCCCCTCTAAGTGTCCACCCAATGCCCAGTGCAGGGACCTGTTTTCACTCAGAACAAAGACTAGGAACTAAGCTCTCGGTGGCAGCAGCTGCTGCCTCCCTGAGGGCGGTCCGTCTTGCAGCAGGAGTGCTCAGGCCTTTCGGCTGCCCGGGGCAGAAAGACACCGTCCACCAGGAACGTGGGGCACTTGCAGCCAGCAGCTCCCGTCCTGGCCCAGCACGAGCCTAGTGCCTGGGGAACCAGGTGGGGAGGAAGGCAAGAAATCATCTCTCTTGGCTCTTGGAGGGAAGCATTTTAAGAAATACAAAGGATTAAATGTGACAAAGACCGTAGATTGAAAGTCAAATCAGACAGGGAGCTAGGATGAAAACAGTCCTATTAGGATGATGTCCATTCCGTTGGTGTGATTTCCTTGTATCTGTGTGACGTGCCGCTCTGGTGTGTGCATGTGTTCAGAGTGGTTAGGGAGCCTGCACGTGTGTGTGTGTGTGTGTGTGTGAGAGAGAGAGAGAGAGAGAGAGAGAGAGAGAGAGAGAGAGAGAGAGAGAGATTTAGGAGAGAAGGAGGGAGGGAGAACCGGAGAGAAACAGGAGCTTCGGGGCCTCATCCTGTGGTTTTTCCTCAGGCCGAGGCCTTGTTTCACCTGCTCCCGAGTTATGCCTGTCAGTTTACAAGGTCTGAAATCAGCACCCAGCCTGCTCCCCTTTCCCACCCTGACTACACGCGAGAGCTCATCATTTCAGGCCCAGGGTCCTCCTTGTGCTTCGGCTACGATGCACCTTCAATTCTGGGTGATTAATAACTGAGTATCACTCACCGGGTGCGGAGGACCTGGACCAAATGCTGCCGTGGCCTCACTTCCTCTAAAAGAAGAGGCTTCTACGGGCTCGCTGCCTCCCGAACGGCCTCGGGAAGGGTGTGCAGGGCAGCCAGTGGCTTGGTTAAGGGAGTGAGTTAATGGGCTTCACAAATAAAGTCTGCAGGTGCCCTCAGCTACTTCCCACCTCCAGGGGCAAACCTGTGGAGAGGAGTCTGCGAGCTGCTGAGAAGGAAATCTCGCTCAGGTCTTCCAGCCAAATAGGCACAACCCACAGCAATTCAGCTCGTACGTTAGAGGTTCCACATTTTCAAACGGACGCAATCCATTAAGCAGGCGCTGGACTCTTTCTCTTGAACCTGAATACGAACATTTTTTTTCACTAAACACAAAAATAACCTAAATGTGTACATTCTAGTCATTGTTTCCAATATGCCCAGGAGTTTCTGACTGAGTTATATCGTTTTGCTATTATCCCTCTTTTTATTCTTTTCTGCTATGTGTGGATTCAGGCAGAGTGTGTACGTAGCATAGGGATGAGAAAGGTGAAACAATGGTAAAATCCCCTCAGCTTGCCCAAAGCAGCTCATGCATCTGCTAAGTCCCCTTCTTGCTTATCTCTCCCAGATGTTTTAGATCAGCAGCCTCTGTTGAGCTTGTGGTCATAGCTGAACTGCCTTGGGTCGGTCATTTATTCGAGCCCATAGAATCCTCTTCTTTTAGAGGAAGTGATGCCGCTGCAGCATTTGGTCCAGGTCCTCCACACCTGATGAGTGATACTCAGTTATTAATCACCTAGAATTGAAGGTGCATCGTATCCCACAAGCATTTACTGAAAATTTACTATATGCTAGATACTGTGCAAGCCACCAGGAACCGAGGTCCACACAGGAAGGATGCAGTCCCTGCCTTCTGGAGTTCCCATCAGGGTCTCAAGAGCTGAGCCCATAAGACACAACCCCTTGGTTAGACAGACAAGGACACCAAGACCCAGAGAGGAAAAGGGACTTGTCCAAACCCACATCGCACATGAGAGCTGAAAGACCTGAAATCCAGGTGTGCTAGCCCTAGGCTGGGCTCCATCCCAGCGTGGGCCGTCCGCCTCTCACGGAAGAAAGTGCCTTCAGTCGGGGGTCCTATGGTGCATGGCTGGTCAAAGGACCACGACCAAGAGAGCCAGGGGAAGATGACACGTTGCTGACATGCCTTCTGCTCTCTGCCGCCTCTCTGCACATGCAAAGCAGATCACCAGCTTCCAAAGGGCAGCTGTCCAGGCTCACTAACTCCACAAAGATATTTAAAAGAAAGATAAGTCCTCAAAATATTTATAGAAAGGAATGAGGGGAGGAAGGAAAGAAGGAAGACATTGCCTAAGAAAAAATATTTTTCTAGACCAAAAGAGACTAGTTCTTTTCAGATTCCAAGGAGTTTACAGGTGGAATAAAAAGTGAGTTGGGCTGCGGCGAACCTCAGAGGTGGACTTCAGCATGGAGTCGCCCCGATCTAATTCCTACTCCCCTGGTCCATCAGTCTCCCGTCCTCCAGCAACTGAGATCAGGAAAATACACAGGCAGCAGAGGAGAGCCACAAGAAAAGGCCGAATAATGACACTAGCTAATGTTTACTAGCATCTTCTGTATCCCTGGAGTTCCTGACTTTCAGCATGTCATTAAATGCCCACTATCCCCTGTGTGGTTGGTGTTAGTTTCCCATCTTATGAGGGAGGGAACTGAGCCTCAGCTTCCTCCCGGTGACTCAGCCAGTAAGTTGCAGGACGTGGCTCCAAACCTGAGTCTATCTGACTCCAACAACCATCCTTTGTCCACCGCACAGCAATACAGGACAGGAGTTTTCCCAGGAGAGGTGATGGGAACAAGGAAGGAGCATGATTAAAGTGAGGAGAAAGGGAGAAAGCTCAGGTGGCGAGTCAGTAAACATTTAATGAGCACATGCCACACATCGGGTATTCTGCCAGGCATCTGCTGAGAGGACACCGGGGAGACCAGTGCCTCCTGCCATCTCCAACCAGGGCATGGGTCCAGCATTCACCTCCTTGTCAAGCCAGGAACTGGGGCGACACCTGTGACTACTCCCTGACCCTCACTCCCCAGCTCTTATAACTTGCACCGTCTTGATCCTTCTGTGCACCATCTGTCTAGTCCACTCATTTGTAAACTGGGGATAGTCAGGTATCTACTCATTAAGGCAAATGTAGATAAAGTAATTAATACAGCCCAAGGCACATAGCAAGTCCTCAGTAATAGAACATAGCCAGAACGGTCCCAGTGAGTTCTCAGCTCACTAATGTTAGGTGTCAGTATTGTGCTCTCCTTACCAGCACATTGAAATGATGGTGAAACTGACACCTGAGTCCTCAGAGAACGAGATCAAATGCAGGGAAATCTAGAAGTGGGTTGGTGGCCAACTGGTCCACCTGTTTTGCTAAATACACCTTGTAGTGTTCGCTGTCTGCATTTTGCCCACGTGGGATCCCACTCTCCTCTCTATCTATTCAGATCTTACAATTTCTTCAAGACCTAAATGAAATATAAGCATTCTAGGAATGGGCCCCCTGACAAAGTATCTTTTAGAGCAGCACTGCCCAATAGAAATGTAATGTTATCCACATGTGTAATTTTAAATTTTATGTAGCCACATTAAACAAAGGTAATAAGAATGATAATTGTAATTAAAAATTTTTATTTAACTCAACATATCCAAAATATTATCATTTCATTGTGTAATCAATACAAAAACTATTAATGAGAGATTTCCCATTCTTTGGTTTGTACGAAGTCGTAAATAGCTGGTGGTTATTTTCTACTCACAGCACATCTCAATTTGGACGTGCCACATTTCCAGTGGTAATAGCCACCTGTGACCAGGGGCTACCATTTTGGACACTGCACATTTAGAGCAATCTGAGACTGTTCCTTTAAAGACAAAATCACTTCCTGCCTTAATGGTGGGGGGGGATGGATCACGAGAGGGGCAGGTGGTCCTGTTGATCTCTCTGCCCCTAGGGAGCGTGTGAGGAAGGAGCCTGTTTCTGGCCATAGCAAATCACACAAACCCATCTAAGGCCCTGCTGATAATACATTCATAGAGTTTCACACCCCAGCACACAAACAGCTCTGGCTAAATAGGCTTTTAAAAATACCTTTAGATCTGTAACCACCCCTCGCCAAAACTGGCTTCACAGAGACAGTACCTCTGCGTCCCAACACCCCCTTTTAAATGAACACCCACAGCCCCATTTTCTCCAGCTGCCTGACAGTGACACAGTTTTGATTAATTTATTCGTTTTTACAGGTTTCCTGAGTACTCACTATATACTGGGCACCACGCGAGATAAATACGATGTGGTTCCTGGGCTCAAAGCTGTCAATGAGAGAACACAAGCAATGTGAGGACCAGCCATTTCCAGATCCTTTCTGGAATCCCAGTCAGAATTATCATGAATATCTCCCGGCATGGGAACTTGTGTGACCCCCTGGCCTGCGAGTTGGCTTCTGCTCTTGTTTTGGTTTCATCTGTTCATTTGTTGTAGATCCTTTCCCCGCTGGGATACCTAAATCAGCTGCCTGACACAAGCTCCACTGCAGAGCTCAGGGCTCGAGATTGTGCAGGTTTCCCAGGGCCATGTAAGTAACCTGGGGAAAGGATGCTTATCTAGCTGGGCCTCTGACCAAGGTCCTTTCCCTTCAGGAGGGGTAGTCTCCAGACAACCGTGGACTGACTCCCGTAGGACACTGAGGATAATCAAAAGCTCTGCTGGCCTCAAATTGCTCCTTCTGAGGCCAGGCTAGCAATCATAACGAGGGTGATAAGGGAAGTCCCCACTGAGAGGAAGGTATAAGCCATGCGGATATCTGGGGGAGGAGCATCCCAGGTACAGGAAAAAGTAAGTGCAAACATCCTGAGACAAGTGCATCCTCAGCCTGTTTGGGTATCGACAGCAAGGAAGCCATTGTGGCTAGAGAGAATGAATAAATGAGGAGGTGGGACAGGGAGGCTAGAGTACAAATCATGTAGAGCCTAAAAGACCTTTGTAAAACTTAGGTTTTTACACTTAGGTGGAAATTTATTGGAAGGTTTTGAGCAGAGAATTTACATAGTGTGATTTACATTTTGAAAGGATCATTCTGACTGTTATGCAGAGTACAGTGGTAGAAGGGAAGCCCCGAGGCCGGGAATCTGGAGGTTGTCTGCATGTTGAATCCTGGATACACTGTTAAGATAGAACCAACAGGACTCGCTGATTAATTGAATGTGGGGTGTAAAGAATGAGAGAATCACGGTTGACTCCAATGGCCCTGGTCTGGACACTTGGAAGGATGCAATTGCCATGTGGAAGTTGTGATGGGAAAGTCAATGGGAACAGCGAGTCCGGAGGGGAAGATCAGGGGTGTAGTTATTTGAAGATAAAAAGCAGAGGTGTTGATGCACAGTGGTGGGACCAGTCTTAGTAGTGGATCCTGCAGCCTTTCGATGACTGCAGCCTCCTGAGAAATCCTGACCCAGACCACGAGCTCCAGGTTCCTGACATAGAAAATGCAAGAGACAATAAATCTTGTTTAAAAAAGAAAAAAGAAAAGTAGAGGTGTTGAAAAGGCTATTGAATATACGAGTCTGGAGTGCAGGAGTGAGAACCAGGTTAGGAATAGAAATGTATGAGTCATCAGCGTATAGATGACATTAAAAGCCAGGAACCTAGAAAAGATGATCAAGGGAGGAGAGAAGATAAGAGGTTCAAGGACTAAGCCTTGGGGATGCCAGTGTTTGAGGTTTGGGGAGTTGAGGAGAACAGCAAAAGATTCTGAGAAGTGTAGCTCACAAAATAAAAAGGAAGCCAGCAGAGTCCAGTGGCCAAGACCCAAGTGAAGAAAATGCGCCAAAGAGGAGAGAGGGATACAGAGTAAAAGGGATACGCGTTGCTGTGGTGGGACACGAGGACTGAGAATTGCTCATTGGTTTTAGCAACATGGAAATCATCAGTGACCTTGATGAAAGCAGTACTTTTGGGTTGTTGGGGTGAGAGCCTTAGTATAGTAGATTCAAGAGAGAGTGGAGGATAGCAATTGGATTAACAAGTGTGGACAACCTCTCCAAGTTTCCGCCATGAAAGGGAGCAGAGAGACGAGGCAATAGCTAGAAATGGTCATGAGAGTTTTGAGCTTAATTAAGGATGTGAGAAAATACAGCATGTTTACATGGTGATGGAACTGCTCTATAAATGGGGGGGGGGATTTTGATAATGAGGAGACAGAGGATAATTTCAGAAACTATGTCCTCAAATGGACAGAGAAGCTAGAATCCAGTGTAAAAGCTGAGATTTGGGATCAAAAGAAGCAGAGATTGCTCAACCATAGCAAAAAAAAAGAAAGACAGAATTTTCTGGTGTCAAAAATCCAGAAATAACAAAATTAAAACAACCAACAAAATAGTATTTAGTAGAAGTTTATTGTGCATATAAGAACAGTTCATGAAATGGGAGCTATTAAATTCAAAACTGATATGAAACTCAGGGTCATGACGCTACAGGGTGGCTTATAAAGTAAAAATGAGAAAGTTGTTTAGCCTTTACAATAATTGCTTATTACCATGTGGGGTCCCAGGTGGCAAGAGACAGGTGCAGCCACTATGGAAAACAGTATGGAAATTCCTCAACAAACTAAGACTAGATCTACCATGCAACCCAGCAATTCTACTCCTGGGTATTTAGCTGAAGAAAATGAAAACACTACTTTGAAAAGATACATCCACCCCTATGTCCACTGCAGCATTATTTACAATAGCCAAGATATAGAATCAATGTAGATGTCCATCAATAGATGAATGAATGAAGAAGATATAGTGCATATATACAATGGAATATTACGTAGCAATAAAAAAGAGTGAAATCTTGCCATATGCAACAACATAGATTGACTTAGAGGGTATTATGCTAAGTGAAGTAAGTCAGACAGAGAAAGAGAAATACCACATGGTTTCACTTATAAGTGGCATCTAGAAAAACAAAACAAATGAACACACAAAACAAACCAAAAACAGACTCATAAAAACAAATCAAACTGATAGTTGCCATAGGGGAGGAGTACGGGGGTGGGTGAGAAGGTGAAGGGAAATTTTGTGGTTTTTAACAGAGAGAAAATTAAATTCTAGTTTTTATCACTATATGATGGAGCTTATTTTAAAGCTCCTTATAAATAAACCTATTGAACTTTAGCCAGGCTGGAACTTGAAACATAAAATTTCCTTTTGTAAAACCACAATTTATATCTATATCCACTTAGGTTTTCTTATTCTTTTTTTCTTCCTCATTCTGGAACAACCAGTCCTTTTACCTTAGGACAGAATTGTTCTCTTTTTTCCTTTTAACAAAACCACATTCCATATTCCTTGCATACTCCTCAGATAAAAACACATCCCATTTTTTCCCCATATGCAAAGTTATTTCTCTTCACTCTTATTGTTTCTACCAGTTTTACTTTTACATATTCATTACACATTTAAACTACTAGTAACCTCGACACTCCAGGGAAAACAGGAAGGCAGGCAATTGTGAACTGCCTGTCATCTACCAGCATCCTGCATTAGGTTAGCAAATTTATAAACACATAACTATAAAAATTTATAACTTTTAGAGGCAGGATTTTATAGTATGATTTGTAATGTAGCAAAAGATACATTTATTCATGCATTCAAATATCTTTTGTGTCTCTGTAAAAAGAAATCAAAAGTAGATCAACTTAAACAATGTTTAGCAATTAATGCATCACATAATATCTTATTGGAAATGATGTAGCTATTCAATGAATATCCATTATTTAGTTTAACTTGGTATAAACTTATGTACATTTTATCTTATGTACATTTATTTAAATTACTTGTTCTTAACAATTATGCTTGGATTAGACATTAAACAGCTAAAAACTATTTATCTTGTTGACAGATTTTGTAACATAGAGATAGCAGAAGCTTATTTGATCAGTAAACCCAGGTAGAAAGAATTGTATGTTTGCATTATATTTAATGTTGATAACTCTAAAAACATACCTGCTTTCATTGAGCCAGAAAACTTAAAGTAGCTTTCCTTTATCAAAGATTATCCTAGATCATGTAAACGTGAAAAACATTTGGTTAGTTTCTATATTCCTGAGTTTTAGAAATACCTAATTTACATAAGCCCTTATTTTTCTTTCAGCCAATTACATAGAGCTCTTTTTAAAACATCACATATATGCAATATACATACATACATAGATATACATAAATATACAAACACACACAAAAAGAGACCTTGTAGCTCTCATTTAAAATGTTTTGCCATGTCTCAGGTATAGCAACACACACTCAAAAGAGTAGCTTGATCCAAACTGTGTTTCTGGGAAGTGGTCTAAGTTAAGTTTAACTGCTCAGATGGCCAAAGTTTTTATTGCAGAATTATTTTTTGTGTGCTGTAAGGATTCTTTCGGGGAAGCTATTTTTGGAGTCATTTTGTCTTTTAGAAGCTTCTACACTCCCATCAAAGAATGTATTCCACTGTCCCCCAGAGGTTGGGGACACTCAATTTTCGGGGGTCCCTCTTAAGGTGGACTATCTTATCCAAGTTAAAGATTCCCCTAAGTGGCCACTGCAATTCCAAATTATCCAAAAATTCACCCATTTTCCAAAAAGGCACAAATCCTGGCCCATAGTCAATATACACATAGGAAGCTGGAGTTTTCGAGGGAGGTCGAGAAAGAGTTGTAGACCAGGTGGAGCACATTTTTGCTTAGAATTTCCAAGATGTCTTAACTTTGAAGAGCCCTGTTTTTCAACAGCTGTTCCAGAACACAGGGAACCACATAGTTTCTCCTCTTTTGAACATAATACAGTGATTTACCAAGAAGCTGTAATAAAAAAAATTCAGGTACGCGCAATCAAAAGGGAGCATTCCAAATGCTAAGGGAGCAGAGCTGGAATCCAAGGGAGACCTAGCCATGGATTCCAAGGTTGGCAAGAAAGCAGTGAGCCCAGGGGCTCTGTGGGTACCACTACCTGGTTGCTCACTGGCCTCAGAGTCACTGGGAGTCTTTTTGATCCACTTCTAATGCCAGAAACTGTCAAAAATTGAGAAATAGCAAAAGTAAAACCACCAGAGCAATAAAATAATAGTAAGACTTTAATGTGCGTGTAAGAACAGTTCATAAACTAGGAGGTGTCGAATCCAAAACTGCTATGAAACTCAGAGGCATGACGCTACAGGGTGGCTTGTAAGGTGAAAATGAGCAAGTTGGTCAACCTTTGTAATAACTGGTTAATACAACATGGGCTCCTGGATGTTGGGTTAGAAGTGAGTATCTCTTACTATTTTAGGAAGATGAGCAAGTTTCTTTTAAGATGATTGGAGGCACCTACAAGAAATAACATAAATTAAATTTCACTTAGATTTAGTTTTGCTTATGTGGCTTACATGGTTTTGTCTGCTCAAGGAATTTTCAAATCCAGTCTCCATTTTGTATTTGATTTTAACATGGGCACAGAGGCAGGTACGGGGATGGATTTGATAGTAGATGTGTGTGCAAGTTCTCTTCTGACAGCCTCGATCTCCTCAGTGACACATCAAAACAAGATCATCAACTGAGTGTGAACATGAGAAAAGTTCCAGGAGAAACGAAGGTGAAATGAGTCAAATATGAAAGTGTGAGCAGACCTGAGAGATGCAATAGAATTGTCCACTGGAAGTTACTGGTCGTGGATTCAGGACTAGTCAGTGTGGCTGTGTGTATTTCTCTGGTCTCGTTCAGCTATGTAGGTGCTGAGAGCATTGGATTTAACCAGGGCTGGGATTTTGAGAGAGAAGCTAGCAAGGGGAGCATGTCCGTAAGCATGTAAATATAACAATGGGTCATGGAAATTAAGGTGAGTAAGAAGGCAGTGAGGCCATGGTGAGGGGAGACGAAGGACAGTGACAAGGTGGGAGCCTCAGTCAACTGCAGGCTCTGAGCGAGGGCTGGTTGTTAAATTTGGGGACCACAGAGAGTGAACCGAATCGATGTGATGTGGGATTTGCAGCGTGAGGTGACTGGGATTAAGGGACTGGCGACTGGTAATGACAGTCAAGGGGGTGACTTGGGAGGATGGCAGGGAGGATGGTGAGATGAATTGGGAGGGGGGAGGTCAAGAAGCAGGTAGGATAAGGGAAGAAAGAACCACCTACCAAGAATTATGGCAGGAATATTATTGGTGAGAGTAAGAGCCAGCCAGGAGGGAAAGTCTTCAAGGAACGAGAGGAATGACTGTGGGGTGAATGAATGACTGCCACTGGAGGAATGGGTGGCAGAGGGGGACGAGAGGAGGTCAGTGCCAAGACTTTCGGGAAGTCACAAGGCCTAACAGGCAAGAGCACGGACTGGAGCCAGCTGGCCTGGGTTTGCATCTCAGCTCTGACATTAATTTGCTAGGTGATTTTCCGTAAGTCTCATAACCTCTCTGAGCTTCAGCCTCTTGGTCTGTAAATTGGGGATAATGACCCATTCTGTCCAGCTCTGACGCACTAGGCCACACTACTCAGAATGGTGATGAAAGATAGGCATTATTCCAGCACAGCTGACAGACGTGCCAGCCCCCAACACACACACACCAACTGTGGGAGAACTGAGGGGCCCCCTGCTGCCCTCTCAGTGGTCTGCTACCTCTCCCTCTGCGTACCTTCCCCTCGAGGCCCTGAGTCGCCCGACATTTATGCATGCTGAGACGTGAAGCGCTTGACATAGGACACTTGTTCCCTCAGACCTCGGTTTTGAAACCAAAGGAATCAAATATGAATAATGGATTTCCGTGATGAGAAGGGGGCCTACTGGGGGTTTGGCTAGGCCTTCTGGGCTCCCCCAAACACCCTGCCCTGCCTTTCCCAGGTGGCTTCCTGTAATGACTAATATCGGCCTCGCTAAGTAAGCTCTGGTGGGCAGATGGGAGTGAGGGCCCTGGCCTTTGGGGTGGAGGGCAACGGCAGGCAGAGGTCCCAGGAAGGCCAGGAACCAGGAGCTGGCGTCAGAGCTGAGGTCATATGCCCTCACAGGAAGGCACCTGGCCTCAGAGACGTGAAGCCACTTCCCTGAGGTCACACAGCTGTTTGCTGGTAGAAGAAGGGCTGGCAGAACAATGCAGGTTGTCTGATGCCCAGCCCTGCGCTCCTTGCACAGCCCCACACTCGGGGACAGAACCAGGAACCAAGAGCCAGACAAGGGTTGCAGGTGTCGTTTCCCACCATTTAAAGCACTTTTTTTTTTTTTAATGAAAAGTCATGGAGATGAGCTTTCCCCCTCACTTTGCTACAGACACAGTTTTGTCATTGCACCATATGCTGCTAGGACCAAGTATAGATTTTTGTGACAAAATTAGCATGGTTATTAAAGACTGTAAAGGAAATCATCAAAAAGCCAGAGTTAGAGCCAGAGGATTTGTCCTCCTGCAGCTCTGCAGCACACCCAGACCACCCATCCAAGCTGGGAGGGGCTGTGACCACACTCTCCTATGCCCCGTCAGGCAGAGGTGGCCTGGAGAAGACAGTGGGGTAGATAGGGAAGATAGAATAATGTGATGGGGGAGATAAGGGGGAGGGAGAGGGAGGCAAAGAGGGAGAGATGATGATAGCAGCACATACCGTATTGCACTCACTATGTGCCAGGTACGCTCTGCTCTCCACAGCCCTTTGAAGCAGCTGTTGTTATTAATATGCCCATTTTACAGATATGGAAACTGAGGCCCAGAGAAGTAACAAGACTGGGAATGAATCAGATCCCAGCCTGGGAAGAAGGTGGAAGCCCTGTCAGTCACGTTCCCCTCTCCGTCCCTCCTTGCTGGTGCTTGACTTCCGCACACAAACACGCTCAAGTTCCCCATTTGAACACAAAGTTGTCCCTTCACCTTGTCCACAACGTGCTACTACTGATTTGGGAATTCTTTCCTTTTGCCACCAACCGCCTTGAAAGAGAAATACAGTTTCCATTCCTGCTTTCTCAACGCCTGGTCCCTCATCATAGGCAAGCTTCCATCCCCACCCCGCCCCCAAACACAGCCTTAAAATGATTGGGCCCAGTGTTCCCTCCTCCGCAGTCTCTCTCCCTCGCTCCTGCTCTCTCTCCTTAAGACATCGCCGGCCTCCCACACCCCCACCCCAGCCTCCAGACTGGCATAGCTCTCCTCCGCCATTACCGGTCATACCACGGGCCCTTCCACCTCTCTGACACTCAGCCTCAGGCACCTTCACTCGCGCCTGCTCCGATGCCTAACTTCCTAAATCAGCTCTTCCCAAAATTCCCAAGAAGGCTTTTGGGCATAAACACAACAGCCTGGGCGCGGCTTCTCAGCCCTGGTGAGACATTACCATCACCCAGCCCCAGTGCCAAGGTTCTGAATTAATTGGTTTGGGATCCTACCCAGTATCTGTACATTTTTTTGAAGTCCCCGCAGGCAATTCTGATGTGTGGCAATCCACTGATGGCAGGCACTGAGCATGTCTAGGAGAAGGGGGACTCAAGGGACACGTTCAGGTGAGAGGAAAGGGCAGAGGAAGTCACCAAAGGAAGACTGAAGAGGCTAGGGACGCTTTCCCCTACCCAAAGGGGGTGCCTGATAGCTGTCCTGCTTTTGGTTCCTTCAGCCACTTCTAAATTGTTTCTACTTATAAATCTTCCCTAGTAAATCCTATCTCGCTCTCAAGCTGAAAGCAGACTGCTAGAAAGGAAAAAGGAGAACAGACCAATTTCTCCCTGTTAAGACAGCTCCATAAGAATTGTTTTATTGCTTTATTTGGAGCTTGGGTTGTGTGTGTGGTTTTTTTTTTTATAAGATCAGGCAAAAATGGGCCTTAGTATTCTACATGGCCACAGATGTGACCCTTGGTATTCAAGGAAAAATAACACAAAGCAACACACCGTTTACATTAGGCTCATGATCGGTGGTATTTCGTTCCCTAATTGCGTTGTCATGAGTCAGATCATTAGTAGCAGCATTAGAAGGTCCTTTCAAGGTCACCTGGTTCAGCCCCTCATCCCATGAGGACTCAGTGAGGCTTCATTCAAGGAGCATACACTTACCATCAGACCGACCTGTCTCAGTGCCAGCTTAGCCACTTTCTAGCTGAGCCACTTGGGCGTGCAACTTACATCAAGGTCCACACATTGGGGATCACCATCCCACAGAGCTGTTGTGAGAGCACACGCGTCAACGACAAATGTCAGTCCTCTTAGTTGAATCTGGAATGTGGTATCTGATCCCTCGCACCACGACTACACGCAAAAGCCTTTTGTGACAGCATCTTGACACTATCAGTTTCTGTCACTAGCACTGAGGACGCTCTGTGGCCTTACCCTCATTTGCAGGCAGACCATGTGTGGCCACCTAGGCAGAAGCCCCCCTTTGCCAAAATACCCTCAAGCAGTTTGTCGCGATGCCTGGAAGCCCGTCATGGCTGACACGGCTTAACTAGAAAGTGATGTAGTGAAGGGGGCCCCCACTAGGAGTCAAAAGAGTTCAACTGACCCCAATTCTAGTTTCTAGTTGTGTGACCTTGGGCAAGCAATGTAACCATTCCGAGCCTCAGTTGCCTCACATAAAGGTGAGGATGATGATATTTGCTCTGCCTACCTGTGCATTATGGGGGTCAGATGAAACTGTATGTGGCAGCGGCTCTGACTCAGGAGCAAGGAGAACCATGACGAACACAGAGAAGTTAACCGGACATCTCCATTTCGGTTTTTCAAAGACACTTCAAACTCAACCTGATTAATACCAAATGCATGCCCATCCCAAACTTGCTCCTTCTCTGTGGTTCTCCCCATTATCAAATGGCACCCCCACCATCCATCCATTTGGTAGCTCAGGCCAGAAACCCAGGAGGAATTAACTCTGTCCTCTCAGTCACCACTCTTGTCCAACTTATCACCAAATACAGTTGATTTTCTCTTAGAAATATTTGTGGACTTAATCCACTACCCTAATCCCAGCCGATTGCATGGACTATTGCAATAGCCTTATAACTGGTATACCCTTTCCCACTCTTGGCCCTCCATTGACTTTTCCTGATTCTCTCTCTCTCTCTCTCTCTCTCTCTCTCTCTCTCTCTCTCTCTCACACACACACACACACACACACACATACACACTGCTAAAATGCCCTTCAAATGCTCTGAGATAAGAGCAAAACACAGCCTGGACCCTGGCCTGACTCTTTCTTCACATTTACTCTTACTATTCTTCTCATTCTCAGCACTGGACAACCAGTGAGGCTTCTTTCAGTTCCTTGAAGCCACCATGCCACAGGACCTTTGCACATGCCTCCTCTTTTTCCTTGGACACTCTCCCACTCCCTTCTCCTAATTAACTCCTACTCCTCCTGCAGATTTCAGCTCCCAGCCTGGAGTCACCAGTTCCTCAGGGAACTGTTTCCTGAACTCCCTGACCCAGCCAGTCCCCTTGTTATCACTCGGGTGACCCCATCACCTGTCCTCCATCGCGCCTACCATACTAGTAGTTTTATGTTTTCTTGTAAAAGAGAACATTCCATCAGATCAGTTGCAAACCATTATATTCACAGCATAAAGTGCAGTGTCTGGCACATAGCAGGAACTTTATAAATATTTGTTCAATGAGTGAATATGGTTCACAAAGGCAACTTTGAAGCCAACTCTTAAAAACAACAACAAAAACCTCAGGTTCACTTCAGTCTGTTAAATAATTTTTGAACCTCTTCTGTGCCCAGATTAGCTTTTGGGCGGATGTAACATCTTCATGCTAGAATGTCCCAAATGCTTTCCCATTCCTCGGAGCACACCTAAGCAAGCATGTCTGGTACAAAGAGAGATTATCAGACAATCTGCCGTCCCCAGCACCAAAGCCTGTTTTCCTTGTGCGCCATCCTAGCATCTGCTGATAAATCTGCTGAGAGCTCTTCCCTGGCTTAGGAGCACCCTCTTTTTCTCCCAGGCCTTATCAGGCCAGCTTCAAGTCAGAAGCAGCACTCCACCTCGGCTATCAGGCTTGCCCTATACAGGGACTCATTTCAGGAGGCGCTCCTGAAAATGATCTGGCTGCCCTCTGCTTTTCCTGTCTGTGAAACCCACAACCAGCAACATAGCTGGGAACCAGGCTCTGCCCTCTGAGGCTGGGAGGCTGCCTGGTCAGATGAGGAGGTGAGCCTTCCATTACCTGCGAGGTAGACCCCGGGGAGCTTCTAAAGGGAGCCCGGGTCTGCTCCCAGCATCCTACCCCAGAGGACAGTTCTCAGATACGGCAACTGTGAGGGATCTATTTTCCACACAAAAAAATAGTGAGCTTCTAACCAAATGAAATTTAAGCCAACATGAAAGACGAAATATGCTATTTTTTCTTTCCTAAGGTCCTCGATGCCACATCCAGTAAAAATGGGTTACTCTTACTATGGCATGTATTGTCTAAGAATTTATTTGTACAAAAGGAAACATGCATGTGCAAGAGAGAAAGACAGAGAAACAGAGACAGACAGACCCTGGACACTGGGATGGAAAAGAGGAAGAAATGAAGGAAAAAAGCAGAAAGAAGAGAGAAGACAAAGAGAAAGAGGAATGGAGGGAAAGAAGCTCGTTCCGGGGAATTTTTTTTTTATTAAATTCCAACCCAAGGAAGCTGTGTACACGGACGCCCCATTTCCTCCTCCTGAAGCCCGAAGGCAAACCAAGACGCTGTGTCAATTATAGAAAAAAATCAATGAAGATACTGTTCAGGAGTCCTTTTCACCATTCAGTGCGGATGGTATCCTTCACTTTCTAGCACTGATTCATTTACTTTCAGCCTCTCTGGGGGCTGCTGACATATTGCTATCTCTGAAGAATCAGAAGCGAAATCACCTTTGTTTCTTACTGCAACTTGTTCCTCTGTACAGTTTGTTACAGGAACTGCCACATGACCTTGCTAAGCCTGTATGACTGAGGGGCAAGAACTTGCGGGGCCAAGCCATGGACTGGGTGCCTCCGTCCCCCACGCGGGCATAGGTGCCCAGAGCCCCATAAGGCCTCCAGCCCGTAGGCTGAGAACCTCTCATATTTTTGTACCCTGCTCCCTTCACTGTATCTGTCCTGACTCTAATCAGGTACAACCTGTTCCATTGCTACGTAGCGCCCTCCCAGCTCAACAGCATGATGGAAGAAGCCTTCTCTAAGAAGGTTTACTCCAAAGCAATAGCATCGATGAAGGAAGTGCAGGCATCGTGACACATGAAGAACATTCCAGGAGCATGCCTTGTAGATGAGGCTTCCTGCATGGCTGAAATCCCACCATAACAGGGTCAGCCATTTGAGTTAAATGATGCCCTTCTCCTTTGGGCCCATTTTGATTTCAAACATTTCTAGGGAGGTCCCTTCAGTTCCTGCACTAGTTTCCTTTGCTGCTATAACAAATTACCAAGAACTTATGTCTTAAAACAACACAAACTTATTCTCTCACAATTCGAGAGGTCAGACATCTAAAACGGATCAGCAGAGCTGCATTCTTTCTGGAAGCTCTAGGAAAGGATTCGTTTCCTTGCATTCTCCTTAACTCATGGCCGTCTTCCTCCATTTTGAATGTCACAGCACAGCATCTTCCAATCTCTATCCCTCTATCTTGGTCTTTCTTTCTCTCTGCGTCCATCACCATATCAGCTTTTCTGACTCTGCTTCCTTTGTCACATGTGTTTCTCTGCCTTTGCCACTCCTACTTCCCTCCTATGAGGACCCTTGGGATTCCATTGGACCCACACCCATAATCCAGGATAATCTCCCCATCTCAAAACCCTTAAATTAATCAAATCTGTGAAGTTCTTTTTGCCCTATAAAGTAACAGATTCGCAGGTTCTAGGGGTTAGGACATGGACATTTGGGGGGTGGCATTATACTATCTGTCACATTCCCCAACAGTTAGTATGAGTGAATTATGCAATCGTATTTCCTCCCAGCTAGGTGACAGGGGAGATAAGTGGAGAGACAAAAGCTGGGCAAGAGGGCAATGTTGGGTACTAGCAGGAGGTAAAGAATGCAGGATTGAGAAATAGAAGTAACATCGTATGGATTTCAATGGCTTTTTTCCTGATATTATGTGACTAATACTCGGGGAGGTGGGGGGAGAAGCAGTCAATAGAACAGACCCCATTCCCCCAGGATGATTCAGGAAATAGATTAAACAAATTCTGGGGTGTTGTTGTTTTTTTTTTTACAGTGGAATATTTTCTACCAGAAAAGGGAATAAGCTACTGGTACATCCAACAACATGGTTCAATCTCAAAAATGTTTTGAGTGAAAGAGACCAGACACAAAAGCTGTACTCTGCATGATTCCTTTTATAAGAAGTTCAAGAACAGGAAAACTGATACATGATGGGGAAAATCAGAACACTTGTCTCTGAGGGGTGACAACTGCCTGGAAGGAGCTCTTAGTGATGGCAACACTCTAGATCTTGACTGGGGTTGTGGTTACACACCTGTATACATTTATCAAATTGTACACTTAAGGACTATGCATTTCTCTGTATATACATTTTGCCTCAATTTAAAAAATAGTTAAGAAACAAAGAGGATAGATTGAAAGACTCAAACATACATGTAATCAGACTTCTAGAAGAAGAGAACTGAGGAACGGTTGCCAAGGCAATATTCAAAGAGGAAATGGCTAAGAATTGATGGGAGAGGATGAATCCTCAGATTAAAAGTGGACACCAAGCAGAATAAACAAAGATAAATCCTCACGTAGACACAGCATAGTAAAACTGCAAGATACTAAAGATAAAATCATGAAAGCTCTCAGAAAGAGACAGAGATAAAGATAGAGAGAGAGAGAGATTTCCTACCAATATGCTCATTAAATT
Organism: Rhinolophus sinicus; assembly: GCF_036562045.2. Taxonomy (NCBI): domain Eukaryota; kingdom Metazoa; phylum Chordata; class Mammalia; order Chiroptera; family Rhinolophidae; genus Rhinolophus; species Rhinolophus sinicus. Next base: position 13,910,695 of record NC_133758.1, on the reverse strand, counting down.
GACCTGAATCTTTTCAGCAGCAATAATGAATGTCTTCAAAGTGCTGAAGGAAAATGTATAATAATAAAAACTACATACCCTGCTTGCGAAATGATTATTCACAAGTAAGGACAAAATAAAGACATTTTCAACATACAAGAACTAATAGAAATTTTTTTTTTTACCACCCACACTCCCTCTCTGTATAAACTACTAAACGGTGTCCTTTAGCAAAAAAAAAAAAAAAGAAAAAAGTCAAATTCGTGGTAAGATGTAGGCTACCCAATGAGCCCAGAAATTGTAACACTCATTGGCAATTTTCATTAACTAGTAATATAGTCAGTCGAAATGACACTTCATTTTTATTTTAAAAGGTAAATAATATAAAGGTAATACAGTGAGTGTTCACTGTACAAAACTTGAAAAACACAGAAAACTGTAAAGAAAACATAAGAACAACCCACAGTCCAGCACCAGCACCCAGACATCACCCTGTTACGTCCACTGACCCTGCACCCATCACTGAGGCCAGTGCATAATCTTTCCAAGAAGATTCCGAATGATCGACATCATTACATTGTACGGTTGCTCCACAATGGACACAACCAAAATCTTCTGATTTGTCTCTGCATTTTACTATTTTCCATAACGTTGCTATAACGATCCTCATGCATATTTGTTTAATGAGTTCTATTTTGTCAGGATAAATCTCTAGTAAATACTGTTCTAGGAAATTCTGACCACATGCCAAAACCTGGCCTTGTTGGAGCAGATGGCCCTCTCAGTGCCCCTCAAAGGAAAGGCACTGGAGGACTGCAAAGAGCCCTGGGTTGAGAGATCAAGATGTCACTTCAATAACAGTGCCAAGAATACACAATGGAAAAGGATAGTCTCTTAAACAAATGGTATTGAGAAATCTGGACATTCACATGCAAAAGAAAGAAATTGGACCCTTGTCTTATATCAAAAATCAACTCAAAATGGATTAAAGACTTAAACAGAAGACCTGAAACTATAAAACTCCTAGAAGAAAACACAGGGGAAAATCTTCATGACATTGTTCTTGACAATAAATTCATGGATATGACACCAAAAGCACAGGCAACAAAAACAAAAATAGACAAGTGAGACTATATCTAACTAAAACGCTCTGTACAGCAAAGGAAACAGTCTAAAGAGTGAAAAGGCAACCTACAGAATGGGAGAAAATATTTGTAAACCATGTATCTGATAAGGGGGTAATTTTCAAAATATATTAAAAACTCCTACAACTCAATAGCCAAACAAACAAACAAACAAAACAAAAAAAAACCTGAAAACTAATAACTTGATTAAAAATGGACCAAGGACCTGAATAGACATTTCTCCAAAGAAGACATACATATGGTCAACAAGCACATGAAAAGATGTTCAATGTCACTACTCATCAGGAAAATGTAAATCAAAACCACAATGAGATATTTCATCAGTTATCTGTTAGGGTGGCTGTTATAAAAATAAAATAAAGACAAGTGTTGTCCAAGATGTGGAGAAATCCAAGTCCTTGTAGACTAATGGTGGGAATGTAAAGTGGTGCCGCCACTAAAGAACACAACATGGATTGCCTCAAAAATCAAAACCAGAACTAACTTATGATCCAGCAACCCCACTTTTGGGTATATATCCAAAAGAATTGAAATCAGGATCTCAAAGAGATGTCAGCACTCTCATGTTCTTACAGTATTATTCACAATATCTAAGATGTGGAAACAACCTAAATGTCCAGGAAGGAAGGAAGGAAGGAAGGAAGGAAGGAAGGAAGGAAGGAAGGAAGGAAGGAAGGAAGGAAGGAAGGAAATGTGGTATATACATACAATGGCATATTATTTGGCTTTTAAAAATAAGGAAATCCTGCAATATGTGTAACATGGCTGAAGCTGGAGGACATTATGGTAAGTGAAATAAGCCAGTCACAGAAGGACAAATACTGCATGACTCCACTTAAAGGAGGTGTCTAAAATAGTCAAACTTACAGAAACAAAGAATAGAGTGCTATTTGCCAGGGGCTGGAGGGAGGGAGAAATTGGGGAGTTGCTAATCAGTGAGTATAAAATTTCAGTTATGCGAGATGAGTAAGGTTCTAGAGATCTACTGTACAAAATACAGTACTATATTTGTACACTTAAAAATTTGTTAAGAGGGCAGATCTCATATTAAGTGTTCTTATCACAATAAAATGTTTTAGTATAAAACAAGATGTGATTTAGAATCTGCCTCTGCTGCCAACCTGCGAATTGCCTCTGGGCTCCAGGTTTCTCGTCTGAAACACCGGTTCCAAACTGCTCTCACCTTCAGTGATTCTATGCCACACAGCCCAACACCCTTCTGCTCAGACCCCCCAATGAGCAGCCCTGACCCAGTCCAAAAAGAGGTGTCTCCTCCCCCCAGAATAGGCCCTGGCTCTGACACAGTGGAAAATTCTCTCTAGTTCCAGCATCCTGGACAAGTGACACCCAGAAGCAAGAACTGCCTGCAGAGAGAGGCGAGGCTGAAACCACAGCCCTGGGTGGGATCGGATTGCCCCAGCGAAGCCTTCTTCTGCAAGGCTGTGCTCCGCTGCTGGCCCAGGTGCTGTGCCACAGGCCAGGTCAGCACCGTGCTCACTCACTGGGCGGACCCAGGGGCCTGTCTCCTCCGCCTGTTCACTCCAAACAGACCCACAGCATGTTCGGTGCAGGGCTTCCCACCAACAGAACAGACGGCAGGGAAGGCAAATCCTCTGGGGTCTGGGAAGAGGCATGAAAGGACCTGTAGCAAAAATCTATTTTCACCTTAAAATAAATGCATGTGCTTTTTGTATCTTATTCCATCCTCTTCCCTTATTTACTTGAGCGTAAAAATCCATTCCCCTGACCTTTACGTAAAATTGATACAGCAGCAAGATACACCACTTTCACCTCTTGGCTTTATGTACCCCCAGCACATATGACACCTCCTCCCCCCACAGAGGGTACGGCAGCCCATTAGAGTAGCAGGGGTCCCTCAGGACTCCGCCCCCACTCTGTACTTTTTCAGCACCTACTCTGGTCCCCAGCTTGGGGGCTCCTCCAGTTGTTGCCCCTGCATTTATACTTGGTTGTTTACTGGGCCAGCAGCTGTGGCAGCTTCTTCAGTCCAGACACCCCCCTTTGCTTCAGAGGAGGAAATGGGAAACCCCATTTCCCAGCGTCAGTGAGGAGAGGGGGGCATATCTGACACCAGATGCCAAAATGCAGGGCCCTGGGGGACAATGTCAGATCAGGCCACACTGGCCAGATGCAACATGTGTGTCTAGGTAAGACTGGTCTAGACTTACAACATGCATCTTGGATATTGTGAGTAATGCCAAGTCTGACAAAGAGAACACCTCGGGCTGCTGGGAAGAAGAAGAGTGCCGTGGGATGAGGGCGAGGGTTGAGCAGAGCAACAAAAGAACGATTTACAAACCAGGATGTAGCCAGAAAAGATCTGGGAGAAGAGGCAGCTTGCAGGCAACCAGCCCCAGCACCTCAGTGGGTTGTCCCTACAAGATCACCAAGGTGTTCAGCTCCGGTGGGGAAGGGTTGGCCTCTCCCACCTAATGCTGGTCCTCACCCAACCGAGAGCTGACCTAACTCCCAACAGAAGAGCAAATCGGTTGTTTGGGCCCTTGGAGTAGACAAACTAGAGGCAGATGTTGCAAAAACACTTGCTCAAATCACTGATGCCTTAGAATAATTGTTTCCTTTCTCCTCTCCTCCAATAGTGGCAGCCTAGAATTTTCCACGAGAAACCACTGAGGGTGCCAGCCAGGAATTTCTTGAAATCAATGGTCTCCGAAGTTTTTGGGGTTTTGTTTGTTTTAATTAAAAATATTTTATTGCTTGAAATGCTAACCATCACCTAAGGCTTCAGGGAGTTGTAATTGTTTTACTGGTGGAGGGTCTCGCCTGCCTCAGTGTTCATGGCTGCGGACTGATGAGGGTGGTGGTTGCTCAAGTTTGGTGTGGTTATGGCAATTTCTTAAAGTAAGACAACGTTGAATTTTGCTTCATAGATTGACTCTTCCTTTCATGAATGATTTCTCGGTAGTATATGATGTTTGACAGCATTTTACCCACAGTAGAACTTCCGTTAAAACTGGAGTCAATCCTCCCAAACCCCACCCCTACTTTATCAACTAAGTTTATGTAATAGGCTAAAGCTTCCAAAGTTTTTTTGATCACTCATCTCTATTAGTAAAAATTTTAGACATACTCCCAATATATGTGCATTTAAGAATTTATAAATTATACCCTGTTTCCCCCAAAATAAGACCTAGCCAGACCATCGGCTTTAATGCGTCTTTTGGAGCAAGAATTAATATAAGACCTGATCTTACTTGAATATAATATAAGACCAGGTCTTATTTTAATATAAGATCAGGTCTTATGTAATATAATATGCATATTATATTATATTAATTTTTGCTCCAAAAGACGCATTAGAGCTGATGGTCCGGCTAGGTCTTATTTTCGGGGAAACACGGTATATAACTGTACCAGTATATTATAAAGCATACACAAAAATAGGCATTAAAAATATTTTATTGCTTGAAATGCTAACCATCACCTAAGGCTTCAGGGAGTTGTAATTGTTTTACTGGTGGAGGGTCTCGCCTGCCTCAGTGTTCATGGCTGCGGACTGATGAGGGTGGTGGTTGCTCAAGTTTGGTGTGGTTATGGCAATTTCTTAAAGTAAGACAACGTTGAATTTTGCTTCATAGATTGACTCTTCCTTTCATGAATGACTTCTCTGTAGCATATGATGTTGTTTGACAGCATTTTACGCACAGTAGAACTTCCGTTAAAACTGGAGTCAATCCTCCCAAACCCCACCCCTACTTTATCAACTAAGTTTATGTAATAGGCTAAAGCCTCCAAAGTTTTTTTGATCACTCATCTCTATTAGTAAAAATTTTAGACATACTCCCAATATATGTGCATTTAAGAATTTATAAATTATACCATGTTTCCCCCAAAATAAGACCTAGCCAGACCATCGGCTCTAATGCATCTTTTGGAGCAAGAATTAATATAAGACTTGATCTTTGATCTTACTTGAATATAATATAAGACCAGGTCTTATTTTAATATAAGATCAGGTCTTATGTAATATAATATAAGACCGGGTCTTATATTAATTTTTGCTCCAAAAGACGCATTAGAGCTGATGGTCCAGCTAGGTCTTATTTTCAGGGAAACACGGTATATAACTGTACCAGTATATTATAAAGCATACACAAAAATAGGCATTTTCAAAGGATGAGTTGAAAATTAAATACAAATAGAAGGGCTAACGTTTATTTCTCTACTGTAGCCAATCATCAGATACAACCCATTTTAGAGACTACACTGTAAACCTCACTGTCTGTTACTCTTTTTCCCTAAAACTTTGTTGGAGGCGCCACACCTCCTTTCAGCCATTGAGATATGCCAACTTGCTACAAAACGTGACTGTCTTTGTCACCTGGATGTACGTGTCTGAGGGTGGAAAGAAGAGCTGGGAGGATTAACCCCTGTCCTCAAGCTTGAAGGATCAGCCTACATATTCTGCAACAATTCAAAGTGCTTAAGTGACCACTGTGTCCCTGGCACTGTGGGAAATACAGGGAAATACAAGGAGGAGCCAGGTGGAGAGCCTGCTCTGCAAAGCACTCTGTCTTCACTACTGGAGGGGATGGGTGTACATATAACTCACATTCAGGACAGCTGGGTGGTCAGAGAAACAGTGGACCATGGGAATATGATAGACAAGCTGGGCGATAGTGGGGTTGGAGCTGGTCTCCAAAGGCTAGGCAGGGCACTGACATGCAGCATGGGGTGAAATAAGACTTCCAGCAGAGGGGTAAATGTCTCCAAACTTATGGCAATAAAATATGCCATAAGGGGCTGCCCTAATGAATATTCTATCCTGGAGTCTGTTGGAAATAGGAAACCACAGGAAAAACGTGCCTTCAGTTTAAATCAGGCAGGTCTGCACTCCAGTGTTGTCTCTTCCACCAGCCAGCAGTGTGATGCAGGGCAAGTCACTGCACCTGCCTGCGCCACAGCTACCTCTCCTGTTAAATTCTGATAACGATGACTGTCAGGGCTGTTGCAAAGTGTCAATAAAGTGTCATGTCAGCATCTACAACAGTGCCTAGTAAGTATGGGTTCCCATAGAGAACAAAATTAGGGAACGCCCACGGGAATGAGGCAGTCCCCCACGCCTGTCCTCCCTTCAGGGACGCCCCCACCCCTGGATTTCCCAGCCATGAATGTGTGCCACACCATCCTGACCAACTTGTATTTTCACTTTGGCCCATCTTAAGGCCCAGTGAGTGACCATTTGTGCTTCATTTAAGAGCACAAGGTCAGAAAGCAGACTCCCTCGGACCAAATCCCTCCCTCCCACGTGCTGGCTGCATGCCAGCCTCTTTCCTTACCTATAAAATGGGGATGTATGCATTCATTCAACAAGTATTTATTTTGCACCTACTCTGCACCAGAGATTTTTCTGGATATACAATAATGCCACGGGTATGACAATGAACAAAACAGATGAAGATCCCAGGTCTAGGAAAGAATATGTACAAGATGGACTTGGAACATTCTGTCACCCCAGAAATCAAGGCAGCTATCCATGGTCATGACAAAAGATCTCAGCAGCCAACTTGCGGGCACTCCTACTGGTCAAGGAAGAGTATCAGTAAGAGTAACAATGGCAATGGATTAAAATGCATCACATTTGTAAAACTCCAGGAGTTCATCCTTATTTTATTTTCACATGGTAACACTTTGAGGATGCTAGATGTATTATTGTGAAAACAAACAAAAATAAAACCTACCATTTATCTCACCTTTCCTGAACGAGCTGTATAGCAAGGTAATTCAATAGTTGAGAAGGGGATATTTCACTCTATAGGACTCTTCTGGATAATAAATGGAAAAGAAATCATAGAGTATCTCCATCTTGAAAGCCCCTAGTGAATTAATGGATCTGGGGATAGTCATCAAAATGGTTGCTCACACCACAAAAAGAGAGACAGCCAGACACCATGTGATTTCTGACACATTACCGCCTTTGAAGTATTCAGTCAAACGACAAAACCCAACCTGGATCTGAAGAAGCCTCTAGACCTAACTACCAGTTTGCAGGAAATACAGGGGACAGAGGAACATGTTAACTGACATCAGGGAATACATTTAGCAAGATCTAAGCAAAACCACCCAGCTTCTTCAATGATAATTGCAAGGGTGGGGAGTGAGGGAGGAGGAAATCTATGAACTTAAAAGAAATATCAATCAATTGCAATCCATAGATCTCATATGTTCTGATACAAACAAACCTGCTCCTAAAAAAATCATTTTATTGAATGAAATCTTTCCATTTGTGACAACATGGACAGACCTAGAGGTTATTGTGCTAAGTGAAATAAGCCAGACAGAGAACGGCAAATGTGATATGATTTCACTTATATGTGGAACCTAAAAAACAAAATAAATAAACAAAACAGAAACAAGCTCATAAATACAGAAAACAAATTGGTAGTAACTAGATACGAGGGGGGTTGAAGGAAGGGTAAAAAAGGTGAAAGAGATTAAGAACTACAAATTTCAAGGTATAAAAATAGTCATGGGAATGTAAAGTACGCTACAGGGAATATAGTCAATAATATTGTAATAACTGTGTATGGTGTCAGATGGAGTGATCACTTTGTAAGACATATAAATGTCTAATCACTATGTTGTACACCTGAAACTAATATATTATGTCAACTGTAACTGGGAAATAATTTTTAAATGTTTAAATAAATAAATAATCATTTATGTGTTTAGTGAGTACAGCTTTTCAATTTGGGATGATGAAAGTTCTGGAGCTAGACAGTGGTGATGGTTGCAAAATGTAAACTTACTTAATGCCACTGATCTGTACATTTTAAAAATATTAAAATGGTCAATTTTCAAAAATCAAAACAGCATGGCATTGGCAGAAAAACAGAAACACAGACCAATGGAACAGAATTGAGAGACCAGAAATAAACCCACATATATATGGGGAAATCATTTCCAACAAAGGAGCAAAAACATACAACAGAGAAAAGAAAGCATATTTAATAAATGGTTCTGGGAAAATTGGAAAGCCACATGCGAAAGAATGAAACTAGACTGTTCTTTGTCACCATACATAAAAATTAACTCTAGACCGAAATATAAGACCTGAAACAATAAAATGCATAGAAAAAAACATTGTACTAAACTTATGGATCTTGGTCTTAGGATTTTATGAATTTGACCTCAAAGGTAAGGGAAGTAAAAGCAAAAATAAATAAATGGGACTATATCAAACTAAAAAGCTTCTGCACAGCAAAAGAAACCATCAACAAAACAAAGAGGCAACCAACCGAATGGGAAGGACTAATACCTAAAATATAGGATGAACTTATATAACAACAAAAAACCAACAATCCAACTAAAAAATAGGCAGAGGACTTGAACAGACACTCCCAAGAAGACATATAAAAGATGCTCAACTTCATTAGCTATTAGAGAAATGCAAATCAAAACCACAATGAGATACCACCTCACACCTGTTAGAATGGCTATTATCAACAACACAAGTAATAACAAGTGTTGAAGAGGTTGTGGCGGGGGGGGGGAGAACCCTCATACACTGCTGGTGGGAATGTAAATTGGCACAGCCACTGTGGGAAATAGTTGCTCAAAAAATTAAGAATAGACTTACTATATAATCCAGCAATCCCTCTTCTGGGTATCTACCCAAAAAATTTGAAAACATTTACCTATAAAGATATATGTGCCTCTATGTTCATTGCAGCATTATTCACAGTGGCCAAAACATGGTAACAACCAAAGTGTCCTTCAATAGATGATTAGATAAAGAAGATGTGGTATATATATACAGTGGAATATTACTCACCATAAGAAAAGATGAAATACTGCCATTTGTGATAACATGGATGGATCTTGAGATTATCATACTAATGAAGTAAGTCAGATAGAAAAAGTCAAGAACAATATGATTTCACTCATATGTGGGATATAAAACTGAAAGCAACAAACGAATAAGACAAACAAAAACTCTGAGACACAGACAACAGTTTAGTGGTTACCAGAGGGAAAGGAGGGAGAGGGGGAGGTAGAAAATGATAAAGGGGTTCAAATATTGGTGACAGAAGGAGACTTGACTTTGGGTGGTGAACACACAATATGATATACAGATGATGTATTATAGAATTGCACATTTGAAACCTACATAATTTTATTAACCAATGTTACCTTAATAAATTTAATTTTAAAAAGAGGAAAAGGTCGATTTTATATAATGTATATTTTACCACAATAAAAAAAAAATAGTTTATGAGCCTGTTGGAGAAATTTGAATACTGACTGGATATGATGAGATTAAGGAATTGCCATAATTGTATTTTAAGTGTCCTTATCTTTTAGAGATACATACTGAAGTATTTATGGATTAAATGGTATGATGGCTATAATTTGCCTCAAATTAATTCTGTGGAGTGGGACAGATGGTACAAATGATATAAGATTCACCAGGAGTTGGTGATTATTGAGGCTGAACGATGGATACAAAGGATTTATTACATATTTTGAAATGTTCCATAATACAAAGTTCTAAAAAAAAAAAAAAAAAAAAAAAAGGCTCTACTCTCCTAGAGTTTCCATTTGACTGTGGGAAAAATAAACAAATAAATAAATAAAATACATAGCATGTCAGGTGGTGATGAGTGTTATGCAGGAGAAATAAGCCAGGAATACAGGGGGAGGTGCAGACTGGAGACATAAATTTGGAAATTTTCAGCACATGCAGGTATTTCATCACGAGATTGGTTGAGTTCATCTAGGGAATGAATATAAATAGACAATAGTAGTCTGAGTTCTGAGTCCTGGGGCCCTTTGCAGTTGAGAGTTTTGGGAGATGAGGAGAATCCAGCAAAGAACTGAGAAGGAATAACCAATAAGGGAGAAAGAAAACTTACTGGAGCATGAAGTCCCTGAACCTAGAGACAAATGTTCTAAGAAGGGAGTGATCACCTGTATAAAAGATGATGCTCATAGTCCAGTAAGCTTGGGACTGAAGATGAACCATTAGGTTTAGCAATTGGGAAGTTGTCGGTTATCTTGGCAGGAGTGGGTTCTGCGGAAGGGTAGAGAAAAAAGTCTGATTAGAATTGGTTCTGGGGAGCGTTGGAAACATCAAGAACAGACACCTCTTGAGTCGCACAGTGGCTCAGGTGGTTGGAGCGCCATGCTCCTAACACCAAGGTCACCAGTTCGAATCCCACATGGGCCAGTGAGTTGCGCCCTCTACAGCTAAGATTGTGAACAACAGCTCTCCCTGGAGCTGGGCTGCCGTGAGCAGCCGGAGGTTGCCGTGAGCTGCTGTGGGCTGCTGCGGGCTGCCATGTGCCAGCGTGAGTGGCTGCGACCTACGACCGGTGACCAACTGCCTCAGCTGGGGGGAGCACAAGGGTCATAATACCAGCATGTGCCAAGGAGCTGTGCTGAGAAACAATGACTTGAACTGGAGTGGGGGGGGGGAGGCGGAAGAAGGGGAGAAAAAAAAAGAACAGACAACTCTTTCAAGTATACCATATCACATTATTAACTAGTACATTAACTATGCAGTAGGTATACTTGAAAGTTGCTGAGAGTATATCTGACACATTCTCACCATTAAAAACACAAGAGTTGAGGAGAGAGATCCAAGATGGTGGAGTAGATAAACACCATACCTGTGTCTTTCCATGAACACATTAAAATTACAACTAAATTACATAACAATCAACCTGGTGAGCCATCTAAAGTATAGCCAAACAGAAGTCCTGCAACTAAAAATTAGAAGCCACGTAAAGACTGGTAGGAGGGGTGGAGATGCAGAATGGGCCCCAAACCTCCCTGTGGTGGTTGAGAATCAGGAAGGAGATCTCAGCCATGGAGGTTCCCCTCCCCCAAGGACCCCAGCCCCCAACACCAGGCTCCCCGGCCTGGAGTGCTGGTGCCAGGAAGAGGAGACCCCCACAACATCTGGCTATGAAAAACAGGATTCCGATTGTTTGGGTGGGATAGAACACTGCGAGAAACTCAGACGTTCTCTTAAATGGCCCATGCACAGACCCACTTGCTCTCAGGCACTCACCTTGGGCTCCAACAAAGGGACGGTGACTCGGGGGAGTCTTGGAGACATATGGGGGTAGGCTCAGGTATGTGGCTTCAGGAGGAGAAATGGAGAACAGTTGGCATTTTTACGGTGAAGGATCCTACTCCTGTGCAGCCAGCAGGTGGGAGCCATCTTTCCTATGTTGAGCCCACCCCCACAGGCCAGATCTGAATCTGATTGGCCTGGTGAGCTCCACTGCTCCACCCTGCTGACTCAGCTGGGACCCCGCCCCTCCCACTTCACATACTACTGGAGGCTCTTTCTCTGTAAGCAGCCAACCCCTCCCACATTGCACTCTTTCTTGGAAAACTAGCAGAGTCCACAGGCCTTAGGTGGGCAGCTACGGGCCTTAGTGTGCTCTGAGACTTTTGCTGAGTCACTCCAGGCTCAGCACTGGCACCAAACCAGAGTCTACATTAACCTAGACCACAACTCTTCCCACTCTAGTGACTCCGAGACCCTGCCTCACCCAACTTGCTGACTGCATGAGGCTTTATTAGTGGCTGAACCTTAAGGGAGCTGGCAGGTGGCAGCAGGACTCTGGATGTCCTGACTTTTTCTGTACCCCAGGCCTGGTACTGGTGGCAGCCATCCTCAGTTCATAGTGTGGCCTCTCCCACATGCCTCCAGGTGAAGCATAGGCAGCAAACAACTACAGATTGCTTTATAGCTCCTACCAGGTAACCCTGGTCAGTCACAGGCAGTGGCTGACCTGGGCCTGCACCAGAGCCCCTCCCAAGAGGTCCCAGGACCGAAATACTTGGGGGTTGGCTTCAGACCATAGCAGAGCACCACCCAATTAGCCCCACAAGTGGCACACACAAAGGGTGGTCTCAACAGGCACCACAGCCTGCCTCAAACACAGCAGCCCATAAGCAAACCCCACAGTCAGTAAGCCTGAGGGTCAATCCCACCTACTAACATGGCAATAGCAATCAAGTCTCAACTATAACAGGATGGCACACCCAATCCACACAAGGGACACTCCTGGAACACCCAGCTCAGGCAACCAAGGTACCGTGCCACTGGGCCCCACAGGACACCTACTATATAAGGCCACCTGGCTAAGACTGGGAGACATAGCAGATCTACCTAGAACATAAAAATAAACACAGCCAAAATGAGGAAACAAAGAAATGTGTCCCAAATGAAAGAACAGGAAAAAATCCAGAAAAAGAACTAAACGAAATGGAGGTAAGTAACTTATCAGAGACAGTTCAAACAGTGGTTATAAGGATGCTCAAAGAATTTAGTGAGAACTTCAACAAAGTGATTGCAAGCATAAAAAGGACATAGAAAGCATAAAAAAAGAACCAATGAGAAGTGAAGAACACAATAACTGAAATGAAGAATGCACTAGAAGGAATCACCAGCAGACCAGATGAAGCAGAGGACTGAATCAGCAATTTGGAAGACAAGGTAGCAGAAAACACCCAATTCTTAAGGGGATGTAGGGCACAGCATAAAGGATATAGTCAATAATATTGTAATAACTATGTATGATGTCAGTTGGGTACTAGATTTTTTGGGGTGATAGATGGGAGGGGGTTGGGAGGCAGGTGAAAAGGTGAAGGGATTAAAAAGTGCAATTTGGTAGTTACAAAATTGTCATGGGGGTGTAAAGTAAAGCATAGGGAATATAATCAATGATACGGTAATAACTACGTATAGTGCCAGGTGGGTACTAGACTTGTCAGGGGGAATCACTTCTTAAATTATATAAATGTCTATACACCTATAATCAATATGCTATACACCTGAAATTAATATAAAATAATATTGAATGTCAACTGTAATTGATAAATTTAAAAAGGAGGAGAAGGGGAAGGAGGTCCAAATTTTCAGCTATAAAATAAGTAAGTCATGGGGATATAATGTACAGTATAGGGAATACAGTCAATAATATGGTGACAGCATGGTACAGTGTCAGACGGTTGCTGGATTTACCATGGTGACCGCTTCTTTAGGTATATAAATGTTGAGTAACTATAGTGTACCCCTGAAACTAACATAATATGGTATGTTAGCTATATTTTAATAAAAAATTTTTTAAAGATCAACTATGCTAACTATGTGAGGTGATGGATGCATTAATTATCTTGGTCTTGGTAATCATTCTATAATGAATATGTGTATGTATATTAAATCATCACATTGTACACTTAATTATATTTTTCGATTATTCCACAATAAAGTTAAAAAAATACAACTCTTTTGAGGAGTTTTGCTATAAAAAGAAACAGAAAGTTGGGTTGGTAGATGAAGGAGAAAGTGCAAGTCAAGAGAATTTCTTTTTAAGGTGCAAGACATGAAAGTATGTAAGTATGTTAGTAGGCTGCTGGGAGTGAAGTAGCAGAGAGCAATCATTTGATGATGCAAGAGAATTGCTGAACCAATGCCCTTGAGCAGACAAGAGCAGACAGGGTCTAGTGCACAAGTGCAAGGGCAGCAGACCTTGTCTGTATCATTCACCAACATGGAACATTGCTTGGGACACAGTATGTTTTCATTAAACATTTAGTAAACAAAGGCATAGTATTCAGATAAGTTCAAAGATGCTTTGGGGGAATGCTAAAAAGTTATTACCTGGTTCAGGCATGAGGTGGTCAGGACATTGGATAGATGATACAAAAAGAAAGGAAGAGGCAAATTGAGAAAAAATATATTATTTTCCAAGGAAGAAATGTTAGTACTAACATTGATAGAATTGATTATGGATGAGTGTTTACAGAACAGTCATATGCCAGCAACCTTAAGAAAAACTGAATTTCTATAAAGGATTCACAGGACTGGGAACGGAATCTAGAAAGCCATTCAGTGTCTAAGCAAGTTGACTCTCAAAGTCACTCTGGTAGTTCCTCCATTTCTGTCCGTCAACGCTCTCCACCTTCTCCTTCCATGTTCCAAGGAACTGAGAGCCTTTCTCCATGGTCACTATATGGGCCAACAGCCAATGGATGGGTGGACCCACTCCTGGACCAGTCAGTGCCCAGAGGACAGCCTCACTACCGCTCCCCAGCAGAGGCCACAGGCTGGACAGTGTCAGCCAAATGGGAAGACCATGATGCAAGCCTGGGCAAAGGAGAAAGAGGATTGAAAACTGATTTGCAATATAGGAAGGATGAGGCTATTGGACGCTGTAAAATGGTCAGAAAACATTTTAAAGAACTATTCTGTAGGAGGAAGGAAGATGATGTGCTCAGTTTTGAACAGATTAGGTCTGAGAAGATAGTGGCACATCCAGGAGATGGCTTTAGAGGGGCAGGGCTGGAATACAGGTCAGGACTGTGTACACAGGTATGAGATTCAGTCAAGTAGATGTACTTCTTCATCCAGTTAGTGGGCATGTGTCTTCTGTAGGTTCCAGAACTATCTTAGGTTCCAGAACTGCAGTGGTGATCAGAACAAAGCCTTTTTGCTCTTGCATAGCTTACGTTCTAATGTCCAAGCCCTGGAAAACAAATGATGCTTTGCACAACCTCCCACACCATTCCCTGGACCCTGTGTGACCATGCAGAGGAAAAAAATAAGGTTGAAGTCATGTAAGTTGGGAGAACAAAACAAAAATGGTGAAGAAAATAAGACAAGGAGGGCACCATCAGAGAAGAACAGGGAACAGAGAGAGTGTCATTCCACGGAAACCAAAAGAAGAGCGAGTTTAAAGAAGAAATCATTGTCCAATGGGTCCAGGCTAGTAGCAAAGAAAACCCATTGAATTGGATGCGAGGGTTGCCATTGGTCAGCTTCTGGTTTTTGATCCTCGCTGTGCATCAGAACCACCTGAGGAGCTGTAAGACACGCAGATGCCTGGCAGCTACTTCCAAGACCCCGATGCAACTGGTCTGGGGTGGCGCCTGGGCACTGGCATAATTTTTCAGTTGCCCAAGTGACTTCAGTGTGCAGGTACAGTTGAGAAACATTGCTTTAAATAAAGTGATTTCAGCAGCAGGAGTTAGATTGCAGAGAATAAAAACGGAGGGTGTTTTGTGTTGTTGGGGAGTTTTTTGCATTTTTGTTGTTGTTGTTTTGTTTTTCTTTTTCTTTTTTTTTTTTAGTAGAGGGACTAGCAGTCTTAACATCAGACATAGATGTTTGGCCTCAGTCTCCTGTCTTGCTGTGTGATTTAACCTCCTTTGTGTCTTATCTGTGAAATCAGGATAGAAATGCTTGCTGTGCCCAACTCGCAGGTTCCTTGGGAGGTCAAGATGGGATAATAGATGTGAGAGCACTTTGAAAAAAGATTGAAGTACTATAAAAATGTAAGATTTATATGATTGTCAGTGTTTTCCCCAAAGATGGCCCTAAAGATAGTGATTATCAACTGCAAAGACCTACGTGGGACCAGCATCTCTTTCCACATTGAGCTCCCAAAGAGAAAGCCCTTTGATAAGTGCTCGCAGCCACTATCTAAAGGTCTAATGCTGTTTGCAACTCTCGCTCTTTCACAGCTAGCCTTGCACGGTATCTATAATAGATGCCGTTTCCATAGTCTTGCAAAGCCTACCTGAAATTGCTAAACACATAGCATCCAACATAAGACTAAAGAGTTGAAGGATGCTGTTACAAAGATTAAAAAGTAAATTTAATGTTACAAGGTCCCTATTTAGTTGTAAATCCTAGTTGTTACAGAGAATGGGGAAAGCAGAGGAGAGGTTAAGAGACGAGACATCTGTGAATGCCGGTGATGCTGCAGGATCAGAAAAGCCTAATTCCCCGGGGCAGATGAGGGAAGGACTGTCCAAGATCTGAGCCAAAACCAACAGAATCCACTGACCACCTTGGGGGCTACTTCAGGTACTTGGATATCCCTACCTACACTTGTATGTACTATATGTCATGCCAGTTCTCCAAAAAAAGAAGCATACTCTCCATCTTCTGCACTCAGACTGCCCTTGAGGTAGCACCTGGCCCCAGGTGAGCAGTGGTACCTGTTTGTGGGGACTTAGTTCCAATTAGGAAGGCTTTTTTTAATCATAGATGATCATAGATGTGAAGAGTTAAAGGACACTCTCTACTCACTTTTGTTTGATGTTTTCCTTCTGTAAAAATACAAGAAATACAACTCTTTGACAAGGAAATAGCACACATAATGGTTTACTTTCTTTTTTTTTAATAAGCAGCTTGAACTCAGAGCAAGAACAAAAAGATGGGCAAACTTCTACATAGGAATTGAGCCAGGTGTCAGATAACTGGGGTGAGCATCAAAGATATTGTGGGGAAGATCGGTTACCTTTCTCTCGCCTCTGAGCCTGCCCTGGCCCCTTCTACTCCAGTTGCTATCAGGGAGAAAGTGCTAATTACATTCTTGATCTGCCTGTAACTCCTAAGATACTCTCCGCCCAACCTCTTCCAGCTACAGAAAGACCTGCTTCAACACTGCCCTCCTCAAAACAGAAGTACAGACACCCCAAGCCAGACACTCTCTCATCTTACACCACCTCCAACAGGACTTAGACCCTTTTGCACATAAAATTGTAAAACAGAACAAAATGGGATTTTGAAACAAACATATAAAGGATTCTTCTTCACAAGTTCACATTGATCCTCTCATGCATTGAGAAGCCCCTTTTTTGTGTTTGAACATCCTCATAAGAAACTAAGCATGAAGAGAAAAGGGTACAGAAGCCAAGGTGGGTACCACATCCTTGGCTCCTTTTTAAATACGAAACAGCCACTTCAAAGAAGCATCTTTCATGCCCCCATGTACAGACCTAAGCGTTGGCATAGGAGGCACCAGTTTTGGTGAAAAGAGGAATCATTGTGCACTCCTTTGGTCCTATATGAAAATCGCATTTCTAAAAAAGCTGTTGTGATCTTGGCTAAATTACTTACCCTCCCTGAGTCTCTTGTTCCCATATGTATCATACAGCATTATTGTGAACATGACTTGGTATAGAGCATGAGGGGCCACGATATAAAACATGGCGTCACTCAATCTCTCCCCACACACGCTGGGGAGTGAATGCTTATCTTATCCCTGTGGATCCCCCATGAACAGGATACAAGAAATCTCAGGTAGGGGTGCGTGCTTCTAATTGGGAGAGGGGGTCAAGGGCCAGGGAAGGTGATGCTTCTCAGTCCATCCTTCAACAGTTCTACCATTTCTTCTGTGGAAGCAGCACTCAAGTGGTAGCGCATTCTTTCAAATTACATGGAGATTTTACATTTTTTTGGTATAGTATGTATACAGGTGGGTTTTCCCCCATGCTCTCAAAGATACGTTGTTGACAATTACAGTTTCAGAAGCATGAGGGACAAAAACTGCCCCAAAACTCAAGATGAAGATTAAAATTAGATTTCTTTTTAAAACACCTCCCCTGACAGTATCTAGGTAATGTTACAGCAGCTGCTCTAACCGTGGGTGATTTCCTATACCGACAGCCAGTGCAATAAAGGGGCAGAATAGACAGATGATACCTTAAAACTTAATTGTGAGATTATTTTTCAAGTAGCTTCTCCAAGTATAATACCTTAGCTTCTAGAAAAAGTAATTGTTGCAAACATTTGAAAAGTCAAAATTCTATGCAAGGACCCTGGAGATGAACGCAATTGAACATAATAACTCCTTCCAAACCATTTCCTAGAGACTAGGTCTAAGATGGTTTTTCAAATATATTTTATTTATTCAAGGAAGAAAAGGCTATTTGAAGTTCTTGTATTCCTTTCACATAGGGATGCTTCACTGAGCTTTAAGGAAAGCATTCATCTGTAGGTGCAAAATGAGTCACTTCTCAGCATTTAGAAAATGTAATTGTTGTAAACATCTGAAATGTTAAATTTTATGCAAATGTCTTTTGTAAAGATACAAAAACCATGAAATAAATATAATTTCAAACTGGTCTCAGAATTTATGTTTAGAAAAATTAATACATACTCACATGCTTGTGAATGCATAAGCACCTCTGAGCAGCAACAGTGGTTGTCTGAACGGAGATAAGGGTGGGAAGGAGTTTGCAGAATACATCTCTCCAGTGCTCTATATTTGGTACTGTGTGCATGTGTTACTATTAATCCAGATTAACCTAACTAATTAATTTAATTAAACATGGTCTCTTCGATAGGCTCGCCAACTCATGCGTCCCACTCAAGCTGGGTCATCTTTCCCTACAATCGGTACTAGAAACAGACCCGCTGTCTAACCTGGACTTCAGATATGCTGCAGAGCAGAGAAGATCTCTGCCTTCTTTCCACTCTGAGCAGGAGCTGTCCTGGGTGATGTGCTGGCACTAAAAGATACAAAGAAAATAAGATCCTGGCTGTCCCCACAGGGTGGCTGGCCCTCAGTCCCCAGGCTCCAGCCCGACCCAGAATTCTCCCAGCCCCAGAGCAGGCCACTGCTTTTCAGATGTACCCCTCTGGTCTCTTCCTTGTTGTCCCCACCTCTCCATCTCTGGGACCACATGGCTTTTTCAAAGACGTTAGTATGCACTCTCTCCCTCAGTAACCCTGTGACACTATGACGAAGGGAGGAGGTTTAGGGCCTTCTTCCTCTAGACCCTGGGATACCAATGGAACACACTGAAGCCACTTTCTGTGTGACCGTGGCAAGTTACTTAACCTCTCTAAGCCTCAGTTTCTCACTCTTGAAATCGTGGCAGTCCTTGTATCCGCAGAGGGATGAAACGGAGACTGAATGAGCTCAGTTACAAAAAATGCCTAGTACCCAGCACATAGCAAGTATGCAATAAATGGGAGATGACGTCATCATCATCATCAGTTGTATTAAGTGGTTCTCATTGCCAAAGGATGATGCTTTCAAACTTCCCAGGCATGCACGTTTCCAGTTCTGTCTCAGGACCTGCGTGCAAGCAGTATAAAATAGTGGAAATGGTGGGCTTTAGAGTTGAAGAAACTTTACCTTGAGCAAGTCCTTAACATCAGTTTCTTCAACTATAAAGGGAGGATAATTATGCCTTCCTCACCAGACCAGGGCAAAGGTAACCAGTATTGTATAAGAAGCCTGGTGGGGGGTGGCCGGGTAGCTCAGCTGGTTAGAGTGTGATGCTACTAACACCATGGCTGCCAATTCGATCCCCGCATGGGCCACTGTGAGCTGTGCCCTCCTTAAAAAATATAAAATAAAACTAACTTAAAGAAAAAAAAAGAAGCACCTGGCACATAAGAGCTCTCTATCTCTCAGCCATTTTCACTTTCTTCGGAGGGGGTTTATCTAGTTGCTGGCCCCAACATGCCTTTCCCTCTTTGGCTTCCACATATTTTTTCACTGGCTTGTCCCTGCCTGCCCTGCCCCCCTGTTACCATCTCCATTTCTGGAAACTTCCATGCATCTTTCTAGTCTCAGTTCCATCTGAGAGCTTTTGTGCAGCTTTCTTTGACCACAATGGCTTTTTCCCACCCCTGAATTCATAAAGTATTTATCTCCTGTGAGGCAATAGAAGGTAGAAACCCAGGGGATCCCAGGATGTTTCCTCTGTGGCCGTTGTTAGACCTACCAGAAACTAAGAAGTCAGGCAATAACGTGCAGAAAGAACTCCAGTCACACATGGCCAAAGAGAAGTTTCCCAGTGGATGCTCCTCGAGCTCGCCGGACTAGGATCTCCATGTCATCTAGGAGTGGTCACCTGTCCTTCCAAAAGGCAACCCCCTGTTGCCTTATTTAGGACTATCTCATGACAGAAAATGGTCAGCTGGTCATTGATAAGTTCAGGCACACTGGGCTTCTAGCACGTGGACAGGCTAGGCTGGTGGGCAGCTGGATACATCAAGTGACGTCCACATGAGCCCCCTGCTTTCATCTCCCCGTGGGCCTGACTCCAGCTGCTCCCACATCCATTCAATGCAAATTGGATTGAGCTGTGCCTCTCTATAAACACTGGACGGTCTGAGCAGTGCTGCTAGAGGATACAGCCAACTCCTCAGCATGCCCTCTAGGACCCTTCACAACCCAACCCCCAACTCCCTTTTTAGGCTCTTCTTTTGTGGATCACCTCATGCCTCTTGCTCTTCCCCGAGCCCACCCTCGTCTTCCCTGCCTCCTAGTCTCCCCTCTATTTGGAATGTCTTCTTTCCACTGTTACCTAATGAATCCTACGCATGCTTTAAACCCTCGCTCAGATGTTGCCCTCTAGGAAGAACCCTGCCAGGCTCTCGCAGGCAGTGTTCACTCCCCAGTTCTCTCATCAGCCTTCTATTGTTGTAGAAGCACCAGCAGTACGCTCATTCCTCGCTCCCCTATAAGACTGTAAGCATTATAAGATCAACATAGATTTTATAGCCCGTGTCTGCCCAGCATGATACTTGATAACAAGTACATTTCATTTCATGGATTGATTAAGAAAACAGAAATAAATGAATAAATCAGGCTGTTTCTAACAAAAGACACCATCCTTCCCAGCTTTCCCCACCCATGTGGGCAAGTTACTCTTAGTAGATGTGGGTTGG
The DNA here is from genome assembly GCF_036562045.2 of Rhinolophus sinicus. Lineage (NCBI taxonomy): Eukaryota > Metazoa > Chordata > Mammalia > Chiroptera > Rhinolophidae > Rhinolophus > Rhinolophus sinicus. The sequence continues at coordinate 13,890,094 of NC_133758.1, read as the reverse complement.
TGAAGGACTACACATGGCAGCAGAGCCATGTTGGCAAGATGGGCACTCATGGGGGTGGAAGAGGGAAGTACTTGTGTCCAAAATAACAACTCCCTTAGAAAACTTAAATCAGAGGGGTCTTTCATTTCTGTATTTCTTGTTTTCAACCCCCTATACACTTGTATAGGTCTGATTTCCAATGAAATTTGGTGATTTTTTAAAAATATCCTCATTATTTTATAACATAATAGGTAGTTGTAATCCCAGGTGTGAAAAGTTCCATGTCCAGTAGCTGCAGCTGCTCTCTGAAGCACCATCCTCAGGACGTTTCTATCTAGTAATTACTGAGCAATCCATTTTCACCTCTAGGCCCAGCATATATCGCAAGGATTCCTGCCTGCCTGCCCGTTTCTTTTCTGGCTAATTTAGTCCCATTACATCATCTGACTTTCAGTGACCTACATGCAATATGGGCATCATCCCAGTAGAACTTTCTTTAGATGGTTCACGGAGGTGTGCTAAACATAAGTAGTATATCAATTTTTAACTCCAGGCAGAATGAGTCCTTAGCATATATCCCAGGAAAGCCTATAATGCTATTTTATAAAGGGAACCGAAGAGCTTCTTGATCTTTGCCATTTTCTTTAGGCAAATGCCTCACCAAGTACATCCTTTCCTAGGCATTTTGCAGTGGGACACGTATGGAGTGAGAAGAGGACACTAAAAACTTGCCCTAACTGTTCAGCTGATAGTTATTAACTGCTGGATACAGGCCAGGAGCTGTGCCAAGCCCTTTACATGCTTTGTTTAATAGTCCCCCAGCCCCTGGGAGGTTTTTAGTCCAGTTCTGCAGATGAGGAGCTGAATACAGAGAGGCTGATAGCTTACCCAAGGTCACGTGGCTCGTGGGTGCCAGAGGAAGCTTTTGAAGTCAAGTCTGCTGGCTCCAGAGCCTGAAGCTGCAACCATTCCCCTAGGCTCCCTGGTGTGTCCCCTGACTTCTTGTCCAACAAGAATTGTTCCGACATGTGTAATTCCTAGGCAGCTCTCGTAAGATCTTACTCCTTTTGGCATTTTACACTATATTCACATGATCTTCTTAAAAAAACAAAACTATAATAATTATTTTTAAAATGTGGTTCAAATATTCATCATGTTCAGATGTGCAGACCTTTTCTAATTTTTTTAAATGATAAAATGCTCCATGGGGGAAAGATTATTTGTGTCCTCTTGACCCACATTTTTAGATTTTTGTATAAAATGTCCATAGTGGGTGCAAAATGACCGACTCCCTTTGTCACTAGAAACAGACAATTGCATTCTGTGTGCCACTGTCCATACCAGACAGATGGGTTTCATAAGGGCGTTCACTCGGTCCCCAAGTATTTATTAAGCATGTCCTCTACATGAGACAGTTGCTGGGCAGTACATGGAAACAGAAGAAGAAGACATAGCCCTGGCTCTGCTGGAGCTTACAGCCCAGCGCCCCCCCCCCCCCTTTGAAGAATTCATAGCCCACAGACATTAGCTCCACCAAAACCAGTCAGGCGAGAAGTTCAGGAGAGAAAGAAATCATGACCAACTTGGAAAATATCAACTTGCTTTGTTGGAAAAGGCTCTCAAAGGCCAACTTCTCATCTCCAGCTTCTTTCATTAGCGCTTACTGACCACTAATTGGAAGGACCAAGACAAGGGTAAAGCTAGGGTGAAAAAGCCACAATTGCAAAGAGCAGAGCTAAAGAAGCATGCGGGTTGCCTCTGAGAAGCCAACAGCCTGACTGAAGGTGGCTTAATTTTGATTTCCAATGGATATTACAACAGGCAACCTATGAATATGCTAAAACACACTGAGGGGGGTCAACCAATACAAAGTGCCAGGCAGTGAGCTTCCCTTCCACTCTCAGAGGCAGCCTCTCTCACCTGCTTCTTGAGCTCCTTCAAAAGAGAGTTCGGTGCATTTATAATGGACAAGATTTATAATGCCTTCAGCGTCTAGGCCTCTCAGGACTAAGTTAAGTGGCCCATCCCCAAGGCCTGGCCACAGGGATGGGTCAGGAAAGTGGAGAATGGAGAGTTAAATTAGGGAGACCTGCTCCAGGCCTGGTCAACACGTGAGCACTTGGCCCGCTGCTGGGCTGAGGACTGGGGAGTGGGGGCCAGGCCCTCCACACTCACAGCTCACCTCACAACTTTACTAGGCACTACCCATCTTTTAGAGAGAAGCAAAGTATGGAGTGGGTATAGGAGGCATTTAGGGGAGAGATCCTGGAAAATTCCAAGGTTTACATACTCACAAGGCGGGTTGGACCAGCTGCTGTTTAGGATTTCCTTCCTGGGGTGCTGGGAGGGTGCTACCCTGTGGGGCCCTGGGCAATGTCTCTGTGGTGAGGAGAAGCTTTTAAATGTCTGCTTTCCTAAAACCACTCTCCCTGCATCTCAGAAGTGCACAGCTGGTGTGTATCCTCTAGTACAGTAAATCCAGTTATTTGTCTCCCTATTGTGTGATATATTTATAAAGTAATGAATGGTCTATTAAAGTAAGTTTGGGCGTCTGTCTATCCACAGCCACCTCCTCACCCTCACCCTCAAGAGGAGGCTGTTGACGTGGGCAGCAGCCTTCCCGCCTCAACTCCCCTCCCTCTGCCACCTCCCCTTCTACCCTCCCTCTCCCGCCCCTCCCCCGGTTATTTGGGAGATTAGAGTTCATTAATTAAATCCTGTGCTTAGATCGAACTGTAACATTATTCCAATCACATTTATCTTGCAGGCGGCGGAGGAGATGGCAGCCTCGTTGGAAACGCGCGGGGGAGCCTGAGCCAGCAGCCAAAGACGCACAGCGCGGCGCGCTCCATCGCTGCGCAGCCACGCAGACCCTCCATCTTCCTGCTCAGCCTGGGGACCCCGGTCGCCCCAGCCTTGTGGGGGTCCGGCTAATCTCTGGGGCCCCGGCCCGTCCCCACCCCCACCCCCACCCCCGGGCATCCGCGGCTCCCCGGGCTGGTCCCCTCCCCCGCCACACACGCTGACACGCGCGCGCGGACACACACACTCACACACGCCGACACGCCAGCGAGCTGCTAGCCGCTCAATGGACCGATTTCCCCGCTGTCCCTGATCCCAGACCAGCCCGGGATGAGACATTGCAAAATGGCCCGGGTCGCCAGCGTGCTGGGGCTGGTCATGCTTAGCGTCGCCCTGCTGATTTTATCGCTCATCAGCTACGTGTCTCTGAAAAAGGAGAACATCTTCACCACTTCCAAGTACGCCAGCCCGGGGGCGCCCCGAATGTACATGTTCCACGCGGGATTCCGGTGAGTGCGGGCCTCGGAGCGCCCTCCGGCATTTGGTCGGGGGGTCGGGCGGTGAGAGGGAGTTGTTTTGGCTTCTCCGAGACACTGTGGGCAAGACACTGCGCGATCCTTCCACTCCTCTTTCATTCTCCCTCCTTCCACCCCTTTATTATTATTTTTTTAACCCACACCCCTACACGCCGTTGTCCTAATCGATGTGATTGCATTTCGCGTATTCTTCCTTGGCATCCCTTCCCCCATTTCCAAAATGGGGGTAGGCTTTAAGGAGAATGGTGGTTGAGGGAGAGGCGATGTGTGTGTTTGGGAGGGGGCGGTGAACCTGGAGACGGACGTGCGTGAGGTGAGCATCTTCCCCGCGCCCGGTCCGCAGACTCCGCCGCCGGGTTCTGGGCGGTCCAGGGGCGATTTCATGGCGCAGACGCCGCACTCCCCTGTAACTCCTCTCCCTCACTCCCCAAACCATCAAATGATGCGCGGGTCTAGTCTCACGAAGCCCCTGGGGTGTTCTACCTCGATCCTTTCCCCCACGCTGCTATCTCCCCCTTTCCGGGATTTCTGCAATTCCCCCGCCCCCTGCGGGAAGCGAACCTCCTAAGGGCCGCCCACCCTCGCCCCAGGTCCGAGTCACCGCCGGGAGCGAGGCTGGACTGGGCAGGCGCCAGGAGCAGCTTGGCGCAGCTCGTCGAGAACCCCTTCCCCTACCTTTGACCCCCAGGAGCTCTCCCGGCAGGGCCTCCTGATGGGCGAGTGGCAAATACAAACCGCAACCTGTGGTCTAGGCTGGGCCAGAGGTGCAGAACCTAGAGAAGCCCCACCTGGGCAGAAGAGCGGAGCTGGCCGGCGGCTTCCGGCGGACCCCCAATTAGAAGTCAGGGAATGAAATCAGACCCAGGGTCGGGAAGGAAGAGGTTAAAGCAGGAGCCATCCCCAGCCTTCCCCTAGGTCTCGGGTTTCCTCTGCCCTTTCTCCAAAAATCAATTCACCCGGACAGCAGGGGCGTCGCGGGTCCGACTTGACAGCGGCGCGGCCGCTGTCCGCGGTGCTGACTCCCGGGTCCGCACCGCGCACCAAGCTCCAGCAGGGCGCCCAGCTCCCGCCCCTGCTCTCCGCGAGACGGCCATTTTATGGTCTCTCCCGCACCCGGAGGGCTGGACAATGGAGACGGATTTCCCTAGTTTTCTTTCTTCCTCCTGGGTGTGTGGGGCGGGGGAGCAGAGGGTGGACCAAATGAGAGGGGGTTCTTGGGTGGGATGGAGCCTGTGCTGTGCCAGCTGCCCGCCCCCGGCTGGACTTTAATGGCTACCTTGGCTTGCCCCCAACTGAGGCCAGCACGTTTGTGTGTGTACTCATACCCCTCTCCAGGTCACAATTTGCGCTGAAGTTTCTAAATCCGTCTTTTGTGCCCATCACGAATTCTCTGACCCACGAACTCCAAGAGAAACCTTCTAAGTGGACATTTAATCGGACAGCGTTTTTACATCAAAGGTAGGATAGGTGTTTTTGAATTCTGGAGCTCAAAAAAGAAAATACTAAAACAAAATAATCCAAAATAACAAAATTCTATCCCGCACCCCAAGGTGTATTTGCATTATTTTCTTGGCCTCACTGTGCAAAGGCTGATTGGTAACGTTTTTTATGTATGTAGTCTCTTCTCATAAAAAGAAAGCATCGGTAAGACCAATTTGAATGACAGAAAAAAAGCTATTTCCAATATAGTCCCTAACTTGGGCTTAACTGAGCACCATGACATGCAAGGCTAACACTGCCAAAGCCATTTTTTTTTTTTTTTTTTTTTTTAGTTAATTGTGAAAAGACCACCTAATGCATTTTCATCCTACACTAAAAAAAAAATTGAAAATAATATTGTCTCATTGAAACACACAGAAAATACTATATTCCGTCCCTATCAAATTTGTAGTGAAAATTTTGGCCCAAATATATGCAGATATTTAAGTGTAATTTTGTTTTGGTTTTGTGTGTTCGTTTTCATTAAACCTTTACAACTTTTAACATACTGTAAAAGTTACCCAATATCATTCTTATTAGTTGTCTTGTAGCAGCCTCATCTACACATGGAGGGGTTGATGAGGAGTGAGGGAAAAGTAGTTGGTTGAGGTTTGTGTTGTTTTGGGGGTTTTTTGTTTTGTTTTGTTTGAAGTGGGAAAGAAGGATATGATTTATTAACATTTATTTATTCTCCTCAGTGATTCTGGTCTACTCTTAGCAACCCCAGATAAGCTATTACTCCTTCCTTCTGGGTGGGACTATTATGCTGCTAAATGGAATGTGGGCCATCTAGTGTATTCATTAGGAGTGTGAATACTTATTTTAAATACTTATTCTACCAATCTATTCAGGGGATTGTGTTTTGGTCATAGTATTTCTAGTTATTGTCCTCTCTTTTTTATTTTAATCTAATGACAGAATTAAAACAAATTTAGTAGATATCCACAGTGTCATGAAAATGCTGTTTACTTGAAAAGTTGACAGTCATGTGATTGTGATTAAAAATTTTAAAACACTGTTCAATTAGAAATTAGTCTATGACAATAATTGATTAATTCAAAAACGGTAGAAATGCCTTTTTTTAACTACTGGGTTTTTAATCCAATATTAATTTTATAGACAATGCAGAAAACTTTAATGGGTGTATTCTACCTTTTCAAAAACATACTTCTAACCCAATAAAAATATTTTTTCCCACACAAGCCATGTGACCCAAATGACCAGCCAGAACAATATTCCTTCTTTCAATCCATCTATTAGGTAATCTTTAGTTATTAATTTTCCAAGCATCATTTTAAACTTATTTTATCTTAGTAACAGCTTGTAAAGAACAATATTGGTAACTTTGGAAGTTTGGGATTAAAACTTTCAGTTTATGTGGCTCTATACGTTAATAAATGAGGTAAATTTTTTAAATAAAATTGCAGGTAACGTGATGATATGCAAAGCAGTTAGTTTCAATCCTGCTATTTTTTTAGGCAGAAGACATAAAAAATTCAATGTGATTTCTTAGAATTGGAGACTCTAATAGCTAAGTAACATGTTACTGGTCTCTCTTAAATATTTTAAATAGCTGAGACTTTAGGAGATGCTTAATTTTACTTAAAGCTCAAAATGAAAGCAACCTGAAATTAGTGCTAAGTATCACCTTTGCCTTGTTTATTCTCTGAATTCTTAGAACATACACACTTTTTTAGGATTTACAATAGGCCCTTTATCTAAGGATTAGGTATCTCCAACTACATTGTGTTGCTATGTAATCAAGTAGAAAAATATCTCTGTTTCATTATTCAAAGGACCTTAATGAGATTATCTCATTTCTATTAAATATTCAACTACACTCACTGCTATTACCATTTTCATATTTTAATAATGGATAGTACTATACTGATTCATTTCTATTTGGCTCTTATTTGGACACCAGTGATACTGGATATTCCTTGAACCGTGCAGCCCAGTAGCAAACAACTAGTCCCTAGTTACAAACTCTTAAGTCACCAATTTTTTCTGCATTCATGTGAGCTCTTTGGGGCCTGTGTAAATGTCTCCCTGTATTTTCCGACAGCTTGGCCTGTGCCTCCCCCTTGATCAAATACATAGCAGAAAAACCAAAGGATAGCAGCTAAAACTGTAAAGGACAACAGTTACAAGCCTCAAAAGATTACACCCACAACTTGACTGGGAGATTAGCACATGTCTATAGATGCTGAAGCAGTCCTCCCCTCATAGACCACAATTACTATGAATGTGTATAATCTTTCTTGGATTCGATGTACCTACGATTCTTGTCTGAATGAAATGGCAGCTTAAGACATAAGATGGAAAATCAGTTTTGAATGGGATGCATTTAATGAATTTCTTTTCATTTTAGGCAAGAAATTCTTCAGCATGTCGATGTAATAAAAAATTTTTCTTTGACCAAGAATAGTGTTCGGATCGGACAACTGATGCACTATGATTATTCCAACCATAAATATGTTTTCTCTATTAGCAATAACTTCCGATCACTGCTTCCAGATGTGTCACCCATTGTGAATAAGCATTATAACATCTGTGCTGTGGTTGGAAATAGTGGGATCCTGACAGGGAGCCGGTGTGGACCAGAAATAGATAAGTCAGATTTTGTTTTCCGTTGCAATTTTGCCCCTACGGAGGCTTTCCAAAGAGATGTTGGAAGGAAAACCAACCTTACCACCTTCAACCCCAGCATCCTGGAAAAATATTACAACAACCTTTTGACCATTCAGGACCGTAATAACTTCTTCCTAAGTTTAAAAAAGCTCGATGGGGCCATTCTTTGGATCCCTGCATTTTTCTTCCACACTTCAGCAACTGTTACCAGAACATTAGTTGACTTTTTTGTTGAACACAGAGGTCAGTTAAAGGTCCAGTTGGCTTGGCCTGGAAATATAATGCAACACGTCAACAGGTGTGTATACTTTATTGCCTTTAATTCATACCCCACCAGATGGCAAATCAGTATTGTATCTTTTGGGGGTGGGAACTGTCGGATTAGTTATTTGTTGTGGTTAGCTTAGTACTTGACAGCAAACTCGTATGTTTTGTAATGAATTATTCTAGGTAAGAAGTTCAACCTTCTATCCCCAGTTAGTAACCAAGTGCCAAGTGGGGGGATTGGTGGTTCATTAGCCTCCTCACTCTATTCCCTGTCCCCTTCCTTGGTGCTAAGCCCCGTGAGCAAGAGTGAAATTACCACAGATCAAGAATTTTCTTTAAATGTTTAGCTATGTCCCAATAATACCAATGGTTAAATTAGACAAATCAAGCAGCTTTTTTTAAAGATGCAGTTGACTTAGAATGTTGTTTTTATTTGATATTTGGGTGTTTTATAGATGTCCAAAATTAAACAACCACCTAGATAAATCATAAATTATATAATCTGCCTTTATAATTTTGGATTTGGGGGCCAAAATATGTGAAAAGTATTTTATGAGCTCGTTGTTATCCCTTGTAATTTGATAGACAGATTGACCAGAAATGCAACATTTTCATCTAGTACAATGAGTCTTAATTCTGGCTGTACATTAGAATCACTCAGATAACTTGAAAAAATACTGTTGCCCAGGCTCTACTTCAAGAAATTCTAACATAATTTGTCTGGTGGGGGTTGGGCAGGCACTTGGTATTTCTTAATAAATCCCCAGATGATTCTAATATGCAGTCAGAATTTGGAACCACTAATCCAGGGCACTTTATAAAGCAAGATCAATTATAGGATTTTCTTTCTTTAAATCATCTGAGGAAACTGCCTCAACTCCAATTTCCCCATATGCAAGTAGCCCCAATGTCCCAACATACTGTCCAGATATTACTACAAGTTAGAGTGGGTTTTGGGAGGCCTGATAAACAGGGAATTCTAAAGATTTTTATCCCACCATGGATTATTCCCTTCCTGTAGTCTTCGTCATTTATAGTCCAAACCGGAACTTTTTCTTTGAGAGAAAGAGGGCAATATTAATAATTACATTGAGGACAACAGATAAAAACAGAATGTCTCAGTTTCCCAGCTTGTACGGTTACCTTTTTAAGAGGTAATGTAGCCCAACTCCTAAGTTTAAAGATGAGTCAGTTGAGGTACAAAGAACAGGTGTTATTTGCCCAACGTCACTGCCCAAAGGGGCAGCACCAGAATGAGAAGTCAGGCCTCCTGCCAGCCTGCCCTGTGGTCTTTTGACCTCATCATTTTGCTCCCCTCTTGCTCTATTTAAATTCAGTTGTATCAAAAGAATTCTTTCGTCATTCTAATTCCATAGGTTAGAATATTAAAACCAAGACTGAACTTTTACATTTCAACTGGAATGGGAAAGGATAATCTTTTTAAAGCTTTGAAATAGTGAAGAAGGAACTACATGTGCTTAGAAACTTCTGAAAACTGGCCTTTGTGGCCTACCCTGTCCCCAGCCTTTCAGAAGTCCCGGGGGGTGTTAGCCATAGTGCCCCACTGCCACTCAAGCTTGAACCAAACACATTAGTTCAATGAAAACTGGAAGGAAATACAGTCCACAGAAAGCTGATTCATGAAAAGTTTAATTCTGCCTGCACAGCCAATGATAAACACACACGTGTGCCCACACATGTACATACACTCCACAGCAGTCCCAAATTCAGTATAGGCAGGGAGGCTTAAAAATACTATCTAAATACGGATGGAACGGCAACCATAATTGAGCTTTTTATTTTAATTCAGAAAGTACATAAATACTTTTCTTAGGTCCTGACATGCTAACGAAGGGCTAGGGAACCCCTAGTTAGATGACAAAGGAACAGGGAATATGATTTTTTACAAGATGGTAGAGAAAAATAAGGCCCCACAATCTTTCCACACCCAAGAACAAGGATTGAATCTGTAGGTTTGGGTAGGGAAGTGACACAGGAGGTCCCCTTAGATTAAACCATCTCCTGCCCATTTCCAAGGGCCCTTTGTGTGTGAGAAGCATAGTCATTCCCAGTGGTGGGCTTCTGTGGTGGCACCATTGAGTCAGAGACGCTCCCAAGGAAACCCGGAGGCGGGGTTGGCTTCAAATGTGGGCAACCTGTGTAACCACACAGAAGCCCATTCTCAGAAGGGCACGGCACTTGGTTTAATAATCTGTTAGCGCCCTCTTGAAATTCTCAGTGATTGTTGAAATGAAGACCCACAGTTTCATTTTGCACTGGGCCTCACCGTTTATGTAGCCGGTCCTGCCCAGAGGTATGTTGTGGTCGAAAACAAAGATTCAAAGCAAGTACTGTCTGAGTTGGTGGACAAACTCACGTCCCAGCCGTTACAATGACCTGGTGAAACCGTCAACACTGGCCTCTGAATCCACCTGTACTTATTGTTCCACAGGTACTGGAAAAACAAACATTTGTCGCCCAAACGGCTGAGCACAGGTATTCTTATGTACACCCTTGCATCAGCAATATGTGAAGAGATCCACTTGTATGGATTTTGGCCTTTTGGATTTGATCCCAACACAAGGGAAGATCTTCCATATCATTACTATGACAAAAAAGGAACCAAATTTACCACCAAGTGGCAGGAGTCCCACCAGCTGCCTGCAGAGTTTCAGCTGCTGTACCGAATGCATGGGGAAGGGCTCACCAAGCTGACTCTGTCACACTGTGCCTAAGAACTCCGAAAGAAAGTGCCAAATGGCTGTTTAAAAAGTGCCCCAAATCAAATTGAATAGTCATCCGCATAGAACCCTAGAGAATTTCTTATAAGGATTGTCTGCCATTTAACAGGAAAGATGTCTTCTCTCCCTCTCTTGCATTACTCTTTGAAGAGTCTTAGCAGGACAGATGCATTGAATCTACATGATTGAAACTTGTTTGATAAAGGGAATGTGCATTTGGAACCCTGCTAACAGAATGGTTTGAAGTATTTTCATGTTTGTATTTTAATAATAAACCACCCCTCATTTTTTTAAATGAGGACCAGAGCTGTAGTTTCTGCAGCTTTGCTCAGATCCAGTCCTCATAATGAGAGGCCTCTGGCCAATTTGGGAAGGTTTCAGTTTTGCCTGGGTGGGATCTGGCTCTTCAAAATGGAAACATAAAAAACTGGTTTGCGTAGCTCATCTCCCTCTCCCTCTCCTCCTCCCTCCCTCCTCTCCTTCTCGCTCCCTCTCTCCCTCTGTCTCTCTCCCTACAACCACTCCCCTTGCCCCACCACCATGGAGTTTAATCATTTGTTAGGAATCGTACTAAATTAGCTTTGCTTGTATGTGTTGTATCTGTACTTGATGTGTTCAAGGCTCTGGGTAACTTTAATGTTTCATGGCAAACTGAGCACATCACGATTACTTTGATAAGAAACACCTCCTGTGAAGTTCTCACTAGTCCAGTCACTCACGCTACAACAGAGTGGTCCCCCTGTGGTATACATGTGCTGAGCGGCATACAATACAGTGCAGCCTTCATGATGGCAAAGAAAGCCTATGTCACGGGTGGCATCGCAGCTCTTGACATGAGGGCTATTGTGACAGACCATTCTGCTGCCACATGTGCAAGGGCATGCCAGCCTCTGTTTAGTGCCTCCCACTATTCCAACCCAAGCACTGGGCTGGGAGTTCTCAGAATAAAGGAACAATGAGTTAGCTTAAGCGCCCAGGCTATTAGAGAAGGAAGAAGAATGCTTAGAAGTTGTTATGGACCCTGTATACCCTGAAGGGTTGTAACCAGACTGCCCGTTCCGAGCCTTTGAGAACCAGCAGGACTCGAGCTGAGTAGAAGCTCAGAGGTTGGCCAGGCCCGGCCCCATGTGGACAGTCTCAGGTGAGGTCCTCTTCAGTGTCACTATGTCTGCCCAGCCACACCACTCCAGAACCATTTGTTCTCCTCCAGACAACTGTAGACACTGGATAGTCCCTCTTTCCACTGAAATCAGATCTGTACATCTACAAACAAAGCATTTCAAAAGGAAAAGCCATTGAGCAGTGGCCAGATTTAGTACTAACTAGCTTTTGGAATTTGAGATGTGTAGACCTGCCATGAAGGAATTAGTTGGCCATTCTCTTTTTCATGATTTCAGCCTTAGGAGTAGAAATCACATCACCCCCACCCCTGGCTTTTAACTGAGCAGCACTTTGTTCTTCCAGCTCAGCGCAAAGTCTGGCCAAGTTGATGTTAAATTTTAATAAGAGGTTCTTCTTTCCAAATGCCATTCAAGCACATTTGTAATACATTTGGGTGGGGGAGCTTGTTCTTGTTCCGAAATCTCATCTAGATTGCTTGGAATGCTACAGATACTGTTGAAAACAATTATTGTAGTTCAGTCTTCACCTCACTGCCCCTCTTTGGAAAGGTATAATCATGCCTAAAATTAAACCAAATACAATAAGGAAAGACACAGTCCTAATGCTCATGTTCTGCCTGGTCCTAAAGGGGAGTTTTCTTATTCTAATGTTTTTTCAAAAACCTAATCAGAGCAGCCTACATAGATCCAAATATTAACCAATGGAAAAAACAAAAACATACAGGTTCAAATGTGTTACCACAGGTGTCACCTCTGACAACAGATGGCAATCATTCAAATAGATGGGTAGAAGTGGGAATCGATATTTCGAAATGGAAAAACACTAAAACAGCTCAATATTTGAAATAATTAGAGGGGAGATATTAAAAATATTTTAAGTTCAATAGCAGAATTTGATGGGGATCCAAACCACACCATGCTTGTTCCCTGTCACTTTCAAGGACAATACATCTCATGCTGGGCTCTGCTAGGACCGCTGCAAGACTGATAACTGACAAGTGTTTAGTTGGCTCTTCCTAAGGACTTGGTCACAGCTAAGTGATATTAATGCCAATATTACAACAGGCCAGATTCTGACTCTAGAGTTTCATCCCAATGTGCCCATTAGATTTCACTAAATATAAATACATTGACACTTTGAACCATATAAGTTAATAAAGCAAAAGACCAGAATCCCTAAAAACCAATTAACTGGTCTATGATGGACCATTTAAAATAGATCTCATCATAATGCCAGGTGTTTGTTGCTTTCTTTAAGTTCAGGGAGATTTTTTTTTTAATCTCATTTCACTCTTGGCTCCATTTTAATCTACAGTAAGAGGATTTTTCCATCATTTCATTTATCACTTGTAGGAGAGCTCAGAACGTTGAGGAAACAGACTTGTCTTCCAGAACTAGAAGGGCTTAGAGATCAGGCTTATCCCCAGTTTCCAGGCAGGCCTTCCGGGAGGTGATCCAAAAAGACCACCCTTCCCTTTTCTTTAAAAATCTCTGAAGAAAATCCCAAGCCCTCCCACAGTGACTAACCACAATTCTCATCATTTATAAGTTCTTTATATACAGCCTACATCCCTCCTGTTTCAAAAATTAGATGCAATATGTGGCAAAGCATTTATCCCAGTTTTCAGCACATAGTAAACACTCAACATATGGCAGCTTTTACTGATATTTTTATTGTTAGTTATACCTCTGACCTACAGTTCCAGCATAGAGAAAACAGCCTCTAGCTGATCATACAAAATCTCTTTGTTTTTAAAGACTGTTTCAAAGATGAAACTATATAACCACGGTCACGACCAAAAGAGTTGGTGGGTCCCATGATTCCTGATAAAGGCATAAAGGGGTGTGAGTCATCAGAACTCTGGGCCTATGTGGGCAAGAGCAGTGAACTGGGCAGACAGGGCCGCTGGGAACCCCTCCTGATTCAGCTGCAGATACAGACCCTGGCTTTGGCACTGTCCTTGCTTTATTGGTCCTAGGTTAAGTGCATCCTTTTGCCAGAACCTTTCCTCTTTGAGGATATTTACAGCAGAGGCCACCCTTAGCCACTAGAATACATTTCACCATAAAGCCCCCAAGGCTGTCTACACACGACACCCGTACAAATGACCAGTTCGGTTACAGAGGGGGAAAAAAGCCACAGACATTTAGCAACCTGCTTAATGCTAGTCCCTCAGTTTTCCTCGGTTGTTCTGAAAGTCACGTGCAGGCACGTAGTTCCAGGGGAGAAAGACTTAAAATGTGACATCAAGAATGCCTCCCACACCCAGAAACTCTTCCCCATATTTGTTGATTAAACATCTATGGTTCCTCTGCCTTTGCTTCTGTGTCTTAAGTGTCCTTGAGCTTTGTAAAAGTGCTTGTGTGTAGTCGTGCTGTGTGCCTAGCAGTGCTGGCTGAGACCACTGTGCCATCTGTCTGTGACCTTGCTATCGGGCATCTGACCAGGGGGCTACCAGCCAGGACGTGCAGAGGGAGGGCCCCGGCCCCCCACACATCCTTGTGCCCAGTCCCCCATGAACGTAATGCCAGGACTAACCTATTTGTGGGGGCAGCCAGGGAATAAGAGCATTTCTTCTGACTTTGGGCAAGGCACTAATTATTAGACACACTCAGACAGCAAAGAGGTGTTGACTGGAGGCCTGAGGAAGCAGGGACAGAATTGTGGAGCCCGAGGACACTGAAAACGGAAGAGCCTCTGAGTATGTCTAATCCTAATTCTTGACTTCACAAATAAGAAATGGAGAAACAGAGAAGCTAAGAGACTTTCCCAAGGTTGCACAGGGAATCAGTGGAGAAATTATGACTTCTCATCTGCTTCTTGGCCTTGTCAGTATCAAATGAAGATGGGCTCAAAGGGAAATGATTTGGGACTGGGCTTCACAAGGCACAGAAAATAAGTCAGGAAGGCTATAAGGGAGGGAAAACATCCCTGCCCCCCAAAAATTATTTATTTCTCAATGCAAAACAATAAAGGGGATGCTTGCCTAAGCATACAAAAGTCCACTGATAATAACATACATTCTTCCCTGAAATGAGAGAAAAACCCCACGATAAATTATGATTGTGATAAATCTGGTAAATCACAATTACAGGTACTGACGGTTCAAGCTGACAGTTGGAATGTTATCTAGTAATCTATTCATCTTAATAACAGCTTGTTTTAGTAATATGTATGCATAATTTAAAAGTTGAATACTGAGAATGGTTATGTACTTCTCCGTATGTATAATTTTCAGCTGGGGCCCCTTGAGGTAAGAAAGACCTTTTGTCAATGCCTTCCATATTGTAATCAATTTCTACAGCAGACTTTGCATTATTGCTTTTAGTTCACTATGCTAAGATGTGCAAATAATAATGAATGATTTGGGCTGGGTCTTCATGTGCAAAATGACAGACTGAGAAGTTTTCTGTATAATTCTGGATCCTTCCATCCTTCTTCCCCTAATTGTGTGAACGTACCAGACAAAATATCTGTTTAGCCTTTCCTGCTCCCTGAATGTACAGAACTGTCCTTTTGCTTCACAAAGAGAGTTGTGGCTGTGTCCGTGTGGCTGAAAAACCCAGCTGGAGCATCACAAGTATGGGACTTAAGAGCCCCAGGGCCACCTGATTAACCTGCCTGGGCTTCTGTGGCTCAATTAATCAAGGCCACAGGTGAGCTGACACCAAGGGTCAAAATGACTGAATATGCCTTTCACAGTCTGATGGCCTTGCCACAGCACATTTTAGATTGTCATTATTGTATTATGCAGTATTTCTTAAAATTCCTTTTTATTGTAATAACTTATTGAAGATACATGTGTTTGAATAGATGTTTTTACCCTTAATGAAGCTCATTCTCTTGTTGATTACAGCGGAATCGCAGGAAAGAGCCTGTCATAGAATAACTGACTCCAATTTAAGATTACAACAGGGTTATGGGGTTAGGACCTGGATTATGCTGCTAATCCACCAGCAAACAAAGCTATATGGCGTGAGAAGCTCTTTAAAATACATTTCTTGCTCCCTACTCCAGACCTTTGACTCAGAATGTCCTGGGATAAACCCAGCTTACAAATCCCAGGTGATTCGGATGTGGCCGGCATTTGGGGACCAACAACACATAGTCAAGTCATATGCCATCATGACCCAAGTAGCTGAATGCTTATCACTCCTCATGCAATTAGTAGCAGATCTGGTCCTTGAAGTTACCGTGATACTTGGCAACAGGGACATAGTCTTACTGACTCAATCATTTAACTGTTTTGGCTGAATTGACCAGTCACTAATTTGTAAGCAGATAGTACCTGGTTAGTTTAGACAGAACGGATGTAAGCCTGAAGGCAGTCAGAGTGGGGAGACGTAGCTTTAATATACTTTACCCCAAGGCCAGCTCTTTATATTTCAAACTAAGAGGCAGATCTCAGGTCATTCATCACTACAAATAGATACATAGGAAAGTTAAATGATTCGTTCAGATTCTACTTGGATGTCATTCCCAGAGCCTAAATTATTCCTAAAGGGATCTGATTTCTCAAGCTCCAGGTAATGCCCCAAATGCAAAGGTCCTCAGGTTAAAATGAAACCAGTCAAAAAGAATTCAAGGGGCTAAAATTCTAAGACCAACTAAGTATATGAGAGGTGATGAGTTGGCACTGGCTGCCTTGGGCCAGCCTCTGTTGAATAAGGCGCTGGCCTCCCGATGAAGTTTTGGCCAGGCTCCTTTCTATAGCTGTGCACATGCAAAGCCTTTCATCATCAGAGATACTAAAGGGCTCCTTTGATTTCCTTGCTGTAAGACTCAGAGCCAATTTTAGCTCTTTGGTGGGCTGCTAAATGTTTAACAACTGGCTCTGGAGAATGATAGAGCCCTGATCTGTAGCACTTTGCCAATGCCTGTGGTGTAAATACTCTCATCATAGCCAGTTTCAAGCTACTAAGTTGATTTCAACCAGCCGAAAATGTGACTATGCTTTCAAGAGCCGGCATGAGCTGGCTGCAGCACAGCACTGCCTGAACAATTTCTGAGTCCGTGAGCACCAACCAGCACAGGCTAGCAGTGACTCTGGAGGGGCTTCCAAGTGCCCCTCCCCCAAGGAGGCATTTCTACTTTGGTTAGTTAGACTAATTTTTAGTATATCGTTGGGTCCCAGAGGCTAAAGACCCTAAGGTGTTCAAAGTATTTCCTAGCCATGTGACTCTTAGGAACCTCCCAACAAACTCCTCAGTACCTTAGGAGATTTCTAATTTCTAAGGGGGATCTTCCAGGTAAATATCTTCAATTTAACTGCTAGTTAAAACCATGTTTCGTTGATCTTTTTTCATACCCTATAGTCTATCGCAATTCTCTGCTTTCCCCAGTCCATCCTTCTGATACAGCTCTTCATCCTTCTGATACAGCACAAAATTCACAGACATCCAGAAGTCAGTGTCCACAAAGGAACAAGGGAAGAATAAGGCATCCTAGAAGCTTACCTAGAGAGGTTCAGTGGTTCAACTGTCTCTACCCCCCAGGGGGACACCCAG
This sequence comes from Rhinolophus sinicus, assembly GCF_036562045.2. Lineage (NCBI taxonomy): Eukaryota > Metazoa > Chordata > Mammalia > Chiroptera > Rhinolophidae > Rhinolophus > Rhinolophus sinicus. Next base: position 13,873,030 of record NC_133758.1, on the reverse strand, counting down.
CAAAGTAAGCCTCAAGCCCCGGGTTTCAGTATGCACTCAGCTGGACTTTATTTGCCCTCATAAAAATTCCAAATGTGCAAGAAACACCATGAAATGAGTAAAGTACTGGGTGAGCTTTGCAGGGGAAGACACCAAGTGATGCCTTGCCCTTAGCTAAGCTAGTGTAAGGCTGGACCCTGACAAAATAACCACCAACAAACATTTGGCCACTATAGTCCCGTGGTGTTGAGCAGTAGTATAACTTGCCTTCTTCCAGTAGTTGTAATTGAATGCCCTACTTACTGAGTGTTTGGACATCAGATACCCTGGTGAGCACAGAAGCAGCTTTGTTTGCAAATAAAAGGTTTTTCTGATAGTAGTCATTCTTTGGTGGGTTTAATTAAATCCTTTGGAAGGCAATGCTGGAAAAAATGTACTTAATTTTTCATATACAATAAGTGGTTTGTTTTTATTCTGCGTGTAGTAAATCAAAATTAAATAATAAAGGACCAAATCTACACTCCTTGCTGTAGTAAAATATCCTACGGGTTTGGTAAGGCATTCCTAGACTGTACATGTTTGAAACTCAACTTAGATATTTTCATTATTATGTTTAAAAGGCCAAGGTATGCCTCTGTTTTCTACTTTCCTTAAGTCATCCAAATGAGCTTGTTTCTCTATACAGAATAAGGTGCATTTTGTTTTCAATGAGTCAGGTACCTGTCCAGATGTTGTTCTGTATTCACATCAAATTGCATGTAGCCTGAGCACAAAGTACGCCGTCCTCACCTGGCTCTTTTCTGGACACCAAAGAGATAAGTCAGAATGGACTTGACAGCCGGCCCCGTTTTATTACAGACAAATTCACAGCAAAACCAGCCTTGAGGGACCAGCCACTCCCACAACATTGTTAGCGAGGGAGGTGGGGAAAGAAAATTGGCAGAAAACAGGAGAGAGGTTTGGTCAATGTGTGTAGGTGAAATAAAGCCATTGAAGTAATTGCAAAAGGGAAGGGGAGGTTTCCCTCTGAAATCTGGAGTCTAGACCCTTTTTCAGGACTTAGAATAACTGGTCCCCACGTCTGAAATGCTCTAACCACATTTCAAGACCCAGATCTGAATCCTTACCATGCTGAAAAGCAGCCTTACAACCAAGAGCCCTGGGAGAGGTTTATTAATGGGTTGAGATCCAGTCACAAGCATGAGCAATTACTGAAATTCTCCCAGGACACAGAACAAAAATATTGAACCATCACAATGCAGCATCACTTACTTGCATAGGACAGTCACCTAAATCCATGTCAGACCTTCACATAACTAGATGGTATCTCAGGTTTAGCGTCTAGATCAATGTCATCACATGGAGATGAGAAAACTGAGGTTCCAAATGTAGGAAGTGACTTACTTCCCAGCTAGTTAACTGGAATGAGAGTCTGGGCCTCCCACCACTGATTCTACACCACACCATGCTGCCTCCACTCTTTGGATGGGAAGCTGACAATCCATTGTGAAAGCATAATCAGAAGTCAAGACAAAAGAATGTGATAGCTTCTCTCACTTAACCTACTTGGTTTCACCATTTCATGTTAGCATCATTTGAAAGAATGTTCTATCAGTGTACAATGAGGAACAAAGTTCTCTATAATGATGAAACCAAAAGGTCAAAAGGTGGGAGAACAGTGAATGTAAGTTATTAAAGAAATGAGCAAGAAGCATGTGTCAGGGAAAATAGATGCTTCTTATATTGTTATAACCATCGTGCCCTGTCCCCCACGTACTTGATGCATTTATTTTGGAAAATGCCATATGATGCTGAGTGACTGGCACTGAAGATTTCTCTCCCTCCCAACCACGTCAGAAGCTCTCTTGCTCTTTAGAAGAAGCCGTGGCCCTTAGGAATCAGACTCACACCTCTTGTGAAAGACAGTCTCAGCTGCCCTTACAAACAAGCTGCCAGACTGACAGGGCCATGGAGATCGGAAAGAAGCCAGTGCCTCCGGACTGAGGAATGTGTAAATATCTTCTGCTTTCTTGGTGAACAAGGCCCATCATCTTTCTTTTGTAGAGGTAATTGCGTGTATATTGTGACGGTAGTTTGTGAAGAAAATGCAATGATTTGCTTCGACAGCTCCCCAAATGTACCTGTTAAGTGTGAATGTGCCTGCCTCATTGCCTCATGTGCCAAACACAGTACTGAATGCATTGTTTTCAAATAAACTGTTTTATTGTGCATTGGAAAACACTGCTGGTTGTTTCTGTCCCATTAGGAAGACCCCACAGATAACACACTAACACACTCCACCCAGTGAAAAGATGAAACGCATCTTCCTTTTTCTTATTCTCAGTGTTGTGAAGAATTCTCCTTGGAGATTTGTAGGACTCCAGCAAGGCTGGACTTGGCTGTCTCCAGACATGAACTAGTAGCCAATACTAAAATTCCCCCCATGCACAATTTTTCCAGAGGTACTTTAAATGCAAATCATGCAACAAGCCTTTGCGCTATTAATAATAAGACATTATTCTGGAACGTGACAGCCACATACTTCATTTTATTTCATCAATAACGGGCTGAGGGACTTGATCTATGGCGGAGTTACATGGAGAACACGGCGTGGCTCCCAGCCCAGTGCACCGTCACCCCAGTCTCTAGGCCACCTCCTCACAGAGACTTCCCTGAATGCCCGCAGCAGTCTCCATCCTCCTACCCTGTGTTACTTTTCTTCATTGCACTTTCTTTCCTCACTTGAAATGATAGTGTTTATTTATTTACTCATTGTTTATCTGTGTCTCTCAGTATGTTAGAAGCTCTACCTTCTACAAAGCAGGTAACTGTTCCTGTCTTAGTCACACTATGTCCCCAATGCCGAGAACAGTGCTGGTAACTTAGTAGGCTCTCAACTGACATTTGCTGGATGGATGGACAGATGGAGGACAGACAGACCCACCACAGAGCCTATGTATCGCTACAGCCCTTTTCCGTTATCTCCCTCCCCATCTTTGTACCCACCCCGCAGACACCCAAAGTCTTCACTCTGCTCTGACTGTGCTGCCCACACGGCACTGGGAACCATACTCAGGAAGCAGTTGTTGACTGACTGACTGACTGAATGACTGACTGAATGACTGAATGAATGAATGAATGAATGAACAGTCCTAGGAATTGTTTTTCTCAATATCCATGTTCCAACATCAAGAATGTCGCAGCATACCAATGCATCAAAGCACACCGTTCTGGAGCCTGGCTGATTGTAATTTCAAACAGAAGGAGAACTTGTGGAGGGTAATAAATACAGCAGGACTGGAAAGACCCCGCCTTCAGTAAACGGCTGCGTGTGAGAGGGTTTCCTGCAAGGTGCTTTCATACAAATCTAAAGGGTGTACTGGTGCTCACTGTGTGCAACACAGGGCAGGATATGAACAGGGCAGAAAACGAGAAAAATCGCAATGCCTATCCTGAAGGAACCCAAAAGTCTTATTGGGGAAATAGCTCAATGTATTCCTAGAGAGTATCATTTATCCTGGGCAGCTCCCGGGAATGTTGGAATACAGGCAGGGACAGTGAGAAAGAGAGAGGCACAGAGGGAAAAGGATGCCCCATTCAAGTCAAGTGAAGACAACACACATTTTAGAGGCCAGATCTAATACTTAGGGCTTATATTTTCTGAAAAAGAATTGCCAGGCTGATGAGTGCCCCACCAACCCTCACAGAGAAATGGTAAGTTGTTCGAAAACAAAACATTTCACAAACTTGGGCAAAACATGAAATTGACACTAAGTTTATTGCAGCCTCTCTTTGCCTGGGGCCGATTAGTACAAATTAAATTTTAAAAGCAGAATTTTTTTCCCTAAGAAAATGCATTGCCATAGCTTGATAGAGACAAAGAGGATTAAAGAAACCCCACTCTTGGAAGGACTAACCTAATACAAGGCTCCCAGGCCAGGAGGGAAATAGGCTTTCTGTGTTGTCTAAGCAAGACCGTGGGCTCCTTCACCAGCGGGCCTTCCACAGGGTCCAAAGGCCCACGGATGGCTGATCCCAGCCTCAGCAACTGAGCTATCCTCCAATTTGAGTGCACTGCTATTAGTGAGTGAAAGGCTGCTCCAAATACTATCTCATACCACTCGGAATGTCATACCCTGCTTCCCCAAAAATAAGACCTAGCCAGACAATCAGCTCTAATGCATCTTTTGGAGCAAAAATTAATATAAGACCTGATATCATATTACTATATTTTATTATGTTATTTTATATTATTTATATTATATATTATATTATATTTATTATATATATTATATTATATTTATATTATATTATATAAGACCTGGTCATATATTGTAGTAAAATAAGACTGGGTCTTATATTAATTTTTGCTCCAAAAGATGCATTACAGCTGATTGTCCGGCTAGGTCTTATTTTCGGGGAAACATGGTAGGTAGGTGACCAGGAACTTAGAGATTTAAGAATTCAATGCTCTCATTTCTAAAAGAAGGGACTAAGGCTCCGGAGAGAAAGTGACTTATCCAAATGTACTCTCCTGGCAAGCAACAATTTAAGTACTTTATCATTTTTCTGGGAAGCAAAAGAAAAATGTTATTTTTATATCAACTAACAATGCTCAATTCTAAATAAAAATATTTGAAAGGACAATCAGTTCATTGTAAATGAATCAGCATAGCTGTGTTAACTCTTTTTTCTTATTATTACAAACATATTCTTTGAAAAAAATATTAGAAAATAGAGAAAAGCAAAAGAATAAAATAAAGAAAAAAACACCTAAAACTTTTACCTGTTTTTCTGAGGGTGTGCTTGTTCTGTTCCCTTCATACTGTTGTTTTCTGCTTTTTTCCCAACTTAAAAATATATCAAGAACATCTTTCCATGTCATTAAATATGATTTGATAAGATCACAGTATGGAAGCACTATAAATTATTTCTCCATTGTTTCAAATTTAGGTTTAGGTTCTTTGCCATTTTTCACTGCTGTAAATAGTGCTTTGATCAACATCTTTGTAACTGAATGTTTGTTTGTACATCTATGATGATTTTCCTGTATAAAGCCCTTGAAGTAAAATTTCAAGAGATACGAAAAATTTTTGTAAGAGGAGCCCTTTTCAAAGGCAATCAGAAATGTTCAAGTAGAAGTTCAACGACCAAATTTCTAAATCTTTAATTCCCTAGAAAACTTGCAAAGGCTTTTTTCAAAAGGCAAAAAGCGTAGGAGAAAAGCATGACTCATCATTGAGGATGACTTCCTCAACAGAGAAATAATGTCTTTTATTATAGTAAGGTATTATACTAAGTATTATACTAAGTACTATACTAAGGTAAATAAATGAGCTATTGTTGTCTGCTACTTAAATGCAGTTACCATTATCTCTTGTTTAGGAGCTGGGAGAATTTCATACATCAAGATAGAAAGCCTATCCAATTGCATCCTCATCGCTAATCAAATAAAAAGCACCCAGGACCATCTGGGAGAGACGGGCCTTCAATACAATGATAGATAGCTCTTTTCCTTATTCTGAGGGTATGTTTATTGCTTACTCAATCCTACCAACCTAATAATGCTTCCAATTCACATTAAGTCCAAGAAGTCAAAAGGAGGAGGTTGAACTAAACAATCTACCTTGAGGCTACACAAATCCTATAGATCAGTTGTTTTTGTTGGACTTCTTTTAATCAATATCTCTACTTCTATTGGAGAGATGTGACTTTAAGCAAATTCAAAATATGAACATACAGATTTTCAAAGCAGATATATTAAGGGTGGCCAAAGAAACCACTACAGAATTCCTTATTCCCTATCATTGCCCCGCTCTTAGGTAAAACTGTATTTGCACACACACAAAAATATTAGTAAATATATTCATCAACTCTGTTATAGCACAAAAGTAGCCAGAGATGATTCATAAATGAATGAGCATAGCTGTGTTCCAATAAAACTTTATTTACAAAAACAGGCAGCAGCCAGATTTGGCCCACGGAGCATGGTTTGCCAACCCTTGCTTTAAGTAATATGTTCCTTGCTTTATGTAAAATATTTCATTTGAGTGCCTTCATCGTATTAGTTTCTTAGGTCTGTCATGACAAATTACCACAGACCTGGTAGCTTACAGCAACAGAAATTTATTCTCTTACAGTTCTGGAGGCCTAAGCTGTTGATTTCCTCTAGAAGTTCTGAGGGAGAATCATTTGATGTCTCTCTCCTGGCTTCTGGTGGCTACCAGCAAACCTTGGCATTGCTGGGCTTGTAGTACATAACTTCAATCTGCCTCTATCTTCACATGACCTTCTCTGTGTGTCTGTATCTGTTTCACCTTCACTTATAAGGATTTGCCATTGAATTTGGAACCCACCCCAATCGAGGATGATCTCATCTCAGAATCCTTACCTTCATGACATCTGCAGAGAACCTTATTATAAATAAGGTCACATTCCAGGTGGACATATATTTTGGGGGCCACAGTTGAACCCACTACATCCATTTACAATAGTATCCCATCCACCAAGTCATTTAAAGACCCATGAGCCCACAGAACACAGCACAGTGATGCACAGACCCAGCTGTGCTCCAGGTGTCAGTATCCCCCTGTTAAGCTAACAAATCCACACAGCAAAAGCCCAACAGCATATTGGGTGGTGGAAGTTACATCCTCCAACTACATTTTGTAAAGCTTTCAGTGTCTATAGACAGTCCATGGATGTGCTTCCAACAACAGATTCAGAAACAAATTAAACATCTCCTCCAAAGTCAACAAATTCTAAAGACTTTTTCAGTTCACGAGAACTCACTGCCCACACCAAGGAGATGCTCAGTGCCAAGGACACTGGTCTTGTATAAGGGAGTTTTCTGCTTGAGGAGCTTGCACCACAGTGAAAGGAAAAAACATTTATGGAGAAAATGTGAAAGTTGACCAACCTATGAAAAAAAATGTTTCAGTGGACACAATTGTTTAACACTCAAAGATCAATTTAAAACTCATTCTCATCTTGGAGCAGCTATCACAGATCTATAGATACAGAGCTAAACAACTTTAGTCACAAACACTAATATGTCTGACTTAGCTTCCAGAAACCTTTGTGACCTAATCAGCAAACAAAACCTGTTGGGAACTAAGGTGGAAATTTAGTTGGAGATATTTTTCTCAAAAATGGGGCACACCAAAACTATCTTTAACAAAGTGTAGAAGATAGTAAAGGAGAGTGATTGAGTGACTTCAAGGGGAGAAAAGTCAGAGTTAAATAAAATCAGAAACTGGAACAGCCACATGAATTTGTTTCACCCCATTGGAAGCATTACATCTTTCAAAATAGAACCTATACAAGAAAGTTTTCTGCCTTCAAGTATGTCAAGACCAGCATGACTACTTGGGTGCTTCATTCTTAGGAGACAAAACTACATAGAATGTGAAGGCTTCTAAGAGGAAATAGCCTAAATAGTCTTTCCTGTAGGTGGCTGAGGGTTCCCAGATGGGAGACATTCCCCCCACCTAGGACTTTCCTGGAAGTCCTAGAGCAGGAAGTGGCCCACGGGTGCCAGGGAACACTACATGGCCTGTCTGTTCTCACTCTTTGGTCCAGCCCTAACTAAGAGAAGATATTTTCCACATGACAGATCCAGCAACTCTAAAGCAAGGAGAAGGGATGAAGGAAAAGGTAAGTTCAGTGAGTCTTGGGTATAAAAGGAAGAGGGTCTCAAGAAGAGAATGATGAACTACCAACCAGGAACAAGGGACCAAAAACTTCCTCCTTCTCTTTAACCTTTGTAATTCCCTATGTTCCATTTGCTGAGTGCTTGGACTATTTCACTGTTGTGGGTAGAACTCTCTGGCAGCCCTTTAAATAGTCCCGGCTTCAGGGAAGTCCTCCTCATTTGTTTCCTTCTGACTGCAGTGACCTTCCTCACATATTAACTCCCCAGAGCCCCCCCTCCCACTCAGCTCGCAGCTTGGTGTCCTCGTGTGCCCCTGGGCTTGTAGTACATAACTCCAATCTGACTGCATCTTCACATGAGTGAAGACTTCACTTCCAGACTTCACCTTGTTTTGTAACCAAGGATGGCCCTTGAGAGGCGCAGGCCAAACCATCGCAGGCTTGTGATGGTGTCCCACAAGCCAGGCCCTTGGGACATGACTGAGAAAGCCCACAGTACCCCAAGACGCAGCCCATGTGAGGAGAGAATTATCAGAATAACCCCAGGAGCTGGGAACTAAGAGTCTGGCCTCATCTGCCAGTATGGCGACACACAAGAAGCTCAAGGGATAAAATAGGTGGCAGCAGTGTGAAGAAAAATAGACTTAGTCCCTCTGGGAAGGGAGAAAGTGGCTGTGGAAAGAGAGGCCAGAAGCTGGGCTGGGCAGATTCCGGACAGCCTCATAGAAAAATGACATCTTCAGAAACCTATTCGCGATGTTGCATTCCCAGCGGTGTTCTAGTGAGCCAAGCCAACTTCTGTTGTTAACCTTTAGGGGTTCATTTATTACCAAAATATAACTTAGCTTATCCAGATTGATAGAATACCTTAGACTACACTTGCACAAACAGGTATCACCAAAAGATGGAGAGTATATAGAAATCGTCCCTATTTACTTCCTGGTGCCCAGCCACAGCGCCTTTCCCCATTCCCAGTTCCTCCTCCTCCCATGGGCTTGTTCTCCTCCCACTCTGCCCTGAGTCTCCACCACGGACAGCAGTCCTTGGGTTTGCTCATCCTTTGGCCTGTGGCTCATCCTGCTTTGTATTGTATGATTTGTACCTTACAACCCAACTCATGTAAGCTCCTTGAAGGCAAGGACCACGCCCCACACTTCGTCCTGTCCTGTGCTCTGACTCAGTCACAGGAGGTGCTCAATAAGTGTTTGTTAATTGCACAGTTGCTCAGATTACCTGAGGCTCTTCTTAGCGTTGTATCTGGAAAGTTCCTGCAGTAGCTCATCCTATCTCCTTGGAAGCATCATTTCTGCCAACAGAAAACGCTTCATTCAGTTTCAGAGGCAGGAAGACAGTGTGGCTCAGTGTGTGTGGTCTTTGCATGGAACAGCTTCATGGAATAGAATTTACTCCCCAGCAGTCGGCCTGCTCCACTCAGCAGAAAGTTCTGCTGTTGTTAATGCTTTTCTTCTAAAGAGCTCTGAGGAGTCAGTACATGTCACTTAATTCCAGCATGAAGCTCACCGGCTAGTAGAGTTTTCATGAGGAAATATATTCAGAAATCTCTTCAGATATTTGATGATGGAATTTCCCTCATACCCCTACCTGGAATGATAGACACCAGCATATTAATCAAGGGCCATCCCTCACCCCCAAAAAATCCAATGATTCCAATTAAAAACATGTTAAAATTCCCTCAGGGGATATTGCAGCCTTACCTACGGCTCAGCCCTCTCCATAAATGACCACCCTGACTGGATGAAGCAATGGGACCCCAGAGTGAGGTGTATTTAGCCATTGGCTAAAATGTTCAACCAAACAATAGAAGCTAAACAGGGAAAGTCAATAGGCCTACATACTTTTACAGCCACACTCAAGAATATCAATCTCCAGAGTTGTCACAAATAACTTCCGTGGGATGGGTGCCAATAACACTCCTTGTGGGAAGCCTGCAGAACGGGAGCAGCAGCTCCAGGAACCACGACTAATGGCACTTTGAGACGTAGCTCCAAGCGGGTGGAGGGGAGGGAAACGTCTTGCAACCCCAGCATCCTTCTTTTCCTCCTTCTGGAAACAGAATGCCGAAGGACGAGCCTTTCTAAGTGAATGGGTATTAGAGTATGGCTTCCCAGATTGACAACTAGAGGATATTCACAGCAGAAGGCATTTCAGAGGCTCAGAGGAATGAACTGACTTCTCCTACGTCACACAGCTTGTACATGACAGATGCAAGACTGGAATCTAAGTCCCTTGACTCTTACTCTGCGCCCCTTTGCATGACTGTGCTGAAAAAAGTACATGGCCACCGGCAGCGAAGTGCATCGTCACTTCCTGCGGGCCGGTCAGGGTCTAGCCTCCTCCATCCCGTGGCATATTTGTGGCTTTTCTGAGCCCATCCCTGTCCTGTGCTTGGCTTTCAGACTCCTCTAATCAAAAGGCTACTGCTTACATTTGAAACAACCAACATTATGTTACAATAGTAATTAACTTGTCAGCATTCCAACAACGGCAATTAAAACACAACAGGATCCACTGAAAATTAAAAACAAAACAACTGTTTAAAAATTAAAGGAAAGTGGATTTAAAGGAAATCTATCATTTGGTAAGTCTGGTCATTGGAGCTAATTCTAATTCCTCCTGATAGATGGAACGGTAATGGTGGGATAATACGTTGCCTTTGAGAGAGAAATTTACATCTTCCTGTGGAGCTTCCAGAGCAGGGAGGCTTAACCTGGAGTCCACTGAGTGACCAACTGTGGGTCCCAGTTTGAATGGGACTTTCCCAATTTTAGCACTGAAAGTCCTGAGTCCTGGAAAACAGTTGCTCACCCTAAACAGGATTCAAGAGGTCCATGAATCTGGATGGGAAACAAATTACATCTTTATTTTTACTAACCTCTACCTGAAACTAACAAATTTCAATGATGAAAGTAGGCAACCAAATCACAGTGGTACCAGCAATACCTGGGACTCGGTCACCAATAGAAATCCAGCTATTTTCATATCATAGTAAATGCAGCAGGTGTCTTAAAATATATGTTCATCACTACTTTGAAATAAATAGGATTTAAGGCACCACTAGATCTTATTTAATGTATTAATTTAAGAAATATATATATATGGCTATATCAAAAATTTGCTTTTTACTATTTTGATAGTTATATGCAATATAATTGCATTTTTTAAATTATGAGATGTGCGCTACAGGCTTCACTGGGCTGCCAAAGAGATTCAACAGCACAGAAAAGGTTAAGAATCATAGAGGTTCCATGTAGCACCTGAGAGCTAACTTTCTCGTAGTGGAATTCATGGGACGATGTACCAGGGACTATGCTGGAGGGTTTTAAAACATGGTCTCATTTTCTCCTCTTTACCAGCCTCTAAGGTGGTTACTAACCTCCCAAGGTCATGCTGACCCTAACGAAACCATCAGGCCATCTGACCTTCCCAGGGCGGACCCGGGACTAGAATCTCCCCTCCTGGTCCTTAGCACAGGACACATCCACTGGGACATGTCTGGGGACACAGGGGTCCTATTTAGCAGCATACAGACTGGAAGGCTACCTCCTGCTCTGACTAACAGACTGGACGGATCTATAAATTAACATGTTTATTTACAAGAGCCTCAGGCCCACCTAACTCTGCACAGTGGTTGTTCCCTCATGTAAATCCCACTCCTTCCCAGGACCTCAGGGAGGTTCACTAACTTTGGGAGAATTTTCCAGTCACCACCTAGATATTTTCTAGTCTCTGTTGTTTTTATGTACAAATGTGTATCACCCATCGGGCTCTTTCTAGGAATGGACTCTAGTCAGATGTCTCCTTTAGTAAATGAATTCCATCAACATGACATTATATTTCAGAATGGGTAGAACCCTATCACTTAGGACCTTCTTCTCTGTCCCTTCAAAGCTTTGGCAGCACAGAGGTAATACTATAATGTCTGTGAGTTTTATAAATACAGGTTAATCAGTTGCCTCCAAAGACTGAAAAAAGAAGTAACTGTTGTAAAGGAGACCCATTATTTTCATATTATCAGAGCAGGGGAAAGCGGGATCCATTTTTTATCCTATTGAGATATTAGCTTCATTTCAACAAGTTTTTCACCTAGAGGTGTCAATGTCTTACTACTAGAAAGTCTTTGTCTTTCCATAGGTGTGGAGGGCAGCAGCCCACTGACGAAGGGCCGGGCCTTTCTCAAACCCCTCTCACAGCCCTGCACGCAGCTATGCTGATAAGTCATCAGATCACACAGAAGACCAACTCTTAGATCCAGAGCGCTGCTGATGCTGAGGCTGTCACCTCACATGGTCTTGCACAGCGTAGAGACCCTTCCTGACAGAGTAACTGTTCATCACCATTTGCCAGGACAAGAGCAGTTTACGACTCTTCTCCTGGCGTAATTATTAAGAGGGCTTCATCTGCCACTCAAGAATGACAAGATGTGGGCAATAATAAGACCACCTACTTCTTGGTCATATAGTCTAGCCTCTTCTTTTCACAAAGGAAACAATTAAGTGACTGATGCAAATTCACAAGTAAGGTGAGCTAACTTACCAATCCCGAGCCATTCATCCCGGCTCGTGCTAGCATCCCCAGTCACCAGTATCTTCATGACTATGGGCACTTTGCTAACATTGCTGTGCTTTCCCTTATCTATAGGCTGGATTTTTGAAGTTTATTGAAGTATAATTTACATATAATAAAGTACACAAATCTTAAGTGCTTGTGCACAAATACTCACAGCAGCTCTATTTGTAGCAGCCCAAAACTGGAAACAACCAAAATGTCCATCAGCAAATGAATGGATAAAAACATTGTGGTATAGCCATGCAATGGAATACTCTACTACTCCCCAGTAAAAAGGAATGAACTATTGATGCACTCGACAGTACAGATAAATCTTAAAATAATTACGTGAAGTGAAAGAAGCCAATCCTAAAAGAGTTCATACTGCAAGACAGTATTTATATCAAATTCTTGAAAATACAAACCAATGACAAAAAGCACATCATTGGTTGCCCGGGGACGGGGGCAGAGGGAGGGGAGAAGTTGAGAAGGAAGGATTACAAAGAAGACACAAAGAAATTTGGGGAGGTAGCGCATTCATTATTTCGATTGTGGTGATAGTTTAATGGGTGTATAATGACTTTGAAAAGTATCAAGTGTTACACTTTAGAGATTTGAAAGTTATTGTACATCAATTATAGGTCAATAAAACACTTAATTTTTTAAAAAGTTATCTGAAGCTCAACTGGCTTTTTATCCCTGCCCCTGGCATGTTTCTCTCCCTCCTACTTCCTGGCTCTTTCTTCCCAGAAATAGCTTTTGCTTCTGGATTATATTTTCCTTTATTTCTTTCTGTCCTCAGTTCTCTGAGGGTTTTTTGAATTGTGGTAAAATATATATAACATAAAATTTACCATTTTACTCACTTTTAAACGTACATTTCAGTGGCATTAAGCAGGTCCACATTGTTGTGCGACCATCACCACCAACCATCTCCGGAACTTTCAGCTTCCTGAACTGAAACTCTAGAACCGTGAAACTCTAACGCCCCATTCTCCTTCCCCCCAGCCCCTCACAAATACCATTCTACTTTCTGACTCTATTAATTAGAGATCTCATGTAACTGGAATCATTCATATATGTCCTTTTGTGACTAGCTTGCTTCACGTAGCATAATACCCTCAAGGTTCATCCATGTTGTAGCATGTGTCAGAATGCCTTTCCTTTTTAGGGCTGAATAATATTCTATTGTATGTAGATATCATCGCTGTTTATTCATCCATCTATGGACACTTGGGTTGCTATTGTGTCTGATGAGTTTTTCAAGTTACGGTTCTGTGGCTTTTCTGGCTTACTCTCCTTTTTAGGGGAGAAGCAGTGGTCTCCTGTACCTTCCTCCTCCCTCACTAGAATCAGAAGCTGTGTGTCGAGTCATAATCTCACTTTTTACTGGACAGAAAATCCTAGAATTGAAGGAAGGGTATACATATTCTATCAAACAAAGGATAATAAATCACAAAAAAACCCATAAACAATAAAGCCTCAGATATGTAAAGGTATTTATGTTTTTCAGCATCTGAGGTGAGAAAACTGTGGCATGAATAGGACACGATCACCACTGATTGGGTACTGGAATGACATCGGGTTGTTCCCTACGACACAGTGTTGCTTCCATAGCATTCACGGGAGAACGGGCATCACACTGAGAGACTTAACATCCTAAGTCAGTCAGTTTTCCCAGAAATTAATAAGTAAATTTAACACAATTCCAATGAAAATTCCAACCAAATTTGGGAAACAGAAAGCAGAGAGCAAGCAAAAAAGAACTTAACTTGACAAAATGACTATTAAGTTCAGCCTAAAGAAGAGCTATGCAAAAATAACCAAAAAATATTGAAAAACAATTAGTAATGAGTGACTAGCCTTGGCAGATGTTAAACATATAAAAAGTTACTATAATTAAAAGTGTATTATTAGTGATGAGTAGACAGAAAAATCAATGTATTCTATTCTAGGACAGAAATTCTAAAAGCAGATCTAAAAATTCATAGAATATATGCTTCTAATGATACTTTAAATCAGTGATTAAATAAATAGTATTGAAAATGGTCATTTGTCCCAAGTATCTGAGAATGACTAGTAAGGAAATTAAAGCTACAGTCATGGAGGTCCCCCATCTGAATAGAAGTGGTGGTCGTCATTATTTTTTTAAAAGATTTTATTGGAGAAGGGGAACAGGACTTTATTGGGGAACAGTGTGTACTTTCAGGATTTTTTTTCCCAAGTCAAGTTGTTGTCCTTTCAGTCTTAGTTGTGGAGGGCGCAGCTCAGCTCCAGGTCCAGTTGCCATTGCTAGTTGCAGGGGGTGCAGCCCACCAACCCTTGTGGGAGTCGAACCAGCAACCTTGGGGTTGAGAGGACACGCTCCACCCAACTGAACCATCCGAGAGCTCAGTGGCAGCTCAGCTCAAGGTGCCGTGTTCAATCTTAGTTGCAGGGGGCGCTGCCCACCATCCCTTGCAGGACTCGAGGAGTTGAAACAGCAACCTTGTGTTTGAGAGCCCACTGGCCCATGTGGGAATCGAACCGGCAGTGTTCAGAGTTAGAAGCATGGAGCTCCAACCGCCTGAGCCACCGGGCCGGCCCCTCGTCGTCATTTTTAACAAAATCTTTCATGTTTTCCTTCCATTATATTTATTTTTTATTTCATTTACCAGATCGCTCAAATGTTTGGATTAACTAACCACCTCGCAACCAGTCACCTACCCAAAACAAACAACAGTTTTTTACTGGCAAGTTTTATAGAATTGGGATTTCTTTCACATTACTGCGGTGGAGAAGCATGGGGACTATTCTTCAGACAGTTCCAAGGATGGACTATTATTTACAGATATTCAGTGAACATGAATTAAGTCCTTTCTATGGGCCAAGCAGTGTGTTAGGTGCTGAGGATACAAAAGTGGGTAAAGTTCAGTCCTCCCTGCGAAACGCTGTTTCACCTCACAGGAAGTCAACAGACTGCAATACACATCATCTCTTTGCTTATTGTTCGGTTATGATCTGGGTATAATAATGGGGCATGTTGGGTAACATTAAGAAACACCAGGTAAAACTATAAAACATGAGAAAATCCCTCAGTCTAGAGCTCTGAGGAGAGATTCAGCTGGCTGGTGGGCGTCTGATGGCCGTGTCACAGGCTGCGCACCCCAGCAGCTTTGCTGAACAAGACGGACCGCCAGGACCTCCGCCACACCACAAAGCAGTCACAGCTGGAGGCTTTATCACTGCTCTACCCTCTCCCCGAAACAAATCTGACAAGCTGATCGTGTTAGGCCGTGACATACAAAATATGGCATAATTGTAGGCTGTAATCATCACGATGATAGCTGACTTGATAAGAGAGGTCAAATCCCATTTTTATATCCTGAATTTCTAAAATATTGTTTCATCAAAAAAATCAATTTCTCATTTTTCTAGCGTTAACTTGAAAAGGGTATAATTGATCAAGCCTAAATCCCTTACATCACCCAGGACTGTGTGAAAGGCTCATCCCCAACAAGCCACTTGAGTCAGGGCCAGGCAGGCGGCAGTTGTCCTCAGCATCTAACACCCATGGGCCTGAACAGCTTCAAAGCAAGAACACATTTTGCATCCTTTGGTTAAGACTGTGGGGAAAACACAGGCTCGTGGAATACAGATGCTCAGCTGGCTCATTTGGGTTTTGTGGTCCCATTTGTGGATGTGATATTTATAAAATCCGGTGATTACAATGCCATCTCATTAACATTTGTTAAGTGAAAACCACAAAGTGCAGGATGGGAACTCCAGTCTGAGGGATGAGGGAGGGAGGAAGGAGAAGAATAAGGAGCTGGGTTGTCCAACCTCAGCACAGGCAAAAGGAGAGACTCACAGGGAGAGGACCCCTCTCCACATCCTTTAAGTTAGACTTTCTCCTTACTGAAGGGAAAAGAGAGGGGAGAGGAAGAAGGAAGCTTTTCCATTTCCCAGTTGTGTCTGATCCCTAAGCAAACCAACCCAAGGCAAGCCCAAGTTCATTTCCCTGTGAATTTGAATTCTCCATTCCTTGTATGATTTAGCCAAGGAAATGCCTCCTCCAGGATGTCTGCCTAAACTAAACTTACTCCACAAGATGTCTGCATGAGCAGTGAGGCTGTGTGAACCGGACTGAACTCACAGTGTTTCCAGCACAAAGTTGCTGTTGTGTCTTATGCTGGGTTTTTATCCTGTCCCTGTGGGGAGGCAGTGGGGCTTCGTGGAGAGAACTAAGGCTGTGCAGTCAGAAGAGCTTGGACTCCAGTCCCAGCTCTGCCACGTACGGGTCACAGAACCTCTGATCATATCCTCTTTCCAAGAGTGTTAAGTGAGGGGTGGTCGAGCAGGGCTTACATAAAATATGTTAATATCTGAGCTAGTGAATAGGCACTCAGTAAATGGTAGCTACAATTATTCTGATTTTCCCGATGTCACTGACTTTTCTCCCCAAGTCAATCCCAAACTTACAGGTGGCCTAGATAACGCATTCCATGCAGAACTAGCAATCGGATTATCCATTCAGTGGACATTCAGTAAATACCAACTAAACGTATGAATGATGCAGTGTCCAGAGGGAGAGCATTGGAAAGTTGGACTCGACCTTCAACGATTAATCAAATGTAGTGATTGCGGCTGTGGTATGTGCAGCGACTTTACTTGAGGACTCTGCAAACATTTCAGAAGGGTCTTTGTTCTTTGTCAATTACAGAATAATCTAGCTCTCCGGCATTCTTCCCTCCTAGCACCTTACCCCACCCTTGGCCTCATCACACACACACAGCAAGGATTACTTCTAGGTGCTTAGACTCACCGAGCATCGAGCCGGAAATTCCAAAGGAGGCTGCAGAGGCCCAGAGCACAGACTCTCACAGTCAGCAGAAAAGTTGTGGTCCTCGCTTGTGCAGTTTACCCACATTTCTGTGTTTGGGGAGGAGGCGCCGAGGACTTTCCCCTAGAAAGTACTGCTCTGGGCTTTAATCCCACACTGCCTTTTGTGCTTTGGGCCTGCACAGCAGAGCTGCATGCATAATTAACCCTCTGCAGGCTGAGTAATGGAAGCAAGAGATGGCTGGAGCGAGGCCTGGCAGATGTAGAGGACTGAATCTGTTCTCCTCCCAAGGGCCAAACACACAACAAAGGGTGGAATCACAAGCAGGAAAAGGATGTCCTAACCCTACTAGCTGAAGGCAATTGATTGGGCTGCCTTGGGAGGTAATGAGATTTTCCAGATGCTGTCACAGAAACTACTGGAGAGATTCCTGCATTGGGAGGAAACAGGAGTGGCCAGCTCCAGGGTTCTCACCTTCCCAGATCCTGGGGTCGGGGCTTCAGTGAGCAGGCACCCCTGGCAGGCGGAGAGATGGAGTGAGGAGGCACCATTGGTGCAGTGGCTTTGGAGCCTTTAAGGGTTCAGAGCTCTGCTCCTACACCTCCTGGTTTACGATGAATAGGTTCTTATGAGGGTGATTGCTATACACAGAGCCACATTTTCTTAAAGGGCCAGGAAAACAAAATCCCCATTCTACTCATTAAATTCTTTAAGGAAAGAAGTCGGGAGAGGAGACTTTTGTTTTAATTCTGCAGCATTAGAAACGTAAAGGTCATGGTCTGTCAGCTGATGGGTCCTCCCTCATAGCTGGAAGATCCTCAGGTCCCCGGATCTATCTTCCAAACCCACTCTCGCCTTGCACGTTGGTTTCCCTCTCAACTCTACTGCATTCAGCATCAGTAGAATAAGCAGCAGATGGCCAAGGATGATTTGAAAGACATTCAGATTCCCTCATATCCTAGATCTAGCTCCTCTGCCTAACTGACTGGCCCTGAAACAACTGCTGTCACAGATAAAGATTTGCGTTAAAGCAATTCTTCCAGAAGGACCCTGGTAAGTGCATACTGAGCACCATAATCACTGAGGCACGTGTTAGTTTACCAACTTCCTAGCAAAGGTCCCGAAAAGAGTAGGAGCAAGACCAGAAGATGGAGATGGGTGGGAACTAAGTATACAAGATGAAAATGGATCACAGAATTAAGAGCATGGCAGACGGACAAGGTGCACACAAGTCAGGTCCAAGAGCTAAGGAGCCAACAGTTCTGGAGTGGAAACGAAGGCATCAAAATGGAAAGTGCAAAGAAGTACAACCAAGCTTGGTCAGCGTTCATTCATTCAATGAACACTCCTTAATGTACTAGGCACTGTTCTAGGTACCGCACAATATACTGAGAAAAATCACGGCCTTTGATGTCAGCCAGGTCTGTGTTGAGTTTCGAGCTCAGCCTATTCACTGGTAGGTATTTAAATCAATGAGCACCACTTTTCTCCTTTGTTTTGCCAGGAGCTTAAATGAGATAATTGTGCACAACACAATCCCTGGTGCATTCTCCCCACCCTCCTCTGGCCCTTGTTCTATAACTAGACTAAGATTGACTCGTTTCCATCCTCGAGGTCCTAGCTATTCCAGACAACCACCCTACCAATTTCAGAAAGGTACTAAATTCCACTAGCCCTGGGCCTGAAGCAAGCATTCATTTGCAGAGCTGTTTTATCTCCAGAATCTCAGCAGAGCAAGATCTTCAGCCAGGCTCAAAGGCAAATACAATTTTTCTTTGAAAATAATGAATCACTGCAGATGGAACAAACCACTATACAAATGAGCTGACAATCCATAGGGAGACCACGCAAACCAGAGAGTGTAAGGAACCAGCCAGTAGGAGATGAAAAGGTTATCAACAGGGTTTACTAAATGATGGTTCCAGATTTACTTTGAAAGGGAGAGAAGATCAGTCCAAACATTCAGAAATGGAAAGAAACCCTCAAATCATCTCCACAAGGCTGGAGCTGCCATCACATGTGGTTCCTGAAATTAGGGCTGGAAGAGGCCACTGCACTATGTAAAGGCAAAAGGAACAACGTGGCAGACATATGCAGCCGAGCATGCTGTGGCACCTCACGCCCTGGGATTTGCTGGCAATGAGGAAACCCAGGTACCCAGCCCAACTGAAGTGTAGTTCTAGATGGAAAAAGGGATGAACTATTAGAACGCTTCTAGTGGTGAGGAGCCTGGCTACTGACATCCAAGCTTAACTGGATTTATCTAGTTTCATGGACCTCATTCATTCACTGAACAAATATTTACAGAGCACCTACTGTGTGCCAGGCACTGTTATAGATGCTGGGGATACAACTGTGAATAGACATGAGCTCTGACCTCCTACAGCTCACATTTTAATGAGAAGAGACAGACAATAAACAAATAAACAAGGGAGGGAGGGAGGGGGGGAGGAGGGAGGCCATTCCTTCTTTGCACTTATCACTGTCTAAAGTTAAAAGTCAGGGTCATATGTTAGAGAGACTAGGTGACCTCAATGACAGGAAGCCGGCCATGCAAAGATCTGATAACATATGACTTATTGCCTCATACTTCATAGCATCACGTACTTTTCTTACTGGAAAGGACATTGGTGATCAAACCCCGCACTTTCAACTTATGAAACTGAGGCTCAGGGCAGTAACGTGACATCTCCAAAGACACGTTGAAAATGACTCAGGATTCTCTACACAGGGACTTCCTAGTTATCTGCTGGAAGATCTAAATGGACAAGTGATAATTCTCCAACAAGTATGTCCTGAGCCTGCACTTTGTTGTTGTTCTGAGGACTGTGAAGGCCTCTCTACAGAATGTGACGCTGCACAGAGAAATGAGAAATAGCCACAAGCTGGAAGCAGAGACCCACCCTGTGCTAACCGGGGCCTGGCTACGTGGTACAAAGGAACAGGGAGCAGCACTCACATATGCTGGACCCACCCTGGAAGGCTGAATGGAGGAGGTGGAATGAGGAGGATTTTGATAAGAGAAAAGGCAGAAGGACAATTGAAACATGGGGCAAACATGTTGGCAAAGGTGCAGAAGAGAGAAGGAGTGGGGAGGAGAAGAGCTTGAGCAAACTAGGGAGTAGGTTGAGGAGGGGAGGACGTCAAGTAAGGAAAAGTCCAGATGGTGGGACTTCAAATGGAAGACAGAGAATTTGGAAGGAGTTGCAAGGAATATAAATATGGCACCAGGCCCACCCCTGAAAATGGTCTTGCCCTTCATTCTCAATCCCTCTGCACAAGTCTCCAGGTCTCCCTGTCATTTTGCACTGAATTTAGGATGATGCTTCTAGGTGGCTCAGAGGACCCTCTAGGAGGTAAGCTACCTACACCAGCAGAGGGGCTCGCTAGGGTTGAGAAGAATCTAGAATGAACAGTAAAGGAGGACAATAATGAACATCACTTACAGCCTTGAGATAAACTGTAGCAGCAAGAGCTGCAGTATTTCCCACTAAACCTTCATTTCCTAGTTCCCAGGAAACAAGATTGTCATGCGGGGTGGCCTGCGGGGTCTCAGCTCCCGCTCCCCACATAAGAACGCAGGACATGGTGAGGCTATAAGGGAACACCCACGGAGCCATAGATAGGGGAGTCATACTACTATATTCTCGCTGGCGGCTGGGTTGGAGACACAGGAAGCAGGAGTCACACTCTCCGCAACCCACCGTCCTAACTGCAATCCGCAACCCGCAATCCGCCATGCTAACTGCAACCCGCACTTGCCAGCCACCATCTTCTTGCTAGCCCCCCATTTTCTGCTAGCGTAGCCACAGCAGATATATTAGTGGCCAATGGCTCACTGGTTATAGCTGACGGCCAACTAGCCATAGTTGATGGCTATCCAATCACAGTTGATGGCCATTTACTACCTGAACCAGCACCTTTCCACGTGAGGCCAAGAGCCTGGAAACCGCACTCCTGGCTCTGTCCGCACAAAGATCAACCAAAATTCGGTAAGAGATATTCCCAGATAGGGTGAATTTATTAGAAGAAGGAAGTGGACTTGAGTGGCACAGGGCACTCCACCAGAACCCCTCTTCAGGACTAACACACTCATGCACCAGCTGTGAATCATACCGGGTGCTGTGACTCACAGCTGAGTTCATCACTGGGAATTGCCCTCAGCTGCAAGGATCTGCCTCAACCCTTACCTCCTAGAGGGTCCTGAGCCCCTGGTTACTGTGCCGTTCTCAAGTTACGGCTGCTGTTCTTATTCACGTACTATCAAATGGTAAGTGTGGGGGCATCACAAGACTCCACAGAGGGCGACATGATTGTCAAACAAATTCTTCCCTCCTGTGTAGCAGGAGGATGCTCCTCCTGTGGGCAGGGGTCAGTTACCCTCACCAGTAGTGCCCTAACTTCCTCCTGGGGACCACCTATGACCACTGACTCGCTTAAGAAGGGATACGAAGGTCTAGAGCCCATGCCTCAATATGGGACAACTCGGAAGGGTGATCCAAGCTCCAGAGCTCCCTGCAGAATCATGGGTCCAAGAACTAAGAGGTTGAATGATTTACCACCTGTCTCCAGGAACCCACTCGGGATAGTCACGGTTGCTATCCACGCAAGTTCAGGCTCTGTGGGTCTACAGGCCCTAATCTAGAGCTCCCATTGCCATTGAAGTCAGGTCGATTTCTCCATCTGCCCAATCCTGCCTTTCCCACTACAGATGTCTCTCCTGAATACATTTACAATAAAGTTTCTCCATAAAACTCTGTCTCAAAGTTTATTTCCAAGTACGCAATCTAAGACAGCCATGCTCACACACATCACCACCACAAGGCCAAGGCGCACTGCACTGGAACAGAGAGCAGGACAAGCTTCTTGTCTTAGCTCCATTTCCCTAAGGAAGTTCTCCATTTAATCAACTCTACCCGCCCTCTCAAAATCTGTGGAACCCTCCCTCCATGTCTCATTCTGAATCTCTGAGGCTACGCAGGTTATTAAATAAACCCATTGCAAAGTATCCTGCTTCTTCCGACACAACGTGTTAGACTATAGATATAAACCAAGTGTCCGTATAAAGATAGTACAATATGTCTGAAAGTTCACATACTGGGATCAGTGTAGACTGGTCCATGAGAAAGGGTTAAGAAGACTAAGTCATTAAGGCCAAATAACACTATGGAAGTCATTTAACCTCCATGATCCTGTTTCCTAATCTATTTTCCAAGCTTGTTCTGACTACCCTCAGAACTTCCAGGAGGACCTATCTGGGAAGGTAACAGTACCTACCTCATGGGGTTCTTAGAAAGGCTATATAAGATAATATTTTATGATAACTGGCACATATTAAACACTCCATGTGTGGCTAGTATAAAGTGAAACGATGCTTGCAAAACCACTTTGAAAATTGTAACATGCTACAAAAATGCTAGCATGTATGATTACAACACCTTACATTTCATATGGAATATTTTACATTTTTTTCAGTGGTTTAGCCTTATCTCCTTAACAAGAACGGGGTCCTTCTCTTCCATTTCACTTCAAAACAACTTGTGCAGTGTTTCCATTGGTAGATGGTTAAAATCTGTTCCCTGACTTGCAAGACAGGAACCAGTGAGTAGTGTCATGCCTTGGCAACCTGTGAATATAAGCAAGTGCAAATGCTCCTGTGATATTCTATTAAAGAAATATTCTTTTTTTTTTCCTTTTTGCATCAGACTGAAAAAAGGAGAGGGAGAACAACCACCTGAAATGTCACCCAATGATTTCAAGTGCATCTCTATTTGTCTGAATGTAGTCCAATCAAGTTATTTCTAATCATCTGCTATGTCAGGGTGCTGGTGTGTGTGCGCCCGTTTCCCTTTATATTATATTAAATGAGGAATCAAGGATTCCATCTAGCCTGTGCTCAAAATGTTTAATGGAACCAAAATCCTGAGGATTATCTTAAATCCAGGTAATTTTCTTAAGTGGGACCCGAATGTAGTCAAATAACTGCATGGATAGAAACCTGTCTATCTGTCTCCTTAAACTGATTTCATAAATGTGGATCCCTGGGTTACTGAACCACTTCAGTGTTGGCATATATATTATGAGGAAACACACTGATCAAAATTCAAAAAAGCACTCAAACAAATGCCAGATCGGGATGATTTGGAAAAAGTCCATCAGTCTAATCTGTCCCATTTAATCCCATCTTTAAACGGCCTTGAACTCTATATTCCCTTCCTGTGAGGAGGCTAACTTTTTTCCTTACCCCATCTCCTTCTTTTTATCTGTGTGAGTAACCCCCGTCTATGAACCAATCAGCCAAACAGTTTTCTTTTCCAGAGCCACCTCAAATCTTACTTCCTACTTATGCCTTCCTAATGTATATTAGTTTCTAGAACTCATACCCCTTTATGAAACTTGGAATTTCCCCCCATGTAAATGACTCTTCAAGAGGCTAGGCAGGAACTTTGTCTAGCCTTGGTTCCTCTCCATAGGATGAAGCCCAAAGCACGCACAGAGCAGCCATGTCCTATCGTGGAAACAGCCGTAATAAATACATAATAATTACCTAAGAGTCTATGTTGCATTGGTGCTTGAATAACAGCTCTCCATTTCACAGAGGAAACATACTGCAGAATTTTTTCATTCATTCCTATTATAAAATGTTCTTTCTTCACATTAATGATCTACATTGATATCACACTGGAGACTTAAAAGATTCACTCAGATAGAGATTAAGAAGTACAAATTGGTTGTCACAACGTAGTTATGGGGATGTAGGGTGTAGTGTAAGGGATACAGTCAATAATATTGTAAATAACTAT
This sequence comes from Rhinolophus sinicus, assembly GCF_036562045.2. Taxonomy (NCBI): domain Eukaryota; kingdom Metazoa; phylum Chordata; class Mammalia; order Chiroptera; family Rhinolophidae; genus Rhinolophus; species Rhinolophus sinicus. Next base: position 13,849,207 of record NC_133758.1, on the reverse strand, counting down.
GTATGTGTCAGATGGGTACTAGATCTATCGCAGTAATAGATGGGCAGGGGCTGGGGGCAGGGTGAAGAAGGTGAAGGGACTAAGAAGTACAAATTGGCAGTTACAAAGTCGTCATGGGGATATAAAGTAAAGCACAGGGAATATAGTCAATGATATGGTAATAACTATGCATAGTGCCAGGTGGGTACTAGACTAGTCAGGGGGATCACTTCTTAAATTACAGAAATGCCTAACCACTATACTATACAGCTGAAATTAATATAAAACCATATCGATTTTATATTAATAATCATTCACTGGTTACCACAGGGTAAGGGGGATGACGGGTAGTAGACGAGGGGAAAAGGGATCAAATATATGATGATGGAAAGAGAACTGACTCTGGGTGGTGAACACACAATGTGATATATAGATGATGCATTACAGAATTGTACACCTGAAACCTATGTAACTTTACTAACAATCGTCACCCTAATAAACTTTCATTGTAAAAAAAATTACAGAAATGACTAGCCACTATGACTGGGACACTGATTCCCATAAATCACAGCCGCCATGTCTCAAATCAGCTTTTGAAAACATCCTTGCTGGGTTCCATTCCCTTAGTTGCTGCTCTACGTTAGAACAATATGATTAAGGAATTAGTACTGCAGTCTCATAAGCCTCTTATTTTATAGATGAAAACAGTCACTTAGAATAAGTGCCTTAATGGCATAGTCAGTAAAAGAGGCAGGGCTAGAAGCTAAGATTCTAGGCTCACATCTCCACCTAGTCTTCTGATTTATTCCAATACAACAAGATCCAAAATCCTATGGAATAAGTTGAGTATTATAATCCTATTTGATAAGAAGATAAAAATGAGACATGAAGAGGTCATGTGGTTCAGCCATGGCAGAACTTGGACTAGAACCCAGGTATGCTAATGTCTAAGCCAGGGTCTTTCTTTCTACTATTGTGTTTCCCCAAAAATAAGACCTAACTGGACAATAAGCCCTAGCATGATTTTTCAGGAGGACATCCGCTGAACATAAGCCCTAATGCGTCTTTTGGAGCAAAACTTAATATAAGACCCGGTCTTATTTTTGGGGAAACACGGTATGTCAAACCAATGTGCTCTAACTTTGCCTCCTTTTTCTGACTGAAAAAATATCAATTTGCCCCAAAATAGGTACATTTAAGTGTAGCAAATGTCCTACAAGACCTAATCTCATTCCTATTTTGTTGGTTTCTTTTTTATTATTTTAGTCCTTATTTGATCTTGCTTTCCTGTTATTTTTCTACTACCTTGAAATGAATATTTAGATCACTTATTTTCGGTCTTTCTTCTCTCAAATTTGCATTTAACACTATAAATTTATATCTAAGCATAATTTCAGTTGTATCCCCCAAAGTTTTGATAAATCAGATTTCCATTAACATTCAATTCAAAACATTTTGTGATTTCTTCTTTGATCCATGGTTATTTAAAACCATACTGCTTAATTCCAAAACTTTGGAGAATTTTCTAATTATCTTTTCATAACTGATTTCAAGCTTAAATCCTCTGTGGTCAGAGAAGATACTCTGAATGATTAAAATTTTGAAATCTGATGAGATTTGATTTAGGTCCCAGTATACAGTTAATTTTGGTAAATGTTCCATGTGCACTTGAAAATAAAACGTATTCTTGTTATTATTGAGTGCAATGTTCTATATGTATCAATTAAGTCAAGTTTGCTTATCTTGTTTAGATATTCCACAGACTTTCTGATATTTTTTTTGTCTGTCTACACTATCTGTTATTGTCAGAGATATGTTAGTTTCCCATTATGATTGTGTATTTACCTATTTTTCCTCTTAGTTCTACCAACTTTCACTTTTTAATTTAAGGCAATGTTTTTTGTTTTTTTATTGAGATATAATTGACATACAACATTACATTAGTTTCAGGTGTACAACATAATGATTCAATATTTGTCTATGTTGCAAAATGATCACTGCAGTAAGCCTAGTTAATATCCATCACCATACATATTTCAAAAAATTTTTCCCTTGTGATAAGAACTCTTTTTCTAATTTTTTTTATTAGTTTCAGGTGCACAAGACAAAGTAATACTTAGATGTTATCATTTATATCCCTCACACTGTGTGAACCCCCCTCCCCCCATCCACTATCCCTCTGACATCGCACAGAGCCATTACATTTCCACTGTCTCCCAAATGGGACACGTGTCCATCGGATACCCTACAAAATCTTTACAACATTATTGATTACGTTCCCCAAATTAATTTTCAAAACCCCATGGCCATCTTGTGGTTACCGACTGTTTTCTAATCCCCTCACCTTCCCCCTTATCCCCACCCCCCCGCCCATCTAGCAACCCTCAGTTTTTCCTCTATGTCTCCAAAACTGTTTCTGATTAGTTCATTCACTTATTCTTTTCTTTAGATTCCGCATATAAGTGAGATCATATGGTATTTGTCTTTCTCTGTCTGACTTATTTCACTTAACATAATGTTCTCTAGGTCCATCCATGTTGTTGCAAATGGTAAGATTTCTTTCTTCTTTATGGCTGCATAATACTCCATTGTATAAATGTACCACTGTTTCTTAATCCAGTCATCTACCGATGGGCATTTCAGTTGTTTCCATGTCTTGGCTATTGTGTATAGTGCTGCAATAAACATAGGAGTGCATAAAGATTTTTTAATTGGAGTTTTGGATTTCTCCGGATAGATACCTAGGAGTGGAATTGCTGGATCATAAGGTAGTTCCATTTTCAGATTTTTGAGATACCTCCATACTGTTTTCCATAGTGGCTGCACCAATCTGCAATCCCACCAACAGTGCACAAGCGTTCCCTTTTCTCCACATCCATGCCAGCACTTGTTGTTTGTTGATTTATTGATGATAGCCATTTTGATGGGCATGAGGTGGTATCTCATTGTGGTTTTTATTTGCATTTCTCTGATGGTTAGTGAGGTTGAGCATTTCTTCATATGTCTGTTTGCCATCTGTATGTCCTTTTTAGAAAAATGTCCCTTTATGTCCTCTGCCCATTTTTCAATTGGGTTGTTTGTTTCTTTGGAGTTGAGTTGAGTGAGTTTTCTATAAATTTGTGATATTAACCCCTTATCAGATATATCATTGGCAAATATCTTTTCCCATTCAGTAAGATCCCTTTTTGTTTTATTGATGGTTTCCTTTGCTGTGAAAGACTTTTTAGTTTGATGTAATCCCACATGTTTATTTTTTCTCTTACTTCCCTCACAGGAGGGGATATATCAGTAAAAATCTTACTCCAGGTAATGTCTGTGAAGTTTCTTCCTATATTTTCTTCTAAGAATTTTATGGTTTCAGATCTTACATTTAAGTCTTTAAGCCATTTTGAATTTATTTTTGTATATGGTGTAAGGAGGTGGTCCAGCTTCATTTTTTTGCATGTGTCTGTCCAGGTTTCCCAGCACCATTTATTGAATAGACTGTCTTTACCCCAACGTACATTCTTGCTTCCATTGTCGTAGATTAAATGGCCATATAGGCATGGATTTATTTCTGGACTCTCTATTCTGTTCCATTGATCTATGTGTCTGTTTTTATGCCAGTACCATGCTGTTTTGATTACTGTAGCCTTGTAGTATAATTTGATGTCAGGTATTGTTATACCTCCCACTTTGTTCTTATTTCTCAAGATTGCTGAGGCTATCCAGGGTCTTTCATGGTCCCATATAAATTTTAGGATTATATGTTCTATTTCTGTGAAAAATGTCATTGGTAGTTTGATAGGAATTGCGTTGAATATATATATATATATATATATATATATTGCCTTAGGCAGTATGGACATTTTAACTATATTAATTTTTCCTACCCATGAACATGGTATATGCTTCCATCTATTTGTATCTTCTTTCATTTCTTCAGTGTCTTATAATTTTCTGAGTACAGATCTTTTACTTCTTTGGTTAAATTTATTCCCAGGTATTTTATAGTCTTTGGAGCAATTGTAAATGGGATTGCTTTTCTAGTTTCTCCTTCTGATGTTTTATTATTGGTATATACAAATGCAACTGATTTCTGAATATTAATTTTGTATCCTGCTACTTTACTAAATTCATCTATCAGCTCTAATAGTTTCTTGGTGGAGTCTTTAGGGTTCTCTATATATAGTATCATATCATCTGCATATAATGACAATTTTACTTCCTCCTTACCGATTTGGATGCCTTTTATTTCTTTTTCTTGTCTGATTGCTGTGGCTAGAACTTCCAGCACTATGTTGAATAGAAGTGGAGAAAGTGGGCAACCTTGCCTTGTTCCTGATCTTAAGGGGAATGGTTTTAGCTTTTCCCCATTGAGTATGATGTTAGCTGTGGGTTTATCATATATGGCCTTTATTATGTTGAGATATGATCCCTCTATTCCCACTTTCTTAAGGGTTTTTATCATAAATGGCTGCTGGATTTTATCAAATGCTTTTTCTGCGTCTATTGATATGATCATGTGATTTTTTCCATTTTATTAATGTGGTGTATCACATTAATTGATTTGCGGATGATGAACCACCCTTGCATACCAGGGATGAATCCCACTTGATCATGGTGTATGATCTTTTTAATGTATTGCTGAATTCTGTTCGCTAATATTTTGTTGAGGATTTTTGCATCTATGTTCATTAGCGATATCGGCCTGTAGTTTTCTTTTTTTGTGGTGTCTTTGTCTGATTTTGGGATCAGGGTGATAGTGGCTTTGTAAAAAGTGTTTGGGAGTCTTTCCTCCTTCTGGATTTTTTGGAAGAGCTTGAGGAGAATAGGTGATAATTCTTTTTTGAACATTTTGTAAAACTCACCTGTAAAGCCATCTGGTCCAGGGCTTTTGTTTGTTGGGAGATTGTTGATTACTGATTCAATTTCCCTGGTGGTAATCAGTCTATTCAGGTTTTCTGTTTCTTCTCGAGTTAGCCTTGGAAGGTTGTATGCCTCTAGAAAATTGTCCATTTTTTTCCACATTGTCAAATTTGTTGGCATATACTTGCTCATAGTAATTTCTTAAAATTGTTTGTATTTCTGAAGTATCTGTTGTCACTTCTCTTTCATTTCTGATTTTATTAATTTGGGTCCTCTCTCTCTTTTTTTAAATGAGTCTGGCTAAAGGTTTGTCAATTTTGTTTATCTTCTCTAAGAACCAACTCTTGGATTCATTGATCTTTTGTATTGTTTTTCTGGTTTCTATTTCATTTATTTCCGCTCTGATCTTTATTATCTCCTTCCTTGTACTCCCTTTGGGCTTATTTTACTGTTCTTTTTCCAGATCCCTTAAGTATGAAGATAAACTGTTGATTAGTGATGTTTCTTGTTTCTTTAGGTAGACCTGCAATGCTATGAATTTCCCTCTTAGGACTGCTTTCGCGTCCCATAGATTTTGGGTCGTCGTGTTTTCATTTTCGTTTGTCTCGAGATCTCTTTTGATTTCTTCCTTGATCTCCTGCTTGACCCATTCATTATTTAGTAACATGTTATTCAGCCTCCATGAATTTGTGTCTTCCAGTTTTTTTCCTGTAGTTCATTTCTAATTTCATAGCACTGTGGTCAGAGAAGACAATTGGTATGACTTCAGTTTTCTTAAATTTATCAAGACTTGTTTTTTGGCCTAACATATGGTCTATCTTGGAAAATGTTCCATGTGCGCTTGAGAAGAAGGTGTATTTTGCAGCATTGGGGTGAAATACTCTGAAAATATCGATTAAATCCAAGTGGTCCAATGTATCATTTAAGGCTGTTGTTTCCATATTGATTTTCTGTCTAGAAGACCTGTCCCTTGTTGTCAGAGGTGTGTTGAAGTCCCCTACTATGATAGTGTTACTGTTGATCTCTGTCTTTATGTCAGTCAATATCTGTTTTATATATTTAGGTGCTCCTATGTTGGGTGCATAGATGTTTACTAGGGTTATGTCCTCTTGTCGGATCGATCCCTTTATTATTATATAGTGCCCGTCTTTGTCTTTTAATATTTTCTTCATTTTAAAGTCTATTTTGTCAGATATAAGAACTGCAACTCCAGCTTTTTTCTCATTTCCATTTGAATGAAATGTCTGACTTCAACCCTTCACTTTCAGCCTGTGTGTGTCTTTTGATCTGAGGTGAGTCTCTTGTATACAGCATATACAAGGGTCTTGCTTTCTTATCCACTCAGCCACCCTATGTCTCTTGATTGGAGCATTTAATCCATTTACATTTAAAGTGATTATTGATAGGTACATAGTTATTGCCATTTTTAAATTTGTAGTTAGATTGTTTTCATCTTTCTTCTATTTACAGAAGTCCTTTTAGTATTTCTTGCAATGCTGGCTTGGTGGTAATAAATTCCTTTAGCTTATTCTTTTCTGGGAAGCTCTTTATCTCTCCATCAACTTTAAATGATAGCCTTGCTGGATAAAGCAATCTAGGTTGTAGGCCTTTGTTTTCCATCACTTTGAGTATCTCCTGCCACTCCCTCCTGGCCTTCAATGTTTCTGTAGAAAAGTCATTTGATAGTCTTATGGGAGTTCCCTTGTATGTAACCCTCTGTCTTTCTCTTGCTGCTTTTAGGATTCTCTCTTTGTCTTTAACCTTTGCCATTTTAACTATAATGTGTCTTGGTGTGGACCTGTTTGGGTTTATCCTGGTTGGAACTCTCTGCACTTCCTGGGCTTGTATGTTGGTTTCCTTCATCAGGTTAGGGAAGTTTTCAAACATTATTACTTCAAATATGTTCTCAATCCCTTGCTTCCTCTCTTCACCTTCTGGTATTCCTATGATGCGCATGTTGTTGCGCTTGATGTTATCCCAGAGGTCTCTTAAACCATCTTCATTGTTTTTTATTCTTTTTTCTTTCTGTTGTTCTGTTTGGGTGATCTCTGCTAACTTGTCTTCTAAGTCGCTGATCCTCTGCTTCATCTAACCTTCTGTTAATTCCTTGAAGTGAGTTCTTTATTTCGGTAATTGTGTTCTTTAGTTCTATTGTTTGCTATGATTTCTACATCCTTCTTTATGTCATCTCTAAGCTCCTTAAACATTCTTATCATCAGTGTTCTGAACTCTGTCCCTGATAGGTTGGTTACCTCTGTTTCATTTGGTTCCACTTCTGTAGGTTTCTTCTGTTCTTTTGTTTGGGACATGTTTCTTTGTTTCCCCATTCTGGCTGACTCTCTGTGTTTGCTTTGATGTATTAGATAGATCCCCTAGAGTTCTTAGTTCTTGCTGGGTTATCTTATGTAGTATGTGTCCTTTATATGTGACTTGCACCACTTCGTTCTTCTCCTCTGCGTGTGCTCCAAAGGTGACTCCTGTGTTGTGTATATTTTCCTGTTAAAGAAGATCTTTAATTGCTTTTCACTTGTGAGTAGATGGGGTTAACTCCTAGGCTGGCTAGTTGTGAGACTTGGCTCTGCCCACCGCAGGGTATTCTGCTGCATGATGGTTGAGCACTTAAATGTGGTTTGGCCTTTATGGGCTCTTGTGCCTGTAGAGAATTCCCTCTGGGTGTGTCACTTGTAGGTCAAACCCGGTAGTACTCTGGTTTGGTCTGGAGTTGGCCTCTGGATATGTTTAATCTTGTGCCTCTTAAGCTGGGCCCTGGTAGGTCAATTTCAGAACAAAGCAAATCACCAAGCACAACAACAACAACAACAAAGAAAAAGTCAAATACATTCACATGTAAAAACAACCGACAACCCACACTCAACACAGGCAAAGATATCAAAGATATAAAGACAAAACAAAACAAAAAGCAGCGCCAGTCTTGGCTTAAGCCCACCAAGTAATCTCCAGGTTGTCCTCTGCTGTACCAAAGAGTCCCCTGCGTATTGTGCAGGCAGAGCCGGTCACCTGGTGCCCAGAGTGACGTTGGGACTGCAGATTTAGATGTGTGGGGCTGAGGGGTCTGGATGGTAGTTTTTACAAAGTCAGTGTAGTTTCTGCCCTTGCCTGCACATGTGTGCACTGAGAGTAGCACCACCAGTCCTGTGTCCAGTTCTCCTGAGTCTTAGGGCACTTCTTCCGTGTGTGTGTGTGTGTGTGTGTGTGTGTGTGTGTGTGCGCGGCGGGCAGGAGATTTCTGAGCTGCTGAAAGCCGGGAGCTGCATCTGCCACTTACTGCTGATCCCTGGGAGTGCCTCCACAGTTGTAATTGCCCTGCCCTAGGCAGGCCAGAAAGGGAGGGGGCTGGGGATGGAGGAGTCTTTTCTCTCCCAGCCCAGCCATGTCATACTCTTCCCGAAGGCCAGAAAAGGTGGTGGCCGGGAGCGAAGGAGTCCCCTCTCTCCTAGCCCAGCAAAAATCACACTCTTCCCAGCCTCTTCCCTGGGTCAGAGCTGCCCGCCAGTCTTCCCAGAGCCTAAGGCTCCTCTGTAATCTGACACTACTCCTCAATTCAGGGGCCAGTTTAAGTCTCTGGAAGTCTGGAAGGGTGGTGGTAGGATTGGAAGGGGGGCAAGGGGGGAGGGGCCCAGGTATGGAGTTTGTGTCCTTTGTCCGGCCTAGGGCCCAACTGGAAGTATCAGCTGAGGTTATTGCCTCAAATGCTGAATATGCTGCCCCCTCGGCAGGAGAGATCAGCTGTGGGATGCAGGGAAAGAGCCCACCTCCTGGCTTTTGTGTTCTCTGTTCCATCCTGAGATCCCCTGCGTCTCTGCAGCTGCGGATGCCGGCCGCGTTTCCACCGCCACAGATGCCGGCCACGTCCCCACAGCCACAGGTGTGGACCGCGTTTCCACTGCCGCAGATGCCAGCCACATCCCCACAGCCACAGGTGCCCACCTGCAAATAATCCTTGCACGAGTCTCTTAGTTGTTCTGCATGATGAGCAGAGAGTCCTTCTGATGGGTTATATGTCCCGTTTGTGATAAGATCCCGAGGAGAACTCAAAAAGTGTGCTCTGCTGCCACCATTCCTATGACATCACTTCCTCAAGGCAATGTTATTGAATGCATAATAATTTGTAGTTGTTTTATATTCCTTATGTATTGATCCTTTTGTCATCATGAAATGCTACTTACCTATTGTAATGTTTCTTTCTCTAAAGTCTAATTTGTTGAATATTAGTTACATATTTTTCCATCCTTTCTCTTTTAATCTTCCTGTCATTTTGTTTAAGGCGCAGCTCTTAAAAGTAGCACATAAGAGGGTTATGTTTTCATCCAGTCTTATACTGTCTTTCAGCTAAAACACTAATTTCATTTATATCTAAGAAACTACTGATATTACTTGTATCATCAATCTTATTGTTACTACTTATTCCACCTATTTTATGTTCCTTTTTTCTCCTATTTTTTCTGTCTTATTTTAAACAAGTATTACTTATTATCTGATTTTTCTCCCTATGCTAGATCGTTATACCTTCTTTTATTATTCTTCTAGTGGTTAGCCAAAGGAATACAATCATCATTCTTGACTTACGAGGTCAGACAATTAAGTTCACAAACTCATCCTAGAAAAAATGCTACATACCTCATTAACGCATATCACTACGGTTACCTTCGAAGTACTCCCCTTGGGAAGCTATGCACTGACGCCAGTTCCTAGTCCACCCTTCAAAGCAATTTTGGAACTCTTCTTCTGGAATGGCCATCAGAGCTGTCCTCATATTACCCTCGATGTCCTGAATGTCAGCAAAATGTCTTCCTTTCAATATTACCTTTATTTGGGGGTAAAGAGTCATTGAGGGCCAGATCAGGTGAATAGGGAGGCTGTTCCAATACAGCTATTTGTTTACTGGTTAAAAACTCCCTCACAGACAGTGCCGTGTGAGCTGGTGCATTGTCGTGATGCAAGAGCCATGAATTGTTGGTGAAAAGTTCAGGTCACCTAACTGTTTCACCCAGCCTTTTCAGCACTTCCAAATAGTAAACTTGGTTAACTGTTTGTCCAATTGGTACAAATGCATAATGAATAATCCCTCTGATCTCAAAAAAGGTTAGCAACATCATTGCAACAAGTTCCTGAACTTAATTGTCAGACCTGGAATTACAATCTGTCATAGTTACTTTTATGTGTCAACTTGGCTAGTACTCAATTACTCCATCAAACACTAATCTAGGAGTTGCTATGATGGTATTTCATAGATGTTGTTAACACCTACAATCAGTTGACTTTAAGTGAAAGATGTTTACTCTGACAATGTGAGTGAGCTTCAGCCAATCATCTGAAAGGACTTACGGGCAAAAGTGAGGTTTATCCTGAAGGAAAAATCCTGCCTCAAGACTGCAACATCAGCTCCTGCCTAAGTTTTCAACCTGCCAACCTGCCCTATAGATTTCAGACTTTTTAACCCCCACAATCACATAAGCCAGTTCCTCAAAATAAAAATGACTGATCTCATACACAACCTAAAATGACTTAGTACCTTTTCTACTTCCCAAGAAATGCTATGAAATTAGACTAGTTTAACTCAACATACCCACCCATCTCCCACCTATTTCATCATACATTTTAATTCCATATATTTTTAATATCCCACAGCATATTGTTGTTCTGCATAGTCAATGTTCATTTATATTTACCCACATAGCTATTCTTTCCAATGCCCTTCACTCCTTCTTGCTTTTCTGTGTTTCCATACAGTATCATTTTCCTTCTGCCTGAAGAATTCCTTATGTCTGCTAGCAACAACTACTCTCAGTTGTTTATATGGCAATGTCTTTATTTTGCCTTCACATTTGAAGGATATTTTCACTGGGTACAAAATTCCAGATATGCCCCTCCCCCAGCACCTTAAAGATGTCATTCCATTTTCTCTGGCTTCCAACTTATTATTCTGCCAATTTTATTTTGGATTACATTGTTTTTTTTCTCAGGCTTCCTTTAAGATTCTTTTTAGCAATTTTATTATGAAAGTATTCTTTGTATTCTTCTTTTTTGAAGTTCAGAGAACTTTTGAAACTGTGACTTGGTGGATTTCATCTGTTTTGAAAAATTCTTGTCCACTTTCCTTCAAATACTGCTTCTACCCTATTTTTTTCCACTTGTTATTTTTGAACTCCGATGTTCTATATATTAGGCCTTTTCATTGAGTTATATAAGTTTCTCATACTCTTTCTTATGTTTCTATCTTCTTTTTCCCTTCAATGCTCTAGCCTGTGTTTTCTATTCCTCAGGCTTCCAGTTCCCCAAGAGGGTATTGGCACTTCTACCACAACCTGGCCATAAGGAGGCAATTCTCTTACCATTTCCTGGTAAACGTAAGGAGAAGTCAGCAAAAACAGAACGTTCAAATAAGATCTCATAACTTAATACCTAAAATGTCCATGTTTTAATGGCAAGTCACTTACGCAAATAACCAGGAAAATCCCAGCATGAATAAACAAAGAAAATCAACAGACAACCACACTGACTTGACAGAGGTATTAGAATATTCTGACACAGATTTTAAAGCATTCATCATAAATATCCTTCCTTAGCAATTATAAACACACTTGAAACAAATGAACAAATATTCTCAACACAAATACTACATGATATAAAGAAGACCCAAATGGAAATTATAGAAATGAAAAATAACCAAAACATTTTTTTAATTGAATGGATAGGTCAACAGCAAAATGGAAGGGATAGAATAGAATAAATAATCAATGAAGCAGAAGACAGAACAATAGAAAGTGCCCAACTGAATAACAGAAGGAAAATAAGACTGGAAAAATGAATAGCGCCTCCTCGGGGACTTGTGGAACTATAACAAAAGAGCTAACATTCATGAAATCAGTTCCAGGAGAAAAGAGGACAAAGTGCTTAAAAAAAAAAAAAAAGTATATGAAGAAATAATGGCAGTTCTGGAAACCTAATGTACAACATGGTGACTATAGTTAAAAATAATGTATTATCTACTTGAAATCTACTAAGAGAGTAAACCTTAATTGCTCTTACTACACACACACAAATTAGAAGCTATAAAAAGTGAGGGATAAGTTAATTTGTTTTATTTTATGTATAGTTCACAATGTATACATCTATATCAAAACATCACATTGTACACTTTAAATATATATAATTTTTACTTGTCAAAAATAAATAAAAGTATAAAAAAAGAAATGACAGAAAACTTCCAAAATTTGTCAAAATACATATAACTAAAAATTTAAGAAACTGATCAAATCCCAAATCAGTACAACTTCTGAAAATAAAGACAAAAAAAAAAAATCAATAGCAGAGAGAGAGAGAGAGAAATGATACTTTGCCTACAGGAGAATAACAATTCATATGACATCAGATTTCTCATCAGAAACCATAGAAGCCAGAATAAAGTGGCACAATATTCTTCAAGTGCTGAAACAAAAGACTGTCAACTACAAATTTTACATACAGATAAAATACTTTTCCAGTATGAAAGAGAAATCCAGCCATTCTCAGATGAAAAACAAAAAACTAAGATAATTTTGCTAGATTTATCCTATAAGAACAACTGAAAGAGTTCTCTAAACAGAAAATGATAAAAGAAGAAATCTTGGAATATCAGGAAAAAAGAAAGAATATAAAAAGAGTAAAAATATGAAAAAATATATTACATCTTCCTTCTGCTCTTGAATACTCAAAATGTTTGACAGTGTGGCAAAAATTATAACACTGTCTTATATGATGCTAAGTGGATGCAAAGGAAATACTTAAAACAAGTATATTATAAATGGGGGAGAGGTAAGATTTCTAAACTTCACTTGAACTAGTAAAATATCAACAATAGATAAGTTATGTATTTGTAATGAAATACCTAGGGCAACCAACTAACAAAGCTATGCAAAGATATAAATTCAAAAACAATACAGACAAATCAAAATGGAATTTTAATAAATGTTGAAGCAACACACAGGAAGGCAAGGAAAAATACAAAAAAAAAAAGAACAGACAGAACAAACAAAAGACAAAAAATTAAGCACTACTATATTAATAATCACATTAAATATAGTCTAAATAAACCAATTAAAAGACAAAGATTGGCAAAGTGGATTAAAAACCATGCTGTCTACCAGAAACACAATTAAAATATAACAATATAGGTAGGTTGAGGGACGGCCGAATGGCTCAGTGGGTTAGAGCTATCTCAACAACCTGGTTCAATTCCCACATGGGATGGTGGGGTGCACCTCTTGCAACTAAAGATTGAAAACGGTGACTGGACTTGGAGCTGAGCTGCGCCCTCCACAACTAGATTGAAGGACAATGACTTGGAGCTGATGGGCCCTGGAGAAACACCCTGTTCCCCAATATTCCCCCAATAAAATTTAAAAAAACAATATAGGTAGGTTAAAAGTAAAAGGATGGAAAAGTTATATCATTTAAACATGAATCAAACAAAGCAGGTGTGGCCAGACTATTACAGTAAACTTCAACAGCAATGAAATAAACTTCAGAACAAAGGAAATCACCAGAGAGGACGACTTTACATAATTATAATAAGGTCAATTTAACACAAAGACATAGCAATCTTAAATGAGTTTTTTACCACACATAAAGAAGCAAAATATGTTGAGACTATGTTGAATGTGTGTGTGTGTGTGTGTGTGTGTGTGTGTGTGTTTAGAGAGAGAGAGAGAGAGAGAGAGAATTGAAAAGATAAAAAGACAAATCCACAATTATATTTGGAGACCTCAACACCACTGTCTCAATAATTCACAGAACAACTAGACAAAAAATCAGCAAGAATATATCATCCACCAACAGGATCTAATCAGCATTTAACTAATAGAACACACCACCCAACAACAGCAGAATACACATTATTTTCAAGCATCTATAGAATACATCATACCAACATAAACTGTATCCTGAGCCATAAAGTGAACCTCAACCAATTTAAACAATTGAAATTATACAGTGTGTTCTTTGTCTATAATGGAACATACTAGAAATCAATAAAATAGTAACAAGAAATATCCCAAAACTTAGAAACTAAACAACACACTTAAAATATTCCGTCACAAAGTCTCAAAGGAAATTATAAAATACATAGAACTAAATGAAATTGAAAACCCAGCATATCAAAATATGTAGGATAGTTAAAGCAATGCTCGAAGGAAAATTTATAGTATTAAATGTTTACATTAGAAAAGAGAAAAAGTTTCAAATCAGCAATCTCCCTGAAAAAGAAAAGTATACCCAAAGCAAGTAAAAGAAAGGAAATAAAGAGCAGGAATCAATGGAATTGAAAACAGAAAAGCAATAGAGAAAATCGATGAAATAAAAAGCTAGTTCTCTGAAAACGATCAATAAAATTGACAAATGTCTAATAAACTGACAAAGAAAGAGAAGACACGAATTACCAATATCAGGGATGAAGCAAGGAGCATCACTTCAAACGTATAGACATCAAAAGGATAACAAATGACCCAAAAGAGAACTCTCCAGGTTCAGAAGGAGTCATTAGAGAATTCTACCAAATATTTTAAAAAGAATTAACACCAATTCCACACGATCTCTTCCAGAATACGGGAAAACTCCCCAGTTCATTTTAGGAAGCTAGTATTATCCTGACACTAAAACCAGAAAAAGACAATACACAAAAAGAAAACTATGGACCAATCCCTGATGAATATGGACACAAAAATCTTCAGCAAAATACTAGTAAATAAAATCCAGCAATCTATAGAAAGGAATTATACACATAACTGTATTAGTCAGAGTTTACCAAAGAAACAGAACCAATACAACATATTGAGAGCAGCATGAGAAAAATGACTTCTCACATACAAGGGACAGACACACACACACACACACACACACACACACACACACAACACACACACACACACCATAAGACAGATTTCTCAGCAGAAACTTTGAAAGCCAGGAGTGAGTGTGATGATATATTCAAAGTACTGGAAAAAAAAAAAATACCCATCAAGAACACCATACCCAGAAAAAAACTCCTAAAATTTGCAGAAAGAAGGAAATAATATTAGAGCAGAAATAAACAAAATGAAGAATAGGAAAATATTTTTAAATGATGAAACTAAGAGTTGGTTTTTTGAAGAAGAAAAAAAAAACCTTAGCTAAACTAAGAAAAAAAGAGAGAAGATTCAAATAAATAAAATCAGAAATGAAAGAGGAGATATTACAACTGATTCCACAGAAATAAAAAGAATTACTCGAGGTTATTATGAACAAGTATGTGCTAACAACTTGGACAATCTAGAGGAAATGGAGAAATTGCTAGATACATACAACCTACCAAGGCTAAATCAAGGAGAAATAGAAAGTCTGGATATACCAATAACAAATAAGGAGACTAAAACAGTAATCAAAAAACTTCTAACATAGAAAAACCCAGGACCAGATGGCTTCAAGGGTGAATTCTATTAAACATTTAAAGAGGAAGTAATGCCAATCCATCTTTAAAATCTTCCAAAAATTAGAAGAAGAAACACTTTGAAACTCATTCTATGAGGCCAGTCTCAAACTGATACCAAAACCAGCAAAAGATGTCACAAGAAAACTACAGGCCAATATTGCTGATAAACATAGATATAAAAATCCTCAACAGAATACTAGCAAACTTAATACAACTGCAATTTAAAAAAAACACACAATTTTACATTATACATCATGACCAAGAAGAATTTATTCCTGGAATACAAGGATGGTTCAACACATGCAAATCAATCAGTGTGATACACCACATTAACAAAACGAAGGATAAAAATCTCATTGCAATAGATGCAGAAAAAGCATCTGACAAAATACAACAATCTTTCATGATAAAAATTCTCAACAAATTAGGTATAGAAGGAACTTACTTCAATACAATACAAAGCCATTTATGAAAGTCCTACAGCTAACATCACACACAATAATGAAAGCTGAAAGCTTTCCCTCAAAAATCCAGAACAAGACAGAATGCCCACTCTCGCCGCTTGTATTCAACATAATACTGGAAGTCCTAGCCAGAGCACTTAGTCAAGAAAAAGAAATAAAAGCCATCCAAATCAGAAAGGGAGAAGTAAAATTGTCTCTGTTGGCAGATAACATTATCTTATATGTAGAAAACCCTAAAGACACCACAAAAACTGTTAGAACTAATAAGCAAGTTTAATAAAATAGCAAGATGCAAAATCAACATGCGAAAACCAGTTGTGTTTCTATACACCAACAATGACCTATCTGAAAAAGAAATTAAGAAAAAAATCCATGTACAATAGCATCAAAAAGAATGAAGTACTTAGGAATAAGCTTTAAAAAAGAGGTGAAAGACTTGTATACTGAAAACTACAAAACAATGACAAAAGAAATTTTAAAAGACAAATAAATAGAAAGATATACCATGTTCATGCACTGGAATAATTAATATTGTTAAAATGTCCATACTTCCCAAAGTGATCTATATCTTCAACGAAGATCCCCAAGGCATTTTTTACTGAAACAGAAAAAGCAATCCTAAAATTCACTCAGAACCACAAAAGACCCTGAATGGCCAAAGCAATTTTGAGCAAGAATAACAAAGCTGGGGTATCACACTCGCTGATTTCAAAACATAAAGCTACGTCTCTAGATGATCTATCTCAACCAGTCCTGTGGCTTTACATGTGTATACCACTTATATACACACAACTCTTAAATTTATGTCTTTAGCCTCAACTTCTCACCTAAATTCCTGACTTATATCCAATTGCCTACCAATATCTCCTCTTGAATGCCTACTAGACATCCATACTTAACATGTCCAAACACACGATCTCCCCCTTAACATGTTCCTCTCCCCATCTTTCTTAGAGCTCCCCAATAATGGCATGGTAGTTTTAAAACATGGCTCCAGGGCCAGTCCGGTGGCTCAGGCAGTTGGAGCACCGTGCTCCTAACCCCGAAGGCTGCCGGTACGATTTCCACATGGGCCAGTGCCAGATGGCTCAGTTGGTTGCAGCGCCAGCCCTCAACCACAAGGTTGCCAGTTCTACTCCTCGACTATCGCAAGGGACGGTGGGCAGCGCCCCCTGCAACTAAGATTGAACATGGCACCTTGAGCTGAGCTGCCGCTGAGCTCCCGGATGGTTCAGTTGGTTGGAGAGCGTCCTCTCAACCACAAAGTTGCCAGTTCTACTCCTGCAAGGGATGGTGGACTGCGCCCCCTGCAACTAGCAATGGCAACTGGACCTGGAGCTGAGCTGCGCCCTCCACAACTAAGATTGAAAGGACAACAACTTGACTTGGAAAAAAGTCCTGGAAGTACACACTGTTCCCCAATAAAGTCCTGTTCCCCTTCCTCCCCACCCACCCCCCAAAAAAAAAAAGAAAATAGTCAGAAATCAACAAAGATTAAGCATGAGGAATCACAGCCAAAGACCCAGCCTGGTTGATGAGCTGCCACTGCTGGACACAGAATGCACCGCCTTCACCAGCTTGAATTTTAGGCTGTCCACACTCTTTTGTTCTTTGGTGTCTTACCTCCAGGGACGCATGTGTCACTGGCTGAGCTTAGCTGATATTCCTGAGGCCCAACTGCCAGGGGATAAGAAAAGGTTTGGGGGCTTTCATAGTAAGAAATGGAGACCGTCTCCCATAAAAACATTTCACAATGCATTTTCCAAACACAAAAGGTAGTTACAAATTCTGAGTGGCCAAGTAAAAGTTAATATCTATGATTAAGGGTTGGGTGAGGAGAGAATACGTTTTGTATGGAAAACAACAGGTTCTCAATATATATTAATATGATAGAAAGATAACTAGACACTGAATCAAAGCCTTGGATTCAAGTCCTGTTCTACCAATTACTGGAGGTATGACACTAACCAAGTCACTTAACTTCTCTGAGATTCCATGTTTTCATCTTTAAAATTGGAACAATAATATCTGCTCTGCTTATCTGTGTGAGCATATTAAGGCTATTATTTTCATCTCATTCATCTTTTAAACACTGTTGCCTAGTGTATGTAGGTGTTCCATAAATGCGTACAGACTAACAGTTATAAAAAGGATTTGTAAAGTGAAAGCCATTAATTAACTGATCTTACTAAATCCTCCACCAAGGCCAGAAAAGTGTGATATTGTCACCCAGAGCCAGCCTTAAGTAATATCAAATATGCTTCGGGATGAGATCCTTGACACTGATAATTTTTGCCTCTGACCTCTTCATAAAATATATATGGAAATGGCAGAGCAACTTATCGCCTCAGTATATAGCATAAATTTGGCTCAGAGAGCAAATTCCTTCTGTGACGTGTTTTAAGGACTTGATAATAGCTCTCAAGAACCATTCTAGCATGGGGAAGTAATATAGCTTATTTTCTACATTTCTCACCAATGAATTCAAGTTACCCTGAGAAAATAAGAACTATCTAATTACAGGATAACTAATAATAACAATCCCTTAACCAAATCCTTTAGAGGTAGATGGTTTAGAATTGAGAGTTTTTCAGATATTTTGAAAATTGTTAGTGGTAAAAATCAGAACCGCCAACGGGATCTGGACAGCACCCTAGAATCAAATACAATAAAACGTTAAAGACTGAACTAGTCTCCCATCAGTTCAGTTAAGGTTATCTCAACATATGAGATGCAAAAATCTTTTGGTTTTCAGATCTTTTTTGAATTTTAGAAATGCAGACAAGAAACAAAATTGTATTTTTCATAAATAGGGGAATAGTTTTATAGTGCTCTGACATAGAAAGTGCTCTGTTGTGTACATTTAAAGTTCTTACGAGCTTGAATATTAATATTAATCTATCTCTTAAAATCATCTACATAAAATCACTTTCTCAGTATTATTTTTTTAATATGCAATTCAGAGAATTCTGAAATTCAACCAGAGAAATCATCTATTTCAGCCTGTTCCTAATCAGCATCCTAACCAGCCGGTCCGTCAGCCTTTGCAGAATACTTCTCGGGGTGAAGGATTCACTCCTTCATATGGCGACTCACTGCACTCTTGGACAACCTTAATTATTAGAATCAAAGTCAGCTCCTCTGTCACTTTTTACCCTTTGGTCCTAACTCCTCCCTGGGAAGCAGGAAAAACTACCCTACCCCTCTGCCACATGACAGCTAGGCAAATATTTGAAGTGGCAATCACGTACCATATCATTTGCCTCTTCTCTAGGCTAAACATTTGTTCTAACTCTTCCACATAAAGCACAGTTTCTTCTTCCCTTACATCCTGAGAGCCCACGCTAATCTCTAACTTATCAATGTTTATATTAAAACAAGGTAGCTAGAGCTAGTTAAATCTCCAGCCCAGAATACCAGGAATCAGTTACCTTCCTTGTAAGCTATATACTATATTTCTATTGCTGCAGCCTGAAATTACACTAGCTTTTTTACACAAAATAATATTTTTGGATCATTTTGCATTTATGTAAGATTTATACCTCCATCTTTTCACATGCATTGTTGTCATAATCCAGGAACCTCTCTTGATTTATGTTTTTCAGCCTCAATAAAGGACTTTTATATTGGTCTTTTAAGAATTGCATCATGTTGGTTTTTATTCCAACATTCATGTTCATTTTGAATCTTGATTTCGCCTTTCAATATACTAGCTATGGCTGCTAGCTCTGGGTCACCTACAAATTTGATGAGCAGTCCTTAGCATCAGTAAGAACTTTATTAAAAAAATATTGAAGAAATACGATCAAGAGCCCTATGACAGGTCACTCGAGACTTCCCTTCAGGATGGCATCCTCAGGTGTTTCCTATCTAAGACAGCCAATGAACCACATGCACAAATAACAATACCAAACTTTAGATGACAGTGCTGAATGAGCAGCAAGAAAAACAAACGCTATACAGAGAGGAAAACAACACATCCCAGAACCATCGGACCAGGCTCTATACTTTCATAATTAATTTCAAATACAAGTTTGGCTACAATAGGACTTTTAAAAAGTGTATTTTCTTCCTGAAATGTGTATATACTGTACCTATATGTACTAGGGTTGCAACATAAAATCCATTTCCTACTATGGATCTCCCCCAGAAAGTTTACAAACACAATATTAAAGGATGAGCAGGCTTTGTAGTGGCATAGAGAAGGGGCGAAGAAGCCAAGGGAAAACGCTTACTGCTATGGACCGATAACCGCCTACAGATGTAACTCCTCCCACTCTGCTTCATTAGCCCAGCCCACCCCAACCCCCACTACTGTAAGCAACCTCAACATGCACAAATTAATACTTTAAGTGTATATTTTTAAATGATTGTTTGGTTTTCCAAGTGATTATTCACTTTTAAAATGGGTCACACACAGGGCTCATTTACAAAGCAAGTGACCCTGGTTTAATACGCTTTCACCTGATGGACACCCAATTTTTTTTCAGAATACCAAGAATACAAAATATCCGGGCTTGCTGTTATTTGCTTATATTGTGTAACAAGCCTAATGTTAAACATGACCCTTGAAATTGTCCCCACATCTTTCCAGTTAGGACACTTTGATGACATAGTAAATATCACTCTGGCTCCACTCTGAAGAAACACAGTTTGAAAAAGGATTTTGCCCCATCAAGTAATGTGTTTTTTTGCATAAAACTTAAAATCCTCTCCAAAAGAAACACCTCGGTCAAAAACTTGTAGTAAATACCCAGAAATGACATAACTCTGAAGCAATTCAGGTCTCACCAATCACATTAAATCATGACAGTTTCTGATCTTCTCTCATTGTCCTCTGTTCCTTCTGCCTTGCTTGGTATGAAAATTAATTACAGATAGGACCCCAAAACTCAGAATGCAATTTAAAACTTAAAGCAACAAATCCATTCACTGAATCAGATCATTTGGAATTAGATTTAAACAAAAGAAAATTCATGTTTTAAAAAGAGAATGCGGAAAGCTTTTTGGAATACGAAGTCAGTCATTACAAATGTATCCCATCAGACATAGTTTTTTAAAGCTGTAAGCCCCATACCTACTTGGATTCGGATTTAGGATCGCTAAAAAAGAGCCCTCGGGAAATTAACCCAATAATGATTAACGCCATTTTGATAAAAGGGGATCCGTATCAAATCAGACTTGAAGCATGGAAAGGACCTTGGAGAGCATCTACGGGGGAGGAAGCTCAAAGGCACACAGCTAGACAACAGTAGGAGTGCAGGGCTCTGCCTCCAGATCTAGAGCTTGTTTCCACCACACCCTTGACCTTGAGATTAAAGGTGGTGGACTAGACACAGCGTCTCCTAAATTAGTAATTTCTAACTTCCCCTGACCAACATCCAACCTTCCCCAAAAGAGAACAAGGGGTAAAAATAAGGTGAAACTTGGCTCATTACTTTGAGATGAGATCTGAATAATTCTTTGCTGTTTTTTTCCCCCTTTTTATACAAAAAATGTACAATCATCATCATCATTCCACTAAAATATAAGATTCATGAGAGCAGGAACCACATCTAATCTGTTCATTGTTCTATCCCCAACAACTATGTGGTAATGTATTTCTGGGTGCTTTTTGTTTGTTTTCTGTTTTTTGCTGTCTACTATTCACTCTTATTTGAAGTGACTCCCTAAAGTGGGCAGTACAAATAGAATGCAGTACCCCTCCTTCTCACCCTCTGGCAGCTAGGATCCTGGTATATGGCATAGGAAAGGCCACCCCCACTGGCTCTTGCAGAGGCAACATGAAAACCCAGGGGTAGCCTAGAAGTTACTCTTGGCAGCAGCAAGGGAGGCAACAGTGCCCACAGAAGCCTCCTAACCAGGCTCTTCCACGCTGTGACCCTGACTCTGCTTCTGGTCCTATTCTCCCTCCGTTGCTGCTTGCTTTCCAAGCTTGAATTTCTTGCATTCCCATCGCTTCTGTGAGCTACCTGATTTCCTCCATGGAAGTTCTTTTCTACTCAAGTTAAAGGCAATTCCTCTTACTTTTGACCCACAACTCTTAATAGGCACCTAGGAAGTATTCCATAAACAGTCCTTAAATGAAAAAGTAAATGAATGAAGCAACTGGCCATCATCATAATTTTCTGTACAACACTTTACAGTTTCCAAGAACTCTCCCATATTCTGATTATTGCACCTGGTTGCTGCCTCATTTATGTTCCAATATTTAAGTTACAATATTTAACATAAGAGCTGGGGAATAATGTTAAAATAAGAGCATAAAAGGAAGTAAAAACAAAAATTTCCAAAGGAAATTGAATATGCAAATAGCTTCAAAAAAGAAGTCTATAAATGAGAATTAAAACTTCAGATATGAACTGAGATTCCAGTTACACTGTGGGTTCACTATCTAGGGCACTGAGGGAACAGCATCTGTAAAGGCAAAAACTATGTCCCTTCAAAACAGAACTTTTGTTTTAATCATATGACTGTATCTCACCTTTGGTTTGTAAATTTTTTTTTAATGTTTCCACTCATCCCACCTTTACTGTAAGTGAAATCAACCATAACTCACTCCCCACCCCCACCCGGCAAAATCTCCTGCTTAGAGTATTACTGGAAAAGGGGAAGAACAAATTAATACTAATTTACATCCCAATCAAATATCATAGTTTCATAGCAGACATATAGAGAATATCATGTAAGGGATTTTCAGAAATCTTTCACAAGCCCTGATGGAACACTTTAAGGACTTTCCACATTTATTACAAGCCATGTTCGAAACATGGTGTTTCAAAGCGTGATGTTTCAGAACTACCCTAAGAAATTCCACTCTTGTTACCAATTTACGTGGATAAGGTAAAGAACTTCACATAGTGCTTTGCATTTATGTGAACACAAAGCCCCAACGCCACGTTTCCCCAATCTGATGATAGTTGGAAAGCCATTGCAAAAATCTATTAAACCATCTCAGTGCGCAGGACAGGAAAGGCCATTTTGTGTGCAGTGACCTATACGCAGCTCCACAGACTACGAAGCAAGCGATGAGTTACCAAGGTCCCTTTTGACTCCGTAGCTGATCCCTGGAGCCAGTGCTCAACTCTTTCCAGGATAAAGTCTGAAGCACACATTTCACCAACAAAGGAAGATAGTAAATGCTTAAAAGTAGTTTTGGGAAGAGAGAAAGAAAAATGAAACACTGGGGATGAGGAGCTTGAAACCTTTAATCTTTTTGTTCTACGTAGCCTACAAATTTCCTGTATCACTTGTGACTCCTATCAAACGTAGTATAAAAATAATTTCAAATTATAATGGAAAGCCACATGGATTTAATCCAACCAAAGAAAAGGACATTAAATGTATATAGCAAAGGACTACCGACACCCTGACTTCCACTGCTTTTCTGATATAGATGCAAAAATACAGCTTTCTGCACTGACCATATCAAATCCTTCTACATTCTTGTGCCAAGATGACCACAACAGCTAGCTTCTCTAGCATGTATCCTCCATGCAATGGCGTCAGCTCCTCGTCCTCAGGGCGCACAGACAGTCCCCCTCAGGACAAACACGCCTAACTCAGTTCCGGGGCAAAGAGGGGGGAAGTGGAAGCCACTGCCCTGGGGGCTCCTGGCTCCTGCCTCGAGGTCACCAGGAAGTGTCACTGCGGAGGCGGGAACTCACCGTTCGTCACAGAACACGGCTAGTCCTGCCCACGAGGAGGGTGACACGTGCGGGATGTCGGTGTCCCGGGGCCCGGTCATCCGTCGCGCAGCTGAGGGCGCTGGATAGCGTGGCCCTACGAGCCTTTGACCTTCGCCCCCGGGAGGGCTGGGAGCGGTGCGCGGCCGTTGTAAACCCAGCGCCCCGGTGCGCGGGGCCGGAAGCGCCCGCTGTCCGCCATTCAGTCTCGGGATAGCGGGTGCCAGGCCTGGGGCTCCCCCAGGGGCCGTCCCGCTGAAAGTCCCGGAAGGCCCCTCTCTCCCCACCCCTGCCCTTTGTCTTCAGTTCCCTTCATCCCTCCCCAGGAGGCGACCGCAGGCCCGAAACCGGAACCAGGCCCTTCGGCCACACGCGAGCCCTCCCGGCGCCGCGGGGCCTAGTGAGAAGACAGGAGCCTGAGTCTTGGTGGCCCGACCGCGCCGCGTGCTCGGCCGGGGCCGGGCCCAGGCGAGGGTCGAGGGCAGCCGAGGTCCGGGGCCGACTTCCCTCTCTCCTTCCGCGCCCCGCGGCCTCCCCGCCCCCTGCTCGTTCCCAGAATCAATAGTGGCCACTGATTTTTCACGACAGTTGCAGCTGTCTAATTCTTCAGTGAATAATTAAATCAGGAGCAGGCAGGCCTGCCTGAGCAGGGCCCGCGTTGGCGTCGGAGACACGGGGCTCCCCCTTCCAGATCCCATCCACCCGGGGGCCCCGCTGGCGCGAGAAGGGCGGACGGGCGCAGGCCTCGCGGTGCCGGGGCTGGGGCCGCGGCGCGAGCCCGGGCGCCACTGGGGGGTGTGCGGGAAGCGGGACCCAGGTGGAGGGAACGAGCGGGGGCTGCCCGGGGGGAAGGCGGCTGAGGGGGCCCAGCGGGGCGCTCCGCCGCTGCGCGGCTCCCAGGTCAGCACTTTCCCTCCATTTTGGTGCTGATTGCAGATCCACCCCGCTGCCCCTCAGCGCCTCGCGTGGGGCTGCGGTTTCGGTTTCGTGCGGACACCCTCCTCACACTGACTTTGCGAAGGGAGAGGAAATCCACCCTCGGGAGGCGATTTGCCTTTGAGGAAGACGGAGAGGAGCCGAGAGAAGCGCCTAGAAACGGCATTGATTTAGACATCAATCCTGGCTGGCTCTCTCCGCCTCCCGAGCCGCGGGGCCGCACAGCCCCCTCCCCGGGAAGCGGCTCGGCGCGAGCCCCGGGGCCGCCGGACTCCCCGGGGCAGGGAGGGCCGGACCAGGGCGGCACGAGGGCGCGGCCCGGCCCGGGAGCGGCTCGCAGCCTCCCGCGCGGCCACCTCGCGCCCGCGGCCTCGACGCCGGCGGGTCGGCGCACGCACCGCTTCGTCCGGGCCAACAGGTCTCCCTCCCAGGGCAGGGCGGCCGCCCGCTCGGCTCTCCCAGCCCCGGCGTAGGGCGCCCTTCTTTAGAAGCAGCCAAACCACCTGTGTCCGGCCAGGCCTGGCTCCGGAGCTGGTTCGACTGGCCCTCGGGGACCATGTCCTACTCACAAACCACGGCCCGCGTGGTTAGCAAACGGTCGCCTCTGAACCCTGCAGTCGGCCGGAGTGGCTTTTTCTTACACATTTGGAAGCAAAAAATAAAATAAAATAAAAAATCCTAAAATGTGGCATCGAAGCGATTTTCCAGAGATAAAATGCTCCCAAAATAATCTGAATATGTTCTATTACTTTTGATCGTGTTACCTTGAAAGCTCAGCTCAGATTCCCTTGGTTATTTAATATGTTTGAGAACCGATACGAGGAATCTAAAATACATCATGTGATTTTAAAAAAAAAAAAACGAAATGGTCTGATTCGCATAAATATTTAAACCCCTCGATTGGTTTTCTTGGTTTCAAATAGAAATATTATCTTTTGAAATCGGAAGTAATATTTCTCTCGTTTAAAATCTGACCAACTCTTTAAAAATACATGCTTTTTAGAAATTCCATGGTAGCTAGACAATTGAAATTCTACAAAAAGATTTTTAAACTCTCCTATTTTCCTAGAGAGGGGAAGTCATGGGTATTTGTATTAACGCCTAAACAACATTGAATCCTCAATCAAAAATGGTTGTGTCCAGAGCAAATAAATGATCATATTAAGAAGGTGATAAATAAAAAAGCGACGCCGTGCTTACTGTCTCAGAGCAACTTGAAAACAGCTCCACTTTCAGAGTTAAATTTGTCCTTTTTACTGCAACTTTTGCCTTCCCTTTGAAAGAACAACAAAAAAGATTTCACGCACAACTTGACCTGAACAAAAGGACCTCACGCCAGTTTTTCTTTTGTGGGGTGACAACTGGAGGAGAGGAAAACTTTATTTTAAGCATGCTTGCATTGTACTTTTGGAAATCCACTGTGAAATGAAAGTGCGACCACAGACCCCCACCTCTTAAAACAGAATGTACAGGGCTTTGGGGGAGAGAAGTTCTAGAACAGGAACTGAAAGCCAAGGAGAGAAAATTCACCATCGTTCTCGGGCTAACAAGTTGCTTTCTTAAAGTGCCACGTGATTTTAGAGAAAAAGCTGTTAGGAGAGCTGTGCTGCCGGCTCCCTGACCCCACCCAAAAGAAGCCCTGGAACGTTCGCAGGTTCGAATCTTCAAATTCCCCCTTCATTTTTTGAATTTCACTTTCCCGGAACGAGTCAAATTATGTCTCCCACCTGATTCCGCAGTGACAGCAGACTCGAAAATAGAACCGGAAGAGGGGGGCGCAGAGAAGATTCTGTGGTGGGCCCCAAATGAGCGGCTGCAGTCCCGACACCCAGCCTCCGCGACAGTTACCTCCCGTCGGGATCATAGGCCTGGGCACCCACTCCCGCCCAAACTCCTCCCGCACGGGGGCCGGGGATCCCAGAGAGGACAGGGGGGGGAGAAGGACAGAGGGCTGTGTGTGTGTGTGTGTGTGTGTGTGTGTGTGTGTCCCTGAGGACACAAAACTCTAACAGTCGCGTATCTATAGGAGTGGAAGTGGGTGCTCCAGGTCGGCCTTCCGTAGTCCCCGGCTTTCTTTAAAACTAGGCGGGTGGGCCCGCCGGCAGGTTGGCTCCGCGGTGCTCAGTGTTCCGGCCGCCGCTGCTGTCCAGACTCGCCGTCCCAGGAGCAGGTGCCAACGCTCTTTGGGATGGAGACTCCTCCTTCCCCCCAACCCGCCCCCCCAAAACGGACTACTGAGGCTGTGATAGGTTTTGCCCCAGCGCAGCCACCCCGCTGGGGTCGCCCCGCAGCCCTACTTCCCACTTTCGAATCCAAGAACTGGGCTTGGGGCACCGAGAGTGCGCTCCCCCAGCCGGCAAGGTTTCCGTACCTTCATTTTTCTTTCCTTAAGAGGCCAGCTGAGGGTGGGAAGAACACTAATAAACTCCAACTCTCCCTCCTCCCACCCCGACCCCGGCGCAAAGTGTCCTTTGTCAACCAAAAAGTTAAGGGCAGCCAGTCCCCTGCCAGCTCTGCCAACTAACCTGTCATTTTCGATTTTAACAACATCCACACGTTGGACGAAAAGGACCTTTTTGGCCTCAGCACCTGGAAAAGTTTTTTAACTTTCCTAGATTCAACTGGAATCTTAAAAGTGTCATTGAATTTCTGAGCTGAGAGGCCGAAAGGAGTTCGTGGGACCTGGCTTCGGTTTTAGTTTTCTTCTTCCTGTGCTCGACCAGCCCGAGCTTTCAGGCCGAGGAAAATTGAAGCTAATGGAGATATCAAACAGAGACAATTCCAGGGGCTCCTTTTCCGCCACAAGCACCCACCGTTCATCTACAAGTGTAATCACAGAGACTTACGGTGTCATCACCACCAAGAGCTCGGAGACAAGGGAAAGAAAATTCTGCACGGTTAAAAGGAACCCTCTATTATTACTTGTGTGCAGCAACATAAGAATTCCCCCCCCCTTCAAATTCCCCCACAATATTAAAACAGCATTTGTTGTCCAATTCATACAAACGCTTGAGGCCTTTCTGGAAAACCATTACCATTCAATGGCTAGAAAATTGCTCTCCTTCCTTGAAAAAAAAAAAAAAAAAAAAAAAGGCAGCCACAGCAGCAGCTACAACAGACAACAAAAACTTTCTCCTGCATAATCCTCGCTCATGGAATGACAAAGAAATGATATTGACTTACCCCTGAACGGATGATGTGTTTGATAAGGGGGGCACTTTTTTGAAGATTTCTGTTCGGGAGCTGCACAGACAGCTGCAATTCATGGGCGACGCTGATTGCCAGAAACGCTATAGATTGGCATGGGGTCTGCAGCTCACGGATCCTGATCAATACCCCTACACTCACACGCCAGATGGTTTGGGGAAGGACAAAAATAAAATAGTCCAAATCAACCCACCATTATGTCTTTTTGTATTGCTCTGATAAACCTAGTTGTAGCACAAATGTGTTCGGCCCAACACAAAACGTTCTTCAGGTTTTGAACCTTTGGGTGGAAATAAGCAACCCTCCTCTTCCTGGGATTTGGGCTGTGGTTATTGTTGTTTGGTTAAAAAAAAAAAAAAAAAAAGCTATTGGGCCCCTTATCCCAACAGGCTGGGTTTACTTGTGGTCTGTTTATTTTTTGCGTGTGAATAATTTATAGGGTCTCTGTTTTAATTGAATGTCCGCATCTCTCTCCCGCTCAGAGCCTAAAAAACAACTTAATGTGAAAACACATCTGAAAAGCTCTGACACTAAAAATTTTCCAATCTTTTCCTGCAATTCCTAACTCAAGTTCAGATTTTTTTCCTTTACAGTACAATAGCTTACATTTATCGTCTAAGCTGCATTTTATTTACAAGCTTCTTTTGACTCACTTAAGTGTCTGATCTTAAAGAAAATCAGACCTGTGGATGTGGCATGCTAAGAAATGGATATCTTGCTCCTGATATAATGGCTGGTGTAACTGTTTGTCCACATTCTAATAGCCATGAACTAGCACTCCTGAATACCACATTTCTAAACAGTCTACTTATGAATCAAATGCTGAGGGGAGGGGAGAACAGGAGTGAAACTTCAAATTAAAAGAAAAAATTCTGAGTCGCAGAGCTTGTGAAGGTTAGATTATGTGTGCTAAACAAGGGGCAGTTAGAAAGCAACTCTTCCTTTTTATTTTCTTAAAGAACTAGAGACATAAACATCAAAGAGATTTCAAAACACATGTGAAAATCATATTAGTAATGACATTCTTAAAATTATCTTCAACTAGAAAATATTTTTTTCTCTTTAGAAAGAAAGCGAAAGCACATGCAAACCTAATTCAGTAAAAATTGGGATGCTGACAAAACAAGCATATTAATTTTCCTTTTAAGAGGGTTTTGGGTTGAAATATATAACCTCAAACCACCATCAGAAAAAGTGTGAAAAATCTGCTTTAATCTAGCCCAATAAAATTATACACAAAGAAGCCAATACTATTTCATGATTTCCCTGAGATCGCCAATATTGATCGAGGGAAAAGGGGAGGGAGGGTGGGAGAGAGGGGGGAGGGAGGGAGGGAGCTAGGCAGCGAGAATATGCAACTCACCTTTCAACTCCCCAGCACGTGACTGCTCCCAGGCACACCGAAATGCAATTCCCAGAAGCAGATTTATATCAGTAGCCTGGTAAATAAGTTTATCATTTTGAAGAATTATTTAAATGGCAATTTATGTATTTAGGTTTCTGTATAGAGGCAATGCCTGTCCATGTCCCAGCCTTGGGTCACTGGCCATTCCTCAAGCCTGAAGCCAGGGCAGAATGGGCTGCCTTCAGCACTGGGGCACACCAGACAAACTCCCTCCTTAGCTCTGCCTTCTGCTGCCCTATTTCAGTCTCTGAGTACTCCTGGACCAACAGAAGGTTGCACTCTTGTTAACTTTTGTTCAATTTGGTGTTTATTTCAAACATTAACTGTTTCAAATTATCCCAAGTGCCTAGCCGCCATATATAAGGTGGGGAGTGGAAAGAGAGACAGTCGGAGAGGGTGAAGGGGAGAAGAAAAGCAGAGAAACAGAAAACTGAATTATTTTGACTGTCTAGTGTTGTAACATTAAAATGTGAGCATCCAGAAAAGTATGTCTAGCAATGCAGGGGATCGTCCACTTTCTTACCCAGGCTTTGATATCACAGAGAAGCAGCTATTTGAAAGAATAATCAGCAAGGAATTCTTCAGAGCTCCATAGTTGACCTATGAATAACCTCACTGTACATACACTTCATGTGACAGGATGGTGTGGGAGGGGGTGATTTTTTGGGTGGGAGGGGGCTCTGTAGCTAGAAGAGAGCTGGGCAGCCATTAAAAGGTCAGAGACTAAGAACTATTTTCCAAACCTTTCTCCAGCACCATGAAGGCACATACAGTATTACAGGCTGTGTCCTTGTTTTCTTATCAAGTTTTCTCTAACAGCTGGAAGTGGTTGGAGGGGCTGTCTTAAGGAGACCCCCCGCTCTTCTTCTGACAGCTGATCAAAAGAAAATAGGTCACGCTTCTCAAACTTATGTCCACCCTGTCCTTAATTACTGTCTCTTTAAACAAAGGCAACATCTGCGCAACCTCAGCTCGCTTGAATCTTCGGAGGCAAACAGAGCGCAACCTGCTTTGAAAGAATCTGTTACTTTGAAGGCTTTCAACGTCGGGTGACTATCTATCTTGAGCCACCTCTCCTGGCCGTAGAAATGCCCACTTCACTGTACCCTGCTCCACTCCCAGTCCCTGACCCGGGCTTACTAAACAACGGAAATTCTAGGTAAAAGGTGTACTTTTCACAGTTGCGGTTTGTGAGCGTTCTAGAACTCGCCAGGGCTTTGGTCTTTTCAGAAATAAGGTTAGTGTATACAGATATTGGCCAAGGCTTCCTGGCATCTACTCAGAGCCGTAACCGGGGCTTTCCTCTCCTGGGAGTCGAGAGAAGCGCGGTGTGTGTGTGTGTGTGTGTGTGTGTGTGTGTGTGTGTGTGTGTAAAGATACGCGGGTGTCGTCCCAGACGGTTTACATACTCCTTGCCCCAGTTTGCTCCCTATAAGTAACGGCAACAATCCTGCCGCACCTCTCCCACCGCCCCCCCCCCCAATACCACCACCGCCACTTCTTTCCAAATCTCTAATGTGGCAAGCATTTGGTCACCTTGAAACCGCAGCTTCTAGAGTTCTAGGTTTGTTTTGCAATCTAGTAGGGTCCTTCTGAAGCCTCATAACTGGGAGATTTATGGGCTCGCCGGGTAATTAAATGATGTTATTGTGTTAACTTTGCAAGCATTACCGCGGCCCGCGCCTCCCGTGGGCTTGCGTC
This sequence comes from Rhinolophus sinicus, assembly GCF_036562045.2. Lineage (NCBI taxonomy): Eukaryota > Metazoa > Chordata > Mammalia > Chiroptera > Rhinolophidae > Rhinolophus > Rhinolophus sinicus. The sequence continues at coordinate 13,818,517 of NC_133758.1, read as the reverse complement.
CGCTGGCCGCAGCTCGCAAGCGGCGAGGGCGCTGGAGTTCCTCTCGCCCGGTAGGTTACGCACGCCACCGTCTCCGAAATTTACCCTGTATTAGAATACATTAGCGCCTGCATTTTAAAAGGCTAAGCACTGGCTCCCAGCTAGGGACGCTTAGGAAGTGGCTTACTAGGAGACGTGTGTTTTTTACACCAGCTCAAAGCGGAGTCTCTTCCTCCCGGCTTCCTAGCCTGGAGAAAAGCTTTGGGGTGAGGCGAAGTGAACTGAAGCAATGCCATTTTCCTCAGAACGCAGCTTCTCAAAAGGGACACAGCGCATCTTTAACATAATTTCTGTCCCTCACTCACAGTCTCGTCTCTCTCACCCACTACCCCTTCTTCCCCTCCCTCCCTCCCTCTCCTTGACGTTTGATTCCAGTGCCAGAGGAAAAAAAAGACACAGAGCCGTCAGCCAAACATGAAACGGGCAGCCCCGCCCCCTCCTAAGCCATTGGCAGTTCCGTGAAGGAGGCCCGCCTCCCGGGCCTGCCGCGTCCTCGGAGTGGCTGTTTGCGGCGCTCATCGGGCGCTGCCCCGCCCCGGGTCCGGGAGGGTAGGTTGGCTGCCCCGGCCAGCGGCAGAGCCCTTCTGGACAGCTCCCGCTCACCCAAACAGAAGACGTCGGCGCCGGAGCGGGCTGGGACATGGCGAGGCAGCGCGCCGGCCCGAGCGGCGGGGCTCGGTGATTCCCTCCCTCCCTCCCCTCCCACTCTCCTCTCCCGCACGCACGCCCCGTTCGCCCCCACCCCGCCCCCACCCCGGGCGCGCCCGCCCGCCCGCAGCCCGGGGCGCACACCCGCACGCACGCTCCCCCTCCACACACTCACGCACTCCCGCGCCCTCCCAGATCCCGCGTCCGAGCTCCGCCACGCGCGCCTTGCCAGCCCGCCGGCCGCCCCCGCCGCCCCCGCCACCCCCGTGCCCCGATGGACTGAATGAAGGCTGCCTACACCGCCTATCGATGCCTCACCAAAGAACTAGAAGGCTGCGCCATGAACCCGGAGCTGACAATGGAAAGTCTGGGCACTTTGCACGGGCCGGCCGGCGGCGGCAGCGGCGGGGGCGGCGGCGGGGGCGGTGGGGGCGGCGGCGCGGGCCCGGGCCATGAGCAGGAGCTGCTGGCCAGCCCCAGCCCCCACCACGCGGGCCGCAGTGCTGCTGGCTCGCTGCGGGGCCCGCCGCCGCCACCGCCAGCAGCGCACCAGGAGCTGGGCACGGCGGCAGCGGCAGCAGCGGCGGCGTCGCGCTCGGCCATGGTCACTAGCATGGCCTCGATCCTGGACGGCGGCGACTACCGGCCGGAGCTCTCCATCCCGCTCCATCACGCTATGAGCATGTCCTGCGACTCGTCCCCGCCTGGCATGGGCATGAGCAACACCTACACTACGCTGACGCCTCTCCAGCCGCTGCCGCCCATCTCCACCGTATCGGACAAGTTCCACCATCCGCATCCGCACCACCACCCGCACCACCACCACCACCACCACCACCAGCGCCTGTCGGGCAACGTCAGCGGCAGCTTCACCCTCATGCGCGACGAGCGCGGGCTCCCGGCCATGAACAACCTCTACAGCCCCTACAAGGAGATGCCTGGCATGAGCCAGAGCCTGTCCCCGCTGGCTGCCACGCCGCTGGGCAACGGGCTGGGCGGCCTCCACAACGCGCAGCAGAGCCTGCCCAACTACGGGCCGCCGGGCCACGACAAAATGCTCAGCCCGAACTTCGACGCGCACCACACTGCCATGCTGACCCGCGGTGAGCAGCACCTGTCCCGCGGCCTGGGCACCCCGCCCGCGGCCATGATGTCGCACCTCAACGGCCTGCACCACCCGGGCCACGCTCAGTCCCACGGGCCGGTGCTGGCGCCCAGCCGCGAGCGGCCACCCTCATCCTCGTCGGGCTCGCAGGTGGCCACATCCGGCCAGCTGGAGGAGATCAACACCAAAGAGGTGGCCCAGCGCATCACCGCGGAGCTGAAGCGCTATAGCATCCCGCAGGCGATCTTCGCGCAGAGGGTGCTGTGCCGGTCTCAGGGGACTCTCTCCGACCTGCTCCGGAATCCAAAACCGTGGAGTAAACTCAAATCTGGCAGGGAGACCTTCCGCAGGATGTGGAAGTGGTTGCAGGAGCCGGAGTTCCAGCGCATGTCCGCCTTACGCCTGGCAGGTAAGCCCAGGGGGTTGCCTGGAGCCAGGCAGGTGGGGAGAGGTTTCCCGCATGCTTGTGGCCCCAGGTCAGCGCGCCTAGCACTTCTTTCGGTTCCCTCCTGCTTTCCCCTGCACACTTCCCATTTCCTCGCGACTGTATTTCTCCTTGCATTTCATTTCTCTCCTCCTCCTCGCCCTTTTCCTTACTTCTCTCTCTCCTTGTCTACCCGCTTTCATTGACCTACATACACCCTTCTCCAACACACACACATATGTCATGCGCCCACCCCTCAATGTGCCAAGTTTGCCCTCTCTTTCCCAAGCGGGATAGGGGTGCCCGGTGTCCGCTAGGAGCCCTCTTTTTCCAGAACTCACAGAGACCAGGAATTGCGCTTATTCAAAATCCTGTGCGCTTGAACTCTTGCTTAGACAATACATTTCAGTTTTCCAGGCTGCCTAGTCTCTCTATGTGGAGGCAGTTGAGGAGCTTTCCTCTTCTTAAGGGGGTGGGGGGAATCTCTGTTCTCCGTCTACCCACCATATCAGGCAAACTTCTTTGGTCACTGGCAAGAGTCACAGCCCTGCCCGCGCCGGGAACGGTGGCCAGATGATAGCAGCGCTTCCAAGCCCTTCTCCGGCCTTGGCGTTGGCGGGGGGTACTTTCTGACCATAAGAGCCGGGTTAGGCCGGCTCCCGTGTCACTGCCCACCGCGAGGGGAGGGTGTAAGGACGAAGGTTGGGACTGCCACATTTACCTCTGGGAGAATGGGGGGAAAGAAACTAAGAATGCAGAGTACCGTTCCTCACTCGCCAGCCACCCTTGCTCCTCTCCGAGCGTTTGCTGATATTTGCCGAGGACTGGCTGGGCTCAGAGAGAAGCTAGGAGCTCGCGGGAAGAAACGCTGAGAAATTAAGATGCAGGTTTGTTAATGCATCTTGGCCGCGGGCTACAGGCTCCGCCTTTGCATTAAGCGGACGTTGATTGTGCGCGTAGCGCGGCAGCGGGGAGGGCTGGCAGCCTGCGGGAGGGGACGAGTGGACGCGCCGCGCCGGGTACATTGTTCTGGAGCCGGCTTGGCTCTTTGTGCCTCCTCTAGCGGCCAAGCCGCGAGGTACAGCCCTCTATTGTTCTAGAAGTACAGACACCTCCTGTGTGGGCGGCGGGAGCGATAGAGAAAAACGCAGCAGTGGCTGTGACTGGTACGTAGCTGCGCGCTTTTGTGCGCACAGACCCAGCGTGGTGCGCGTGGTAATTGCGCTGCCCCGAGGACCGAGCCGCTGGCCCAGAGAGGCAAAGTGTTCAGGTACTCCACTGGGGAGGACACACAGTACCCTACTGCATACGGGGTTGGGCAGCTTCTCTAGGACTGGAGCCATCTCTCGGGATCCGCGGGACATCTGGGAGACAAGTCGTGGTGGCAGTGATTTACTTAGGCACGGGTAGTGGGACGCGCGCGATTCGGAGGCGGCTGCACACAACGCGCTTCCGGAGCGGGGAGCTCAGGCTTCCTCTCACGCGCCCCGGGGCTTTCCTCGTACCGCTGAGCCAGGCTTATGGTGTGCACTCAGCCGACGCCGGACAGGTCTGGGATGTGTGACAAGCCGCGTGTTCACCTAGGCTCCAAGAGGGCGCGTTTCCGCTCTGACCACCTCAGCCTTTGCCCTCTATTGCAGTGTTGATCTGAGAAGGTAAAGAAAACTAGCTTTCCCCCAAAGAGCTTCTCAACATCGGTGGACTCCAAGTACTTTTGCTTGGATTTAGAAATCTACTTTATGTTTCTCCTTTAGCTTACTCTTAATCCTCGCCTACATTTTTCTCTGATTTACTGTTGGTTCCTAGAAAAGATTAAACCGTGAATAGAGAGAGCAGCGGTGAGCAATAGCTGGAGGCGTACTGGCAGTTCTGAACAGTGTGGTACCCCTTTGTCTTAGCTCCCTCCACCCCACTTCCCTCTCCGCCAGCGCTAGCGTAGCGTGTGCTGGCTTCCTGGGCACAGGCGGCCAGAAGGCACTTGGCAGCTGGTCTTTGGGGGGTACAGTTAAAAGCAGGATGACAGCTATTCTACTCCAGCCCATCTCAGAGCGCTGCCGCCCCCTCACGCCTGTCGCGCAAAGGACAGAGATTTAAAAAAAAAAGAAAACTGCCTTGCTGTCTGTGTAACTGAAAGTGGTGTTAGTGTGTCTCAGCTTTTACAACGGCCCCAAGCATCGCTCGGGTGAGGGATTGTATGGCATCCCCGGGGGTCCCCAGTCCCACCCTCCACCCCGGGAGGGTCCTGGACAGACTCCTCCCTGAGGGTCGGGCCTGGGGGAGTGGGTGGGTGGGGGGACTTTCGGAGGAAGAGCTCTGAAACCACCTCCTCAGAAGACTGAAAGCCTCCTTTAGCGCATGGGAAATTCCTGCTGAGGACCTCGCTTTGCTCAAGCATTCAAACGTGTGTCTGTTTTATTACCCCAAGTTGAAAAGGGACAAGAGCTTTAGCCTTTTTATCTGGCCATTTTATCAGCAACTACAAGTGTGTGGAGTGGTTATTATTACATAGAAGGCTTTTCAGTGTGGGGTCAGTAGATCAGTCTCTTCAGACACTGCCGCGGAAGCTGGGACTGGTAAGTAGGTATTATGTGCTCAGGAGCACTAGGGAACAGGAGCAAGTGGAGAAGAAAAGCGGAGGCCTTCTCTGCCAGGAGTATCGATCGGAATCCCCGCCGGGACGCCGCCGAGGGCCCACACCGTTTGGCTCCCGGGGTTAAACAAGCCCAGTGGCTCCACAGGGCAGCTGCACACCTCGGGTCAGACGGTACACACACACCTCGCCCAGATCAGGCCTCTTTCTATCCTGTCTATCTATCTGTCTCTCTTCAGTTTCTTTTTCTTTCTCATTTTGGACTCCTCTGGGTCTTGCCAGAGGCCCAAACAGACAGGGGTTTGAATGACCTGAGAATTAAGATGTCTGATTTGGGCCAGTGCCGGCACACGTCACCCTTAAGTGAAGTACACCCCTTCGCAACAGAACCAGGTCCTTCTTCCCCCACCTTGCCCTCCTCCTCGGTGTATCCACAGCCTAAGGGAGAAGGCGTTGGAGAAACCCGGATTGCCCAGCACTGGAATTCAGAAAAATGGACTCCAAGTACACGGTTTCGTTCGGAAAGGGTGGTGAGGGCAGCAAGTGGCTGCAACCGCGCCCATTCGGGCGTCTTCAGCCGTTTCCAAAGGCGCGCTCCCGCGGGGCAGTTTTTAGTAACTGGGCAAGGGGCTGCGAGGACAAACTCCCGCGGGTTCGAGAACCAACACTCTCGGGCTTCGAGCCCAAGAAGCCTCTGAACCAAACTGAACCAAACACAAACACTAACAAAAAAGGGAGAGAACCCAGGCAAGAACTTGGATTGGCGCCCCTCAGAGGAAAATCAAAGCCTCAGTGACGGGCGTGTTCTCCTCCACCGCCCAGAAGACAGAGCCGAGCCCCCGACGACATGCCCTGTAACCCGGGCTCCTGGGGTCGTCTGCTCCGCGGAACTTGCCTTCAGTCCCTGCGGCGGACAGACGCAAGGCCTTCTTCAGGCACCAACTCCCAGCGGTCAATCTGAAGCCAACTGAGTGCAGGCAGCGGAGGGCCCTTAACCAACCCGCCAAGATGACACCAGGGCCACCTGACACCCGCAACGGTGGAGCAGGGCAGGGCAGTGCTTAGCGGCTCCTGCCGGGGGCTCCACTGTGTGCGTGTCTCCTTAGGGCGCGGCGACGTATTAAGCTACGCAGGCCGACCCGCACCTCCTAAACCAAGGGCGGGGGCACCTCCTTCGCAGAGCACCCCCACTTCACCGTCCCTCCCGCTAGTCCGCCTCCCAGCCCAGCTCAGCCCGGCTACCCCGGAAGTTTAGTTCCGAATCCGAGCCTGAGAGGCCGCACGCGACCCACGTTGATACGGAACACACGGTATTTTCGGCTGCTGGCTGGTCAGATTAATAATTGAAAAGCTCGCTTCTGTCCTTGCTTGGTCAAGCCCCTGGTGCCTCGAGAACACCTTCCTCATGCTCATTAGGGTGGACGCGAGGCCGGACGCGAGCGAAGGTAGTGAAGCCCCGCGCTAGAAGTAGCCCCGGTCTCATCGCGCCCTCGACACAAGAGGCTGCGCATTTATTTTTGTTGCAGCCTTTCCACTGTGTGGTTATGTCACTTTCTCAGACAAATGTGTATATGGAGGGAGATCGATGCTGATAATGTTTAGAAGATTAAAAGAGCATTAATGCTGGCAACAATAACGTAAACCTGTGGACCCAGATTTCATTGATCTGGAACCTGATCCGGCGCGTTTCCAGTAAGCCCGACGGTGCGCTCTTCCCAGCAGAGCGCTCGCCAGCGCCCCGGCTCCCTCGCGCTCCGCGGAGCCGCTCCCCAGCCGCGGGCGGGTCCTCGCATCTGGCCGCAGCTCCTCCCCCGCGCGGGCCCCAGCCCTCCCCCTTCCTCACCGAGGCTTTCTCTCACCGTTGAGGGGTTGCCTGCCATCTTCCCGAGCCCCCCAGCGCACACACACCGTTTTCTGCGCTCCTGGCCGCGGGCTCTGCGGGTGAGAAGACGTTGCGCGGGCCGGGTACCCGCATCCTCCCAGCTTTCTTGTCCTTGAGGAACCGTCGCCCCCGGGCCCTCACGGCCCACAGCTGGTCCAGCAGAGTCCGGGGCAACTTCTTTCCTCCCTCGAAACCAGGAAATTGAGTCGTCCTCTCGATATGCGGGGACGACCAAGCCCAACTTTGGAAATGACGTCTCTAAAGCTGCCTGCTAACCGCGCAGTTTCTTGAGGGCTTCCTGAGCCTTGGATCCCCTCCTATCCCTCCATGTTCTCATTAAAAGAGAAGTATCATCCGCATTAAATGTTCCCATTCGCAAACTTTCGGCAAAGTTGCATTAGTTGGGCAATTAAATGCGGCCCCAATGACAAAATCCTGGGCTTCCTCCCTGAGAATTGCCTGCTGTGTTCCGGGATAATTGGGCCAACCAGGGAAAAAGCTTGTTTCCTACCCCGGCTGGAAGTAAGAAACCAGACTGGGGAACCCACCACCACCACCTCCCCTCCCACCAGCTGAAGAGAACCCCCCCCTCCGAAAACGGCGTGTCAGACCTAGCAGGGTAGGGAGGTTTTCCCTGAGTCACCTGCACTGACTGGAAAAGAAAGAACTTTTAAGCATTTCCTGTCTGTCCGTGGGAAAGACCTCCAACATCCTGCCAATCGCTCCCCTTGACAAATGGTGGCTTATTCTTCCAGAAGGAACACTAAGGTGAATGTGACCAGAAAGAAAGAGCTGGGACGGTAGTGAAGGTGAGATAAGAGCTGCATTGTTCTGTTTTTCCTGTCTTTAATTATAACTCCTCCAATTGGAGAAGTTAAGCTTTTCCTTCCAGAGAAGTTCTCAATCTGGAAGGAAAGGAATATTTTCCTTGCTTCTCCAAGAACGACATGAGAAAAAGGAAGAAGGAAAGAGTGGGTGTGTGTGTGGGGGGGGATTTTGTATCGTTCTGCTTTGAGGTGTAAAGGGTTATCTGGTTTTGTTTTTTTTCTGTCCTCCCTAGATTGGGGTCATCTTCCCACCTTAAAGAAGGGAGCTTCGATATAGCTCCTTGGTTCCTAGTTGGAACTGCCCTTACCCCACTCCTGAAAACTGCAGTGAACTAGGTCAGGTGACCAGTGGTTACATGTAGGAACTAAGGAGGGTGAGGGCTGCGGGTGGTTTCCTTCTGGTTAGGAAGACAACTGGCGCCTCTCCACATGCCCCACACGAAGTGCCTCAGCGTTCTGGGGGGGGAGGGGTGAGTGGACTTTTGGAGGGTAGGGTCTTTGATTCCCCTTTATCTCCGTCTTAGAATCCCAAAACGGTGGGATTCCTGGTGAATGGTGAGGGTAGACCAGAAGGGAAAGTGATTCCCCCAGATTCTCTGTTGTCTCCAAGAGGAAAGTTGCCCCACTGCCCTCTTGAGTCAGGCCTTCCCAGAGACAACAGGACGCTGGGTGGCTTCACCTTCCAGAGCTCCAGGCCTGAACCCGGAGAGAGCAAGTCTCCTTCCCCTGCTGTCTTCAACCCAAAACTTCATTTTTTGGGCCACCACTTGGTTTTCTAGCAGTTAGAACCTTTTTCTAAAAGAAGGTCAGAGGAAGGGTGTTGAAGAATCCCCAAGAAGAAAGTGGTAGGCCCCACCATGCTGTGGCTGGTGACTGGCGTTGGCAGACAGTGTCTTTAGGAAAAGTGGTATCACTAGTGGGATCCCTGGAGAAATGGAAGCCTCAAAGGAGAAGCAGAGAGATTTCGTTTCTGGGCTCCTGCCAAAGGAAGGGAAATGAGGAGAGAATAAATAGAAATATTTGCCTGGATAAAGGGCCCTGGGGAAAAGGGTGACTATTGAGGCCTCCTGATTACACTTCATCAGAGACCCTCTGGATCATGTTCTCCCCGACCTCTCAGAGACCCTTGTATTTCCTGACCTGGGGAAAGTCGCTTCATCCAGGGGGATGCTTCTCTTGGTGGGGAGAGACCATTATGAGGAAGCCCAATGGCGGCATTTAAACTATCAGATGCAGAGCCTGCTCAAGATGGGCTAGGGACTCATCAGCACCCCTTACCACCCAGTCTGTCCCCCTAACCCACTTCAGTGCCTTTGGGAAAGGCTTTTTCATTTCCATGTCTCACTCAAGACAAACAGTCTGAAAAATATGCATAGGTTTCTGTAGGGCCAGGGAGGGAGGGAAGTCGATTGGGTAACTCAGCCCATCTGATGCCTGGCAAGGTGCAGACAGGCAAGGCAAAGAGGCAGGCTGCAGCTGTGCAGACAAAGGTAGTCTCACTTGAGCAGGATTCTTAGAAGCTGTGGACATTTGTTGTGAAAAACTGTCCCACACAAATTGTCCCAGAGGGAAGGGAGGCTCTGCATTCCACCTTGGCGCCTCTCTCGCCATTTGAAGATCCATTACTCTTCTGTAGAAAGCAGACTTTGTTTGGGTTGGAAGCACACCTCCAACGTAATTTAATCAGCATTGGACTTTGGCTCGTGTAATCAAATATACATATACTTTCTCCTGCAGGAAGAAAAATAATTTCTCTGTAACTGGTATTGACTTGAAGTCATGTAATCTCTGGAAAGCATCACATTTTTAAAGGGAAAGGTAAAATTAAGGGGGGGAAATCCATAGTTTTAGTGGTTTGCTTTATCATTGCTAAGAGAGCCAGTTACCGCCTAAGAAAGGGCATTCTAGATCGCAAATACTCGTGCCGCTCCAATTGAAGATATTTCACTTCAGCTTCCTCTGTGTCGTCAGCCTCCCAAATCTATTTTGGCAGGAAACAAGGTTGGCTAGCTCACCAGATCCCAGGAATTTGGACTTTATATTTACACTGGGTGGAGACGTCCTTGGAGGAACCTGTTTCTTCCATTTTTCTACCCTCTTTGGAGAGGCTACAGGCGCAGCATCAGAATCCCCATGGGCAGCAAGCCCCTTCATTAAGGGTGATTGGTAGCCATTGCCAGCTCACTCGGCACTCCATCCCCAGGGCTTTCAGGATGGAGCTCTGCCCTAAGGTATCCTCTTGGAGAAAGCTTGGACTCCCCACTCCCAGGGCGAGGCTCTGGGCTTTACCCAAGTTGAGTCTGTTAGGGAATCTGTTGTAAACACAGATCCATTGATTTGCATTTGTCAGAGAGTAAAGTTAAACCAGTGAAAAGAGAAGCCCTTACCCTTTTATGCAGGGCCAGGGAAACCTTTCATATTGATCCTATTGATCCAACCTTTCCCTTTAAGGAAACCACATAGTTAAAGACCCTCGTTCAATAGATTTACCCTTCGCGCTTGTGATATTCCTTTAAGTGTTCTCATCTAGGATAGCTGGGCATTAAGCCCACACTCCAAACCAAACAAAAATGAAAAGGGGGTAGGAGGGGAGGGGTCAGGAGGCACAATTGTGGGAAGTGAAATTGAATCAAACTGAAATGTGTAATGACTAGATTGGGGATGTTTTTCTCATTCTTCTAAGGTGACATGCAGGGATAAGAACAAAATGGATGCATTTAGTCTCTCTCTCTCTCTCTCTCTCTCTCTCTCTCTCTCTCTCTCCCCCCCCCCATTCTCTTCCTCTCTCTCTTTTTTCCACCAAAGAAAATCTCTTTATATGCTAGAGTAGCAACATCTCAGGAATATCATTTTCTACTGCAAAATTATTTCAATCAAGCCACTAGCTTGGTTCATTTAAGCTGATTCACTTCAAAGCAGTAATACTTCCATAAACATTATTTTGATTCATTTGTTGCAAATAAGGAACAGAATTGTCCTCTCAAAATCCAATATTTTGGCCTCTGTGTATGAACATGGACACTGAGGTCACTTCAGAAAAGATGGGGTTTGGAGTTGTGTGTTCTGATGGAAGTAGGTAGAAACTAGACCAAGTGTAAGTTACAACTTTGCTCACAGAGCAGCGTAGATGGAATAGGAATTGCTAAATATTGCTCAGTAACTCTCATGTGTGCAGATATGAAAATGAAAGTCCCCTTTGTTTCCAAAACCGTTGGCATGATCAATTTCGTTTCTTCCTTGATCCTTTTTGTTCTGTAAATAATACCCATTTGTGATTTTTTTTTTCAGCATGGTACATGTGCTATTTCTAATTGGCTATCTCTTGGGTTGTGTTGAGACTTTCATGTTTGTTTTATGTGATTGAAAAATATTAATGATTCCTTAGGTGAGCTAATGTATTTATCTGCTGAGTGAGTTCAAAGGGCAGAGTTCAGCTATGGTTCAGGTTAATTGAACAGGAAGCAGTGAGTTCTCCAGGCTGTGTTGAACAGGGGACCAGTCCCTTCAAATATCACACTCAGCAAACACACAATTTCACTGTCCTCATCCCGGAGTCTGATGTAAGAGGCTCAGATCAACTTGGATTGCCTGTTTAAAAATCCAAAGCAAAGCACAGCAACTGCAACAAAACCCTCGAGTTCCCCTCGGGGAAGAAGAGTTTTCTCATTGGCTAATTGCTTTATTGGTAGCGCTGACCTACAGAGCAGCTGCAGGGGCTTGGATGACGGCTTAGGCCTCAGAATAATGCGCTCCATTAGAACAGGGCAAGGCATTTTTGTTTACTCAATTGGAGCTCCCTGCAAAGTGCCATTAACCCCTGTCCAACCGCGTGTGTGCTGCAAAAGCCAAAGGTCATGCCAGTCAGGCTGTAGGCACAGCTAGCTCTGCCCTGGTGGGAGGGAGGGGGCCTCCTGCTGGCATTGCCTTCCCCAAACTTGACCCAACTCCCTTGACCAAAGCAAGCAGTTGCACAACTTGTTTACATTTCCCAGTTGCTGAATCATGTTATTGATGATTAAACAGTTTTGATCTGAGCACCATCAATCACACCAGAAAAAAATCTTCCCATTAACCCTCTCTTTTCTATTTATGTTCTTTCCATCCCTGTGCATTACGGTAAATAGAATTGTGCAAACGGTGCTTTTTAGCAGGAATATAGTCGGGATAAGTGCTTGGATCAAGAGCAAGACAGACCTCCAAACATGGCTGAGGGGTTATTTAGCAGAAAGAAGGTTTGAGGTGGAGCCAGCAGTTAAGGTTTCCACCAAGAGCACCTTGAGCTAGAGCGCCACCTGCCGGGAGTCGCCTCACTGCAATGAATCCTGCACTTCCCACAAGGCCCAGGCCCCTTCCTTCACTTTGTTCCTAGTATCTGGGTCCCCGTTCCTCATCCTCTTGACCACTATATTTTCCAAGAAACTTCTTTAGGGACTTTTCCTGGTCTTTTGGGACTCTAACCTCTTGCCTCTTCTCATTCATTACCAAGGAGAAATCAGCCGTTCTGCTGTGGTGGGTCAGGTGATTCGCCCACCCTACACATTGAGGTAATAGTCTCCTGCTTAGATGGAAAGAGCTTGGGGGAGGAAGGGCAGAGAAAGCAAAAATATCGGTGGGAGAGAAGGAGAATGGTTATGCGTATAAGAGAAATGGTTCAGTTGATTGTGCCAGTGAGGGCTGTGCCAACCGTAAGGTGCTCTGCAAAGGTAAAAATATTGTACAAAAGTGAGAGGGTGGAAGAGAATTAGTATCGGCAGGGAGGATATCAAGAAAGAGATATGCCAAAACAGCGAGCCAGAGGTGGGCTCTCTGAAGTCCCCAGGGAAGATAAAACGTGAACCAGCCATTTTGCAATTGCAAAGAAGGGAGCCAGTGAGCTAGACTTGGAGCCAAACTGTGGAGCTGGCTGTAGCTCTGTGGGCGACAACGGTTTCCAAATTCGCCTCACCTCGATCTGGCCCGCAGCCCCTGCAGCGGAGCGCCTGTGGGTGGGTTGCTGCCTCAGCGAGGACTTCAGCACCACGAACAGCGCCCCGAGAGCCATGCGCCTGGGCTGCAGTCTGAGCGAGTTTCCACCTCAACCAGAGAAGGCATTTAGGCGGTCTGCCCGGGTTAAAGCCGAACAGCATCCTGATCTTTATCTCCAGCTCTCTAGATCTCAGCGCTTCCCAGACGGAACTGGGCCTCAGTTTTCCCATGTGGCTTCGGTTCTCCATGTGAGGTCAGCAATAACAAAGGGAGAGGAGGCAATGGCGGTGAGAGGACAAAAGATGCTAAACGCCCCCGGTTTCCTTCCGAAGAGGAAGAACGTTACCTCTGTTGGGAGGCGGAGGGACTGAACTGTTTTTCTCCATGTTACTGCCTTCTGCAGGCACCAATTGCAGTTCTAAACACGTTTCAGATTTAGCATTTCCTCTCAAGGTTTAGAGTCTGGTTGCCCTTCACACAGGTACACACATGGATGCTTCCCCCCACACACACACACACCTCTGTGCTCCTGGTTTTTGAAAACATGGCTTCCATTATACTAATAAAATATTCTCACTTTACATCAGCAGAATGTTGATATCAACAGAATGTTGCAGGCAGAGCCAACTATGGAACATCACTACCTCAAATAAATCTAAAACCTGGGTTTGATTGCTTGGGAGTCATCCTTGTTGGGGTTCCCTTTAAGAAGGACCTCTCCACTGCTTCTTTGGGCCAAGGGCTACGTCATTTCCCCCAGGCCACACAATGGAGTCCTCTGGCCCTGGCCAAGGTGAGAACTGACATTAGGCGCTGGCCCCTGACTCTGGCCATTTTCAATCAGATGCTCTGCTTTATTTGTGTTTTCATTCCAGAGAAAAGACGCAGGTGGGTTCTTTTGATCTATGATTGGACACAACACACATCTCTTTGGGTTTCTAGTAAAATGGTCCTTGACTTCCCAAAGCTAATTAAAATGTAAAACTTTTGCTTTATTTCAAGGAACTTTAGTTCAAGCCAAATTTGTTGCTAAAGTGGTTCTCAGGGAGGTAGAACATTGAAACAGACAAGTGTGTCCCCTTTAAAAGAAAATCAGGGGTATGATAAATGAGATTTTTCTTCCCTGTGACAATCAATCTTTAAATTACAAGTTGCTGTTGGATGAAAAGGAGGAAAATCCACCCCAAAACAAAACAAATATGACAGAGCATTGATTCTCAATGTGAAAAATAATTTTCTGTCTAAATACCTAAAATTTGGCTCTAACAATGAACAGGAACATATGTGAATCAGATCTAAGAACTGGTTTCAAATCTATTTGAGAAACACTGATTAAAGCAGTTTCCTCAGGCTGTATGATCTTGAATTTACAGACATGCATATCATAATAGTTTTGGGGTTATATTATCAAAATCTTTTCCAATAAAACATGGATTTGACAGCCAGCAAAGTCCTTTTTTACTGTCTATTTTATATGCATCACTACATTTATTAAAATAAGGCAGTTCACTCTGCAAGGGCTTGTACTAAAGACATATCCTTTCTAGTGAACTCAATGTGGTTTTTAAGAGATATTCTGACAAGACTGCCATGTAAGTAGGACCTTTCCTATAGTCTTCTTTGACTCAAAATACTGAAAAATGTGTGGAGTAAAAGAATTTTTTGCTTTTCTGAAACAGTGTGATACATACATTTCCAAATCTAAAAGATTTTTTAAAAATCTTAGATTCAGTTGCCTATGCAGTATATCTAATGAACTCGGTGAACTGAGTTCACTTCGCTTTATATTTAAGGCACAAGAGAGAATTCTCTGTTCACTCTCAATATCTAACCTTTCTCATCATTTTAAAAAAAAAGTCTTCTGAAAAGGAAAAGACAGTCTTCCTGGAGAAGGCCGATTCCTAGACCTGACTCTGGGCTCCTGCCTCCCCTATCTTTTCAGGACCCCAACATTTCCTGTGCTTTTATAACATCTTCATTAGCTTCTTCCCATCAGCATTTTTTGTGCTCCAGTCTGTCTTATCTTTTTAAAAAATGCTCCCCCAACAGCTGTTGTAGCTTTATCTCTTCCCTCCCTTCACTGCTAGAAAGAGGAGTTGTAACTCATTGAATGTTTCTTACCTCTTCCTTCAGCCTCAGCCCTTTGCAGTCTGGTTCCAAGCACTCCTTTTTACTAGACCTGCTCTTATCAATATAACTAATGAGGTCTTTGTAGCCAAATCCAGTGGACACGTCTCAGTTCTGAATTTGGCCTGTCTGCAGCATTTGACACACTGCCGACCACCCTTTCCTCTCCCTGCCTTCCCCTGTGTTCTGAAATACTATAGGCTCTTATTTTTCTTTTTAGCATTCTGGTCACTCTTTCTCAGTCTCCTTTCTGGGCTCCTCTTGCTCTGTCCATCTATTCAGTGTACTCATCCTGGAAGATCTCATCCATTTGGTTATCATCTCTTTATGCTGAGGACTTCTAGGTCTGTCTCTAGCCCTGGTGTCGCTCCCGAGCTCCAGGTCCCTATTTCCTTCTGTATCTGGACATCTTTATCTGAAAGTCTTCAAACTCTGTTTATCTAAAAGGGAACTCAGTTTTTTGCCCCTGCAGCAACCCCTCATCACCACCACCAAATAGGAATCTCTTCTCATCACCTTGTACATGGCCTCTCAAACCAGACCAGGAAATCAACGCGTACCCTTTCTTTTGCCTTTTCCTCGTCATCAATGACACTAGCCATGGGGATTATTACTCTTAAATACCTGTCTACATCCCTCCATCTCCTCTGTGCTGCCCTAGTTGGGTCCATCACCAACATCAACAGCCTCCTGACGCGTCTCCCATTCTCCGTTCTTGCCTCCTCCCATCCAGTTTCCAACCTTGCCAGAGTGACTTTTTTGGAACCCAAATCTGACCACATGACACCTTGTTTAAAACTCTTTGTTAGCTCCCTGTGACCACTGGTGGGAGGTCCAGATACCTGAGCAGAGTGTACCAGCTCCTGTGGACTGACTCCTGCTCACCTCCAGCCTCCTCTCCCATCACTGCACCCATTCACTCTGTGCTCCTTCCATCTCCTCAAACACATCAGGCCATTCCTTTGGTCAAGAATACTTTTTCCCTACTCAATTGCCTTGAGCTTAATTTCAGATCTTGGCTTAGATGTCCTTGCCTCTAGGAAGTCTTCTCTGGTCTCCTAAGTCAGGATCCCCAGGGACTAGCCCGCCCCCCCGCATTGCACACAGAATATAGGTATCGCCTGCTAACTTGTCAGTGACCCCCCCCCATTAGACTGTAAGTTCCATGAGAGCAGAGGGTGCATACAACAGGCAGCCAACAAATATCTGTGAATAACTTAATATGACACTGTTTCTGCCCATTGTACCCACCCCCAAGTTAGTAGATGGCATTTGAAAACAAATCATCAGTTACTAGCTTTTTCACCTTTGACTTTACTAGATATTAAAGGTTTGAGTAGATAAGTCCTCATTTACCTTCACAATATCCGTAAGGTCATTTGATGGACTCTTGCCTATCTTTATAAATCTCCTAATTTCAGTCACTGAGGGGAATGGGCTGTGTATGTGTACTTATACCTGGCATTCTTTTCTAGCTTCTCCTTTTGAAAAGGGGTATTTTCTGTAAATATTTTGATCATTGATAGATATATTTGCTTACATAACCCAAAATAGATTCTTGTGTTAAGCAGAAATGAGACATACACTTAATATGCAGAAAACAGTCCTCACCATGGCTTGGTTAATAATGGAAGTTTGTCTGCTTCCACCCAAGCCAAAAATGTTATTCATTTCCGAACAATTGAGCCTGCAAACACGTTAGCAAATTAGAGGGACTGGTTTCCCCTTTTAAGTCCTTTTAATTATCAGTAAACTAAATTTGCATTTAAATGGCTGTTACTTGATATATTGCAAATTCTTAGATTGTTATTGACTTAACTTTACCTCTAAAGCAAAAAGCCAGTGTCAACATCTTAAATTTATACGTTCACCCTGTTCCTTTCTCATTCCCTTATCTTTTGGAAAATGAGTACATAAATATAGTTGCTTGAGATCCTTGAGACCCAGTAGTTGAGAAATTTTCAGGGATGTTAGACACAGTTTTGCATACACAGTCCTGAACTAAGTAGTAAGAAAAACAGGAAAAAGTTAACTAGCTTTTTCACCTTTGATTTGCTTGATATTAAAGATTTGAGTAGATAAGTCCTCATTTACCTTCACAATATCCGTATAGGATTGAGAGAAAACAGATTGTATTATTATTTCAATTTTAGTAAGAAACTGAAACTAAAGTAATTTGCTCTATGTCTTATGTGGAAATTATATCTTTTTTACAGTTCTGTTTTGACATTCACATTACATGAGTAACAAACTGGGAAGACCAAGCATATGTGAACAAAATGCAGTGTTAAAACAGTTTAGACTTTTTTTTCCTGATGCCTTTAATTGAATGCATTGCTGGCTGCATGATAATTGGGCATGTTCAGTAAGCAGTTGATTGAAGGGGTTGTCATTTGTGTGCCTTGCATAGCCACACTAAGTTTCCTTTGACAAGGAGGCAGAGACAGGCAGTACTGCTGAGCTCACCCCTCCCTGACCAGTTCTCCTCCAGGAGCCTCAGATTTGGGCTTCCATAGGCAGATTCTGGAAAGTCAATTAAAAGGCAAGGTGGGAGCAGGTAAATGATTGGACTGGAGGAGAAAGGGAGGAAAATCCACAGAAACGTGGGCTTTTCTACCAGAAGCCACACCAGCTCAGGAGCCCGTGTTCTGCCTCCTTAGAGCTCTGGAAGTCCCTGGGATGTGAACATCCCTACCTGAGATGGGTGAGGAGCCTCAAGCTAACGAGAGGAAGTCTAGGGCAAGTCCTGGCAACAGTGTCTATACGACACTGGGAAGGGATTGGAGGCATCCAGCACTCCTTGCTCCCCTCTTCTCTCAGAGCTCATCTTGCAGAGGTAGCCGCAGGGTAGCTCAGTGAAATGAATGGCCTTTGGCTTTGGAGTGAGACAGGCTTGGCAATTAATTCTAACTGCCACTTACTAGCTCTAACTTAAGCTCTCTGAGTCTCAGTTTCCTCCTTTATAAAATAGGAATAATATGTCCACATTGGAGAGCCGATATAAGTAGTAGAGATGATTTGTATAAAGTAGTTGTCGGGTAACAGGCTGACCTGTCTTCATGACTTCCCCACAGAATTCCTTACCTGGAGTGGTGACCCGAGGGACAAGATGGCTTTGGGTGTTGGGGAGGGAGAGAGAAAGGAAATAAAGTCCAGATTTTATTGAACTTCTATTATGTGCTTTGTATCAGTTAGCCATTGCCACAACAGTGCTGAGTAACAAACCACCCCAAAACTCATGGCATTCAACAGTAAGCATTTTTTTTTTCTGACCTATCTGCAAGATTCAGCTGATCTAGGCTGGTTCCAGCTGGGATTGCCCGTGCATCCGTGGTTCGGCTGGCTCAGTCATGTGTGTGGGTGGCTCTACTCCACATGTTTCCCATCCTCTCCTGGGACCATTTGGGGGATCCGGGCATGCCTTTCTCATAGCAATGGCCAAGGGGAAAGCACAAGCAATAACGTACTCTGTAACATTCCATTGGTGAAAGCAAGTCACATGGCTGAGGCCAGAGACAGGGCAGGAGGGCACCACAAGGTCACATGGCCAGGAGCATGGGTCCAGGAAAGAGTAGATTGGAGCTTTTTTTTTTGCATTCTACCTCATCCCATATATTTTGGCTCACTTTTATTGTTGCAGGAAGCCATTTCTATGGTAAGGATAGGATGGGAAAACAAATTTGGCAACAAATATAAAATCAATGTGGAAGTATTTCAAAATACTTTAGTATTTTATGCTATATACAAGTAACACACCTATGCCCAATTTGACAGGAACCATGTTGCTTTGTACTATGACTATTTGGGGACATGCCTAACCTCTTCTAGATCATGGCAGGCAGCGACCCCGAGCTTTGCCCTCCTTCACCTTTTTTCTTTTTTTTTTTTATAAATTTTTATTTTATTGGAGAATATTGGGGAACAGTATGTTTCTCCAGAGCCCATCGGCAATTGAACTGGCAACCTTGTTGTTGAGAGCTCACACTCTAATCAACTGAACCATCAGGACGCCCCCTCCAGAAGCTCAGTGGCAGCTCGTTGTCTTCAATCTAGTTGTGGAGGGCACAGCTCACTGGCGCCCATGTGGGAATCAAACCAGCAACCCTGTTGTTTAGAGCTCACGTTCTAACCTACTGAGCCATCTGGCCGCCCTCACCTTCTTTTTAGCACTAGCACAGTGCCTCACCCATACCTGGCACTCAGTAACTACGGAACGCCTTTGATCACCAGTCACATTACTCTAGTGTCCTACTAGGAGGTTGCCTCCAGCCCCACCAGATGACTATACCGGTATATAGTTCTACATGTATATTAAAATAGTGCTTCATTTTAAACTTTTCTATTTTTTTCCCCTGAAATAATCATCAAACATCAGAGGAACAAAAGTCCAAGTTTGTTGCCTACAAAAGTTAAGCTACCCAAAAATTAAAAAAAAAAAAAAAAAAAGAAAAAGGAAAAAATTTTTTTAATTTAAAGAAAAAAGCAAAACACAAAACTTAAGCTACCCCATTCAGATCTCGGTTATTCTGTGCTGATAAAATCCAAACAGTGTGCACAATTGGCTTAGGGTTTGCCTATGAATATAGAAGCAATTGGAAGGTGATATCAAAAAGATCAAAAGATTTACTCATGACTCTAACAGTGGCTAAGGTTTGTTGTTATTTTTATCCTTAGGTTCCACATGTTGGGCATATTTTTAAAATTCATAAGCAGCGTTACAAATATTTGACAATTTTGTCTTGATTCTTAATGCAGGTGTTTAGAGATGCCTCCATTAGTGTATATGCCCTCAGACAATGTGTTTATTTGCATCGTCCTTCTTCTCTGCCTGTCCCCTAATGGTCTGGTACACAGAGGGCTACTTGAGCTGATTTATATGGATCTCAGTTGCTCTCATTTGTGCATACTTAATTCAAAGACGTGATCGCATTGATTTCCTCACCTCACTTTTCAAGACATTGTACTAACATAGATATCTCAGCTGCTCTAACTACATTGTCTGAAAAGGAAAACATTTTAAACCTTTGGAAGCAATTTTGACGGACATTTCATTGTGTTCTATATTACTTACCTAATTAAATTTCCTTCACATCGAGGTCTGTTTAAAATTAAATTGAGAAATATTTTTGAGTTCCACTGAGCAGATAACTTTGTTTAGCTGGATTTGTTCTGCGTACATGTGAAATGGCATCCTATGAATCAATATGCAGTGCTTACACTTCCCCTGGATGTGAAGAAATGACACCCTTAGTAGGCAGATGTAGTCTCCAGTTAGTCATAACAAGCTGTCGCTGGTTACTGAACTTGCTTAGCCTTCCAAGAAGTCCTCCCGTTTTTGTGCCCATGGTTTGGCAGGCTGATTTACTCAGATGCTGAGCACTGTGAACAAAATTCATAATTCTTTCATGGATTAACTGGAGTCCTGGGACTCCTATTTACCAGCTCACAGTCTAGTTCAAGGCAGCTAACTTCCTTTGGGGCACACAAAAGTCTTATTTGCATAGCCAACGGGGTAGAATTCCAGACTGGGTTTGAAAGCAAATAGGGTGAATTGTCTGAGGATTCATCCTGGTGAAGAGGTGGGATTCCCAAAGTCTCTTATCTTTGGAAACAAACCATAGGAGGAGAAAGGCCTTATCTTTCAGTTCCACCCACCCTTGTTACTAAAGACGAGCAAAACAGACCCTCTCAGTTTTATCCCCATTCCACTCCATTCTACTGGGAACTGACAGTGATAGAGCTATAATTGGAGAGTTGGCATTCCATAAATACTGCTTTAATATTTTAGAAAATAGTCCTACAGAACTGCTCTTTGTTGCATTGTTAATTAGCCTATAAACATTTCAGAATTCGTTAGAATCTTCAAGGTTTATCTTTGTCTCTTAGTCCATTCGGACTGCTATAAGAAAATACTACAGAGTGAGTGGCTCATAAACAACAGAAATTTATTGCTCACAGTTCTAGCGGCTGGAGGTCCAAGATCAGGGTCCCAGCATGGTCGAATAAGGGCCCTCTTCTGTGTTGCAGACTTTTCATTATATCCTCACATGGTGGAAGAGGGCAGGGAGCACTCTGGGGCCTCTTTTATAAGGTACTAATTCTGTTCATAAAGTTTCTGTCTTTGTAACTTAAGCACCTCCCAAAGGCCTCACCTACCAGTACCATCACCTTTGGGGGTTAGGATGTCAGCATATGAATTTTGGGGTCATAAACATTTAGCCCATAGTAATCTCTGTGCCTCAGACAATAGGTTTATCATAAGGTGTACCTTAAATGAGCTAATGTATATACGAGGTGTGATCACAAAATACAGTGAATGTTTAAATTTTTTAAAAAATTATTATCGTAAAAGGCACATTGCCATGAATCCCCCTCAAAACACTCCCCCTAGTTTCTCACACACTTGTGCAATTGTTCTTGCCACTTTCTAAGGCAGTTCTGGAAGTCCTCTTTTGTGAATGTCTTTAGTTACGCTGTCGTGGCTGCCTTGATGTCCTGAATCGATTCAAAATGTTTTTCTTTCATGGTCACTTTGACGTTGGGGAAGAGCCAGAAGTTGCACGGTGCCAGATCCGGTGAATAAGGTGGATGAGGACACACCGTAATGTTTTTATTTGACAGAAATTGTCGTACCAGAAGCAATGTGTGACATGGAGTGTTGTCATGATGGAGGATGAAACCATTTGCCCATTTCATGTTAATGTGTTGTCCATGACCCATGATTTATGCACACTTTGAAACATGCAGTCTCACAACCATAGCTCACACCCGACTGACTGCACCAAACAAGTTGAAACTTGTCACACACTGTTACTACATTTCCACACGCTGCTTCCCACATTGAAGATCCCTGCCTTTCCGTTGGATGGCACTCGGCAGCAGCATTCACCATAGTTTTTGATCACATCTCACTGATGCTTAAAATAAACAACTGGCACGTCATGAATGCTTGCTAATTTAGCTGTTGTTGTTGTTGTTATCTTTTGTAACATCTCCATATAGAAGCAGGAGATTTGGTCTAAATCACTAACTCTCCCATAGTTTTTATGTTAAAAGTATTGCTTGGCATTGTCCTTGAGAGAATGAGCTCTGGTGTTAGATCCAAAATGTGTCCCAGCTACGCCACTTACTAGCTAGCTAAGTGACCTCAGGCAAGTGATCAACTTCAGTGAGCCTCAGTTACCCTGTCTGTAGAATGGGGGGATTAGGTTGACATCCAACATCATCTCGTTGGTGTGCACATTAAATGAGATACCACAAGTGCTTAGCACTGCACCTGGCACATTTACCTCTCTTTTCCTCCACACTACAGGTGATACCCTATTGTGCTTAGATGCATGTATTTTTCAGCTTCAGCATAATTTACACATCACTGGTGGAATTTGTGATGAGAGAGATTGCCAGACTTCACATTGGTCCCGGGATGTAATCCTTGCAAACTGGTGAAACACACAGCAGTACTATTTACTTCCACCACCACCCTTAGTCCCCTACCCCATGTCCTTTTAAGACTCTCTTAACAATTATGGGCATGTTGCTAAGCTCATGCTTAGAACAGGGAGGGAGGGAGGGAGGGAGGGAGGGAGGGAGGGAGGGAGGGAGGGAGGGAGGGAGGAAAGGAGAAAGGGAGGGGAAGGCAGGGGAAGCAGGGGAGGAGGCCACCGACTCAGCCCTGTTGCTTTTTCTGAAGTAGGAACTTATTTGCTAATACAAGATTTTGAAGCCATGGGCCTCTGAATTCTCAACAGGCAAGTCTATTGAAACAGTCTCTAGAATCCTTTCCTGACCCCAAATTACTCCCAAGGATTAATTGTCCTAGTGGTTTCATGGCCACATTATTTCATATTCATTAATGTTTTCATGAAAAATTATAACACTAATTAGCGCGGTTTCCAGTTAATTCCCTTGGTGATTCATTACTCTCTCCCCTCTTGGTGTTCTACGTGTGGTCATCGTGGAGAAAGCATCCAAGGGGTAATTGCAGCTCTGTTCCCTGAGTGATCGCCTAATGCCATTAATTCTGAGCTACAGGTGCATCTCAGGTGGCTCTGTGGGGTCTGGTTACAGTTGCACCCTGTCCTGGCCCTTTGGATGCAGGGAAAGGCATGCCTGGCCGGCCGTGAAGACTGGTCCTCTGAAGAGGGTCCAGGGCAGCAGAGGGGAGGGAGCATTTTAAAGAGAAAGAAGTGGGGGCGGAGCTTCTTGGTGGCAGGTTAGCATCACTTGAACCTCTTCTGGAACCTGAGGTGAGGACATGATTGGGTCTAGAGAAACCTGCCCTGAGAACTTGTACCTGGAAGAGAACAAGGCAAGCAAATTCTCTTCAGTTTTGGCAAATGTGTGGCCAGGTGCTGCCCAGACTCTGGAAGCCTGGTTCTCTCTCAGAGCTCTAATGCCAGTTCTTTACGTTAAAAATTTATTTGACCTCACACCCATTGAGATGACAGCTATCAAAAAACAGAAAATAGCAAGTGTTGGATGAGGAGAAACTGGAAACCTCGTGCACTTTTGGTGGGAATGTAAAATGGTGCAGCCTCTGTGAGAAGAATATGGCAGTTCCTCAAAAAAATTAAAAATACAATTACCATATGATCCAATAATACCACTACTGAGTATCCCAAATAATTGAAAGCAGGATCTCGAAGAGGTATTTGTACATCCATGTCCATAGCAGTATTATTCTTAATAGTCAAAAGGTGGAAGCAAACTAAGTGTCAATCGATAGATGAATAAACAAAATGTGGTATATAAATAAAATGGGATATCATTCAGCCTTTGAGGAGGGGAATTCTGACGTGCTACAATATGAATGAACCTTGAGGATGTTATGCTAAGTGAAATAAGCCAGATACATACACACACACACACACACACACACACACACGTATGGTGTGATTTTACTTATATGAGATAACTAGAGTGGTCAAATTCAGAAAGTAGACTGGTGGTTGACGGGCTGGGGAGAGGGGGAATAGAGGGTTGTTGTTTAATGTGTATAGAGTTACCTGTTTTACAAGATGAAAAAGTTCTGGAGATTGTTTACACAACAATGTGAATATATTTGACACTGCTGAACTGTACACTTAAAAATGGTTAAGATGGTAAATTTTTTTATGTGTATTTTACCACAATTTTTAAAAAAAGATTATTTGTCATTAATATTGTAATGCTTGCTTCATTAAAAATATTGGAAAATAGAAAAAATATTTATATCCTCAGTAAGGAAATAAAAGTCAAAGTTTTGCTCCTTCCATTTTTTTGAATTATTCCTAGATACGTGTTTTACTGTGATTTTTTTTTCTGTTGCGTTTACTAATAGGTTATTTTTGGTGTGGAGGAAAGCTATAGATGTTTTAAATGTATTATTGTAAAGTAAAATGCTAATGGGGAGTGCATTAAACATAAATGCATTGCTTAATTAATTCTTGTAAAGCAAATTAAATGCTACCAGCACCCAGAAGTCTTCCATATGCCCCTCATCAAAACCCCTCCCTCAACCAAAGAGATAAACAATAACCTGCTCTTACCATGTTTCCCCAAAAATAAGACCCAGCCGGACAATCAGCTCTACTGCGTCTTTTGGAGCAAAAATTAATATAAGACCGGGTCTAATATAAGATAAGACCAGGTATAATATAGTATAATATAACATAATATATATAATATAATACTGGGTCTTATATTAATTTTTGCTCCAAAAGATGCGTTAGAGCTGATTGTCTGGCTGCATCTTATCTTCATGGAAACGCGGTACGATAATCACCTCTTGGCTTTGTTTCATTGTCCTTACCTCTCAAGTACATATTAATACTCCTGACCACTGGTTTAGTTTGGTCGATTTTTTTAACTGCATACACTCACTCAGTGTGTATGTCTTTGTGTCTGGCTTTTTGTTTTCAACATTCACATGTTGTTGCATGTAGTAGTAGTTCCCTCTTTTTCGTAGCTGTACAGTATTTCGTTAAATTTATATGACACTGTTTACTGGTGCCCCTGTTGATAGGCATTTGGGTTGTTTCCAGTTTTGTTACAACGAAAGCTGCTCTGAACATTATTGCACATACGTTCTAATGTACATAAAGCATCTATTTCTTTAGGGTTTTCTTAGATTGGGTTCCCCCAGAAGCAAAACTTCAAATAAACCAAAAAGTGTATTTGAAAGGTGATCCCAGAAAGCGCTGGTCGGGGAGTGGAGAAATAAGACAGAGAAGGGAAGCAACCCAGTAGTTATTGCTTCATCAAGCACATTTCTGCTGTGGGCGAACTGGGGCTTAATACTACCAAGTAAATAACTCTGTGTGTCCATAGAAAATGTGTCAGAGTTCTTCCACTTGGAAAACAAGGGTGTGGGGGTATTTATCTGACAGCTGTCATCATTCACTGATTGGGGGAAGCTCCTGGGAGGGGGCACGAATTCCCCAGCCCTTCTGGCCTGCCCTGCACATGGACAGAGCAGGGTCTGGCAGCCAGAGAAAGCCCTTAGGCAAAGAGATGAAGGTTCTGGCGGTTGGAAACGGGGCTGGCATGCAGTCCAGTGGTGAAGGCAAAGGCATGTGCCAGCACATGGCAGCGATCTGCACCAAGGCATTCTGTTCTACCTGGGACAGAATTTCTGGGTCATAGGGCATGCATGTATTCAGCCGTATCGGGTACGGCCGAACAGTTTTCTAACCTGCTGTACCAGTTTACACTCCCACCGGCAGCCTAGAGGACTTCTCATTTCTTTGCCAGCACTTGGTATCGAGACTTACACATTTGCACCATTTTGGTGGGTGTGTAATGTTGTCTTAGATCCATAATTCCTGTATTACTAATAATTTTGAGCATCTCTTTATATAATTATTGGAAATTTGGATTTCTTCTGTGACGTGCCTGTGCAAATCTGCTTGTTTTCATATTAAGATGTCTGGCTTTTCCTTATTGACTTCCAAGAGATTTTATGTATTCTGGATTCGTGCCCTTTGCCAGTCATATGTGTTGTAAATATCCATGGCTCTCCTTTGACTCTTCTTTTGTTTTTTCTTTCCTCTCTTATTCATGTCTTTTGATATCTAGAAGTGCTTAGTTTCCATGTGATCTAGGATCTCAATCTCTCGCCTTTGGGTTAGTACTTTTTCAGTCTTGTTTAAGAAATCTTTCCCAAGATGGTGAAGGTAGTACCCGATATGATTTTCTAAAAGCTTTGTTTTGCCATTCACACTGAAGTCTGTGAGCCACGCAGAACTCGTTTTTGGGGTGTGACATGAAGTAGGGTCAAGAATTGAGCCCCACCCCAAAGCCTCGCCCGGTATCCCAGCTCCATCATTGGAAATAACGCCCTCTCCTCTTGGTCTGCAGTGCCAATCTTCGCTAAATCAAGTGTCCACGTGTGCATAGATCTGTTTGTGGGCGTCCTGTTCTGTTCCACTGGTTTCGTTGTATAATCTTACCCCAGTGCTGCACCATTGTAGTCTTAAAGGTCTCGGTGGTTGATAACAAGTCCTTCCATCTTGTTCTTCTTCACCAAGAATAGCTTGACTATTCTTTGATTTTTTGCATTCTCATATAGATTTTAGAATCACCTTGTCAAATCCCAAAAGCTGAAAGGAAAGAAAGAAGAAAGGGAGGGACAGAGAGAAATCTGCTGGGATTTTGATTAGGGATTTGATTAGATCTATAGATCAATACAGAGAGAAATAAACTCCGTAATGTTGAATCTTCCAATCTTTTGATTTAGGTATTCATTAATTCCTCTAACAAAGCTTACAGTTTTCTTTGTCTATGTCTTGAATACGTGTTGTTAGATTTATTTCTACGTACTTGATTTTTTGATCTGATTATAAATAGCATCTTTTTTATTTTCTGTTTGTTGTGTTCTATAGAAACATGATTGATTTTTGTCTACTGAGTGTAGGAACCTTGCTAAATTCTTATATTAATTCTAATAGTTTATCTGTGTGTTATCTTGGATTTCTATGTATACAAAATCAATATTGATTTTTGTATGTTCATCTTGTAACTGACCACCTTACTGAACTTTCATTTTAGTTCTAACAATTTGAGTATTGAGCCTCTTGGGTTTCCTAGGTAAAAAATCATATTAGCTTATAATTATGAGGGTTGTGCCTGCCTGGTGAAGCAGTATAGGGTAGTTGTTAGGTACAAGGAGTCTGGAAACAGACTACCTGAGTTGGAATCCCAGCTTCCTTCCTTATTATGTAACCTTAAGTAATTTTCTTAATTGACTGTAAACCACTTCATAGGTTGATTGTAAAAATTAAATGAGTTAATACACTTAAAACAGTTCCTATCAAATAATGAGCATTTGTTTTTTCTTATTTTATTTCACTGACGCCTTTTCCAGCATGATATTGAATAGTAGTGGTCCTTTCAAGCCTCACCTGGAACTGAACACTTTGAAATATTTCCTTCTATGTGTTGGTAGACACCATTGTTTTGTTTTGTTTTTCATCTCTTTGACTGGACTTGTGAGTCTGGTGTTAAACTCTGCAAGAGGGAGCTACTTTTCCAGAAGAATTTCTTTTTGTCAAACAATGTTGTTCACATAATGAAGAAACATGAATAATGGAATTCTTTGTATTTAAACATCACTGAGCTTCTGTTTCAGAAGGAGGCACTGACCCTTGTACTTTCCTGCAGATTCACTGGTGTGGCCTTTCCAAGGAGGCACTGCTAGTGCCGTGACACGCCTTTGGATGTTTGGGATGCGTTTAGCCACCTAGGGCTGTGGGCCAATCCTTTTTTCAGACAATATCACATTCTAGAGCTTTTAATTTTAATTGTATTACAGGTGAACTGGAGCGTGTCTTCAGTTATTTTTCTTTTCATAGAGAGTATATAGATATACTTTTTGAATCATTATATAACTGAGAATGCCTTCCTACAGGAAAGACCATCTGAACTGCATAAATTCTAGCATGACAACTGCAGTGTTATGTTTTGCGCTTAATTTCCTCCAATGTTATTTAGTTCTCATTTTCCTGCAAGTTTTTTCATCTTTCTCTTATCTTACTGTGTTTTTTGTTTGTTTGTTTGTTTGTTTGTTTTATTACTTATTACTATTACTTATAGAATTCTATTTTCTTCTTGGGGAGTTTTTTGCTGTTGTTTTGTTTTACTTTTGACAAGTTTATTTAATCTAGTGTGATATAAAAGGCACAACTATAATTCTTCATTTTCTGTTCCTGTTTCATAGACGTCATCTCTTTTTGCGTCATGTAGAGATACCAAATGATTCTCTAAAGTGTTCTTTAAGTTTTTGTAAGATAGTTTCAGATGCATTTCCTCTGGTGTCAGATGATGGTCTTTCTTGTTTTCCTTTATTTTTCATGTTTCCTTTTGTCCTGTTTATCCATTCTCAAATGAGAAAGACTAACTTAAGTCTGATGTGTTCCATAGAAAGGTTGTGTTTTCCTCATGACCTTCATTCTGGATGTTAGTGCACCCATCCTCTCAGCCCTGCACTAAATTGCCAATTGATACACCTAACCCAGCTCCTAACGTCTCACCAGCTTTCTTGTAACTTGGCCCTGCTGGACCTACATGGACTCACCTCGTGTGTCCACTCCCAGGTTGCCGACAGGCTGCTTAAATGGAGCATGTGCACCGATCCCCAATATGCCGCACCCCAAAGCCGCCTCTTGTCCCTACGCTCACCCCGCGCACTCTTGAGAAACTCCGTCTCCCAGGGTGTGACTTTCCACTGCTGGTGTCCCTCTTCCACACACCCCCCCTCTGCCTTTTTGTCCAGTTGTTTTCTGGGAGTTCCGGTAGGTGGAGAAGAAGAGTGGACAGCACTCTGGCTATTTCCAAAGGCATCACCTATCAAGTTAAGAGATGGCTGCTTAATTTGAATTTCTGAACAGCTTGGAGGACTCAGGTGATTTTTTTTTTCAATCCAGATGTTATTTTTCAA
The DNA here is from genome assembly GCF_036562045.2 of Rhinolophus sinicus. Classification (NCBI taxonomy): domain Eukaryota; kingdom Metazoa; phylum Chordata; class Mammalia; order Chiroptera; family Rhinolophidae; genus Rhinolophus; species Rhinolophus sinicus. The sequence continues at coordinate 13,789,995 of NC_133758.1, read as the reverse complement.
TCCAGTTCCGTTGGCCTTGTGTTTAGGTGGAAATTCCTCAAAAGGGCAGCCGTACAGGTTGACTGTAGTCCTAGTTTTCAGTTTGGTGAGCTTTGTCTTTTATTCTAGGTCTTTGAGATGATTTCAGTGGAAAGTTAGAAGCTGCACTAGGTTCTCTTAGCCATTTTAAGCCAGCTGTTTCTATCCAGAGTTAAGTATTTGTTTTATCATCTCACGACTTCCTCAATAGCTTGCAGGAAGGCAGCTGTATAACAACTAAAGGTCTGTCTTTGCCACCCCTTCTCCATAGGCAGAACAGATGACCAGGAACTGTGATTTCAAAGGCCGAAAGCCCCAAAAGATTTATTCTAATAGCCAAGTGGGAAATAAAAGCCCCACTGGATTAGAAGTGAGGGAATCTGGGTTCTCAGGGCTGTGTCACTGACTAGCTGCACTCAGTGTTGGGCAAATTGTATTACTTATGGGAGCCTCAGTCTCCTTCTATCTAAAATAAAGGATTGGACCAAATGGTCTCTAAAGTCCTGCCATTCTAGGACTCAGTTTTACCAGCTGGCCTGAAACATCTGCTCTTAGACACCTGCCCTTGGGGCTCCCCTTTTGCTCTTAGAGTTTCTGCTGAAAGGGAGGCAGAGGTAGAAGCCCCATCTGCTCAAGGACAGAACCTGCCAGGGAGGGAGAGTTGGTGGAGGGCCGGGCAATGAGATACCGAGGTCTGGCACTGTCCTCTGGCAGATGTGCCCTCTGGGGCCACCCTTGGCCTTTTCCAGTCCCTTTTTCTGCATAAACAAATTGGAAGACCTGCAAGGACCCTCCCCCCCATTTCCTAAGTAACCTCCAGTGACTTTCTATTGAAGGTAAAAATAGGACAAGACATAAAACTTGTTTTCTTCAGAGAACGTCTTCGGGGCACCGCAACTAAGAATGGTAGCTGGGTGTCTTTCATTTGGTATTAATGGACATCGGGGAGTTGCTGTAACACTTGCCATGACCAAACTGCTTAACCCTTCCAACACCCAAGGGAAGGCAGGGGCAGGGGAAGAGCAAAGGTTTATCATTTATCATTCGTGTTTTCCAAATGAGAGGAAGAGGGTCCTGCAGGGAACCCCAGATGGGCAGAAGTTTGCCCCATGTCAGAAGTGAGGCCCGAGGCGTGACTCAGGCATTCGAGGGAGTTGAGGGGGGTGTTATAAACCAAGCCGTCTGGGCTTCTGCACCTCTGCACTTCGCACATGAACCCCTTCCAGAGTCTCCAGAATGAAGGGTCTGTGCATCTGCTCTCATGTGCGTGGCCCCTGCTCTCTCGTTCCTTCTACCTCCTTTCCCTCTCTCCTTTCTCCCTCCTGCCCCACAGCCCCCACCCAGAAGCATTGGCTCTAATCAGCCGTACAGCAGCTCTCTCACTGGCACGTAGGTTGTTCCACCTGAGTGCCTTCCAGGGGGCTGTCCAGGATACTTTGCCAAATGGCTTAGCGGTTTGTCTCGCCAGGGCTTTGCCTGCACTCACAGTTAGAAGGGAGTGAAAGGAGAAGTGAAACCCCAACAACCAAGAATGGCTCCAAGTCCATTTGCACGGTGCCTCTTCTCTGTCTCTGTTCTTGGCCTCCCAAATGGACGTTGATCTGGAAGTCTCTGGCTCCACTGCCTGAGTGGATTGGCATCTGTTCTGTGAGGACAGCCAGCTCCCAACTTGGAGACAAAGCCATTAAGTTTCCTATCTGACTCAGCCATTTGGAGAAACAAGAGTGAAGTTAGAGTTTAGTTCTCAGGGGCCAAGTTCACGGCACTGGCTCCGTGGTTGTCTGGATCGAGGTGGCCTTCAGTAATAAAGTCAGGAATCACAGAGAAGCAGGGAAAACTGCAAAGCATCTAACAGACCTCTTTATAGTTCCCAAATTTTAGAGAGCACAAGATAATCAAATAACAATTAGAAAAGATTCTGTCCCTTGCAGCCCCTCCCCCTTCACCAAGAATTCCGCCTCCCAGGGGGGTGAGCAGTATCCCTGGCACCCGCTGGCCCTCAGTGGCCAATGGACATGCTTAGAGCCTGCGCGCGAGTCTCGTGTCAGAACCCTCCTCTCCATGTCCCCTGTCACAGTGTGCCAGCACCCAGCCCTTTGCTAGCCTGAGAAGCCTGCATTGCTAAGATTTACCGGCATTGATGGCTTCCTGAAAATTATATACTATCAGAATATGTAACTCTTCCATTCTTGCCTCCCTATTTGAATGCAAGGGATTCTGCTTTTCTTTTAAAAGCTCTTGAATGTGCCAATTTGTTCCAGAGGAAGGGGGTGCCCTCCTGGACCCCATCACTCCTCCCGTGGGCTTGTTATTCTGTCAGTACCAAGAGCCACCTCTGCAGAGCAGGGAAGTAAAGGGGATGCATTTCTCTTCTTACCTGGAAACCCCATAGGTTTCTTAGAACAAGGCTGGAGGTACTCATAGGAACCTACTTTTGTAATCGCTTTTCCAACACAATTCCAGCCGCTGTGTGTATGCCCTCTTTCTGGAGAGGGTCACTCTCTCCCTTCACACAAGCCCTTGGAAGAGGGCAGCTTCAGGCCCTCTGGCTGAACGATGGGAATGATTCTCCTAAGGTACAGTTTCCAAACCCATATACTCGGAGGTCGAGTGTCAGGGCTGACAAACACACACCCCACTGACCTCCTTCCCCACCCCCCACCCTGTACCCTGGCAAGATCACACTGAACTATTCAGGGAAAGTATTTACTGAATGCAAGGAGAATAGAACACGTGTGCATTATTTATTAGGGGCTAACAATACCCATCATCTGTAGAATGTATTTAGACATAAATTAGTGATGTTGGGAAACACCGGTGGTCCAAAGCCTATGAGGATCTCTGACAAGTATGTAAAAATGCATTACCGTCTTACCTCTCTGTGAGGCAGGGAATCAGCTAGGAGACAACTTCACAACAAAAACAAAAATCTTTAACCTTTTGCCTGCCATTAGAACTCTGGGAAATTCAGGTACCATTGAGGAAGTATTGGAAAATCATTTCAAATGATGAATTCTTAACCTCATCTTTTTCCTTCTCTCTCAGTGAAAGAAGAACAGATATTTGCATTTACTGAGCACCTACTGTGTGCCAAGCATTACAGCTAGCCTCTTGATGTCCACAGTGGTGGACATTAGTATCCCCATTTTATAGAAGAGGAAACTGAGGCTCAAGGTCATACAGCTGATAAGTAGCCAACATGAAATTGGAAACCAGGCCTCGATGTCAAGCTGAGGCTTCTTACCCTGCGTTGACTCATCCCCTGAGTAGAAAGCAAAGGCTGGCTTCTATATCAGTTATCTATTGCTGCAATAATGCCTCAGAACACAGAACCACAAAACCGGTGGCATAAAACCACGAACATTTATTTTTGCTCAGGAGTCTGTGGTTCAGCGAGGTGACTGCCAATCCAGGTCACGGCTCAGGTGGTCTCAGCTGGGCTCACTCCTGCACCTGCAGTGGTGGCCAGGCAGAGTTCCAGAGTGTGAAAGCACACGGCTTCTTGAGTTCTGGACTCGGACCTCGAGAACTGCCACACTGTCACTTGTGCCACATTGGGTTGGCCAAAGAGACTCACCAGGCCAGACCCAGATCCACCGGAGAGACGAACAAACTCCACCTTGTGCTGGGAGGAGCTGCGGAGTCACGTTGCAGGGGTATAGACATTGGGAGGGGGAGAATTGGGGCGTTTTGCAATTAGTCTGCCTGGGTTCCCTCTGGGGGACTGCTTTGCCCCCTTGGGGGCACCTGCTTCCTGAAAGCCTGTTCCCTCTGCTCCCTTCTCGCCAAGCCTCTGCTTATTCACCCTGACCGGCAGAAGCAAAGGAGCGCTAACCTGGGCTACACAGGAAATGATGTGTGACGTGTGGGGGAAGGGCAGAGTGGGAGGCTGGGGGAAGGGAAGGGGAGGGAACGGAGTGTCTGGCAGAGATGGAAAGGGCTGCTGGATTCCTGGAGGACTGGGATGGGCCAGAACGCTCATGAGAAAGAAACAAGTTGAGAGGAAACAGGAGAGGCAGGAGCTTAAAAATCAAATCTAAAAGATGAGAGGTGAGAGGACAAGCCAAAGAATGACCCTGGAGACCAACTCAGACCACGCTTGCCCTGCTGCTGATGCGCTGGGTGCCTGCTCACACCACCTTTCAGCCGCACATAATCTACTCTGCCCACTAGGACCCCTGCCACGTGTTCCCTGAGGTTCACAGCGCAATTCCCCTGACCCAGAAGCTTGTCCTTTGGGAGGGAAGAGAAACTCCCAATTCCATGCTCCACTAGGTAGGTGGAAAAGTATCTCTGAAAGTGGCACCTGCCCAATATGGGGCTTCAGAGGCAGAACGGATTGCGTATAGTAACAGTTTGCAGGTAACTGCCTATGATTCCCATAATTCTTCTGACCACTGGAGGACAGATGAGAGAGGGTGTCACCGAGAAAAACATGTTTGCGTTGGTTTGGGAAAATAAGTCAAGAAGGAGAGAACTACGGAAGGCATATCTGTCACAAAGGTGGAAAGGACCTGGGAGATAATTTCCGGTCCAGTCACCACTGGGCAAAGGAAGGCACAGGGAGGCACAGAGAGGCACAGCAATCATACCCAGGTCACACAGCAAGTGGCTAACAGAGCTGGGCTTTGAACGGAGGTCGGATGGGAACTGCCCTGCCCTCGTCCATTGTAGTCTTCTTCATTAGTTATCTCAAGAAAAACAAAACGACATCTTCTGCTTCAAACCTTAGGATTATAATTCACTTCCATGAGACATTTTTCTTTTCTGTCAGTTGAGGCTGATGTGTGGGAGCCTGAAGGACCCTTCCAATACTAATAATTCTATAGCATATCATTGGGCTGAACTCCCCCAAAACGAATGGGAATGTTCCAGCCCAATCCTGACAAGGTTGTTCCACAGGGACCTGAATTCATGGGGCAAAATCCCAGTGCTGTGGGGAATTTCAGCTCTAGAGCATGGAGGACCAAGGAGTCTGACCCAGGGTTGGGTCCCTCTTACTTCACGGGTTCCCCAGGACCGAGGAGGGCTGGGAAGGGGTTTCCAGGCCTATGTCCCAGCTCCAATGCTAGTCATGTCACCCTAAACAAGTCACTGAACATTCACCCTGTAAAGGGGGAATCTCCATCTCTGCCCCACCGGCTTCTCAAAGATGTAGTAGCAAGTTCTGATGGGGATCTAGACCTTGACGTCAGCTCCCCACGTGAAAACCGACAGCCCCAGAGCCCTAAGGTTCTATGACTCAGTAATGACGATCCAGTTATGGGAGGTAAAAGATACACAGGTGCCTTGAAAAGCTGAAGCCACAACACAGCACCCATGGGACCAGGTGTCAAGATGAGGTGTGGTTTCAGCATGACCCCCAGCCTGTATCTGCCTCACTAGATACTGTCCCCCTTTCCCTGCATACACATACACAGCACTGAGGTCACTCCATCTGTATCGAGGCACAGCCCGCCCCCCAGGGAAGACCAAAGGGGAAAACAAGGCAGGCAGCAGACAGGTGGTGGCCCCATGCCTGCCCCCCCACTTTGCTTCTCCCTGCCACTCTGCCCTCCTTTCCCCTCCCCACCATCTGGCTTCCAACCCTTAGCATGCAAATACCAAAAAACCTTTGTCACAGGAAGGAAACTGAGTGGTTCCTGAAAGCCAGCCTTTTGTCAGGGAGGCTACATGGTCACTGACCTTTGTGGTGGGCACCAGGGCCTCTCCCCACCCATGAGTGAAAGGAAAGCAAAGGATGATGCATCACTTTGTGTGGCTTCCTTAATATTTTGCTCCATTTTCTGAAGCTGTCCTTCATCTTGTCTCCCCTGCCTTTGAATCAATCCCTTCTGAGGTGAATCACCCGGCTTTATAACCTTGCCACGTACCTGACCACAGGCCCTCATGCTGCCTGCATGTGGGTTACTTGACAGCTGTGGCCAGTTGCTCTGGGTACCTGAGGACACCTGGGTTTCCGGGGGTGCCCAGGAGCAACCTGACTGTGCAGGGAACTGGGGTTGGAGGCAGGGAGAAAGGGTCAGCTGTGGAGAGAAGTTGTTCTCTCTGTCCTGGTGCGGAAAGATCAGCTACAGGGAGTGGCACGTCCTTTCTTTGTCCTGTTTCTGACCCTCTGAGGGAGAAAAACATGGTGGCTGCCAGGGTGAGTTGGCATCTCAAGATTTCAGGGAGGGCTTGTGCCTTGACAGCTTCCCTTGAATTCTTTTACCCTGGTAACCCAGCGGTTTGAAAAACTTGCTTGCCAAGGTAGTGACTGACCCCTTGCTATTAATCACAGATGCCTGTGTCTGTGTGTACCTGCCAGTCTCAGGTGCTGGTCCACAGGAGACGCCAACGTCCCCAATCCGAGTTGAGGTTGCTCTTGCCTTAAAAAGGAGGGAAAAGGCACTGTAGCCTGGGCACGTAGCCTCATCGTATCTCTCCCAGTCTTTAAAATACAAATGACCCCCCCATCCCCATGGGTCACACAGGGACATTTGTCTGGGAGAGGAGCGGAGGTCTGGAGTAGCCGAGGGCTTCTTGCATCTGCATCCTTACCTCACCATCACACAATACACACGACAACCCATACAGGGTGCCCTCCTGTTTTTCTCCTCCAAGAGGGAGGAGACAAAGCAGAGCCAAGTGACCTCACACTTTCCAGTGGCAGAATCTACCTGAAAGAGCTGGAACCTGGCAGAGACTCCACTGATAAACACCCGTCGTCTGCTGGGTTTCTAACACACACTCCTGGGTTGTAGGGAACTACTGGGCATTTTCCTAGCAACTTAGACCTGGGTATTTGTAGAGTGTGATCTTTAAATACCCAAACCATTTACACTCTGATTATGCATGTGGGGGTGGACAGCTGGCCTCACACCTTGGATCTGAGAAACTCTGAGGTTCACAACCTCATCTGAGCTTCCAGACGTCATTTGATCAGTCTCACACTTTCAAAGCAGGTGTTCTCCCTCTTGCTTTGAATGTGCTTGAACTCCTGACCAAGTGCTGTTGTAAGATTTGTGGGGTGAATGCTGTTAGTGTTGTTATTTCTGTAATGGTCGAGTGCACACCTGACTTTTTGAACCGTGTGAAGAAATAAGCGCCTTATAGCACACAGGAAAAAGAAAAAAGAAAGCAAAGAGCCATGGGGTGGCACCGCCAGCGGTAAGGGCAGGGCAGTTTCAGGACCTACTGCATCATTGCTTGGGGCTCTTGGACTTGCGTATTTGCAGACCATAGGCTACAGCTTGGCATTTGCTGGTATGGAACCTGGTGGCTGTGGGCGGCTGTCGGGAAGGTAGACACAGGATCTGCTAATGTGTTCTTTCTCTGCAGTTTGCTGAACGTTAAGCCTTTCACAGTTTTCTCTTAAATCTGTATACGTGTGTATACGTATGTGTATCTGCGTCTATGCCTATATAATCTCCATACACTCCACTGTCATCTCCAAGTGGAGTCTGACAGGCCAGGGTGGACCTGCTCCAACACTGTCTACACACCTTAGTAAAAGCATAAGTGACGCACTTCCTGGAAAATAATCAGCACTGGTGTGAAAACGAAGGGCTGTACGGTCAACCCGGACATTAAGCCGAAGGAGCACGAACTGACAGAGGACCTTAGCTAATGCCTACAGGCGAGACCTGCCCAGATTCTGTTGTCAGGAGACTACTATACACCACTGTCTATTCAGAATCCTCCCGGTGAGGCCTTGGTACCAGGTGTCCCACGAGGTTAGGGCAGGGATAATAGTCTGGGGACCTGGAGTGGCATGCTGTCAAGCGTACTGGCTCCCGTGTCTCAAAGGGCTTGGGGAGGTTTGTGAAAGCACAGGTTCTGGGACCCTGTCCCACACGGTGAAAATCAGGGTCCCTCGCAGTGGCGCTCCAGACTGCCCTGCACACAGATCCCCTCAAATGTGCCCAGCACGTGGGCGCCATTTCTGTGGAGAAAGATGGAGAGACCAAAGGACTGGATTCTTGCCCGTTGGAAAGTGAGTTCAAGTCGATCCCTTGTCCCTCTGAGGCTCCATTTATTTTGTTTTAAAATGAAAATCCTGCCTGCTTTTCTACCTCAGGATGCTCTAATGAGAGGGAGGAGGGAAGGGAGCATTCCCCGGACATTACCTCATTTAGGCCTCCGCAGAGGTGAGCAGCATTATTTCCTTTATTCGGTGAGGAAGACAGCCACTGAGAGGTTAAGTAATTTGTGGAGGTTCCACGGTGAAGGAGCTGGATTTGAATTCTGGCGAGTCTGGGCTCCAGAGCTTTCCGTTTGACGAAAAGCTCAGCTCCCCTGAGATTTCAGAACTCAGGTAGATGCTTGAAGCATGTGGACCAGCTGCATCACCTGGGAGCGTGTGAGAAATGCAGGTTCTCAGGCCCCGGCCCAGGCTGACTGCATCAGACTCTGCATTTGAACCGTCTCACCAGGGGACCCCTGTGCACCTTAAAGATGAGAAGCACTGTTGTGAAAGACTTGAGATAGGATGAGAGAGAATACGTCTGAGAGGAAGGTTATGGTTTATATGCATCAGCCAACAAAACCTACGGTCCTTGCATGGATGAACAAAGAAGGAATCATCAGTGGGGAACACCTGTGAGAGAAGGGTACCTGTCGGCTGTTTCAGCCCTTCCTGAGTTCCCACTGCAGGGGGAACATGTCTTATCTGAGAAGTCCACACCTCCCAGGAGAACAGGTTTTAAGGGGGGAAAAATTGTGTGTGTGTGTGTGTGTTTAAAATTCAAAGGTAGTAGGATTCCTTTTATTTTTCAAAATGAAAGAAGGAAAAGTCAGGAAGAGTTTAGCAAAGTGTTGTCCCTTTTCATTTATCTCAGGAGGAATTCCTTTATGGCAGACAGCACCCACCTGAGAGGATGGCCAGTTAGGTGTGTGTGTGGCACACGGGGTGGGGGTGGGGTAGTTCAGAGTTCAGTTTCCAGAGTATCTTTTCTATGACCGTTGGTCCCCATGTTAAAACCCTAAAACCCATCAGAGTGAAGGCTGTTCCCCTGATCCTCAAACTGGAGGAGAGAGCGGACTGACTGCCACACAATACTCCCTTAGAAAACAACGAGCAGGAAACAACCCTGACCCAGGGCTCAGAAGCGACACTTGCAAACCAGTACTTTGAGAAGTACAGAAAAGCATCCAGGCATCTCAAACTGCTAGCCTTGGGGGAACGACAGTCCAGTACGAAGACATTCTTAATTTGGGGCCAAAATGTCCAGTAGGATCTGCTTTGGGGGGAGAGTACTCGATGCCGGGCCTCAGCTCCCTGCCTTTCCCGGATTAGCTCTGCTGGGGCTGCATGACACCCCCGGGTGAGCTGGGATTTCTTTCCAGTAATTCTTAACACGTGTTCTCAGGCTGAAATTTGTGATTTGTATGTGCTGTGTTATTTAACCCTCACAAGTCACTTTGCTGAGACCAAATCTGTCTGCGAAGTGTCCATTCCTGAAACCGTCAAGACAACACTTGTCGTCAGCGTTTCAGGCATTCATTTATGTTCCTTCCCCTGAAAGAGCGAGGCGGGAGTAGTACACAGACCTGATCCCTGCCTTCTAGAACTTGTCCGGTAAGGCAGCGGTAGTGACACATAAATTAATGTCCTGGCTGCATACGCCATTCCAGATGTGGAGCCACATCTGCTAAATCAGACTCTGCATGTACTAATTGCTGTATCTTGGACCCTAAGGTCCTGTCATTATAACTTTGGGTTGTTCCACCACGCTCAGCCCTGGTCTTCTTGTTCTGGCTTCACTTCAGACTGGCCAAATTAGAATTGGCTAAACCAATATTATAACAGTCTTTCCCTGCCTGGTTTGTTTGGGTTTTTTTGTTTCGTTTTTGTTTTTGTTTTTTGGGTTTTTTTGCCTTAATTTTCCAAAAGTCTGGAAGAAGGGGATTTGGGTCAGGATGATACCATCATTCTGTCACTTCTAATTTCATTCTGTTAACAATTTTTGAGTCACATGGGTAGAAGCTTTGATTTTGAAAAATTACACACTTTTAAGTTTGACTCCAGAAAGTAATTTCAGCTCAGCTGTAAACAATTCTAGATGGTGACTATGAAAGAGGAACTGCCTAACTAGGCTTCCCCTGGGGACCTGGAGTCATCACTCCCTTCACAGCACCTGATTTCAGAGATAAAGAATTTTCAGCGTGCTGGGGTGTGGGGAGTGGGGTGAAAGAGAAAGCAATTGATTCCAAACCAGACTGTCAAACAGCCACGCTATTTTCTCCTTCCTCCCTTCCCGCACTAACTGATGCCTTCCATCACCTGGAGATGAACTGGGAAGGCTGGTTATTGACAGCTGGGCAATTTGCACAATAAAGTTTAACGGTTTACATCCCCTTGTATGACTTTGTCGATGTTTTCAATGGATCACCTTCTCAGGTGCAAATACTGACTCTCTCCTCCTCTTTCCCTTCCAGCGTGCAAGCGCAAAGAGCAAGAACCAAACAAAGACAGGAACAATTCCCAGAAGAAATCCCGCCTGGTGTTCACCGACCTCCAACGCCGAACACTCTTTGCCATTTTCAAGGAGAACAAACGCCCATCTAAAGAGATGCAGATCACCATTTCCCAGCAGCTGGGCCTGGAGCTCACGACCGTCAGCAACTTCTTCATGAACGCCCGACGCCGCAGCCTGGAGAAGTGGCAGGACGACCTGAGCACAGCGGGCTCTTCATCCACCTCCAGCACTTGTACCAAAGCATGATGGGAGGACTCTCAGCTGGGCACAAGTCACCTCCAATGAGGACAACCGATACCAAAAGAAAACACAAAGGAAAAAGACACCGGATTCTTAGCCGGGGCCCTTCACTGGTGATTTGAAAGCACAATTCTCTTGAAAAGAAACTTCTATTCTAGCTGTAATCATAGGCCAGGTGTTCTTGTTTTGTTTTGTTTTGTTTTTAATGGCTATGGAGTCCAAGTGCAAGCTGAAAATGAATCGCTCTGAACCGGACATTGTCCTCTGAGCACGCTAAGCATCCCATAAACTCAAATGGGGCCTTCCTGGAGCAAGTTCATTTCAGGGTGGCGTCAGCCAAGCTCAGGATTGCTTAAAACGCCAACAGTCCCAATTCAAATCCTGTCAACCTCTTGCAGTCAGAGTCCCCACGGATAACAGTGGGCATTTGGCCTGAGTTTGGGCTCCGAAAAGACTACAATGAGATGAGAATCCAGCAACCAGAATGACCTCATTTGCGTTCCAAATGCTTAGCCACATCACACCACAGCACACCAAAGTTCACAGTGACAACATAAAAAAATAAAATCAGATTGATAATTACTGAGCACAAGTTTTAAATATGGAAGTTTAAAAATAAAAAAAAAATCCAAGGACCTGTTTTTTCAACTCAGGCATCTTTTCATTGAATGGTTTAAAACGCTTTAAGTTGATCCAGTTTACAGTTTTCTTTTCCTTACCTCCTGGAAATCTCACTTGGTCTTGGATCCATCACAACAACAAATCAGTTCACTTGAGCTCAAAGTATCAAGCACAACGAAGATAAGCAGAGAAGGAAGGAAGGTTCTGGATTCACTGCATCTGGATATTCAAGATGCCGATTGTGAAGTCATTAGGGAATCGTTGGGAGTATGGCTTCAAGCACATTTTGCAGTTTGCTACAAATTCTGTTTGTACATAATGCAGACGCACACTCAGGAGGCCAATTTAACTGTTACGGTACATGGAGCAAATGCCGCATTTTAAAAGATCTAGATTTTTTTAGATCATTGATGTATCCTTCTTGGTTGTTAGTCACCTGGTTCCTCCTATTGTGCATTCTGACCACCAGGTCATTCATTCTCACTCTTTCAAATTTGGGTTGTTCTCTCGTCCATCCCATTGGTAGGGACATTTTCAGTGTTTTCTAGCAAGAAAAAAGTAATTCAAACCGCCGTACATGTTATCACGACTGTCATCTAGTCCTAAATCTCTTCCATTGTTGAGTCATCCTAGCAAAACAGCTGAATAAAACTGGAGAAAACACAGCACACCAAAGAAGCAGAATACTGCAAACCAAAGACATTTATTACTTGCCATTTTCTAGCCTAAAAATACTGTGATTACTTTTAGAAATCAGAGAACCTCTGCAACTCCGAATGGCATTCAGCTCTTGCATTTGGCCCACCAACAGGCTGAGCGGACTGGCTACGCCAAGGACGTTAGCCACGCCACCCAGGGAGTGGCTTTGCCATGCCAGCTCTGGTTCCTGGCTGTCACCTTCCCACAGCAAGCGGGAGAGCGCCCACAGAACTCGGGGAGATTGCGACGGTCACTATGTGCATATTTACCAGTGAATGGCCCCAGGTGGGCATCATGGGGGTGTTCAAAGCAAGGCAAACGCTGCAATGATTCTTGACAGACCTTTGAGACTGACTTTTTTATGAATTACTTAATCGAAACCAAAGAAACTTTTTCTGCACCTACTTCTGCAACAAACAGAACTGTCCCATTAAGATGAATAAATAGGTAAACACGTAAATCAGTGAAAATCACCAACAACAAGAAGGAAGCACGCCAGAAAAAAACAAAAACAAAACCAAAAAAAAGAAAAAAACAAACATCGAGACACACTGTGTTCTAATAGACCTCTTGGGACATTTTTTGGAAGCAGATTTTAAAGAAAGGGTTGAGACAAGAATTGAAATAAAGAAAAGCCTCCGTGGGTGCTGCTTCATTTGACAACTCACACGGTAATCTTAAAGTTGAAGATTGTCTTTAATTTGTGCCTATGCAGTTTTTCAAAAGAACACGGAACAGAGCAACAGAAACCTCAACAGCTACAATACCAAAGATGAGGATTTCTCACACCTTTTGTTTCAGTTCATTATCTCCTCTTGCCTGGCTAAAATACTAATAGCACCATTGATCTGTGTAAAGGTAATCAATTTTGTTTCTGAGCAACAGAAGGAAAGGGTCATTTATTTGATTTGATTGTTTCCCTTTAATTTTGTTTTATGGCTTTCTACCCCCACATGGAATCTCTCAAAAGATCCCATGGACTCCAAGTTTAAGATGTTGGGATACTGAACGATTCTCTTCTCTCTGCGCCGGAGTGTGGGAATAATGTTATCACTTGAATGTTCTTTGCTTATCCCTTAGACTTGGTTCCTTCTATGTTCAGTCTCATCATCAAGGGAGGGAAGGGGAGTGAGGGTCAGGGTTAGGGGTCTCGGTGACACATCCTTGCCCGAGCCACAAAACCAAAGAGTTTATAGAGGAATTGACAGCCTCGCCTTCATAGGATCGCTACATCCTAACAGGGCTTCTTTTGGGGGTGGGGAGGCGACATGTGAAAATAATTGCCAGTTTCTACTTTTCTATTAGCTTTTTAAAAATCAGCTGCAAAGTTGCATTTCTAAAGAAAGATATATATATATATATATATGATAATATGAACACATATATAGATTCAACTTGACATTGGTGATAACCCAGAATTACTGCTGTCCAAATACATGCCTTGTTTTTTTATCACGAGCTTCGTTTATTAAGTATTCAGTTCAGGATTTTGCTCATTTCTCATGCCATCCCAAAGTTCATTTGCCCCTGTGGATGATTTGGAGTATTCAGATTTCTATGAAAATTCCTGGAAAAGGTTAAAAGTCAAGTTCAAGTATTTCAACATTTAAGCTGTTGATAAATGGATCCATGGTGCAAATGAGTTTTATTTGTCTTTGAGTCATCTGTAATCTATGCCTCAACCATGATCAGTGTGGTGAGTTGAGGTCCATCCACCAGACCTGGCCAGTGGGGTGCTCATCTTCTAGAACTGTTGGAAAGGCTCAGTGGTCCCTTCCACCAGTTCTGGAGATGAGGCCAGCCCAGAAATCTTCTCCAGGAGCTTCCCTGTCCTATCAGGGTGTTTCAGATCCTCCTCAGTGAGTAGATCCACCAAAGAGACTTCTCACGGGGCAAGTCCAAGTCCTGTTACAATGGGTTGATCAGGTTTCCTCAGGGTGGTAATTACCAGTGCACAAAGACAAGCCTGTGTGCAACACAACTGGCCCTGGGTTGAGGCAGTGGTGTTAGTTGGGGGAAGATGGGGTCCTTGGTCCTAAAGAGAAAACACAAAGCAGGGTTTGGGGAGGATCCCAGAGTCCTGTCCGAAGAACCCCATTGTCCTTTGTCCCGCCTCCTTGCTCCCACCATATGGGTCTCCCTTTGCAGAGCCAGTAGCCAAGGAACTATGAAAGAATGTGACTCTCCATGGCTTTTGTAATTCATCCTACCTGGGGATGTTCAATGACTTCCCTGTGTCTCTTTCTCATATTCCATGTCTCCTTTGTCAAATGACCCAAAAAAAAAAAAAAAAAAAAAGCATATTTCAGCAAGGGAATGCTCCGTATGGGTTGATAAAGATGAATTTCAACTTGTGTATTTCCAAATGAATCCCTGTGATTTGTGACTTGTGGAAATGGTTGTTCTTATCAAGAGCAGGCTGAGGAACCAAGGCTGATTGGTTTGATTAGTGATGCTTTGGCATGCTGATCTCAGCATTTGGGTCTCTGGCATCCTCTGAAGATGTCTAAACCAAGAAGAGCCTGCCTTTGTGGCCTGAGATTTCAACACCGGTCAAACCAAGTGTAGTCACATATACCCTCGGTCTCCTGGTGACCTGAGGAAGATGTCCTAATGTAAAAAAGGCAAGAGCTTCTTTCTAGGGACTTTTGACAAATGTCTCATTCCAGATAATGTCATACCAGAGAGAAATGCTTGCTTTTAAAAAATTATATACATACATAAATACATGTGTGTATCTCTATAATTTATGTATCAAAATGTAAAGCCCTACAGAATGTCGATTTATCAAAAATCTGAAAGAAAAAAAACCCTGCAAATTGAAAGGTGATGGAACTTGACCCATGAGTTTCCTCACGCATTTTTAAAACTTAATTTAATAATTTCAGAGAAAATAACCGTTTGGTCTTGGTGTAGGGTCCATTTCTTCAATCCAAGAAAAACTCCAGGCTGCCTCAGCCATCGGCAACGTAAGGGTTAGTGTGAAGGCACAGTTCTGAACCCAAATTCACATTCTTGAAGCAACAGAAATCCAAAGCCTATTGAGTGGAAAAATACTTTTCTTTTTCCTTTAGGTAAATAAGTTTGCTTTACGTTTGTTTTTAATGTGATTTTGGTACTGGGGATATAATTCTTTCATTCCAGGAATTATTTTTTTTTAAAGAGTCAATATATTTCTTTTTTAAAGGAAAACAGCAACAACAATAAAAACTCAGCCCCCATATTAGAGGCTTTTCCAAAATGTAAAGTAGTGTGTCGGGTGTACCACTTGAAGATACAGGCAAGAATGAGTAGTGAAGGACCCAGCCTGATGTTCTTTCTGGAGAGATTAAAGCATTGCCTCTGCAGCATCTCTTTTCCTGCAGGCTCTTGGCCATTGTGGGTTTAGGAAATTCCAGTTAATTTTCAATTCTAGCTAAAATAAAATAAAAATTAGGAAGGTAAATCTGAGACACACACACACACACACACACACACACACATATGTATGCATTTTTGTAAGCCAAATATAAATACCTTTTATATGATCAACCATTTTACCTTATCTATGCTCAGTGTCCATCTATTAGTGCCAATAAAAAAGTTGAACAGATTTATAAAAAAGTTACCACCCCCTGGATACAGGGGGGACCCTCCCTCACTTTTGAAAATGCTGGTAGAATTATAAAAGTGTCTGTACAGTTACTGTTAACCATAGTGTGATGACAATATTACCTTTGAACTCTAATTTTCAGGAAGTTGCATAGTAGGAGTTTTTAAAAATGTAAAAAGAATAGGCTGGGTTATAATGGTGTTGACGCTATGAAAAAGGACAGAAAAAGAGATGATGCCTGTGGTCCAGGTTAATCCCAAGGCCCCGACACGAGTACTGTGAAAATAATTGTCGCGATTCCTAAAAGATCAGAGCTGATTTTTTGTTGTTGTTGCTGCTGCTGCTGTGTGACTCAGACTTGCGAGCCTCACCAGGAAGAGTGAGTGAGAAATGGTAGATGGAGAAGCTGGTGCCTATAACTTTCTGATATTTACCTGCACGACTGGATAGATGAATAGTTTTGTACCTTTCAGACCAAGCCACCTCTAAAACAGCAGGAGGTTCTAGTTATCAAATAAGACTACAAAATCCTTGCTAAAGGCAGAAGGGGCACCTGAATTTGTTGTATAAATCTCATAAGTTAATGACATTGGCTTTAAATATGGATGTCCCAGCGCCTACTTTCTATTCATGATTTGTTTCTTTCCAAGGGCAGGGGGCAGGGAGGGTTTATTTGTTTTAAAAAGTCTCAGCAGGCGTTATAAAATACAAAAAATAATTATTAAAATAATGTAGGGCTTCACATAGGTAGATACAAAGCTTATCATTGAGGCTGATGGACTATTGTTGCACGCATCTCACAGGGACCGGAAATGCTCATTGTTCTCAGATACCAAAATGACGCTGACAGTCTGAGGCAAGTTAAAACTAGAGCCCAAGCTTTCCTTACAGGGTTTTGATTTTGGTTGACTGGAATTAACCAGCTGATCGCTTTTTAGTAGAGAAAATGTGTAGAGGACAAAAACGCATTGCTACAGGTTTGTTCATCCACGGAAGTCTCCCCCTCGGCTCCATCTTTAGCAGCAGGCATTTCAGATCGCATAAACCGAGGTAGATAAGTTTGCCTAAAGCTTATACAGTCTGTCAGCTTGGATGTATACAGATTTAGATACAACGTGTATTCTCATAGATGTCCTTATAACAACACACATTACCCACGCGTGTCTAGCCTGTGCACAGACAGATGAGCACAGACATCTCCATACATATATACTGTCATCTGTTACAATAAATAAATTTTAAATGATCATTTCACATGTATGTGGTACTTCTGCAATGTACAATGTTTTCATTATTTATTGTAACATTGAAAACTAAAGTGCAGGAAAACAAAAATAGTATCCCAGCATCTTCTTTGTGTGCACTTAGAATTACTTTCATTTGGGCACATCCAAGATAAATTCAACTTTCAAGAAACCTTGGATATTATTTAATCATCTGTGTACAAATGATACATATGCTTGATGACTTCGGTTGAATAGCTTTATTCTGGATCTCTCATAACTGAAGCTAAACCCAAAGACCTGAAAAGGGACAAAAAAAAAAAAAGAAAAAAACAAAGAAAAAGAAGGAAAAAAATAGCAAACAAAGTGCAAACTAATAGGGAAAAAATGGGCTCTGGATTCCAGGGTTGAGACAATGGAGACATGGTATTGTGGGGCCTACCTAGCTAGAGAGAGGAAGGGGTGATTTTGTTTTCATGCTTGTCACTTAAATGGTCTTTCTGAACAGAGAAAGTGTTAGAGGTTATTATTTCCTGCTCTACCTTAATTTAGACTATTGAGAGAGGTTGTACATTTTATCCATCAAAAAATGAAGACAGTAAAAAAAAAACTTTTTTTTTCTTGTCTCTTTGGGTTATGACCCAACAAGCTAAGTACCATGAAAGTAATTAATTTATTTAGTTTCTAGCACAGAAATGTATAGGATTTTGATAATTATTTAATCATCCTTCCTTAGTTCGATTTTACTCCTTGTGCTTATTTATCAAAATCTAGACCAATGGTGCATCAGAGATGCAAAATCACTTTTAGAATTCTCTTGAAAATTAGTTTGCTTTATAAAGCAGTGAAATTCTGTTACAGACAGGGAAGAAATACAAGTTACAGAAAAAAAAATTGAGGTATGTTTCCTTCTTGAATTAACTTTGAAAGTAGTTTAAATAACAATTATTAAATTATTTAAGTTCGCACCCCCACCTGGTACCTGGCGAACTTCACCTTTTAATTATTGGGGCCCACAGAGCCTTCATAATGTAACTTATTTATTTAACTTATTCCGCACCTGCGAAAGGTGCACTGTATAGTTTATATTTTTTATTTAAAACAACAGAGAGCACTGCAGTTTGTTTGCTGTCAGAACAACAGAGCAATGTTTGTGGACGAGCAATGACTATTCAACTTGAACCTGTGCATTCAGAAATTATAAGCCGAGACCCTGCTTCACCAGCCTGGATTTCGGGGCTTCTATACAGAAACTGGAAAAATACATTTAAAAAAAAAGCATAACAGCAAAAAGAGAGAAACCCTTACACTAGCTGCTTCCAAGAATGAACTCTGTGTGTGTAAAACAACAAAACAAAAAAGGAAGAAAAAAAAGCAGAAAAAAAAGAAAAAAAAAAAGGAAAAACTTTCTATTTCTAGTGAGAACCAAAGAAGGCTACCTCACTGACTTTTTCCATTTGTAATTTTAATCGTGTTGATGACACCAAAGATACCAAAGATTTCTTTCTCTGTGCGGTCTGCATCTTGCTTATGCTCTTTTATAATTTTAACTATTCTCTCTGACATATGGTATGTACAGCCACAGCTCAGATACCCCAAAGAAAGAATGATCTATGCGACGGCGGCTGCTAATTTGGAAAGGGATATTTTCTGTGTTTCTCTCATTTATGCGCTGTCCCCACATGTTCAGGATGCAAGTTCATATGCTGCTGTAATTGGATTCCTTACGTTCCAATTCCCAATGGGTGAAGAAGACTGGTTGGAAGTGGCCTTCTGTTCTAGCCATGACCTTGTCCCCGCTTTGGAGATATCACAGTAAATAGTTCCAATTACCGGACCATAGAAAATCTGATCACTGAAAATCTAATCACAGAGCTGGAAGGGCCCTTAGAAATCATTGAGTCCATCCCGCAGAGGTGTGGAGGAGTGAAACAGTTGTCTGAGATGAATAGCTACATAGAGGCAAAGCCCAGACAGGCCTGCTGTCTCCTGTTCCAATGCTATACCCATTGCTCAGCACTCCCTCTGCATGAGAGGGGCCGTGGGTTGGCAAAGAGGAAGGTGGCACCCCTTTAGCAATGATTAGGGCCTGGGGCTTATCACTTAACATTTTCAGTCGGTAAAAATAGTCACAGGCATTTCAGTGACAAGTTAGAACCTCAACAGAAAGCCACATATGGCCAGTTACTTGTAAAGGTGGCCAGCCTTGAGGTACATGAAGGCTCACAGAGAGGATTTTGCCCTGGAAGTACACATTGGTGCAGTGTGGTCACTGTTGACACTTGCCATTACAAAGTGTAGTTGTGTGTGTGTGTGTGAGTGTGAGTGACTGTTTGTGTGTGTGTGTGTGTGTGTGTGTGTGTGTGTACACACACACTTTCCATTCAGTGAGAAGAGAAAGTTC
This sequence comes from Rhinolophus sinicus, assembly GCF_036562045.2. Classification (NCBI taxonomy): domain Eukaryota; kingdom Metazoa; phylum Chordata; class Mammalia; order Chiroptera; family Rhinolophidae; genus Rhinolophus; species Rhinolophus sinicus. The sequence continues at coordinate 13,770,738 of NC_133758.1, read as the reverse complement.
TTTCTTGGTCTGTTGAGTTTAATTATTATGGATATTTTTAGGTCGGTATTTATCAGAGAAAGGGAATTTGATCACTGCACATGTGACATTTAAGCTGTTCAGCTTTTTCCTTTTCCTCTTGACTTGTAGGTGTTTATATTTTGTTTCTAGGCCTAGTCTGTATTTATGAAAGAAGATTAAACCTTACATCATTGGGTGCCAAAGGATTGTTCACTGTAAACAAAAGATGACCCCCAAATTTTGGAGGAATAGATAAGCCAGTTTAAGAAATGATTACTGAAAGTTGCTTCTCTCTTCCCTTCTTAGTCATGAAATTAGTTGGTCTTCTTTTGATTTCATTAAATGATTAAATCACTATTAAGATCCATTCATCAGAGTGATTTGTGTGTTAGCTAATGAATCATCCTCAGCTTTTAACCAAATGGGTTTTAGACACATGCAAAGATCCAACCTCTAGTCTGTATAGCTCTTCAGTCAAGTGCTAGTATTTTGCTTTTCACATGATGTAGTTATCTTGGAGCTTTTAAAGAGACCATATTCAAACAAAGGAGCTAGGAAAGGAGAAGACCAGTCAACGCATCTGCTCCATGCCTCAACAGAGTGTAGCTGGCAGAGGAATTTAGAAGAGAGACTGAGAGACTTTAGGGAACACTCACTTATCCCCTTTCTGCAGTGTCCAAGCACTGTACTGACATATGTGAAAGTTCTCTCCTGTCCAAACAAGCTCAAAGCTCCGTCTTCCCCCTACACATGGCGAGCTTGTAAGGCCTTCCTTCCAAACAGCAAGTTGTGTTAGTTTTCTTCCCCATTCCTACTGGAAATAGAATTCTCAGACTACCTGGGAGACACCAAAGATCTGATCACTGAGAGCAGAGTGCTCTCCTATAAGCAAATACCACCTTCCCCCGCCTTCCTACCACCAGGCCCCTACAAGAGGGAACCTAAAAAGAGCAATGGCAGCCTGAACACAGAAAACATCCCCAATTGGCAGACGCCTCCTCAGCAATCCCCCCTCAGCCTCATGCTTCACTTGCAAAGTGTGACATAACCACGGGACGAGTGCCTTGCTTGAACCAAAGCAACGATTTAGCCAGTCTGGACCTCTCTGTGCTTTTTTTAATCCTTCCTGTGAATACCTCAGCTTCAACTGGGCCTCCATACAGTAAATTGGTGGGCTTATTGTACTGTGGTGCTTTGCAATGCAACCCTGCAAAGAACAAGATTTGTACTAATACCAAAGGTTCTTTCTCTGTGTCTCTTCTTCTGCTCCCCCGTCCTTCTCCCTTTTCTAGTTCTTCACGGTTCCAAAGCTTTAATATGAACCTGGGCATGTTGGCAATGCAGACCGCGCAATTCCTTACCGAATTTTCTCAGATATACCTCATAGATAATAGTGTTTAGAGTAATGTTATTATAGCGTATGTAATAAATTATTCACTGTTTCTTTTGGTAACTGTGATTTAAAAAAAGAAAAAAGAAAAAAATAGCTTTATACGTTTTAGGTTGTGCTTTTGTAATAGACGAAAAGGTGCGCTTAAAAAAATGTATGTTCTTTTTTTCCCCTTTGGATCTTTATTTATTCTGGATTGGGGAAAGTTGCAGAATGAGCCCAAAGTTTACAGTTTCATATTTTGCTGAAGAAACAATCTGTGTTCATTTGCTCTGTTGAAAAAAATTATTTTCTACATTTGTGCTACTTGGTCTGAACAATTAATTGTTCTGTGTTAACAGTGTAGTATTATAATTAGCAACTGCCAATCAGTGCTATAATTTTATGCATGAGGCTAAAAAATTAGCAGTGTGATGCATTGTGGTCTTAATAGCAACGTTTCATTTTGAACTAGATCTTCCCCTTTGGTTCAATGGACTTTATTTATGCATGGGCGCCAATTGTTTGTTAGCAGTTGTGAACAGTTGTGTATACATTAAACTGTGAAAATGTACACAGTTCAGCCTCAGACAGTGGTAATATTGGTTTTATTGGGAGATGTCTCACCTCGAAAATACCTTTCCATCTGTTGGGATTTCAAAATGAGTCAGAGTGAATCGAGTTCAAATTTTATGAAAAAGGTCATTAGCCAACTTGCAGTCCACAATTGGGAGCCTCATAACCCAATTGTCTCACTCTATGTGAGAGGGGTTTGGAAACAAGCATTGAAAAACAACTCAACTCTGCATTTTTAATTTCCACTAAAAGGAGTCCTTTTGGCTTTATGTTCATGCCCTCGGACCTAACTGTCCCTGTAGATGGACATGTGAATTCATCCAGCTCTAGCTTTCCCTGGGTCTCTGCTTGGGAATGGCCACTTGGACTGTGCTTGGTTCTTCTAGTATTTTGTTGTCAGGTGATTCCCAGTAGAAACTCAAATGGCATCAATAATTTATTCTCTGGCTTTTTTGTCCATTCTCCTGGAAAGCTGCACCAACTATTCCAGTGATTTGGGCAAAAAGAGATGGCCATTCCCCAAAATATCACCTGTGCAGCCCTAGAATCAGAGATGACGCTAACTTACTCTCTCCTGCCCAACAATGTCAGATCTATACTAAAAGGGATAAAAGAACTATTAAAACCTAGTTTAGGAAAACCATCTTCATTTTAAGTCCCAGGTAGCTAAGGCCTCCGAATCTCAAAAAGTATTTTTCAGTTGCATTGGATTGGGCAAACGTTCTTATATTTTGGTTCTGAGACCCATTCTCAAGTTTCATACCTGTTTTCCAAAGCAATATGCTTGACATAAAGCCAAATCAACTGCCAAGCACACTTCGCAGTGTAGGACCCAGTGATGGGAACGCAGCAGTTTGCTGTGCAAAATATCAGAAACCACCGACAATAGAGCGTTCATATTACCTGTCGATGAGAATATATTGGGAGTACGCTTTCCTTAATACAAAGAAACATTTTTATTTGGCCTTATAAAGTAGATTGTGATAATGAAAGCTTTGTAATATATAGTTGTTTTTCTTAATTTTTCCCGTTATTAATCTGCCAAAGATGGGAATGGATACAAGACTTTTAAGTCGGCTTTTGTAAGACAGTTAATGATTGTAATAGTGTTTAATCTTCCAGAAAGGTTTATGTGTTCTCCGCAATAAACCAAATCGATATTTGTTTCAGTCAAGTTCTCCTCTCACTCACAAACCCACTTACTATTCCCCCTGATGCAGATACTGTAGTATCTACAAGGTTCAAATGCATTTTCCATCCAAAGGAATGTCTGAGATGTGAGCGTGCCCAGCCCTTTTTATTACAAGTAATGCCTGGGTCTGGTTCACTAGGATTTGCCAAGAAGACTTGTCTTATGAAACTCAAGGTATATTTTGTTATGCCATTTTATGTCTTTTTTTTTTTTTTAACTTTGTGGAAAGTGATATGTTGAATCAAGTGTAAGCTGAGTTCTCCAGACAACTGAAGTAGCTACATCGTGAATGTTATTTTGTTATTAAAGGGTTTTTACTCAATGCTTTGTGCCAGTGGATGTCCTTTTCTCGGAGACACAGAACTATGGAATTACCTCAGCTTGGCCTGGGTTTCCCTCTTGCTCTCATGGGGGAATGTGGACCTGGCCGGGGAAATGCAAGATCATGAACTAGAAGGTAGATTTTGGCACTAGAACAGATCTCCTCAACATCAGCTTTAAAGAGAGCTGGGCTCAAACTTTCTCACCTCACTCTCTCTTGACCCCAACATTTTTCTGAGATCCCTTGGCCTTGAGCACATGCCAGCATGATGGCAGGCCCCAATTCTTACAGGAAAGGCAAGAGGAGAAAAGAGCAATCCTGAATCTTCTGTAGCGCACCAGGCACTCACCTCTCCCCCAGCTGGTTTCCACCAGCCAGGGCTGTGGGTGGTGCATCTGGGTGGCTTTACTTGCGCCATCACTCCATCTTGACTACAAAGGGTCCAGGTCTCTACAATGCAGTGGGCTCCTCCAAATCAAAACCCCCCTTTACCCCTCTTCCTCTGCATCCCACTCAGCAATTCCATCTATAAATTTTACAGATGATTATTTGGAAAACAGAAAGGTATGGATGGTTTCTCTGTCATTTTGTTTCTCATTTATATTTTGCCTGCTCCCAGTTCTTTGATCTGGGAAAATACAAGAAAAGGCGACCCCACTGCCTCTCTGTGCCTTGTCCCTCTCCCAGGTGGGCATGCACATTGCCCATGCCATAGATCTTGCTTAGGGGACAGGCTGAACCACAGCAATTGAGCCAAGAAAATGGCCCATCAATGCATACTTTATCTCTGCTTGAAAGTCCTATCCAAAAAGCTGTAGAATTTAGGGTTTTCCCCCATTTTCCTTGCTTTGTTTCAATTTGGCATTTAGCTTAAGCGTCCGTTAACTGTCTAGGAAAGTATTTTTCAGATTATGACAGGGAACCTGCTACCTGGTAAGAAAGGTTAAATACTCAAAGACTATTAGACAGGTAACTATACCAGTAGCAGATACTTCCTTGAAGCTAGAATATTATTTCCTTTGTTTACTAAGTTGTTTTGTGTTACACAAGTCGAAATGGTACCAGCAAACGTCTTAACCATGACAGGTTGTAAGACACCTGGCAAATTGGAATTCCTGAAACAGGAAGACAACTTTCACACAAAATGATAGCATCAAAGTTTGGGAAGCAGGGACTGAGATGATACAGGCATAAAATCTTGGTGCTGGTTTCTCTTCCAATCCACATCTCCCATCACTAAGTCATTAGAAGTTCAGTCTCTTCTCCCCCAGTCTAGGATGCCAAAGAATTTCATGGGCAAAGACAATTAGGGATTGACCAAGCTTTCAGTTGGTTCTTTTCTTCATCCTTTGCTTTTCTCCAAGAAGGTGTTTTTCTGGACTGCAGAGAAAGAGCCTGGCCAATTTTTTTTCATCCTTCCTGGGTAAATTTCTACCCAGATTTACATTTTATTAGTACAGGTACTATAGCTTAATTCTTGGTCAATGAATTCTTCCTAGAGAAACTATCCTCCCACCAAAGTGAATGACAACACATTTCAGTATCTTTGTTTTTCATTGGTTTTTGTTCTCAGGATTGAGTCAGTCCTGGCTATTTTCTCACTTCCGGCCCTGACTTCAGATGTGTTGATTTGGGGTATTAAGAACACCTTTTAATTTCACATGCTGGCCTGTGGGGCTTGAATCCTTTCTTTCAATCTGTTGGTTACTTGACGGTTTTAAAGTTTACTAAAATGAGGGAAGGGAGGAAGAGGGACAGAGAGAAGAAGTTGCTCCAGCTCTATTTAAAGTTTTTAAAATGGAAAGAATACTCTTTAAGCCATGGTAAAATGGCTATAGAGTGGTCAACTCTCCCTGTAAGAACCTATGCTCTGCCACTTGGCTTCTAAGTCAGCTCTTCCAGAAACCCAGCCCCTGCGTAGAAATCCAGCTGCCTTGCGTAGGTCTCTATCCATATTCCAAGGTGACAAGAGAGCAAAGACTTACGTGCATACTTCTTGTTCTATTTCCTTGCTTTTTCAGATATTATCTCCAAGACAAATCATAGGGGAAAACTTTAAACTTTTATTTTTAGTCAATCCTTTTGACATCACCTCTCATATTTAAAATCAGGAAAACACACCCCTAAATGTATACTCTCTTCTGTTGTAAAAAAGAAAACCTACATACTAATTAATCCATACTCTTTTTTTCTTTTCACCCTGAGCTATATTTCCAAAGCATATTATAATCCAGATTTTGCCCCATCTCAGACATGTTGTCAGAATTTGTGGAAATATTTTCCAGGGATGGTCAACAGGGTATATGTACAGTGGCTGCCCTGAAATCCTGGTGGGGATAAGGCTCATACACCATTAGCAAGGGGCTGCTCACCCCTTGATAGGCTCCCAGTCCTTTGGAAGATTTCTTTGAATGTTAATTGCATTTTCAATTTTGCTCATTTCCCACCCTGATGTTTTGTCTGCAACGTTGCTTACACTGGATTCTTTCTATTTTTATTCCTATCATTAAATGGTAGTGCTGTAAATTCTGCAATTAATGTCAAATAAACTGCTTTCATTCATTGACCATGGCTCAGTGGGCTTCTTTCTCTCTTCACAGAAAGGCTTAAGCAGAGGGTAAGGGGGTGGGGGGTGGGAGATGAGGGTAAGGGGGATCAAATATATGGTGATGGAAGGAGAACTGACTCTGGGTGGTGAACACACAATGGGATTTATAGATGATGTATTACAGAATTGTACACCTGAAATCTATGTAATTTTACTAACAATTGTCACCCCAATAAATTAAAAAAAGAGAAAGGCTTAAGCATCCTTCCCCCCTATTGCACCCCACTATGGTTCCCAAAAGAACAGTAAAGTGATTCTGCTTAGTAAGACTGCAACTTCTTACCTCTGACAGGATGCAAGGCACATTTTATAATCAACAAATCTGTCACTCATGCTATCAATCACAAAAGGTTAAGGATACCCCTATAAAGATTGCCTTGTTCTGAACCCATTCAAACTTTAGAGATAACCTACCCTAAACTATCCTTGTACTGATTCCATATGAGGTCATACGTGGTAAGTTAAAATGAGGATTACGTTATTGTTACCATATAGAACAATCAAGAAAAACAAACAAGTTTGGCGCCAGGAGACCACATATGAAATCGAGGCTCTGCCACCAATGAGTTATGTGGGTTAAAGCAAGTCATTTCACATTCCGGGCTTCAGTTTCTCCAACAAGGTGAGGTTGGGACACGTTACATCCAACGTCTCTTTCATCTTTTGTCAAAAGATTTTGAAGATATTTATATTTTTGGTATAGGTCACATCTTAGCTTATTATTTTCTATAAGTTAATGTATTAAAGAGTTCTTTTAAACTTAAATACCATTCATTTTAAACTTAAATATCCCCATGCTTCACAGGAGCTCCATTAGACAAACTTTTGTCTAAGTGGAAGACCCACCTATTGCCAAGTGGAAACCCAAGTGGCATGCTCTTACTTAGGCCCCTGGACAGAGAGGAGCATCTTAGAAAACAATTGCATAAAATGATCATACCAAGTCTAAACCAGATGATTACCAAAACCTCTTCCACCTCTGCTACCTTCTGCCTCAATGATCCATCATTGTTATTCAGAAAGTGAAACAGGGCCGGCCTGGTGGCTCAGGCGGTTAGAGCTCCATGCTCCTAACTCCGAAGGCTGCCGGTTCGATTCCCATGTGGGCCAGTGGTCTCTCAACCACAAGGTTGCTTGTTCAACTAGTCCAGTCCCGCAAGGGATGGTGGGCTCCGCCCCCTGCAACTAACATTGAACACAGCATCTTGAGCTGAGCTGCCTCCCGGATGGCTCAGTTGGTTGGAACACGGGCTCTCAAGAGACCACAAAGTTGCCAGTTCAATTCCTCGAGTCCCGCAAGGGATGGATGGTGGGCAGCACCCCCTGCAACCAGAAAATGGCAACTGGACCTGGAGCTGAGCTGCACCTTCCACAACTAAGACTGAAAGGACAACACCTTGAAGCTGAACGGCACCCTCCACAACTAAGATTGAAAGGACAACAACTTGACTTGGAAAAATAAAAATAAAAGGCCTGGAAGTGCACACTGTTCCCCAATAAAATCCTGTTCCCTTTCCCCAATAAAATCTTCAAAAAAAAAAAAAAAAAAAGAAAGAGTGAAAACAGTGGCTAGAGCTGGCAAATTTCAAGGCTAAGAGATCTCTGGTCTCAGTTTAGCCCCCATCAGGACAGCAGAAACAAGAGGAATTTCATAGTCTAGGTGGGCCCCTTTGAATGAGCCTTTGAATTGGGCTCCCTGGAGGAAAATACTTTCTTGTTTGGGAAACTTGTTGACATGAGGCCATTTGTATAGCCTTTGGTTAAAGCCGTTTGATGGTATGGAGTATCCTTTAGTCAAAATACCCAAAATTATTAGGCTCAGCCTTTGCAAATCCCTTCTTTTATTTTAATCTGCTCCCTGGATGCTCCCATCCTTAAATTGGGCTACTGCAAGAGGGGGAAGCACTTGCAAAAGGAAACTAAAAAGCAGGAATAAAATCCCTGTATCCTCATCAGACACGAGGAAACACTGGTCAGTCTGTTCACTGAGCACAATTATTTCTGGAAGCAATAACGGTGGTAGCCAATATTGGAGACGCACACTATAGTGTCACCTTCATAATCCTCTCCTTATACTGCACAACCACCCTGTGCAGTAAGCTGGGGCAGGGATCACTGTGCCCTTCTCCCCAGGGAGACAATGGTATGTAACAATCTGAGGACTAAGTAGCAGAACCAGCATTCAGACCCAGACGTTAGACTCGATCCCCTGTACCTGGGCGATCAGTGTGCCCCACGGGAACCCAAGGTTAGCATGGCACACTTCCTCTGGTTGGAGAGAGAAAACATATACCACGAAATCACTCCTGCTGTGGAGTCATCTCTGCTAGATTCAAAATAAGTGACACAAACAAAAAATGCCAAGAGTTCAGAAGAAATGGAGATCATGCCAAACTGGTCTGGTCAAAAAAGGCTTCTCTGATCTCATTTAGATTTCCAAGCCCTACACCTTATTAACAAGCCCAACTGAGCACAGCTCAATGCATGGGCAAGTAATCTAAGTTTGAGGAGTAGATGACACCCCTCTCCAGCATAACTAACTTCAAATGTACAGGCTGTCCTTCAGATTAGTAACATTTAGGTGTCTGAATCATGATTCCATTTATACTCCCAGCTCTGATTTGGGAGAGAAACCAGGGCTTTGAGTCAGAAGACGTGAGGTCATGCCCTTGGTCCACCTCTTACTAATATGTGCAAGACACTTATATTCTCTGAACTTCAGTTTTCTTATAAATTGGGGAAGAAATATAACAATGTGTTACCGTCCTGCCTACCGTAGTTCATGAAGTTTGTATCAAGCAATGTGCTATATATGGACACGAGCTATTAAAGAGAGCTACCATTTTATAAGAAGTCTGAGAATGGTGATCACCAGAGGGAAAGGGGAGTAGCTCAAGGGAAGACAAAGAGGGTAAATGGGGTTAAGTATGCAGTAATGGAAGGAGACTAGACTTTGGGTAGGCAGCACCCACTCACGTATACAGGTGTTGTATTATGAAGTCGTACACCTGAAAGTTATACAATGTTATCAATGTTACCGCAATACTTTTAATAAAATATTTTTAAAAGAAGTCTGAGGCACAGAGAGGTTCGCTAACTTGCCCTGGGTAAGGCAGTAGCAGAGCCAGAATTTGAACCCAGAACCATCAGCTTCAAAGCCCACCTGAAAGTACATGAAAGTGCCGATTAAACATGGATTTCCCCAAGTGAAAGGAGAGATCCATGTCATGGTACCTGTGAATACCAAGTCATACAGTATTACTCAACAATTAGCCTAGATGTGTAACTAGTGGTAAAATAATCTTGCTCATTCTGCCCTGAAAGGACTATTCAAAAAAATTGTCATGAACTGACTAAGCCACTTTGGCCGTGCACAAGTTTAGGTTTTTCTGATAGCTGATAATAGCTACCCAATGGCTTTGCCGTGGGCAAAATTACCTACTTCCCCCAAACTCTCTGCCAGATTTTAAAGAAAGTAAGTCCAAAATCAAATACTGCCACATACAGACTTTTAACAAATTCTATTCAGCAACTCAGGCACCACCTCTGCATACTGCCTGCTGTGTAAGCTCCATGCAGTATGCAGCCAGCTCTGTGTCCTACTGGAAGCTCTGACCGCCCTCCAGAGAGACCCAGAGACATTCCAGAGGCAGGCTTTTGTCAGCCCTTGAGGAGCATCAGACAACGGGCAACCTCCTAAATCAAGACAGAATACAGGATCTTTTCGGGCTCAGACCTCCCTCCTGTGCACTCCCCAAAGGTGTTGACTAAAGATCGCACTGGATTCTTACACCCTGTGGTGCAGGGGAGGACGGGAGGGGTACTCCAACCCCTCAACTTAAATACATTTAATCTAACCCATCAGCAGAGTCCATTTGTCACATTTCTCATAATTGATAGGCTACTATTTTCACCATTAAAACTCCACTTCCAGCATTCAGTATGTTAATTAATCAGCAGAGCATGGTGATGACGGAGATGATAGCTGACGCCCAGACTTGAATGGTGGCTGCCCTGGAGACCCTTCAGAAAAGATGTTCACTGACCACCCAGGGCACACACTCCTGATTAGGACAACTTCCCGCCCCCCCAGATTGAAGCTTGAACAAACTGACACACCTATTACACGAAACTGTCTGTGCCTAAGGCCTGTTCAAATAAGTCAGTCATGACAACAAAAGTTCATGTTTTATCTACATCCTGTTAGGAAAGATTGGAGAGCATATGTGCATTGTAATATAAATAACAACACTTCACATTTGCATTTTTAAAAGTACTTTTCTACTCATTCTTTTTTTTCATCTCATTTTTCCCCCGCGACCTACACTGCAGGTATCACGCATTGACTAATTAAACGCTATGAGTTTAAATCATTTTTTCATACTCATCTCATAATAACAGCTTACACGGATGACTATTTACAGTGTGCCAGACATTGGGCTGAATACTTGAACACGGTTTATCTCATCTTGTTCTCCCAACTACCTTATGAGGCAAGTACGACAATTATCTCCACATTACAGATAAAGGAACTGTTTAGGGAGATCAAGTAACTGGCTGCAGGTCCCACACTGGGCAGCCTGACTCCAGGGCTAAGCCCTTATTTGTGCAGTGTTTCCTTCCTGTTAATGGCAGAGCTTAGACTAGTTCTCCCAGCGTGGGGCGGCTACTCCTGTGTTCTTACAACGGGAGGTCCTGATTGCTGAGCAGCAGAGACGGGCAGAAGTGAAGGTTAAACAGTTCCAATGCCCTCCCAACAGCTCCACAAAACGTGTTCACAGCTGTGATGTGGAGAACTTGCTCGCATTTCCAGAGAACTCCATGCAGGCCATGTGCATGGGGCTTCCCAAACCACACAGAAGCATACAGAAGTGCAGGTAAGACTTCCCTGTTGGCTGTGTGTACTCAAAGTGCCCACAAAAATGAATTTTTAAAGGATACTAAGTTGCAAAATTGAAACCGCAAAGGAAGTACCTGGTGTTGGTGTGAACCAGTGGCTAGCAACACATTTCCTGACAGAATTATTCTTGAGTAACCTCCTTGGAGCTTTAAATGGCCCTCAATGTCATCATTATCATTCCCTTCACCATGCTCGCTGGATGTTCAGGAGACTCATAAATAACCCTCCCACCTCCTGGCTGGGCCACGGGTCCAACAGCGGGAAAGGCGGTGGGGCGCGCTGGTCCTGGTGCTTCTGCTCAGCGGGGTTCGAGCGGCCCGCCTGAACCCACAGGGCAGCACAGAAGGCAAGAAGTCCTGGGAACTCGTCCTCAAGGCCTGAGCAAGGACAGTTCATGGCTCACTGTACAAAGGCGCACCTGGTCTCCCCTCAGGGAGGTAGCCGCGTTTTCCAGACCAAATCTAGCCCCGGAGACCTCAGGGTTAAGCCACACATAGAGATTTCTTTCTGGGACAGAAGACTGCGGCCCTTCCCGAGTGGTGCACAGTGGAAGAAGACCTTACGCACGCAGGCAATGGGCCGTAGCCTTGATGGCCTGTCATAGGAACCAGCTGACTGCCCTGACAGTGGTGGCCGAAACCCCACCATGTACAATGTACTCTTTTGGGTTCAATATTGCCCTCTTTGGGTATTCATTTTTGTTTATTTACTTTTCCCTTAAGGCCCATCTCTGTATATTTGTTTGTTTATTTACTTATATTTTCATTCATTTCCTTTTATCCTTGACTTCTATACCAGTGATTCTCAGCCAGGGGTGATTTTCCCTCAGGAGGCACCTGGCAATGTCCGGAGATATTGCTGAGTCTCACAATGAGGGGGGGGCGGCACGGGAGGGGCGACTGGCATCAAGTGGGCAGAGGCTAGGGATGCTGCTAGACATGGTAAAAGGCACAAGCTAGCCCTGCACAGCATAGACTCGGCCAGCCCCAAACGTCAGCAGTACCAAGAATGAGACACTGTGCTCTGTCCCCATTCCCTCCCCTCAGAGCAAAATATAACATTTTGTTTGTATGTGTCCATATAGAATGTCTATTGTTGGGTGCATGTTATTTTCAGTTGATGTAATTATTCTATTCAGTTTGTGCAAAAGTAACTGCTTAAAAGTTAAAAATAATTGCAAAAACCGCATTTACTTTTGTGCCAACCTAATATTAACGATCTCATTCTGTTTCTTATAGTTTTCACTCATCACCCCACTTTTAAGGTCCATTTATATTGTGTGTATACTCTGACATATTGCTTCTAAGTGCTGCAGATAAATCCATGGAGCATATCACTACCTTTTACCCGTGTACCACCCCAGAGAGGGACCCCGGATTGCCTCCAGCTCCCTGCCACAATAAGCAGTCCTGCAGTGGACACCCTTGTGCACGGCCCCATATGGCTCCGTGTGACAAAGTCTGTGGGGAACTACCAGGAATGTCATCGTTGGCTGTCAGGTACGCGGACAGTTCATTTGACCAAGGATGGACGAACAGCTCTCTAGAAAGGCTGCCCCAGCCCACACTCACACCAGCAGCGAGTGAGGCTTCCTGGAGCCTTCATTTAAAAGGTATTCTCTTTGAAAATGTGCTTAATTTGTGCTAAAGTTAGTAAATAAAATCACCATTACATGGAGAATGAGGTCACTTCGGCAGCCCGTCTCCCTTCTAGGAAGTAACTTAACTGGCCCGGTGGCCTCGGATGGAAAGGCTTCAAGTAGGGGAAGCAAACAGGAGGGGGCAGTGAGACGACCCAGAGACAGACTCCCACCCCAAGAGACTTTCCATCGCTCATGAACTTCTACTGCCCATTTCGGTGGGTTGTTTGGTATCTTATTTTATTAAACATTTTTTCTTAACTTTTGAGATAATTTCAACTTGAAGAGTGTTTTCTTTTTCCACAAACAGCTTCAAGCATAAATCAAGAAGAGCGACCTAGAAAGACAGAAGCCCACGGGAGCCCAGACTCTTGTGAAGTGTGGGTGTGGATGCTCCCCCACAATTCCATCCATGCTTCCTTAGTCGTTCAGTGGGCCCGCGGGACACAGGGATCAATAAAGCGATAGAACCACAAATAACAGATGTCTATCAGCAATACATTAGCAAAGAGTGTTTAAAAGCAACTTTTAAAGAAGATTCAATGGCATTCCACACTGAAGTTGGTCATCGCCAATGTCCCGAAGTTAGTCCATTCCAAGAGGGCTAGCAAGTGGTAGACAATGAGCCATGACAGGCAGGCAGATGGGACTAAGCCGGCCATGCAGGGATGTCAGAGAGGCTCCCATCCAGCAGAGGGCTCCCAGGAGGGCATGATGCTCCCAATGGCAACGCTGTAGAGGGTCAAATGTCCTCAGAGGTGGGTAGGGACCAAAGCTTCTTTAGAATAAACAGCCCCTTCAGGTAAGAAAAGGATTCTGCAAGAATTCCAAGTTACTTTCTAGTGAGATTTTCCCCTCAAAACAAGGGGTAGCTGCTAGGTTATTCCTTCTCATCCACTCCCATGTGCCTTTAGGCCACTGAGCTGGGCCCGGGGATACCAATGGGCCACCCCCAGGAGTCCAGGTCCGAGGAAGAGCACCTTCTCATGATTAGACTAAGATTAGAGTATTGAGAGAAGAAGACCACAGAAGTAAAGTACCATTCTCATCACATTAAATCAAAGGTTTATACTCTCGACTCACCAGGTGATGCTGAACTTGAGCACCTGGCTGAGGTAGTGTTTGTCAGTTTTTGCCACTGTGAAGTTAGTCTTTCCCCCTCTTTCCATTCCATACGCTTTGGAAGGAAGTCACTATATGTAGCCCCTATGTAAGGAGTGGGGTCCCTTTCTCGTTACCCACTCCCTGCTCCCGGTTTCCCATCTTTCCAGCATCTCCAGTTCAGCACAATTCTAGACGAAGGGCTAAGCCCATCTGCAGTGACACAGCTGCAACCTCATTCTCTCCCCTGTCCGGCCTTTCCAAGCTTAGACTCAGGAGGAGCAGCCTTAGCTCTGGGAAAGCGACCTGTGTCTGTCTATTCACTTCCCACTACAACATGGACAACAGTCCCCGAGTTCCCAGGAAAGTTCCAACCTCAGCTGTTTGATACAGCAATACAGCGTCCCCTAAATATGCTTTCATCCTCAACGCAGGAGATAAACACACCAACAGAAATCAGTCATCAATTCCATAACACACACATGCACACGCTCTTACATACACAGTGTAGATGCAGGACAGGCCTTTAGCAAAATCCTGAAACAGATGGAACTTATCTTTGACAGCCTTTCTCTTGCAGTTTCAGGCTCTCCCCAGAGATCCCCCATGCCCTCCTGGCCTGCTCCCAATTAGCCCTCTCCATTAGATCCCTTGCCTCTCCTCCCTCCTCAGACTGGATACCATCACAAGCTAAACAGCCACTGGCCTTGCAAAACTGTATCCATTACAGGAAAGGTGGGATGGAGACACCAAAGTCTCTCCTGGGGAGGGAAGAGACCATGGAGGATGGATTGGCAAGAACAATGATTTCTAATCTGTTTACCTGTCATTTCCTGAGAACTTTGAAAGTTACCTACCTCTGTGCTTTCAACCTATAGAAAATGCAGTCATCATCTAACCGTGAAAAATTGATTCTGCCTCTAGGTGTTTCTACCTAGCCAGGGGAGGCAGAGGCAGACTTACATTTGCACTTCTATCACTTCCTCTCCAAGCCTGATTAAGGTAACCTGTGCTTCCCCATTGCCCCATTATTTTTCACAGCTTCTCACATTGCTAATCAAACTCCATTTTGAAAATACTAGTCGCTTCTCAGAAATTTGGGAAACTTTGCTTTCTCCCTGTGTGAAGTTTTAGAAAAAAACATTTATTTTCCCCTCTAGGCTTCTTTTTACTTAGCTGAAGTCATTGGAGACAGCATACACTTTGCATTTTTATCAGACTGCTTTCGAATATGCTGGCACTGTGCTTGAATTGCAATGACTGCGTTCAATGATTTGCAGTAGGAAGTATCAAAAATGCCCCCTCTCAGGGCTTCTCTGTTGGTAAGAGTCCAGACAGCACAGCATTTACTGTCTTTTTACTCTCAAGTACATCGTCTTTTTATTCCTTGTGCACATAATTAGGAGCATTCTCATTTGGGCCCAGCATCTACGTTAGCAACCAAAAGCATACAAAAAGGCAAGTCACTTTCCTTCAGAAGCTCACAATCCAGTTGGTAGTCAAGGTACAAAATATGGTTAAATAACATTAGCAAGTAATACGAATGTGTTTTAAACAAATGCTCTAAGCTGTACTCATGGGGCTCTACACCCAAATTCCAACGTTCGTGTGTGGAGGGGTGTTCCCCACACATCCAATGACAATTAAGCAATTCTCCTACACCAACTGGATGTCTTACAATTTAACTCAATTCGGAGATAACATCAGATTCCACAGGTTAAGGGTTCAGTCCTAGAAGACTGCCCCAACCCCACTTGAGACTCCACTTGTAAGACAAAGTTACCACCTATGCTTCTGATTGACCAGCTATGATTGGAGGTTCCCACGAACCCCTCCTTGGGTTCAATTAATTTGCTCGAGTGGCTCACAGAATTCAGAAAAAAACAATATTTTACTTACTGGACTCAGGAACAGCCAGATGGAAGAGGTGCATGAGGCAAAGCCTGGGGAAGGGTGCAGAGCGCCTGTGCTCTCTCCTGGTGCATCACTCTCTCCCAAACTCCGGTGTTCACCAGCCCAGAAGCTCTCAGAACCCTCTCCTTTTGGGTTTTAATGGAGGCTTCTTCACTTAGGCATAATTGAGTAAATCACTAGCCATTGGTGATTGAACTCAAACTCTAGCCCTTCTCTCCTCCCAGGGGGTGGGACTGAAAGTTCTAATCCTCTGATCACCTGGTTGGTTCTCCTGGCAACCAATCCCCATCCTTAGGTGCTTTCCAAAAATCACCTCATTAACATAACATAAGAGACACCTTGAAGCTCTCACCACTTAGGAAATTGCGAGGGATTTAGGAGCTCTGTGCCAGAAACCTGGAAGAAGACCAAATACATAAATCACAATATCACCTATACATATCTAGAGTAATCAACCTGAGTGATAAAACACTCACTCCAACCGTACTGCTGTGGTCCAAATGTGTTCCGATAGTTTGGAGGGCTCATTCCAGTGCTAGTTCAACAATCACAAAAGAAAACCGACTTCTCTGCTTCAACATGAGAGCTTGGTTTTTGTGGTTGTTTTCAATTTTATAGCTTCCGATTTGATCACCCACCACCTGTAGCAGATTTGACTAGGAGGGACTTTAAACTACAATAAAAAATAATATCTATTCTCAAAGAAGTTTTTTCAACCTATTTTGTTCTTTTAATCTATTAGCCTCCTACCATCTTGATTTCCTTTCCTATCCAGTCTACAGCACTGAACTCTAGTGAAACTCTTGCCAAGGTCTTAACTCCTTTGCCTCTGCTGGCTTCCATTCCACATACCTTCACACACCCCAGCCTGGAATTCATGTTACTCTCTGCCTCTGCTCCACACCTGGGTCCTCAGGCTCAAGACGAAAACCACAGAGCCGAGCACTGGGTGCCACCACACATATGGGCAAAAACATTTCTCCAATGTTTTAGGATAAAGTCCAAAGTCTTTAGCATGTATTTCAAGGCTTTCTTTTTTTTTTTTTTGTCTTTTCAAAATTTTTTTAATGCTTTTTGGATTTAAGTCATTATTTTAAAAGGCTTTGCCATGACAACATTAGAAAAAATTTTCTAATGTTTTCTTCAAGGACTTATAGTTTCATGATCTGCAATGTGTCCACCTCTTCCACCTACCCTCTTATCCAGCCCCCACCCTACAGCCCAGTCTTACAGAGCCTCTCACAGGTGCCTAGAGACTCTACCCAGTTTTTTGCCCTTAGCCCTTTACACACTTTCTTCCTTCTTTCTGAAATACCTTTCTTTGGCTGATGAACTCCCGCTAACCTTTTAAGACACATGTCTACATTGGGTCTCTGCTATGTACTTCCATGTTGCACTGTGCTCCTACCAGCCTGACACCTACCCCACAACTTTCTATTTTCCTCACTGCCTATGAGCTGCTTGGAAGCAAGGATTGAATCTTATTCATTTTTGTGTCACCAGCATCTTATCTTCGACACAGTGGGACATGAGATTTAGAGGCAAGTAGGAAACAATGAGAATGAGAAGCGTCAGGCCCAGGAGAAAGGGGAGCCAGAGCCACCCAACAAAGCAAGAGAAGTGAGGTCTGGGACTAGCTAAGTGTTAGCAGCACACTCTCTGGCAGAGGACTAACGGGAGCAGAGGGCAGGCGTGACCAGTGTTCTGTTGGGAAGTGAGGCCCTGAGCTTTAGGTTTGAACCAGGGAAAACTGGGTTCTGGTGGAACACACCATTTCATGCACAGGGCAAGTCCCAAAGCCAGCTAGAGTGGAAAGGTGGGGACTTTACTTCCTGTGAGAAAGACCCTGAGAAGTGTCCAGACACACTGGCCTCAGAATGACCATGATGCTGAGAGCAGTCACAGGCTACAAAACAAATGGAAGAGACAGATTAAGGCAGATTTATTTGGAGGAAGGAGCATAAGATCTGGGCAACCCAAAGAACCCTTGATTTTTCTCCCATTCCCAAGGAAATGTATAAGGATGCTGTAAGTTCCGCTGTTGAGTTTTCCAAAGTCTCTGTGAAAATTTGCTTCCTCCCTACATCCATCTCTTTGACAACTCGTACACAATGGCCTTGACAAGAGAAGTCCCTCTCTCATGAGTTCTCATCTCTCTGCATACCATCCCCCGCAAATGTTGATACAATATTTATTAAGGCTTAAATAGCACTGTTAAGTGCACACATTCATTTAGAATGATGGAGAGTGTCAACGCAAAGAACAGGAACTCAGCCGCAGAGTAGGGACCCCCAAAGGACAAGTAGATACATCATTAGCTAAAGACCCAAGCTAGCAAATGTCACCAGCAGGGAAAACAATTCTTTAATGAGGGCTTTCTTTATACCTATTGTTAACACCGATTTTTTAATACAATTTTTTTATTTTCAAAAATATTATAAAATAATATATGCATATAGTTAAAAAATTCACAGTATACACTGGCATTAAATGAAAAATGAAGCTCTTCATGTTACCTTCCCCACCCAAGTCCCACATTTCAGAGGAAACCCCTTTTAACCTTTAGTTTTTTTTCTTCCGATAAATTACTGCTATAAATTCTAAAAAATATGCTTAGATCTCAATGTCTTGATTTACCAGCAGTACATAATATCAAGTCATTTCCATTCTCTTTGACAGAGGCAGAATTTAGCTTACAACATTTCCAACTATCTCTTCTGAGTTTTGTTACAGCCTCTTCCCAGTGACATCCAGGGTCATTCCAGCTCTGAGCCTCCACCTGGCAGAAGCACGCATGCCACACTTTGCACCAAAGCCCCAAAGTGTCTGGCACATTCGAGGCTCACACTGCCTCCAAGGCCCCCCCTAGGGCCTACCAGAGAAGGGTAACGGCAGGAAGCCATAATATATTAAACCAGTATATTAAAACAAACAAGAGCATTTTGGATCAGGTTACACATCATTTTCCTCATGTCTGACAACAGAAAAAAATCAGAGGCGGTAAAAGACAACCATAGACCATTATGGTCTAATAACTTGGTGATAAAAGTGCTTGTGGGAGCAGCGTGGGAGTAGGCTGCTCCTGGAGCAGGAGTCAAAGCTCTCTCCCAAATCCACAGTGGTACGCTCAGAGGCATTGCCGCTTAAGTGCTCGGTTAAGACTTCCTCCAAAATGCAGCACACTCGCCGGAGGATCATAATTAGGCCTCAGTTGTGGGCCATAGTCACACATTGTGCATCATCCTTAAAGATGACAGAAAAAAAAAACAATTACCCGGGGCCACGTGGAGTGGATATTAGATATGTCACCATTGTCCTCCTTAAAAAAAATTTTTTTTAAATCCCACTTAATAATCTCCTGTCTAGACTCACAGTTGAGTACTGAACAATGTGGCTTTGTTTTGTCTGAAATGGAAGGACAACATTCAGGAGAGCAGGAAGGCAGGGAGTACTAGAACCCTGAGGCTGACCTTATGGGGACAGACATTGTCAAATCCATAGGAAAGGAAGAGTGTAAGTCATTTTCCATTCATGGGACGCTGTCAAATACCAGGTGTGACAAAAATTCCAGAAAAATCACAGATCAAGTTCATCAGGTGTACACCAGCCCAGAGATGATTAAACATTGGAAGCATGTAATCTTTTGAAAACCACTTTCATCTAATAGTGTGAATGATGAAATAAAACGCCACCAAAATGTTGAGCCATTTCCCCATTACTCCTCCTTCTCTCCTTCCCAATCATCTCCCCCCAAACCCATTCCCACCCCCAAGGTTCTGCTCTTGGGAAATAGCTTTCTAGGAATGACAAACAAATCTGCCAATTTCTCACCCTCTCCACGCCTGTATAAGTCCCTAGCTTGTTGTTGCCTTCCCTCCCAAGTACCTATTCTCCATCCAAAGAACTCCATTTGGTTGGCTCCCCAGGAGAACAGACCTAAACTTGATTTCAGGTCATCCTTGTTTGTATTCTGAACCTGCCTACTGCTGTCATTTCTTCATCTTCTTTTCTAAACTGTTCACACACCAAAAAAAAAAAAAAAAAAAAAAAGTGATGTGTATTTATTGGTCTTTTGTTTTTCTAACTCCCATCATCAGGAGCACTCATGATTCCCATCAGCTCTTCTGTGACCCCATGTGGCACATTAGCCATATATTGCCTCAAGTCACTTGGCTTTTGCATGGGTTACAGACATTTTTCCTTGAACACAAAACAGTCTGTTCCATTTCAGTGTTTCTCTCACCAAGACCTAGTGCAATGCTCATGGCAGAACCTCGATAAATGCTTAGTCGGATTTCCAGTCAAGATGACAGAGTAGGTAAACACTGTGCTTGCATCCTCTCACAACCACATCAAAATTACAACAAAACCACAGAACAACCATCATTGAGAATTGCTGAAGTCTAGTTGAGCTGAAGTCCTACAATTAAGAACATAGAGAAGAAGACTGGTAGGAAAGGCAGAGATGAAGAAGGGGCAGATCCCACGTGTGGCAGTTAAAATTCAGGAGGAAAAACTCAGCTGTGGAGGTCCCCCCTGAGGAGTAATGGGTCCCAGCCCCATACAAGTCTTCCCAGCCCAGGGTTCCAGTGCTGGGGAGAGAAGTCCCCATGATTCCAGGCTGTGAAAACCAGTGGAGATTGTGGCTGAGTATAATGGAGCGTTACTTGAGTGCCAGGCACTCCTCTTAAAGAGACTGAACACAGACTTACTCCCTGATGAACTTGCTCGCTCTGAGCTCCAGTGCTGGGGCAGTAGCTCAAAAGTCGCCAGGGATATATGGGGAGGAAACTGAATTGTCTGGCTATAGAACGAAGGCTGGAGGGGCGACATTTTCCCAGACAGAAGTTCTGACAGAAGCCATAGTTTCTTTGTTGAAACCTCTCCCCTCCCAATGTGCAGACACAGGCAGCCACCATATCTCCACCAACGTGGCTAATACCATTCATTCCACCCTGGTGATTCCCTGAGATCCTGCCTCACCCAACATTCGGGCCCACCCAGGCCTCTTCTAGTGGTTTTTCCATACAAATGGCCTGTCTTGGCTTATGCTGTGGACTTTCCTAAAATCTCTCAAAGATTCACAATCCCCAAACAAGGAGCATCTTGCCTCCCTATGCCCTGTACCTCTTGCTGAGCAACCCCAAGCCTGGCATTAGCAGCAGCTGGCTTTGGTTCACAGCTTAGCCTCTCCTAGGCAGCTCCAAACCCACTGTGGGTGACAATCATCTGCAGATTTATTTGTGGCTCATTCCAGGAGGCCCCAGGGACTAATGGCTGGCTTCTGACCGAGCTGGAGCACCACCTGGCTGCCTCAGCAGATGACACACCCAAAGAGCAGATGGAGCAGGCATAGGAGCCCTGCTAAATTGAATCCTGCTCTGTAGGGTCAGGCCCTAGACAACAGCTCCTCCACTATAGTCAGGGCCAGTCCTCACAACCAACCAGCCTGAGGGTCAGTCCCTCCCATTGACATGCAAACAGCAACCAAGGCTCAACTACAACATAAGGGTGCATACTACTTCCACAAGGAACACATTTGGAGCACCTGGCTCAAGTGACCATGGAGACTGCGCCACTGGGCCCAATAGGACACCTACTACATAAGGTCACTCTACTAAAACCGGCAGACATAGCAGCTCTAACAGATAGAAACAAACACAGGGAGGCAGCCAAAATGGGGAGACAAAAAATATGTCCAAAGTGAAAGAACAGAACAAAGGTCCAGAAAAAGAACTAAACAAAATGGAGACAAGCAATCTACCAGACACAGAATTCAAAACACTGGTTATAAGGATGCTCAATGATCTCAGGGAGAACTTCAACAAAGAGATAAGAAACACACAAATGGAGAGAGAAAAAATATAAAAGAACCAGTCAGAAATGAAGAATACAGTAACTGAAATAAAGACTACATGAGAGGGAATCAACAGTAGATTAGATGAAGCAGAGAATTGAATCAGAGATTTAGAACACAAGGTAGCAGAAAACACCCAATCACAACAGCAGAGAAAAAAGAATCCAAAAAAATGAGGATAGTTTAAGGGGCTTCTGGGACAATATCAAGCATACCAACATTCACATCATAGGGGTACCAGAGAAGAAGAGAGAGGGGAAGGAATGAAAACCTATTTGAAGAAATAGTGATGGAAAACTCCTCTAACCTGGCAAAGGAAATAGATATACAAGCCAGGAAGTGCAAAAAGTCCCAAACAAGATGAATTAAAGAGGCCCACACCAAGAAACATCATAATTAAAATGCCAAAGGTTAAAGACAATGAAAGAATCTTAAAAGCAGCAAGAGAAAAGCAGTTAGTTACCTACAAGGGACCTCCTGTAAGATTGTCAGCTGATTTCTCAACAGAAACTTTGTAGGCCAGAAGGGACTGGCATGAAATATTCAAAGTGATGAAAAGGACCTACAACCAAGATTACTCTACCCAGCAAAGCTATCATTTAAAATCAAAGGACAGATAAAGAGCATCCCAGACAAAGAGCTAAAAGAGTTCATTACCACCAAACCAGTATTACAAGAAATGTTAAAGGGACTTCTTTAAAAAGAAGAAGGAAAAAAAGATAAACAATACAAGTAATAAAATGGCAATAATTACATATCTATCAACAATTGTTTTAAATGTAAATGGATTAAATGCTTCAATCAAAAGACATAGGGTAGGGCGGCTGGTTAGCTCAGTAGGTTAGAGTGCAGTGCTCTTAACACCAAGGTTCCTGGTTCAATCCCCACATGGGCCACTGTGAGTTGCACCTTCCACAACTAGATTGAAACAACTACTTGACGTGCAGCTGATGGGTCCTAGAAAAACACACTTAAATTTAAAAAAAAAAAAGTTTAAAAAAAAGACATAGGGTGGCTGAATGGATAAGAAAAGAAGACCATTACATATGCTGCCTAAAAGAGACCCACTTCAGATGAAAATACACACACAGACTGAAAGTAAAGGGATGGAAAAAGACATTTCATGAAAATGGAAATTAAAGATAGAGTAACAATACTTATACCAGACAGAGTAGACTTTACAACAAAGGCTATAACAAGAGACAAAGAACCCAATAATTCCACTTCTGGGGATTTATCTGGAGGAACCCAAAGTACTACTTCAAAGGGACACGTGCATCCATATGCCCATTGAAGCAGCATTTACAATAGCCAAGATATGAAGTTAAACTGGGTGTCCATCAATGGATGAATGGATAAAGAAGACGTGGTACTTATATACCCTGTTTCCCCCAAAATAAGACCTAGCCGGACAATCAGCTCTAATGTGTCTTTTGGAGCAAAAATTAATATAAGACCTGGTATTATATTATATTATATTATATTATATTATATTACTTATTATTATATAAGACCCGGTCTCATATTATAGTAAAATAAGACCGGGTCTTATATTAATTTTTGCTCCAAAGATGCATTAGAGCTGATTGTCCGGCTAGGTCTTATTTTCAGGAAAACGCGGTACAATGCAATATTACTCCACCATAAAAAAAAGAATGAAATCTTGCCATCGGCAACAACATGAATGGACCTAGAAGGTATGCTAAGTGGAGTAAGTCAGACAGAGAAAGACAAATGCCATGTGATTTCACTTATATGTGGAATCTAAAGAAGGAAGTAAACAAACAAAACAGAAACAAAGTCACAGATACAGAGAACATTTTGAGGGTTGACAGATGGGAGGGGCGTTAGGAGCATGGGCAAAAAAGGGGAAGGAATTAAGAAGTACAAATGATAGTTACAAAATAGTCATAAGGATGTAAAGTATAGCATAAGGAATGTAGTCAATAATATTGTAATAACTATGTGTGGTGTCACATGGGGACTAGGTTTATTGGGGTGATCACCTCGTAAGTTATATAAATGTCAAATTATTATGTTGTACACCTGAAACTAATATAATATTGTATACCAACAGTGATTGAAAAATTTAAAAATTATTTTAAAAATCAATCAATCAATCAACCCTTGGTCAGTTGACTAAACTGTTGAGTCTAGCCAGCTCTCACTTGAAGATGTGGGGGTCAAGGAAACGAAAGAGAATTGAAATTTCTAGACAATGCCAAATGTAATTTCTGTTTAATTTTTTTCTTGTACTGCAACCTCTCACCCCCGCACCCCCTACTCCCTCCCCCCCACACACACAAAACCATTCCCTCCCCATTTTTATAAGACTTTGGTTAAAAAAAAAAAAGTTTGTCTTTTCTTCTACCTTTGGCAAGATAGGAATACAAACAGAGACACCGTTATGAAAGAGGAAAATATAAAGAGTCTTATAACCCTCCTGGTGTCTGAACCCCAGGTAATCAGTAGTTGACTGCACGTCATCATGTCCATTTACTTTAGGAAAATTGTAAGCACTTTGGTGTATATGTCCTCAATCTCTTTCTTAAGTTTTATTCATCACCAGAGCATTCGTAGAATGTTTCAGAATTTGAGAAACTACTTCCCATAGATTTATCTCATTCAATTTTCACGACAACTCTGGGTACTGAGTAAAAAATTATTATTTCCACTTTACAGATTCTAAAATCTGCACTTTAATAAGAGCCCCATGGCTAATAAAAGAGATATTACAAGTCAGTGAGAAAGAAATGAATTATTCAAATATGATTTTAGAAAAATTGGCATTCTTTGTGGTGGGAAACATTAAATTCCCATTTCATATCATAAAATAAAATAAATTCCAGACATGTTAAAATTATAATACCCCAAAATTATAAGAAAATGTAGGTGAATATTTATTTACCTGATCCCCACAATGAAAGAACTCTCCAAGCATAAAAATTACAGGCAGTCACAAAGTAAAAGACCAACAGATTATATCACACAAAGTTTTTCAATGTCTAGATATAAAAAAACAATAAACTGGAAAAATATTAGCCACATGCATGACAGGCAAAAGGTTAATAGTCTTACTATATAGGGCATCCATAGAAATCAATAAGAAAAAGAAATAGTAAAATGGTAAAGTTATGAACAGACAATTTACAAAAGAGAAAACATGAATGCCTGCCCAATGCACACAAGAAAAACTATTCAGCTACAAAATGTAATCAAAGAAATTAAAAACATCACCAGATACAGCTTCTTGCTTATCAAATTAGTAATAAATGGAAAGATTGATAGTACCAGATGCTACAGAGGTGAAGTGAGAGAAAAATATAAATCATATGACCTTTCTGGAAGGCAGTCTGGCAATGAGTATCAAGAAACTTGAAAATAGTCATATTCTCTGACCTGGTTATCACTTTTAAAGGACTCTATCCTAAAAATATAATCAGAAATGTGGTCTGAGATATATGTAAAAGATATTCCTTAGAGAGTAATTTATACCAGTAAAATACTGGAAACAATGTCCCCCAGTAGGAGAGTGGTTTAAGTTATGGCACATCTATAGAATGGAATATTATAAAGACATTAACATTTGAATAATTTTGGTGGCAAGGTAAAATATTTATGATATAGTGTTAAGTGAAAAATGCTGGCTGCAAAATGGTATTCAGTATAAGATCCCAAATATATAAATACAGCCTAGAAAAAAAAAAGACTGGAAAGCAACGTCAACAGTGCTTACCGGTGAGTTGAAAAGAGATCAAGTACTTTAAAAAATATATTTCTAATTTTCTACAATGAAAGGGTTTTATTTCATAGCCAGAAAAGCATAATTGAGAAAAGCCTCTGTGTTTTTAATGAAAAAGTTTCAAAAAGGTAAACAACGTAATAGAACTCAACCTCCAGTTACTTGATTCCATAGCCACTGTTCTTTCCACCATATCACACTTTTTCATTTCACAAGAGGAAGAAAGACTCCATACAACCACAAAGCCCAGAGTACTTTAAAATCACTTCTGAGTTGATGAATATACATGGTGGCAATTACATGGTTAGTAGTAATTAGTCTTAAGTAGTGCTTCTGTGTTCTGTTTTTCCCATTTAACATTATTTAATATTTAAATTCCCAATATTTAAATATTAAATGTTATTTAATATTTAAATTCTCAGCACAGTCCCCATGCATATTACTTTAATGATGTGGCAGTAATTGATTTCTGTGTGTTCACCAAACCTTGTTGCCCTTTCAACCTGGGCCTGTATTGAGACTTCATTTCCCAGCCAGCCTCCCTTGCAGTCAGGTGTGACCCAATGACTGAGTTCTGGCCACTAGAATGTGGGTCGATGTAATGTTGCCTCCAGACCTCCTGTTCAGGTTCCTGAAATCCCTCCTGGTGTCCTCTGTTATCCCTGTTTCTGTATCTACCTATCAGACACGGAGAGGAAATGGTAGAGCCACAAATGGCAGGAGCCTGGGTCTCTCTGTGACTCTACGGAGTAGAGAAACTCCTTTCCCCGACTCACCCACATTAGATTGTGATGTGGGCAAGAAATAAACATTTTTTTGTGATAATCCACCCAGGCTTGGTGTTGTTTGTTAAAGCCGTTATCCTACCCTGACTCCGAAGACTTAGCTACTATTCCCTCATCTTAACAGATCACACTCTGCTTAACCACTTTCCTGTTTTGAGCATTTTCATTGTTGCTAAAGAATGCCACAATTATCTTTGAACAAATTATTGTTTTTTCACTTGCTCCTTCAGGTTTATATATATTCCCCAGAGGGGATTGCCAGGGGCATTACCAATGTATTACCAGGGGATTAGCTATTTCATAGCTCTTGTTACACTGGTGCCAGACTGTTCTCTGCAAATACTGGAGCAAATGAGTGTAGCATCAGCAATGCATCATTTTTCCCCACATCCCAGCAACACTGCGTTTTATTACTTTTACGTATGTTTGTTAATTTCTTGGTACCAATTAGAAAGTTTTTAAAGAGATTTTACTGAGGTCATTTACATTTGCAATACTTAGTGGGGGTTCCTTTACTGTACAGTATGTGGCAGAGAATATTTTGCTCTACCAACTTCACCCTACTCCTCACCCCTTGGCCTGCCCTCTGATACAGGCAGCCACAAAAGTGATGACATTGCAAACTGCAGTAAAAGGAATCAAGCTTTCACTTCTACATTACAAAATAGGCTTTTGGAAACTCACAGCAGAGACTATAGTTTTAAAGGGGGGGAAAAAGCTTTATGTGTTTCAAAGCCTGACTTCTGAGTGTAAGAAGCCTCAGGCCTGAAGGACTCAGGGCACAGGGTTGAGGCATAAATAATAGATTTGGGAGAATACATGATCAGTCAGAGCCAGACAGCTCTGCCCCAGGCTAGATAAAGTTTCTCTGGGCTGCGGGAATGGAGAAGTAGAGAAGGAACAGAGGGCTTAAATGGCAGGTTGCGAAGGCAGAGGTGTGTGACAGAAGCCCTGAGGGGCAGATTGAAGCTAAGTCCCCTGCGTTCTACACAAGCCCAGGAAGGAGAATAGAGAGCGCTGTGTGGATTCGCCCATTCATTCCAGAAGTGTTGGTGCACAAGCACTGTGGATACAAAATGACCGAGTCCTCGCTCTGGGGAAGCCGACATCCCGATTGGGGGAGACAGAAAACAGACAAATATATATTAGATACATGTGGGGGCATCTACATATATAATGTCAGTGGTGATAAGTACTCTGAAGACAAATAAAACAGGACAGAGTAAGGGATGGTGGTGTTGTTTTAAATAAGGTGTCTGGGAAGCCTCTCTGAACACATGCCATTTAAACAGTGACCTGGGAAGGGAACCATGAGCATATTTGGGCTTAGAGCATTCGGGGAAGTGAGAACAGCAAGTGCAAAAGCCCTGACACAGGAGTGTTTCTTGGCATAGACAGAGCTACAAGGAGGCCAGTGTGGCTAAGGAAAGAGAGAGAGAGAGAGAGAGAGAGAGAGAGAGAGAGAGAGAATGGTGGGAGAGATGAAGTCAGAGACTTAGGCTGGAGGCAGCCCCCAGTGGAGCAGACAGGACGGAGGCAGCCTGACTTAATCCAGGGCCTCTCTCCTCCTTCCCCATGCTAGTGTCTAAGGTCCAGGCTATAAAGGACCAAGCAATGAGGGTAGGGTGTCACAAGGGGGAGTATCTGGGCTACAGTCACATGAGAAGTAACTGATGGTCCCCAAAATCGCCATAGCATCTTCCTGGCTTCCCCCTGCCAGGCCACTTTGCCCACTGTCCTCTCCCTACCTCTGAGTGCCTCAAAAGCACCCAGGAGACAGCTAGCCTCCCGTGGGCCTTGTGAGGGGTGCTTGCAGGACGCTAAGCAATGTCCAAAGGAGAAGCTGGTCTTTGGACCCGGGTACCCGCTTCTCCACTGCTCTGCACCCTCGTAAGCTGCTTACACACAGGCTGCCTAAGGCCTGGCCTCCCACGAATATGCATCGGGCTTTTACATCCCCACTTCTTCCTTAAGTTCAGGAGTTCAGACGAAAGCAATGTGATTACTGAAAATACCATGTGCATCAAAACATGAAGTAAACGTCCATGGAAATTAGTTACTAATTAACGTAAATAAGTCTCTAATTAGTTGAATGTGGAAGAGAAGTTTTTTGGGTTTTTCTTTTTTAGGTGTTTTTTTTTTTTAAGAAGTTTCTTACCTATTTTTCCATGTGGGCAGGTGAACACACACACACACACCCATCCACACATACACACCTGCGTGCTCTAGAGGAACAGGGATCAGGAACCTGGCACCAGCTATTGACAGATTGCCGGTCTGTTTCTAAATGAACTGCCGGCCTGGGTCTCCTTTTCTTCTCAAAGGCCATTTGACACAACCCCATTCATCTACACAGACTGTCACAGTCTCTCTTCTGGACTTCTCCTGTGACCTTCATTTTATTCTCTGCTCGTGCCTGAGTGTGGTGACTGAACAGGATTGATTAAAGTTTTAGCCCTGTCTTGTTTGAATTCAAGAGCAAAATGGAGCATTTAAATGAACTCGTAGCAGGACGGACTCTCAGGATTCTGAAATCTGGTTAACATTAGTCCCTCAGCAACCCCACCCCCCATTATCACCACTCTGTCTCCAGGTTGGCTTCTGGGTGATGTTCATGGTTGGTTAAAAATGACATCATCGCAGAGAGTGAGAGTAGATTAATGTTCATTTCCATCCATCCATCACTGGAGTTCCTGGGTTCATTAAGTGTGCTCCAGTCATGATTTCCCTCTGTTTCCCATAATTCATTGAGCATCTAATGAATCAGGATTGAGTTCATCACTTTCCCCCAGTTTTGACTAGAAGGGACAAGAGTTTTTCACTTCCAGGTGTCTTTTATCCTGGAGAGAGAATGTGAGGAGAAGGGGAGAGAAAGTCCTGGCATGGTGACATAAATGTCCGCGCACACTCATTCATCATTTCTATTTACAGGTACTATTCTATGAAGGGCTCCCACAAGATCAGGGATGCTGAACTTACACCTTTTCTTCTGCCCTGGGTCTTCAGTCTGATTGCTACTTTTTAGTCAGTCATCTGGTCCCTCCGTTCTGTTATTCCCCTGTAATTGCCTGTGGTTCTTCTTTTGACAGAGGGAGGAGCATGGGAGAAATGGCCCAGGCATCCATCACCCAGCGCTAAATCAGGCATAGAAACGTCACCACCAGGCCCCCACTAAATTCTCAAGGGTCTGCGCATCCGTCCATCCATCCATCCATTTATTCAATTCAGCAAATATGTGTCACTTGTCTTCTATGCGACAGGCACTATGCCAGGTGCTGGGGTATTTTTAAATGCACCAGAGATTTTGGTTTTATTCAGGTATGTTGAGGGCGACAGATTGGGAGATGATTGCCACTGAAAAGACAGTTTGCTATACCCTATCTGCAGGTCCTAAAATGTCCATCTTGATGTGACAGAATAGTACACAGCAAAAAAAAACACCAAAAAAACAAGGTATAAATAAACGCAGCAACATGAATGAATCTCAGAGAGATACAGATGAGTGCAAGAAACCAGATGCAAAAGAGCCCCGTTTATATGAAGTTCAAGAACATCTAAGAGTTACAGAGATCAGAATAGTGGTTATCTCTGAGTAGGTAGGCATTGACTTAGAAGTACAAGGGAAACTTCTGGGGTGTTAAAAATGCTACATAACGTGCTCTGCGTGGTTGTTATATAAGTGATTCAAATGAAAAAAAAAAAGTAGAAAGAAAGAAAGAAAGAAAGAAAGAAAGAAAGAAAGAAAGAAAGAAAGAAAGAGAAGATAGTTTGTTGTCGTTCCCAAGAGGAAGGGCACACACCACACAGGTGGAGCCGCACATGGAGAGACCATGATCATTCAGAGACAAAGGGAGTGAGGGGAAAGCCTGGACAAAAGGCTTTATTGTGGTTTTCATTGGAAGGAATGGGAGAGGCAGGGGAAGCAGCTGAGGAAGCTTGGAGTGGATGGGTGGAAACCCCAGCAGGCCCTGGGCTAGAGGGATGGTCCCCAGCTGTCCAGAACATGGGCCGATCTGGGGCAGGAGGATACTGGCCTGGAATGCCAAGCCTGATGAAAGAAGGTGGATGGGTTGTGTGGATGTTGGGTTGGTTTGCATATCAAAGGCAGGGCTTGCAGACAAGTTGTGTGTGATCCCTAGGAATGAGCTAACCCTGAGAGGGGCAGTCTCTCCCTGGGTCTGCAAGGTCCCAAGATGTCAAAGCATCATAAAATATAGAAAATTTAAAATATGATTAATATGTAGGGTCTTGAAAAATGACAGTCTCTGCTCTTAAATAGCTCACAGACCTTGAAACAAACAACTGCAGTAGAGTTTGATACTCTAATGGCACAAGAAGTTGTACCAATCACCTTTGGAGATGTCTGCCCAGCTCACAATCTCACACTCTTGGGAAATACACCCCAAATCTAAAGGAGTAACAGTAAGGCAGGTTTGTAGTTCATGACTTCACCTCCCCCTTCCTTCCTCAGCCATGGCTAATCGGACCTAACTGGACACATGGTCCCAAACCCAGCCAATCAAATGTCCTCTCCCACTAATTTGGAATTGGGATTCAGAGACTGCAGACCTGTGTGGGTGGAATTATAACGGGTAAACCCAGGAGCCAGGAGACAGTCTTACTTCACCATATAGACCAGACCCTTATCCCTGGCTACACAGTAGAGCCACCTGGGGAGATTGTGAGAAATACTTATGCCGATGTAGCACTTGGAATCACTTACATCAGAATCTCTCAGGGTGGGGCCCAGGTACCAGAGCCCCTGTTCCCAGCCTGACTCACCCTAACACCCACCAAAACTGAACTCCTGTGCCCTAAGCCCTCTGAGAGCACCACTGTGTGGAAGTGACATGGGCCTGTGCTGTCATTCGTGTGGCTATTCCACACATCATGCGCTCGTGGGACACTGCAATAGGGGGTATTTTGAATCACTGTTCTCCCGCTGAGCTTCTGATAAAACTAATGTCCATCAAAGGAAGAGGTGTGGTGCACCCAAGAAGTCAATACACCAATTAACCAAGAAATGGTTTTCAAAAAGGGGGGATGAATGAGAGGAAAGACGAAGTTTCGGCTCCACAGGAGTCTTGAGTCGAGCTGCAGAAGGGGTCCAGATGTCAACGTAGATATACACACATAAAAATCCATATATACATGTGCGGTCTGTTTGACTGACAGGAGGAAACCAAGCATAATACACGCTGCACAAATGCTGCTCTGTGTGATCAGAAAGGGAAGATCACTGTGGGCCGGACCAGGAAGCCTTCCTGAAGCGGGGGTATTTAACCTAGTCTTTTGAGGGAAGGTGGGATTCAAACAGGTGGAAAAGGCAGGCAGCCCACCGCAGGCCCATGGACCAGGGTACCCAGCAGTGTGGGGGCTTGAAGGAGCATCGTCCCCACCCCACTGTCAAAACTGCCCCCCCAGGTGTTCTCAGGCCTCCCCCCAACCCGCTCCCAGCATCTCTCCTCAATCTACATTGCCCTCAGATCATTACTTTCCTACAGCTTTGGGATGTGTCCCCTTCCCCAACAAGGTGACTTGCTTTTCCATCAAGCAAACCAGAGAAACTCAGGAGCTTAAACTGTCCCTGGTTCAAATCTTAGAAAGCACAAGGACCCAGGTGGGGCCACCTGACCTCTCTGACAACAGGTATGGGGAGACGAAATGGCTGATCAGCGAAGACAGGAGACCTGGTCTCACCACCAGGCAGATGCCACCTTTCAAAGACACCGACGCATCAAGCACTTGAACTTACCAGTCAGTTCCCAGTTGAACTGTGCCCCACCTTCAAAATAGCTACTCTCACAGGTAGAGACACACAAGAGTTTTGCTCCAGCTGTTCAGCTCTTCCTAGGAACTAATCCCTCAATGCCCTGGAGAAAGTATAAAACCTAGTGATTCCCATGGAAATGTCCTTCCTCCATCCTATCTCCACATTTGCAAATCCCTCCCCAGCTTGAGAAGAACCAGCCATCCTAGTGAGAGCTGTCTTCCCTCTGAGGCTCTTTCCCTGTCTTCTGACTGCCTTCACCAAGTCCCCCCATTTTCCCTCTCCCCATCTCTAGCTGGACCCCTTACATGTTAGCTGCAGTCCACTCTCAAGTTTTTAGCCTAAAATTCTCAAATATCTGCCTGGCCCTCTAAGGCCTTCAAACCCAGAGCCTCCAGTTGGAGTTTCAGGTCAGGGGTGTCCCCTTTCCTTGCCCTTGGGGGGGAGCTCAGATTTCTACATGTCCATTTCTTTAAAAACATTTCTCCCCTCCTCTCAGTTTGGGCCTGAGAATAACATCCGGGGACAGATGTCTCTGGGTGCCCCTTGTCATGGGACTGGGTTTCCGCCTCTGTGCACTCCAGGGTGGACCCTGACCTCTGGACAAGGGCGACCCCTCCCCCTCTTCCTGATCCTGTTTATGGGCTTTTATTCATGATGGCAGCTTATTTGCAGCCATAGGCTTTCAGCCACGCTCAGCTCTGCTCCTTTCTGCTGCTGTGGAACATTTTCCATGCCACTGGGGAGTGTAAATGCTCCTCACATGCATTTTTGAAAGACCTTGGAAGCCTCTGCATAAATCAGTATAAGTTCATTTATGGTTTTAGAATATTCTGGATAATTTATTTGGTGTCAAACATCCTGAGCCTGAACTGAGCCTTCACTTTTCAACCTGAGCCCTTGCAGGGCTCCACTGCATTTCCCTTGCATGTTTGTTTTGGTTTGCCCTGAAATGCTAGCCAGCCACAAGGAGACCTTTATCATTATTCCAAATAGATTTTTCCCCTTTCTAATGACATAATCTTTGGAGGTTTGACACTGAGCCAGTGCTTCTTCCCCTTTTAAAAAACCAACAGCTAATCGAGAGCTCTTCCTTCCAAGCCATGCAAGCTGCTGCTCTCAGATTTCATCTCACTCTGCTGTCCTTCCTGAGCGTTGGAACACCGCATGCCAGCATACAGACCTCCTCCCCATAACTTCCTGCTTCTTGCATGCCTGCCAGGGCAGGCAGCATATGGAAAAATGAACCTGATTAGGGTGACACAGTAAAAAAATAACATCTTTCAATTTTATATCTCACATGTGAGTTAATTCATGTGGTTCTCGACTTTTTCTGTCTGACTTATTTAGTTTAGCATGATACTCTCAAGATCCATCCATGTTGTCGCAAATGGCAGCATTTCATCTTTTCATATTGCCGAGTCATATTCCATTGTATGTATATATGTACCTCTTCTTTATCCAATCATCTATCGAAGGACACTTTGGTTGTTTCCATGTCTTGGCCACCATGAATAATGCTGTAATGAATATCAGGGTACATATATCTTTACGGATAAATGTTTTTAGATTTTTGGGGTCGATACCCAGAAGAGAGATTGCTGGGTCATATGGTAATTCTATTTCTTAATTTTTTGAGGAACCTCCATACTGTTTTCTGTAGTGGCTGTGCCAATTTACATTCTTACCAGCAGTGTATGAGGGTTCCTTTTTCTTCACCTCCTCACCAACACTTATTACTTGTCTTGTTGATAATAGCCATTCTAACAGGTCTGAGGTGGTATCTCATTGTGGTTTTGATTTGCATTTCCCTAATAGCTAGTGAAGTTGAGCATTTTGTCATGTATCTGTTGGCTGTTTGTACGTCTTCCTGGGAGAAGTGTCTGTTCAGGTCCTCTGCCCATTTGTTAACTGGATAGTTTGTTTTAAACAAACAAAAACTCACAGACACAACAGTATTGTGATTACCAGAGGGTGAGGGGGTTGCGGGAGGTAGATACGGTGACGGAAGGAGAACTGACTCTGGGTGGTGAACACACAGTACAATACAACATGCAGATGATGTGTTATAGAACTGCGCCCTTGAAACCTATATAAATTTATTAACCAACGTCACCCCAATAAACTTAATTAAAAATTAAAAAATAATAATAACGTCTTCCACCTAACGGTCTGCAGATGTGGCATGCTTGGCATTCTCAGGGCCGTCCTACCAGAAACGGCTAGAGAAAGACACAGCTGACATTTTCAGCAATTTGCATAAAGTCAATCCCCTGAGGCTTTTTTATATCCTTCTTGGCTATGGATTGAGATTCAGATGCGTGGTGTTCCCTGCATTTTGCTCTCTCAGTATTTCCTCTACCCTGAATCACATGACCAGGCCCTAAACTCCTGTCCGCAGAGGACAATCAGAATGACACCTTTAGTGTTTGTGCCTGATTTTATGGCCTCATGATCTTGTGCCCTTTGGCGTTCAAAGGTCACATCAGGCAGCAGGCAGGGAGGTTTTTGATGTCACCTCTGAACCCTAGAAAACAAAAGGACAGAGGCCCACAGAGACAATCCATCTAAAAGTGGTCATATAAAGAATGCAACTCAATCAGCTCAGAGCATGCAAATCACCGAACATTTTTATGGAGCGCCCTGCTAAATCCAAACTTATAGCCAGAAGAAGGGACACAAACCCCATGATCCCACATACATAAATCAGAGCTTGAGAACAGCAAAGCAATGAGTTTACAACCGGCTCAGAATGGGAGGATTTGCAAGATGTGATTTATACATTGGTTTCCTCCCTCCTCCCGCCCCACCCACCCACAAGCACACATGCTCGCACACACGCTGGGTACCACACCACCCTTTGCAAATCAAGCATTTTCCTTTCCGAAGGTTTGCCCAGAGGCCAAGCCTGCCATGGACAGATGTGAGGACCATCAAAGGCCACTTGCTTTCTCTGTGGCCACTAGAACCATCCTCAGAGACAGGCTGAAAGTCAGAGGAGCAGGCAGCTGCAAGAAAGACGAGAACTTGTGAAATAGGTGAAAAGGTTGGCCCCACAAAGCAGGTCACATTCTGCAGAACAGATGTCACCTCTCAGACTGCACAGATTGTCCCTCAACAGGCGCTTAATACCTGGCACACACGCCTCCACGCAAAGGTCAGCCTAATTTCTGCATTGATGAGAAATACTATTCAAATAGTCAGGGAGCTGAGCAGGAGATGCTCCTGTTTTTCATGACCACTGAAGTTTTATTTCTTTAAAGAAAAATACCTAAGTGTGTGTATCTAGCTTACCTAGATAAGATGCTGACACTGGGAAAGAGGTCTTGAGAACTTTGCCAAATAAGTCTGTATGAGCGAAAGCTCTGTTCAGAGACCAGACCATGGGGAGAGAACAAAAGTAGATATGCCTTACCCTTTTAAACAACGATTCGGCTTGCAAATAAAATATGTGTCCTCTTCTACAGGGAAACTGAAAAATTGTGTAGGAGTATCCAGACCCTTATCACAGACCTTCTGTTTGGAAGAATTTCTCTCTGCTCTGTCTCCTCCAGGTGACTGTTTCCTTTTAACTTTGCATCAAATTATAATTTCACTGGCAGGAGTGAAAATATTGGTTCATATATCCGAACAGCAGCACAAATATGTTTAATAAAAATGTGCCCTGAACAGTGGGACCCCCCCAAAGCAATCTCAGATGAAATAAGAATCCCAGAAAGAAAGAATCCTGGTCTTAGAGTTGGAAAACCAACGCTGTGCGATGCTGGACAGCTCACCTGACCTTTCTGACCTTCCATTTCTTCATCTGTAAATTCAAATCGCACTTGTGTTTTCTGACGGCCTGGTCTGCATAGGCTCTGCCCAGGTGCAGGGACAATCTCTGACCTGTCCTGCTGCCTCTGTTCCTGGACAATCTTACCTAGACACAGGAGAAAGGATTCAATAGCTGGTTCTCTATCTCTATTCTTTAACTCAGGGATTCCACAACCTGTATCCTTCTCAGGAGGAGTGAAATACAACCCACTGAAACCATTTTCCAAATGATCCCTGAGCAGCAAACATTACTTTTAAATGTGCTACAAAATTCTTCATGTTACTTTGGAAGCCCAGTCTAAGAAATATATATGGTCTATAGTACAGCTGGTCAAAAACGGGAGCTGCAGGAGCCTTAGAGTGTTTCTGGACTGCTTCTGCCCTACTGAAAGCACAAGGCCGCCATGATTAGAAAGGTTAGGAGTCACTCGGTCGGATCAGTGCCTCTTTATACATCCCAGAGATGCTCAGAGAGGTGGCTACTTGGGACCAGACAGGACTGAGGCCCAGGTTTCTCCATTCCTGGACCATAATAATGGCTACAGAGGGAGCGTTTTCTCTGGTCCAGCACATCTGCATTTTACAGGTCATCTCGGTTCATCTTCGCAATAAACTGCTGGTAGATGCTACTCTCATGTTAGAGACGCGGAGCCAGAGTCCTGAGAGGTGCGACTACTTGCTCAGGTCTCACAGCTGGTACGTGGGGAGCCAGGATTGGGTTCCAGGTTCTGTTGAATTCCAGGCCTGTGCTTGTAACCACCCACCTCAGCCCTGAGATCCCATTTCTATGCGCTGACCACACAAGTCTGCCTCATAAACAGGGGATGTGAGCCTACCAGACCCTGGGGAGTATGGGGGTGGTTTCTAGGAAAGGCAAGAAGGGGGTGAGTGAATGGTGTCTCCCCGAAAATATGTCCACATCCTTCCTAACCCCCAAAACCTGGGGATGTGACCCATTTTGGAAAAACGGTCTTTGCAGATATAACTAAGAATCTCTAGGTGAGATCATACTGGATTATCTGGGTGGGTCCTAAATCCAACGATAAGTGTCCTTATAAGAGACAGAAGAGGAGACACAGAAATGGCCGTGTGACGATGGAGGCAAAGATGGGCGTGATGCTGCCACAAGCCAAGGAACACCTGGAAGAAGCAAGAAAGGACTGTCCCTTAGAGCCTTCGGAGGGAGCACGGCCAACACCTTGATTTCTGGCCTGCAGAAGTAAGAGAACAAATGTCTCTTTTTTAAAGCCACACAGTGTGCGGTACTTTGTTACAACAGCCCTAGGAAACTAAAACAGGGTGGAAAAAGGGTTTTCTTTCAGAAGAGTAGTGTTCCTTTTTAGGGGTGTGGGTGCAGAGGGCGCCTACCCCTCTACCTGCTCCATCATAGCTCTCCTCATCGGGTCTGGGTGGCTGCTGTGAAGCTGAAATCTCCACCTTCTGGAAAGGGAAAGAGCTGAATGAAAAGCCACCTGGTAAGTTGGCACCAACCCCCAGCCTAGACCCCAATCTGCCATCCTCATACTCTTTACCATCATAAAGCTTCCAATAATGGGGTGTTTTTGTTATTATTCCATCTGCCTTTTCCCTAATGGAACCTGTTTCTTTCTCTTTGTAAGACTTGACCATTGAACCCAAAACATTCTAGCTTGAGTCAAAAAAAATCTAGATTTACAAATTAGCCAAGGTGAGAGCATGTTCGAGAAAGGTTCTTTACTTCAGTGACCCTTTCCTTTAGAACCCTATCCCTCCTAAATATTTGTGAAATGCAATTAGATTGACAAAACTCTGTTTCCATGGAAATTTTTAGGAACACAATTCTTATGTAAAGCATCGTCCATGGTTCCCATTTCCTGTTTGTTCACGATGATCTCTGGACCCCTCCAACCCTCTGGTTGTGAGATAAAGGGCAGAGGAGCTGGCCTCTCCTACAAGACCTTGACTCTGTGACAGAACACACAGCTGACGCAACTAAATGCGCCCCCTTGCCTCACCACTGGTGGATTGAATCACCCTTCCCTGTGCCTATTCTCTTCATCTGTAAATCGAAGGACCACCTACTCCACATGAAGGCAGGTTACAAAAGGAACAACAAAATTGACTTCTTACGCTGTGTGCTGTGGACACAGGTGTTCATTGAATTGTCGTTTTGGACACTGTATGCCGGCATTTCCCACCCTTTTTTAGGTAGAACCCAGGTCAGATCCTGCTTTGCTCATGCTGCTCCAAGGAGCCCAGCAGAGCACCACTCTGGGTGGCCAGATGTGAACTGCCCAGGAGGTCAGGCCACCTCAGGCCACCCCAGACCAGGCCGAGGGCTGAGGGACCAACAAGCAACCAGAACACCGAGAAACCTGCCCTAGCATACGTGTCAGGAGGCTCTGCCTTACATATTTTCTTTTTGTATCTATTCAATATTTAATACATCCAATTAAAAAAGAATAATGGAATCCCAATCCTCAGAAGTAAATTTTGGAAATATTTGAAGATACCTTCAAAGCAGAGAAAAGGAGAGTAGAGTTTTTTTAAAGATAGAAGCTTATGGTAAGATTTCCGATAAATTGAAATCACCATAATGAAAGTTCTCTGGGACTATCTGCTTTGACCTGTGAATCATGCTGAGAAATAACCATCTCTCCTTGGACACTGGGGAATCCGTGTGGACATGCAGTTTCGAGAATACATATATAAAAGCCCAACTTTCCTCCACTTCCAGAATGAAGACTCCTTTTCTCCAGCCTCCAACTGTCCCAACCTGCAGGGGCACACGTGCACACACAATGAACCAAGAAAGGAAGGAAAAGAGATCAGTAATGAGAGAACCCACTAATGGATTGGCTTAAGTATAGAACAACATCCCATCACTGTTCTAGAAAATAATCAATCAAGCACTTAATTTTAAACATAAAAGTAAGCTGCCAGGAGACTGTTAATAGATAAGCAAATAAATTAACAGTTGTAGGTGGGATTTGAAACCGGGTCAGATTTCCCTCTCCACCAAGCTCTGAGCCCCATGCATAGAAAGGGTCTCCCCAGCGTGGCACTTGATCTCACACTGTTTCAAAGTGGGAAATCTCCTCTTAGCCAATATCCCCTCTCAGTGGGCTCGTCACTTCAGGGACTTGTCCTTTGTGCGTCTTCCATGAATTTTGTAACACCGCTACTTTAAAATATTGACGGGCAACTTGGCTTTGGCCCAGGGCCGCAGTGGGTTAATGTGGACATGAAAACCTTTAGGAGCGCAGAAGCAGGAAAAAACACATTCCCTGCTGACCTTTTTAAAGGGACAATTGTGCAAATGCAGTGGTCACCTGAGCTGAAGGCCTGCCCCACTTTGATGGACAGCTCTGCCCTCGGGGAGCTGGCTCAGAGTCCTGTGGGGACACACTCAGGTACCTGAAGACTAGTAAAGGATGAGTGAACTCCACACATAATCCCCCAAGTTGTTTTAACCTGAAACTCAACTTTCTCCCAACATTCAAACTCTTTGCAAAGTTATTGATGAATAAGGATTGATGGCTTTATAGTTTTTCTCTTTCCCTCTACCCGTGACCCACTCAGGGCAAGTGACCAAAAGTAAACAGCAACAATGAACATAAAAGGCTGGACTAGAGAATTGATCCCTGACTCCTGGAGGCTCTGTGAGTGCTCTGAACTTCTAACATCCATTCTGCCATCATACTGTCTTCATAATACCCTCCTGAAAAAACAACAGTAAAATTCCACTTCCTAAAATAAAGAGAACAATACAGCACTGGTCTGCAAATCAGGTGAATAACACAAATTAATTATCGCTACCATCT
The DNA here is from genome assembly GCF_036562045.2 of Rhinolophus sinicus. Classification (NCBI taxonomy): domain Eukaryota; kingdom Metazoa; phylum Chordata; class Mammalia; order Chiroptera; family Rhinolophidae; genus Rhinolophus; species Rhinolophus sinicus. The sequence continues at coordinate 13,731,347 of NC_133758.1, read as the reverse complement.
ATTGTACCTTTAACACACACGCACGTGCACACATACGTACTGCACTGTCCTAAATGCATTATGCATGTGATCTCATTTAATCCTCGTTTTAAAATCTGCAAAAATATCCTTTGATCCAGAAAATCCACTTCCAAAAATTTTTCCTATAGAAATATTCGAGGATACATCCAAAGATTTCATCTACAAGAATGTCTGCCAAATACAAGCAAAAAATGAAAATAAGTTCCAAAAATTGAGAGGGGTAAACAAATTACAATATATGCATAAAATATAATATTGTGTAGCCATTTAAAACTAAGTTGTAAAAGAATATATGACAAATAAAATATGTCCATGAGCTATTTATTCAGCAAGCAATACAGAGTATAGAAAAACAGGAACAACATGAATATTTTTATAAATGCCAAGTATGTTATACATTTGCATGTAAAATATGTGAGATGAGATTCATCAAAGTGTCCTAAGACTATGGGTAATTTATTTTATCCCTTCTTTTAAATCTGTCTTACTTTCTAATTTTTTATAATTTGTAATAGGAAAAATATTTTTTTTTTTAATTTGACCTAGGCATTATGTCCAAATAGCCCTAGATGCTAATTAACTTAATAATAGCCCATTTCACATACAAAGCCCTTACCGACTGCAACGTGGGGTTACACACTCAGCTGAGCCCCACAGGGACCTTTTCAGGTAGACAGAACCGGTGTTTTAGAATCCTGGAGATCTTCAAATATACAAAAACTATCAGAGAGAATAGTACAAAGAACGAGGAGCCTCCCCCTGTCTCTTGGGCAGGCAGCACACAGACCTGTCTGCAGAGGGGCTGCCCCCAGCTGCTGGCCCCAGGGCGTCTGCTCTGAGTTCTCTCTGTCCACTGGGGATTGCCGCTCCAACCGCTACATCTGAGGCTCTGAAGGCAATATACCTCGCTCTTCCTTTGGCTTCCCCCCCACCCCACCCCCCATGAGTGCTTAGGGTCTACAGGATTCTGCTCTACTCAGGACAGGGACTGGGGTGAGGGAATATTACAGAATATACGGTAAACAAAGTCTCCGACAGAGTCTGGAGTCAGCAGTGTGATGGAGCTGGCTCATGCTGGCTCAGGAAAGGCAATTATTGGCTTCTTTTCCCAACTCTGCCATCAGTGACACCACAAAGGTTAGCTTGGAATTGGCTGTGGAGGAAATATTTAGCTCTTGGAAATCAGCAAACACTATAAACCAGGGCCTTTTCCCCCACGCCAGAGAGCAGGTTGTTAAACAGTTACCCGCATACCACCATATAGTCTCAGAAACAGAAATCCATATATTGAAATGAGGGTCAGCCTATCCAGACCCTTCATTTACACCAGACTATGCCTGCATCAACTAAGGCAGGATGTGAACGTTGTTTGGAAATAACATATTATTCAGAAAACTCTTTCAATAGTTACAAACCTTGACAATTTGCCTACTCTTCATCCTTCTTGTGGCCACTTAAATTTGTCTCCTCTTGCTGTGTCCTCTTCACGTCAAAGAAAGACCATCTAGTGCACTTCCTTCTAAACTTAACAGGCCCAAACGGGAACAAGAAGCGTGCCCTGCTCCCTCAGGGTCCCTGGGCGAGGCGACTTGTTGCCTCTGCTCTGGCTCCCAGCCCTTGAGCCACCTCCACTGAGGCTTCTTGAACAATTTCTGCTCTTTCTTCACTCGGGGACAACTCAGCTGGGAGTGAAACTTGATCAGGAGATAATTTGGCCCAGATGGAGCTAATGCAGACAGAAATAACAAGCAGAAGCAGTCAGCAGCCCATATCCTTAGTCTGGGGGGATCCATTTAAACTTTTTTTGAGAGGTGACTGTACCCAAGCGGCTACTTACCTTCAGAATGCTACCTCATGTTGCACAGCTGCAATCAAACGTGTGAAGAGAGACATTCAGCTCTCAGGAAGGTAATGCCAGGCTAACCTTTCCTATTGGATAGCACAGGCTCAGCTGGGTACTTGGCCTTGAGGGTACACACAAGGGCTCAGCATAAAATCCTGAAGATAGCCCTCGCTCCTGAGGATCAAAGGATTGTAGTAAAGGATAACATGAGGCTGGAAACGAGTGAGAGCATCGCAGAAGCGCAGATGCAGGAGAGTGGAGTGGAGGTGGAAAGAGGTCTGAGGGACACAGAAAGGGGAACAGGCTGGATGGAGTTCGTCTCCATCTGGTCAAGTTCTGAGGCAGAGGAAGAGGTTGGCATGCACTGCTTGACACAGTCGTTTTTCTTTTTTTTTTCTTTTCTGTCAAGGACCTGACAGGAGAAAGACACAAATCAAAGAAATTGCTTGTCTGCAGAGCCCAGCCCTGCGCAAAGATCGCTTTGCTTCAGGAAAACCAGGAAGCGTGAAAACAGAGGTAGGCAGGCTATGAGGACCAGCCTGTGGTGAGAGGGTCGCTCAGGTGTCAGGAAGGACTTGGGCGCCATTCCGAAACCGGCTCCGGACACGGAGCTCGACTTCATTCCCTCCGGCTGTCACAGATGTCATAAGGTTTGGCCCACTGGAGAAACGGCCGGGAAGAAACCATCCTTGTAACAGAGAGGAGGCACTCAGAGGACCACTGCTAAGCTTAAGAATAGTGAATCATGTCCGCTGAACAAGTGCCAACTGCTGTGTGTGGCCCTCATTTGAGACAATTCTCCAGGGCCCAGTGAGATGAGAAGTGGAACAAAGCCCCACTCTTTAGCCCTTTGCTGTTGGAAAGTTCTCCTCCATCCATCCCTCTGGCTGGAATTGATTGGGAGAGTCACACCTTCACTTTTCAGGGATTCTGTTAGTACAACAGGCCTGTGGGATTTTGTTGGAGACAACTGGAATCTTCTAAAAAGATTAAAATACCTAGTCACCATGGGGTAGCTTCCACTCTAACTAGACAATGATAGATAGAAAGAGCTGCCTCTCTGTAGATAATGAATCTGGAGAACAATACAAGTATGCATTCCACATATATCATTTCTATCCTCCCAGAAAAGTTCCCTTTTCGGCAGTGTGCTGGTTAAATGGTCGCCAACCAGCACTCTGAAATAACAACCTATGCATATATATCTGTGAATGTATGTTTATTATAAATTTTACCAGTATAAAAGATGTAGGAAACACAATTCACAAATAATAATAAAATACACAGAATTCTTTACTATAAATTCCACATAGCTGATTGGTTCTCAAAGAATCCTTTTGTTGATTTTTCCCAAGCTCTGGTATCTGTAGCCAACCTACGGTTGCAACATGGTACTTCTGACATGATGTTGGTGTTTTTGCTTACATTAATGAGTAATGCAAACAGAAGGGGACATTTTCATATGTGGAAGCTTCACTTGGATAAATCAGATAATAGTTTTCATATGTGGAAGAGTATTTCCTCGAGACACAACTTTTAATCTGCATTATTAACAATTTTTCCATCCCTCTCATAAGTCTAAATAATCAACAAAACAATTAATCAAGTCCTAATTTGTAGCATTGCTGATTTCCACAGCGTAGAACGTCCTACTGCAGCCCATTTCAGCCTACCATCGTGATGTCACTGAACGAACCTGGAAAGAGACACAGTGGCCTATTATATCGAATTGCCACCAGATAGGTCCAATAGACAGAAATAACCTCTAGGACAAAGATAATAAAATATAGTAAAATAATTGGGAAGTGGCCAAGTTTGAGTACTTGTTACCTTTGTTTTTAATGCAATTTAATTGTAAATTATAGAATTTTTAAGGATTGCTGTGTTTAGCAACCTGAAAATTTAACAGTTGGCTCTTGAGAACCCGCACACCCCTGCTTGCACACCTGTGTAGCCTGCTCCATCCCCTACATATAAACTTTTTTAAATAAGGAAAAAGTGAAAATACAAAATACTTCATGAATTCTCAGGGTGAAAACCTATTATTTCTTAACATGTCAGGAAAGTAAAGCTTTAACCCAGAGAGGAGACTGGCAGGAGAAAAATTGGCCTATGTGTTCCCATTTCAGGAGCAGGCTGCTGCTAAGAGTGCGTAGAATGTCAGTGACAGCCATCAAGCAACCGGAAACAGGACCCAATTGCTGCCCAGGGGCTTCTAACAAAGGCCCAAACCAGGCTTTTTTCCAAAACTGTTTTTAATTCCAACATCCCTCTTAATGGCTTACTATAGGCTAATTTAGCCAGTAGTTGTTATACTAAAAATAGAAGCTAATGATTTCAGCTAAAAACAACTAAGCCGGTACTATCAAAGTATACTTATTAGAAGAAACTGATTATAACAGGGCACATTTGTTTTCCACTTCCTTTTCCCTGAAGAAAGGCTTAGTAAGATTCCCACATCGAAAGCAAAAGCATTTCTTCCTGTCCTGGCATCCTAGACTATTAGGAATGTGTTCTCTAGAGGGTACCCACTTCCCAGAGCTCGGCTGAGATTCAGCTCACGCAGGCAGGGGTGATCCCACAAAGGGGACTGGCCGCTATTGTTCACCACATCAGTGCCATTTGACAAATAATGACAGCATCACCTGATTTCTCTTGAGCACCCACGGGTACCCACCACACAGCTCGCTGCCATAGACCTTAGAGCTCGGCATGCTTTATACTTTCCAAAGTAAGTGCATTTTGAAAAAAAGCATGACGTTTAAGGCAAAGATCAGATCAGAGCCATACCACACAACGGTCCAGCTGAAAGAAATCTAGCAAAGAAAAAAGAAAAAAATCAAGTTTTTGGGTGCCACTGTTTGAATTAACCAGGAATGCTAGAACGTAAGCACATGAAACTTCAATATACTGATGACATGATTAAATATTTTAACTGGCAACAATTCAAGCAGAATTCAGGTTTCTTGAGCCATCTGACATTCAGATTTAATCCATTTGATGTATGGTCCCTGAAACCTTAAGATACTTGTTTCTATAAAATGAATGCTGAGTGTCACAAAAAGCCACCTGGACTGGAGAAGTTAATGAAGAGGCTTCTTACGAAGGAATCCCAATTATTAGGCAATGAGAACAAAACTCCTAGGAATGATATTTACAAAGCCATTCTGGGGCATGACCTTGATTAAATGCTTTTAATTTTACAACTTTTAGAAATAATGAAAGCAACGATTAGCTTTTTGTCCTCTGAGGACTGCCCGTGCTGCTATGATTTTAATGTAGGGTACTAGTTTTAGTGGTAACTAGTTTAGTGGTAACTCAGAATTTTCTTTCCTAGCATATGACATCTCATTGGATTTCCCATTTCCACTTACTGTTGGGAAGCCTGTTCCTAATGCCATCTTCAGGACTCTGACAGAGGTGAAGGGCTTATGTTGAGGTACTCAAGATGCGGTCAGAGGCTCCTGGCTTATGCACCTGTGCGTGCGTAGGTGTCCGTTCTTTCTTAGGACCGCCAGCTCTAAATTCTGCCCTCCAGCTATAGCTACACAAGCTGGCCCCTTACCCCAACCCCGCCGGCCCCAAAGTGGAGGCGCAAACACAGCAGAGCTCCGAGGACTGCACACCCGCGTCGCTACCTGCACTCGGTGAGTGCGCGTTTCCTGTTGCCCCCACTCAGTGGTGCCGGCTCACCTTCGTGGTGTAACATGTTTTGGATAAACACAATGGCATCAGTTTGAGCAAACGCTCTCTTGGATGCCTAAATTAGGGTTTCATGAATGAAATACCCATTTATGTAAATGGATTAGCTGAGGGGAAAGAAATGTAGCTACTTTATTCGGCGACTCATCCCACCAAATCAGTGTACTTTCCCCCAAGAAAAAGAAGAAAACCTATTCTAAGAGAGCCGCTGAACACATAAATGATGTAAATTTAGGACTGTTGTTATAATATAATGTACCTTCTGGCAGGCTGAGTTTGGGCAACTTGGAGCAGAAAACCCACATAACCATTGTCTAAATAATTTCAGCCATAAGGGGAAAATTAACGGAATCCTAGCAAACTGTTATGTTCTGCGCATGGATTACTTGACCAAGGATATATATACTCCGAGGAAAAGGCATGGATTTTTACTTTTCAGTCAGCACCAACACACTTCTGATATACTGTTCAAGGGCTTTTAACAAGTTTAATTTCTCCTAATATGAAGCAAATTTTCTTTGAGTGCAAACATTTCTTTTTATTTTAGAAAGGCAAGTAGTTCCAGAATGCATTGTCAAGAATTCCTTGTACAGGCACCTGGGCCTTAGGTAACCCTGGCAAGCTAAACGGCCTCTTCATCGCAGCTCCTGCAAGTTTTCGGTAGAAGTTGATTCATCAATTAAAGCAAGGTCTGCAAATAAGTGCAGCTTGAAGAAACTGCTAGCAATGTATCACTAATGACCAGGGCAAACATTTGTATTTCAAAGTTGACAAACAGGATAACAATTCTCAAAGACTATTAGCCCTAGAAAGAGCAATTGCTGATTTTGTCCTACCAAATGCTACCCTTGCTTATGACGAAAGTCATAACCATCTATGGTTAATAAGTCAAAGGTTAACACTTCTTAGAACAACAAATGCCATGGGCAGTGATCCCAATATACCCCATTTGCCTCTCATTACAAAGGCCAGTCTGGTCCCAACTCAGAATCAAGGATATCCAGACAGCTCAGTCATACTGTTAATTTGGATGTATCCTTAGCAAATGAGGGGCTTCAGATACCCTAGCAAGAGCTCCTAAATTGGAGTTTTCTGCAACGTGTCCATAATAATATATATTCGACTCTAAAGCAGTGGAAGTAAGGCAGGCCCTCAGGAAATTTCCTGAAGGAGGGAGAATGGCCACAAGCAGAACCTGACTTCCAGCGTCATGGCACTAACCCAGAGTATTCACTTCATGTGGGACAGTCACTCGAAGTCTGCCTTGAACCGAATCTTCAAAAAGCTGATGGAAACAAATGAGGAAAATTCTAAAGAACTACCTATGCCTTGTACCTTTCTCTGGAAACACCATCTAATAGGAAAACCAATTTGAAAAAATATATATAGATACTACTCAGATTTCAGAGTCATTACCAGTGTGGGCAAACTATTAACTAAAGTGGATGGCATGTTTCTTTTCTCGTATTACAAAGTAAATTCTTATTTAATAATTTTGATTATTAACTAATTTGGATTAGTTTTAACAGAGAACATAAATCAAACTGGCTAAAACGTGACCGATGTCATAATATGTATTAATATAGTAAGTCCTGAATATAGAAGATCTATGATTCTTCTAATACTTCCACTTTATAAACTGGCTTTTAAAAAAACATCAAAGAAATGCTCTTTTGAAGAACAAAGTTTTAGGGCAACGAGGAAAGACAAAGTAATCATTACAAATTCATTATGGATCCATCAGTGATTTTTTTAATCCATTTAAATCCAAGTATAGAAAATCAAACTCCGATCCTACATTATTTCTACATTTTTTAGAACAAGTTTTCACTCACAAATTCAAGGTTACAACGGCCTTAAAAATATCCACAGGAAAAGACTGACATGAAATACAATATGATGAATAGTTGTTGCATTAGGGTGGTTATTTTTCTTTTCTCTATTTTTCAAATTTCCTATAGTGTGTTATATAATTTCTGAAATAAAACATTGTAAGTTAAGAAAGAATTCAAGGTTATAAAACATGGTTGACTTTACAAAATAATTCTTCAAACAAACAGGAGGAAAGGAGACGTTCAACCAAGATAAAGAAGATGCCTGATGGAAAGGTTGACGGGGTCCTGGGAGATGCAGCTGATCATTAGCGTTTCCCAGCAGCGCTGTCCTTGGAGACAGGAAGCAGCAGGAGCCCCCTTTCCTGGGGCACACAGATTCCCACCAAGGCGTGGATGACAGGCGCTGCATTTCTACACATTTATTAGCCTTGTGCCTGGGGAATCGCAGAGCACTTTTGGAATCTGCCCTTGATTTGCTTTTATGGTGAGGAACAGTGAGGTTCACACTCAAGTACTGAAACAACCAGTAACAGTAACAGCACTGGCAAAGCAGCCATTGCAGGCTACCACGCGGTCTCCCAGCATTCTGTAACCCACAGGCTTAGGAAAGATTAGGTACACCTCTTTTTCAAATTATATTTCATTTACTCAATTATGTTCTCAAAAAAAAACACTCTATGCACAAGACTGTAAACAGATGCCCTTCACACTGACAGCCCCCAGAGGGGACTCATAATACCCTTGCAGGTGGTTTTTTGGGGCAATAAAACTAAAATCTGTATTTAAAATATGTGTGCGTTTTGAAAGATAAATTTTTAAAACTCATTCTTCAAAGAGCCTAGTGGCCATTCCCAACTAGTAACTTTACCCACAGAGAGGGAATATAAATGCTCACTGTGTCTGTATATAAAAATAGAAAACCCTCAATACGCATTTCAGAGTCTGTTCCTCAAGGAATCACATGATATGCCAGAGGCTGTACGTGTACTCATGTAACTCCCTTCTTTGATCTCCAAGTACATCCTCCTCCACGGCCTCAGTGTCTGGAGGTCGGGCATTTGCCTAATCCCGCGGGGTCCTCTGGCAGGTGTCACAGCTGCTGGTTGGTGAAGAAGGATTTGGTCTCCCTGCAGACGGGATTGACACAGAGCGGACAGCTCAGAGTCAACTGCTTGGAGCACAGCTCGTTTGACTGGATGTGTGAGCGTACCAAGTCAGCCAGGGCCTGGAAGGCGGACAAGAAGCAAAGATCCATCAGAAGCAAAAAGTCCGCTGTCTCCCCATGCATTTCCCCCTCCCATCTGCCCAGATAGTCATTATGGCTTGGGGTTTCTTTTAATCTGAATTATGAATCCTTTGAACCAAATTCTTTAATATTCTCCTTTCCCAAGAAGCTCCGCTTAGAGAAAACTTAAAATAGAGATTTGAGAAAATGAAATCCTCTTACCCCACCTGCTAACCCTTATCTCTGAAAGGTGGGTTTGAAATTAGACATAGTTATAGGTGGGTAGAAATCAGAAAATTGGGGCTATCGAGAGGAAAAAAGGAGTGAGATAAGAGTATAAGGAATTCGATTTTATTTTTGTAATTAATTGGAACTCAAAATGTTCTAATATGTGAGAAAACCAATATTCTGTAAGAGTTTCTCAGAGGATTACTCTCCGATATGTTCTACTAAAATGGTTGTAATACTATAGATACCTTCGAGAACAATGGATTTCCATTAAGAGACTCTGCTCTTCTGATGTTTTCAACTCCACACTGAATCAAATGAGAAACGGGAGGAAAAACACGTACACATTTTATTTTCCTTTTTTTAAAAAAAAAAAAAAAGAAACTGACTGCTACCAAAAAAAAGCAAATAAACAAACACATACAGACATACACATATACAACTCAAAGTCTTACTTCAAAAGAGTTCCTGGACTGCTCGGAAATGAAAAGTAGTCGCAGGGCCAAGCACACATGCTGCTTTTCACCTCTGTTATCATAAAATTGCTCTTCAATTTCTATTCTTTCCCGCACCCCATTGCCTTCCCAGGTGCTTTGTTTCCAAACCATTTTTGAAGTTGTATTTGATAGGATCCCCAAGTAATTTAAATCTGCTTACCCTTCTTTTTTTATTGTACCTCTATAACGCATACCTGTATAGACTCTACCTAAGCACAATGTTGCTTTAATTAAGTAAATTTTTATATCTGTTTTGATTCCAAGTGCTAAAAGAGGTAATTAATTTAATGTACATGTAACCTAGATTGGATACAATTCAGTTTGGGATTTTAAATATACTCTTACAGTTAGAAATCTAAAATAAAAATCTGAGGATTGTTTCACTACCATTCCTGCTCCCCTCTCCAAAAATATTCAGTTAATTACCCCCCAAGTAAGTGAGAAATATCTCATTATTATTTACTCAGGTAGTTAGGATCTTCTCTTTCCCTTTCTAAAATGCTGATGCTTTTCAGTTGTTTTATATTTTATGTTAGCATTAACATCAGGAGACTGGCATGGGGAAAACGCTGAGATTCAGCCAACATATAGTTCTCAACTTAAAAAGAGACTGTAGGGGCGGCAGGATGGCTCAGATGGTTAGAGCGCAGCTTCTCAACAACAAGGTTGCCCGTTCAATTCCCACATGGGATGGTGGGCTGTGCCCCCTGCAACTAAAGACTGAAAACGGCAACTGGACTTGGAGCTGAGCTGTGCCCTCCACAACTAGATTGAAGGACAACAACTTGGAGTTGAAGGGCCCTGGAGAAGCACACTGTTCCCCAATAAAAGACAAAAAAGAAAGACTGTATTCTCAAACTTCCTGGAGAATTCAGTAGCAGCATAGTAACCAGTGTTGGCAAACTGTGTTCTCAAACACTGCTGATGGGAGAGTTAAAGGATACATTTCTGGAGGGCAATCCAGTAAAATACACACATCAACATTTCAATTCCTAGGAATTTATGCTAACAAAACAGTGGGAAAAATAAAAAAGAAAACGATGTTTATTACAGAGCAGTTTATGACAACAAAAAGTTAGAAACATCTTTAATGTATACTAATCAAGAATTTGTTAAAAATAATTACATAGATCTAATTATATTTATTGATTTGTGTCCATAATATATTTTTAAGAAAAAATATAAAATACCATTTTTGTTAAACGTGTGGAAGAATACCATTTTAATTAAAATACACACACATTTAGAGGAGAAGGGGCCTTATTTTTATAAACTAGTAACATATTATGTCTGAGGGGTAAGATTCTGAGTGACTTCTACTCTCTATGTTATACTTCTCTCAACTGTCCGAACTCTTTATTATTTTTATTATCAAAAAAGCAATAAATTATTTCTATTTGAGGAAAACATTCAAAACACTTTTAAAAGAAAGTCAGTTATTTTAAACGCTGCATATTCTACCATCAAAATAATGAAATAAATTGTAGCTAGGTGGTTTTCTTTATTCTCTATATGGATGAATTTATTACTCACGAATAATCCATTTGATTACTTAGGAATGACCTCAGTTTAGTAATATGAATGAATGTGAATTATCGTTCAATACAAACAAAAACTTGTTTTCTATATGCACTGTATTTGCACTGAAGTCTTTTTAGCAAGCTCACAATTAGTCAAGGTCAAAGTGAGATAACAGAAGGCATTTTTAAATGAAATCCATAGATAACCCTGCAAACCCATTGTAGCCAATTACAACTTTCCCTTAAATTCTTTATCAGAACTATAGACAAGTAATGGAGGCCCCCTCTAACTTCCTCAGTGCTTGCATGATGACCAGCAAGTATACACGAGAATCTGTGGGGTTGGGTACTGGCTCAAGTTCTCCCCTGGCCCACTCTCCACCCTGCCCTGCACCTGCCACCCAGTCCCAGGGACAATGAAGTATCCTTTGAGGCCAGGCCTCCATCAATCACACATGGGATGAGCAGGACCAGGAGTTCTGGCAGAAGATGACAGGGGAAGGGCTTCTTGGGTCCCACAAGGGCTTCCAAAATTCCCATAGAAATAATGCTATAAATTGAACTCAAGTTTCAGGCTGGTTCTCGGAAGCTATGAGATGGGCGAACAATTGTTTTTCTCTACTCTGAATGACAACTCACATCCATCTTACATTATTTGTTATTTCAATAATCAGATTGATCACAACACAGTAGCAAACAGCTAATTGAGTGCATAAAAGGGTAGCCAAGAAAATTATCACACATACTGCTTCAGTATTCATTCCATGCTCTTCTCTTAAATGACCATGAAACCCAATGAGAAGCAGGGTAATAGCCCCAAGTAAAGGGCACTGTTAAGGAATGACAGAAAATTTTTTCTTCCAAATTGGTGAGACGTACAATTATTTTTTCTTAAGGAAATACAGTTATTACTTTCAGGTTGTACAGGAAGTCAAACTGAAAAACCATGCTGCCACTCACAGTGGGCCACCTGGTTTCAGAAAGGCACAGAGGTATTTCCCCTGACAAGAAATTGACTGGGTATGTTCAGATTATTACTCTGATTAAGTATTCAGAACGAGGGGGATGCAGTACATGCAAACATATACACCAAACAATATTTCTGAATGATATAATTAGACCACTACAGAGAACAAATCACAGTGGGATTAGGAAGCCAGACGGTGGCACTTACCTCGTTAGCCAGAACCTGAGAGTACTCGATGTCCAGTTCATAGAGGGTTTCAATGTGATCGCTGGTAAACGCTATCGGCACCAGAAGGATGTTCTTCCAGCCCCTCTCACAAAGCCCTTTGATAGTCTCGTCTGTTTGAGGCCCCAGCCAGGGCATCGGACCAACCTGCGAGCAAGGAGGATGAATGCAGACAGGGACCACTCCTCCCGTGTGTCCACGGCACGCCACAGCCCACTGCCACCTCCCTTCACAGCGAGGGCCTTATAGGTGTGAATGGCTTACACCTGCTTTCATGGGTTTTGGTATTTCCACACTAAAGCTTGAATCCTTCTAGAAGTTGGCAGAATGCAAAAAATTTCTGTCATTACAACTGAAAACAGTATGCTAAGTCCATGGAACTCAGCTAGTCACTTGATTTCCCCTTCCATCTTGCTTGCAGAGTTCTGACAGTGGTGAGTAATCAGGTTACACAACATTCTGTCTATATGAAAGAGCCAAATGTCATCGTTTTATACCTAGTCCTAAAACACACGTCCACAAAAGAGCTGACTGCTGGCAAACGTGTGGAAGCCACCTACCTTGGACTGCCAGACAAGTCGGTAGGGATTGGAGTAACCCAGCTTCTCCATGACTCTCTGGACAGTGGCGCCCACCTCCTGAGGATAGGGGTCCCCTCTGTTGACCACCTGCAGCAGAGACACACAGGTGTACAGACGCCAACACTGTGGAGGGTTCTGAGAACCTCCAACAGCACAGGGAGATGGCGTGAGCCCTGCAGACTCCTCCCCTTCTGTCTTCTGCACCAATGGCAACGACAGGAACTCAATCCCCGAAGTTCCTTGAATCCATTTCTTCATTGGCTGAAGGAGGACACTACACTTGATCATCTCTGAAGCCCTACGAATACGTCAGATTCTGTGTTCCATATTATTCACGGGATACTGACAATGTACACGCCAGTAAGTAGATGCTAATGTGGAAGGAATAAGGGAAATACAAAGTCGTCATCAGAACAGCACAGAAACAACTGCCACAGGCAAGCTCCACGGATGGGTGCTAAAATCAGTGGGCAAAAGCCGGAGAAAGAACAAGACATTTGCATAGTCTGGAAGAATCCCCCCGGAGATATTTTCAATTACAAAGAGAAAAAGAGTAACTATACAATGGACAAATCCAGCAGACATCACCTTCGACAAATGACCACAGATCAACGCCAGCAGTAAGTCATACGGCCATCATGTACCTCGGCCATGATGCACTGAGAAGGACGGATCCCCTGGGGGGCTCTTCCCTGTGACACAGAACCTCAGTCTAATCGTGAGAACACACCAGCTACCTCCACACGGAGGAGCACACGAAGAAATAACTGACATTCTACAAAATCACTCTTCAAAAATACCCACGTCATGAAAACAAAGACAGTGTGAGGTTCTTGGCTCTGACCCCTCGACTGTGGTTATGTGCAACGTCCACATTGGGCAAAGCTATGCAGAGGAGATGGGGCGACTCTCTGTTCTTGCAAATTTTCGGTGAAGTCTAAAATTATTTCACATACGTTTTTAAAAAGTCGTGAAGAGGACGGAAAGTCACTAGAGGCAAGTGCAGCGGAAAAGAAGAGCTTGCTCGGTCAGTTTTCTTCCTCAGCAGTCCCACACTGTCCTGTCCCCAACCCCTTTCTTATTCTCATGACTTCTTGGCATTCCTCAGTCCCACACAGAGCCCTTGGGCAGCGGAAAAAAAAAAGAAAAATCACAAACAAACCTGGAAGCAGCATGCTCAGTCCTGGAGGGAAAAAAGGGAAGCGAGGCCGAGGGTGAGAGAAGAGAAGGCAGCACCTGGAAACGTTCATGGATAAAAATGTGTTTCCTCCTTTCCCAGTTCAAGAGCTTCCCTTCTGGCACTTCAGACATGGCCTCATCACACATAGGACAGTTATAAATAGGATGAGGGAGGAGAAGGAAGATGGCCATGTGAAGAGGATTTGCATAACACAAGAAAAGAGAATGTGAACCTGTTCAAAGAAAACAGGCAGGCTTCCAGAAGCCAGAAATCTATCTCCAGAGCCACATACTGCTGAAATGGCAACGGCTTAGTTGAGATGGAGGAGTGGAAAAGCTGCAAAGGGCTCAACCCTGGTGACCACCAGGTGGCAGTAAAGACCAATTAGAAGAGTGCCCCAGACACAAGTTGACTCCATTAATCCTGGAGTTAAAACCTTAACAACACCTTATGAAAATGTAATTCCCCACCTCTCCAGCTTTGAAAGCAGTGTCTGTAGGACACGATGCTACTTCTGAGATCACAAAGCTGGCTGCTCATTCCAGACACTTCTATATATCACAGCACACAAGCTTGATCATTCTCATTTCTAAAATTATAATAGCTATGGCACGATGCAGTATTTTGATGAACAGCCAGTGTAATATGATAAACTAAAGAGCAATCAATCACAACTTGATACACTCTATTGTCACTTGCCAAAGTGTGGTCCTTAGTCTGAGGGAGTTAAAAATGGCCATCGCTTCCTGGAATTCAAACTGCCCCATCAAGTCTGGAGGACACAATAGTGGGATTGAACGTGCTTGGTCTGAAGGAGGTCCTATGATTCCAGTTCATGGAAATCCATATTCTTTTAACTGTCCCACTTATTTAAAATTTTTAGATATGAATATATCTTCAAGTTATAATCTTTATATTATAAATTATAAATATTATAATTTGAATGAGTTATTAGGTTTCAAGAAGTAAGTCGAGTTACATGAGCACCACGTTAAGTCAGATTTCAGAATTCATCCTTGCACTGGGCTTCGGACGTTCTGGAAGCTGGGTCCAGGTGGCACATTTAGAAATGTCTTACCACAAGGTCATCTGACAAAGTGTTCTTACTTACGGACATTGGCAGTGAGTGAGCAGAAAAAAGGATGACCACCTCGCTTCTCTTCTCCAGTGGAAAATGGTCCAGTTCTTTCAGAATGTGGTCTGCAAAGCACTGCGGGAATAACCACAAAGGGGGATCGGGAGAACATGGGAAGCAAGAAATGGAAGGAAAAGAGAGTATTTTTTACATGAGAGCTACACCAAATATCTCAGAGTAACCCTCAACAATCGGAACCCTCTTTTTTTTTAAAAAAAACTGCAAACAGTACAGTCTCTCCTGCTTTGGTTCCTCATCAAAATGGCTCATAACAGTTTCAGGGGCCGAGGGAATTTGATGGGAAACTTCTGACGCTTGCTAATGGCTCACTGAAAATGAACGCGCTGGAGCTGCTTCCCCTCGGGAGGAACAGGGCACACTTCCAGATGGAAAGAAAACACAGATGGGAAGGAGAAGTTGTTTTAAGACCTCCGATTTGCTCGGTTAGCAGGAAAACAGCTTACAGGGTCTTTCTAAATCTCCTTAGTTTGGCTTTCAGGCATATTGCATTAAAATACATTAGACAGAAATAGTAGAGGAATAAAAAAATATCTATTTTTATGACCATTTCCTTCTGAGCCCAGTATCCTCACTGAGTCAATCTTCATAAAACAGATGAGAGGTTGTACAACCCTCATTAAATTCACAGAGGGGGGAAAGATGCGGCCGACTTGGGGGCCCATTCAGTCCCATCTGTGGAACTTGGGCTAGAACGCAGGCTCCACCTCCTCCCCCAAATCTCTGTCCACCAGACCAGTTAATTCCCTTCGTCTAGTTGGCACTTTCTGATTCACATCAATAGGTGCTGAAATACCAGCTCTGAAGAGGCTTGCTTTCATCTTACACTTTAATCATTCTTTGTCATTTCACTTATAAAGCAAATGCTACAGAGGACATTAACGGGTCAATGGACACAATTCTAATATGAACATAGATTAGATAAATTAATCAATGTTAAATGTACTGAAGTTGAATATTGTACCATGGTTATGGAAGAAAATATCACTGCTATTTAGGTGTAAAGGGTGATATCTGTCATATATACATGAAACTTATTCAGGAGAGTTACGTATATGTAACACATATACATACACACAGAGATAAATAATAATACGTGAATCTAGGCAAAGAACAGAGATCAGAGTTCTGTATACTATTCTTCGTCTTGTAACTTTTCTGCATATTGGAAATGATTTCCAAATAAAAAGGTTTTTAAAACATTATACAGGACAATTTACCAGAACCATGTAAATTTGTACTTGTTGGTATTTGGATATATCAGTAGTTAATAGTATAGGATGAGCAAATTATTCCCCAGTAAAGATTGAGATGGTATTAATCTTTCCAGAGCCTTCAAAATGGGGTAAACAAATGCCTAAGAAGGCAAAACAGGTGCCGAGAGAGTTAGTTCCCTTTTCAAAATGCATAATTTACTTACAGAGTAAACGTGATAGGATTAGACACCAACAAAAACAGTATTTTCTGGTGGTCTTTGCAGTGTTTGGAAACTAAGGATGCTCAGAGAGGATTATTTTTGCACAAAAGCCTAGATAAGGAGGCCCCTGCAAAGTTTACCTAACAGCCTGGAACATCCATTTACTCCAATTATTCCAACAGCGAGACAACAGTCGTACAATGACTATTTTTAATAATTGCTACCTACAATAAGTAGAAATGTAAGATTTAAAATATTCACAGTTTTAGTTTTTAACTCTATTTTTAGTTTTAGTTTAGTTTGGGTCTTTTTCTATTTCTGCTAGATATCCAATCACCTCATGTAATCTACATAATATTAAGAATAAAATCTATACATTTTTGTTTCCGAAACATTTTAGTATTTTTCTTTTTCACGTCTTGCAAAACTACAAGTACAAACACAATTTGCTATGGCTGACAACAGAGGCTAAGCCATCGCCAAAAGTGAGGAGCGGTGGGCAAGCAGAGGTGCTACTCATAGCATCTAAAATCCATCTGTAGAATTTTCTACGCGCAATCCCCGAGCAGAATGAAAGAGGCAGGCGGCTCTCAGAGCCTTCAATCACACCATCTAGGAGGGCAGATAAATGCCTCTACAATTCCCTTTCATTTTATGAACGAGACTTCGTCAGTTAAGAGACCTTTCTATCTTTCAGCTTCCCCCCTTTTCAAAGGGCTGAATTTTAATGCAAATCTAATTACTCACTGGATCGCGGCCGGCAGATGCTGTGCAGATCCTCGGTTCCCTGCAACCACATGTCAGGGCTGACCTGAAACACCCCTCGTTTCCAACCAGCGGCCTCCAAGAGCAAAACAGGGCACGCCGGGGCTTCCGGCGGTCCTGACGGGACCCAGCAGCACAGCAAACGAGGGTGGGGGGGACACTGAGGCCCAAACTACACCCATCCCTAAGGGAGGACGCCGGCTTTTCACTTGAAACGGGTTTCAACCTAAGGGTTAACCCTTGACATCACCTAAGCGCCTAAGAACCTAGTCAGCGCTGGGGAGAGCGGCCTGCTTTTAACGTCTAGCACCATCTAGTGGTTGCAGATTTTAAGTGATCCCAAGCTTTTAAAAAAAGGAGTTAAGGTATTTTAAAGAAAAGGGTGTTAAGGTATTTTGCCAGAGAATGTCCAACGAATGAAACATAAACTGGATGAAATCTAAATCACTTAATATTTCTCCTACCTAAACTAACTCTAACTTTCACCGACAGAACAAAATTATATTTACATGATTTAGAGTAATTACCATTAGCACTCTCATATTCAAAGGGCAAAAAAAAGAAAAACACCAATTCAAAGCTATTGGCTTTAGAACTGTAGTTTTAACTCATTCTCCTAAAAGCAAGCATCTGTTAATATAAATACTATAAATATAAATTACATAGGAGAAATTTCAAATTTCTAATATATGAAATTTTCTCAATTGAAATGTTAAACTGATTTTCATGTCTCAGAACATGTAGCTATGTTACCTTTACATTTTTTAAGCCTTTTGGCATTTTAAAGGATTTAGAAAATAAAGGATTTATTTGTCAGTCATTCTGTCTATGAATGTAACTTAGCAGACACATCCTGCATAATCTTTAACCTTCTGGTCATTGGGAAACACAAAACTCAAATTATAATTCTGCTACAGTTGTGACTAACAGTATTAATCTGAAGAAAGAAAAGGGTCTAACCTTTAATCTTTAAATTTATTTTCTCTTGTCATAGTAAATCAAGACTATAAAACTTTTTGTAAATCCCCAGCACACAATTTAAGCAAGAGAACTGGGCGGCTCAGAGGCACGGCTGGAAACCAGGTAAGGCCAGAAGCTGGGGTGACAGTGGTGCTGGTAGTCGCTGGCTTACCTGAATGAGGAGGGGGTGTGTGGGCCACCTGTCAATGGTACTCCACTTCATCACAGGCTTCTTTCCCACCTCATTGTAATATCTGTAAATGGCATTTAAGCTGCTGCCTGAAATATGCAGAGGGCCACTTAGTAGATGCATGTTGATTATGGTGAAAATAGAAAACAGACTAGTAAAGGCAGTAATTATAAGTTCAAAACAGACAACTGCTTCTATACCGAATCGGTCTGATTACAATCATTTCAATACTCCAAAATGCATACAGCTTTACCCTGCAAATAAAGACCACTAAAAAGCAATCAATTTCAACAGCCTTTCAAAGACTACTGAGGTCATTTCTGGTGAGAAACATGATGGTGGTGGATTTATGAAACATAAGCAGTTGTTATTTGCAGGGACCAAGTCTTACAATTGAAAGCATGTTAAAAAAAATTTTCCATTATGCAGGTACGCAACCCCATTACAGAAAATATAGGGGTGGGAAAGAAAGGAAAAAGAAACCAGTTATTATTCCAGCATGCTAATACAGTCATTGTTTTGTTCTAGCATAGTTCTTTCCAATTATTTTTCTTTATAGCTGCTTTGTTTTACAAAGTTGTAATTTTAGTATATATGCAATTTTGTTTCCTCAGTGTTTGGGGCATTTTTACTTAGTATTATGAGGTGAATGTTTCCCACCTTACAATAAAAGCTTTATAGCCATCCTTTCAAATGGCTTGTTGGTAAAATGCGTAGCTTATTGAGGTTTCTATGAGCACTCTATTTTTATCTGCTTCTACAAAATTATCATCATTCCCTAGAATAAGTTAGATGGGTATCAAAACCTTATATATAGGTAACCTAACAAAACTTGTACTTCTCAGCAAGAGATGAAAAGTCAAAGCCTAAAGGAAGGTAAATGGTACCAACTCAATGCAACTTTACCGTGACCCAGAGGAGCTGCCACTGGGGTGAAGCCTTAATTCTAAAAAACTAATCCTAACACAGGGCCTCTTCCTCAATCTTATCATAGGGCAAAAGTTCCAAAACGTCTCCGTGCTTCCCACCACCAATCCCCTGGTTTCTATGAGAACTATTCATCAGATAGGTTTCCAAATTAAAATCTAATCTGGACAGAGCATATTTAAATCAAAGGTAGGACTCTTAGGCTAAGACTCAACTTTCAAAAAAATATATGAGTTCCACTTTGTGAGTAGAATACAATGAATCAGATGAATCCAAATTGAGTCCATTCCAGGTTCAAAAACAATCTCTCCAGAAATCGCAAAGTAGTCACCACCATATTCACGTCACAAACCACATTTTGCAGGTCAGTATCATTTTCAGATGTACAAAAGGATTTCTGGAAGCCACATTAGTTCCCCTGGGTCACTCAGAAACATTCCATGAACTATCACAAGTAGTAATTAAGAGGAAAATATAACTAAAAAATTTACTTGTGATTGATATACTACTGGCTCTGCCACAACAATGCAATAGATAAATGACATTCTAGTGTCCTCAAACAATGAGTGTGCCTCCCCAACATTTTCACATTTCTGAAGTGAAGGTGTGCCTATACTGGAGAAAAACTGCACAGACGTTGACGTTTTAAACACACTGATAGAGCCAGCTGTGAAATGAAACCAGTAGTCAGTCCTTTGTCATATCAATAACCACCTTGTTAACTTGTCTGATTTTGAGAGCAGCCTTTTATAGGTTGAGGTAAGTTTTCAAAGCAAGACAAAAGTATAGCTTAGAAATTTGTGAAATCGGATTCCTGCTCCAATAAGGTATTATTAGGCATTTTGAAGTTGTACAGGTACATTTCCAAAAGAAATCACAATTCAAACTTTTGAGGGTATCTGAGAACATAGGCATTTTCAGAGGTGCTCTGACAAATATTTAAAGCGCACAACAGGCTTTGAATATGTCTTCCAGTAGCCTTTTGATTATTTTTATAGTTACAGAAATAATATGCATTAATAGCCAAAAGCAATTTAGGAGTAAAAATGTGCTGGCCCCAATCCTTGAAATGGAATACAAACGAATGCATCTGTGCGTGACAGCAGAAGCACTACCTACAATTAATGAGACAGCGACTGGCAAATGCAGATTATTTTCCTGCTCCAGTCAGATATATAGGAAATAACACGCAGTATTATTTTTTTGCAAAGGGAACCTAAAACTGGACTTTGGTTTAACCAGTAACCAACCGATAACTGAAGTCTAACAACAAAAACATATACCAATATTTCCAACGTTATACAGGCACCTCTGTTTTTGAAACAGCGATCACCTTTGCTACATGAATAAGAATATTTGGGTAGCCATAAAAATAAGGTTTATTACACAGACGTAGAAAGTGGCTTAAGGTTCACTGTTGATCATCATACAACTGCATCAAAGTACTGAGCACTAGCAGCTACTGCCTTCCACTCACCATCTGTAACTCTCAGCTGACTAGCCAATAACTCAAAGTGCAGGTGAACCATGAGATTTCAAATGGACTGACCTGAACTCTCGTGTTTAAAGCAGACAGACTGTATTTGCCATTCAAATCACAAATGATTTATCCTTTCCTTCCGCACTCAGGTTCCCTGGTTATGTTTGCCAGGGGCACGTCCACCCTCCCATCGTCAAAGAGAAGCCCTTACCTGTGGTGGAACAGCTGTACTGCGGGTACTGTGTGAAAGCAATAGCCCTTTCAAGCCCATCTCTCTCCATCTCTTCAATTGCTTCTTCTGTTAAAGGATGGACATACCGGAATCCAATATAGTATTTGTGAGGGGCTATTAGAAAGCATGTGTGGAAAGGAGAAAGTATTAATCTTTATATAGATTCCTCAGAGCTGCCCAACATGACGCAATGTCCAGAACAAAGAACAGTTAACCTCATTTCCTACGGTGCTGATAATGTGGGGAAGTTTAGAATATTCCTTGGCTCTGATCCAGCCTTTGGCTAGCACATGGACTTTTAATCACTATTTTCTGGACCGACTGGCCCTCTCACACACACACATCTTTATTTAGCACAATGGTGTTTTAAAACTCAAGCATCTGTGCCTAATTCTCTGCTCTTTCCTGAGATGAGAGACTCCAGAGGAGGGAAGAACTAGCACTAATTCTCTCACGCACCAGACACCGTGGTAAATGCTCCATTTTCTTCCCCCTCGTTTCAACCCTACTTTTCAGATGGGGAAACAGAGACTCTCAAAGGTTAATGAACCTGTTCGAAATCAGACCTAGCAGATAGCTGAGCTGAAATTAAAATGTGGGTCTCCCCACCCCACAGCCCATGCTCCTTCCAGGCCCCCCGCTGCTTCCACCACTGCGTTCTTTCCTTCTGACCCCTCAGACCCCAGGCCACCTAGTTTATGGGAAAGCTCTGGGATACTCGATACAAGTTCATTGATAACAAATGATTGAAATGATTCTCCTCATTTAATATATGAAATGAAAAAACTGACAACGATGCTTAAATTGGAGGCACCGAGTGGGATGTAGAATACTTGTCTTTGGCTCCCGTTTGGCCCACACCAGCTGCGTATCCCTGTGACCCTTCCCCTTTGTTTGTCAATTCCCTCTTCTATCTCCCCGTTTGTCCTCCTGCATCATTTTTTCTCCTGTATGTTAAAAGCATCCACAACCACACCATTTTTTAGGCGTGTATAAAATCATAAAACTGAGTTTCCTAAAGTCTCCCAGTCTAATTTCCTTATCTTGTCATAGGATTACCCCCCAGTTTATACTCAGGGAGGGAGGATACTGTGAGGACACCACATAAACAGGAGGTAACAGGAAGCCCACGATGATGTTTCTGTCCGACCATTAGGGGCTGCCACTGCGAATGTGACACTAAACTGCCACATAAAAGATATGTAGGTCAAAGCGAAGGGAAAGATGAATGCACTTATTGTTTGTATATATAACACATTCCTCAATAATTTGACCCAGGAAACCATGAATCGACGGAGCATGTTACCAAGGACAGAAGCAGAATTATTGAAAGGAGAAAGAAGCACATGTGGGCCTGGGAAGGTTGGTCTGATTCGATATTCTCTGGTTGGGGACTGCAAAAA
The DNA here is from genome assembly GCF_036562045.2 of Rhinolophus sinicus. Classification (NCBI taxonomy): domain Eukaryota; kingdom Metazoa; phylum Chordata; class Mammalia; order Chiroptera; family Rhinolophidae; genus Rhinolophus; species Rhinolophus sinicus. The sequence continues at coordinate 13,708,996 of NC_133758.1, read as the reverse complement.
AGGGGAAGGAAAGGGTATAAACGGAATCATTTTCAGCTGTCTATCCCTTCAGAGTCACCAGTCTTATGTTCTCTTGCATAAAATACGGTGAACTGCAGTTCAAACACACCAGAGGGCGTGACCCTGTAAGCAAACTCCAAATCACTGACTGTTCAACGATGATGTGGTTCATCCTAAAACTGCCAACTCCCGTGGTGTCATCAAGTCCATTTTTTAAAAAAAACTTTAATTTAAGTGTTTTTCCAGGACCCATCAGCTCCAAGTCAAGTAGTTGTTTCAATCTAGTTGTGGAGGGCACAGTGGCCCATATGGGGATCGAACCAGCAACCTTGTTGTTAAGAGCATCGGGCTCTAACCAACTGAGCTAACCAGCCGCCAATCAAGTCCACATTTAAGGAGTGAGCTCTTGGCGACCTAAGGTGCGGATGAAGTGGAATTTGTTTTCTAATCTATTCTGAGACAATACTATGATCGGCTTAGCACAGTAAGATCCCCCAATGCTGCAGGTCAACTAGCTCCTCACATGTTCTTTTCACCTTTGAAAAGTTGCAGCCTAAATGCCTGGGGTCTGGGAGTTCCTCGATATTGCAGACTAAGAGAGGTGGAGAGGCTGCCCTCACAGATAAAGGCAGGGTGGCAACTGCATTGCCAAGTCAGAGAGTAAAATACTCCGGACAGAACAGACAAGCCTTGCTAAACTGATTAAAGGTGGCCTGCAAAGACACATTTAGAAAAAATGACAATGTGCTCTCTGGCTGGGGAATAACAAGTGTTCGCGAAGGTTCTGTGCGTGTCAGACAGCTGGCTGTGTGCAGGGAGGGGGAAGAGCCTCCTGGACAGTAACCAGCGCCACACCTGCCAGGGTGCGCCCAAAACGCAGGACTCGTGGCCTGGCCTCATCTACCCTTGGAGCAGCTGCCCAGTGAACACTGCTTGGCGAGGACGAGGAAATGGAAAAAAAGGAACAGAGAAATTGGATTTTGAAACAGTGAAACTTCATTAATTTCCAGCTCATGAATTTAGCATGGACAATAGTTCAAATGTGTGATTTGTACATGACTCTTTGAGAGAAAGGTGTGAAAGATAGAGCACAATGCTTTGTAATTTGTATCACATCATGAATGCTATGCCAAAGATGAATGATAATACAAGCTCACAGTTATGGAAGTTTTGTCATGTACCAGGCACCACGCTGACAATGCCTTTTGGGATTATTGTGTTTAATATTCACAATTATCCTACGAGTTGGGTTCTGCTAATGTCCCCATTTTCAAGATGAGGCTTAGTGGGTAAGTAATCTGCCTGAAATCATGCAACAGCAGTGGGGAAGCCAGTCCGACTGTAACAACCCTTGCTCCTCCCCGCTGTGCAGCCAAGAAAGAACAACGGAATTATTTTACTGAGTAGCGTTTACTTAGAGCTTCCTTAAAAGCAGTCACAGTTTCCATACCTAAACTGTAACTTCTAAAATGTATTTCAGATTTAGAATTTTCATGAAATGATTGTACTTCTCATCGATTTCCTTCCCTAAATTCCTGCAATGTGGTCTAATGTGATGAAACCAATTCCCTCATATAACTCACCCTGTTAGTTAATAGTCAATTCTATGCAAAAACAGTGTGAGTCTCAAAATTTCTATACGGGCCACCAAGCAACAACTACTTCCCTAAAAAATGAGAGCGAGAAACACTTTCATCTGTTTGTAATCATCACACTGTTTTGCCTAAAGAGAATTTTTCCAAATAGAAATGCACAAATAGACATAGTTCAAAAGCAAACTTTATGATTTTGTAGGAAAGAAAGTATAAGAAGGAAAGAGGAATGAAAAAGGGATGAAGAGAGGGAGAAACAAAGAAACTGGAAAGCAGGAAGAAAAAGCGGCCTGAAGTGAGGGAGCGAGGAAACTGTCTGCTGTTCCCTCCCACGGACACGTGTCTTCACTGCTGAGCTCCAGGTCCACTCAGCGAAGCATGAGTAAGACAAGAGCTTCTTTCCAGGCGGTGGGCGAGCCCCTGAGGGAGGCAGACAGGCACGCCTGGCGGTCTTCAATGCAAAGTTCCCCCAACGAAGTTTCCAGACCTTGAGACTATTTCATCCCACACTCTGTGACCATCCAGCCCTCATGCACGTTTTAGAGAGTATGACTCCAATGTCGTCGAAAGATTTTCTCTCTACTCCTTAAGCAGGCTAGCCTGCAGCAGCAAGGTTCCACTAGACTGGAAGCTTCTTATAAGCAGAAACCATGTTTTTCAACATTGAATAGCAGCATGGAACAGTGCAGCACATCAATGGGCCACTGAGGAATGAATGAGCGGGTGGTCTTGGGTCTTATTAAATACCTCTCCCATATCCCCCCACCCAGGCCTGATGAAAGGATTAGGTGTCATCTATCATGCCGGAGAAAGCAATAATTGTGCTTCCCTGCCTCACAGGGTACCAACTGTGGGCCACAGAAGATGAACATATGCCAAAGGGTCAGCAGTACCAAAGCCCTCCCAGCCCCAGGCCCTGGACAAGCTTCGAAGATCCAGAAAAACCCACAGTAGCACCCAAGAGAATTCACTCCCTGCCTCAGTGAAAACTACCAGGAAACTCGTCTCCATGGAGGTAAGGGTGTAACTTACTACTTTCTCCCTCATCACAATACCTGATAGGTGAGCAGAGCTCATAAATGTCTGGGGGCTGGTTGGATGGAAGAAGAATGGATGGATGTGGGAATTAGTGGCTGGAAGAGGGGATGAGTGATCAAACGGATGAGTGAATGGAACAGGAAAGGAAGAAAGATGATTTCCTGTCACACAAGTAATGATTTAGTGATTGGACAGGCAAGCCACTGAGCTGATTTGTGCTTCACCCTAAACTTATTCCCTAAGTTAAAATGAAGAATAACATGATTTCTTCTTTTTTTAAAAAAAATGTAAGTCTCCATGAGATAGAAGGCTTAATAACTGACTTTTTTAAGTGACTCTTACAACAATTTTGACTATGGAAATAAGACGTGAATATTATTATCCTTTGGTCCCTACCAACGCAGGGAATAATTAATCCCAGAATCTAGATGCTTGTAACTTCCTCTCTTTGTACTAAATGGCCACATAGTAAAATGATCAGACGTCTGACAGTAAGTGAAACACTGAGTTAAATCCAGGTCATTCCACGGGAGTCTTTCCAGGCCCACCTGGGAGGCTGAGGCCGTCGCTGGCTTGTCTGGTCTGGACAACCCAGCAGCCTCGCCATGGAGAGAGGAGAAGGTGAGAAGGACGCCCTCCATCTGTATTCCTGTTTCAAGCCTGATAACTCTTCTGGGCCCTGTATGATCGTGGGTACTATACTAACACGTCAACAGAAAAAAAAACGGCATCTTCGATCTCCTTTTTCCACTGAAGACTGCACAGCAATTGCAGGTCTGATTCATGCTGAACCTTTTAACGCAACAAAACTGTTAATGACTAGAGTTTGTTCTCTACCAGGTAGGTGTGAGTAGAGGGCAGCTAAGTTTCCCTCACCCAACACGTTAAGATACATTGTGGCATGTGTGGCTGAACTGTATAAGAAATGCCCATGAGCCACAAGCCAAGGCAGGAAGCAAGCCTAATATTCAAAAGTACAACTGAGCCATTTTCCAAGTGAGATGATCTGCTGGGGGCTGAGGCCTTTGTCCCTATTTGTGTGCGATGGGAAGCTGGCTCCTGAGAGCACTTGGAGTTGACGCTCAGTGACATCTTCTCAGAGAAGAGTGAAATGCCGGTGGCCGTGCCTTGCAGGCTGCTCTCGTTAGAGTCCCCACTATGTCACACTCTGGTCCTGACCAGGAAGCCCTAAAATGTATCTGCCATTAATATATTTCATGTGTCCTAAGATGCACATTTTTCGTTTTCACATTTCTCATATTGGTCTGCACCTACAACAGACCCTGTCTTAAAATTCACTGACAGGGTGTGTGTGTGTGTGTGTGTGTGTGTGTGTGTGTGTGTGTGTCTTAGTATTACATAAAAACAATGGTGTGTCCTGTACTCAGTGGTATCTTGCACGTGATTAAATAGGGCACGACAGTTTATTCACATAGTCAGTTGCATTCTGCACATCTTCATTAGAGATTTTGAGAGGACAGTCACCAGATGTGCGCGAGCTTCTTTTTAGTGCCACGTCTGACGAGGCACTTGCATGCCTCACAATGGTGGCATTGCCAAGAGCTGAAAAGCAGTTGCTGAACATTGCTTAAGAGTGCCATGGCTGCAGCCACAACCAGCTAATTCCGCTCTAAATGTTGATCTAATTAGCTATCCACACAGAAAGGCAAGGCAAGAGCAGCAGCCGCAATTCATTCCCCGCCCAAATTTCTTTCCAGAGCAACTTCTACTCATGGTACATGGTCTCTTCCTTCTAACGTAGCTCAACACACACCTCTAACTTCCTTTGGAAACTAATGTTCCAAATCCTTAGCTTTTTCCGTTTGCAACACAAGGAAGTAAAACAAAAGGTTCTGAGTTAAGTGACCGTGCACCACGTAGGAGCCCGCACAAACCAAGAGCTGTCGGGACACAGAACTACATTTGGCATCCGAGAGCGTTCTGAATTTCCTACCTACTTTGGAAGGCACACCTAGTGAGCTGTCAGGTAAGAGACACCGTACCTGTGTGCGGGGACAACTCGTCCAGCAGCTTCACCATGCCTTCTCCTTGCCTGGAAGTCCACATCTTGATGGGGGATCCGCCTCCAATCCTGCGGTACTGCTCCTGGATTTTGGGGGTTCGGCGTTTGGCGATGATTGGTGCCAGCTGACTAAATCATTGAACATGAGGTAAATGAATTTTATTCCACCCTCACAACCTCAGAAACATTTTCTACTCAATATAAAAAGAAGATGAGCAAAATTTTCAGAAGAGCCTACCAAGATCAAGCCTGTTGGGAAGCTTGAGGTCACTGATGGCGACCAGCTCTTCTGGCCAAAATGAGAGAAAGAAAACTAGACGCTCCACAGCCTGTTCCAGCAGCACACCCTGGAGAATTGGCAAACAAACACCCGGGCAGAGACCCTGGATGTGTGCTAGCTGCCATCCTAACACCTCCTTCTCCTGCATCTAGCAGGAACTGGGACATGTAAGACATTAGGAAGCATATATTCCTCTCAATTTAAGAAAATGCCTATTGATCCTATAGATATACTTGCATATGTGAGCAAAGGTGTATGACAAGAATATTCATTGTAACTGTGTAAACAGCCTAAATGTCCATCAGCGAGGCGCTGGTTAAATAAATTAAGGTCCAACCATACAATGCAACTCTTTACAATCATGAAATAAAATGAGCCAAATCTATGTAATCTGTTATGGAACAATCGCCAAGATACACTGTGAAGTTTAAAAAAAAAAAACAGTAGCAAAGTGCCTAATAATGTACATAAGTACATTCACATTTGTGTAAAAAGTGGGGATATACATATGTATTCATATAGCGGCGTAGACTGTATGCATAGACTGTTTCTGGATGTAACAGTGCTTGCTCGTGACTCTCCGGGGAGGGTAGCTGAGAGGCTGGAGTCTGAGGTAAAAGGGACACTTGCTTTTTACTATAAACACTCTTATACCATTTGTATTTTTATCATATACATGTATGAATTTTTCGTTACAAAAACAGCATTTTTTTTTTAAAAAGAGAGAAGGAAGGAGCGAAAGAAGGATGCAAAGAAGAGGACAGCAACAACCCATATCCACGGTACAGATGAATAGTAGCCACTGTTTCCCTGAGGGTTCATCAGCTGTTAAGCGCCAAGAACAACTATATCTCTGAAGATCTTTAAAGGTACTTCAGCTGTGTCTGTGTTGAGACAACTGTAATTTCCAGAGCTCTGGGGAGGAAAGGGCTCAAGGAAAACGCTCACTGACTAGCTTTCCCTCTCCCCTGAAATTCTTCCAATACCAAATCTTCTTATATCTAACAGAAAATCATCATGCTCCTCTAGTCACTACCAAATATGCACTGAACCATTCATGTTTTTGAAACTATAGAATTGAGAAACATGTGAGGCAAAAAGCATTGCACACGTTATGAATAAGTACAGGTGTTCATAGTCTCTTACTTTTGAATAGGAAGCGTCATGAGGTCTCGGTCCAGGAAGAGCCTCAGGAGGAAGTCGTGAACGTCTCCAAGAGTTTCAGGGCCGCCCATGTTTAGCATTAATATTCCAGTTTTCGGCTTCCTACATGACATAAAACGCAATGGTTGATTTGGAACACTTTTTATTTTCTAGGGTGGAATCGGTTTGGCTAGCAAACCCTCATCTAATCTGTCCGATGCAAAGGTGAAAACCCACAGACCTGCTCACCGACTTCCCATGGCTGTCCATCTGGGACGGCACGAGGCCTCCAGTTCTGCGCAGACCCAGCTCAGGCTGTGACCTCCACCCACGGCACTGGTCTTCACGTGGCTCAAAACGTTTCTCTATTAAACTGTTAAACTGTCAGCCCCGAACAAAGACCCAAGGTATAAACCTAAAGTTGTCAGGGCTGAAGCAGCTCTTCATGTGACTGCCTTATGAATACACAGGTTACTTGATCTCTCCAAACGTTAGTTTCCTCATCTGTAAAATAGAGAGGCTGTCTCCTGCCTCAAAAGGTTATTTGGAGAATTAATGGATAACGAACTTAGTCACCTGCACACAGGAAGTTCTATTATACAGAGAAGCCTTGGGTTTCCCTCTCATTTTAAAGCTTCAGAGCACAGTACCAGCCCATAGCTCACTCTGATCCCTTCTCTTTAGACGATTATTAAATTAAATTATTACTGACAAATTGTTTCTTGATACTCTTCCTTCTCCAGCTTCTGCCTTTACTCCTTCTTCTCCTGCTATGAAACACTACGTTTCTCATTTTACTCTCAACTCTGCATCCTTCCTCTAAATCCAATGCTTAGGTAATTCCTGTAAGAAATTGCTCTAACTTACTCAAATTAGTCTCATGCTAAAGAACCAAGTGCCCAATGAGCAAAAAGAAGCTAAAAGGAAAACAAAACTCCATGACAAAAGTTGTAAGTCAAGCAGCTTCTGAGAAATTGAAAAAAAGACTATGTAAAAATGTACAACTCATAAAACGCAGAGCGCTCTGGAGCCTACAAAGAGCAAAGAGAGCCAGGCCAGCACTGTTCTCTATTCCTAAACCTGCCTGGGGGCAACGTGGAGCCAGAGCAGAACCAAGTGCATCCCACAGGCCTCGGGGAGCTGCCAGAAGGCCAAGACCAGAGACCCTAAATGAAGAGGTTAGAGCCTGAGATGGGACCATGAGCTGGAGGTCTGTGTGTTCCCGTGAGTGGGTAGCCATGGGATGGCAGTGAAAGAGTCTGCAGGTGGAGAAACTAAAGAAAACACAGAAATGTTTCTTCCATTCTTTTTTTTTTTTTCATTTTTAAAAAATTTAGATATAATTCATACTATAAATTTGCCATCTTAAACTGTATAATTCAGTGGTTTTTAATACATTCACAGGGTTATGAGGCCATCACAAGTATCTAATCCCTGAACATTTTCATCCCCCCAAAAAGAAAGCTCGCACCCATGAGAGCCACTCCCCATTCTCCTACCCCCTCCCCCTTGGCAACCACTAATCTACTTTCTCAGTCTATGGATTTGCCCATTTAGGACATTTCATAGAAAGAGAATCATATAGTATGTGGACTTTTGTGTCTGGCTTCTTTCCCTCAGCATAAAATTTTCAAGATTCATCCATGTTACAGCACGAATCAATCAGTACTTCCTTCTTTTTTGTGGCTAAATAATAGTCCACTGTATGGATATACTCTCCAGTCACTCTTGATAAAGCAGCTGAGAAATAACCAGTCTGTTTACCCAAAACACCATTGTTAAGAATGCACTTTCTAAATCTCCTGCATCAAGACCACCTCTAGCTACCGCAGTGACTAAACCAATCCTGCTGAGATAGGTCTCGTTGGGAGACTGCTCTTAATGTGTCCTTAAGCTAATGATATTATGGTGACATTTTAATTGCAGTTTTCACAATTGTTAATAACGTTTGGCAATGTTAGACAGCAGAGTGTGTCAAATTTATACAGGTGGAAACTGTTTTCTTGACCATACATACTGTAGGTGAATGAGGTAGAAATCTGAATTCTCAGCCTCAATTTTCAAAATCAGAATCAATTCCTGGGGCAAGGGAAATACTGCATTACGATGAAGTCTAAACTTTCTCACTTAGGCCCCACTGTAGAGACTAACTAAGTTTACTTCTCACATCACTGTCTCAGCACCACTGACATTTTGGCTGGAGAATCCCTGGATGTGGATGGCTGCCTGGTCTAGCAGCATCCCTGGCTTCTACTTACTGGATGGCAATGGCACTCACCCGGCCCCAGCTGTGACAACCAAAAATATCTCCGGACATTGTCATGTATGTCCTAAGGGGGTAAAATGCCCCCACCCTCTGTTGAGACTACTGTAATAGAGGAAAGGGGTTTAATCTCCTTTTTATGAAACTGTACAACTACAATAAAGATGTCATTTTTCTATAACTTTTCCACCCCCACTGACCAGAAGTCCTATCAATGAATTAACAAACGTGTTTAGCTTTCTTTTCTTGATAGCTGAAAATTCCAGATTCATTATATTGTGAAACTGTAATAGTCCCTTAATCTTTCTACTTAGACACCAGTGTTCTCCCGGGAACCTGTCTTTGACTCTCAAAAATCTGTGACTCACAATAAATTAAGTGCATTTTTCCATGGACTGTTGCCAGTTAATAGATGAGTGGTTAGGAAACCCCAGGCTAAGAGACTTACCTAAGCCACAGAGGGTATCAAAGTGCAAACGGGATTTAGAACTGTTTTTCATCTACACCTGAGCTAAAAACAAGAGTGGTTTTAACTGGGACATTACCCTGCCCTGCAAATCCATGCTTTGCAAACCATGTTGATTTGATCTTATACATGAAAGAGATGCACACGATTTGAAAATACCTAAATATCCATGCACTTAATTCAGAACTGTGTTGTACATGACAAATGGTGCATTAGAAAGCCTTAGTCTGACACCCTTCTTCTCCAGAATGTGAAGTACAAAGCTTTAGTCAAGATTCTCTGTCTCTTCACTTCTCCAGACAGAGCACATCTGAGACCAAGGACTGAATGGCCAAGTTCCCTTTGTGTAAATGTAAAAGTGTATATAGCAAAACATATTTAAAACTTCTCACTTGAAAAGGTTTCAACATTTTGTCATTTTTATATCATGGGATTCTCAAAATATGAGGTTTTTCCTTTGAACTATTAATGGTACATAACAGAAACTTAGCTCATCAGTTAATAAATAGAATCCTATTCTATTGTACTGGGGGTGCCAACAAAATGTATATATATGACTTGTACCGTGTTTCTCCGAAAATAAGACCTAGCCAGACCATTAGCTCTAATGCGTCTTTTGGAGCAAAAATTAATATAAGACCTGGTATTAAATTATATATATTTTATTATATTATATTATAGTGTATTGTGTATTATATTATATATTATATTAAAATAAGACCGGGTCTCATATGAATTTTTGCTCCAAAAGATGATTAGAACTGATGGTCCAGCTAGGTCTTATTTTCGGGGAAATACAGTATTCATCTTTTGTTATTGGTATCTATTGAGTATTACAATTTTAATACAGTTTTTCTCCTTTCTTAAAATGTGTGTACATATTTTTGGCACCCTCTGTAGATAGTAAGTATCAGGATTCAAAAAACAAACAAATCCAGCTTTTCATTAAACCTAAAAGATGTAATTGGCCTGAGGATCTATGATGTCTCTAGAACAGGGTTTGGCAAACTACAATCCATGGACCAAATCTGTACCTTGCCCCCCACTGTTTGTTTTGTAAATAAAGCTTTATTGCCACACAGCTTATTTGTTTACATGTTATCTATGGCTGCTCTCATACTATAACAACAAAGTTGATTACCAGCAAGAGACCAAATGGCTCATGAAGCCTAAAAAATTAACTGTCTAGCCCTTTATAGACAAGTTTGCTAAGCCCTGTTCTAACACAGTGTTAGTCTAATATTGTCTAGACTAGTCTGGTCCAGGCACTAAGCAACACAATGACTTCAGAATGTCTGACATCAGAGTGATTCACAAAGACTCGCATCACTTCATCATTTCTAATTCTAAAAACTATAAATAATCTATGGGCCCCATAAGGTGGGACCAGATTAATAAATTATGATTTAAAAAAATAGTCTTAAATTATTAAAATAATGTTTATAATGAATATTTATATTTAAATGGTGGCATTATTAAATAAAAAGAGGAAGTTATAAAAATATATACAGTATTGTCGTATTTTGGTCAATATATACTGAATGAATATTAATAGATATAAATATAGAGACAAAATACTGGATGGTGAGATTATCAGTGACTTTTTTTTCCTAATCTTTTTTTTGGGGGCTTGTCTGTATTTTCTAAAATGAACCCATTTCTTTTGTGTAAATATGATATAAAGTTATTTGAGAATTTCTATTTTTTCAGATTTTTATTAAATTTCAATAATTTAATAGTAAGGCTATTTATATTACTGACTTTCGCCACGAGGATAATATAATAACGAAATAATTTTTTTCCAGGGTTCCACATCGAATCAGTTCTTCAGGTTACACTAAGTATGCTATACACTTAAAGCACTTTCTACTATGGCTGAGGTGAGACAAGAGGGGCTCCGGGGGGGCGAGGGGAATGGTGCCCTGCTCAGTCCGCCACACCTGAGACAGCGTCCGTGTGCTATCTTCCTCACCAGACTCAATGTTTTCGGAGGCCAGAGTTGAAAGGAGATGCTTTGGGGCCCCATCCCTAATGCCCTATTCCCTACAAACCTCACTTTAATTAGTGTTCAATCAATGGACCCCTGGTCACACCATGAAACATCACAAACACAAACTAAGACTACTTTATTTTCCTAGCTGTGCAGCTTTCATAGAACATCTGGTCTACTGGAAAGATCCAGGGGTTCAACAGTTCCTAGCTACTTTCTTTCTTTCCCTCTGCTTAGTGTTAAAGTGCGCTATTTCTATGTAGGTTCTCATGTAAACAATTGGCCTTCCGAGTCTTCTGTCGCCTCTGCACTGGAGGAAGACTTGGGAACAGCTGTGGCTTCTGTGACAACAGAGGACAGCCAGCAACATTGCCAGGCCTGCTGCCGTCCACCCGCAAACAGCCGAGGTGAGGTATGAAACACGTACTTCATTTCTTTAATAAACCACATGTCATTTACAATTATGTTCACTGTGTGAACAGATGAAAAACAATGATAGCGTCTACCGCAGAAAATCTTGGTAGGTTAGTTATTCTCGATCCTGTACAGGACATACATTTCAAAGGCATAATTATGTTAAGTTCATAAATACATTTCCAGCATACATAGAATTTGTTATGTGACATATTCCAGAACTAAATTCCTACATGATTTGCACACTGTTTATGCTCAACTCTGTGTCCTTTAACAAAAGCTCTGTGGGATTTTTATATTTGTCAACTGTTTTGCAATAAAGCTGGAAAGAAAATAAATAAATAAATAAATAAATAAATAAATAAATAAATAAATGATTTTAAAATCTGTAAAAATTAAAAAAAAAAAAAAAAATTGAAAGCCCTAAAGGGAAGGTGGGGGATGTAATCTGTTTAACAGTTTAAGAGCTTCTGAAAGGAAGCCAAGAAAATAACATACCGCTTCTTACACACTGAGTTTCCCCGCACCTTTCCATAAATAAGGCAAAGCCCTTATTAGTACCTAAAATTAGACGCATACCTCTTCCCTGGTTGGACTTGAGGTTTTGGGTTTCTGGCGCGTTGGGCCGTTTCTGTGACGGCGGCGGCTGCTGTGGCTGCTTCTGATTGGCACCTCCATGGCTGACCGGCCCTTGAGCTGCCAGGCACCACTGTGACAAAATGAAAGTGCTAGCATGAAATCTAGCTGGAAAGTCATTTATTTTGAAGAGGTCCTCAGAGCACAACTCCTGGATTTAAATTTTAAAGAGATGCTATAGCAGAGGTGATTTTCCCAGCATGTCTGTTTCCCAGCATTCAGGCGGGGGAAGGCACTTCAGGCCTCTCCCAGGGGACAGGGTGGCGCCCCCTAGGATGGCTTATCACGCCCTACACAGAGCCCATTTAGAAACAAGCACCTCTTCTCCCTGCCTTGGCTGCAGATTTGGATAGGATCCCTCACGAGAATCACTGCACCTTAGGAAAGTTACTGATGGCAGCACGCTGTTCATATGAAAGGTGAGGAGCCTGCAGAAAGGGTAAGAGCCACTGGCTTAAGGAGTGGACACGGGCCAGTTTCCCACCAGTTGCACAGATCTCGTATCTGCCTACGTGCCTTCCCCAATAAAGCACCAGGACTGAGGACCCCAGTATTGCTTTTAGACCCTGACAAGCAGCACCTCTGCTTTAGAGGGCCAACTCTGGCATACCTCCTGCTGCACCCCACCCCACGGGTGTGCACTCTGCACAGTCAAGGATTCATGGACTCCCAGAGGCCACACCCCACATTCCTGACCAGGGTCCGAGCACCTAGGGGCCCAGGATTCCCTGCCCCCCGAAACCCCACGCCCACTTCCTGGGTCTGCACAGGCCTCTTTCCTGGGTCCATCCTTCTGAGGGCTGATCACGCCATCAGTGCAAGCAATTCTTGACCTGAAAGGTAGCCAACAGGTGGTTGTTTGGAGCTTGAACACACAGACTGGAGCATCCACATGTGTATGCACAAGACTTCACAATGCAGGACAGAGCGGCAGTGGGAAGAGAAGCAGGGAAGCCTGCGGGCCAGAGGCAAGTCTCCCAAAGCTCCACATTTCTGCAGGAACTCTGAAGAGTTCAAGAGTTCACCCTCCCAGGTTGTGATGAAGGTCTATTTGTCAGTGTAGAACAGAATATATGTCACAGTTTGTCAGCTTGCTATCCCACATATGATATATGGTTCTTCATTTGTACTCTTGCCCTGGGCCCCACAAGAGTCCGTGGTGGGCCTGGAGAACCCACCTGAACTGAGCAGCCCATGGGTCATACGCACACTGTCCACGGGACTCCCTTCCCTAATCTCAAACCAGTAGGTTTGCAACCTGCTGAAGATCAGTCTCCTTCTTCCCTCCTCCTACCTATGAGTCATAGGTGTCCTCAGAGGTGTCCTGGTGAGGGACTCGGGCTGGGTACTCGCAGTTCTGACTCTGAATCCAGCTCTGTCCCCTATTAGCAATGTGTCTGGGGTTGGGTTACAGTATTTCTGAGCCTTAGTTTCCCCAGCTGTAAAATGATGACACCTTACTATCCTTGTGAGGATTACAGCAGATAAACCCAGTGAAGCATTCTGTACAGACTCTGCCACCTATGATTAGTGCTGGCACTAGTTTCATTTGTAAGTGTCTAGAGCGCAGGGACTATACCTGCTCTGATTTTTTATCATCTAGCATGTCTATAAAATATAGGAGAATGGTGTCTCCAGGCCACTTAGATTTCCAGCTGTCCAGATTGTGCCCATTCCCTACAGAGCCAATTACACGAGCTTTGCTGGATAATCCTTACTAACTCAAAGTGGAAGTGCAAAGACTGACATAAAGAAGTTCGATTCTGCTCACGTGAAGTCTCAAACCAGCCCACGTCTCCTTGTTTTAGACATGTTCGATGCTGAACTGCATGAGGAGATTGAACCAGGTTCTCCATCACGCCACAATGCCGGCAACTCCTTATGTGAATGAGATTCAATCAGACTCCCAGGGGCATGAAAACAGAATTTTGGCATCCCACAGTATGACTGCTGGTGATAAAATAAGATTCCTCCTGTGAACCTTAAAAAGGAGTTGGGGGAGAGGGGTGAGATGAGAGCCTCCAGCTAGTACATGAGTATTTCCCAGTACGATTTGGGAGCTGGTAGCTTTCTGAGCTGCTGAACTATTGTCATGCCCTCTGCTTACAGAATTCGCTTCCCTGTGGTTGAACAAATTCTCAGTGGAGGGTGCTGCTGCTAACCATGGATCCCGTCTGCTCAGAACTTAGAGTTAGTATATCTACCTCTCAAGGACTTCTCTAAAATGCACCTCTCCCTAATGATCTGAGGTTCTAGAGAAACAAAGAGTGTCTCCTGTCAAAAGATTAGTGTTCGTCTAGCTAAAGGAGTTTAAAGTCATCATTCAAAGGACCAAGTAAGACTCGTGAATGTACTCAGCTCACAGCTGAAGAGAAATCCAAAGGCATAGGCAGCATAGAACACAGTATGTGCTCTGGAGCCAGAGACATCAGAGCAGAAATCCCTCACAGGACCAACAAGCTGAGTGGCAGTGTTTGGGCAACTCGCCGAGCTACTCCAAGCTTCACTTTTCTCATCTGTAAAACAGTGCTGAGGCCAAACTTGCAGGGCTGTTGTGAAGAATAGAAAAATAAAACAAAACAAAACAAAAACTACGTCCAGCCCCAAGAACAGTGCCTGGCACATTGCATGTGGTTAAGCAAGAGGTAAGACTACTATCATCTCACTTAACGTCATCAATAGGTTCTGTGATTTCAGGCAAACTAATGAATAATGAAACCAGTTTTACCACAGGCTAATTGATATAAACTAGAGTTAACTTCCTACAGCATCTCATCAACGTTATAATGAAATGACTTTAAACAAAACAATGTTATTTGAGGACCTGCTGTACTCAACAGGAAGGCCTTGCCCACTTACGAACTAAGATTAGGTAATTCTACTCTTGACATGGACAACTGGTCTACCTTTGGAAGACTTACAAACAGTAAAAGCTGTAAAACTGAGGGTTATGCAGGAGAAGATGATATAAGAGAACACAACTTTGTAACTCCTGGACAAACTCAACAGGTGAATCACTCAAAGCAGACTTGTGAAAGAACAGAACAAAGATCCATAAAAAGAACTACACAAAATGGAGACAAGCAATCTACCAGACGCAGAGTTCAAAACACTGCTTATAAAGATATTCAGTGATCTTAATGAGACCTTCAACAGATAGGAAACATAAAAATGGAGATAGAAAACATAAAAAAGAACCAGTCAGAAATGAAGAATACAGTAACTGAAATAAAGAATATATTAGAGGGAATCAACAGTAGATTAGATGAAACAGAGGATCGAATCAGCTTTGGAAGCTAAGGTAGCAGAAAACACCCAATCAGACAGCAAAAAGAAAGAAGAATCCAAAAAAATGAGGATAGTTTAAGGGGCCTCTGGGACAATATCACGCGTACCAACGTTCGTATCATAGGCGTACTAGAAGGAGAAGAGAGACAGCAAGGAATTGAAAACCTATTTGGAGAAATAATGATAGAAAATTTCCCTAACCTGGCGAAGGAAATAGATATACAAGCCAGGAAGCACAGAGAGTCCCAAACAAGATGAATCCAAAGAGACATGCACCAAGATGCATCATAATTAAAATGCCAAAGGTTAAAGACAAAGAAAAACTCTTGAAAGCAGCAAGAGAAAAGCAGTTAGTTACCTACACAGGAGGTCCTATAAGATTGTCAGCTGATTTCTTAACAGAAACTTTCCAGGCTAGAAGGGATTAGCATGCAATATTCAAAGTGATAAAAAGCAAAGACCTACAACCAAGATTACTCTATCCAGCAAAGCTATCATTTAGAATCGAAGGACAGATAAATAGCTTCCCAGACAAGAAAAAGTTGAAGTTCATCACCACCAAACAAAATAAGACTTTGAAACAAAGTCTATAACAAGAGACAAAGGACCCAGTAATCCTATTTCTGGGTATTTATCCAAAAAAAACCAAAACAATACTTCGAAAAGGTGCATCCGTATGTTCACTGCAGCATTATTTATAATAGCCAAGATATGGAGGCAGCCTGGGTGCCCATCAATGGATGAATGGATAAAGAAGTGGTACATATATACAAAGGAATATTACTCTGCTATAGAAAAGGATGAAATCTTGTCATTTGCAACCACATGAATGGACCTAGAGAATACTATGCTAAGTGAAATAAGTCAGACTGAGAAAGACAAATACCATATGATGTCACTTATATGTGGAATCTAAAAAACAAAATAAACAAACAAAACAGAAACAAACTCATAAATACAGAGAACATTTTGAGTGTTACCAAATGGGAGGGGGCAGGGGGTGCTAAGTGAAAAAGAGGAAGGAATTAAGTACAATTGGTAGTTACAAAGTAGTCACAGGGATGTAAAATATAACATAAGGAATATAGTCAATATTATCGTAATCACTGCTTATAGTGTCAGATGGGGACTAGATTTATCAGGGTGATTACTTCATAAGTTATATAAATGTCTAATCACTGTGTTGTACAGTTGAACTAATATTGTATGTCAACTGAAAATACAAAATTTTTTAAAAGATAAACCTGTCACTTAAGAAGTTTATGGGTATCAACTGGTTCTCCAAAACCAAATTATTTAATATTTTGGATGCTTGGGGTGGGGCAGGAGAGGGTAGAAAGTATGGTACACAAGTACTTAAATATGTAACAGAGCCCTTTTCTATCACATAGGAAGTGAGGATTATTTCAAAAGGTACTTATAAAAATATGTACCATTTTTCAGGGCAGCCGGATGGCTCAGTTGGTTAGAGCACGAGCTCTCAACAACAAGGTTGTCGGTTCAATTCCCGCATGGGATGGTGGGCTGTGCCCCTGTAACTAACGCTTGAAAACAGCAACAGGACTTGGAGCTGAGCTGCACCCTCCACAACTAGATTGAAGGACAATGACTTGGAGCTGATGGGCCCTGGAGAAACACACTGTTCCTCAATATTCCCCAATAAAAAAATTAATATATATATATAATATCATTTTAAAAATTAAGAGAAATAAGGTTCTACATTGTGACTATTAATAAACACTTGGGGAGGGAAGCCTTCAAAAAAATAACTGTTGGGGCCGGCCCGGTGGCTCAGGTGGTTGGAGCTCCATGCTCCTAACTTCAAAGGCTGCCGGTTCAATTCCCACATGGGCCAGTGGGCTCTCAACCACAAGGTTGCCAGTTCAATTCCTCGAGTCCCGCAAGGGATGGTGGGCAGCGCCCCCTGCAACTAAGATTGAACACGGCACCTTGAGCTGAGCTGCCTCCCGGATGGCTCAGTTGGTTGGAGCGCATCCTCTCAACCAAAAGGTTGCCAGTTTGATTCCTCGACTCCCGCAAGGATGGTGGGCTGTGTCCCCTGCAACTAGCAATGGCAACTGGACCTGGAGCTGAGCTGCGCCCTCCACAACTAAGACTGAAAGGACAACTTGAAGCTGAACGGCACTCTCCATAACTAAGATTGAAAGGAAAACAACTTGGCTTGGAAAAAAAGTCCTGGAAGTACACACTGTTCCCCAATAAAGTCCTGATCCCCTACCCCAATAAAATAAAATAAAATAGTTATTTTTCTGGTATGGAGCCAAAATGTTCTAATTTGATGTACACATTGATACTCTATGATTCTAAAAAACTTTTCCTAATTATGAAAGACATACATGCTTAATGTGGAAAACTTGGAAAGAAAAAGTCACAAAGAAAAATAATTCATTATTCTACCAACTTTCTAATAAATATATATTTTTATATAAAATATATATTTTATCATATATGTATATAATATGGTATATAGTCCACCACAAGGAAGCTTATTAATTCTGTAATATGCCAAAAACATAAGAGGTTAAAACTTTCTTTTCCAGTCTTTCAGAATTTGTTTTTAGAAATATGAGGTTGGTGCAAAAGTAACCATGGTTTTTGCAATTATTTTTAAACTGTTAAACCGCAATGACTTTTGCACCAACCTAATACTATTCAATTTTTCCTAACCCAGATAATGTTAATTCCTTCATATCAAACAAGATGATTAAAATATTATAATCATAACTACATCTTAAAATCATAGTTCATAATACAACTGGATGTCAAATCAACTTTATGGTTTCTGAATCCTTCCACTTAGTTACTTATAACCTGGACAACAAATCATTTAAAGTTTCTCATATTGTTCCATGACCTCAAATCTAGATCCTGTCATACTTTATTTGTCACAGGAAGGGTCAATGAAACCAAAGATTAATTTGATGCTTCTTTCAGCCCCATTACTGCTTCCTTTTCTTAAGAGATAACGTCTTTTGTCTTCCAGAGCCCTGATCCTCATTGTACACTGCGTCCTTATTATTTTCCTAACAAAGGTACCTGCAATAAGACATGGAGGTTCAGAGTGGATTCTCTCTACTCCCTCTCAGTAGGTGCCAGACTGATGAATTAGGGAACTTCTTAGAAAAATAAGTCAGCTCTGTGTCCAGTCACCATTCAGATGCACTAGTTAAGCATCTTGGTATGTGGCAATCTTTTACATAATAGTAACTGAACATTTTGAGAGTCTCGATTATCTACTGCATGCCAGAGACGCTGTGCTACAGACTTGGCCTGTCTCTAGCTAATCTTTATGCCAAGCCTATGAGGTACTACCTGACTCCTTTTACAATTACTGAAGCTCAAGCCAGGATGAGTGCCTTGCTCAGGGGGTCACAGGAATGCTGCAGAGCTACGTGGTGTCCCAACCAGGAGTGTCTAGTCCAGAGTCCCATCAGCTCATCCTGTAGACACAACCTATATTCAGGGTTTGTATCAAAAATGTGTGCGGTTGTCAATGGGTCTTATTTGTTCTCCAAATATCTCTAGAAAACACTAGCCCAGGCTGCCTCATGATGGGTCCTGCTGCCAAGGACAACTGAGCACTGGATGATGCGAGGGGCTAGGGCAGAGCAGCAATGGGCCCACTGTGACCTCCATCACCAGGGAGGGAAGCCAGGTTGTGGTGATGATGATGATGATGATGATGAGTAGAATGAAGAAATAAAGTGGAGTCACTGTGGTTAAGCTGCCATATTATTAAAAGAAAGTAGGCTGAGGAATAGGAAACAATTCTATTCTTGCCTTGACTAGCCTGGGAACTTAAATTTCTGAAGTTCCAGTCCTGCGTCAATACCTGGATGCACTTCAGTCCGTTTTGTATCAATGCCTGGCACACATCAAAGCTTCAGTTAAGCATCTGAATGTCCCCAAGAAGAAAACGTTCCATTACTCACCGGACAGCTGGAAGATTACAACCTGGGGCCAATCCGCAGGCTAAGAATGCAGGGCTAACTTTTTTCCCAATGTGAGCTTTTTACCATAAAACTCTCAAACTGTTCTTTCTCCTTCGGAACACTCTGGGTATTGCCGAGTTGTTGCCCCTTTGCAAACCCTTAAGGCCCCTCACTAAATCTTTGTCCTTTATTTCTGGCCAAAGTCTCCTGACACTTTTGAGCTCTGGTGGACTGATGCCTTCATTACAGTCCTCCCTGTGGCAGGCTCTTAACACTGCGTCTCTCCCGTAATCCTCACGACAGTCCTTGCCTGTCATTATTCTGATTTTACAAATAAGCACTAAAGCTCTGAGAAATTCAGCCATTGCGTTCAGCCACCCAGGTGACTGGTAGAACTCCAGATCCCCTCCCCGCGGCATCCCAGGGCCCTCAGGTGACCCACGTAACCCTCTCGACCCTCCCAGGGGAGGGTCCCTTTCCAGTCCTTCCTCCGCCCCTCTACCCACCCCGCGCGGCTTCCTGCGCAGTCGGCCGCTGCTCCCGGAAGCCCCCAGGCTGGGGATGGGGAGACCGGCGGGAGGTGCCTGCTGTCCCCGCCGTCGCTGGGACCTCGGTGTCGGCGGCTGCCGCGACAACCCCACTTACTTCGATCGCGAAGCAGGGCGCCCGCAGCTCGCAGGGCCGCAGCCATGTTTGTGCCGAGTGCAAGCTTTCTCGGGACAGCCGCGGCCCGGGACCTGGATTCCTCCCGCGACGACGCGCTCAGGGGCCGGCCCCACCAGCGCCCAGCCGCAGCGCGCCCCCGCCGGCACCCCCCGAGCCCTTATCTCCCTCGCGGTCTCCCTCTGCGCCCCCGTGGCGCGCCCACTCATTCGCTGCGGAGCCCGGGCAGGGCCGCGGGGGCGGGGCCAGGCGAAGACACGCCCCTCGCAGGGAGCCGGCCCAGGCCCAGTGCGGCCCCAAGTGTAAGAAAGGGCGCCGGGCTCAGCTAGCGGCTCCCTCCGCGCCACCACCACTGAAGCCATGCTAGACCCCGGGTCACCGTGGACGGATTCCCTGATTGCAGTGTGCCAACCTGACCAAGTCAGAAATAACAGCCACAGCTCAGCAAAGAACTTTCTGTACATTTCCATCACTGTTACTTAGCTATAAGGATGCTTCAGTTCTCCAGTTTGCATACCTAATTACAACACAACTCTGCCAACTCTGTTTTGTTTTGCTTTGTTTTCAGAATGGCAGAAGACACTCATGACATTCAGTTTCTCCGTAGTATCTCTATGAAGCAGAGTTTGACAGATGGGATAGAAAACAAACATTGCACTAACAGGACAGCTTTAGGAAAAGTGAAGGCCAGTCTGGTGAATGCATTTCTTAAAGGGATGGTATAGTGAGGTTTGTTAGAATCAGGTCTGCGCACCTTCACCTGGTGAGCGCCTGGCCCCAGTCCGGGACGGAGCAGGCCCCTCCCGCCTTTCTAGTCAGTCCTACATTCCCGCATTTGCATCCGCCAACCCTGCCCCGATGTTCAGTGTGTCATGGAGAACAAGACCACCCCTTGGAACACAAAGGTCTCAGGCATCATTCGTTCATTGAATAATTACTGAGCACCTACTGTGTGCACCGGGAAAACAGGAGTGAACGGAGTAGACAAGGGCCTTACACGGGAGTTAAGGGAGAGTTAGAAAACAATCATGTACTAATTTGGGTGATGATGACCATTAGAAAGAAGAATGAAGCAACATAGCGAGATGGTGGGGAGGCTAACATAATTTGAAATAGATGGGTCAGAGAACTCCTCACTGACATCTGGGCAACGGCCTTAAGACAGTCAAGGGGGCAAGCCATGTGGAACATTCCTGCAAGATGAAGTCTAGACTGGATTGAAGCTAAACTATGTGCTCTTGATTGCATTAGTTTATTGTTAATGTTAGTTCTCCTTAGGGTTATAAGCCCAATGTAAAATGTCAAATTAAACGGGTTGCCTTTCATATCACCGATATGATCTTCAAATTCAAGCAGATGTTCCCTGAGAAACGGACAGTGACACTTGCTCCAAGTATCAAACTGCTTTCCTACACATTTTGCTAACTTTCTACTCTCCTTACGAAAATGGTATCAGTTTCATTTGCCCTTTAAAGAAGTGATCTTCATAGATT
Organism: Rhinolophus sinicus; assembly: GCF_036562045.2. Classification (NCBI taxonomy): domain Eukaryota; kingdom Metazoa; phylum Chordata; class Mammalia; order Chiroptera; family Rhinolophidae; genus Rhinolophus; species Rhinolophus sinicus. Next base: position 13,687,754 of record NC_133758.1, on the reverse strand, counting down.
ATATATTTCTCTACCTAAAGCCTAAATCTATTTCTTTTCAATAAATTATACCAAAAGATTCTACATTTTGAAATACTGTGCTGGGAAAAGCGTAGACCAGGCCAGAGAACTAGAAAAGGTCAAGGGTGTCAGATGTCTCAGCCGCCTCTGGGAGGTCTGGATAAGTCACCCCCCCAGCTGGGTGCTGTGCCCCTCCTGCTAGGTGGAGATAACAGGGCTCTTCTGGCCCTTCCCAGGCTAATGGGGATGATTAGTGACGAGGCATAAAGGTGCCACATCTCACATCATCAACAGATGGGAGGGGTTAAATTTGTATCTGACCAGAAAGGAGAAAGGAGCTAGAAAAACATGCTTTATTAAAGTTATCAACATATTTTTTTAATGAATTAACACCATTTCGTACATTTTACTCATAGCCTGTGTTTTGATTTTTACTGACTTTTAAAAAACTCAGTCAGCATTCCTCATGTTAAAACCTCCTGGTGCACATATAAGGCGGGTTATAAATGGAAACAGAACCTCATTATTTTTCCCCAACAGAGTATCATAACAATTGTTATTTCTAATCCATGGCTTAGTTCTTACAAACATCAAATATAACAGCTTTCCAATGCGTGAATTTTTATGTTCCTATGAAATGAAAGCAGATAAAATGTGCTTTATATCGGTCCTTTTCAAAACTGATTAGAAAACAGCCCATAACCCAGAAATTGTGAATTCTAAATCTGGGTTTACTAAGAAAACCAGAAAGGCCCTTGAAAGGCCAAAGAAATTTATAAAACAATATGGGATTTATATACATACATACATACATTTTTATTTCTATAAATGTATTTTGATTTATATATTTATATTATATGAATGCATTTTTCTAGCTCACATATACGTATTTAAAATAAAATGATATCTGCTTCCTTTAACAATCAGAAGGCCAAATCCCTGGGCCAACTCAGAGAAGTGGCACCCCCCCACCTCGAAGGAGAGGGTTTGTCTGAGCCAGGGTGACTTAATTAGTGAAGAAAGCACTCTCCTGTCACAGAAAGCACTCCGAGTTCAGCCTCTGGTCCTAAATAAAATGAATTTGTCGGTTTCAGCTCAATGCTTCAGGGAAGGGAGGATTGCCTAATTCATTATTTGCCATGATTGGCACCTCTGAGCTACACAAACTAAATTTAGATTACTCAATTCTGTTTCCTTAATCAGAAAAACAACAGGGCAAGTGGGGGTGGTGGTCAATTTTCGAGAAACAGTGGCTGTGTGAGGCAAACAAATGATTACTCAGAGAAATCTGATCGATTGTCCCCACAATTGTTTTACGGCAAAGAGGCTACCAAACCCAGGCCAATCTGACGTGCATTTTGACTTCCCCTCTTAACGCCACAGAGCCGTAAGCCCACCAGTGGTGAGAGTCTACTATGAGCAAAGCAACGTGAAGGCTAAAAACGTAAAGACTGAATCAGATTCTCAACTAGCTCATTCATTTATGAAGTAAATACAGTATGTATGGAGAGCCTCCCTATGTCAGGTAGGTGGTGGGCACTGGGCACACAGCCAGTGCCATCTCTAGTGTCATGGCACTTACATTGTAGAAGGCAAGGCAGACAATAAATAAAAGATATACAGTAAAATGTCAGATATGGCTAGGGACCACGAAGAACCATAAAAGAGGCAAAGGAATGTGGAGAGGCAGAACTGCTGGTTTTGGTGCTGCCCCTGGACATGGCCTCTGCAAAGCTGGCATTTGAGTAGGAACCCGAGGGGAGTGAGGGAGGCTGTCTGCAGGGCTTTGCAAGCAGAATGGTCCAGAGCAGAAAGGCTGCAACACATTTGAGGCTTGTATTAGTTTCCTAGGACTGCTGGAACAACATACCACAAACCAGGTGGCTTAAAACAACAGAAATGTATCATCCTCCAGTTCTGAAGGCTGGAAGTCCCAAATCAAGGTGTCCGGAGGGCCGTGCTCCCTCTGAAATATGGAGGCAAGGATCCTTCCGTCTCTTCCTTGCTTCTCCTTGGCATTCCGTGGCTTGCAGCTGCATCACTCATCTCCTCCTTCATCGTCACACGGCCTTCTCCTTGTGTGTCTGTCTTCACAGGACAATCGTCCCCTCTTATAAGGACACCAGTCATGGTGGATTAAAGGCCCATCCTATTAACCTCACCTTAACTCAATTACATCTGCAAAGACCCTGTTTCCAAGAAGGTGATGTCTACAAGGACCACAGGTGAGGATTTCCACATATCTTTGGGGGCACACAATTCAACCCATAGTAAGGCTTTGGAGGAACAGCAAGGAGACCCTGTCTCAAGAGCGTGTAGGTTCAGTGGGAAGAAATGTCAGCCAATGGATGCAGGACTTTGTGGGCGATGAAAGACTGTCTTACCGGGTGATGTCCCACCAGCAGTGATCTGTGCTTACGTTTCAGAAGGCTCAGTTTGTCTGCGGTGTGGAGAACAACCTGGCGCCCCCGCTCCAGTGTGAAGACATGTGCTGCGTAACTAAATGCGTTCATTTTCTCCTAGGGGGTGTGGTTTTTTTTGTGGTTTTTTTTGAGCACATATGGGTCAAGAACATTTTTTTCTGGCGCTCCTGCTCCCTGGATGGTGGAAGGGTCTTCACAGAGCCTTTCCAGGTGCCTCTGCCAAGATCCAGGGATTTCATCAGTCTTGGACGGGGTTTGTGTTAATTTCTTGGCTCCATAGTCCTGCTCCTTGCAGGTGTGTGTGTACATTGAAACCAGGAGAGTTGATTCTTCCCAGGAAGCTTTCATTCCCTCTCCTGAGCCCTGGGCAAATAGCAAGCTTCCTGGTCCTCCGGCCTACAGGGCGTTTCCTAGATTTCTTTTCAAAGAAGGGCCAGCCGTCCGAGGTGTCCGAGATCCGGCTTCATGTAGGCCCTTACTTCCCCTTCCTGTGGAGGCGCTGGGGACATGATGTGTTCATTTTGTGAAAATGCATGGAGTCACACGTTTATGATGTATGCCCTTTTCTGTATGAATGTTATACTTTAATAAAAGGTTCTTTGAAAGGCCCCCCAGTGCCTTTATCTGGGTTCAATTCTCCCTGTAATCCCCCATCCCTAACCTAATAGTTCTGGCTTTGAGACCCTCTCTACTGCCTCCCCTCCAGTTCTGATGCCTAGAGATTTTCCTTTCGTACTCAGCAAAGGTTTGGGGGGTGGAGGGAATTATATTTATCCAGGAAATCAACCTGTTTAGGGTCGGGAAGCAAGAGGGGAGCATAAGATTCCCTGTGATGATTTTAAGCCAAGAGGATGAAGGAATGCTTTTTCATCACGGTGGTTTTAGAATTTACAAGAAGGGTAGGCTTGAATATACTGAGGCGTACGACCGAGGCAGAAGAGCACATGATACCCAGAGCAAGCAAGGCATCCACACTGGATATGGGGAGAGTTCAGAGAGGAGGCTGGGGAGAGAAGGCCGAGGGCCAAGCCTGAATATGCCGAGGACCCGGACCTTGTAGGCTAATGGGAGTCACTGATAGTCCTGACAGTGAGAGGAGGCCTGTTCCCGGCTCTGCTCAGAGGAAACTAATTAAGCAAGCAGTGTAAGCTCTAGTATGCAAGGGAGGCGAGGCAGGGTGAACAAATAGGAGACAGTGGCCACCATTCACAGAGGTGTTGAGGGGAGTGGCCATGGGAAGCAGTGTACTTAATGGCACATTGGAGATCACAGGCAAGTCGAAATCAGGCAACTCCAAGGTTTCCAGGCCTGGTGAGGCCAAAACAGAGACACACTGGTCAGCAGCACAGCTGGTTAGAGACAGAGATCAGTGTGCTTTTTTTATTGTTTGTTTCCATATTGCTTTGTTTCCACTTGGATGTTTTACGTAGCAGGAAGGACAAACAGGTACAGCTATCCGACAGGAAGTTTTGGTGGCCATCAATATAGAAATAAGGATTGAAACTAACCATTCATTCATTCACTCATTTTTTTTTATGAAACAATCTCCAGAGAATTCATCACTTTCCTTGCTAATTTGTCCTTCCTAATAGCTAATAATTGAACTTTTTTTTTTTCCCTTTTCACTGATGTCCATTCCCTTTTGATCTGTCTTCAAATAAAGAGTAAAGACCTTTGGGTACAGACAGGGACTCTTAAGACATGGATGTTATTTCACTCCTTCTCCAAAATCCCACTAGACAGAGATTTTGCTGTAGGTGGTGGTGTTTTGTTTGTTTTCAAGCACAAATCGAAAAGGATGGGAAAAAAAGTAAAGGGAACCACAGCAATGTAATTTTGGAAGCTGGAAGGGAGATGGATAAATGGTTAATGATTTAGCAGACCCAAGAAAGCTGAATTGTAAGCCAAGAACCATCCAGGTTTACATGACAGAATCCCTAATCGGTTCAGGATGGGAAGCACCAGGTATGTCTGGAAGTGGGGATGAAAGAGAAGAAGTGCTAGAATGAGATTGAGTGCAAGTCTGATAAAGATGTAGTCAGATTGCCTAGACTCCCCCCACTGCAGCGGGCAACTGCCCCCACCCACCCAGCAGCCAACGGGAGGTTTGGTTCCTGGAGAGGCGACAGAGGGCTCTGGACCGAAGATACCAGAGACTGTTGAGAGCAGAGAACCACTGCCAAGAATGGCGTTTGGGGAACTAGCCTTACTAGGGGTGCAGAGACCCAGCCCTCCTCTCCTTTTTCCCCCACAGGAGATGGAAACAGTCTGGAATCCGGCCAGTCCAAGAAAAAAGAGCTAAGGATGCTGACATGGAGGCCTCCCTCACTAAACGGCCTAGGCAGCTCGGCTGACATGAGGAGGACATCTTCTACCCACACACTCTGAGCACTTTAATCTCCTCTGGGGAATCCTCAGCAGATAAGGAATCCACCCCAAGCTAAGTCTCTAGCAGGAAAGAGAGAGACCCAAACAAACAGAAAAAAACAACATGGAGGAAACTGGGATGATGCACCAGGAATGGCTGCTGGGCATTGAACAGGGAAAGTTAATACGTAAGTCATTCGATATTGCGACAGCGTTAGCCTCTCATCTGTCTCTAAAATTTGAGCAGGTCTGCTGCACAAGTACCAAAGATCAAGGGGGTTTTTGGTGTGAGCCACACCTGTATCAGGTTTCAAGAAGGAAAGAGTTGCGGAATAAAAGCCCGGTGAGAGAGTGCCACGAGACCAGAACTCAGACCCAGGGTGTGTCTGTGAGCTGGACCCTCGGCAGGGACGTGGGGTGAGGTTGTGACGCCTGGATTACAGCAACCACCACGGGAACGAAAACCCAGTGTTTCCCCCAAAATAAGACCGGGTCTTCTATGAAATTGTGCTCCAAAAGACGCATTAGGGCTTATGTTCAGGGGATGTCATCCTGAAAAATCTGCTAGGGCTTATCTTCCAGGTAGGTCTTATATTCGGGGAAACATGGTACGTGTGTGAGGTTTGCTGCTCACTGTGCAGTTTCTCGGGCTGATGTCACCTTGACCTTGATGCCCTGATCCTCATCTAATTCCACTGCTCTCCCTCAGTATTAAAACTCTCAACTCATTTACACAATTAAAACTTAGGCTAATAGAGTCTAACCTCTTCACCTAAATTCTGATCTTATGAACTGCGTACCTGAATCCAATTAGAGCCCTTTCACGTTCTTACAAGTATTGTTGAAAGATACAGGCCAAATTCCCATCTGTCATTTCACTCACTTGCAAAACAGGATATAATCTAATGTGTGCAAAAATAACACAAAAATGATTACAAAAAGATGTAACTAGGACCCACATCTAATTTTTAAAAATCATTCTTTTTCATTGCTGTGTAATTTTAGTAATTCCTACTAAATTTAATTAATATCTAATTTCACACCATGAAAATAAAAAGATAAAAAAAGTGCAAGAGGCACAAACTAATATGAGACAGAGATGTTCAGTTTAAAAAAAAAAATTAAGCCTGAAAAGGGTTTTCATGTGCGCCCATTTATTGATTGCTGGGAATACAGCCTATTGAGTATACATGACATGCATTTTTGGGGAGAAATTAACCAAATCTGAAATGAAGCCATTCAATAACCTGCTGAGAGTTAATAAGGTAGCACAGATTAGATCTGAGGACACAGTGGGGACAACTCAGTCACTTACAGTTGTCATTAAGATTCTAGCTGTAAATTCTTTTGGAACTTGTTTATTCTTAATTATTTAGGAAAGAGTGAAGATCAGTCTGCCTCTTTAGCTTAAATTGCTAGTAAGGGTGCTCTCCAACTGAAGTACTAAAAACAAATTGTTTAAGGCAATTCCGTTTTTACAAATTCTTCCATATTAATTCGTATGCCTCAGAATTATAAGCAGCTACACAGATTTAGAAAAGATTAATAATTAATGCAAGAGACAATTCATTTAATTCCAATATCTACTGTTGAATTATACTGTTCTAGTACTAGATTTTTATAACGTATTGTCAATTTCCCCCCAAGATGTTTGTTTTAACTCATTGATACAATAAAATGATACAAATTAAAGAATTTCAGTTTACTTAAAAGGACAGAAAGATTAAGTAACTGGAATGTGTTAGACCATAATTAAAAACTGCTAAATTATATATGGTATGTATGGCGCAAAGATATAAACTGTAATTAGATAAAATGCTGAAATGTATTCGTAACTGCAGAATTACATATCACACATTTATCCCAAATTTTGTAGTGGATATTTTTTCTTAAAATGACATCAATGTCACTTATGTTCACGTGATTTGGATTGGTTTCTGTGGGAGCAGGAATAGAAAACAAAAAGAGAAAACAGAACCAGCTATACCCCAGTGGAATAAAAAACGGGAAGATCTTGGCTTTTTGTTCTTTTCAAAGAGGCAGTCTGTTGCTCTCACAAACCGTATTCTTTCCTTCCATCTTCAGGAGGAACCGGTTATGGCTTGCAGCGCTGGACAAAGCGAGGGTATAGGCATACATCTCGGATGTGATACCTATTCAGAATCCAGGTTAAGAATCGTTCCAGGCCCAACCCATATCCTCCATGAGGACAAGTGCCATATTTTCTCTGTTTAAAAATGAGAGAGAAGAATAATGTTTAGTTTACAATTTTGTCTAAAATAGTTAAAATGTTCTACTGGGAAATGAGTTAACTTATTATGGTTAAGAATTCAACCCTTAATCTATACATCTTTGTGGACCACATGTGAAGAAATAATTTGGTATGAAAAATAAACTAGGGATTAAGTGCCATCCTGGAAAGAAGAGATTTCAAATTTTTAAACCAAGTCAATGTCTCTGTTTATCAGGGGAAAATGAAACCTAGCATTAGATGTTGGTAGCACCTAATGATAAATTTTTAAAAACTCAGCAGCAATGAGCAAGCAAGGCAGCAGTTAAACAGCTTTTCAAATGACATTAACGTATTAGCAAAAAAAAAAAAAGGCAATACTCACATACCACATTATTATAACCACAAAACTGAATACAGCTCTTCAAATGCCAAAGTTCTAGCCTCTCTTAAAAATTCTCTCCTCTTAAAAATTTCAATTTATACAGAACTATTACAATGAAAATATTTTAAAGAGTATTTGAAAAACTGTTTACCTGATCTGTGTACCAGTAATAGGGCGTGGGGTCAATTCCTTCCCTTTTATAACCTGCCAGCATCTCTTCACCATCCCAGATACGCATTGAGCCTCCCACAATCTCACCAACATTAGGCATCAACACATCAACCTTTAAAAACAAGCGAATAAAATGCAGTTACTACCAGGCTATCAGACATGGCATTGCTCCAGAGTTTAAATGAAAACCACAATTAAGTTCTTATAGCTAACGGAACTCTATGATCATGCAAAATTCAAATATTGTTTAAATTCTGTAATTTAACAAGATATTTTAAACCCAATCAGAGGGCCAAAAAAAGCCACTTCTTAAAATAATGGTCATTCTAGATTTATAATGAGATATTTGCCATGAACTGTTATCTTATTCCAATGACAGTCCCTACCCCCTTTAAAATCAAAATTACTAATACGATTTGAATCACAAACTGACAGATTCAGTAAGGCGGGAATCCTCAGGACATCGCTGCATATAGAAGGACTTGATCTCTACAGGAAATCGACACAGCAAGATTGGCTCATTAATGGTGTCTGTCATCAGTCTCTCAGGAGCTTCTGGGATATCCTGAGGTTAAACAAGACTTCATTAACATTTACAGCTCGAAATGCAACAAGACAGAAGCAGCTCTTTCACCCAGTAGCTGCCCTTCATCTGCTTAATGCAACATGGAAGAGGATACACAGCCACCCATAACCCATACACATAGGTGTAAGGGACAATTTCTCTCAAAACAAATAAATATAATACAAATCCCTCCCCCAAAACAAAACAAAAAACACCCGAGCCATATCACTGTGACTAGATACTGGTCAGTTAGTTCCTTTTCTCCAGTGGCCAGTTTTATTTAGCTCTGAAGCAAACGTGGTCCACTTAGTCCCACGAGGCACGAGGAAATCAGTGAACGCTCCAGAACATCACTGATCTACACCGTGCATGTTGTTAATACCACCAATCTTTAAACTCTCCTGTTATCTATACTTCTTTCCTATGATAATAAACCTCTAGGCCTTCGCTGGTAGTCAGACACAGTCGTAAGACAAATAACCAGTGTCAAATTTTAAGTGTAATCACACCTGGAATAGTTAGCCAAGAAATGTCAGATAATGATTAATCAAGTTAATCTGTTTCTCTCTCAAAACGCCCTTCAGTAAACCACATACAAATTCCAGTGAAAACTGAAAACTCTTGTCCTAGTAAAAACTGACCGAGAGAACTGGACAAGACTCACTTATTTGTTGAATATAAGAACTGAAATGGAGCCGAACAAACACCTGGCACAGCTGTTTTCAAGCTCTAGTCCTTGGAGTCCTGAACCCTCTAAAGGGGAAGTGGGAAGTGAGTGGGACCGCGCTGGTCTCAGCTTTTACCTACTTTTCATACTAGAGTTCTGCATAAAATTTAATGGGGAAAAATCTTACTGCACATTCCAAAAAGCCTGAAGACTGTTTATCTCCTCTAGTGCCCTCATATGTCTGGGTGTAAAGGCTGACATGCATTAAGGGCTTCCTGCGCCCAGACCCTGCTAGGCATTTAACTCATTGAGCGCTCACAACTTTGCAAGGTGGATGTTACCTGCAAGGCAGAGATAAGGAACCAGAGCAGGGTCACTGGCCTTCAGTAAGACAGCAGTAAGGACAGAGGTGGGAGCTAAGCCCATCTTACTCCAAAGCTTGTGTTCTTTCCACTCAGTCAAACCACTTTGCTAAGTATTAACAGTTCTCACGTTTTCAGTATAAAATTTTGTTATGTATCATCAACTGAATTCATGAAACAAAAGAATAATTTATATATGCCTAGTATATTGTTTGTCCTTCTATACAGTCCTTAAAACAGAACAAAACTCTGTCTAGCAGTAGTTACATTTCATAGGTAAAGCAGTTAGATTTGAAAATACCACGTAAGAAATGGTTAACCACACAGGGCTTAGGATAGTGTGAACAATCCATACCCCCAGTTCATGCCAGGATGGTGGTCCCAAGCCAAACAGACACATACTCAGTTCACCTGGCGCACCAGGCCACCTTCCCCATCAAGCCTTTCTCCATTAGTTTTGCATTTTAACCAATGGCTATTTTCTTCTTTGAATCTCCTCCACACACAGGAGTTTTAATTCACTATTTTGGTGGGCGGAAACCTTTTTGAGAGAGACAGACGCTTTCTCCAAACAAACAAAACAAACACATACACACACCAAGATTTTGCATGTAATTTTAGTTCACAACTTTCTAAAGCATTCTGCCAGCCTAGAGAATTACAACAGAGCTTGTGACGACTGATCACGGAAGAAAAGGAAAGAGGCAAAGGATCAGACGTGAAGGCTAAAAACTTGCTGCTATTTACTGACTGCTACAGAAACGCTTACTCCAGCTCTATTAACTCAATGAATGCTCAGCAGACGCCTCCTACTTCACTGGTTAATTAAGCAGAAGCAGCAATCCACTTAAGCACCAGGCCACTTTTGAAACAATGATTAGAAAGGAATACATACCTCTCCAAATTCATAGAAAGTTCCATCTTCTTTCTTAATATTGTGTTCTTTTAGCCACACAATTGCATCTGAATAGTTCATCCGTTTGAAAGGCCGTTTGGGAGGCTTAAAGTTCTACAGTCAAAAGAAAAAGATAGTGTCTATAAAAAAAACCATGAACACTAAAATTTCCACTTTAACAAAAAATATTTAGCATCTTTGTAAAATATTATTTCAGATGAAAACCAATGTAGACACTCCTAAAAATGGAAAATATATGACATAACTTCCTCCTATGTAAGTTAAAATACTATATAATTATTGGCAATGAGTGGTATCAAATTTTAATCTTCAAAATATTAGTCCAGAAATAGGTGACGGTGGTCAAAAGGTACAAACTCCCAGTTATAAAATACGTAAGTCCTGGGGATGTAACGCAGTTAATAATACTGTGTTGTAAATTTGAAAATTGCTAAGAGAGTAGATCTTGAAAGGTCACAACATAAGGGGAAAAAAATTGTAACTGTGTGGTGATGGATGTTAACTATATTATTGTGGTGATCATTTCACAAATACACATATATCAATCATTATGTTGTACACCTGAAACTAACATAACATTATATATTAATTATACCTCAAAAATATATATATGCTAGACACTGAAATTGCAAAACTCAACAAGCCATCAAATCTACAAAAATTGAGGGTGAAGACTTCATTACCTTCTAAAAAACAGAATCGTAATTTTGCTTTTCCATAAAACACTATACCTACCGGGTTCAGGTCATACACGATACTTGCTGCGGGTGATTTCAAGACTCTGTCTACCACGTCACAAACCAAGTCCTCCAATCGGTTCAGGAGGTCCTCAAAGGTCAGAAAAGGGCACTCCGCTTCCACGTGAGTGTATCTGAAGAACGAGACACCAGCTCAGAGCTGCTCTTCGTTTCTACTAAGTTTCCCTCAAGCAAAAATTTTAACACGGGGAAACTGTCTAGAAAGGGAAAATGCCAACCTTGCTAACCACCTCTCAACTCTGCAAATTAGTTTTAGACCACCCACCCACCGTTCCTCCTTGAAGAGTAAATTCTTGTTTATTCCTTAGCACATAAAGGATCAAGGCAAAGTGAAAGAACAGACCACAACTAGTTATGGCCTAAGAGGCAAAACTTCTTACATGATTTCCAGTAATTTATTCAACTGCCCATCATATATCTTCTTAATATACCGTGTTTCCCCGAAAATAAGACCTAGCCAGACAATCAGCTGTAATGCGTCTTTTGGAGCAAAAATTAATATAACACCTGGTAGTATATATTGTATCATATCATATCACATCACACTACACTACACTACATTATATTATTATGTTATGTTATGTTATATTATACCCGGTTTTATATTATAGTAAAATAAGACCAGGTCTTATATTAATTTTTGCTCCAAAAGACGCATTAGAGCTGATGCTCCGGCTAGGTCTTATTTTCGGGGAAACACGGTAACATTTTTACATAGACGTCCTCTGCCTACATAAAGATTGCTTTTCTAAACATATTTTCTTAAAAAATTTTTTTGAATAAAAGACAATTCCATACTCAGCCAGGTGCCTTCGGGTCCTGGATTGTTCTGCCCGGTATGACTGTGCGATACAAAACACATCTCCCAGAGCTGGAATGCAGGTCTCCAAGTACAACTGAGAGGACTGAGTCAAAAATGCCTCTTCCCCAAAATAGTCGAGCTTGAAGAGTGTAGCACCACCTTCCACTTGTGTTTGCACTAATGTTGGAGGAGTAACCTGTTCAAATGGAAAGGAGGAATAAAGAAACGCCTATTGTGAGCACCTCCATTCCAGTTTAAAAATGGCAAAAGGTATCATATGCACGATGACGAATGCATACTTACTTCACAGTACCCCCTGTCAAAGAAGTGATCTCTAAAGCACCTGGTGACCACAGAACGTGCTTTCATGATTTTGGACATGTTTTCTCCTCGGATCATCATGTGCCTGTTGTTGAGCTGGACGTCAACGTCCGACTCTTCGTTGATCAAGTTATCAGCTCCTCCGGCAGGGGCCAACCCGATCAGTTCCCAGAAGTCACAGTTCAGCTCATGGCCTCCTGGGGCCTACATTTTTTAAAAGGGGGTGGGGAGAAAGACAGGCAGGGAGAAGGAAACAAAAATTTTACAGTGTTAAAAAAGATTTTAATTTATGTCAAAATACTGAGTTAATTAAAAAAAAAATACTGGGTTAAGCTGATATACCTAAGAACCTCATCATTAGCCTACCCTTCTAAGATAAAGACGCAATAATTCAATTTTATATTGATACTTAATATTTCTTTTAGAGTAAACACACACACATACACACAGATTTTTTTAAAAATAGAAAAGCACTAACTAGAAAATAAAATAAACTATCACCCCATAACCTGGAGTAACTACTAACTACTGCTAACATTTTGCTATCTTTCCAGCCTTGGCCCAATAATTTTAAATAACATAGTACCCACGTTGAAAAATTCCTTAGATGCAAAGGTTTTACTCAAAGCTGTTTGTCTTTGGAATACATATATAGTAAAAATTCAAATTCTCCCTAATAATTCCATTCAAAGCAATTCATTTTAGAAGCCACATATCATGAAATACATAATTATTTGGTGCCAAACACTGGACAGCAAGTAACATCACGACAACTGCTCCATTTATAATCACATTACTTACAAGGAAAATTTAGGGAACTTGAATCAGATATCATTCTTCACATAGGTTCTTTTACATGATCTGTGGGAGACTCATATTTCTAGTCTATCTGGTAGACTCTTGGGGCTCCCCCTGGTGGTTAATATGTCACATTTATTTTATTTCCCAGACAACAAATATAACCACAGTAATAGTTACTTGAATAATAATTACCAACAAGTAACTGTAACTGGTGTAGGTTATATGCCTGTTGGCTGGGGAACAAACATCTCTCTGAATATCAGTTATATGTAACTTTTTTAAAAGAGGCTTTCAAATTCTATTCAGAAAGTTTCAGATTTTAGATTACTACTCTTTCCTGAAATTTTTTGGGTAGATCATTAAGTTTTTCTACCTAGCTGAAAAAGTATTCACACACCCGCTACATTATGGTCCATGAGGATAATTCAGGAATTCTCTAAGGTTGGAAATGCCTGAGCTTGTTATATCTTATGTGCTGTACAGTGCTATTTCACTGGAAAAGGAAAAGGCATATTAAATTTAGTAAGTGTATCATATTAGTGTATTTATATGCCACATACCAAAAGTACAAACAAAGACATTGAAAAACAAACAAACAAACAAACACCTAGTCACCCAGTGAGGGATCAATCCACTCACCTGCTTGCCCTTTGGGGTCAGAGTTAGCGTTCCATACACTGCAACACTACTTTCAGTGGACAAGACTACTCCATTGTAACACTGACACTATAGAAAGATCAAGTTCAAATTTAGTTATTCACATTTTACATTAAAATATTCTAACATATAGAAAGCAAAGGAGATTATTTACAAACAAGTTATCTGGTCCAAAACTAGTAAAATAAGATGGCCATCAATTTTTATTATTAATAAAGAATAGCTATTTTTTTTTAAATTTATTGGGGTGACAATTGTTAGTAAAATTACATAGATTTCAGGTGTACAATTCTGTATTACATCATCTATAAATCCCATTGTGTGTTCATCACCCAGAGTCAGTTCTTCCATCACCATATATTCGATCCCCCTTACCCTCATCTCCCACCCCCCACCCCCCGCCCAAGAATAGCTATTTTTACAAAAGATTTATCTATATATAGATATACACACATACATAGGCATAATTGACACTAGTCTACATTTCTTAAAAGTATCCGAAAAGTTCATTTTTATCTTTCTTTAAAATTCAGACTGTTAAAATAATACAGGGTCCCTCTAAGCTATGATCAACGTTTGATAAAATCATTAGGAGAAAAGTGATGGGGAATTTTATGATGGAGGGATCAGGCTATCAACACCCGAACCCACCATTCATACAAAAATTCAAGTGGACATTATGTGTTTCACAATGATACAACTGGAAGAACACAGCTTTGCCCATGAAAACACTGTGCCACCCCACCACCTAAAGAACCTGAATCTGATCAAACCCAACTTCCAGCTTACAGGAAATACAGAGAGTGGAGGAACATGATAAATGATGTAATCAACCCAAATCAGAATGTGAGGAGTTCCACAGGACAAACAACCCGATTTTTTCTAATAAATAAATGTTTTCCACAAGTTGAAAATATGTATACAGATCCTAAAATCCCCAAAACTAACAATAAAAGGACCTACTGAAAAACATCTAATGCTTAGTCACCAATAAGAGAAAATATTTACCAAATCATCTGACAAGACACACTGAAGATACCCAGTACCGTCCCGCAACACCAGAAACATTAAATTCTTTCCTAAAACCGAGAAAGAGAAAATTAGCCAGACTGTTCTCAAGGCACTTAAAAGTACTTTCTCATAATTCAACCTCCTGTAAAGGAAAGTCCAAAGTTTAAACACGGGAAGTTCAAACCTCCCACATGGCCCCCTTCCTCTGAAGTGTCCACTGGTAAAATCACCGCTCAGAACTTGTGAAGCATTTTCTCTTCTTCATTGTACTTGCAGCTCTGATGCGACCCTCATGACCCACATGATCACGGGAAAGCAAGACAGTAGCAATACGAGGTGAGGGCTTATGTCTTATTAACCACTGACTCCCCTGCGGTGCTTAGCATGTGTACTCAGCGGGAGGGTCATAAATATTGTTGTACAGAATCACTCGTTTTCTTATTTATGTCCCATTTCTTTTCATGAAGGATTTGATAACCACTTCCAATAAAACACGTATAATAAAATAATAAAGAGCAAGAAAAAGCAAAATATCAGGACCCACGGAGAAGTAGAAATGAAAATATACTAATTATAAATGTCAACACTACTGCCATAAGTAAGTTTCAGGTTTGGCGCTTCACTTTCTGTAACACGTCCCCTACTTTTCATTAAATAATTAAATTCAATTATACAAATATTTACTGGATACCCCGATTGCTTATACTTACATAGCATTTAAATAATTTTAAAAGTTTTAATAGTGATATTAAGAATACATTTGGGATATAAATCACTATCTCCTTGAAAAAGCTAGCAGCCAAAAACCAAAATTCCTCCAAGAAAATGAAGTTGTTTTTCATCTAGGGCCAGGGATATTTAAAAATAAAACAGAGAAGAGGAAAGCTGTGCCATTTACCTTGCCTACGCAGCCTGTGGACCCAGCCAAACACCTTTACTCTTTGGCCTCTGTATCCTTCTAATGCGTGAATCTTCGCCTGTCAAGTTAAAATAAACAACATTTGACCAATCATGTCATTTATCACATAGCAACTTTTTCACTAATATTAGATGGATGGCAGTGAAGTATAAAAAGTGACAAATGGTGCAAAACTGCAGATAGTTACGCTACTGCAGGTCAGAGCCAAAAAAATTTCACCATACTGGAGTGGTTAAAAAAATAACCCAGGTCTTCTTTCTCTCTTAGTGCAAAATCGACAATGAGAAACAACTAGCATTCCAGATAATCAGTATAAAAAAATCAGTGAATAAATGAATTCACAACAGCAACAGCCGGAGTCTACACAGTCCTTTCCTTGACCTCATTCCCACCTGACCCTCTGGGAGGTGGACGTTAACAAAGGTAGCTAGCTTTTTGCTTAGAGGATGAAAGAGACAGGAGATGAGGAGAGGAAGGGCGTGGTGAGTACAGCCAAGGAAACAGCTTCCTCACTAAGGAAACAAGAAAAACAGGACAATTCACCAGCAATAAGAACTATCTGAAATCTAAGCATGCCCACTCAGTCCTGCATTCTGTTCTAGAAAAGAATATAGAAGGAATCCAATTTCATAAAATCACAAAACTTTGTATGTTAAAAAATCATGAAAATCATGGATTTCCACCTCTTCATCTTATCGTGAGGAAACGAGTAATTCAGGAGCGTACAATCACTTGACCAACACCACACAGCACAGCCAGGCTGGATCCCAGGTCTGCCAGTTTTTAATGAGGACAGAATCCATCCAACACACAATTACTAAACTTTAGAATAAAATAAACCCCAAAAGAACTACCAGCCTCAAAATTCTGAAATGTTATTTCTCTTGATCCCTTCTAACAGGAAAGGAAAGACAGGTAATGCAAAGGAACAAACCACGTGGCAGGCACCCTAGACACAGAAATAACAGACGTCCATCGCAAGTCCACAATATTTGCAACAATACATGTCACACTTACACATTTTGGCTCTGGAAGACTTGAATCATTTTTAATGGTAATCTTCTTTGCTTCTTCCAGGTTCTTTTCTCTTCTCAAATTGTCTTCTGCCTAATTTTAACGATAAAGCAATTTGTTAACATGGTTTCCAGTGTTCTAACTTTTATTTTTTTTATTTTAAAACTTTTATTTATTTTAAGTGTGTTTTTCCAGGACCCATCAGCTCCAAGTCAAGTAGTTGTTCCAATCTAGCTGTGGAGGGCGCAGCTCACAGTGGCCGGTGTGTGGGGATCGAACCGGCAACCTTATTGTCAAGAGCACCGCGCTCTAACCAATTGAGCTAACCGGCTGTCCCCAGTGTTCTAACTTTTAAAATGTTCACAGTGGCAAATTCATTGCTCACCTCTTTCTTTTCCCGAGAGTCACTCTTCATTTGTTCCCGATGCCACATCTTTTTAATGTTCTTCATCTGTGATTTAGAAATAACATCCCACCTCTAGAAAGAAAAACAGATATTTAATTTTTTAAAGATATCTATGTTCAAACGAAAGTTTATTTAGAAAATATAATTCTGTAAAGTTTTTGGTTCACCCTACCTCATTTTCTTTTTGTGAATCTACGTAAATGGTAGGAAACGGTTCTTTTCCTACTGTCATCAAAGCCTTGGGTGGGGAGGGAGGAAAAGAAAATTTCTTTAATATTCTACAGTATTTGAAATCAACATAACACCTTAATTATAAGGCAACTTCAACTATCTAGGACATAATCAAGAGCCAAAAAGAGAGCATAAAAGACGCCAACAGTCAAAAGTCAAAGTTGATAGAATGGCTGGTTGAAACACTAAGAACATTTTCTTAAAAGTAGAAGCCCACAGGTCCTTTTGCAATAATTCTAGCAAGTTCAGTTACACAGTATACAGTTTCCCAGTACAAGCAGACTAGAAGCACCCAATTTCAAGTGGCCATAGGGACCAGAGGAAGGTAAGCTGAAAACAACACAGAAGAGCTAAGAGCAAAAGCTAATTGTAGGTTCCATCTAAATGCTTAATCCTAGCTAAGAAACAGGGACGTCGTTTCTAAAAATCTTTCAACAAAATAATGGTTAAGGACACAAAAGATTAAGCTTCATTTAATTTGAAAAATGACCATATATAGAATACCTTTCTTCACTAATACTGGGACATGTCAGGTATTGCTGTCATTTAATATTTTATAGTTTATTGTTGTTTTTTTAAATAGTTGAAAGTATGTAAAAGATAGATGTTTTATTACGTGTTTCCAATATGCCATCAAATTTTCTCCCAAGTTTATCAAGTCAACCAAGAAATGTAAGGAATTACTCTCTCCAGTCTCAAGATCTGAAGATTGCAAAAATGACCTTTTCTAAAGGTCTAGTTTCCAAACCTGAAAAATACTTTTCATCTTGTTTTAACAATAGTTTCAACTCAATGACTGGTACAGAGGAAGGAACCTGGATCTTTTAAAAACATCCAAGAGAGTTCATCTTTCTAACAATTAGAATTTGTAGAGATCTTTGCAAATTATTAGGAACTCATTTAATACCTGATACTCTCTACTGATCCCTCCTTTTATATCACTGAAATTGAAGGAGCCAAACTATAATTCCCCAAATCAGCATGGCACACTTTTGTTAACAGCAACATTCTGCAAACATTTACCTAAACAGTCTTGTCAGTTTGGGGAGGCCCAAGTCACCCCAACAACCCAGACATGAGAGAAAGATTTCCCTCTAAGAGTTAAAAAGTTAAGACTTATGTATGACACACCAAAGCACAGCCACAGAGTACGACCTACAAGAGGAGAGAATGCTCCCAAGACACTTGACAGTAACCTAAATACCCTTCTGATCTGTAGTTGGCTTTCCATATAAGTCTGCTTAGAAAATAAATATGCTAAACAGGTTAGTTCGAGGAGTCTAGGCCCTGAGAAATAATAGTACATTAATAAATTAGTATTCGGCTTCCAGGTCCAGACTCATGAGTTACTGAGCATCTGTTCTGAGAAATGGGTCCATTCTTGGTATGCTGGTATAAATTAGGTCTTTGAGTCTCAGGGCTCACGTCTGGGTTTTAGTGGTAACTTCGCTAAGAGGCCTCAGGAGTCAGTTTCAAAGAAACTTGGGTTTGAGCTCAGTGGGTCTGAGGAGAGCTGTTTATTTCTACAAGAATTGCAAAACTGGCCTTCTGACTCACTGGAGAGAAAAATTCCATGATGTAACGCTGCCTGATAAGGGGAAAAAAAGACACCTTTTAAATATGTTCAAGTAAGTTTAGACTTAACTTATCTAATACACTTAAAGCTACATAACTGTACACAATCCTTACATTCCCTTTCCTGAAAATTCTCTTCGAAACCTATTGCTTGAAATAAAATTATTCACAAGTCACACAATAACTGACATAAACCATTAATAAACGCAGAGTCGTCTGCGTGTGAGAAGAGACACTACCTTTAGACCTGTTTTAAAAGGTTTCTCCTTGGTTCCATCACCCGTGGCATCATTTCCCTCTCGATCCGAGACATACAGCTCTGCTGTTTTACAAAATGAGAATAAGTTACTCATTTGGACAACAATAATTACCAGTTACCTCATACTGCTAACTACTTTACCCATTCTTTATCTTTGTAAAGAGAACAGCCATCTGATTAGTAAAAATGACCACACTCCAAAAGGAATTATACCATAATTATTTTCCCATGCCCCTCTTTCAATGACATCCATATCATAAAAACATAGTACAGATTCAGCTTTTCAAAATGAACTTTGATCACTTTAATTTGTGATACTGCTTCCCTCTACTTGAGTCTCCGGTACTAAAGTCGGGCTTTGAAGTTGGCCAGACCAGACTGGAATCTTGGGATATTGCATCTTAAAAGCCAGGGTGATCTTGGAAAATTCACTGACCCTCTTTGGGCTTATTTCTTTGTCTAAAAAAAATGTGGAAAACAATACCTATATTGAAGCGCTGCACTGAGGATGAAATAAAATTACACATACAAATCACACATCCCAGGGCCAGTGCACGGATGGCAAATAAACACCACTACTCTCTGATCTTTAAAGGAAACCGAAGCTCTAAGGTGAAACAAACTGCAGAAGGCCTCACAGCTAAGTCCGAACAGTGACAGCAGTAAGACCTCCATTTTCCTTTTCCTATGCGCCCTATGGTATCCCTGGAAATCTCAATATAAATGAGGTGTGAAAGAGAATTAGAATTCTAAAGTCCTTCCCTGACTATCACTTTGAAGAGTGACATATATTGGACTCCCCTGACGTCCGACAGTGCCCAAGTGTCAGACGAGTCACGGGATTTTTCGCAATTGGGCAGGGCCACGCGCGGCCGCCATACCAGCCCCGGGGGCACACAGGGCTCGAGGGAAGTCGCGGCCGGCCCCGCGCGTCCGGGCCCGCGGGGGCCCAGCGGAGCCCACCCGCGTCCCTCCGATCATTCACACAGAAACAGGGTGGCGCGCCCACCCTGTGCCAGGCAGCAGTAAGTGTCAGGAATCGGCCGGAACGAGGTTCCTGCCCCAGGCGTGGGCACCGAGCCATTCATTATACACAACGGTGTCCCCGAGCCGCACTCACCTAGTACCATGCCTGCGGTCGCCCCGGTCACCTCCAAGGACATAGCAGTCTCCCAACACGCCCCCGCCTTGTCACTGCAACGTGCGCCGGTGGCTTCCTGGACTCCAACGTTGCATCATAGAACGTCGTGCACAAGCAGCCCCAGTGAGTCACCCGAGCGTCGCGGCGCTATTGGTTACGGGTGGTCAGGGAACCTGGGCGAGTGACGCTGCAGCCGCCATCTTTGGGCGGGGCAGCGGCAACTTCCGGTCCTGCGCCGCCGGCCGGTCTAGCTCCAGCTTCTTGTGGCGCCACTGCCTGGGCACGTCCTGATCTTGGAGACTCGGTGGGGGCTGCTCTCCGCTCCCTTCCGTGTCCACCTCCCTACTCTCTGTGCTGAGTCTTACAGTTCTGCCCCCAGCTGTAGATTCCAGGGCCCTCTTGGTAACCAGACGAAGGATTTCTTTCCATATCCCCAGAATTGGAAAGATGCAAAGAAATGCACGAGCAGGAGTTTGCAGTATAGAAAGAATAGTTTAATATTGAATTGGCCAGTACAGAGGTAGGAAGCTAATACTCAAAACCAGGCTCCCTGATGGCATGTAGGTTACAGATTATAAAGGGCAGAGTCATAAGACACCCTGTGTTAGGGGATGCGGGGTCCGTTCTGGGAGCTGATTGGTCTGAGATAAGGGTAATCAAGTATTCCTTCACATCTTGAGGACAGTTCCAAGGTCTCTTCCAAGTTTCTTCAGGTCTTCAGGACAGTTCTGAGGTCTTTTCCAGCAGGGAGTCATTCCACATCAGGCCTCAGGAGCTGAAACATAACTTAGGTCAAGATGTTATCTTTAGCTGCCAGAGGTCCTGGATCTTGTGACCATTAGACATGTCCAGACAACTGTCTTCTGCTGCCTGGGGGTTGCTGATTATCCAGGGGAAAGGTTAGGTATCTGAGTTGGGGAACGGGGCAGGGGGAATGATCTCTAGAGCTAGGATTTAAAGCTGAATTTAATCTAAGGTCATAGGAACCCTCAGTTTCATCATCATAAAATATATTGAGTGCCAGAAACGAGGTGGGGTGAGGGTGGAGGTGAGGAACATACCAGGGTTTGTCCTTGAGTCAAAGGAAAACGTATTTTTGTTATGAAAGAAACTCTAAAAGTAACTTCATACGTAGGTTCAGAGTCTATCAGGAAAATGAACCAAATACTTTTCTTCAATAATATTTCACCCAATTTCATGGACTTTCTCTTTCTCTCTTTGGTGAATGTTTTTTGTTTGCTCATATATTAGTTATCCATTGCTGCAAAGCATATTACCCCAAACCTTGGGAGCTTAAAACAACGAACATTTATTACCTCACAGTTTCTTAGAGTCAGGGATTTGGGAGTGGCTTAGCTGGGATTCTGGCTCAGGGTCTCTCATGCATCAGGTTTGGACAAGGGCTGCAGACATGAAGGCTTAGCTAGGTGAGGCCTTGGTTTTCTGCCAGGTGGGTCCTTCATAGGGCTGCTAATGACAGGGCAACTGACTTCCCCCAAAGGAAGTGATCAGAGAGAGAGAAATAGAGAGAGAGAGAGAGAGAGAGAGAGAGAGAGAGAGAGACTGAAACTGTATTAGTTACCTATTGCTGTATAATAAATTATCTCCAAACTTCAAGGAACATTGATCTCACATTGTCTGTGGACCAGGAATCTGGGCAAGGCTTAGCTGGGGCCTCTGGCTCTGGGTTTTTCAAAAGGCTGCCATCAAGGTGTCAGCTGGCATTGCAGTCATTGAAATTTAAGATTCTTAAGTCTCACCTAGGGTAGATCCTTTTCCATGTTCACTCAAGTGGGTGTTGACAGGATCCAATTCCTTGTGGGCAGTTAGCCACAGGTCTCCCTCGATTACTTGCTACGAGGGACTCTCTACAAGGCAGCTTGCTTCTTCAGAGCAAGTAAGAGGGCAAGAAAGGGTGCAATCAAGGTGGAAGTATAGTCTTTGGTAGCCAACTCTTAGAAGTGATAACCCATCACTTTACCACATTCTACTCGTTAGAATCAACTCACTTGGTCCAGCCAACACTCCAGGAAAGGGTTTTAAACCAGGGCATGCATATTAGGAGGCAGAGGTCATAGGGGCCATCTTAGCTGCCTACCACAGTGACGAAGGCCTAAGCTGCAGTGCTTTTTATAACCGAATAAGTGAATTGGCATTTCATTATTTCTGCTATGTTCCACTGGCCACACAGACCAACCCTAGTGCAACATGGCAAAGGACTACACAGGGGGTCAATACCACCAAGGTGGAGCTCGGTGGGAACCATTTTAGGGGCTGTCTACCACAGCCCATCCAGATGAATGTCTCCTCTTCATCCTGCTCTGAGCTCCTAGAGGTTGACTTACATGAACCACATCAATTGGTTCTCTGGCTTCTGGCCAGATACAGCCAATGGGGAGCATTGGCGGAAGAGAGGGAGGTGGGTTACTTATTCTCCCAGGTCCCTCCTTACAGGCTGGCTGCATCCACAACTAAAGACCACACAGCTCCTATCAGGTGGCACTAAGAGACTGGCATCCAAACCGCTTTTCATAAATTTAGTTTTATCCGATCCATAGAATTGGATGTATTGTCCCATGTAAATGTCCATTAGAAGGCATTCAATAAGGAGATCTCTGTAATCGATGGACATTGGCCTTTTCCCCAAAACACCCCAGTGCTTGCTCAAAGAAGCCATATACAAAGTGGCCATAGTAACAGGATGGAGGCTGTGCATATGTCAGACCTCATGGGCTGCCCTTCATCAGGGCTGATCTGGCTGGCGACTGCCTCTCAGAGCACCCAACCCGCCAATAGCAGAAGCCAACGTAGAGAACCTGATAGGACACAAATCTCTGAGGGAACCAGCTGGCCACGTGGTGGCAGGTGGATTACATTAGACCCCTAAAGGAGGCAGTAATGTGCCTCTCAACTATAGCATCATAGTGATGTAGATGATGTTGGATCTGCCGGCAGTTTCTGGGTGTGGGGCAGGATCATGTCTCGTGAAGCCGAAGAATGGACACACGGACCAGGGAGAGGCAAAAAGTTGTAAAGGAAGATAGTTTATTAGAGGCAGGAGAAGAGGTTGCAGCTCCCGAGCGGGAGGGGGTGCCAACTGGGGGGTGCCCACTGGCTAGGGCAAAAGGCTTTTACTTTTATACTTTCCCCTTCCTGCTTGGGGAAGGGGGCTGGAGCCTTCTAATAGAACTCATCTATTAGGTTTTCTGCTGTTTGCTCATCCTGAAGGGATTAATGAACCAACCCATTCCTATCTATGAGATCTGCTCCTTTATCCAGCCAGAAGGGATTTGAGATTATCTATTAACCTTAAGGCATATTCTTATGTCTCTGTCCTGGAGTGAAGGAGACATTCCAGGTCTTGGAGTTTCAGGATATGGCTGCTTTTTTGTTTATTCCACCAGGGCACCGCCCCCCCAACCCCCCGTCTACCTAGCAACCATACTTACTAACCTGTCTGAATAGTCCACATAGAAATGTGCCCTCCCCGCTTGCAGCACCAACACCTGTGAATTTACAGAATGCTGTATCCATCTCTATGGCGCATAACATCTTTTCTAACCAGGGAACACATTTTTAGTGAGGATGGGCTCAAATTTGTGGAGTTCACTGGTCTAACCATGAGCTTTATTTTAATGATTGTTTAAAATACTCACACATGCTCCCCTCCCCCTTCCTACATGGGAGAAATATACTTCCCTGCTTCATTTATGTTGGTTTTGGCCATGTGGATTTTCTTTGACCGTGGGATATGTGATACAAGCCAAGATTTCACCTACGCTGGTACAGTTGAGCTTGTTTTCTTCCTTCTGCCATCATCACAAGAAGAACATGGCCCAGCTGGCCCACTCGTCCAAGGAAAGTGAGAATCTGCAGCTTGGAGCAAAGCCAGCTGAACTCAGCCCAGATTATCTGACCCCTAGATGCATGAGTGAGAATAAATGATTGCTGTGTTGCCTCTACGTTTTGGAACATTTTGTTACACACCTCTATTGTGGCAATAGTAGACTGATACATGCCCCATTACCCAAAAGCAGCTGGTGTAAAAATAGCTGAGTGGCCTCATAGGGGTCAGTTATGACACTCTGCAAGGGTGCCACATATGCCTTAAAACAGTAGCCAATGTAGGGTGCAATTTCCCCCATAGTGGAATGCATATTATTATTTTGGGGGTATGTTTGTTGGTTTCAAAGAAGTCTCCAGGTATTTTCATTTCCATGAAATAACTGAGATGTCAACAACCTATGCTGAAGCTACTAGGCAAGAATCTTTACTGTTCATCACACAAAGGAAAGACTACACGTCTCCTAATACCAGTGGAGACCACAGGAAATGGGTAGGGGGAGAAGGGAACACAGCTTCTGCAGACCCACCCCCTCTACCCACTACCCTCAGTCTCTACCCTAGTAATAAAAATAAAGTGGTCAGGTCGCACCTCCCCTTTCCCAGGGGCATTCTCTTATCTGCCCACAGTAGCACTGTATTTGCCAGTGTTCATTGTGTCTGGTCGGTGGCCCTTACTTGTCACCACTAGATTGTAGTGTCAATGAAAAAACATCCAGCCTAAGAGAAAGCTTCTAAAAGTTTATCTGACCCAAACTGAATGACAATTGCAGGGAAGCAAAATCTCAACAGATTGAGAAAATGCTCTGGAAGATGGCAGTTTTGTAACTTATTTTATACATTAGAATCAGAGGAGGAGGGTTACATGAAATCCATTGGTGGTAGATTAAGTGGGTGGGAGAAAGCAAAGCGGGAAAACTCTGGGATTACACAAAAAGTAAATTGGAGCAACAGGTACTTCTTTTACACTGGTGGGTACAGGATAGTTAGTAGCATTTTACAGCACAGAGATGGTAATCAAAGGACAAGAACAACAAGGAGGGGTCCTGTAGTTTCCTTCTCTGACGTGATGGGTTGTACCCTGGGCGTCCGGGAAGAGGGATTACTCTGACATTCCAAGGGCATGTTATCTTAGATGCAAAAAGATAACAGACAGGCTCACGTAAGGTAAAGATTGACCTTTGCCAAGGAAGCTACAGGCCAAGGATGTGACTACCGGCCATGGCCTACTTTTAGTTAGGAATTTTTATGTTCAGGCCATTCTGTGTGGTTAATTTTGGTCCCTGAGTTTATAGGGCCTGCCATGCAGGCCTCCCCTGATCTCGTCAGGTTTAGTATCTGGGCCCTTTTTCTTCCACAGTAGGTAAGATGCTTTCCTGGCATCCTTCCAGGGCATTTAGCACAGACCCTGGCACTCAGCAAGGGGTTGGTAACTATCTTAGGCAGACCTCCCTCCCGAAGCATAACTTTACTCACAGTGTCGCCAAAGGGTCACTTCCAAGAACAAACTGAAGTTTGTTGGTGCTCATGAATGAATGATAAATGGAATGAATTGAATGCGTGGCACTGCTCTTCTTTCTCCTCCTCTGGCTCTGACCAACTCCAGGCTGCCTTTTCTCGCCGTCCTGGATGTTGCGCCTCTGCGCCCACTCCGCGTTGTCCCAACCTCCCGGGTGACGACCCTTTCTCGCCTTCAGGCGCCAGACGCGAATCGCCGGCCTAATATTGTATTGACCTCTACGGGCCACCTTAGCAGCAGCCGGCTGGAGCTCAGGGTACTTGATGCCAGCGCCGCCACGTTGTCTCCGGGCAACTTGCTTCCCCTAGTTCTGCTTTCGCCGCTCCGCGGTCCCCTTGCAGGTGTGGAGGGAAATCCTGGGCTCGTGCTTGTCACTGGAGCACTGTTTCCGGGCACTATCTCCGAGCAAATCCACAGACGTCTTTAGAGCTTTCTCATGCACTCAATGATTTGCTCCTCAAAACAATCTCTGTAAGTGGCTCTAGGGCTCCTTTCCTCATCCCAGGGCCGGGAATGGGGGCCCGCTTGGGGGAGGCCCATTTTCTCTAATCTCTTAATTGGTGAATCCGTCCAGCAATTCGGAAATGTCAGTAATATTTAAACCCAGCTTGAAACTGCAAAGAGAAAGTTGGACTCATAGTTACTATGTAACTATTAATTTAAGAAACTGGAAACGTAACTTTCTTTTTTGTTGTCGAGTTAAATCTAAGCGCTTAGGTTTGATCGTTAATTTATTTCAGTGATTCCCAGGCTCCTTTATGTTTGTGAACTGCTTACCTGTAAGCACTTTATCAGGAATCTCTCCCTAAAAAAAATAAAAATGGCTGTAAGAAAAGATGAAATAGGACCATTTTTGACAACTTGGATGGATCTTGAGAGTATAATGCTAAGTGAAGTAAGTCAGACAGGAAAAGCAGAGAACCATATGATTTCACTGATATGTGATATATACACCAAAAACAACAAAAGAACAAGACAAACAAATGAGAAACAAAAACTCACAGACACAGACAATAGTTTAGTGGTTGCCAGAGGGTAGGGGGGAGGGGGGTGGGAGATGAGGGTAAGGGGGATCGAATATATGGTGATGGAAGGAGAACTGACTGGGTGGTGAACACACAATGGGAGTCATAGATGATGTATTACAGAGTTGTACACCTGAAATCTATGTAACTTTACTAACAATTGTCACCCCAATAAACTTTAATTAAAAAAAAAAAAATGAATGCCATGTTCAAGTTCCGCTAGATGCTCCCCCTTTAAGAAGAGTGAATAATGCTAACTGTGCAGCCTGGGGCTGCGCTTAGATTAATTGTGCTCCACAGATGATGCGTTGTTTTTTTTTAACAAATTGAAGGCAAGACCCTCTGCCCACAAAAAGATTACGACTGGCTGTATTGTGGTCTTCACTGTATTGCAGTGGCCTGGAACCGAACCCACAATGTCTCCAAGGTATGCCTGTATATTACCATAGGACACACAGGGCTCTTACTGCCTGCCTGGGTGGCCTGGCCAGGTTCCTTAACCTCTCTGAGCCACAGAGTTTCCTACTGTAAAATGATAATCCGTCTCTGGAAAGGTTGCTGTGAGGTTGATATGAAATAAAATATACAAAATGCCTAGTGTGTGTTTGGCTTCTAGTGAGCTTTTCTGAATTAGGATATAATGGTATTAATAGTTAACCACTGTTATTCTTTTGTTCCATGATCCTACATGAATGAAAGCTTCAAAGCTTTAAGCCTTCAACCAAAGTGCTGTGGGCTGCTGGTGGACCCCACTCCCCAACCCCCAGTCTCAACCCAACCCCTTCACTCCCTCCCCACCCCGAAATCTGGAGGTCATAAACAGGTTATCTGGAGTGAGTAACCCATATCCTGAATTTGGCAGGAGCGTCCTAGGTTTTTAAGCACCATACTTGGTCGGCTGGCTTGGATTTCTCTCCATGTTGGAATTTCCCTTCCTCTTACATTTATTGTAAGCAGCTACATTGTGATTTTATTCAAGTTTTTGAGGATAAATTATTGATAATTGAAAAACAGTGATTTCTTCCCATGCATTCTGCTACAGAGGTCATCTTAGCTGATAATTGATTGGACAGCGTAGAGGCAAATCTGTACTGGTCTTTGAATCTGGAACATTCTCTCAAATTCTATTGGAACTTCCCCTTCTTTGACATGACCTTAAGATGTTACCTAGACTCTTTTTAGGGCAAAGAAAAAGTGTTTGCATATGGATGGCCCAACAAAACACACTGCTCTCAGTCTATAACCATGAACAGGAAGCAGAGATGGTAGCCTTTTACTAAAGAAGTTATGTGCCTGGGACATAACTACCGACCATGATCTGCCCTGTTAGGAACATATGATCAGATTGTTACTGAAGACTCAAGGGGTCTGCTTGCCGGGTGGGCATACAAGCCAAACAAGATACGGCAGGACTGCAGCAAAGCAAGTAAAAGTGTATTTAAGGAATTGGCACCAAGCCGGGAGACACAGGCGAGCTAGTACTCTCCGAAGCCTGGCTCCCTGGTGGCCTCTAGTGGCTGGGTTACATAAGGGGAACATCATTAATCGTGGTCGCTATGGGAGCTGGGGCAGTGGGCTCTACTGATTGGTTGGGGCTAAGGCAGGGGGCAGTTGATCCTGTTATCAGGTATCCAGGGGATGCAGTCCTTGGGGCAGTTCCGCTTTCATGAGTCCGGAGCTGAAACATAACTGGGACCAAGGTTTTATCTTTGACCAAAACTTTACCCTAGTTTGAGGTTTGGTTATTGTATCTTGTCCATGGTTGATAAGCCTGAAGCTTGATTCTTAAGTGAGTTTGACCCTGACCACAACCTAGTGTCCTAAGAGCTTAATGATGAAAAAGAATGGACATAAAGAATGGACATACAATATATGTATAGACAGGAGGATCTGGTGGAAAGAATGTGAGCTAGTCATAGTTCTATCAGGCTAAACAAAGCTCGCTTGGATTAAAGCAGAATGCATGCTAAAGAAATGAATTATGCAGTTACAAGCTCAGCCTGTGAGGTTCCTTTCCATAGAACTCTTTTTTGTTCACAGTCTAGCTAAAAGTTTGTTATAATTTTATTTATCTTTCCAGAGAATCAACTCTTTCTTTGTTTTGTTAATTTCTATTTATTTTTCCTGTTCTCTATTTCATTTATTTCTCCTCTAATCCTTCTTATTTCCTTTTCCTCACTTGGGGCTTGGCTTGTTCCTCTTTTTCTAGTTCCTTGAGGCTTAGAGCTGTTGAGATCTTTCCTGATAATGATTGTAGGCATTTATTGCTGTGAACTTCCCTCTTAGAAGTACGTTTGCTGCATCCCATAAGTTTTGATATGTTATGTTTCCATTTTCATTTGTCTCAAGATACTCCTCCTTCTCTTTAATTTCTTCTTCAATCCGTTGATTGTTGAGGGTTGTGTTTAATTTCCATGTATTCGTGAATTTTCCAGTTTTCCTCCT
This sequence comes from Rhinolophus sinicus, assembly GCF_036562045.2. Lineage (NCBI taxonomy): Eukaryota > Metazoa > Chordata > Mammalia > Chiroptera > Rhinolophidae > Rhinolophus > Rhinolophus sinicus. The sequence goes on along the minus strand of NC_133758.1, from coordinate 13,658,941 downwards.
GTTACTGATTTCTAGTTTTATACCACTATGGTCAGAAAAAATAGAGGGTATGACTTCAGTCTCCTTGAATTTGCTAAGACTTGGTTTGTGGCCTAACATATGATCTATTCCAGAAAAATGTTCCATGTGTGTTTGAAAAGCTTGTGTGCTCTGCTGTTGAATAGAATGTTCTCTATGTATCTGTGGGTCCATTTGGTTCATATTGTTCAAATCTGCTGTTTCCTTATTGATTCTATGTCTGGATGATCTGTCCATTGTTGAGAGTGGGGTATTAAAGTCTCCAACTATTGTATAGCTGTTTATTTCTCCTTTTAGCTCTGTTACTTTTTGCTTTATATATTTAGGTACTCCAATAATTGAGTGCTTAAATATGTAGTTGTCATATCGTCTTGATGGATTGAACCCTTTGTCATTATATAATGATGTTATTTGTTACTTATTACAGTTACGTGGTGTGGTACAGAAGAATTCTGAAGAAGCCCACTTAGGACCACCCTGTGGACCCGGTACCAGTAGGGGCCCACTGTGCTCCAGTGGCTCCCCACTTGGGATCACGTGAATTTGGGTGAGTCGTCTCTCGGAATTCCAGGTCTCCTTGCTTTAAGTAGCAGGCCTTGACATTATTTGAGCTGTTGTTAGAAAATCTTCAAAGTGGAGAAGTGTTGAGATAACCCAGGGAAAGGAAAAAAAAAAGAATGTTTTGCTGCTTTTGATTTGGGCTTTTTAATTAGATTGCTTACTGAGAGTCTGAACAAAATCTTTGCTGGTTAAATGAGAGACTGAACTCTCTTTAGCTCTGAAAGAGAAAGTATACTTGCTTCCCCAATACGAATAGCCAATGGGGAGATGACAGTTGTTTCAGATTCTGGAGTGGTGGAGACTGGTGCCGTGACATGTCCAGTGTGGTAACACAGCTGATTCTGTAAAAGCTAGTGGGAGCCCCGGGGAGAAGGGCAGTGCATCCTGGAATGGGTTCACCCCGAGACAGGGGCCCATGCCTTGGAAAGGGTCATGGTTCCGGTGATATCTGGTAATCTCTTGCTGGCTCTTGCTTGGATATTGTTAGGTGACTAAGAATCGTTGTGGAGTTGCTAGAGGAAAATTTCCGAAGGTGCAAAGCAGTCTTATAGGGATATTTACTACATTTGGATGGTCTGAAGATGTGCACATACAGGCTGGTTTTCCCTAGAAGTTTGTTCAGACTCTACAAATCTCAAAAGAAAAGCTAATTGAACAGGGGAAATCATGCCCCCGAGGCCAACAAGCCGCAGGACAGCCTCCCATAGATACTAAGATAGCTAAGGTGAGGATCTTTTGATACTTGTAAACTAAGTTTTGCACACACAGTTTGACAAAGCTAGTTATAAAATTGGGCAGAATGAGTGGAAATCATATTTAATTGGTCTCTTGAAGCTTCAAAAAGAGGATTTAGATAAATAGATTAACCTATGATGTCGTTTAGTTGTCAGCCCAATTCTTTGAGATATTAAAAATGGCTGCCCTTATGTTATAAGGGGGAAGGTCATTTAGAACTTGACTTGTCAAGGACAGATATAAATTGTAACTGCCTCCAGCGCAAAATTTTATCCAACTGTTCTTTCATAAAGTTTTTCTCATGGCTAAAAGGTCTCTGTTTCTGTCTGTCTGTGTCTATATATGTATGTTGTAAATGTGAGATAATTCTGTAACTCCAGATGGTATTGTTAAAATTCAAAGGCAAGCACTTGTAAGAACTGGGTATTCTAAAATTCTCAGAAATATAGATACTAACTCAAATGCTTTTCAAGTTCATATGATTATTCTTTAGTAATAGAAGCTAGCTTAACATTTTTGGTTTAAGTAGAACAGACATGTCTCTATTTTGCCTGGGTTTTACAAAAATAGGTCCATGTTAATAATTGACTTTGATGTCTATGAAATATATTTTTAGAGGTTAGGTCTTCATAAATCTGCCAAGCTAATGAATACTAATTGCTTACTTCTTAGTTTTCATTAGAAATTGAAATTTTCAGGGTTAAAATGTCAATATATGTAAGAATAACTTTTTAGTGTTACATATGCGTCCCTTTTCTATTTGTAGCTGTAGATTTGGTGTGTCAATGGGAGGAGGTGAGTTCAGGATCTTCCTAAATTGTCATCTTGAACTGGCTTCCTTTTTATGGCTAAGTAATATTCCATTATAGGTACACACCACATTTTATCCATTCATTTGTTGGTGGACATTTGGGTTCCACCTTTTGGCTCTTGTGAATAGTGCTGCTATAAATATTTGTGTACAAGTATGTGTCTGAGTACATGTTTTCAATTTGGATATATCCGATTTTACTGGGTCATATGGTCATTGTTTAACTGTCAAACTGTTTTCCACAGTGGCTATACCATTTTACATTCCCAATAGCAATGTTTAAGGGTTCCAATTTCTTCACATCCTTGCCAACACTTGTTACTTTAAAAAAAAAAAAAATCTACTAGGTTGGTGCAAAAGTAATTGTGATTTAAAAAGTTAAAAATAATTGCAAAAACCACAATTACTTTTGCACCAACCTAATATATAGTCATCCTAGTGGGTGTGAAGTGGAATCTCATTGTGGTTGTTGCATTTCCCTAATGACTAGTGATGGTGAGCATGTTTTCATGTGCTTATTGGCCATTTATCTCTTTAGCAAAATCTCTATTCCAGTCAAGAAGGTCATTTTTACAGTGTTTATGGTTAAAGGTCCCAACTTCCCCTTTTCCCTGATATTCTTTGTTTCCCTTTCAGTGTTTTAACAGGCCTTTTTGTATTTATGGCAGCCATAACTTCCTAACAGATCCTGACAGGACTCTTTGGAGCTGTCTTTCAATTTTCCTAAGCTTTATTCACATCACAGAAAGGCACCAACTGTTAGAATGTATTTAGATTCCATTAGAGTATGTTTTGCTGTCACATTGGAATCTCTTAGGAACCATTTTATCCCCCTGGAGATCGTTACTGAACAGACTGTTTTGGGTACTGAATCTCAGTAAGAACCGTTAGGTGGTGCTCTTTGGTTAAAAACATTTACTTCTCACACAATTTACATATATTAGTACCTCCCAGGAAAAAAAAAAAAGTGGCCTTTAATGTTTTTTCTATACACTATCTCCCAGGTCTGCTGAGAAGTTTTTCTCATACCACTTCTAATCTGTCCTCCCCCAGTTTGAAGGGATTGCCCCGATGTAGACATGAAATTCTCCAGAAGCAGGCTGTCAACTGTGGAATAGCAAGGGAAGGCGTTACTGTTTCCCACCCAGACTGATACTGTCTCATCACCAGCTGCTAATTGTGGTGACGAAGACCCCTGTTGCAGTCTTCCTACAGAGAATGACCTTCTCTGTGGCATAGTCTCATCTCCCTTACTCTCCAGGAGCTGACAGTCTGTCTTGCCTACAAGTCAGCAGACTCGGCTCTCCCCCAACCTGAAGCCTCGGATCTGTCTGTCACCTCCTCCTCACCTGCTTTCTTGCCCTTCCCTTTCCTTGCCAATTCCCTTTTGTCCCTTTTCCTGCTAGTTCTCACCATGTACTTCTAGACTTATGTGCTCACTTCCCAGCCCCTACTGTTGGTCAAGGGTTACCTTTGTTCTTAGTCTTGTTCCAAAAAATTGAGGTCATTTGGAAAAATTGTCCCTTATCTATGTAAGTACCCTAAGATGCACTCTTCCTGGACACAATCGATCTTACCAACTATAAATCCATATCACCGGCCTTTGAAGTCTGACCACCTTTTCCCAGTCATTTCTCCCCTGACACAGAGTACCCTGCCCCTAACTTTATTTCTCACCACCAGAGGACTCCTAAATTCCTTTAGAAACCCTGCAGGCCTAGATTCCTATGTCATATATACAACTCTAAAATAAAAGAATAAATAACCCAACTTATATTTTAAAAGATTATACTTTCCAAAGATTTTACTAAAGCATTTATTTTTTAAACAAAAATATACATTAAATCTCAGATTTATAGAATGTAGAAATAATTTATCGAAAGCAATTTGCATTTTAAAATTATTAATATTGCACCCAGCAATGTAAGTCTTTGACACATTTGCATTGTCGACCTTTCCCACAATTCGCAAAACGGGAGAGAAATCTGAAACTGACAGAATTACACAAGCTAAATTTTCTTTACACACAAAAACAACTTACAATTCTTCTTATTTACAAGATAAAGTTGTAAACTTTCAGAAATTTGTGTCCATAAAGAGCCATACATTCTTTTATCATACCTAGAAAATGAACTATGTACATGCTGAGATTTCCTCATAGGAATTCAATAGGACAGATATTGTGAACGTTCACAGCCTAATGGTAAAGAAAAGAGTTACTGAAAACACTTCTATATCTTCACTGAAATATGGAAACTGTGTGAAAGACACAGAATGAGAAAAGCCTCTGGAAAAATAACTTCTGCCTCAGTCTTAGAAATGTGGCTGCCAACAAACAGTTTTTCCGCAAGGCATAGCACAAGTGAGGAAAAGTGAGGTCTCTGTTCGAGTCCCTTATAAAATACTTTACACATAGGCAGGCACAAAGTTTGCTTTTCAAAAGAAAGCTTTGCAAAATATTCTGCAATTTATCACTGATATCCTCAGTTTTTAAAAACTTTTTTTAAAAAGCCCATAAATACTTAAATGCATTTTTAATGAAAGTAGGGAATAAACTCACCTGCAGCTACAGGGAAGTGGCTAAAATAATATTCGAGAGTTAGAGTAAACGTATGTAATGTGCTATTTTAACCTCATAGTAAACCGAAACAGACTGAAACCTTGTACTTAGGAAATCTGAAGTAATAGTCCTTGATTGAACTGAATTATTAAAGCAATATGGGAATGTGAATCACGTAGCCCACTGTCAACTCTGAAAAAACCATGGGACTACATAGCTTCCAGGTGATAAATGTTCACGAATCTTTTCTCATTACCATCATAAACAAAAGATCTTTGTTAAAAGGTGGCCTACAGGGGAAAAAGCAGCTTCTGGGAAATTTGCATTGCAGATCCCAGACTGGAAAATCTAATTGTGATTTTATAATGTACTACCATTTGAATTGAAATATAAGACATTTTCTAATCCTGTTGTCCTAGATGGAGACTAGGTTAAAATGTTCCCTTTGAATCATCATGAACATTGAACAGTTGAATAACAGGACTTTTAAAAAGGTATTCTTGGCTTTGCTATTGCTTAATAGTCCAACCCAAGGAGTAACTTTGTTAATCAAGGTTATGTCTTCAACATCCTGTGACAAATTCAATTTTTTAAAAAAATAGACCTGAGAGTTTCATTAAAAAAATAGACATTTCCTTTGTGTGATTGTTTCGCTGCAGGCCCGTTTGAGGCCAGGGTATCAGCTCTCCACAGTTCGCCTGTATTCCGCAGTCCCATCGGCTATGATTGCATCCAGGGGAGCGCGCTTCTTGCGGATGCTGCGTCCGGTGGAGATGAGGTCCGCATAGCCCCGCTGGTGGGAGAACGCGTAGGCCGAGCGCCGCGAGGACACGCCACGACGGAACACGTTCTGCCTTCGCTTCCACTGCTCTTCTGCTTTTAACCGCTTGCGATGCTTCTGAATCTACAGAAGGGAGAGAGATGGGACAGAGCTAAAAACTGGCTGAGGGAATGGAAATGAAGGTCTGTGACGGCAGAGGAGCAAACATTCATGGGGCACGTATACCAGGCTTTCCCACACCATTTGGAGGCGGGCATCACCGGCCTCACTTTATAGAGGAGGAAATGGAGATAGACAGGATACGTGAGGGTCTCGGAGCTAGAAAGTGGGGAAGCTTGTGTTCTTTCCAATTCCTAAATCAGAATGGTTCAAGTTCAGGAGAAAAATGTCCCTTGTTGCTATTGCATACACTTATCAGTGGAAAAGGGAGATCTCGGGTATACTGCACGATGCCCCTGTAGCATCTACGCTCCTTTCTGATGGATGGAACCTGAGTGTATTCAGGTAACTCCTCCTCCGTACTGCCACATTCCCCCAAGGATGTGGACACACTCCCAGGCCTGGAACTGACAGATTTCCCTTGCCTGGTACTAGGCCAGGAATGTGCATGCGACCTAATTCTGGCTTTTGAGACCGGATGGAAGTGTGTTGGGCCCTTCCATGAAAAGTTCTGAGGCTCATGAGGGAAAGCGATAGAATCAGGGAAAGCGATGGAATCAGTCTTTTATCTTCCCATGGATATTGACATGTCAGGATGCGATGCCCGGAACGGCCATAGAGCTCTTGCTGGGCACCAAGATGAAGCTGATAATGAAGATAGCAGAGGGGAGAGATGGAAAGAACCCCATCCCTTTTTGATGACATTAAGTTGCTCATCAACAGAGCCTGCTAATTATTGTGTGAGTTTAGGTGATTGATACATTAGTATGGAACCATTTTGAGCCACAGCTTTCTGTTATTTGTATCTCAAAGGATCCTGCTACAAGAAGTGACATAAATGAAGGGAAAAAAACCCCAAACTATTTGCATGGCAAAATGTTAATAGTGTAATTGTTAAATTGAGAGGCTAGATATATGGGGGTTCTATACTATTCTCCCTCTTTACGTTTGATCATTTTTGTCATAACCAGCAAGCAAACAAAAATGACAATCCCCAAGGACTTATTTGCAAGATGGAATTAAAGAAAGTAGTAGTCATAAAAGTTCATACCAAATTTCCCCAGAGCCTAGAATTTTGCAGGAAAGCTGCTTTTGGGAAATGCTTTTTTTTATTTTTGTGAGGGGCTCCCAGTTAGGAGAGGAACTGTTTTTTCTATACCTTATCACTTTCTGATGGCCAAATGGTCATTGACAAGAAACGGATGGCAACCACGGGCAGTAAGCACACTGCAACAGTCAAAATGATGGTCAACCAAATGTATGGCTGTCTTAGAGCATTTGAAGCTGTGCCTGAAAGAAACATGGAGAATGAATCATAGGGGTCCTTTCATCCCAGGGGCATATTCCTATTCCATAAATGGATTATCTGTGGTAAAGTTTTACAACTAGATTGTCTTCCCAAAACATCCCATTCACTGCTCAAGAAATGAACATTTTAAAATCGGATTAAGCAAAGCAAAATTTCGAAGGTAAATTCTTTAGAACAAGGCAAATATACACAAGCAAACAAGTAAGGATAAAAGTGCATTGGTTAACATTGCATTGATTAAAAATGCAAAATGAGGCAATCTGTACTTCTGAATTTTATCAGGAACTTATAAAAGCATTTTCCAATTTATAGTTTTGGTTTGAAACTCCAAATATTAACAACTGGCACTGCCATTTGTGTGATAGGCTTTGTACTAAGTGTTTAATACAGATCGTGCCATGTTATCAGTTCTGAGCGAAGAGTATTACCCTCTTGACCATGTAAGGAAATTGAGTCATGAAGAAGTTATTGGCACAAGGTAAGAGAACTAGCTATGGTAACTCCTGAATTTTAAGACCCACATCCATCTGACAAGAACCAGGCGTTTTCCACTGCAATTCAGCTTCTAGTTTACGTCAGAGGAAGTAATAATTCAGTCTATAATGCAATCAGGTAATCATATATACTACTTAATTTTAAAACTAGAGCCAAATTTGTCACAATATTTTCTGTACTTATAAGTTTCTAAAAATGGTCTTTATTTTTTAAATGTTGTTTTTACACTGCTAAATGTGTATGGGTTTAAACACCATGCCCAATGTGAATAGTCTAAGTCACTGACTACCAAAATTTTAAAACAGACTCAGTAAAGAAAAACACAATCATAAAAAAAATGAGCTCAACCCCAAGAAGAAAAGGGTTACCATAGCAACTGTCTTTTACAACCCAACAATTGGTCGTAAAAAACAAAACAAAAACTAATCTTTTATAGGGAAACAAGTTTATGGGGATTTATTTTTCCCATTGTGAATCCAAGCTACTCTATTCAAAATAAGTTCATAAATTCCAATTCATGATATTTATTTATAATATGATATTTATCAGCTCAAATTCATTCTAGCATTTGTCAATTTGTCATATATTTTGTTTTTTATAAGTTTACTTACTGCTCTGCATACATATCTTCAATGATGTAGCCCACTTTTGAGTTCTAGAATTCTATCATATAGGATTCATAATTTGATTAGCTAATTGGATATTCTTTGATTAGCTAATCGTATATTCATAGATTGATTAGCTAATTGGGTCTTTGGGTTATTTCCATTTTTAAAAAACAATTAGAAATGTTGTGGTGCAATCTTTGTATAGATTACCTTTCCAAAATTTGGTGTGTTATCTTAGAGTATTTTCCCCAAGTGGAAATAATTTACAGAAAATTTTATAGTTATGTATTTCCAGAGAGTGTTTTAGAACAACTAAACTATATTATAATGCTCCCAGCAAACATGTGTTCTAAATTTACCAATAACCTACCAATATTCGGTTTTATGGTGTGTGTGTGTGGGGGGTGGATGGGAGCAGCTTTTATCTAACTTAACAGATGCACAATTATATCTTAAGTTTGTTTCAATTTGCTTTCCTCCCATAATGGTACCACCATTCCAACCCACCACCACCATTCATTTTCCACTCAGGATATTAACATTCACTAGCAATCATTTACAGTTTGTGTTTTTATTTACCCAGAAGTTATATCAGATTCGAATATTTTTCTGTACATTAATTTTTGGAATTTAGAATATACCAACCTGTAAATTGAAATGCAGATGGAAAGAGAACATGTATTCCAGCACTGTGAAAGTCAAACATGATGCCAAAATATAGTGCAATGCTTCCAAAAATTGAAAAAGCATTCACAAAAGTCCAATAAGAAGTATCCAAGCCAATCTGTTGGGAAACCAGAGAAAAACAGAGCACTCACTTTGGGCAGTTAACAAGAAATAAAAAGATTCAAGGATTCTGAAAATAGAATTCAGCAATTTAGGCATGATTTGGCTTGAATACTGAACAATCAGAAACTATCCTTGGCTCAGGCAAGAAATAGGAAATATGTTTGCTTTTAAGGGGTAAAAAGAGCATTCATATTTTGTAAAGTGGTAGAGGCTCAGTTAGAGGGAGAGGGGGTACCAGGTGGATGTGCACGCTGGCCTATGTACAGAAACACAGGTACCAACAGATACCGAAAACAGGTGACTAAACTACATACCTGGAAATTGACTGTTATCACGAGAGCAGAGGCAATTGTGACAGCAAAAGATTGGTAGTCTGACGGCGCCTCTCCATCCTGTCCCATGGTTTGTAGGTAAGCTCCAAGAGGTATGAAGAAGAGAATCATCGATGTTAAGATCCCATGCAGCAAGCTTATGAAGAATTTCTTATAGTTGAACAGTAAGTCTCTTTGTCCCACTACGTATAACCCAGGGAACCGCAGACTCAGTTTGTCACTCACATCCTGAAGGGGAAAACACAATTAGAGCTGTGTACCATCCATCAGGAATCAAAGAACTCTGAGAAATGTTATAACTTTTATGTCACAAAGAGTTTCGACTTGTTAAGTTGTAGGAAGGCAAAGGCCAAACAAGATAAGTCCTGAACAGTCTCAGTGGACGGAGGGCAACCTCATTACTTTAGTCCACCGTTATTTAGTATTTCATCAGAGAGGGACTAGGGAGAAGTGTATTATTTTGCTATTTATGGAGAGAAAGCAAGTAAGTTATGTCAAAAAATGTAGGGAGGCTATCTTTACCTAATTCTTTACCTAATTCTTTACTTAATTCTTTACCTAATTCTTTGGGAAAGTGTGTTCACATACAAGGTGATGCGTTAGTTCCAAGTTATTCTTTTTATGCATGAAAGCACCTTCTCAGAAGTACTGCTAGATAGAAGGTGGACTAATTTGGGAATTAAACACCTAAGTTTTGGAAAGGGTTAAGATACTTTACTTTTAAAATGAGTGAGTTATAATTACTGTCAAGTGTCTTATCAAGAGTCTTAGTGTCGAGAAGGAAGATGATAAACTTTTGTCAATGCATTCAACCCAGGCACAGAAATCCTGTTACTACAAAACAAGAAGCACAGCACTTACTGTTGTTGCTAGACAACAGACCTATAATGAGACTCACTCAGACGAAACGAAAAGCAAAGGAATGCATTTAAATATTTGCTTTGAACTCCACGAGACGCTCAGTCTGTCCGGAGTGTCCCTGTCAGCACAGGCCTCCTACCTGGTCGAGCAGCCCCATGAGCAGCACGGGCAAGCTGGAATACAGCACGTTGTAGAGGGTGATGAACCAGTCTTCATATGCAATCTGTGAGGAGATGACAGAGTGGCTGCGTCACCAAGCAAGAAACATCGTTGGCATGCATTCATCTGCTCTCAAAGCAGGGATGTCCCCCAGGCTGAGCAGGGCCTTCTCCTGCCAGAGTAAACACCCCTCCTGTACGCTTACAGAAGGCACGAGTTTGTTTCTGTGTAATGGGCAGAATCAAACACCATTCTGCAGAAATGAAATTTCCCCTTATGTAAGTGGGGGATGTACCCCAGAAAGTTTTTGGAAAAAGTCTTCTATTGGAATAAAGCTGGAAATTGAGTCGGTGTTCATCCTTTTTATGTCCCTTAATTAATGAATTTGAATACATGCAACTGGCCCAAAAGCGCATAGATACCATTAAATTTTCTTTCATCTTGCAAGTCTAGCATTTTCATTCAAACATTTTGTAAGACAGAATTGGACCAGAGGTAAGACCTGTGCTTCTGAAAGGAGTAACTAAGGCTGTGCACACACCTGTCCTCAGGGTGGGCTGGAGGAAATGGGCTTACTCAGCACCAGCACTTATATACAGCCCAGCATGGAAATAGGAAAAAGGCCCCCGGCCCTGCTCAAGGTCACTCATGGCCCTGTTTCTGAGGCCCCTCTGATAACTATTTGTCTGTGGCATAGCATCAGAGAGGTTTGGCCAACCACAGACATTGACTTAGGTTCATTTTTTCTAATGATAATTTTCTGCTGTGTCAAGATTTTAACATATCACATATGTCCACCATGCCTGTTTCAGCAAAAACTAAAACCCCAGAACAAATGGAGACATGATAATTGATTATCTAAAATTTATATTATGCCTTTAGCCTTGGTCACGGTATAATTTTATGCCTTCAAAGTTGAACAATTTCTTATCACTATTCTTCATGGCAAGGTGACTCAGAAGAAAATCTAAGGTGAAGGCAGAGACACAAACAAAAACCCGAGAGACCAGGGAAAAACGCCAGCTTATAAAACATCAGAAACATTTTAGAAAAGTAATCCATAATCTTAATCTGTGCCTCAGCAATCAAGAGAACACCAAAACTGCAAATCCAATAAATAATGATGGTGATGTGACATTACCTGTGCAGAGTACCCATTGAAGAAGGAGTACCAGAAATGAACCAGAGTGAATGCAAAGTTTTTATAAAAGAAGTATCGTAGGAATTTGCACATCCTTATGTAAGACCACCGGCCATGCACCAACAGCAATCTCTGCAGGTATCTGAACTGAGCAAAGGAATAGTCACTTGACATGACGGCTTGCATGCCTTCTTGTCCACTTATTCCAACACCAATGTGGGCAGCTATGGGGCAGAGGGAGAAGATACTGTGAATCATAGGCCGATTACAAGGTAGAACATTGAGATGACAACGTCTTTCCATAGCAAAACAAAAAACAGACATTCATAGAGCAATAAATAATGAAAACTCTTGCTCACCATCCCCCACTGCAGCTTCTGAACTCAACTCAAAATCAGAGGTAAAGTTGCTAAACATGTGGTTGGGCCACCATAAATATTTGTGAAAGGATCTCAGGTGGGTGAGGATTCTATTTGGATTATCTGGCCAGCTCATAAGCCATCCTTCCCACCCACAGGGTGAGCCCCAGGCACACAGGTATACTAATCTGCCCATGCCCATCTGGCCACACTGAGTCAGCCATGGGCAGATACGTAATCAATGGTAGATACTAAGAACGGGTTCTCAACTTTCATTCCACCCTGTTCTAATTGGAGACATGGGACCGCAAATAAAAACCCTGCATTGCCCATACTCTCTTGCAGCTAGGTTCTCTTTGTGAGTTAAGTTCCACTGTTGTGATCCACTTGATGCTTGGAAGCAGAAGTGAATTAAAGCCCAGCATCACTTCCCTTTTTGGCATTTCTACAACAGAAATGCCATTTTCTAGCTGCCAGATGTTGGCAGACACCTGCAAAGGCTTCTCAAGTGAAAAGCTCTTCCGAAGACCCTCAAAGCTAGAATCTCTGCTAGTGAGTGATCGAGATGTTAGACACTCAGCCCAGATTCTGCTTCTGCAGTCCAGCCGAGCGTGTATGAGTATCCAGTCCCCTGTATTAATCACTTCCTGCTTAAAAGTACTGCAGGGTGTCTGATTCCTGTCCTGCGCCCTGATTGGTAGAAAACTCAACCTGGGCCAATCAGTGTCTGTCTTGGCATTTGGAATTAGGATTTGGGTATGTTTGTGCTTGAAACTTTAACATATAAATTCCTGAGGTGTGGGATGGATAGATTTCTTTCTGAGGGGTTATAAAGTGCAGAGAAATAATCTAGAGAGAGGGAGAGACAGACAGACAGACACTGGGTTTCTGTTGAAGCTCTAGGTCCTGGTTCCAGTATCCTCTGAGGCCTCGCTTTTTGGGCAGCCTGAGACATCTATGTATCCTTTAAAATAAATTTCTTTTTGTCTTAAGCTAACTTTAGTTCTTCAACACATATAATCAAAAGAGTTCTGGGCGGCTGGGTGGCTCAGTAGGTTAGAACGTGAGCTCTGAACAACAGGGTTGCCGGTTGATTCCCGCATGGGCCAGTGAGCTGCGCCCTCCACAACTAGATTGAAGACAATGAGCTGCCACTGAGCTTCCAGAAAGGCGGCCGGATGGCTCAGTTGGTTAGAGTGCAAGCTCTCAACAACAAGGTTGCAGGTTCAATTCCTGCATGGGATGGTAGGCTGCGATCCCTGCAACTAAGATTGAAAACGGCGACTGGACTTGGAGTTGAGCTGTGCCCTCCACAACTAGATCGAAGGACAATGACTTGGAGCTGATGGGCCCTGGAAAAACATACTGTTCCCCAATATTTCCACCACCCCCCAAAAAAAGAAAAAAGTTTTAACTAAGACACTATTAAAATTTCAAAGGCTTATTCAAGGCCTACCATGACCTCAAGACACATTTTTTTTTTCTTGGGGGAAGGTTTCTAGAATGGATAAAAATGAAAGTCACAATCTTTTCCATTCTCCCAAAAGTCAAATCACATTCAGCTTAGAGAATTGCAAATTTTATCTCGGTCTTAGAAGTTATGAAAGTGAAGACAGATAATGAGATCATTTAGAGAACATATGTTTGGAGAACACGTCCTATGACTCAAACCCTGAGAAGTGACTGCCAATTCAGCAGAGCTTCCAACTAAAAGCAGCTCCAAAAATCCCACCCCATTTGCGAAACACAAGGTCTGGCAAATTCAAAATGTAGTGACTTGTCCAAACCTAAGCGTTCAGTAACACTTTGTAATTCTAAAAAATAGACTTGCATCTCGTTCAATATTTATGACCTCTTTGAAAACACACAAATACTTCTGATGATCTCCAAACTGCTCCTTCCTACCATGCCTGCCACAGGCCCTGGAATACAAGCCAGCCTTTCTGCTGAGCAGACCCAGGACACTATGGGAAATTATTCATGGTGATTCCAGGCAACGAACAGATGTGCTTCATAAGGCCACACTGGTTTTTTCCCTAAAATCTAAATATAGGCACCTGGTTTTCCTGAAATTCCAAATGTGGTTTCAAATGCCTCACCAGCGAGCTCCTTCATAATTCCTTAACAAACTAATCATTTCCTCAAGGCGGTCTGCCTCTACCTCATTTCCCTCATGCTGCTTGTTCATTCTCAGGGCCTCAGGCCAAGAAAAAACAACAACCATCAGCCAGTAGACATCTTTAGGCACAAAAGAGGGAGAGGGCAGCCTGTGAGAGTCCTTGGATCCTTGCTAGGGGCAAAACCGTGGTGGGTTGCAATTCCCTCCACTTCTACTGGACTGCACTGCTGACCATGACACTTGTTAGCAAATGGTCAGATTTTTCTTGACATTTACATTTCACTCTACTTCTTTATAAACAAGTTTTTGTGTGTTTTTTTTGGTGTGTGTTTTTTTATGTATGTAGTTCTTGATGCAGTTGAAAGAGATAAAATTTTTTCAAAGTACAAAAAGGCACTAACAATACTTGCGTAAGGCTACTGACTTCCAAGAAGACCTCAGAGTTTCCTTGATTTTTGTCCCAAATGGATGCTCCATAGATTATATATAAAAGCACCTGCCTATGACAGAGCTTAATAAAATTCTTAAGACAACTTAAGAAAAACAAGTCTCTGTAAGGTTATCTTTGTTGACTTTTTGTGAGTCCTTTCACTATAAATTGGCGAACTCAGAGGAAAAAAACATTTTCAAGTGTAAGTCATATAACCAGATGGTAAATTTGCAAGGTAATCCCCCCAGACTTCCAGAAGTCTACATTATAACAATAAAAATAATGTCTGAGTTCCTTGCCCTTTTGGCACCGCTACTGTTCAGGGTATATAATGGAAACTAAGCTAAAGCTGGCCACAAAGAAATCTAATTCAGAGCAAGAAATGACATTTGCATGGTAGGACAAGCGCATGCAAAACACAGTGGAGAGGAATTAAACTGCCAGTGGCGACAGACACACATGATAAAAAAGCAAGGAGACGTACATCATCATACAGCGGACTCCTGTTGAGGAAGATAAAGTTGGAATATTCTTAGTATATACCAAGAAGGAGGAGAAGAGACTCTAAGAAAAGAAAGATAGATATGTGAGTTACAAAATAGGCTGAACTAGTTATACATTCTGCCTTAAGTTACCCAGCACAACAGGACGTGCGTATACATGTGTAGTCATGAAACAGTTCATCTTAATATCACAAAACTGGAGGTGATATTGTAGAGAATTTCCTGTTCTGAGATGAGCATAGCCCAGGTTGACATGGCATATTGGCAGCAGGATGAGGACAAGTATTCAGGTCTCCTGGTTTGGGAATTTTCATTAGATGTTCCTTATATAAGGCATAAAAAAGGACCAGGATTGAGACGTGTTAAGAGGGTTTGGTTCCACTTGCTTTGACACCAGGTACAACTGTATTTCTGCATGCTGGGACTGAATCCTGTCATTTGTGGGGACCTAGTGTCCTCCAACCAGCAAAAGGAACTTTGGAAGTCTCTAGGGAGGTTAGGAGGATGGTGAGACTCTGTTGGAACTTGGCTTCAATGCCAAATGTGTGACTCTGAGCTCACTCCAGGTCTCCCGGTGGTGACGTTCTAATAGATTTACCAAAGGCAATAAGGAAGCCCCAGAAAAAGGTGCTTAGGGGAGGGAGAACAATAGTCTCAAAACAAATACCCAAGTTCAACAGTGTATACCGAACTCAGCAGAATTTTTAACAGAACTTATTCAAGAAATATAGAAGCAGAAGAAGAGGAAAAAACTCCCCCAAACTAAACACATGTAAAAGAAGGAAACAAGATAAATTCATCCATATGGAACTCGTCTTCCATGTGGCATTCTGTGAGTAGCGCTGTAATGCCTTCTCTCTACTGAGGTGACTGTAAATTTTTTGAGGGCTGGGTCACAGCTGTAGTCATGGTGGAGTGCCTTTATTAAACAGCTGCTTTATGAAAGCCTAAGCAATGAAATCTGAAACAACTACCCTCAGAAATGTTCCTGCCATTTCTTCTCGAGCCATTCAAGTTGCATTGGCTGTCTGCACAAGACTCACTTTTGATCATGTTTACGTCGTTGGCCCCGTCTCCAATCGCCAGCGTGATGGCTTTCTTATACCTCTTCACCAGGTCTACCACCATGGCCTTCTGCTTGGGGGTGACCCGGCAGCAGATGACAGCGCTGCACTCGCAGGCCAGATCAACAAAGTTCTTCTGCCGCTGTTCTTTTCTAGCTTCCAGCCTCCTTTTGCTTTGCGTCCGAATTCGTCTTTCTTCTTCTGTCCTTGGGAACTTCAGCTTTAGAATGTTACCTGTCTTGGTCTTTTTCTCGAGAAGAATTTCATTCTGTGAAATCAGAGAGGGAAAGAATTACACGCATTTTCGTTTTTGTATCAAGGGTACCATTCTCAACATTTTGCTGATGCGAAGGGTCATTCTTGGGTTATATCATTGAGTGTAAAACATATTTACTATAAAAATTTAGAAAATACAAAAATATACAAAAAAGAAAATTTAAAATATCCATTCACCGATCAACCAGGTGTAATCACTGTTACCAGTCGGGCATAATTCCTTTCATATATCATATAATGTTAAGTCTTAAAACTTGGGAAACTGAACTTTCATTTATAGGCTAAGAGATTTTTAGATTGGCAGTTAATATGGGAAACCATCTCAAATGGGTCCATAATGAACTGCTTTAGTTTGAGACAAAGGCACAGATACACTGATGATACGTACCAACCAAGAACCAGTGATGATTAAGGCCCGGTTTCCGCCGGAAGGGAAAAAGGGTTCGTGCACAGGGGGTGCAAATTTTGCATAGACTCCACCTCTATTCCTCTGGTTTTCCATCCTCGTGTTAAGAAGAGCACTGGGAGAAAAGAAATTGAACTGTTTAAAGTACAAGGCCATGAATAGGCCCTGGACTGTGAGAAAATTTTGACATTTAATCTCTTTTTTAAATTGTGGTAAAAACACAACCTAAAAATTTTCATCTTTATTTCTAAGTGTACAGTTCAGTACTATTGAGTATATTCACATTGTTGTATAACCAGCCTCCAGAATTTTTTCATCTTTCAAAACTGAAACTCTGTGAAATAACTCCTCATTTCCCCCTCTCTCCAGTCCCTGGTACCCAATACTCTACTTTCTGTTTGTATGAATTTGACCACTCTAGATATATAGATGGAATCAGACAGTACTTGTCTTTTTGTGACTGGCTTACTTCTCTTAGCATAATGTCCTCAAGATTCATCCCTGCTGTGTAGCGTGGGTCACAATTTACTTCCTTTTGAAGGGTGGACAATATTCTATTGTATGGATGTAACACATTTCGTTTATCCCTTCACCCATCGGTGGACACTGGGCTTGCTTCCACCTCTTGGCAATTGTGAATAATGCTGCTATGAACATGGGTGTGCAAATATTCTCTTCAAGTCCCTGCTTTCAGTTTTTTGGGATTATACCCAGAAGGGGGATTGCTGGATCATATGGTAACTCATTTTTTTGAGGAACCACCATACTGTTTTCCATCGTGGCCGCACCACTTTACACTCCCCCAGCAGGGCACAAGGTTCCCAATTACTTCATTTCATTGTCCACACTTGTTACATTCTGGTGTTTTTTTTTGTTTTTTTTTTTGAGAGTAGCCATCCTAAAGGGTGTGAGGTGGTATCTATTGTGGTTTTAATTTGTATTTCCCTAATTATTAGTGATGTTGAGCATCATTTCATATGCTTTTTGGTCATTTCTATATCCTCCTTGGAGAAATGTCTACTCAAATCCTTTGCCCATTTTTTAATGGGTAACATATAATCTTACTAAGTCTTAATTTCTCCACCATGGGGGCACCATGTACTTGATGCTTCATTATTTGCCAAAAACACTAAAGGAAGGTGTGGTGGAAAATGTGTTCACAAGCAACGGAAGAAAGACAACCTTAATCTGAATTATACTGGGGTGCACCCTACTGTATTATAGGCTACTGTTTGGCAGAAAGAAGCTTATTTCCACATAAAGTTATGTCTGCTTGAGAAATGCTCAATGCTTTATATCAACACATTATTGAGAAGACCACATATAACATATTCATGTGATAGAAAAATGAGTCATGGGAATCTGGAGTGGAAGGGACTGTAAATATCTTAGCCAATCCCTTCACATTACAAATAAGGGAATCAAGGCCCTCAGAAATGATGGGAAAACTGGAATGAAGACTTGGGTCTCCAGACTCTCAGCCCAAGGCTTTCTTCATTACACGCTCACAGCCATTATTTTTCACCCTCAAGAACAAGTTTCTCAACCTTGACCCTATTGACGTCTTGGGCCAGGTAATTATTTGTTGTCTGTGTCTGTCCATTGGACTGTAGGATGTTTAGAGGCATCCCTGGCCTTTACCCACTAAAAGCCAATAGCACCTCTCCTACCGCATTGTGACAACCAAAGAAGACTCCAGACATTGCCAGATGTTTCACAGAAGGCAAAATTGCCTCCGATTGAGAACTTCTGCCCTAGAAGATTAGGTGTCTACTATCCTTTACCCACATTAATTTAATTTGCATTTTCAAGTTGAAAATAAAGAGTCATCAAGACAAATCAATACAAGGCTGGAAGAGAAAAAATATGAAGTTACCCATTCAAACCCTTCTACAGGAATCTTCCTTTCAGGAATCATCTAGAAAGATGATTCATCTCTCTATAAAGGTAAACTGAGATAAGAGCATAATAAAATTTTCTACTTGTATACATTTTATCTTCTAATCCAGCTCAGGGCTCAATTTTCAACACTTTCAAAAGACAGACAAGGAATTTGAGTCCCCCATCTATAAGAAATAAAACCGTATGGTAATTAACTAAATTACTTAAAACCAAGAAACAAGTAAACATATTAGTATGTATTGATCCATTGCTATTTTTCAAAACCTAAAAGCACAAAGAGGCATGGTTTATGTATCTCTATTCTAACAGATTTGATCTATTTAGATTATAAGGCTATTGATTTTGTCTAATTTAGCAGAGTGCCTAATACACGGGAAGGACTTGCAAAAGTTCTATCATCATCATTAGAAAGAAGGCTAATAACAATCATTAACTCCATCATCTCACCAGCAGAGGCAAGTGTATCTGTTAACAGCTTCATTTGGCCCTGTGACCGCCAGGGGGCGGTGTCAGAGGAAACCTCTTGAGGGATAAAAGGAATGGTCAAACCAGCAGCAAACATCCAGGTAACAGTGTAGCAGCACATTTTTGCTTCATAACAAGACAGGCGTTTTGCCTACACATTTCCAGATCTGCTGCAACTCTGACTTAGGGCAAACAAGTGTTTCAGCACAAGCTAAGCGTGGAAATATCCAGCCTGCCCAATCTAGACAAGACTACAGATGTCACCCACCCAAACATTTCCTTCCAGGCAGGATTGTGTGTGTGTGTGTGGGGGGGGGGGGTTTCTTCCATTTTTCCTTTCAAAAGGTAAAATTTCTAGAAAAGACAATACATGAATATAATTCACATTAATTTTGAGTGATGTCACAGGCCCACTTCCTTTATCAGCAGACAAGCACTGAGGACTTCTAAGGAACAGAGAAAAATGGCACGAGGAAGGGCAAATAAAGTCCCCAAGTTTTCAGACAACATAAGGCCATGATACAACCATGATAACTCACAGCTGCCTGTTCTCTTGCTTCACTTAAACGTGAGGAAACCGAAGTGACACTCTAGCTCTAATTTCTCCAGATTTGCTGTGTTTACTGCACCTAGTCTTTATAAAAATGAGGTCCTAAATATTCTCATCCTGCAGGCCCTTTACTTACTTTATGTCTTCCCCATAGCAGATAGTGGTGTCTTCAGTTAGCAGTTCACAAGCAAATCCTATATTTTCAGCAGTTTCTGTAACAGAAAAAAAATTAAGTCAAATGTCATTCCTACTGATGAATTTAATAATTGACTTTATCTGGTGTGATATTTTTCAATTAACAAAATAACCAGATTCAATCAAATATGCCGTTCTTCTAAACAATGTACAGAAATCACATAAAGAAAAAAATCCCTTTCTCTGCAATAAAATAAGCCTAAGTCAAAGTCTGGTTCGAGATGTTTTCAATAATAAAATGGGCTATATTATCAAATATGTTAACTGGTTATTTAATAAATCAATGCTCATTGAAATACTAAACACATTAAGTTCATGTGGTTTTAATCATTGTTACGGGGGCGAAAGGGTAACCATTTCCATCAACCCACACATGGGGCTCCTACTGGCGATTTTTTTCCATTTTCCCATCACCACCCACTGGTATTTGTTTACAGTCAGGGCTGTGCTTCCCTTAGCTTATCAGAGTGTGTAACCCACTGATGCTGTCAGAGCAAGAGAAACTATCTGGTTTCCCAGGGGCTGCTTGTGGAGCAAAATATCAACACCAGACAACACTGTTGAGCTCTGAAAATCTTCCCTTGGGTCTAAAACTTTAATTATAATTTTCAAGGAATAAAATGGGCAAGAAAACAAAAGTTGCTATTCCATGTTTCGTAGAATTCTAACCTATGCCCAACAAGTGGCAAAGCGCTGGGAAGGACAGAAGGGATGAGAAGGATGGCCTTGCAGGACAGCAGCCTATGTCTGTTGGAGAGATGACTAATCACAAGCAGCAAGACTTGACCAGGAGTCCAATTATATGGAATAATCGGAGTTTCGGGAAGGGTGCAGTCAGGGTGGGCTGGAGTAAGAGAAAGGTTTCTTAGGGAAAGCGTCTATTCTCAAAGAAATGGATAGAGTTTGTGCAGGATGGGAAGCCTAAGAAGGTCTTCTTGGGCAAGGGAAACAGGAGCTGTGAATATCTCTCAGTGAACAGATACACTTCCCTACACAATGAGTTACCTTTTTTGTCTCCAGTAAGCACCCAGATCTTAATGTCAGCTTTTGCAAGTTTTGAGATAGTTTCTGGGACTCCATCCTGTAGCTTGTCTTCAATAGCTGTAGCTCCCAATAGCTGAAATGTACATTAAAAAAAAAAAAAGAATGAGCAAATAAGCCAAAAATGTTCTGTAATAGCTGTTTGCCTACCTGCAAACAGAAGGCTTACACCCCCGTTGGTGCTCCACTGGGGATCATGGCCAGTGTTAACACAGAAGGTTGCCATGCTTCGCACCGCAAACCAAAACAGCCAAAACCTGTTTTCTTCAAGTAATTTACCAAGACAAAAAAATGCAAGTACAACATCAAGGACATTAAAAATACACTTTCATTGTGCATATGTTACTTTACGCAGACATAAGCTAATTCTTGCTAAAGCTCAATACTATTTGTTGAATATTTCCCATTAATCTATACTCTATAGACAGTAAGTATCAAACTGAAAATTTTCATTTACAAATGGTAAATTTTTCTTGTTTCAAGATTTTGCAAAATATAAAACGTTTCAATAATTCTCACAAAATACTAAGTATATACTGACTTGTTATTGTGTAAAAATCATAATGAATTTTAATAAATAACAAAAATAATAAAATCAGAATAAAACATTTTTTAACGTTTTCTGTTTTTTGGTATCTCATATAGCAATTTCTATGTTGCTTATGGAACAAAAGAAATTCGTACGACCTAGTTCCATTGTATCAGTTTCAAATGCTGAGGTTAAAATGATCTTTTAGGGTCGGCCCGGTGGCTCAGGCAGTTGGAACTCCGTGCTCCTAACTCCAAAGGCTGCCGGTTCAATTCCCACATGGGCCAGTGGGCTCTCAACCACAAGGTTGCCAGTTCAATTCCTCGAGTCCCACAAGGGATGGTGGGCTCTGCCCCCTGCAACTAAGATTGAACATGGCACCTTGAACTGAGCTGCTGCTGAGCTCCCGGATGGCTCAGTTGGTTGGAGCGCATCCTCTCAACCACAAAGGTTGCCAGTTCGATTCCTCAACTCCCGCAAGGGATGGTGGGCTGCGCCCCCTGCAACTAGCAACGGCAACTGGACCTGGAGCTGAGCTGCGCCCTCCACAACTAAGACTGAAAGGATAACAACTTGAAGCGGAATGGCACCCTCCATAGCTAAGATTGAAAGGACAACAACTTGACTTGGAAAAAAGTCCTGGAAGTACACACTGTTCCCCAATAAAGTCCTCTTCCCCTTCCCCAATAAAATCTTTAAAAAAAAAAAAGGTCTTTTAAGCATGATATCAAAATTAAGAAACTGAAATTTCTAATTCTGTTTAGAATATCAGTGAAAATGTTATGAAGGTGAAAACTCACAATTAAGTCTTTTTCAATCTCCTCATATACTTTATCAAGGGCTTCGTCCCGGTTGGTTGAAGCCACACTGGCAGCCATAAACTTTTTATTCCATTCTTCATAGTCTTTTTCTTCAATTTCCTTGTAGCAAAGGCACAGGGTCCTAAGAGTCTCATTTGCAAAGATCTGTTTTATTTAAAAGACAATCCATCCACACAAAAGATAGTTAACTATGTGTAATTCAAGATCAAGTTTGAAATCTTACTTGAAATAATAAAATAGGAGAGTTTAAAAAGAGACCACGAAAAAGCTCGGATTCGTACAAATATATTTTATAGAGATTAAACAAATGCTTTGTTTTTTAAGTCTCCTTGGGATCCTAGGACTGTATTTCTAAGTTCCCAAATTAGTTAAAAAGAGATGTCTATCTTTCTTCTAAATCAAGTCACTAGAGTGAAGAAGACCTTTTTCTCTTAATGATTAAGAAAAGAACGGAGGATGGGAGCTGCTTTGGGGTGCTACTGATGTAAACACAGAACTGACAACTTTATAATTTGTTCCCACAAACTGTTACAAGTCCAATCAACTATGAACTCTCAACTGAGCATTGTTTCCTCAAACCAATTCTGAAATACATGAGCCACTGTTAAAGCTGAGATGAAACATTTTAATGCAAAAGAGTGTCTGGAAATTTTAATCATGGTGAACGGATTTAAACTATTTTAAATAGTTTAAATATGAACCACTAAAAACATTTCATTACTTCACTGTCACATTTGTCTAGCCATGATGGCAGAACTGGTTCACCTAGCTAAGTGTTTGCTTTCAAAGATTCTTTGGAAGGTTCTGCATTTGTTTGATTAAATTGCCATTGTTCATATCCTCATGGAAAATTACCCGTTGCAACTGCTTCAACAGCATATCTAAGCTTAAAATGTGACCCCAATTAGCAAACAGCATATTCCTCAGGCTTCTTTCTGAAGGAGCACTGGCTGGCTCCAAAGCTCAAGCAGACCCTTGAGGTAAAGGAAAGAGACTACCCTTTATTAAGCACTTACTAAGTGCTGGGAACTGTGCAAGATGCTTTCCCTTGCAACAACCCTCCAGGGTATGAATTATCCTCTTCCTATTTCATATAGGCAATTGATTAATCTGAGACATCAAGCAATTTCCCAAGGGACACAAAGCAAGCAAAGAGGCAGAACTGGGACACCAACCAGGTCTGCCGGATAGCCTCCACACTTCTTTGCCATCTTTATATAGCACCAAAACAACATGAGGATTGGTAGGCAGTCCCACAAGAGACATTCCCAGAAGCATTCTGAATAATTGCAGTATCACGGGATTAAGTACATAGTCCTCTCAGAATATAAGTTGGAAGTAGCGAAGACCAAACTGATTCACTCTCCAAAGTATCAGAACTCAATTATCTAACATACTGCTTTGTCATGCCCCATCACATACGGATGCTTTCTTTCCTTCGATATACACCAGGAGGTTGGTGGAGTTCTGGGGGTCCACACAGATATTAAGACTACAGCTCAGTATGGTTATGTAGCTTGCGCAAGGTCACTGGAAGAGAGACCAGTCATTCCCCGGGCCCATCCACAGAGTCTGCCAACCTAGATGCTGGGAAAGGGCACCCTGATAAACTTCCAGGAAGTCAGGAGCAGGGACAGAAGAGGAACCAGCCTGCCATATTGCTACTGTGGTGCCCTTTCCACTCAACCACACCAGGACAAAGGATTGGCAAGTAACATACAGCTTTGTCTCGAGCCTAAGAAACACTACCAGAAAGTAAGTTTGGAATTTGTAGCATAAAGTGTGAAAGTGAGACTTACATCCAGGGCATCCTGCGTCTCTTGTTTTATCGGACTCATTTGATGTAACCGTTCATAAATGACAGTGTCAGCACCTTTACAATAAAGCCTGATGTTGCCTTCCGGGGTTCTTACTAGTAGCAAGGGAAGGAAAAACAAATCACAAAGTTAGGTTTGATTTCTTAACAGAAAACTACATTGATAAAGTTAATTTGAAGTGTTGTTGTGCACATAATTCACCATTAATTTAAAATCATCAGTGCACCTACAAAAATGTTGCTCTCAACAACGCTGGTAAACCACTCTCTGTATAGAATAGTGAAAAAAAATAAGAAAAAATTCCTTCCGTTTTCTGTATCCTTACTTATTCTTTCAAGCCAATACTTATTGACTCTCTGGTACATTCCATGTCCTGTGCCAGCTAAATGTCTTCCATAGAGCCTTCTCTGTCCATGCCAACTTCTTACCTATAAAACCATAACACTACTGCCTTTAATTCTCAGGCCATCATGACCATTTTCTTGGATTTTTTTGATCTGTGAGTAATTTAACTGTAAGTCTGTGCCTCATAGCTAAGTCGAGTTTAAGTTCTCCAAGGTAGATGCCAGGCATGTTAATAAGCCTAGATCAGTGCTAGGCACACAGAAACCACTCAGCAAAATAGGCTAGTCAGAATTCAGTAGACAGTTAACCCTTTATTTGTTACTGGTTAAAAATGCAATCTCATAGTAGAGAAATCTTCTGGACACCACCCAAATGAATGATCAAAAGCTAACATCTCTGATAATCATATGCCTTCTGATGTGATACCCTGTTTCCCCGAAAATAAGACCTAGCTGGACAATCAGTTCTAATGCGTCTTTTGGAGCAAAAATTAATATAAGACTCAGTCTTATATTATACTATATTATATTACATTATATCATATAAGACCCGGTATCATATCATATCATATCATATCATATCATATCATATCATATCATATCATATCATATCATATCATATCAGACTCGGTCTTCTATTATACTAGTAAAATAAGGGTCTTACATTAATGTTTGCTCTAAAAGGTGCATTACAGCTGATATTCTGGCTAGGTCTTAGTTTCGGGGAAACAGGGTATGCTGGACAGCACACAGCACCAATCTATGTAACATGACCTGAAATGCATTACCTGAATATAATCATGAGGGAATATCAGGTTTTCTACAAAATAACAAGCCTGCGCCTTTCAAAAATGTCAGTATATGAAAGATTTTAAAAGGGCTGAGGAACTTTTTTAGATTAAAGGAGACCAAAGTAACAATCACCTAATGCAATGTATGATCGTGGGTTAGATTCTGAATAGAAAAGACAGAAAAACAAAGGAAGGAATGGAGTGAGACGGGTAATGGGGGTGAGGGGGTGAGGAAGGAAATTCCTGGTAAAATTTGAAAACATTTCATAGATTAGATAATACTATTGTATTACATTAAAATTTCTGATTCTGATCACTGTTCTATACATATATATACATACATACATATATATATATATATATATATATATATATATATACATACATATATATATGTGACTGTTTCTGTTCTTAGGAAATACTTACTTAATTATTTAGGGGGAAAAGGCATTAGAGCTGTTTACTCTCAAATGGTTCAGACAAGAACCTCTGTATAATGAACCTGACAAAAGACTAGGTGGCCAGTGCTAACAGCTGGTGAACATGGAAGAGAGTACAGTTCTCCAAACCAGTCTGCAATTTCCCCGTAAGATTTCAATCATTTCACATTATGAACTTAAAAACTTTCAATGTTAGGAAGTAATCATCTTCCCCACGTGATGGCCTGTTGTGATGTGCCTGGCCTGGAGGGATGATTTGGGTTCAGAAGCACATCCTTGCTTCTCTCAGAACTCCCCCCCTACTGTGTTCTCCCATCCCGGACATCAGGTATAGAGTGGAGGTGTGTGGAGGGGCTCACAAGGTAAGAGCTCATGAGGGCAGTGCTGCAAGCTGTCCAGCTGCCGCTTGGAGCATGTGACATCTGCCACCCCAGATTCAACAGCTGACAGCCCATATCGTTGAATGTTAACATTTGCAGGATTCAGATACACGGCAATTGTCCCTGTGGATAATGGGCCACGGGCAGAAGAAAGGAAAAAACACTTATTTCAGTAAGTCTGTGGAAATCTCCTAGGAGCCAAGAAGTTCATTCATAGGCAGCTTTGTCCTGGTGTCGCTAAAGAAAATGTGCAACAGGCAGCCTCGAAGTGAGTGATTCACAGACACCCTCTTCAGAGAGACCTACCAATGATAGACATTCGCTTGCGGTCACTGTTGAAGTCCAAAATGGCAAGAACGTTGTAGGTCCTCTCAGTGCCCAACTCACTGATGGTGATCGTGTTCTGGGTCCGGGCGAGGAAGGCAAAGCCAAAGTTCCTGGCGGCGCTTACCAGAGCGCCTTCATCCGGAGAGGCTGCCTGGTAGTTGAGCTGACCTAACAATGGGGGCAGAAGACAAAAGCACACAAGCTGTAACGCCACCAAGAGTCCAGGTGGGGAGTGAGGATGTGCTGATTGCACGGCCCAAACAGCCCCAAGATGAGTCATTGACTCCTAAAGGGTGTGCCGACATGAATACCTTTTAAACTTTAAAGATTTCTACTTATAAACATAAACTAGAAGTTAAAAAGAATTGACCAAGAATAGGAGAAATATTCCCATAATCCCACCATTCAGAGGAAATAACACTGCTGACATTTTGTTATAATTCCTTGCAGTCCTTTTGAAAAGGCCTATTTTTGCAATAGTTTCCATCATACTGAATCTACATTTATATCCTGATTATTTTAACATTATATTTCAGCATGCTGCTATAGCTTTAAAAATGCTTTCTAAACCTTATTTTAATGAAAGGAAACATGGCACCGTTTCACTGTTACCGGCCTTTAATTCATTTCCAAAATTTTTGCTCTCAAAAATAACACTGTAATAATGTCCTTTTCATGTGTGTATAAAGGTTTTTCTGACTTTATTGTCTAAGGACAGCATCCAAGTAGTGAAAATACTGAGCTAGAGAATCCTGACAATTTTTAAGCCTGTTGGTATATATTACTCATTTGTTTTCCAAAAGGGTTATACCAGTTTATCTTCCCTCTAGAAGAGTGTGATAACCTCACCTTAACTATATTCTCATATTAAAGAAAAAAAGCAACTCACAATTTGTTCATCTGTTCAGTATCTTGATGTTTTAAAAGTTAAATAATGGGGGCGGCCGGTTAACTCAGTTGGTTAGAGTGCGGTGCTCTTAACAACAAGGTTGCCAGTTCGATTCCCACATGGGCCACTGTGAGCTGCACCCTCCACAACTAGATTGAAACAACTACTTGACTTGGAGCTGATGGGTCTTGGAAAAACACACTTAAAATAAATAAACAGTTTTAAAAAATTTTTAAAAAAGTTAAATAATGGAAAACTGCCTTCTAGTCGTAACTACATTTTGACAACAGGAACAGAACTCACCATGTTGAGTGAAAAATAGTCAGACATACAAGCATACATATGTGATCCCATTACGTTAGGGCCAACGCTGACAAAGCTAACCAGCGCTATTCCAAGTCAGGACAGTAGTTACCCTCGGAGGGGCAGTGGCTGGAAGGGAACACAAAAGGGACTGCTAGGGGACTGACAACGTTGTGTTTTTCAAAATCTAGTGCTCACGACAAGGGAGTAGAATTCAGTTTGTGAAAATTCACTGAGCCATATGCTTGTCTCCATACACATGTTCACTTCAGTGAACAGCTTGAAAAGTACTTTGCCTATCGAAGATTTTCTATTTTGCTACTCTAGTTCTTCTGCCTCAAAGCAGAGAAAAAAAAAAAAAAAGCATTTCTATGGGCAGATGAATTTGACAAGAAAAGCCATTTAGTTTTGCAACAAGGTTTGACCAGGATGCAGGCCAGGGATGGATGGGCAGCTTTTCCCACCCTCAGTCCCTGTGGAAGGGGAGACGACTCCGGGGTGAAGGGCTGCAGGTAAAGCTGAACACCCCTTCCCTCCCCCCTTCCTTCACATACCTGCGCAGATGGTTCATTCTAATGAAGTCTACATTAATCACTTCCCAATGAGTGATTAAAGATGATACTTTAGGTTCTCTCCCTCTCTATTTGTTCACCCAGAAAGTCACACAGCAGAAGTTACGAATGTACTTGCTAAAATAGCCATTCTACAAACATACGCACACACCAGAGGGCAAAATATTTAACCAGAGCTAAACAAGCAGCAGTGAGAACACAGCACCCCCACCCACCAAGCTTAGCTGGCACAGAGATACGTATATTGCATCATACTGATGGCAAACTTATTTCCAACACAAGAAACAAAATGATAAAAGGTGACCAAGTTCCCATGAGTAAGACAATCATATCTGGAGCAAACACTGATATTTTTATCATTAAAAAACACCAAACCTTCCATTTTGTTCTACGAATGGAACCACAGGACTCGAGGCTAATAGAGTTGGGAGGAGGAGCCTCGGAGACCTGGCCCAAATCCCAACTTTATGTTTGCAGGAGAAAACCTGGACTGAAAAAGAGCCCTCTGAAACCATTTCTGAAAAAAAACTACTGCACACTCAGAGACAACCAGAGAGAACGTCTTTTCTTTTATGGACTAATTCACGGATCATGAAACTGACGCTCAACCTACGCACCCCATTTCTCATCAGTCCGATTCCAAAGCTCCCTGTGGTTGGTAACAGCACTTCTAGTCTCCTAGTCCCCAGCTTTGAAACAAGTTAGCTTTCAGACAATTCTTTCCCCTCAGTCATCTCTCCCCCCTTCAAATCACTTGCCGAATGTCCCCCACATTCATGGCTTCCTCAGCCTTCCCAAAGACCCCCCAATCTAGGCGCTCAGCTTCTGCACCGAGCTTCCATGTCTCCCCGTTCCAACCTCCTACAAAATACAGCTCTCTAATCATGGCACATCCCAACTTAAAGACCTGTAGATAAAGAAAAGACCTCCAACTCTTTCACACTCTGTTCTCACATGGACTCTGAGGGAGGCAGGAGTCTAAGGTGGCCCCAAGGTTCCCACTCCCCTGGTGTACACACACCTTCTTCCAGTTATTCAAACAAACACTAATCTAGGTACTAACAGGACGGGATTTTGCAGGAGTAATCAAGATCCAAATCAGTTGACCTTCAGAATGCCTCTGGGTATTCCCAACTAATTAGGTCAATCATTAAAAGGGACATTTCCTAGTGAGAGAAATTTGATGCATGAAAGGGGTTTGATGGAAGGGAGAGTCTCCACTGCTGGCTTTGAAGATGGAGGGAACCATGTGACAAGGAGGGGCAGAGAGCAGCCCCAGCTGACAGCCAGCAAGGAAATAGAGACCTCAGTCCTACAACCACAGAGAACTGAATTTGGCCACAACCACACCTCTTTTAACCTCCTGCATCTGGAAATCTAACTTGTCTCCATTCTCAGTGACTAGAGCAATTGCCTGTCATATACAGCTTGGAAGAGGATGCTGAGCTCCAGATGAGAACATGGGCTGGCCTTGATTTTAATGAGATCCTGAGCAGAGAATCCACTCATGCCATGGCCAGATTTATGGTCGAAAGAACTGTGAGCTAATGAACGTGTGTTTTCAGCCACTGAGTTGTAACTGGTAACAGAGCATAGAAAACCAACGTAGCCTCTCCACACTTCACCCACTTTGTGCCCGGTGTGTAGTCAACACTCAGGCCACACAAACCGTCTGTTGAACTAGTCAGATGTGTTGGCAACATATGAGTTTCCCCTCTCTCTTATCAATGTTTTACATCGTAAAAGGCTAACCCATTCTCCATTGTTCTTTAAAAAGGGAGACAGTGAGAGCAGAAGAGCAAAGGCACACCATCATGGTAGAAGGCTGAGTTTTAACCACTTAGGCGGCTCCTTGTGCTTCCTGGGTCTAAATTTCAACACCTATAAAACTTGGAGGAGTGGTCTCAAAGGTCCCTTCCAAGGGAAACTTTCAATGTACGTTTTGTATCAAAGCCAAACCAATTTCTATTTTCACCTTCTGCACCTGGAAATCCAACTTGTCTCCATTCTCAATGGCTAGAACATTTGCCTAGAGTTTGCCTATCATATGCTGTGTGAGGAAGGATCCCTCAGGATGGTAAACTCTGCCTCAGCGGACAGTGGGACAAAGAGCTGCCCAATGTCAGGTGGGAAGAGACTTTGAACTCCAACCTTCTTCCTGCATCACAGAGGAAGCTGGTGCTCAGACAGGTACCCTGGTCTGTACTGTGCGTTATGAGAGGAATCCAAACTGGGACGGCCCATCTCCAGCACACAGTCCAGAGCTCTTCCCATTAATATCCCAGAGGAGAAAGAAGAAAATAGAGACCATAAGATTAATGAACATTTGCCTAAGTTGGCTGGTTAGCTCTAAAAATGACACTACCAGATGTTCAAAAAAGGGGAAAAAAATGTAGAATCATTTACTAGTAATGACTCAAAACCTAAGAGGACCAAGTTGCTTAAACAAATCATCCTTGCTCCTTATTGCATGAGTAAAATGTGCTTAGCGAGTCAGAGAGACTTTGACCTCTGCTTTGGTCATTGGTGACATAGTATGATCCCTTTCTATCTTCCCCACTTTGCCAGCTATCAGCCCTTTCCATGAATCTACCCCAATTTGAATTCTGCTGTTATCTTCCTTTATTGCACTATTAGATTCACCCTTGGAGAATGGGTTCCTTTGAAACATGCTGCAAGATATCACCTACAGCTTTTACACACTTAGTGTTTATGCATATCCCTTCTCTAGAGTTTAATATGTATTACATATGAAACTTCAGGATCAGAAACAGAGGGACCTTCATATACAGAAACATGCCAACAGAATTGCTTTTGCTCTTTCCACAATGTATATGTCTATTTATATAATTTGTCATTATGTTCACATTTGAGGAAATGACTAGCTTTCACTGACACTGGACAAACTGCACAAACTGCATTTAAGAATTCTGCAAAGGAGTGCACAAGTCATGTTTGCTTGTTCCCATGCAAAGGTACATTAATTCTGCTTCTGCAAATGAGAAAGGCACGCGAAGGAGGCCTCAGCTTTGGCTGGTATTATTTCAAACACTAGACAGATCTGAATCCAGGAAATAAAAGTTTATCTCAGAAAGTATCTTGTAGAAAAGATGGCCCAAGTTTAAACTCCACTTACGATCCAGATAAGGTTTGACTCTTCACTATCAATAAACGTCAAGTAACAATACAGTGGGAAGATTTTGATTCTTCTATGATAATTCAAGAGGTAACCATTTCTTTCAGTGATAAGATTTCATTTACAGAGTGATAAACACAGCTGGAGCTATAGCTATGGAGATGATGTAAATTTTCAGAGGCCAAGACCTTGTTTCATGCTTTCCTACCCCATCTACTTAGTGGCAGGTACTCACAAGGATTCATTGCTTGAGTGAAAATGAGACAAATCTGTCCTGCATATACCTTGATATGCATTTGAATCTCAAGCACAAGTTACCTGTACACTAAAAAAATGGTCTCGTGTCTGAGGTGCGAGAAGAGCACTCACCATCAATTCTGTCCACCATGACCGTGTGACAAGCTGCAAGCAGGAAGAAGAACTGTCGCACTTCCGGCTCTTTCCCTGACTGGATTTGCTCAATGAGATAATGGTCATGAAACTCAAACTTTCCATCAGCATATATATTCCAGCTAAAATCAACTTCCTAAAGAAGTGGAAAAGGAAAAGAAAACATAGTTTAAAAAAAACACCAACTTGGGCTTAGCAAATGATATGAACTTTTCTTCGAAACCAAGACTTTATGCAAAAATCACTGTAGGATTTTAACACATTCTTAACTGTCAAAAGACTCACACATGTCTTAAGACAAAAAGACACCCTGTCGTGGGTTGAATTGTGTTCCCCTCCCCCACCTCTTCACCCCCCAAAAAAAGATATGCTGAAGTCCTAACCCCTGGTACCTGGGAATGACCTTATTTGGAAACAAGGTCTCTGCAGATGTAATCAAGTTAAGATGAGGTTATACTGGATTGGGGTGGGTCCTAATCTAATGACCTTTATAAGAGTAGAGAAATTTGGACACACACACACAAGGAGAACACCATATGACAACAGAGGCAGACATTTGAGTGTTGCATCTATAAGCCAAGGAACACCAAGGACTGCACGCAACCACCAGAAGCTGGAAGAGGCAAGGAAGAATTCTTCCCTAGAGCCTTCAGAGGGAGCATGGCCCTGCTGACAACTTTGATTTCAGCCTTCTGGCCTCTAGGGCTATGAGAGAATAATTTCTGTTGTTTTAAGCCACCCAATTTGTGGTAATTCGTTATAGCAGCCCTAGGAATCTAAAACACAGCCCCAACAATTCCTTACATTAAAGGACTCACCTCTATTTTGCTATGAGTGTGCTGAGAAGCATCCCGATTGTCTCCTGAGAAAGAAACAGGACAAAACAAGTTGAGTCTCCACCTGTGTCCAGAGGTCTCTCCTCATCTCGCTTTGGGTCTATGGTGGTGGTTGTACAGAATTGTTTCTGGACAGCCCTCGAGTTAAGAATGGTTTTTACACTTTCCAAAAATTATAAAATAACAAGCAAAAATACAACTATGAAGACTATTTGATACAGTCCCCACATGGCCTGTAAAGGCTAAGCTATTTGCTGTCTGGCTCTTTACAGAAGTTTCCTGACTCCTGGTCTAGAGTTTCAGATATACGTTCCTGTATACTTGGGGCCAGAATCATGTCCATTGAAGTGTTTTAGCTACCCCAGCTCAGAAGGCACAGCCACTGGAGAACCATTTCCTCAACTCCCCAGCGTCCCACCTTCCTCACACATGCTTCTGATGTGAAAACAGTTTAAGGTTTTCGACAAGTGGAAGGCATATGGTGTTCTCATGGTTTTAAAAAATTACATTAAGTCTTTATTTAAAAATTAGAGCACTCTAATTGAACACAGCATTAGCCTTAATATTTTTATAAATATACAGCACATTACAGAATATTAGAATGGAAATCAACTTAAAAAATAATTGTGGCAAAATATACATGACATAAAATTGACCATCTTAACCATTTTTAAGTGGACAGTTAGTTCATTGGCATTAAGTGGCAATTACTGTTGTGCAGCCATCACCACCATCCATCCGCATAGCTGTTCATCTGGTAAAACTGAAACTCAGTTCTCATTAAACAGTAACTCCCCACTGCCCCCTCCCCTGAGCCCCCGGCAACCATCATTCTCCTTTCTGCCTCCACAAATTTGACTGTTCTAGATACCTCACATAAGTGGAATCGAGTATTTGTGCTTTTGTGGCTAGCTTGTTTCACTTAGCATAATGTCCTCAAGGTTCTTCCATGTTACAGAATTTCCAGAATTTCCATCCATCCCAGAATTTCCTTCCAAGACTGAATAATCTTCCATTGTGTATATATAGCACATTTTCTTTATCCTTCCATCCATCGATGGACACTTGGGCTGCCCCCACCCTTTAGCTACTGTAAATAATGTACCTGTGAACACGGGGGTGCAGATATCTCTTTGAGTCCCCACTTTCAGTTCTTTTGGGTATACACCCAGAAGCGGGATTGCTGGATCACATGGTCGTGTTAAGTTTAATTTTTCGAGGACCGTGTGCCTATGTCTGACTGCTAACCTCTCCCATCATGTGTTTCCACTGCCACCAGTGACACTGCTTCAGAACTCAGCCCACGGTGACCACACGGCTCAGTACTGGGAGTGGTACTAGCAGTCCTGGGAAGGCAGGCTCTGGGCACACATGCCCAGGGATCGAATAATGGCTTCCGCTCACCGTATACTTGTCCGTTGATGCAGCACTTTTTAAAGGTCATGATATTTTGTGTGAGTGTTCCCGTCTTATCAGAGAAAATGTAATGGATCTGCCCCAGCTGCTCATTCAGCGTGGTGGTTCTCGCCTTTGCGGGCGTGTCCTTCTCAGGGTAGTACATCTGCAGGTCCCAGTTGATGAAGTAACTCTGTCCAAGACGGATCACTTCCACACTAGGAAGACAAAAGATTACGCTCAGTGAAGTTCTCAGACATAAGTGGCAGGTAGTGGATTTTATCCTCATTTATGCTTAGAGGAGCAAATTGCTTATCTACAAAGACACAAGCCAGGTGCTCAGCCTCTATGTTTTCCTAACTAAACACATTTTACTCCAGCTTTAGGGCCAAAGCACCCTGTTCAATGTAATTTCCCACTCACCCCTGAGCACATCCAGCCATGGCCATGGTGCCCCAGTATAAACACAGCCCAGTGGGACAGGTGGCGTGGCAGCACTGCAGGTACTACGCGTGATGTGGCAATCCCTACTCTCTCTTCTCTCATTCTCCATCACACCCGGGGACAACTGGAATGGCCATGTTCACCTTTGCCCCGATCGTAGTGTAAAAAGAGTGAGGGTCCACTAGGTTACAGACCCCTTGTGCTCTTGAGTAGGGAAGGGTTTTCGGCAAATAACCCTTAAATCATGATTCCACATTGTAAAACATCATTTAGTATTTTTCTAAATTCTTATAAGGTTATATAATTCCAAAATAAGATATTCTAAGAGGATCACCTCATTTTAAAACTATAAGTGATTAAATATATCTCAGTTATAAGGAAACTGTCTACATATCCAATAACTATTAAGTGGGCAAAGGATGACTTATAACAAGTTAAACAGATGGGGAAATAACTCCTTCCTTCCCTCCTCCCATAAATACTTCCTGAGTGCCTACTATGTGCCAGGCACCATTTTTAGGTAAAGGGAGCACATCAGTAAATAAAACAGGCAAAATCCCTACTCTCAGGCAGGTTACCTTCTACTAGAATCAGACCAATAAATAAACCAGTAAATTATATATATGTATATATTATATATATATATGTATATTATATATATATATAATATATACACACACACACACATATGTATGTAAATTATATATATATATACACACACACACACATATGTATGTAAATTATATATATATATATATACACACACACACACACATATATGTATATATGTATGTATGTATCAGGTAGTGAGAATTCTCTGCAGAAAATCAAAGCAGGGTAAGGGGACATGGAGACCAACCAGGAATGGAAGTGATATTTAAGATAGAGTGGGTCAGGAAAGGCCAAGGTTGTAAGGTGGTGCTTGAGCAGAGCCCTGAAGGAAATAAAAGAGCAGCTATGTAGATATGGAGGGAAGAATGTTCCAGGCAGAGATAACAGCAGGTCCAAAGGTTCTGCGGCAGGAACTGGCACCACTGAAAGTATCGAGGAGGCTAGAGAGGCAGGAGCCCAGGGAGGTGCTGGAGGTTTTGGTCAGGGGTGGAGGAGGGCAGAGCCCCAGATCACACTGGGCCTCGTGGGTCATAGTGTGGCCTCAATGAGTTTATTCTGAATGAGACGGAAAGCTACTGTAGGATTGAAAACAAAGCACAGATGCTATCTGGAATGACCTGATCTGACTTATTCTTTAAAAGGACCTTTATTTTCCAAGAGAAATAAAGTAATCACATTAGTCACATGAGTTTTTTCAAACCCCAAACTACATATACAGTTTATTTTATAAAATATATTTGCAGTTTTAGAAAAAAATAATCTATGTGCAAGGTCCCTTGACAAAGGTAAAACTCATCTTCAGTTTTTCTTCAAGTACCTGCAAACAGATGGCTCCCCAGGCCTTTACTTCATGTTAAAAAAGAACAATAGTAACTACATGTAATAAAATTAAAAAGAAAATAAATGCACAGGTAATAAAATTAAAATAAAATGAATGCTTCTAATTACAAGCATGTATGTGACCTTGTATGCTTCTGGGCTATTACTTACTGAAACTAAGAGCAGACTCTAGCTGTTGAATATACTTCAAGGCGCAATCCCTCTCCCAAAGTTCTAAAATCCAATTGAACAGTGACAGTGAACTTGGTATTAAAGGGAAAAAAAGTGAACAAAGGAAGAAATATTACAAAACAAGGAGAATACCATTTGTCAGAGACATGACTCTTGACTCTCTTATTGTGGTTGTGACTGAGATTGAGATGAGCGACAGAACCTTTTGAGAGGTGGAAGGGGGGCCCAGAGAGTGACATCCCCATTGGGAGGTAGTAGCCAGGAAGCCCAGTGAGTTTTACAAGGAATGGGTGTGAGAGATGGTAATAAGTTAGAGGCAGACAAGAGGTTAGGAAAGCTCTTGAAAAGCAAACATCTAAATCTTCACCTTCTCCCAGGCTCTTTCTGAAGCTTGGGTTTTGGAGCTCACAGAGAAGGAATCTTACCAAGCGAGTGACTACAGGGGTAGCGTTTGACCTCTGAACTCCAATAGTCTTATCTGTAAAGAAGTTGAGATAGAAGATACTGTGCCTGGCACCAAGCAGACACTCAATATTAACTTCTCTCCCCTCTATGACCCCCAATTCTAAAATGAAAGTTATTTTCTGACTTCTTCCTTATGACCTTTGAAACAATTACTCCTAGAAAAGAAGGCGCTTGGTTATAAAAATGTACTGCAATCTTCCCTTAAAGCAAAAGGCCAAAGTGTAGCCAGCCTTACCTGACATAGAGAGAGATGGGCACCATGGTGTTTAGAACAATTATGTAGCCCCAGAAATTTAGGAATCCACGGTAGGAGGGGGTAAAGTCTTCTCCATCATAGAGGTACCAAGAATAATTGCCAACTTGAGCTTCCCAGTAAGCATGGCCAATGGCGAGACCAGCAGAAAGCAGGCTAAGAACCACAAAGATCTAGAAGACATACAACATGTAAGTGTATTCTGAAGAAGGATGTCCCCCCTACGCATCTCACAGATGCTAACTGACCTTACTCAATGCTTTACATGTTTATAATTTAGTAGTTATAAAACAACACATTTCAAAGAAAAACAATGCCATAAGAATGCTTTGAAAGTCTATTTGATGTCTATGATGGACTGACTGATTTATCCTACATTCCACATATGAGGTGAGATTTTATTCCAAAGTTATCTCTCAGAAGAGAAGGCAGTGTTTTATATTCAAATCCTTAAACACCCTCATAACACATGGCAGTCTCTCAATTACTTATACTTTGAACAACAACATGCTGTCTGGTAGAGATACCTGAGTATAAGACAATTTCAAACAATGTTTAATGGGATGCTTCTAGATAATGTTTGATGGAAATGATTTCAAGAAGGCGACAAAATTTCACCTAGATATGGGTAATTATGCCTGAAGATTGAATGATCGCTTAAGGTTTAAGATCATTTAAGAAGCAATATAGTAAGTTGTTGTAGAAATTATGATTATATACTTAAGGGATGAATAAAAAAGTAGTCAACTATCTTAGTAGCATTTGGGTATTTGGGGGTAGTCATAAAATTTCCAGGGGCAGATTTAAATTTCTGGACACAGATTCCAAAAGTGCCGTATCTCAAAACAAATGGGCACAGAAGGAGAGACGATGGACTTGTGAGGGCTCTGGCCATAGCCATGACAATGACACTGAAGATGCACATGAAAAATTCAAATAAAGTTTTCATGAAATGTGAGAGCAGGGAAAAAAAAGAATTGTTTCTTAAATTACTACTCTCATATGATTTTAAACATGTATATGTAGTTATAGTACCGTATTATATATTTCCTAAAAGTTTATATATTCAAATTAAACTAAATACTTGGAAAAAAATTAATTCTCTTTGGGAAATTGAAAAATGGCTTAATATTTGGGACCACCCTATGTGCACAAGAGTTAACATAGCAGGCCTGCTATCCTTAGAAGGCCTGCTTGCAAGATTCGGGTCACCTGGGAACTTAAGGTTTTGGGACAGTTTCCTGATTCCTTATTTCTTATTCTCTGATAAGAATGGCTCACTATATCTGTTTGTGTGAAACTATCTGGGTTTTGCTGATCACCCACATTCCTTTGGGGAGGATCTGGAATTTTGGTCATGCCAGGCAGATGGTGCCCACATGACCAGACCCCAGTAAAACCCCAGGCATTAGATGAGTGAGGCAGCATGAAAAAGGTGAAGGGATTAAGTACAAATTGGCAGCTCAAAACAGTCATGGGGATGTAAAGTACAGCATAGGGAATACAGTCAATAATATTGTAATAACTATATATGGTGTCAAGTGGGTACTAGACTTATCGGGAGGATCACGTCATAAATTATATAAATGTCTAACTGCCATGCTGTACACCTATAACCAATATAATAATGAATGTCAACTGTAATTGAAAAATGAAAAACAGAAACACCAGGCATTGAGTCTCTAATGAGCTTCTCTTGTAGAGCAAACATCTCACATGCGCTGTCACAAATTGTTGCTTGGGGAATTCAGTGTGTCTTGTGTGTGTATGACTCAACTGGGAGAGGACTCTTGGAAGCTTGTGTCTGGTTTCCTCCAGACTTTGTCCCATGAGCCTTTTGTCTTTGCTGATCTTGCTTTGTAATAAATTATATGTCATAACTATGAGTACAACTAGATGCTGAATTCTGGCAATTCTCCTAGTGAGTCATCAAATCTGGGGGTGGTCTTGGGGACCCCTCAACACAACTTCAATTTAGGCTTGCCTTATATTTGGACTTATACAGTATAGGTTGGGGGGAAAAGTTAGATTTTTTTTAAATTAAAGTTTATTGGGGTGACAATTATTAGTAAAGTTACATAGATTTCAGGTGTACAATTCTGTATTACATCATCTATAAATCCCATTGTGTGTTCACCACCCAGAGTCAGTTCTCCTTCGATCACCATATATTTGAAAAGGTAGCTTTTAAGAGCACTACCCCTATGGGAAACTAAGAGCAGTAAAATCAACCCTACCTCGACTTCAGGAGCCCAGCCCCACTAATTTATCTAGGGCTCCCTGGTTTCCCAAATGGCCACTGCAGTCATCAAAATAATCACCTAGGGCACCCTACAACTGGAATTTCTATTCCCAAGGGAATTCTCCTATTAGAAGTGTGGCAATTCTGAGAAAAAGTGAGGGAATCCTCTTCCCCCCATCCAACCTTGAAGTGCCTCATGTATTTTTGTACCTGGCCTACAAAACTAAGGTTTCTTTGCATTAGAAAAACACACAATAAAAGTAGACCAAGAGACAGCAATCTAGCCTCTCATCAATGGAAAAAGAAAATAAATACCGTATAAACCATGTAGTTCATCAAGTAATCAATTTTAGTTCTTTTAAATCTGGTTTTCCCACTATTCCTCATTATTTTAGAGTCAGCACCTAAAAGTGGAAAATTCAATGCAATCAACAATTGGGAAAATCAATTCACTGGCATATCAGTCAAATTACTCTTCGTTTGGTTTTGATGGAGAAAGAACAGGAAAGGAATCCCCGCCTTTAAATCTTGAAAGCGCCTATCAGATCGATTTCCCAAGAAACTCTGAAAGTACCTGCAAAAATGACTAATCCATGGCAGAACTCGGTGTTCCTAATTACACAGCCACGTAACAAAATTTTATCAGCATCCAAAGAAAAACTTGTGCTTCTCCAAAAGAGTGTTCCTGTAAACTTATCTAGGCGGTTATTGGGCTCTTCACATTCAACAAAACCTTTAAAAAAAAAAAAAAATGATTCACATAAGTACTCACATAGAAAAGATTTTCTGTTTTTAATTAACAGGGACTGAACTGAGCAACTAAAATTTAAAACAAAGTAAGATGTGTTTCCACAAACCATCGAAGGTTGCCAGTGAATTTTCTTTTTGGAGATATTGGTGTGTGATTTCAAGTGCCATTTTGAACTTTAAATTGGTTTCTCTAAAGAGAGAGAGAGAAAAAAAAAGAATGAATACACTTTGGAGTTTGAAAGGGAATATAAAGAAAATTGTACAAAATAACATTGAGCCTCCTAAATAATTAGCTTTTTCTATTTTCAAACTTTCTGCTCACCTTTAAACTTCAGGTTTGGAGGAGGTTATCCCCTGAACTAGAGAAAAACTCCCAACTTGGGGCATGTTGGGCCGCTCTGCTGTTTGTTATTCTGGGCCATTCCTGCTGGTCAGAGGCGCCCAGAAACTTCTCTTCCTCCTCTTACCTTAACTCTTAACCACCAGCTTAGACGATCAAAGCTGCTGTTTAAAAACTCAGCTTTAATATTTAGTCAACCTAAGATGATTCCACAAAACATATTTGTTACAGAAAATATCTAAACCCTATCAACTTACTGTTTTTTGGAATGAATAACTGGATCCCATATCTTTGAAAAGATAATTCTGAGAAAGGAGGTGGTAAACCTTACCCCCAATATTTGGCATGTCCCACCCACTCATTATTCTCACACATGGGAATAATAGCTGTTTTATAGTTAAGACCGAACAATCAACCGATTGACTTCTAGAACAAAGGAAGACCTGGGTATTACACAGATGATTCAGCTCTCCATAAAGAAGCTTATGCATAGCTAAGGTGTGAGAGAAGGTGTTTATGTCAGAGTGGAAAATACAGCACTAGCCTTGAGAGGAGCACAGGGGAGTGGTGTCCCAACTCTGCCACTTACTCTGTGACCTTGGGCAGGCTACGTCACCTCCTGTGCCTCAGTCTCCTGACGGGTAATGTTGAGGTAATAATACTTGTCATATACAGTTGTCAAAGACATTAAATGAGGTAATACATAAAGCTAATGTAACTAAGTAGGCACTCAATAAACGTATTGAAAACTGGTCAAAAACCAGAACTTCACTCTCTTTCAAAAGGGAGCATAATAATCAAAGGGAGAGTTCAAAACTGTCTGTTGGCAAAGACTTTAAAAATCTTTCCCTGTTTTTCTAAAGATTATGTTACTAGTCATTGATATGTGTCTGGACACTGCTCAGAAGTTTACAGAGGATTCAGACATACATTCTGCCACCAATCCTTTTACCTTCCCTGAAAGGTGGGAGAAAGGCAGGTTTGAGAGCACCACTTGACAGATGGAACAGAGAGGTTGGTGGATTAAGGCACAGCTGGACCGAAAGCAAGTAGTAGAGGAAAGGCCGGCTCATAGGTCTTCTTGTCCAGAGAGCACAGCTTTCAATGCAATGAACATGCCTTCCAAGGTCAGCTTTAAGACAGGTCCAGCTAACACCCACTCACCCATCCAGTTCAGCCGTTTCGACATAGCAGAGGCTGTTAGGTTCAGAGCTGGACAGAAGCAGGATGTCAGCCTGTTGGAAACAAAAAACACCAATGACACACAGATCCCACCCCCAAGGCAAAACTGAGCTTCAGATCAGATGGGGGGAAAAAGGAACGAGAGAGGCAGAGTGTGTTCACTTACCGGAACAAAATCATTTTTCTTCAGACGAATAACATCTCCAACTTGAATCTCCTTCCACTTGGCAATTTTGAATCTAAACATTAAAAATAAAGACAGTTTATTGGATTTTAAAAAGTGACTGGCAAGAGATTTGGGATTATTCTTTCAGGAAGCCCAAGATGCTGGGAAAACATGTAAATCACACATAAACTTGAGGGAAAAGTTTCACTAAAAGCTCAGCCATTTGATGATGTAACCACATTAAGTGGTTATGAGAATCATATCATCCTCTGATGGAAGCAGTGATATGGTGACAACTTTGATGTGTTCTTACCATCCTACATCATGTAATGAACGGTTAATGGGAGCTACTTAAATGTGTGGCAAGGGGATACATGCCACTCCCTTTTGTTTTTGCTCATGTCCTGTGCTCCTGCCTCTTCTGTTCTCTTTCACCTCCGTTATCCATCACCTCCTCGGCTGCAGGTCCCAGGTGGTCCCAGGACAGGAACACATGGCTCCCACAGGGACCACTTGGAAACCTCATGGAACTTTAAAGTCTAAATTATCTTTTTAATGAGTGTGTGTCACTTTTATAAGTCTAATAAGGATTCTGATAAAATGTAAAATAAATAAAAAGGTGACTATCTTCGATATTAAATTGCATAGGAATATCTAACTAAATTTCTAGCAAATCAACTTTAACAAGTTTTCAGATATAGTCTGTTTTAAAGGTTTTCACATACAGAAAAGTTATCTCCAACAGACATTATGAACCTACAACAACTAAAAAGCTTAAGTTTTTTGGAGGCAGAAATCCAATTACTATGTTTGTCTTCCATGAATTTATGGATTAAAAAAGACCTGGAGATTTAAAATACATTTTAAATATAGGCTTACATCCCAGTTTCCCCAATTTTATAAGAATTTAATACACAATTCTTCATCCCAGGATTTAAAAAAATTTTTGCTTCTCTTTCCAAAACTGAAATCGTTGTTACTTTACATCTTGATATCTCTAAAATTGTAAATGAGTAATTTGCATGTGTGTCGCAAATGGTAAGTGAATAGTTAACTCCTTCTTGCCATGGCTCTTTGTGGGTGTCAGAGGCCATTCCGTTGGACTCTTCCACTGTGATGTGCCCATTCCCCTTAGGAGGCCCCTGCCACCCTGCCCCATTGACACTCAAGTCCTGACTTGGCTTTGACCCCACTCCACAGCCCTGCCTGATATGCACCCAAGACCCCCAAATTCAAGGCAACTCAGAGCTACTCTTCCCCAGGCTGAAGGCTAGTTAGCCAGAGTGGTGTGGGTGACCTGTGATTCTCATCACCCTTCAGAACAGTGATTCTAAGGGACTTGAAAGGCAACCTTGGAACAGAATCCATTATTTGTGAGGAGAAATAAAGCCATCTAAACATAGTCATAGATTGACGTCATCTACATTCAAATTAGACACAGTGAAAGTGTGGCTTTAAATCAGGTTATGTTCCTCAGTGTTGACACATAGAAAGTCTTTGAATTGGGCCTGAGTCACTATTTTTAGCACTTGACTTTGTAGTTCTCCCTCAAGACCCGTGCTAAACAACTTATTACTGGTCTGTGAGTTGGCACTTGGGTCACAGTTGACTGTAGTAATTGAAGCATTTCTTGAGCATTTTGTATGTGTTGGAGGCTCTAGTGGACACAAAAACAAACACCCAGGGCATTCTCCTCAAGAAACTTACAGTTCGGTGGAGAAGGTGAGATGAATAATTCTAATAACATTCAGATCATAATGAGAAGGATGAGAACAAACACTCTGCAAGTGCAGTGAAGGAGAAATCACTTTAACTGGAGAATGAGGGCAGAGTCAAGAGTCAAGACATTTGAGCCGAGCCCTGAACTAGTAGTTTGGGACTAGCAGAGATGGGAGCAGCACATTTGGGCTGAAGGAGTTGTGTAAACACAAGAAAGCTGATGACACAGCCCAAACAGCAACCTCCCGTAATCCAATTTGGGGACGGCCTCCAGACCACAAAGGGAGTACAACGTCTTAGTAAGTTAAGAAAGGCCTTACAATGAATGGGTACATGCAGTTGATAGACTTCTAAGTTCAAATGGTTATCTCTAAGTATGCTTTCATGTTACATATTTACCCATGACAGCCTTGTAACTAGGGTACCAATTAAAAGGCACAGTACCTGCCATCCTTAATGACTTCACACGACCTGTTGTTGATTTCGTTATCCATCTTATGGCGAGCCTTTAGAAGAGAGATGGGGAAATGTTATTTGAGTAATCTCAAACGGTAAGGTATGAATGCCAAACTAAAAAAAAGGAGATTGTAGCCGTGGGAGAGGAAGGTGTGTGGGAAATCCTTACCACGTCGTCCACCAGATCTTTGATGGCTGTGATGCCCAGCACCAAAAGTAAGGGCACCAGGGTGGTATACCATGCCAGGGTTGTGATCTGAGGGATTGCCTGGAAGAAATAAAAAGGCATACGTGTGTGTCCATGAAGGTAGAGCTGATCTACGGGTGACTAACTGCTAATTCTAAACTTGCTGATTTGAAGTCCAGTCGCCATCACCACTGAAGTCTATATCCTGCAGAGCATGCAGAAAAGGCATCTAAGCACCCAGCCAACCCTCTTCTCACAATCTCTCTAGTTTCTGGCCTCCTGGAACATAGCACAGAGGACAGTAGCTTCTGGAACTGTCTCATTGTGACCTTAACTGGACACCAAGGAGGCTTTGTAGCATGGCATCTAAAAAAGAGAACTTGCTCCAAAAACAGAGAACTGCTCCAATTTTTGTGTGAAATCATAATTAACAGGGAGGGGGCAGTGAGGAGTGTGTGGGAAATCCTTACCACGTCATGCACCAGGTGCTAATGTAAAGCAGCAGCCTTTACATTACTGGTTGCTTAGCCTGGGGTCTCTGATGGAGGCAAAGATGGCAGGAGGTAGTGGTTGCCTCAGAAAGCTAGTGGTTGGGTGGGCATCTTTGGGGGCACTAGAAGAAAGTACTTCCTTCATAGTCATTGCTATTGGTCCAGCCAAGAAAGAGGCTGGCCTTACAGGAAGCCCCGCCTCCACCAAGTTGGAACAAAAGACTGGGAAGCAAGTTTAGTGAAGATCTCTCGTAACTGGCCTATTGATCATTGGGGCATATAATGTACTGGTTAAAATGACAAGCTTTCGAGTCAAATTCCTGGATTCAAGTCCTCCGCATTTCTATCACTTATGGATATGGGACTTTGAGCAAGTTTCTTCGCCTCACCAAACCTCAGCTCTTCTCTGCAAAATGGAAGTTATGATAATACTCAACTCAGAGCATAAGTGAAGTAACAATGCAAGTAAAGGGCTGTCCAAGGCTATTACTATTACCCTAATGTGGATTGCTATACTTTGAGATAATTGGAGCGGTTGGAAGAGAGAAAGAGCATTCCCCACATTGCCGTCATTATGTGCAGCTCCCCTTTTCCCTACTAGACGTGAGGAG
Organism: Rhinolophus sinicus; assembly: GCF_036562045.2. Classification (NCBI taxonomy): domain Eukaryota; kingdom Metazoa; phylum Chordata; class Mammalia; order Chiroptera; family Rhinolophidae; genus Rhinolophus; species Rhinolophus sinicus. The sequence goes on along the minus strand of NC_133758.1, from coordinate 13,614,413 downwards.
AAAACAGCCTACTTATCACATAGCTACGTTTTATGGTTTGTAGTGTTTATCTCAACACAAGCCTATCTCAAAGGTCTCTCTTGATAACAGGACCAGCCTGTACTATCAAGTCATCAGGTTTTATATTCTACAAAATCTGTGGAGTATCCATTTCTCCCTCTCTCCCCCACACACATACACACATGCTACCATCTTCACAAAACCTTACTGGGTGAACCCCAGCAGATAAGAAAGACCTTCTTCCAAGTCCAATGCTTGATATAAAGAATCGGATAAAACCCAAGTAGATATGCTAGGCTTTGTAATCTGCACGTGAGATGCTAAAGGCTGATACGCCAAGTGGTAACTAGAGGGTGTAGAGTTCCCTTGATTATAAAAATAGTTCCTAAACGGATCAAATGAATGCTCTGCAGATAAGTGAATTTTTTGCCACAATTAAAGAAAAAGCATAGGCCTTTTCTAATGTAAATCCAGTTCATAAAAATAGTTTCAAATTTATGACCAAAATATTAATAAAAAATCAATAATATTCTTGGGGAAATTAGTCATCTAAATAAATAAAGGGCAAGCATAAACAATAGATTTAATTTTAAGGTACAAATAATTTTACAAAATTAAAATGTTAACTTTATTCGCTTCAGGGAAACCAGTTTTAACATTCACATCAGTATAAAATTGAACTTAAAAAAAAAAAAAAGACTTCAAATAAGATTTCTGTTTGCTCCCTTTCCCTATTCATTTAACACCGAATGAGCTGGTTCTGTGTATGAGGCATGTTCCCTTATGTGTAGAACTCTGATGTTAATAGGAAAATTTTCAAGATTATTCACATTATATGCACCCATGACTGAAGTGTTATTGACTCACCATAATTCAAAATAGATTTAAGATATCAAAGGGCATTACCTGTAGGATAAGAAGGACCAGGAAATAGAAATTGGCTGCTCTCTTAAACTGCTCAAACAAATTCATTGGTAGAAAGGTAAACGCATTATACTTGTACGTTTTAATTGCATTATTCTGTTGGAAAAAATAAGAAAGTTATTCTAAGTCACACCATGCATTTATCACAATGTACACACATCTGCAAAAGTCACTGAGTCCTATGGCCTTCAGTGACACAAAGACATCATTTCTTGGTCAGAAAGATACTGAGATTTCCTTTAAGCTTTCATTCTAACCAGACCTCAAAAAGACTCCTTGGAGGCTTATGTCAGAGACAGTATCAAGATGCAGACATTTCACCTCCAAAGACTCTGGCAAATCCAACTGGGACCAAATGGGCCCTGCCGTCAGAACCTTGAACCCTTAGAACCTCTTAGAAAACCGGGACAAAAGGAGACATCAATATGGGGGACAAAGCAGGAACCTCACTTTTATTTAAGGCGGAGGGATGGAGGCTACCGTGTAAGAAAGAAGAAAAGACACCGTCGTGGGTTGAACTGTGTGCCCCAAGAGATATGTTCCAGTCCTAACCCCAATCCTGTGAATATCATCATATTTGGAAATAGGATCTTTGCAGATGTAATCAAGTTACAATGAGAGAGTCCTGGATTAAGGTGAGCCCTACTCCATGGACTGCTGTTCTTAGAAGGAGAAAATTGGACACAGAGAGAAGGCCAAGTGAAGACAGAGGGAGAGATGAGAGTGATGCTTCTGGAAGACAAGGAATGTTCAAAATTGTTGACCACCACCAGAAGCTAGGGCAGGTGCATGACAGCCACTGAAAAAAAACTGGCTTTTAGTAAAGATTACTTAGGCAGTTAAAATCAACTTACTGCGTATTTGCTCTCCTTAATACAAAAGAACTTTGTGGTCATAAAATGAGGCTGTTCGTGGAAGCTTCGATCATTTGCTTTGACTTGCCATGTACAATCTTAAAAAAAGAAAGGAAAAAAAGTCCATCAAGTACAAAATTAGCATGCTGTTATGGTAACTGTGTCCTCAGATTCATACAAAATCCTAACCCCCACCCTTTACCTCAAAGTATGACCTTATTTGGAAATAGGGTCATAACAGATGCAATCGCATTAAAGTGAGGTCATTAGGGTGGGCCCTAATCCAATATGACTAACATTCTTATAAAAAGAATAAATTTGGACACAGAGATACACACACAGAGAAAATGATGTGAAGTCACAGGGATAAGACCTACAAACCAAGGAGAGAGGCCTTGAATAGATCCTTCCCTCCCAGCCCTCAGAAGGAATAAACTGTCAACACCTTGATCTCAGACTTCTAGCCGGCAGAATGGTGAGACAAGACATTTTAAGACAGTTTGTGGCGCTTTGTTATTGTTCTAGCAAACTAATGAACATGTTGTAACTTGGACCAACTGTTCATAGAACATTAGACTCTAAAAGAAGTCTCATTAAACATGGCCCAAACAAAAGTCCCAGAGCCCCAGAAGGTCACAGCTAAATTAAATTATTTTTTTCCAACTCATTGACTTGGTTTGTAAAATGTATAACCCATTAAATATTTAGCGAATGAATAAATCAAAGAAAGGGGGCATCACCAACGAAGTCAGCATTTGCGAGTCCTGATCACAGATCAGCGGGATGCAGTACTTTATCCTGATCTCCAATGCCTGTCGTCTTTGTAAGTTCATTTCATGTACTTAATGTCGCATCCCACCATTCAATCACCATGTCTAAATTCCAGCGAACTTGAGAAAATCCACAGCTTCTGCCTAACCCCCACCCCCCATAGTTATCAGATGTTGTCTCCTGGTTTATCAGAACAATTCTCAATGCTGTGGAGGCCTCTAGATGGTGACTTTCCTCTTTTGGTTGCCCACAAATCTTGATGTACCCTCCTCACTCTCTTGAATGTCACCTTAAGTGATATGAGTCCAGTCATCATTCAAGGGCCGTTGTGGGGGTGGGAAAGAAGGAAGAATAGGAGAGGGAGGGGATGGTGTGTGGCTTTCAGCTACAGTTTTGGGGAACCAAAGCCAGGAAGGGCTGAGGCGAGGCAGTGCCCTCATACCAGCTCTGACTAGCATGAGCGCGAGGTGGGGTCGCCTGGCTGGAGACGGGACTCAGGCCGCAGCACAGTGACATCACACAGTTCCCTGGCCATCCTGTCATCTCCATCGTGTCCTGCATCTTCCTCTCCGCCATGGCTTTATGCACAACATCCACGTCTCTACCTCAAGGGGACCACTGTTTTGTGGTAGGGCTGGCTTTGCAATTCCTCCAGGAAGAGCCACCCAGTGGGTGTCTTACTTCCAGAACCTGAATTAGCAGGAGATGGGCGCCTCCCTGCTTTGTGGGATGTCCTAGAATTCTTTGTGGTGGGGCTGTGGCTGCTGCCCCCGGGGCTGCTCCAGACTTGTTTCTTTTTGTCATCTCTAGCCGGGCCACAGCTACCTGTCACCCCCCAGCTACCCACCTGTTTTGTCTTCACCTATCTGCTCTTGACTTCTACTGTCCCATGATATATAGCTCTATAGCTACCATTTCTTCTGTGTTTACTATGTGCCAGGCACCATGCTGAGTAGTTAATATTTCAATTTTACAGCTGAGGAAACTGAGGCAAGACAGGATCAGTGACTTGACCTGTGAGAGAATCAAAGTCTGGCAGGGGCTGCTCCATATACCTCCCTGTACTGACTGGGCCTTTTTCTTTTGGTGACTTATATTCCAAGCCACCCCGAGAACTGCTCTGCCAATGAGCTGACTTGGGAGGGTCACTTATGAGTAGAGGGTCAACCTTTCCACTGTTACCCGAGAATCAGGCTGTGCTTGGTCTTCCAACAGGAAGTCATAAAAGCTGTGAAAGCTCAGGACGAGGATGTTATAAATTAGGAAGAAACGCTGAGGAAGCATCTCTCTCTGGCATTAGGTTCCCCACTGATTTGTGTCCGAATGTGTATGCCCGATGAACTTCCCTTGTGACACCCATGCAAGTGGGTGACCCAGGTTTAGATGAACCTCTCTTCCCCTACAAACCCTCCACCCCTCCTCAGAGACCATAAAAAAAGTGAAAACAGTGTTCTGTGGTCAAATACATTTGTGAAAGCAGCATGCTGCATCCCTTTCTCGGATATTCAGTGAACCCACTGGTATGTTAAAGGTTCTGAGAAGTCCTGCAGTAAAGAAACTTACTTAACTCAGTTTTTTTCCAAAATTAATGTGACCACAGGCACTTTTTTTTTTTTTTTTTAAATCATATAAATAATATGGTTTGAGAACTGCTGTGCTAAAGCACAGGCCATTATGAAGGGCAGCAAAATGGAACTTGGAGATATTTGTCTTTTTGATCCAATATTTACTAAGTACCCAACAGGAACAGAGAACGCTACTGGATGCTTGGACCACAAGGCTAATTTATAGAAAAAGTAGGAATCTTGCCCCATTTTCTAGAATGGAAATATTGACTAAGAAGAACTAATATTTACCAGCAAAAAATACACCTTCACCGTACGGCCCTTTAGTTAAAAGCTAGAAAGACACCAACTACCCAAGGGTAGTGCCTAGCAAAACCATCAATGCATTTGTCCCCACAGATGCGTTTAACAGCAGACTGTGGTTCAAGATCATGGCCGAGCCTGGTAATGTGCACTTAAAACATGTAACTATTGCTACATGATGTTCAGTTTTCCCACGGTCACCAAGTGCTTTGATCATCACCGTCTGGAAAAGGAAGTAAGCTGGGCCTGGCCTCTCAGCCTGTCGTTGCTGGTTCTGAGTTCTTGCTTACAGATACACCACCAACCAAAACACTGCGTTGGTTGGTACAAACTACAGCAAACCAGTAGAATGGAAAGATCAAAAGTTTAACATCAAAGAGGAAAAAAAACCCAAACAACCAAAGAGAGAACTGGGTTAAAGACATAAATAGACAGTGCGTGCACAGGGAGATTCAAATAGTTCATAAATATGTGCAAGATACTCATAAAAAAAGAAGTGCAGTTCTTCAGTGAGGTACCAGTTTTCATCTTACAGGGGCAACATATCAGCAAAGGGTAAAGCATTTGTGACACACTGAGTTGAAAAGAGGGTGGCGAAACAGGCCCTCTTAGCTGGTCTCTGCAGAGAACCATTTGGCCAGATTTATCACACTTTAACACACACATACCAACTGAACAATCCCACTTCTAGACATTTATCCCCATGTGTGTACTCATGCACGGGAGAAATGATATATCTCGGGGCTATTCAATGCAGCCCTGTTTATCCGGAGGATTAGAAATAACCTAAATGCCACCATGAGCACCTGGTTAAATAGCCACACAATGAAAGCCTGTGCAATCTTCCAAAAAGGAGGAGGCAGTTTTAGGTGTCCTGATAGGAAACGTCTCCAAATTACATTAAGTGACAACAGCAGAGGGTGTCTCCCACACTGTGCTTTCAGCTGTGTGACACACGGAATTAATGCACAGTGGGAATGCATGCGTGGGCACACACTTGCACATGTGTCTGTGTATCTGTGGCTATAGATGGGCACATGTTTGTAAGCATTCTTTGCACATACACATGAGTGTATATCTCTGCAAAGATATTTGAGAAACTGGTAACAGCCGTCAAACATGTCTTCGCTTAATAACTATTTGTGAAACTATTAATATATGCTTGTGTTTTATGCACTTTTTAGTACTTAAAAATATAGGAAAACAAATCAAAAAAGGGGCAAGAATGAGCTAAAAAGAAAGGTAGTGATAGAAGGGAAAGAGCCCAGATGCTGATGACAGCAAAAAGAATTCAGCATAGGTAAATGAGAGAAACCGTGACCTAACAATGGGTTGAGCCAAGCATTCTTTAGGGGCTCGGGATGATGTGACATGGGAGGCATGGTTAGGGGCAGAGGTATTAAGAAGAGTAGTGTGCCATGTCTGCTCATCCCTCCTGCTGTCAGCAGGGGTTCTACGTCTCTTGAGTCACTGCTACATATCAGTCACTGAGCCGTACACTCTAACCTGGGCACAGAACAGCCAACAGGCCACAAGGGGTAGGACCAAAGGTGAGACTTAACAAATAATAAAATGAACCCCGCCCAGGGAAAACTAATGGAGTTCATCCCCGTCGGAAGAGTACATTCTTAGATTAGTCTTCCTAGATTAAGCTCAACTTCTATGCACACTCACAGTCTCCTAAATATGGACAAAATGCAGGTCGGCAGCAATAATGTTATTGGCAGCAGTGGTCCTCCAAGTGAGGGTTCCAAATCAGCTGCGTCAACTGAGAACTTGTCAGAAATGCAATTCTCGGGTACCACCCCGGAACCAGCATATCAGGAACGCTGGGAGTGGGCGGGCAATGTGTGTTCTCAAGCCCTCCAAGTGATTCTCACACACACTCAAGTTTGAGAACCACTAATTTGGAACAAGGTAGAACTAGAACCCATTTCCAAGAAAAACCATCTATCGATCAGACACAGTCCTTACCTCAAGGAGCCTGTTGTCTTGCCAGGTTGGGGGAGACAGATACCTAAGCACATACATCAGTGGAAGACAATGTATAACGTATAAGACAATGTCAGGATAAAGATAAGCACTTGGCAATATTAAAATTCTAAGGAACAGCAGGGGATGGTGAAGTCTGGAAACACTTGTTGGAAGAGGTGCCCATTGAGTGGGCTCTTAAAAACTGTCCCAATATTATACCTGTACAGGGAGAGGAGAGAGGTCAAAGTGCATTCTAGGCATAGATACAACATCACCAAAAGCACAAAGGCAGGAAAGCCTGGCCTGGGTTCAAATGCAAAGAGCTGAGTGTCAGGGGACCACAGAGTGGTGCCCAGGAGAGGACCTGCAAGCTAGGCCGATGGATGGTACACCATGCCAAGTGCAGGGGAGACGTAATGGGGCTTCAGCTGGGGAGTGGCACGGTGAGATGGTGTTTGACCCGGTCACACTAGCATCAGCGAGCCGGATGTGTTTGAAAGGAACAGTCTAGAGGCAGAGACTACTACAGTCATTGAAGGCAGCACTGATGACAGCGTAATCCAGAACTAAGGGATTGGAAATAGAGATAAGACAGATTCAAGAACTACAGAAGGACGGCTGATTGAATGTGGGAAAGAAAACAATGAGGAAAAAAAAAAGAAACAAACAAAGTGACCCCAGGATGTTCCTTTGGGTGGCTGGACGGACAGAGGCACCACAGATGAGTTAGAGAATGGAGGGATGTCTAGTGGGGAGGACCGTGCCTCTTGATGTGGTGAACTGAAGATGCCTACAGGATGCCTGGGTGGAAACATCCATCCAGGGGCTGTAAAATCAAATCTGGAACTCCAGACGGAGGTTCAGGCCAGAGATACAGATCTGAAGGTATCCGACATTCAGACGTTAGCTGAAAGCATGAGCAGGAATGGATCACATCAGAAGCGAGGGAGGAGGCAGAGCAGCGAGCCAAGAGTGGACGGAGATGTTTCAGCAGTGGGTGGAGGAGGAGGAATCCATGAAAGTCTACGAGCCTCAGGGAGAAGCCAGGGGAACCGGTGTTACGGAGTGAGAGGGCGTGAACAAGGGTGTAGCTGTGCCCAGCAAGAAAGGACAAAGGTACCCAGCGATTTGGTGATCAGATAATCACATCAGCGACCTTATCGAGGGGAGTTTCTTCTAAATAAGGGGGAAGGGAGCTCATTAGAAGGTGTTTTTAGAATGAGGAGACTGAAAAAGCCAGGAGGGGGCTTGGTTAATGAGCTAGGAAGAGAGGCAATGGCTGGGGGTGGGGGACTGTAGAGAGGTGGGATGGGTGGTTTCCTCCTCCTTCCCGGAGTGAGTGGCTGAGAAAGATGCGTGAGTTTTTTGAGTCATGAAGCATAAGGTGGCTCAAAGTGGGACCTTTAGGACAGTAGGAACGGTAGGGATGGTTTTTTGAGAAAAATGGAAAAAGAGTTAACGATGGGCAGGTAAGAGGTCAGGGTCAAGACTCAGTCATGTCAACCTGCTTGATGGTGTGGTGTTCGCTAGCATTCGGTTCTGGTGCCAAAAAAAACAATGCTCATTAATAGTAGTGGGTGGAGGAGTGATAGATTGAAAGGCAAGCAAAAGGCCAAATGCTGCATTTGGCTGTGAAAAGAAAAGAAAAACCACACAACTTCACTCCTTGTTCCTGGCTCTTGCGACACAAAGCGGGGACCAGCTGTATCACCAGAGATCTGGTTAGAAATGCAGATTCTCAGGCCACACCCCAGACCTCCAGCACCAGAAGCAGCATTTTCACGAGATCCCAGATTGATTCCTATGTACCTGGACTGCTCTCGATCCTAGTAGAATTCCCAGGGTGGTTTTATTTTTTAACCATACCCCAATGCCCTGGGCTCTACCCTCAGGGGTTTCTGCTTTAGTCTGGGGCGAGCACAGCAAAGGTCCCAGGCGACCCTAATTTGCAGGCAAGGTTGTGATCCACTGTTCAAGACAGGTGTTTCTCAGTCTTTCTCCTGCCTCCATCACACCTGAGGGTGACAAACCCTCCCAACAATATGCTTCGTCACTGAAGCAGTACACTGTAGGGTTTGAGCAATGCAGCACTTTGGATTTTCAACTGTCTTTTGAAATAAATGCCCCTCACTCCCATTGAGAATCCTGGGGACCTCATTAACAGATTCTGATTGGCTGGTCTGGGAGGAGTGGGAGGTTCTGCATTTAATGAGCACCCTAGGGATGGTACCGTGTTTCCCTGAAAATAAGACCTAACTGAAAAATAAGCCCTAGCATGATTTTTCAGGATGACATCCCCTGAACATAAGCCCTAATGCATCTTTTGGAGCAAAAATTAATATAAGACCCAGTCTTATTTTCAGGGAAACACAGTAGCTAGTGGACCACCATGTGTTGAGGAGCAGGTGTGCTAGGTAAGCCATGAGATGGACTTTTCTACTGATGTGAAGTTGAAACGGGTGGAATTCATTTTGAAACATGGATTCTCCCATTGTCTCACTTCAGACATACTCTATTGGCATCTCCAGGAACTGGGCTTGGGCACCTTTGGAGTTTTAAAAGCCCCACATGTAATTTCGATACACCAGCAGGATTGAGCAGCCCCAGTGATTCCAAGAAGAATGTCCTCCTACGGTGCCTCTATCATTAAAAACCTACTTTAGAGGTTCCAAGCTCACAGTAAGAAAAACAACAGCCGCATTAGGTCTCCATGAGCAAGAGTTTCCCGCTCGACATTTGGTCATAAATGACATTACTCAAAAGCAAGTTCTATAGTATAACGAGATGGCACAGTGCCACCACCTCTCCCCCATTACAAATCACCCGGGAATCCCCCACCCTCACCCCGACACATACACACCCACCCTTTATTTTACAAGCTTCCAGTTACTGTGCTATTCTCCAGGCTGAAGTGATGGAAGGCAGTCTAGGGCTAATTAGAGAAAGAAAGTAAGTAGTCAGAGTGGAATTTCCACATTAGGTATGGTCAAAAATGCAAAATGCATTCAATTGAGTGGAAAACAGCACCTCAGCACGTTTCAAGGATTTCCTAACATCTATATATTTCAATTGACTAGCTTAATCTATGTTTTGATTTCAGATAAAAATTAATTCTCACCTGAAACTAATATAAAATAATATTGAATGTCAACTGTAATTGAAAAATAAAAAAATAATAAAAAATTTAGGATAAAAAAATTAATTCATAGATGCTCTAGAGAGCCACATCCTTAATTCCAGATTCTTCTCTGAGAGAGCACTTTCACTTGGTTTACGGCTACACCTGCATTGCTGATGCCACATCTGGTCTGAAGTGACACTGAGAGACAGAATTTCCTCTCTCTGTCCTGATGCTCATGTAGCGATGCCGATTTCAACCTTAATGATCGAACATTCCATCTGAAATTCTGTCAGCCAAACTGATCACTTCGCCCCTGAAAAAAATTCTGAGTTGGAAAACACTTAAAGAAAGTCAGTTTTATATTTTCAAGCACAGAGAGCAACCCAACCCAGTCAAGAAGAAAGCTCTTTGGGGGACGGCCTCTAATGAACAGACAGAGGTGACTGCAGAGCCCACCCCCTGCTCACAGGCGCACACACATGCTTCCTACAAAGTGCTCCACCAGTGGCTTAGCGTTCTCCACATGACCTTGTTCACAGCATTATTTAGCTTGAAAAATAAAGATAAGGGATGCTGAAGCCTCTGTCTGAATCATCTCCAGGTCCAAGATGAGGAATCAGAACCTGTCAGATCTAATATGCAGGAGTCACATGTCTTTGCTAAGCCCACAAGCACGGGGACGTATGCAGACGGAGCCTGTGTATACCCCAGGAAGCCCAGGTGCTGACGACAGCTGTGTGGCGCTGCGTGTGTGGGTGCGGGGTGCACGGGAGCTTATGGTGGGCGTGGGGGCAGGCACTCCTCTCCCAAAGCCTTTACCTGAACTCCCCCTCTCCCTAATATGCCCCTTACATGGGTCCAGGAAAACCCAAAAGTTGATCAACTACTCTCACTAAGGATTGCAGTCTGGGCAATGAGACCTCAGTGCTATTACCTTGTGGTTAAGAATTTAAAATTCTGTCGCTTCCCAGGGACCAGGCTGCACCATTCTTGGTAATTTCTTACCACTGCATCCCATATTTCTAATTGCCAGCCAGCAGCACAAGCAGATGTCCCATTAATACCCACAACTGATCAGGTTCAAAACAAGCACCCTCCCCTTGACTTACAAAGGGGCTTCCCCTCCCACCCCTGCCATTACTCATCCCCACAAACATCTGTTAACCACTGAGGCAGAAAACACTTTCCAAAGGTGGCTGAAACAGTATCCTCCATCCTGCAATGCGACCTTGTTACTCCCTCATCAAGACGTGGCATCTGATTTCCCTTCCCTTGAATCAGGGCTGGCCTCAGTGACCCTCCTGTAACCAAGACAAATAGCACGAGTGCTGCTGCCTGAATTCCCCCACTGGCTTCTGTTTTGATCTCTTGGGGCACTAGTTCTCCAGGTGGTCCCTCGTAGGACACTCCCACCATTGCAGCCCAGCGCCATGCTGGGAGAAACCCCAGCCACGCGAGGGTGCTCCCGTCGGAAGACAGTTGAACCTTTGAGTTATCCAGCTCAGGTGCCAGAAAAAGGAGTGGAAAAGCTTCCATATGATTCCAGGCCCCAACCATTCAAAACACCTCCGTTGTTCAAGCCTTCTCAGCTGAGGTCCCAGACATCCTAGAGCAGGAAGAAGCCATCCCCACCATGCTCTGTCTGAATTCCTGACTCAGAATCTGTGAACATCATGAAATAGTCATTTTCTGCCAGTAAGTTTGGAGTGGTTTTTTGTGTTTTTGTTTTGTGTGTGTGTGTGTGTGTGTGTGTGTGTGTGTGTGTTAATGCAGCAATACTTAACTAGAATACCCACTGGGGTGTCTAAATCAGAAATTACTCCTCAGGCCTCCTTTGCCCTTGACCCTCAGATCGAATGGGACTTGCGAATGTCAAATCCTTAACATATATCATGATTCTCTCCGTCCTGGCCATCTTGGTTTAGGTCCTCACCACTTTTTACTTGAATTATTGTTTACTCCCTTCTCCCCACTTCTGACAACATGGGATTTCTAAAATAAATTCATGTACCCAATAAATATTTATTGAGTGCCTGTTATGCGCTCTGCATGGGATAGACGTGGCCTCACTTCTCATGAAGCCAACAGTCTGGTGGGGGAAAGCTTCATTAGTCACAGAGTCATTCAAGGACATAATCATAAATGACCTCAGGGCAATGAAGGGAGGTGCAAGGGGCTCTGGGATCATACAAGGGGCGTCCTCCAGGCTGGGGGTGGGGTCCGAGAAGGCTTCTGTAAGGAGGTGACCCTTACGTTGAGACCTGAAGGAGCTGGTCACAGGGGAGGGACTGCCCTAGGGAGTGGGAAGAGTGAATGGAAAGTCGTGAAGGAGAGAAAGGCTTGCATGAATCAAGAACTGAAGATCGGAGATGGTGGATGGCGCATGGTGAGTAAGGCCGCAAGCTGCAGTCAACCAGCTCAGTTGGGATAGGAGGACAGGGCCAAATCACATGGGCCAGAGCAGCCAAGGGAGGGAGCTGCAATCAGATTCCAAGTACAATGCAGTGTCTTTCCATGATGAAGGCTGGATTGAGAGGAGCAAACACGGCTGTGCAGAGGCCGTAGTGGGAGGAGGCCACTGCACACCTTAGCATGTTGTTTTCAGCCTAAAGTGCTTTAATGGCTTCCTGGAGCCTTCAGGAAGTATCCAAACTCTTCAGCATGGCCACCATCCTACCTCATCACCTAGGCTCCAAGAATGACTTGCAAGTCCCTGAACTCTCAGCTCCTTGGAGCCTTCCTTTACACTGCCTAAGCCTGGAGTGTCCTACTCCTGAGACCACTGGGGTCAATTTACCTCTCACACTTATTCAAGAGTCAGCCTGGGGATCCGCACCTTCAGGAAGCCTTCCCTGCTCACCTGGTTCCCCACTCATACTTCTGATGAAGCACGCCAACACATTCAATCACAAATGCCCACCAAGCATCTCCAACATGCCAGGCCCAGAACCTCATGTCCTGACACCAGCTCAGAGTAAGACAGATTGGACTCTGGGCCCTTGTAGCACTAGCTGAATAGCTGTTAGATGGGCAACATACAACCAGTCACTCAGTTTTTCAAGTGCTGACAAGGAGGTGAGTGAGCACACACGAATCCTCCCTTCTCGTAATATTCTCATTTCCCCAAGCTTAATATCAGTTCCTCCACATGCCACCTTTCCTCCTGCCACATAACCTCTGTATGCGGTCCCCTATTCCGGACCCTCTTGCCTCTCACTTCCCCTAATTAACTCCTCCTTATCTTTCACTTGGCAGCTGAGGCAGGACTTTGTTTACAAGGAAGTTGTCCCTGACCCTCATCCAGGGCAGATTCCTTTGTCACAGCTCTTGCAGGGAACCACAGGTCAATCCATTAAAAGACTAAGTCATTGCATGAGTGAGGCTCTCTTTGCGAGCTTTTGCTTTGTCCCCATAGTTTTATATTTGTATGGGTGGACTTTTCCACAAATATAGTTTTCTGCCTTTAAAGAGACTTTCATATTGACTGCCTGCAGGTGTGCTGAACTATCTGCGACTCAGTCAAAGGTTTTATCTGAAAAAAAACCACTGGGGCAGAGGACAGCATGAGGGTGGGGTTAGCGTGTGTCCACAGGTTGGCAAACAAAGAGAAGGCTGTATTAAAGGGAAAGGTCATCCCAGGAGCAGGGGTGACACTAAATCACCAAAATTTTCCTCAATATGTGGGCAAATTCATTTCTGGTAAAATTAACTGTTCTTCATTCCATCCACCTCTCCATCCATTCATTGTACTTGAATTTGTGGACAGAAGGATCTGTTAAAAAGAATGACTCTGGGGGCGGCTGGTTGGCTCAGTTGGTTAGAGCACAGTGCTCACAACACCAGCATTGCTGGTTCGATGCCCTCATGGGCCAGTGAGTTGCGTCCTCCACAACTAGAGTGAAAACAATGACTGGATTTGGAGCTGCGCTGTGCTCTCCATAATTAGATTGAAAAAAATGATGACTTGACTTGGAGCTGATGAGTCCTGGAAAAACACACTGTTCCCCAATATTCCCCAATTAAAAACAACAAAAAAGAATGACTCTGCACTTTTAGCCTGAAGGGTCCAGGAGAATCTGAGTATCCCAAAGGGAAGCAGACGGATCAAGAAGAAGATTTGATGATGAAAAGATGGGAGAGTAGATGATGAGTGGGGGGTAGAAAACTTAGGTTTGATACGAAAGACATTAAGGAAGGAATTGGGGTGTGTGTATGTGTATGGGTGATAATATCTAATATTTATTGAATGCTTACTGCATGCTTAAAACTGTTTTAAGTCCTTTACAGTTACTTTCTGATTTAATCCTCACAACCCTGCAGTGAAATAGATGCTAATATTATGCCCATATTACAGATGAGGACACTGAGGCACAGAGAGAAGTCCTCTCCTCAAGGTCACACAACTAGAAAGCGGGGCAGCCAAAGCTGAAACCCACAGTCTGCATCCAGTCTCCTCCCCCATTCCCACCACGTACGTTATGTCTCAGAGTCACTCAGAGAGATGTGGTGCATGAAGCCGATTAAAGGGACTTCGCCTGCCTAAGGAAGGCCTAGAGAGAGAGAACAGAGTCCGAACGGAAATGCGAACATTTTAAGGGTGGGAGAAAGAGTAGCCAGAAGGAAGGAGACACGGCAGTGCTGGGACAAGAGGGTGTCATGACCTGCCAAGGAGGTCAGCATTTCCTGAAGGAGAAAAGGGCAAGCACCTCAGAGAAAAACAGAGACTGGGAGAAGATGACTGACAAAAAGCTCACTGGACCTGGCACCAGGGTTCTCGGCAACCTTTAATAAGGTGGCGGGTGGCCCACGGAGGGGAGGAACCCAAGGGACCAGGAGGATGTGGTGGGGAGAGAAACTGGTTTCTAGAAGCTTGGCCGTGAGACCAGGGGACAGACAGCAGCCAGAGGCAGCAAGCAGGATTCGGGTAAGATGCAGCTGTGAGTGTATTTGTAAGCCAGCCAGAGTGGGAAGATGGGAGAGTTCATTAATAAAGCAACGTGGCCAAGGAGGCAGGAGACAGCTTTCTCATTCCGTCCCAAGGCTCAGAAGAAAGAGCCAGTTTGCACTGATCCAGGAACCCTCTCCGGAGCTCGTGTTTCTTCCCAACGACTTCACCTCTAACCTGGCTCCTGACTGTCACAGAATTACCCAAGGAGTTGACCTCAGTGACACCAAGACAGTGGGATCATAAGCAAAATACACAAGCAAACGAAAAAACCCCCAGCATTCTAAAGTCAAGGAATTTAAGGAAACTATGGCTGAATAAAATTCTACTGGTTTCTTTAAAGCCCAAACTTCTTGGATCCTTTTATGCTAATGGATGATCTTAAACTCAAGACCAGGATAAAGAATTCTGAGTTTCTCGTTGCAGGGGCTCACACAGTCTCCGTGTCCTGGAGCATCTGGCAGAACTACTGTTTCCCAGAACACACTCAAGGAAATACTGTCCTCGTGTGTCCATCAGGAAAGGAGGATGTTCATCCCGTAGCATGGAAAACATTCCCACTGGTTTTTGTCAGTCTTTGTTCAAAGTGAACTAACGGTAAAATTCCTTTAGCATAACCTGTGGGCTTCTCTCTTCCTCCACGGCATATTTCACCTGTACGGTTTCCCTTGTTCTTGATCTTCACAGCACACAGTAAATGTCCTTCACCTGAGAAGCACTTGTGACGGACGGTTTCTCTCGTGAACATTAAAGCTCAGCTGGTCTAGGGCATCTTTAAAAAAAAGAAAACCAACTTTCTGCACTAAGGTGCTATTGTTAGAGAAACAAATGTGGGCCACGCATTTTTAGGCCCTGTTCTGCTGCAATGGATACTGGCCCCTGGTGTGACTCGGCCCAATGGCACTTCACACTGATTCACGCTCTAAAGAACTGCCTTCTTTGAAGAAAATTGTCCTTCATGTAAAATGTCAAGACAGACAGATGATGGTTAACGAGAGCAACAATGACCATAATTGAGAATACGCCCAAGTGAGACTATGAAAAAAAAGTTAAGAAAGGGGGAAAAGGGGATGCAGAGGAAGAAGGGAGGGAAGGAGAGAGGAGAGGAAGCAGACTGGTTGGGGGCTGGGGGGTGCCAGGCAGAAGTAGGAAGTGGGTGGGGGTGGAGAGGTCTAGTCTAGCACTGAATATCCTCTGTGTGTTGGGAAGCGCAGAAATTAGGTGTTTTTGAAAAGTCACAGCCAAAGTCCTTTGACAGGGGTTTTGAGAGATGAGCAACACCAAATTCTTTTAGAAATAGAAGCCACTGCTGGAAAAGATGAAGGGCCAAGACCAAGCCTGAGTTCCTTCAACGCCTGTGTTTTGACCTCTAACTGAATGGTCAGGAAAGAGCCCTGAGCGCCAGAATGTGAAGGCGTAGTTGGAAAAAACCAGAGCTGAGAGCTTCCACCCACTACGTGCTTGCCTGACGTTTCTCCAGCCACCCAACCCCAGTCAGTCCCTCTGCTGCGTCCTCACCCACAGAGCTGATACCGTGGCACCAAGCACCGACAACAAAGTTCACCCTTCACCCCTCTGAGTCAACTCTCTGCCAATTCATCAGATACTCACATAGGGCAGAGATTCCAAGATTGTGATATGAAACTTAGGACAGTGGGGGAAGGAATGAGGAAGAAACGTGTTATTCACTATTTGGGTAATCAACTAGAACTCCCTTGCTAACCTGTTGGGCTACTTCAGCTCTATCCCCATTCGACCAATATCCAGTCCGGACCTGTTATGACAGAGGCCACATTCCTGTTCAGATTGGCAGTGATTCCATTTTAATATAGTTCAATTATCATGATTTCAGTACTTTCTACTTAGAAGCAGAAAGCATTTAAGCTTAACACTCAATAGCTTAACATTATAGCCAGAAACCCACAGTAAGGTCTAAAAAGTCTACATGCTTGATGGGGAAAGCTGAGGAGAGGCAAATGATATACACTAATTAATGGCCTCCACAGGTTTCAGAGACTGTGGTGGGAGGGGGCCCATGTGGACACGTGGACTCACCAACATCCAGAACCTCCCCACAGAAGAGCTGAAGAGAGAGGCATCATTTGACCAGACCAGGAGTAATCACTACCTAAATCAGATTCCATGCCTTAGCACTTTTTCTACAGGTGAAAACTGTTTGGAAACCTCCCTCACCACTCCCCCCGCCCCCAAAAAACACAAAACAAACCCAGCTTAACCAGGAAGCAGAACCCTGGAAGGAATGGTGAGTGGGCAAGGAGCGACATGAGGAAAAACAGACTTCTGGGAGACCTAGGGGGGCAGACCAGCTACGATGGAGACTTTGAGGAAACTGGATAAAACCAGAGGTTATACTGATAGAGGCTGTGGAGAGGTGTGTCTGGAGAGTCTGAAACAGATCAATTTCACGGAGAAATCTGTGAATGGGAAACTGAGGTTATTCAGCTGGAATTCAAGGGATCTTAAGGAAACATTTTCAACTTGGAACGAATCTGGAATCCAAAGAGAAAAGGATCAGCTTCCTCATGGAGTAGAAAAGCTACATTTATTTGTCAGGATAAGAGAACCAGCAGGAAATGAAACAGAAGAGCCACAGGGGAAAAAGCATAATCATAAAAGTAAGGTACGTTCTGTTATCCTAAAAGGCGGACTGTCTGTGGTCATTTTCAAGAAACAGCAGTAGAGCTGAGTAATTGCAACAGAGACCGTATGGCCCACAGGGCCTGAAATATTTACTCTCTGGCTCCTAAGAGAAAACCACTGGTCTATTCCCTACCTTGAAAGTGCCCTGATTCTGGGCAGGTAGCACAGTTTGCTGTATAACAGGCCCCACATGGCAAGCAGAGACCTATAAAAAAATTTCCTAGAGAAACAGAGAGCCAAAACCATTTGATATTCACAAATGACTGAACAAAAGGTATGGGAACTCCGAGGCTCCTGGGTGCAGTAACAAGTACATTCTCCCATCTACAACTCCCCCCGAAACACAGAGACACTAACTTCTATTTCTTGGCAGACCTGGTCAGATACGGTCGACCAGCCCCACATACTGAAGACGATATGTACTTGTCCTAGCCCATCAACAGTCTCCCAACTGCCTCCTAAGAGAAGAGCAGGAAAAAGCCCCCTGCATGATGTAAAATGGGCCATCTGTCCTTTGCAGCCATTGCCACTGCTCACGTGAGGATGGTCGAGGACAGTGCCTAGTCTCCTGGTCCCAGCTCAGTTAGTTACCTTTTCTGAATGTCTCCCGTCTTTCCTCTGCTTCTCTGTTGACTCGATTCTGTACGGGTTCAACCTCAGGTTCCTGGTCTTCAAGTTCATCTTCTGTTTCATCGTCACTGTAGGGAACCACTTCGTCATTAGGTTGAGAATCCTCCTCAAATGTCGTGTCTGAGCCTCTTTTTGTACTCATTCTGCTGGCAGATTGGAACTACCTGGTTTAAAAGAAAGGGAAACCGGAGTGAATTCTGACCCAAGCCCAGTTTGGGTTGACGCATACACACATTTATATGCATTGTGGGCCTAATGAAATTGAATTTCTCACTGTGGGTTGCTAGCAGAATTTGAAAACCACTTCCCTAAATTATCTGGTTTCTGCTAACGTTAATATTCTGAGCCTTTCTTCTGACACCTTTTCTAGGCAAGCTTAGGTCCTCAAATTTTGCTAATGACTTCCTGGAGTAGTCCCTAGCCAATTTTCCTGCCACCATCCATATTTTGCATCTAGAATTTGTGTTTGTGTATATACCACTGTATGAAGTGACTCTACACAAGTGACAAGGACAACTTTAGCTATATTTATATCAGGAAAATATGCACACAAATATCTCAGGACAGACCTACAGCCTGGCGTTATTTACATAAACATCACAGTGCCACGTACTCAGTATTGTTAAAAATAGCTGCTCATATTTATTTAGCGTTGCCTGCATGCCAGGCTCTGCCTGAAATGCTTTACAGACAGCAGCTCCCTGAAACTTCCCACACCACCGTGGTAATGGTAGTATTATTGTTATTCCTACTACAGAGGAGAACAAGAAAACTCTGCAATGTTGAATAACCAGCATGATAATCATTAATATTTTGCATCAAAAACAACTGCTTTCCAAGGAGAAATTTTCTATATTCTACTATTATGTTAATTGGTTACATATTTGAATCGAGTGTGAGTAGCCTTGAGTGGGACTACTGAGCTGATTGTACGCTTTGTACCAAATCTAGCCTCTTGGACATCTAAATTTTTATAGCCATAAGTCTACATCTAGGGAATGTTCAAATAGTTATATGAGGATTTTGTCCAGCGTTATTTAAAATGCTGAAACCCAGAAGCAACCTGGATGCCCAATGATTGGCAAGTGTGTACGTAAATTGTGGCTTCCTCACGTGATGGGACAGTGGACCACAATTTAGATCATGAAGAGAAGGGGTTTTAATGACATTGCAAACGTCCAGACATATTAGGTTGAAAGGTGAATTAATGATCCATATGTACAGCACAGTCCCAGATCCATATGTATTCCACACACATTTATTCATTTTCCAAAATTCCAACAATTGCCATGTATGCTTTTAAGTGAGATTATGCATGTAAAGTGCTCGAGTCAATATTTAGCCGACAGTAAGTACTCAAATGTTACTCATTGCTATTAACATTTCCCTAATTAGAAAACTGTTAGTTATAATGACAAATGGAACTGTATGGGGATTTATCCGTTGGGGCTTTTCCATGTCCAAAAATCACTTCTAAAACACACCTGCCCCTCATGGGGAGGCAAAATATTCGACTAGTATAAAATATGAGCATAGTTAAGCACAAGCATATTCAGTATAAAACCTGTTAATTGCTATTAACCCTTGTAAATGGCTATTTCTTAGGATTTCACAAGTGTCTAATCGGCCTTATTTGTGGTTTTGTAATATAGTGACTTCTATGCTAATATTTAAATTTAATACACTCTTAAGAATCCCCAGTCTCTCAAAGGCAAAACTTCCACCAGAAATCTTTCCGAACAAAAATAATAAAGTGGTTACTACTTATTGAGCACTTATTATGTGTGGAGCAGGACAACCCTATGAGGTAAATATTAATATTATCATCCCATCTTACAGATAAGTAGACTGAGGCTCAGCTGGTGGGTGGCAGGGTCAGGACGTAATCTCTCCATTACAGGGGCATATAAAATGTTGAAAAGTCTGAAAGTACCGTATAGAAACATTTTGATTGTAGTAAGACATACATAAGATTTACCATTGAAACCATTTTTAAGTGTACAGGTCAGTGTGGCATTAAGCACATTGCATAGAAACACTTTTAAGCGATCACTTCCTCATCATTACTGCCACGCATCTCCATGCTTATTTCCCATGTTAAGCCTGGATCCAGTCCTTCAAGGTTAAAGAGGAGACAAGCAAAAAGAAGTGGACTTGATAAACACAAGTATGTGATCCAAAGTAAGCAAGGCATTGCGTAACCAACCACCTCACCACCTGAACGTCCACCATAGGCCAGATCTACGCAGGCCAACCTAGAAAGCACGGACAGAGAGCAAGCACCAAGCCAAGTGGGCAGCTCCCTGCTGTATGTACATATGTGTGTGTAATGTAGACACACATAGGACTAGTTTAGCTCTGTCATTTTAGGATTACTGAAGGAAAATTTAAAAGAACTCATTTCTGCAAAGCCCTAGCTGATATAAAGCAGTTTCCAGGTCTGAGCCATGATCCCGGTGAGGCCAGCACTCTAGATAATATGGGCTTGGAAACTTTGTAATGTCTCTTACCACCACTCCAGCACATTGCACACATGCGTGCATTTACTCAACCTCCGTTAAGCAAGGTGTAGGCCACTACACTAGGCCCTGGGAACAGACCACTTAGAGACTTCCGGGTTATTGAGGGATACAGATAAGTAAACTATGCAGGACAGCCATAGTCACTTCTACCCAAACACACACCTCCAAACCATTCCCTCCTCTCCATCTCCATGGCCACCACCCTAATTCAGACTACCGTCATCTTTCCTCTGAGATGCCGCACGTGCAAGCTAACTGGACTTCCTGCAATGAACCTCCATATGGCCACCAGACTCATGCCATTCTCCCGCACGTTAGTTTCCATTCCTTCCTTCTCGGTGCTCATGAAAGACAACAATTTTCAAGACAAAGACTCAAAAACAATATCCCCCATAGAGGAACGAAACTCCTCAGCCCCCTCTCCTCCACCCCCCGGACCTGCTCCTCCCTAAGGAAGGGCCCTTGATAAATACATTGGTCAGAGCCTGAAGCACTAGGTAGGAGGGGTCATGTTACTGTATCACCTGACTTTAGGGCTCAGGATATTGCATGGGTTGTTCCCCACCTCACCATCTCCATGTGGTCAACACCCCAGGATGGGGTCTGCCGTCCGGCAGCTCCCCTCTCTGTTCTGTCCCCCAGCAGGCAATTGTCTGGCTAGTGGACTCTAGGCTTTTCTGCAGGCCTGCCTAAAAATAACCTGGGGAGGCTGGGGTAAGAGGAAGAGGGGGGAAGAGTAGGAACTAAGAGGCATCATTTGCCCCAGAGCTTAGTTTGGGGCTTTTCCAGCTTTTAATCAAGTGGTACCTCTTTTCCCATCCTGCCTTCTGTAGTATTCAGCTCTCTTGGTCATAAACCCCAGAAGACAAGAGGGGCAAATGGCAGGATTTCCAAACTTGAACCCCTAACATCCATTACTTGTCATCTTTGGATGGTTGGCTATGAAATACTGTGACGTGAATGCATACATGAAATCCTCTGAGCCCTTTGTGTGGAGGAGGCCCTGAAGGAGAGAGCGAAAGGGAACCCAGGCGAAAAGAATCAGCTTTCTGCCTTTGCAATAAAACTCTGAAGTCAGAAGGAATGAAAGCACAAACTTTTGTTGCTATCACAAGATTTCCAGATTCAAATGAAGGGAAAGTGGGGACCAAGAAAGTTGAGTTTTGCCACTGCTAGGGTATAATCTGTATGCAAACACAGCAACGGGAACTCAGAGGCTGAGAAAGGCCAAGAGTCACTGATCAATGATATCTTTGTTGTATAACTTAATTCATGTCCAGAGCGACCCAAGCTTAGACAGGAAGTAAGATTCACAATATTCATTTTTGTTATCTTTTTTTTTTTTTTTTTTTTACAGCTTTTAAAGTCCTCAACAAGAAAGGGTATTTCTGAAATGTGTTTTTTTGCTCATTTCATTTACTTATGATTATTAAAGAAAATATAAAATCTGTAACATAACATATCATGATATAGTAAATTTGGATATTATATTTCTGTATGTTCTATACTATGTATGTTTATATTATACGCTCGATATTATATAACCAATGACAACTCTGGCCAGCAAAATCTAAGATGCCTCCAATGAGCCCACCATCTTTTGTATAATCCCCGCCACCCCATAAGAGCGGGTTGGACATAGCCTTGTTTTTAACCAACAGAATACAGCACAGGTAATGGGATGTCTCGCCCACGATTAGGTTACAAGAGACTGTAACTTCCTTCTTGCCAGCCAGCTCTCCCCTCTTCCTGGCTTTGATAAAGCCGCTGCCCTACAGAGAGGCTCATATGGCAAGAAACTGAGTGAGCATCCAGCCAATAGGCAGAAAGGAACTGGGGTCTTCAGTCCCACACCCCTCAAGGAAATGAATTTTGTACACGTATGGCATGGTAACTATAGCTAACCATACAGTGTTGGACATTTGAAAGCCACTAAGAGAGTTGATCTTAAAAATTCTCATCACAAGAAAAAAACTAACTCTGTGAGGTCAATCTATATAATTGACATATGAATTTGTGTTAGTGTAAGGTGTACAGCATAATGATTTGACTTATGTATATATGATCACTATGACTAAACTTACAGTGACCATTTTGCAATATTGTACACCTTAACCTAATGCAAATTTTATGTCAATTATGGCTCAATAAAACTGGAAAAAAAATTTTTTTTTGAAAAATGAAACAACCCCATGAATTTGGAAGTAGGTCTTTCTTCAGTCCATCCTTCAGATGAGACTGTAGCTTGGGCTGAGGCCTTAATTGCAGCCTTGAGAGAGACGCTGACGCAGAGGACGCAGTTAAGCTGTGCTCAGATTCCTGTTCCATAGAAACTGGGAGATACCAAATGTGTGTAGTTTTTGCTGCTAAGTTTTAAAGTAATTTGTTATGTGAGCAATAGATAATTAATACACATATCATTAATCACAAATAATAATAATAATTCTATGGTAAGGTACCTAATATGGCCACTAATGTTTCCACCTTATTCTAAAGCCAGCCCCACCTAAGAGGCGGCTCAAATCCCTGTTATCCTAGTTAGTCCAGACACACGCCGCACCCTGTTTGGAATCTGCCCAATACGCTTGAGAGTAAAATCTGACAAGCCTGATGACAGTTGTAATTAGATGGAGGATCTGATGAAGCAATAGTAGTAAAACATATCTAGGATCTAGATTAAATTTAAACTTTATACCGTTATCGAGACATAATTACTGTCCCCAGGACAAACGGGGTTATATTTTTCATTTCCTCCCAAACTGAAGCCTAGAAAACCTAGAAGCATGGGATAACTGACGTAAAACTAAGGGACCATTTTAATATCACTGTTGTGGGGACAAGTCAGCCTGGACCTTTACTTATGATAGAAAAGGCTTCTCTGGGTCCATAGCTTCATCTGTTCTGCAAAAGTCCACCCCTGTGCCCTCTGCCACACAAAAAAGCAACAAACATTTCACATTACATAACTTCGATGGCTACCAGTGAAAAAGATGCAGGGCAACTCAATACTTGGACCCTTCAGAGATGGTATTTTTCGTGTGTGTTTTTTTTCCTGTTAAAACTTAAAGGATTTCTTGGTGATAGGTCCAACTCTGCCATGGGCCCCGCAACATCTAATAATAATGATTATTTCTCATTAATATTAGGCAGGCCCTAGCAGTTCCCTATGTATTTTTCACACACATCATCTCACACAATTGTCATGGAATTATTCTGAGATGTGTGGCCAATATCATTGCCATTTTATCGATGAGAAAACAGGTGGTTAAGGAACTCGCCCAAGGTTATTTCAGTGGTAACCCTGCGATAACGTCATTAAGTGTAACGTCAGAAGTAGTAACGTCAGACTGGATTCAGCCCCCCTCTCTGCATAGGCAAATCGGTGCTTGGTGTGGTGCAGTGAACACACCTGGATTCAGACTGGAATTCAAGCTCTGTGGGGGTGGGGCGCATCAGAGCCTGCTCCCCAATTGCAAGTGTCAACTGCTTTCCCCTTCCACTTACCAACTTCGAGCCTCACTAGTCACAAGAAAAACCTAGGCAAAGGCAATGGAGAAACTGACCAGCAGAATAGAGCAAACCCTGCGGTCTGCAGACAGGCCTCTCTTACACCAACAAGTGATGGTAAAATTTTAACTGCTTCTCAATTTATTTCACATTAGGGAGTACGTAAGTGAATAATTATTTGTGAAGTGTTTTGAGCTGGGCAGTAAGGGAGTCGCAGAGGGGAACAACAGCTCGGATGAATGGGAGGGCGCTGTCCAGGCATGAGGAATAGCTGGGACGGAGATGCGGTAGCAGGAAGTACGAGGCACACGCGCAGCTGAGAGATTTAGGGGTGCAAGAGCTCGTGAAAGGCTGGCCAGAGTCACCTTCCCCAGCCCAGGAGGCCTTGACAAGGCTTTGTTACTGGGAGCAGAAGAAACCATTGAAAATGTCTGCAAGGAAAGGAATCTGATCTGCACTGCTCTTCAGGAAAATTAATCTGACAGAGGAGGGAGTGTGTGTGTGTGTGTGTGTGTGTGTGCGGGGGTGACCAGGAAGGTGAGAGCCAGGCAGGGAGACCATCCAGAGGTCACAGTGGACCCTAAGAATATCCCCGTCACCATTTTGTCGTCTGTAAAACCAAGCAGTTTGGTCATATTCCCTCTGCAGCCACAACCGGCAACCCTCATGGTGAGGGCAGCTGGCGTAAGAAGGAATCCAGGCTTCACGAATACAGGAATTAGGGTGGTGGCAAGCAGAAAAAAAAACAACGTGTTTAAAATTAAAACAGGGTGGGGTTGTCATTCTTTTGTCTGGAAAACTAAGGAAAGAAGTAAACAAAAGACTAGAACTGGTTCCCGAAGGATAATAATGCCAGAATTCCCCCAAACGTTTATTTTGGAGACTCACTCTCAATCCACAATTGTTTTTATAAAAAACACTGAAAGTAACCAGGAGAAAAGCATTGTTATTTTTACATTCAAGTTTCATGCTTACTTGTTAGGGACAATGGCCCCATTTTACTTCGTCAGTATTGTCTCTACGATTAGGTTTTTAAAAATTATATTCATGCTTAAATAATATAAAATCATAGAGGCTTGAAAGTGACGGCTGCCTGGAAGCAAAACCTCCAAGGTAAAATTTTAAAACATAAATCTTTCAAGTTTAATTAATTTTAATGTTTGAAAAGTCATCAACCTATCGATAGATGGCTGCATGTAACAAAGGTTACACTTTGTTAAAGGAAGATCAAAGAATCAGCATAGTTTGCCAGAACTAAACATAAACCTTAAAATTTTCACTCTATCAAGAGACCATTTATATCCTCCATTCAGATCCAATAGGAACTGCTGGTTTGAATAAAAGGGTACAGAAGGGGCAGGTGTGAGAAGTAAATGGAAATCATAAACACACAGGGAAATGATTACTCTTACTAGCAATTCAAAGGCAAACTGATGGAAACATATGATACGTTTTATGCCCATTAATATTCAATGAGTACATTGAATGCTGGCTGTGGTAAAGCTGAATGAATGCACTCACACTCACGTCCCTGCTGCTGCTGGCACTGAAACTGGTACATTCCTTATGGCAATAGAGCAAAACTTTATGTACCAAGAACAATATAAAGATATTTATAACATGTGACCCAGTAATCTCATTTATACTAATGATCCCAGTAGAAATAATTAAATGAGTAAAATAAGTATTCAAATGAAATTTTTTATTGTCATTGTTAGCTAAAAAAGCAGGAATCAAAACCACCTGAAAGTCCTACAGGATAATGATTTTATAAATTATGATTTTAGCGTAGCAATTAAACACAACAGCCATGGAAATAATATTAGTATTGATATTAATATTATTAATACGAAAAGGGGGGAAGACAGAAATCAGAATTGTTTCCTATTACTGCAGCATTGTAAATAACACATATGTATACTTTAGAAAAGAAATTTTGCTCTGAAAGAAAAGATCCACTGTGTGTGTTTCTCTTTCCAAAATAATCGGCGATTGAGAACGCCTACCCTCCCCTTGTTGAAGACTACTGAACAGTTACTTATGTGCTGGGATCATTTCATTAAATCCTTACATCACACCCAAAAGGAAGGATTGTCCTCATTTTGCAGGCTCTATAGAGGTTAGGTGACTTCTCCAGGGTCATGCAGTGAGGGATCAACCAGGTCTGTTTGCGCCCAA
Organism: Rhinolophus sinicus; assembly: GCF_036562045.2. NCBI lineage: Eukaryota > Metazoa > Chordata > Mammalia > Chiroptera > Rhinolophidae > Rhinolophus > Rhinolophus sinicus. The sequence goes on along the minus strand of NC_133758.1, from coordinate 13,588,458 downwards.
ATCTCTTAAGATTTGTCACAGAGCTGTTCAAAGGGGAAGAAAAGTTATATCAGGGTGTTACTTTCTTTACTGTCATGCTCACCCACACTTAATTTACTACCATCCTATCCCTGCCAATGACTACAAAACCAAAAACAGGAGCATGAAAGCTGGTTGGTTTCATCCAGAGGCTGTCTCTGAGCTCAGAGAAGAGATGATTTGCATGTCAGGGAGGGAGACATGAAACCTATTAATTTTTGTCTTTTGTGTAATTGCATCTCAATAAACCTAAGACCTCAATAAACCTAAGACTCCAATTGTTTCCTAAATATCATGAGATGCCAGGAAATCTACTCTGTGTCCATCGTTTCCTCTAAGAAGCCCTGCTGACCGACCTACACTATGGGCAGGTGGAACCCAAACCACTGACCTTCACCAAACTTACTCTGTGCTAAGGACACAGGCTTCAAGGTCCCTGGGCAGAGGTCCAGTGACAAAGTGATTTATAAAGTTAGTGGTTCCTTATGCCAAAGGTCTGTGACTTGGACTGAACACACAAACTCCTTTACGGTACGTTTTTACATGTAAATGTTCCAAATTTTGCATATAGTCATATGTAAATACGTTTCATATGCACTATGTGTGATTGGCACATCAAGTACGCTTAGGACACCTTCTTGGTACCTTTTCTAGACATTGCCATGGTTTCATGCCTTGGATTGGTCACAGAGCCTGACTTCTCATTCCATTGGAAAGTTAACACCTTCACAAATTCTGGGTCCCAGAAGTCTAAGGGGAGAAGGCCACATCTGGCGTTTAATCACTGTTTCCTCTGTGGCACTTAAAGTCAGCTTACAGGACTCAACTTAGATTACAAACTCTTCCCAGACAGCTGAATTCACACCTGAGGTTTGGGACCAAGAACATAGTGCAAACACGTGGTTAATATTTTATGTCCTTGGAAACACATCTGGCTTGAATGATCTCCAGAGTCTCCTACAGACAGTCAACAATTCTATCCGTTCTGGCTTGTAGATTTTGAACAAGTCAATGAACAGGAGTGTCTGAGTCTCTGCATATCTGATAGGTTTAACGACCATGTTTTCCTGGGATGATGGTGTTAAGCGTTTACAAGAGAGCTGACTCCATATTCTATGTATCAGGCATTGAGCTAAGGGCTTGACAGGCATTATCTTATTTGTTGAGTCAAATTATCATCCCCATTTTACAGATGGGGAAACTGACACTAAGAGACATTAAGTTCCTGGCCCCAGGATGTATAGGTGGTAACTGGCATAAAATTCCTTGTCAAGTCTATGCTCTTAGTCACAACACTCAGTGCCTTAATTTTACCTAACATCCATATGGGGTAAGCTGGAGAAGAGATAATCCATCCACTTTATAGCTGAGGAGACAGATAACTAAGGGACATGCAGTTAAATCTGCGTTGGAGCTAGAATGGGGGGGTGTCCAGTCATCTTGAGATCTTCTGCTCTCTCTGCTCAGGACTTGACCGCTGTGGAAACTGAGGAAGGGGGAGAGGCAGGAAGTGGAGGTCACTGCTGGCAAGCATGTTTCCATCCTTGCAAGAGAATTTCTCCACTATCCCCTAGAATCTAGGTCTCTAATCGTATATGAAATGTCTTTTGCCCTCTTAGGGGGAGGCAGTGCTTAGAGCTGCCTGGTTTCCTGCTCTGCTTTCTCCTGCCCTCTGCCCTACCCATCCCCCACACTGACTGGTCAGACGGCTTCCCAAAGGTGTCCCTTGGCAGAGCCCTTAGGGCAGTGGGACCCAGCAGTTCAGCTGCTATCTCTTTCAAATCTGACTAGGGAGTACCACTGCATTTTTATTTTAAGAACTATGGCTTGAAAAAAAATAAGATACAAAAACCCCTGTCTTAGCCCATGCTCCCAGGGAACTAAGAATGAGAGATCCTGTGTGTGATATTGGGATTTATACTTTGAAATATATATTTGGTCTTCATCCTGTTCCTGGCACCGAGCTCCTAAAATCTTTGGAATTTCCTAAGTGATGAGAGTAGTAAAGGTGATTTTTGGAGAGCAGCGAGGTAACCTAAAGATGGGGGCTGGTTGGCAGGAGAACTAACCATGTGATTGGAGGGTTGGAATATTCACTCCCACCCCCTGACCTCAGGGGAGGGGAGGGGACCAGAGATTGAGTTCAGTTGCCGATGGCAAATGATTTAATCAATCCTGCCTTTGTAATGAAGTCTCCCTGAAAACCCAAAAAGATGGGGTTCAGAAAGCTTCTGGGTTGGTGAACATGTGGGTATTTGGGAAGAGTGGCATGGAATCTCCATGCCCTTTCCCCATACCTTGCCCTGTGCATCTCTTCCATCTGGCTGTTCCTGAGTTACATCCTTTTACAGTAAACCAATCATCTAATACGTAAAATGTTACTCTGAATTCTGTGAACCACTTTAGCAAATTAATTGAACACAAAAAGGGGCTTGTTGGAACCTCCAATCTATAGCTGGTCAGGAGCACAGGTGACAACCTGAACTTGCAGTAGGTGTTGGGGGGTGGGGAGGTTTCTAGGACTGAGCTTTTAACCTGTGGAATCTGATGCTATCTCCAGGTAGATAGTGTCAGAATTGTGTTGAATTGGGGGATATCCAGCTGGTGTTGGAGAAGAGCCTGGTGGTGTGGGAAAAGCATACACACTTTGGAATTGGGTGTAGAATCATTCATGTGACTCATCTAAACGCCCGCAGCTAGTCAAGGAAAGGCTGTTAGGCCAACAGGGACCTACAAAGGGGCGGGGGCATTGGTTGGCCCAGCTTGCAGGTAGTAAGGAAGTACAGCCCCTGTAGAGGATTGAAAAAACTAACAAAACTGACTAAAAAGATGTATAATTTGTTTTGCTTTATGATTACCATGAATGGGTAATGTCAGTGATAAAATACTCCTCCCCTTAAAAATCTCTTTGCTATAGTTACTGCTCAGTTTTAATAATACATAAGCTTCAAATAAGCGCCTTAAAAAAGTGACATCCTGTGATAAACATTGGATTCTCTGGAAGCTGACTCTGAGCACCCCTGGTTACACAGCCTACCTGTCATATGCCGGTTCAGCGGCACGTGTTGCAAAAGGTAAGTTTGTGGGGTTTGTTGATGCTCGCTTAGGCAGTCAGTGTTTCCCACCGCGTGCTATTTTATATTCCCGAGCTTATACAGCAGAGTTGAAAAAAAAAACAATTATGAAGACGAAACAGAAGAAATTAAATTTAAAACAACCGATCAGAAAACAGAACGCTTCCTTCTATTCTGTCACCCTCTGTGACCACCTGGAGTTTTAATGTGTACCCAGAAATTTAAAAGAGTGAAAGATACAGTGAGTTCTGACTTATCTCCAAAACTTCAACATGAATGCAAAAGAGAATGTCACTGCCTGGGTTTCTTTTCCAGCCATTATTCTGATTCATTGCATTTCAGGATTGTTACCTGAAAATAATTTTGTCTTATAGCGGAAGGGTGTGAAAAAATCTCTGCGCTATGTGTCAAAGACTCAGGGTACACCACTGCTGGCCAGGCTCCAACTCGTGGGCTTTCGCTCTGTTCCTGGTGTCACAATGCCTGCTATGGGTGGAACTGTGTGGTTTCCCCCCCGCCCCCTTCATATGTTCAAATCTTAACCCTCAGGACCTCAGAATGTGACCTGATTCGGAAATAGGGTCATTGCAGACGGAATTGGTTAAGATGAGGTCATCAGGATGAGTCCAAACTCAGTGTGATTGGTGTCCTTATGAATGTGGACATTTGGACACCGCGATAGTCATATGCACAGGGACAATGCCATGCAAAGACTGGAGCTGTGCTGCCACAAGCCAAGGAACGACCAGCAGCTGGAGAAAGGGCTGTACCTGATCCTTCCCTGGCACCTTCCAAGGGAGCATGGCCTTGATCGCTCACTTCGAGCCTCTAGAGCTGTGGGACAACACATGTCTGTCGTTTAAGCCACCTAGTTTTAAGGCATTTTATCACAGCAGTCCCAGCAAACAAATAACACCATTTCAATGTGTAGTTTTAAAAATTTAAGTTTCTAATTCCTACCAACAGAGGGTATTACAGTCAGATACTGCTTACTTTATGTCTACAAATTCAGATTTCACCTCGCCAGATGACTTGTGTACCTAAAAGGAAAAGCTGTGGCTAGCTTTTGTAACAAATTATATAATCAAGACATAGATGACCCCATTTTCTTTTCTCTCCCAAAGATGAAATGTGCTATTTTTTTTTGCCACTGAACTATGGTATAAGAGTTATTTGCAGGGCATACCCGGAAGAAACAACTAGTATTTCATGCAAATAAGGACCGGCTGCTCAAATAGAGATAACTAATTCAGGCCCCATACAAACATGTACTCTGATCTGCATTTTAAGAGAACACAGAAACCCACAGAAATCTCCAACATTTATTAAAACATCCTCAAAATGTTTTGAGGTTTCAAAGTGGTGCCAATTAAGTAAGCTTTCTACGGCATCTCTTAAAAAACATGGCTCTGGGGGGAAATGCCAATTCATTCCAGACCTTTTTTTCTGCGCTGACATTTTCTCCTCTCAATCAATATTTGCTTCCCTTTAAAATTTCTCAGAGTACTTTTTGGGGAGCAGTAGAACCCAGTGATGAGGGTGTGGGTTTGATTTAGCCACACCTACCCATTCCCAGCCCCCGTACACATAAGGTAATGCAGAGAGAACATTTTTTAAAAACTCTGAAGTGAAATAAAATGTAAAACAACCAACCAAAATACATTTGAGTATTATTTATTCTTCACATCCCCTCTTCTCCATAGACCCAGACATCAACCCTTACCCCCTGCAAGGCCTTTCTTGAATGCAACTGGACTCTAATGACGGAAAAATTACTTCTTCAACCCTCTTGTTACCATACTATTTATAACTTTTATCATATATTACTGACTATTAATGATAATAAACTTTTCTAATATTTAACATAACTTCATCCGGTTTGGCGGCGGAGCTCACTGTAGAACTCTCTTAGGTTAGTCAGCAAGATCCTTCTTCTATTGAAGAAACAGGGCTCACTGTTGTCCTCTGTAGGTCTGGGTGAGTTGTCCAGAAGACTCCCCTCACGCCCAATCCCTCTACCTCCTACTTCACCTCTACTCTGAAGAGCAAACTTTCAATTGTCCACCATACACCAGTGCCAGGGATACATTCCCAACAAGCAGCAAGTCTAACTGGCCTGAACTTGATATTTCAACACAATAATCCCCCTGACTTCCCAGAGCTCTTGAAACAAGAAAAAAGTGTAAGAATAAAGAGAAGAACATGAACAATAAATGAGGGGTTTAAATAATCCATAAATCTTCACAGCCAAGTCAGGAACAAACCAAAAGCATTTGCATAGCGCACAACCCAAGACAAAAAGCTACTTAACAGCCTTTAACTACCACTGGATTGAAACTTTACTGTAGGGCAGCCAGGTAGCTCAGTTGGTTAGAGTTCAAGCTCTGAACAACAGGGTTGCTGGTTCGATTCCCGCATGGGCCAGTGAGCTGTGCCCTCCACAACTAGATTGAAGGACAACGACCTGGAACTGATGGGCCCTGGAGAAGCACACTGTTCCCCAATATTCCCCAATAAAATTAAAAAAAAAAAAAGAAACTTTACTGTAGCTATCTGGAACTAATTAAAATCTTTTCAAAGCATGTTTTAAAAGCACTCTGAAAAGACTGTGCTCTAGATTTAATCTAGATTTACCTAAGGCTATCCCTCGACATTTCAGTTGTGACACATATTTCAGTTGTAAGTTTGAGAACTCACCCTAGAAAAAGTGCTACATACTTCATTGCTGAATATCACTATAGTCACCTTCCAAGTTCTCCCTTTGGGAAGCTATGCACCAACGCCAGCGCTTAGTCCACCCTTCAAAGCAATATTTGGAACTCTTTTTCTGGAATGGCCATCAGAGCTGTCATCGTATTACCCTTGATGTCCTGAATGTCATCAAAATGTCTTCCTTTCAGTATTTCCTTTCTCTTCGGGTAAAGAAAGAAGTCATGGGGGGCCAGATCAGGTGAGTAGGGAGGGTGTTCCAATACAGTTATTTGTTTACTGTCTAAAAACTGCCTCACAGACAGTGCCGTGTGAGCTGGTACATTGTCATGATGCAAGAGCCGTGAATTGTTGGAGAAAAGTTCAGGTCGTCTAAGTTTTTCACGCAGCCTTTTCAGCACTTCCAAATAGTAAACTTGGTAACTGTTTGTCCAGTTGGTACAAATCCATAATGAATAATCCCTCTGATATCAAAAAAGGTTAGCACCATCATTGCAACAAGTTCACGAACTTAATTGTCAGACCTTGTATGCTCTGTCATCATACAGTCAATGAAAAGCCAAACTACACTTCAGTCCCAAGTTATTAGTTCAGCCACACAACGGGCCACCTGGAAGCACTCCTGGGCCAGACCTGCCCCAGCAGGTTGGTCCCTGGGCTCATCACTGGCTGCCACCCAACCCACACTCAGAGGCCACACTTTGCTTTTCCTCCTTCACCTTAAGAGATCTAGGTATGGTGAATTTATACCTTAGCTTTCCAAAGTCTAAATCCTATGCACAGAAAACAATGCTGCCCTAACTCTGAGGCCTGCTAGCACTGTGGATGTTTGTATATATCACATGAGGATTTACATACTAAGAACGCTTGTCATGCTTTAAACACTCAGGCTATCAACAAGAATCATTCGAATGAGATTTAAAGGTTGCTGTCTAGACCAAATACAAACTACAATTATTTCAACATATTCTGAAATCTTAATCAGTGACTCTCAAAAAATGGCTGTCATAGGTCAGATGGGGAATCTGTGAGATTATTCAGGTCATCTTCCAAAGCTATAGACAGATGGTTTCTGTCATGCTCCATTCTGGAAATTATTAGAGTTCTCCATCTGCATTAGAAATCAGAGAGGCTGTGTCTACCTGTTCCGGCCCCGCCCTTCGCAGGCTGCCCCCCGCGCCAGCCTCGTCCTGATGGCACACAGAGACACACACAAAGGAACAAGGCACTTTCATTCCTTTTCCAGATCCTCAAATCCCCATGTAATGGTGTTTTCATTTGTACTCGAACAAGTTACTGTCTGCCCGGCCCATTCTTTGTATTCTGCCCTGTATTGTGGTTGTTTTTGTCTCCAATAAAGTGTAAATTCCAAAGACTCTGGACCAAGCCCTAGTTCTCTTATTTCCGAAGTGGGGCAGACTCAAGAAATGGGTAAGGGCTCCTGTCTGAAGACAGACAAAGAGACAGACAGAGCTAAAATCTCATCTCAACCACTTACAGACTAGAGGACCTTGGGAAAAATATCCTCCCTAAGCCTCCTCATTTATAAAATGAAGATAATGCCTGCCTTATAGGGTCCTTGTGAAGCTCGGTCTTGATGTCACGTAAAATGCTCAGCAGTGTGCACAGTACCTGGGACAAGTGTCCACTGAGTGAGCAATTTCAGTGAGCCACTTCATCAGAAATGCAGCAAAATAGCATAGTAATATTTTTCTCAACAAAACTTTAGTTGATTATTAGGTTGGTGCGAGAGTAATTGCAGTTTTTGCATTTATTTTTAACCTTTTAAACCACGATTACTTTTGCACCAACCTAATATAAACTCATAAGCCTAGAATACTTGGGAACTGAAGTTTTCCAGTGAAAAGCAGAATTAGAAAATAAATATATTAGTAACCTTTATATTTTACTTCAGAGTTTGCAAAAGGTTTTCACATACCATTAATGTACTTGATCTATACAACGTCATTGAAAAGTAGATTATTTTTGTTTTATTCTCTGTGATGTCTCCAAGGCCCAGAACAGTGTCTGACACACAGTGGACCTTTACTAAAGAATTACTCCGTGAGTGCACATTACAAATGAAGAATCAACCTCAGAGTTGAACACTGTATCCAGGCTTCAGAGCCCATAATAGGCAGAGGACCAAAACTGGGTCTTACCAACTACATCCAAATCCTAACCCCCACCTCCATCACCCTGTCTCTTGCCACCGAGATAAGATCCCAGGGAACTATATATTTTCTAGATGATAATAGCTCAAAGACCACTTAAAAGTGGACCCTAATTAAACAAAGAAACAAAACTATCACTCTTGTGTCCTTTAGGGAAGAGTTATACTTGGTAATCTAGCTACTTAAATTTAAATGCAGAACTTTGCTTTCCTCAGTCTGCATAGCAAACAATCTTTATCACAGTATGAACAAGTGAAACAAACTTAAATTGCAAAACCAGGTTTAATGAAAAGACGTAGTGGCTGTGTTTGCTTTGAAATAATATGGGGGAGGGAGATAAAAGTGCAGATAGAAAACCATGGGCCATGACCGTGAACAAGGGGGGGTTCATTATATGACTGTTTCTATTTTGATATGTTCTATTTCTATGTTTGAAATCTTTCTATGTTTTTATTTTGATATGTTCTATTTCTATGTTCTATTTCTATGTTTGAAATCTTTTTCAATTAAAAAAAGAGAAACAAAAAACTAGCCTTAAAATAAACTAATATATTAACATTAGGTCACCAATGTATGAGACATATGTCTTAATTCTTAACCAGTTCAGAGGGGACCCCAAGTTTTGTGCAGCCATCGGCTCATCTTGAGAACTCAAGATATTAAATAAGTGTTTTCAAAGTTAAAAGGAGAATATTTATAAATAACATTAAATATTTCATAGTTGGTAAAGTGCAAGTGTCCCAGAGAACTACATTTTACAAGTTAGAGCATCCCTAATTTCAGGTACCATCTGTATGGTATCTGAGGAGGCATGTTTGTTCTTTGGATCACTAAGAACATTTAGCATTTACTTTGTTTGTGTGCATTACAACATTTTAAGAATCACTTTTCGCTCAAATACTGTTCCCAATCTTTATCACATTTTTTTCCTCCCTCAGTATGTGAGTAAAATATTATTATCCCCATTTCACGGATGAGCAAACTGAGGCTGAGAAAGGTCTCATGGAGTGCTCAAAGGCACACATAGCTAGCTGGTTGCATTAGGGCTGAAATTGGAACCAAGTCTAAATTCTCCTGTTGTCAAGGTCTTTTCACCGAGCATGATACAGCATCCCCAGCATGCCCACAGTTCATTCTAGTGCGGTGGCAAAGAGTGGGGGCTCTGGAATCACTCTTCCTGCCAGCTGTGAGACCTCAGAAAAGCTCATTAAATAGCATTGCTGGTCCTCAGTTTGCTCATCTATAAAATGGGTAAAAATAATAGTCCCTGCCTCTTCAGGCTGCTGTGAGGATGAAATGAGCCGATCAATATAAAAAAAGCTCCTGGAACAGAGCCAGGCCCAAAGAGAGGGTACAATAAATATTAGCCATTGCTATTCTTATGTGAAAGGATTAAACACTAGGAGAAGAACTGTGTAACCAAATTGACACTTAAGGAACAGCTGAGAAGTTACTACGGCCCACACTGAAGCTCAAATTTACCTCCATGTGTTGAATCATTGATGGCCAGGGGAATGCCTAGCTCGTAACCTGCTATGCTCAGGCCGCAGGAAAATGTCACCCTAGTAGTGAGAGAGACATTAAATATTTTACTCTCCCAGCTGCTCACAACAAAGCAGCCTGGCTGTATCCATTACCTCCTTTTTCAGATCGCCTGAGCAAAGGGGAAACCTGTCACAAAATCCACACTCTAGAATTTAAAATATACAAACAAAATAACTTATAGTCCGTATCTGCATTGTGAATAAAAGTGGGATGTTTTTTCAGAAAGGGGGGAGGGGTTATTTTCAGAAACAGAAACTGTCTTTACATCTGACACCTCTGCCACAATATACGGTGTATATCTTGCCAAAAGAGACATGCTATACCAGCCAGCCAAAAATAGTCTCAGGTTGTTTATCAACAATGTGTAAATTGTACATTGGAGAACCCTGAGCTGAATGTATTCTTATGTTCACATCTTACACTCCCATCGGAATTGCTTTATTCAACTCTTCCTATGACAGCATCCTACTTAAAAAGTAAAACTCATGCAGTATGCAGCCATGTCAACATTGGGGATGGGAAAGACTTTAACAGACTGAATCTTCTCATTTTTTTCCGACCAAGATAAACATCCTTGATAAAATTTCCTATGGTTTTGGCAATCTCATCTCGATGGCTTAATCAAATTAACCGATGGTTCTCTGCATGTTTAATGATTGATTTCTTCTCTATCCCTGGCTCCCAGGCTGAACTACCATCCTGGTCTCACCTGTTTACACAGGCAAGCTCCCAGAGGCAGTTTTTAACTTTCAACTGTTTAAAGAATGGGCAGAGGTGGTCAATATCCTAATCACTTCCGGGCCTTCAATACAGAGAATCCTATATTCTCTCCCATCCTCTAGAGTCCCGACAGCGCTCTTCCAATGCCACCAACCTCCGACTATAGCACAGGAACAGCACTTCTGGGAGCAGACATGGGCCTCCAGGAGTTGGAACAGCTGGTGGCTGAGTGCAGCTTGCAGCAGTGGATTGTTTGGCTTACAGGGTTTCTTGTTTAAATTTTAGTTTGCTTATTTAAAAAAATCTGTTGATTTCACATAAAATCCAGATTTCCAGATTTTCTTACCTTGGAAAATCTGGCAGCCCTTGGACAAGGCAACCATCAGTGGGGGCTGGGTAGTAACTGCCCCTTTTGAGTGCTGTGTTCTCCCCAGTTGCCACAGTCCTCACCCAGCCGGCGTGTACCCTCCTCAGCCCTTGTAGGAATTGAATTGGGGGCCCGTCGGTCAAATATCTTTACTATTCCCGTTTTATAGACAAGGAAACCGAGGCGGGGAGGAGGTGAAGTGATTTCTTCAATGTCACACAATTAGTAAGTGATAAGCTGGAACTGCATTCAAGGTCTGTTTCACTCCAAACTGGTGTCTTTAACTCCCTCACTCTGTTGCTCACATATCCCCCTTTAGCAAGGGAAGTAGAACATTAAAGGGCAGGATAGACACATCTGGGTAATTTTCAAATTCTCTATCTGCAAAAGAGAAGGCACCCTCTAAAGTTAATCAATATACACTGATCTGAATTAGAATATAGAAGATAGCAACAATCTGCCACAACCATCTTAGGAAGGGAAAAGAAAGGAAATGCCATCTGTAGAGCCATCGATCATTTCTAATTAGCAATCTTTTCTGTTGTTGACCCAGGCTCATCTGTCGTTACCACTTTCCCCCATTTGCTTTACTCTTAGCTCACTCTCGGGTGTACTTGTGTATTTCCCTCTGAACCATTTAAGGTAAGTCACATCATACTCCTAACCCCTAAATACTTCAGGCGTAGTCTCTCACATTCTCTTACATAACCATAAAATAGTCATGAGAATTTAGCATCAATAGATTATCTAATATTCTTATTTTATCATTGACCCAATAATGTCTTTTACAGTATTAGTTTTCCTCCAGGACAGAATCCAGTCTAGAATCAGGAATAACTTTAAGTGGCCAAGTCCTTTAATCTGGAACACTCTCACAACCTGTTTTTTTGGTCATTGATGACACTGACATTTTTAAAGAATACAGCCCCCACCCCACCCCTTTTTTCAAAACAACGTTCTTCATTTGGGCTTTGATGCTTCCTCGTGATTGAATCCAGCTTATGCATCCTTGCTAGAATACTCCACCGGTGAGGCTGTGTCCTTCTCAGGACATCACCTCTGGAGGCACACGTCCTCCACCCCTCACTGGTGATTTAATTTCCATCACTCGGTCGAGGTGTTGTCTCATTTCTCTACTGTATTTTTTTTGTAACTTGCAATCTGTGGGGTGACATTTGAAGACAATGCAAACATCCTACTCCTTCCCTAAATTTCCTCCGACATGTGGCATCCTTGACGATTCTTGCCTGATCGGGTCTTTACAAGATCTACAACAGGATGATTTCCCAGCTCCAGCGTTCCCTCCACATTTATCAGTCAGCCTGGGCCTTTCCCTGTAAGCAGGGTCTCCCTTAGTTACACTTATTTGTCTACTTATTGATTGGTTGTCAGTGTGAATGCATACATTCTATTTTTCCAAATGGTTTATAATTCCTTATTGCTCATAATTACTTTAGTGTTCAACTTGCCCCAGGTTAGGCCACAGGGAGTCCCTTCAAGCTGGCACATACGTCCTTGTGACAGACCCCCGTTATTCTTTGAGCGTTTCCATACTTTGTAGCAGAAACAAGATGTTCTGGGCTCATTGCACATATCCTGCCCCAGACCTGTGCCTTCTAGTGATATTAGAGACCAAGGTCTGGGCACTAGAGGTGTTCATTGCTACTGGGGTGTCCTGGCTTCATGGCCCTTTGTTGGACAGTGTTAAGCAATACGTCCATGTACATACAGATACACATACAAACACATACATGCATACATGTTACATGAGAATGCTTCTGCATGCACATATTTCAGAAATGCATTCATACCAAAACATCCAATTCCAATTAGTCTCCACAATTTCTCCCGTTCCATGTTACCTGTAGGTCCCTTCTTCCTCAGTGAGAAACCTGGCTCCCCAAAACATTTACTCATTTGCTCAATGCTAATATACATCTAGAATTTTTTCAGAATTGCTTTGCCAATATCACTATAAATTGTTTAGGATTTTTTTTTTTTTTTTTTTGCCTTTCTCCCTCACCTTGTCTAAGACCACGCATTCGTAGTAAAATACTGTGTTCATTGTTCCTTGGATTCTTTCTCTTCCCCCCCCACTCTTCACTATGGTTGCGGTACTCATTTGAAATACAGTTGGGCTTGTTCATTTCATTTGACTTTTAGTTTTATGGTTTTTCCCTCCTTCACATTTTATTAATTTAAATTTATTTTTCGAATACGTAGAACGTTAACATGCTCCCCAAGGTTAAAACATGGCTAAAAGGCACACTTAGCCAAGTGGCCCTCCCTCATATATCTCCTTCTTGTTCCCACCCACCCCTTGTTGGTAATTGACTTTATTGTTTTGTTTATTCTTCGTGTGTTTCTTTTTGTAAAAATAAGCAGCTAGATGTATTTCTAAATTTTTGTCTTTCGTATACAGACGTAGAATACATATGCTCCTTTGTTCTTTGCTTCTGGAAATCACTAGAAGTCATTTTTCAGGCACTGTTTACAAACACAGAAACATTTATGTATGTATATAAATCATTTCCTTGGAAAACTTTTTAAAGAAATCCTTAAATCCCAGCATGCATTTCTCTCTTTCTGCTCTCTGGTCTCCAAGACAGAAGCCATCACCCACCACTCCATGTCCTAAGGTTTGACTTTCCTTCAGGGACTCGACTTCACCAGGGCTACCATGAATGTGTTAACATCCAGGTAAGATACTTATGACTTCCAGGGACGTTTCCCAGATAAAATTTCAACCTAAAGTGGTGGTCCCAATGGTAGCAACTAAGTAAATATTCACTCATAGGGAATAAAAAAGAAAGATCACTTTGTGAACCTTTAATCCCTGATAGGTATCTGGCAACTCATGTCAAATGGCTATAAAAAGAACCAGGAAAGAAAAAAAAAAAACAGGTATTAGGATGACTCAACACAAATCAAGCCACTGTTGGGAAACCCACTCCTAGCCCTGCCCTTGGCAAGTCAACTGCAGTTCAAGGCTAATTTTCTCTGACTGGTGTTGCTCACACCCTCCCATCCTTCCCATCAGGGAGGAGAGCTGCCAGGAGTTCCTCACACTTTGTCACCCACACCCAAATTCAAAGGCACTGGAGAGAACTTGCACTCCAAACTCTCGACACAGGGACAGGAAGGGGGTGAGTGTGGTGGTACTAGGCTTTTTCAACTTGGCCAAGCTCTCCAATATACAAGGGTCAGGGGACAAAATAATGATCAGAAGTGATTCCCACCATAGTGATTTTAATGAGCATATGGAAATACAAATGGAAGAAAGGTGCAGAGGAATTCAGTATAGTAACATCATAATTAATAGTCCTGGGGGTTGATATTACACAAACGCAATCACTGTCGGGTAAGGTCTGGGTAGATGAGACATCTGAGGGGCTCGGCCTCAGCCCCTGTCCTATCTAGCTGAGTGAAAGTCCCGTCCACAGGATGCCGCTGCCTGGGAACATGGCAGGCTGAGCACAGCGAGCTCCAACAGGCCTGAGGCCCCCCTCCCGTGGCCAGCCCATCTCCTCCTTCACCTTCTCTCTCTCACCTTCCCCAAACTGGAGGGCAAGAGAAGCTAGTGGCTTCCATAAGACACAGCTCATGGGGAATATACATCTTGGAATTTAATCCTGGACCTCCTGCAAAATCCTTTCCCCTTCATGAAACTTCTGACAAGGAAATAAGATCAGACTCTATCCTTCCCTTTGCTCACCGCAATGTTCTCTATTTTAAAAACAAGATTTTAAAGCCCCCAAATTGTTCCTAAAAAAGAGAACTATACCTAACAGAAACAGATATAATTCATGCACCTCAAATTTGTACTCAGTGGATTCTAATTTAATTTTTTGTCTACAATTTAAAAACTGCTTCCGTTCTAGAGAAAGCATTTAAAAGGACCAGAACATCTAACTGGAATAACCTGTCCGAGAATCAGTAATCACTGAGCACTTTTATTACTAAAAGTGGAAGAAGTCATGAAAATATCTTCACCTTCCCAGATGGGTGATTCGCTGAAAAGGATTTGCTTGAAATAAGAGAAAACAGGACTAGTCCAGCTGGCTGAATCATCTGCTTTAAAGAGGGAGAGGGAGAAAGCGAAAGCGCAAGAGAGAAACCAGGAAAACGGTGCTATCTATGCTTCAAGCAATTTTTAGGTTAAAATGCAACGGCTTCTCTGAGGTTCCTGAGATAACACAGAGTAATGGAGCGAGGCCTGCACTCTGGTCCAGCAGGGCCAGCACGGGATCTGTGGCCCTAGGCAGGTCATATCCCCACCTGGGCTCAGACTATCATCTGTAGGTGACGGGTCTCAACCAGATCACTGGTCCTAAAGTGGGATCACACACATCAGAATCCCATGGAATGCTTTTAACAATAACAGATGGCCGAGCCTGAACCCAGACCTGAAACTGGACTGGGCAATGGGAGATGACCATCCTGGGGCTTCTCTAGAAGATATCTGAGATCCTGTCTGGCACTAAATTTCCATCAGATTTAAAAAAAATTTTTTTTCTTATTTAGACTTAAAAAAAAAAAAGCTTTAGGTTTACAGAAAATTTAGTGGAAAGTACATAGAATTTCTCCTTACATATTGCTCCCCAGCTCTCTCCCTTGTAGCCATTATTACCATCTTGCATTAGTGTGGTACATTCTTATTAATTGAAGTCCACAGCTTACATCACGGTTCACGCTTTGTGTTGTACATGCTATGGGGTTTGACAAATGTACAATGACATATATGTTTTCTAATTTAAACACTACCCTCTTGAATACTTGTCTTACTCTCAAGAGAGGGATACACACAAAAAAAAGTGAAAAGGATTAAGAAGTACAAATTTCCAGTTATAAAAATAGTCACAGGGATGTAAAGTGTGGCATAGGGAATATAGTCAATAATATTGTAATAACTATGTGTGGGGTCAGTTAGGTGTCAGACTTATCAGGGTGATTATTTCATAAGGTATACAAATATCTAATCAGATATACATACTGTATTCCAGAAACTAATATAATATTGAATGTCAACTGAAAAGTAATTGAAAAAATAAATTTTAAATATTATAAATAAATAAAAAAAGAGTGGACGCACAGGAAAAGGCTGTAGGAGAGAGGGAAATTCTGTTTTATGTCCACTGACCCTAAAATTAGGACAAATCAAAGATAGTTAGATTGAACAAAGGTCTATGTAGCCAAATACCATAAACTTTTCCCTTTTCCCTTTCAGCACTTAGGACTTTGCCTACAATATATCTGTTACTTAAACTACCAAACCCATAAGTGTTCCATGATAAGGTAATGTGCTCCCCAAATATAAGCCACAGGTTCTGTGACTTTATAACCTTAGACAATTTTTAAGAAATCTAAGAAATGGCAACCAGACATTGATAGAGATTTCTTCTCCTGATTCAAAGACAACTGGTACTTGAAGGTCTATGGAATTCATGAGTTAAAATAAAGAGAATCTTATAAGCGAAAATGAAGCTCCTTGAACATACATTTTTGTGCAGTAATCCAATTATTTTCTTAGCATAAATTCTAAGGATAGACTAGCTGTCAAAACACTGTTCTCTAAAAATGAAGTTCTCTTTCCACAAATTGTATCAGGAACTAGTAGTAACATTTCAACATTTAAGTTTCCACATGCATTTTTTTCCCCAAATTCTAACATTTATTTCAACTGAAATAAATTCTACTGATTTTATTTCTTTTAATATAACAACTTATTTTATAACAGGTATGGTTTTAATTAACCAAAGAAATGCATTTAAGAAAGTTAGGAGCTCTTTCTCTGACATTATCCTTAAATTAACTTTTCTCTTTCAAGTACTGTACTCAGTTGTCAAAAAAAGAAAAAAAGAAAAAAAAGAAAACACCCAGAAAATAAGTGTTGGTTGAGGATGTGGAAAAGTTGAAACCACTGTGCATTGCTGGTAGGAATATTTCCACAGCCACTGTGGAAAACAGTATGGTTGGTGGCTCCTCAAAAAATTAAAGCGAGAACTATCACATAGTCCAGCAATTCCATTTCTGGGTATGTACCCAAAAGGACTGAAGCAGGGATTCAAACAGAAATATGTACACCCATGTCCACAGCAGCATTACTCACAGTAGCCAAGAGGTAAAAACAACCCAAGTATCCATCAATGGATGAATGGATAAACAAACTGTGTATATATACACAGTGTATACATACACACAAAATGGACCATTATTTTGCCTTAAAAAGGAAATTCTAACACAGGCTACAACACAGATGAACCTCAAGGACATTATGCGAAGTGAAATAAGCCAGTCACAAAAGAACAAATACTCTATAATTCCACTTATATGAGGTATCTAGAGTAGTCAAGTTCATAGAGACAGAAAGTAGAACAGTGGTTGTCAGGGACTGGGGGAGGGGAGAATGGGAGATACTGTTTAATGGGGACGGAGTTTCAGTTTGGGAAGATGGAGAAGTTCTAGAGATGGATGGATGGTGGTGATGGTCACACAACACTATAAATGTATTTAATGCCACTGAACTGTACACTTAAAATGGTAAATTTTATGTTATGTATATTATACCTCAATTTTTAAAAAATGTACTCAGTTGTTCTTTATCTCCTCTGGAGAAAGAAGGAGAGATATAAATTGATCTCAGCTAAAATTTTCCTGACTGGAGAAGCTGCCCAAAGAAT
The DNA here is from genome assembly GCF_036562045.2 of Rhinolophus sinicus. Lineage (NCBI taxonomy): Eukaryota > Metazoa > Chordata > Mammalia > Chiroptera > Rhinolophidae > Rhinolophus > Rhinolophus sinicus. The sequence continues at coordinate 13,571,171 of NC_133758.1, read as the reverse complement.
AAGTGGAATATGCTGCCTGGAGGTGTTCTTGAGCTTCCACTACTTGGAGCCAGGTAGTATGCCAAAGGCTAGGGATACCATGACAAGTAAAGTCATGCATCCCTGCCTTCATGGGGCTTATGTGGTTCTTAAATTTTAGGTGGCAACAGACTCCCTTAGGGAGCTTGTGAAACACAGATTTCTGGACCCAACCTTCAGACTTTCTGCTTCAGGAGGTCTAGGCTAGGGCCTGAGAACCTGCATTTCTAGCAGGCTCCCAGGTGATGCTGAGGGTCAACCCTGCCAGTCAGGGACCACACTTTGAGAAGCTCTAGTGTAAGAGGAGAGACTTGTAGGTAAATCAGTGATTTTCAATCAAGTGGTGTAGGTACTATGATGGGGGTACATCTAGGGGCACCTATCTGTCCTAAGGAGGATCAAGGAAGCTTTTCCCAGAGGAAGTGCTACAGGGATTGACATCTAATCTGAGACTGACAGGACATGTGGGTAAAGGGAAAGGCAAGGGCGTTCCAGGTAGGAGTCACAATATTTGCAAAGGTCTCGAGGTAAGAACACACACAGCCTGTTCTTGGAATGCAAGCCTGTCCATGTGATGGGAAGACAGAGAGTGACAGGGAAAGTGATGAGCAAGCGAGACGTGAACAGATAATCAAGGGCATAAGGAGCCTAGATCTTACCTGCAGGGCAACAGGAAGCCAAACTGTTTTCAGCATGAAAGGGTTTATGATCTAAGGTTGGGTCAGCACATCCCAGGGAGAGCTTACATCGAGCAGAGACACTGCCTGAGGAGCTGGGGAGGAGGCAGTGGCACATATCCCATCCCCTCTGACTCTAACCATCCCACCCAATCTCCTACAGAAGCTCTAGCTCCTCAGAAAGCCAAATGCTGCCTGAGGTCCAGGCTCTTTCAGGTCAGAATAGTCCAGGTCTCGTACAAGTAGGCACTAGCCAAGTGAGGCTATTTCAATTTAATTCACTAAAATTAAATTAAAAGCCAGTTCCTTAGTTGCACCAGGCACATTTCAAGTGCTCACGTGGCTAGATATAGAACACTTTTATCACATCACAGAAAGTTCTACTGGACAGCACTGGTCGGGGAGATATAAGCAGGATTGGATCTAAGGCCCGCCGGACATTTTGGTTTTACTGCATTAAACCTGCACGAAACTAGTTTGGGCCTTCATTCATGAACACACACACACACACACACACACACACACACACACACAGAGCTCAAAATCAACTTTTTTAAATTACAGAGTAGAAACCTAGACAACTGGCAGTTCCTTACAATATATATTCAAGCAACAAATACCCTAGATATCACTTTATAAGAAGATAGAAGGAATATTTTTTTTCCAGGCCACTAAGAAGAATCCTAGAATCACACTTATTCTAAATACTCAAAATAACTGGCCAAGGGAATTGAGGGAGGATAATACATCCTAGATTAAAATTCTAAAAGGCCACTGTGACTGCTTATGTTCCGAAAAAGCTAACCTTTTAAGGCTTTTTCTCTATTGTGATTCAGTTCACAGGATTCATACTATTACATTGCTAATACTCACTCTAAGTTCTAAAAATAAAAGGCAAGACATATTGCATGCCAAATGGGTAACAAACCCCAAGCCAAAGACAGAACTGGAAATTGATGTAGGGAGGAAATGAGTTATGCTGTGAAATGAAACACACGCCCAGGAGAAAGGTTTAACCCGTGAGCGGACCGTAACAGCAATTGTTGTTAGCTAGCTAACAAACCCAAGAAGCCAGCGGTGGATGATTTCTGCAAATAAAAATCCAGAGCTGTTTTTATTTTCCCAGCTGCTCAGGAAGTAATTGACCCGACTGAGTAGAGAGGCAACACCCAAGACCCACCCGCAACTCCCGTTGAAGTATCTGGTAGGAGTTCCCAGTGACTAGAAGGTCCTCCCAGGCTGCCTGCTCTTCTGGTCCTAATGCTAAGGCACAGGTGGCTTTGATACCAAGACAGACCACACATACTTCTTTGTTCAACATTCTCGGAGCCCAAGCATGTTAAAGGGAGGGGCACCTCAGAACGAACAGCCAATGGGGTGGCTTGTTCATGAGGGCAAACATGGAAAGAACAGGAACATAGAGGCCTGCCGATGGCTGCATGTTTCAAGTTCATGGCAATATACCTATAGGTGAAAACATCTGGACATGACCTCATGTTAAAGAGAGAAAGACAGGAAAGGGGACAGTCAGACATGGGCTGGAGTCTCCTCTCTACTAGGGATATGGACTTTAATTTTTTACCAGGAGGCAATTGGGACTTAGCGCTGGTACAACTGATGGGAGAATTAAGATGGTAATTCTTTTTTCACAACTACCTCAAAAAATCAAAATAGAGCTATTTCTGTTGGAGAGAAACTGCCTACTTTCGAGGATATGGTAGTAGTCCTTCGCCCATACAGATGGTTTTATCGCTCACGATATAGTCTACTCCTCGGCACTGGGCTTTACACATCTCATATTTGGAGATAATTCCCTCCTCTGCTTTACTTCTGATCCCTTCGATGCACCTTCTTTATAATTCCTGAATGATCGGAGACTACCAGGTTTCCCTTACTTAAGCTTCCAAAAATCAGGCTGAGGAGTCATTTTTAGGCATCGTCACTTTAAACGTTGATTGCAGCATTTCCTTTCTGATAAGCAATGGGCCTTATGATTCACTCTGGCAACCCACAGAGGCCACGTGCTCTCGGTCCAGCTGGCTCAAGTCTGAATTGAACGGGAATCCCCAATCATGAAAAACTAATGAGCTGATCAGAACACATCCAGTCTCTAACAATCTGAATAGTATCAGACAAGTTAGTTTTCCAGTCCCATCAAGGGGCAAGCTCCGCATTTTTCTTGAAACAACCCGAAAAACCACATTCAGAAGGCAACGCAGCCCAAGGCCCGGAAACTCATGATAAAATACCTGGGAGGAAACATGTAGGCTCTGTCTTTAGTTTTGAGACAAATAAACCAGATGAAAAGCCCCAGGTTCCCCCCACAAAAAAACATGCTTCTCTAAGGTCAAACCTGTAATCTTGTTAGTTACATGAGTGCTTTACAAAAGCGTTAAGATTCTTCCGAAGGAACAAGCCTCCTAAAGTGTAAAATTCCATTTATTCTATTAGTCTGAAAACCAATGCAATTAACAAGTTATTAGTTACATATAAAGTATATAAGATAGAGACATACATCTCAATACTCACAAAAATATGTAAGCATAGAGATATATAATGATATAAAGCATATGAAGCATATTAAAGTATATAAAGTGTATAGCAATATATGAAATATGGAACTGTGCAGCAACAGTAGCAAATACACACCCACTATAACTCGGTGTGACAGGTGCTAGGAGAATCCATAGGAGAGAGCAGTCAATTATACCTGATGAGCAGGGACTTTAGAGAAGACCTTTAGAAAGAGGAGGGATGTTATTTGAGTTGGGCCTTGAAGGTCAAGTTGGGCCATCAGCAGGTTGGGAGATGGGAAGTGAGAGGAGAAAGGCATTTCAAGAGAGGAAACACTGGGGATGAAAGTTCCAAAGCACGAAAGTACACGGGGTTAGCTGAGTGACTGAAGTGCAGGCAGGTGCAGGAAGAAGATGATTGGAAGAGGAGGTTGGCGAGGTGAGGACTGAAGCACGGCTGTGAGAGCCTGGCAGTTTAGAGGCATTTGGAATTCATGCGCTAAGTAAGCAGAGGCCGTTAGAGGCTTCTCATGCTTTGAAAATAAATGTCTCTGGGCTATGGGACAGGTACTCAGTTAGCTGCTGGTGGGCAAGACAGGCTCCTGTCCTGTGGAAGCTTAAATCTGGGGGGAGACAGACAGGAATGTGGCCCACAGAAGTATATACACCGTGATGGGGTAGAGAAGACATCTCAGAAAAATGAGGTCAGCCCTGGGATAGGAAGCATAAGCACCATGGCAGAAGAGAGGGAACACTGTTCTAAGAGCAGTCAGTGCAAAGAGCCTGGGGCCCATTCAACAGGAACTGGTCTAATCAGATCTGCATTTTAGAAAGGATAACCCTGACCGGGTACTTTAAAGAGAGATGGTATTAATTTGTGGCCAAGATAAGATTGCAGGATGTTCCTATGGTCCTCTGGCCTGTGGATGATAGAGACAGAGGTGAAGGCAGTGGAGGTGGAAGACCGAAACTTTCTGAGGGAGCAGCAACAGCACTTCCCAACGCGTTTGGTTGGGGTAAGGGGTCAGAGAACATCAGGGAAGATACCAGGCTTCCAGCTTGGGTAACTGTTGCTCTTACCCGAGCAGCTAAACACAGGGAATATTCTTAGTTTTACCTTCTCATTGAGAGACAAGTTAGGAACATTTTATGTGGGCGTAGCATTTTGTTAGAGGAAGGTGGCTCCCCTGAGTGTTTCCACATTACCAAAAGAAAGCTAAATTTAGATCTTCAGGTCTACTCAAACTTAACGAATACGGAACCCCTCATTTTCCCTCTTAAACCCGGTCTTCCTCGTTTCAGTAAAAAGCGACTCCATTCTTCCAGGTGCTCAGGGCGAACACGTGGAGTTGTGCTTGACTCTGGGCTTTCCTCACACACTGTACCTAAGTCATCAGAAACCCTACTGGCTCTGCCTTCCAGAAGTTTCCAGGATTTAAAACTTCTCACCAGCTCCATGCTAGCCACCTGACTGAGCCACTGTCTTTTCTCTTTTCTCACCTGGATTACAGGTAGCCTCCAGACTGCTCTCCTGCTTCTGTCTTTGCTCCCCTTCAACCTAATTTCAGTGTAGAAGGCAGATGGATTCTTTCCAAAGGTAATTCAGACTGCGTGACTTCTCTGCTTAGAACCCTGCTATAGATTCCTATTTCTCTCAGAACAAAAACCCTGCATCTTCTGCTATTTTACCTCTCAGCCTCACCTCCACCACCCTCACTCCCTCTGCTCCAGCCATACTGCTCCCTCCTGGTCCCAGAATGTCTGGGAGCCAAGCAGCGTCTGTTTTCTGTGCCTGGAACACTGTTCCACAGTATCCACAAAGCTCAGCCCCTCTCTCATCCTTGTCAGAGCTCAAATGTCAACTTCTGGGAGGACCTACACAACCACGAGCACATTTAAACTGTGCAGCCCCACCTTCCTGATGCTTCTAATCCTCCCTTACAGTGTCCCATACCACTCACCACCTAACAGACTAAAAAGTGCTCACGTACCATCTGTCTCTTCCCACCAACACATACACTCCCTAAAGAAAGGGACTTTTCTTTCTTTTGTGCAGATATACCTCCCAGCACCTAGAACAGAGCCTGACACACAGTAGGTATGTTAGAGATATTTGTGGGTTGGATGAAAGGTCACCTTGTTAACGAGGCCTCCCCTAGTCACCCTAGTCACCCATATAAAACAGTATGCCCTCTTTCACCCTTACTCTTTACACCCTTTGTCCCGATTTATTTTTTCCATTGTGTTTATCACCAACCGACATATGACTTGTTAGAGTGCTTATTTTCTGTCTCTTCACATGAGCATGTAATCTCCTTGAAGGCAGGGATTTTGTCTCGTGGGAGTTCAGAACAAGCCACTCCAAAATGTGCCTCTGTGGTTTGCAGATTACTTTGAGCTAAAGGCAGTTTTAGCTTCAGGCTCAAGAGAAACTTCTGCCCCTCCCTTTAACTGCCTAGAAGAATTTGAATTAGGGGCCTTGCCCATAAGGGATTATCAGCAATCACCTTTTTGATCCACTGCATAGCAGGGCAAACTTCTATTTACTAAACCTCTGCTCTTCTCATCATCCTGCAACGACCCTTCGAAGCCCCTGAGGCACCTTACCTCATCCCTAGCTCAGACTGTCTCACATACCCACTTTCCCTTTCTAGCTCTCAACCTCTCAGAGGTAGGGTTACCAGGCAGGAATTCCCACCCGTTCTCAAGAATTTATTTTGCTTTCCCGTTCCCGAATCCCAAGATATTAACTGTTTTCTGTTCTCCACGATGAATCGTTTCCACAAAGTGACTGCTGATACTACCAACCACCTGGGTTCAAGGAGCCGATTTTCCCAATTTCCCGACCAACTTTTCTCGGGATTCAGAAACAGAAAGAGAAGAAAATTCCCGAGAACGGGAGGGAATTCCTGCCCAGAAAATCTAGCGATAAATAGGAAAAATGTCTAAGAGATACATTGTGAGTAGTATGTTTATTTCCCATTGTGGGTATTACTGGGTTCAAGGAGCCAATTTTCCTGATTTCCTGACCAACTTTTCTCGGGATTCGGGAACAGGAAAGTAGAAAAAATTCCTGAGAACAGGTGGGAATTCCCTCCTGGAAACCGTACATGTGGGGTTCCTGACTCTCTCATGTATGCAGGCTTCCTATACAAGTGTATGTATTAAATTTGGTTATTTTCTCTTGCTGATCCGTCTATGTCTCTTTGTTAGATCAGCCAGAAGAACCTTGAGGGTGGAGTAAAGTTTGTTCCTCCCTCACAGTCTCTTGCTCTGCTGTATCCAGATCATCTAGAACTAGGTGGTTGGTGGGTAGTGAGAAGTTTTAGATTCTCACTAAATGTGAGAATAGAATCTAAATGTTTGGTAAGTGAGTAGAGGGAAGGAAGGAAGGCAGAGGGGACGGAAGGGAGGGAAGGAGAGGGAAAGGGGGAGGGAAAGAGAAAGTAAGGAATCTTCACTCCATATCATCAGGGTCACTGATGAGTGGCCTGAAACAATTGGTTCTTCTACATATGGAAAGAGATTCTTTCAGGGAGCAGTGAAATAAATAAACATTCATTTAAAACCTATCCATTCATATGATCCTTTAGTCAAAATAAAAGGGACTATCTAGTAATGATGCCAAGACAAGAAACAAACAATGCACTGGATTCTAATCAAAGGAATCATGAGTCACTGAATAACAATTATCATCATTATTTGTAGGCTGCTTTCTTCTGTGGTTCTCTGAATAATAAATTCAAAGGATTGGCCAACCTTGTGATTTGGCATAACAAATTGGGTGAGTATACTTTATGACTCAGTTCAATTTAAAGTAAATACTACACATTAAGGAAACAAAACTAACATCTGTGTTCAGCTGAATTCTGCCCAATTACTCTTTCACCTCCATTGCGATTTGTTTGGCACGCCACCTGTAATTGTAAAGGCAATGACTGTAAAAATAATATCACTTTAAATTCATAAGGTGCCTTTCTTCTGCATTTATTAGTCTTCATATACCATGGTAATTAGGCTTCCGCCACTGTTGAAATTTATGGTTTCATCACCCGGTCTAATCACCTTCACCTTGCATAAAGGAAATGGAACAGGTTAAGATGTGTGGCCAAGAACACAGGGCCAGCTGGGAAAGGAGTTAAGTCCTGTTCTGCAGGCCTGGGTCACCACCCACACAGTTAACAACAGTTACCCAGTCTCCACCACTGGGGGAATAGAAAGAAGTAGAAAGGCAGCAAGAGCAAGCCCTCAGTTCCCTCTTCCTTTCTGTTCTCAGGGCTCATTCCATATCTAATCCATGGTCCTCTTAGTTCCCTAAAGTGACCAGAAGCAAATCACACACACACACACACACACACACCCCTAATTTTTCACAGTATGAAGGGTTCTTAAGGAGAATTTGGTTGGAAAATAAGGGGAGAAAAAACTGGAACAAATGTCTAGGGCATTTTCTGATATGGAGAGTTACTTTCACCCCCTTCTCCCCCAAAAGATCAACAAGATACTTCACTGAAAAAAAGCTCATCTGGATGTTTAAATACTATCTTGCCTGAAGGCAAGTGGACAAACCAGACAGTTTCTCTAGGTCCCGCTCCAGCCCTAATATGGTATTTTCCTTTCTCTCAAAGGTTTTCCAATGTTTTCTTCAAGTTAATTTCTTATCTATTAAGTTGCGAGTAGAATCCATTGGCAGAAATTAACGTAAGATTTCAATTTGTTGTGTATCGACCATACTCCTAATTTCAAGTCTAAGTTAAAAGTCAAATTCCACTGCCATTTGGATTTTTTTGGGGGTTGGGGTGGGGAGGAATATGTACGGACATATTTGTAAATGCAAAGATTTTCTGTACTAGGTTAACCTATAAACTGGTAATAGCTGTTGTCTCTGGGAGGAGGTACTGGGGGCAGTTAGATTTACTTTATACTTTACATCCTTCCGTACCTTTTAAACATCATATAACTTGCATGTATTACTTATTCATAAAATTAAACTGAAAAACAAACAAAAACTATGTGGAACAAACTGAAGCTTGGAAACCATTTTTGTTGGAGCTCTTCATCCAAAAATAACATTGATGAGTTCACATCTTGGTTTACCAGCGGTGCTTTACCAACTGTAGAGCTTACGAGATCAGTAGTGAGTTCCCGGAATCAGGGAACACTTTAAATTGTACCTTACATTCTCTGTCCTTGCGTTAGTTATCTATTGCTGCATAACAAATTACTCCCAAATGTAGCAGTTTAAAACAGAAGTATGACCTCAGTTTTGGTGGCTCAGGTTCTTGGGCAGGGCTCAGTCAAGGTGTCAGCCAGGGCTGCCGTCATCTGAAGGTTCACCTGTGAAGGAGCCACTTCCAAGTTCCCTCACAGGACTGTTGGCAGGATTCGGTTGCTCATGGGCAACTGGCTGGAGGTCACCCTGAGTTCTTTGCCACATCCGTCTCTCCACGGGGCAGCTCACAACATGGCAGCTGCCTTCTCTCAGAGCAAGTCAAAGGAGGGTCTTTTTTTACAAGCTAGTCTTGGAAATAACATCCCACCCCTTTTGCCCTATTCTATTCATTAGAATCACATCACCAAGTCCAGCCCGCACTCAAGAAGAGAGGATACCCAGAAACAAAAGAAGCCACAAATTATACTTAATGAGAATCCTGGGACATTTTAGACCCAAATTTGGTCAAGTCATTTGAGACAACCCTTACAGAACAAGCATGAGAGGTCTAGCGGTAATATGAAAACCAGAGAGACATGACTTCACTCTATACAGTACCAGGAAATGGAAAGCATTATAAGCACTGACAGACAGAGCTGGAAGGCTGCCAGAAGAGGCAAAAATGAAATTCAAAATTAACTTAAAATCAAAGTTGGTATCAGCTATGGTCTGATACGCACTCTTTTTTATTTTAGCAACACAAAACATGGTGTTTCTATCTTATTTTTTTGGAATGATTAATTATCAATTCTCGTGTTATGCAATAAAACAGAAATGAAACACTCAGGTATAATATTAAAAGTTCCTTTTACTCTAATACAAGTCTTAGAGTTCAAAAGCTGAATAAATCAATTGACGTTGAAGTCCACATTTCTGATCCTCATCTTTGATCGCTATGAATTTCAAATTCACAAGTTTGTCTGCATATTCACAACTTGTCTTGGAGATGTGAATAAATATAGAGAATTTTATTTTTATGTTTAATCTGTAGTTGGAGAAGGTAAAGCAAACAAGATCTTTTTTATCTTTTACTCATGTAAATCCTTAAAAGGATTAAAAAAATATCCAACTTGTCAATTTATTTTAAAAATCCCTTTAAAATGAAAATGTGTAAGTTCACAATTACTCTGACGGTTACTGAAAGTTTTACAGGATTCACTCTGTAAATGTCTCCCTCTGGCCTGGCTCCCAAGTCATGTGTGCGGCTGTAAGGAACATCCTGTTTTATGTTTACATATATTAACAGCTTTGGGAACTTAACTATTAAAAGCCTCAGATCTTATCATCCTGCTAAACTATGATAGGCTGGTTTCCTTTCAGCTGGGTTGGTGGGAGACCAAGAAAAAGAAACCTTCTCAAAAAATGGGGGTGGGGGATCACAATTACATCTGAATATGGATTTTCCATAGTTTGCCAGTCCTACTCAAGGCCAGCGAAATTATGTCATTGAAATTCTCAGATATACTCACCTAATCCTTATAGTTTGGAACCCTTAAAAATCTCTTAATTGGCTTTAGCCGAAGGGGTTGCCTGAAATAGAGTGTACACAGTATTTGAAAACAACTCTTCTGTGAATGGTTTTACCCTAAAAGAAGGAAGATGTGGTTTCACATTTCCTTTTCCCTTCCATTTTCTAGCACACCCACCCTAGCTGATTGGGAAACGGTATCTAAGTGGTCAAAAGTCCAGTCTCTGTAGCCACATCCCTGATTCCATCCTGATTGGAACGGAAGACAACTCTTGTCTCAGGAATGCGTGTATGATGTATGCGGTTGACCAATGCTGGATGCTCAAATGGGGCTCTGTTTGTGTAAGCCAGCTGTTTAAAATTCATAAAAACAGACTGAAAGACCATTCCCAGAACAACTGATGGTCAGAGATAAGCAATCTCCAGAACATCAGAAAATGAGACTCAAATGGTCTATTCAAAACCACTTGGGACTACAGAGAAAGAAAAGGGACAGACATGAGTTTCCACTTTCTCAATCTCTTGAGGTGCATTCGAAGCATAGTAGTAACTGGGTTACTGGTCTAGGCTAAAGTGTAAATAGGAATTTCTGGTCTTGCCAGTAAATGGGTTACTTTGATCATATTCTTCACTCTTTATTCTTGAGACTGTTCCATACGTGTCTGAAGAGCTTTGTTGAGTTTTGATAACACTACCATGTAGAAGAGAACTACCTATGTTAGAGCTGTAAGGGTTGTTAGAGAAAATTTCCAGCTCGTCATTTTTACAAGAACCTGGAGCTAAGAAAGGTTAGGGGAGGTGAGCGCTGGGCCTGTATTTAGTCTGCCTGTGCCTCAGTGCCCCCATCTATAAAGTGGTGATTAATGTATTCATTAAATCATCAAAGTTATTGAATGCCTGCTAGGTTATGGGTGTTCGGGACGAATAAAATATGATGACCCTCCCCTTAAGGGGAGAGAAACTGTAACAGACTATCACAGTGCCAAGCAGAGGATGGCAGGCCCCAGGTGAGGTGAAGTGCAGGGAAGCAGTGACTAAACCCAGTCTGGGAGAGGGGCTCCCGGCCAGAATGACTCTGCAGCTGAATCCAAACAATGAAGAACTGTGTTCCCTGGAAAAAGGGCAGAAGGGGCAAAGGTGCCCTGCCCTCTCTTTAGAATTCTTGTGAAAATAAGATACTGCATGTGAAGGTGCTTTGTAATCGGCAAACCACGGCCCAGATGTGAGCTACGAGGTTATTAAGTGACGGGATCAAGGCCCCCCATGGCTGATGCCTGATAGAATCCAGTCTGATGTCTTTGAGTTACTCATTCACTTCCATTGCTTACCCCATATGTTTATATCTGGACATGTCCATGAACCCGAGTGAATTTTGATACACCAAAAGACATCCCATGAAGGGCAGACTCCTGCAGCATCTCCCTTGCAAGCAGTAGCTCTGTGCCTTGACTACGCATTAGAATCACCCCAGATGTGCCCTGGTTGGACACAGAATCTCCAGGTGGGGGCTCAGGCATCAGTATGTTTGATGCTTCCCAGGTATTTCTAACGAGCAGCCAAGTTTGAGAACCCTATTTATTGCAAAGCCAAGAATGGACGGCACACTCCCACATATGGAAAGTTCCTCAGTCACTTCTGGTTTATACATCTTAGAGAAGACTCCAGATAATGTGAGATCCATCTGTAATGTGGTTCTTTTAGGAAAACAGATTTACCCTCTGAATGGTGGCTGGCCTGGATTAATATGAATCTGTCTTTCTGATGATACACAGGCTGATAGGGGGAGTGGGGGGTACCCAGAAGTATGACGGGTGGCAGAGAACAGACTGTCCAGACAAAAAATGCTCCACAGAGAAACCATAAAATAGATAATGTGCAGATTACAGGGGAGAGAGTACACCTGGAGGAATGCAGGCATGGATAAGCCATTTAGGTGGATTTCTGTTTAACAAAAGTACAAATGCGCTTCTTGCAATCCTTTGAAACTGATGACAGACATGTAACAGGGTAGGCTCAAAACAACTCTTCTTTATGTTTCTAGTTCATTTAATAATATAGGAAGGCTTACGTAAAACAAGAACTTTAAAGATATCCAATATACCTGGTAGATGCTGCCTAAAATGAAGCCATAAAACACTTCTTTATGTGTTGCTCAAGAAAAAGTCCAAAAGAAAATGAAGAATTGGAGAAAAGACAAAAGCCATCTCCTCTACCACAGATCAAAGGGCATGTGATGACAGAGCTGTCGTCCCTTCAACAATATAGCTGCTCTTCCCCCTCCTCTGTGTCCTTGCTTCTCAAAGTGAGGTGTACAAACGAGCAGCCTTGAGCGTTTGTGAGAACAGCGAAACATCACCACCCACCAGACCCGGAATCTACATATTAACAAGATCCCCCAGGAGACTCGCCTGCACATTAATGTTTGAGAAGCCACTGGTCAACACCGTGGAAGTAGCCACGCTCTGGACCGCCCATCGCATCCATGTGGGAGCACGATCGGAGACCAGGTTTTCTTTAGGGTCCATTTAATTTCAAGTATTTCCCCCACCCCAGTTGGAACGTCTTATTATTTCCCAGATCTGAGGAACCCCAAATCATCCTTCAAGCTTGCCCTCCAAAGTAACCCCTTCTTGGGAAGCTTCCCAAACACCCCTAAACTGAGTTAGTAATTCCAGTAATTCCCTTCTCTGTGCTCCCACACCCTCATTACTTCAGGTTTGTCTCCATTCATTCACTTGCCCACCCAGGGAGCAACTACTTCCACTTAGATTCCACTAATAGTAATCAGACAATAAGCTTCAGCTCTTCTGTCAGCTCTGGAGCAGTGGTGAGCAGGATAGGCACGGTCCCTCCTCAGGGAGCTTCCAGGCTCACGGAGCAGTACAACCATCTGACAAATAAATGAAGGGTTACACTATCTATAATGAGCACAAGAAAAAGGGCCCAGGGCATACCCCGGGACAGACCTATTTTAATTAGGGTGGTCAGAGAATGCTCTGAGGAAATGACACGTGAGCTGAAAAGCAAAAGATCAGGGGAAGAGCTTTTCAGGCGAGAAAGCAACTGATGTGTAGTCCTAGGACAGGAAATGGCGTGTCACGCTCCAGACACTGAAGCAGGACAAGAATGGAGCTGCAGGGAGGAAGCAGAGGTCAGAGCAGGCTGGGCCTGAAAGGAGGGAAATGTTATAACTGCAATGATGACAGAGTTTGCAGCTGGGTGTGGATGCACTCCAAGATCAGATCGGCTGCTGTGGGTGGAAATGGAGACATCAGTTAGGAGAATCCTGGGGGGGTCCAGGAGAGGGAGGGTGGTGGCCTGAACTAAGGGGACGGCAGGGGAGATGATCAGGTAGATTCAAGATCTTCTGAGGTAGAAGCAACAACAGATCTGGAGATAGACTGGAAATGGAGGGCAAGGTAGTAAAGTTTGGGAGAAAAGGGGATCGCAGTTCAAGGCCAAGTGTCTGGCTTAAGCACCAGCTAGAGAGGAGTCATCTTCTAAACTGGTTGGGGGTTCACTGCTGGATGTGCTGTGTCTGGGGTGCTCTGGAGATACACAAGTGGAGATAACAGGCTGGTAGAAAGAAAAAGCTGGCTACAGTGTGCATTCAGCAGGAATTAGCACGTTGATAGTATTGAAAGCCACAGAGATGGAGGAGATAACCTCAGAAAGTAAGAAGTGGCCTGGGAGTCAGTCCTGAAGAACCGCAGCATTTAAGATGATGCCTGTCTGTAGTTTAGAGCAGCCATTTCTCAGCCTGGGTGCTGCTGACATCTTGGGTGCTGGGGGCGGGGGAGGGCTGTCCTGTGCATTATAGGACGTTTCACAGCATCCCTGGCTTCTACCATCAAACGCTAGCAGCATAGCAGCACCTCCTGAGTTGTGACAACCTAAAATGTCCCCTGGAGGCCAAAATCGTCTCTGGTGGATTAGGTTAGAAATACTTTTGCAAAATCTTTAATAAACGTGGTACCTGTCTTCTGTCTCAAAAAATTTCATAGCCAACCCAGGATAAGAGTCCCACAAATCATTTCAATTTTCTCATGTTCTGGTTTTGTGGACAAGCACCTAAAATTGATTGAATAAAACCAGTCCTAATTCGAAGCTTGACTTTGCTCCATCTAAGAGGAAACCATTATTCTAACCCCAAAATACCCTCAAGATCTTGAAAGGTCTTTATCTTTATTGTCCGTTGACAATAACATAAACCCAAACCGGAACAGTGCGTAAATATAGGCATTGGTTGTTTTTCCCTTGTGTACAAATATTTTATACTTCAGAGTTATAGAATGGTCTGGAAGTTTTCAAGAAAAAGAAAGATCTGTAACCTGGGCTAAGGTATCACAAGAGTCTGCTTTTCCCAAGTACGAGCTAACTAAAAATTATCCCTGGTATTTATTTTGTGGTATTTGCAAAGCACAGCAATATGCACCAAAAGTTGGCGCAAAAATCTTGAAATATCGATTTTCATTTGTGACTATTTTACTAAGTATTAAGTTCCAAGAACTAGGTTATTCTCCTCTGGCATCTTACTGAAGGAATGAAAGCCATAAAGCTTACTTGATCAGGCCATGGTGGGTTCTTTTTATCAGATACAACCAACTTCATGCCTTCTCTCATAGAATATCTTTCAACAATGGCAGTTCAAGCCAGTGACTATATGTGTGAAAAAGGAATGCTTCTGACTCCACTGCTTAATACGTGATTGTAGAACAGCTGCTACAATTTAAGCCCTGTGCTGGAGACCGGGCTACATTAGTGAACCCTAAAAAGGCGCTCTTCTCACCAAGGTGCAGCCTAGTCCAGACTGACAAACACAGTTCAGGAATGGTACACTCCTGGGCCCACAACTGTCCTGCTTCTCACCTGCTTAAGGTGAGGTCACTAAGGAATCCTGAAGCACCCTTCCCCGGGGTGGCTGGACACTATGTTGCAATCCTACTCATCAAAAACCTCTAGGCCAGTGGTTCTCAACCTGGAATGGGCATCAGAGTCGCCTGAAGCTGTGTTCGGACTCAGACTGCTGGGCCCAATCCCTGAGTGTCTGATTCAGTAAGTCTCGGGGGGGGGGGGGGGGCAAGATGCTGCTGGTCCAGAGACCATACTTTGAAAACCAGTGTCTAGGCCACCACTAGTAAATGAACCAAGTTAGCTCAAGAAATAGCAGCTAGCTACCATCTCTGAGCTGGCACGATCCAAGCTGGCACAGAGAGCCACCTGAACAAGGGAGTGGCCCCCTCGCTCTGACCTAGGACGGAGGGAGGAAGGGTGGTAAGGGTGGAGGATCAGAGCATCTCCCAGGAGGAAGTAGCACCTGGTCGGCAGGTACAGGGGGGAGGGCAAAGAGCCAATGCAGAGACCCTGAGACAGAGGGAGCGTGCTCTGTCCCAACAGAACTCTAGGTAACAAGGGAAGTGACATTTGATATCAGGCAAAGTTAGCAGAAGCAACTGCACCATTAACCTCAGGAATGAAAACATTCCTTCTACTGAAAGCATTTTAATGATCAAATACGGTCGGCCCTCCATAGCCCTAGGTTTCACACCCGTGAATTCAATAACCAGTGATCAAAAATATTTTTTTTAAACCTCAGAAAGTTCCAAAAAGCAAAACTTGAATTTGCCACATGCCAAGCACTAACGCTGAATCTACCTGAATGAAGTGAATGAAGTGACACCCTGCTGTAGCCTATTTGCAAATACTACACCATTTTATACAGGGGACTTGAGCATCTACAAATGTTGGCATCCACAGGGGGTCCTGGAGCCAATCCCATGTAGATTCCGAAGGTCCACTCTATTTCACTGTCATCCTTTTTCTTTTTGCACTGAATGCTTTCCTCCTCAAACAACAGCCCACACTTTAAAAGAGTGTAGCACAATGCCAGGATTACGAAATAGCAATAACCCTGACATTTTAATATCACTAAGGATATGTGCACACGTTAAAGGTAGTGCCTGCCACAGTCCAGGAAATGAGCCAAGAAAAAAAAAAAAATCTCAGGCTCACCTTTTAAGTGGAAACTGGCTGGGACAGAGGTAGGGAAGGGATGGATCCAGTACATTAAACATAAACAAGGATGTTAGAGCTGGGAATTTTGCTGGTTATCTCCTAAACTAAGCCCCTTCATTTCAATAGTGAAATGTGGCCTTCTAAAGGTTCAGTGAAAACTAGGAATTCCAAAACAGGTTAAAGGAAGTTTTTCAAAAAATCAAGATTTGCTTGAGTACAAAGGACAGGTACTATCATCGTTGTCTAGTAAGAGGGGTTAAAATACAGCCAGATATGGAAGATAACACTGACTTTGAGTATATTGCGACAGAAAAATGATCTGTAACAACGTACGGCTTAGTCAAATTCTGAAGACTCCCAGCACTGCCAACCGGATGTTAAAAGAGAAATATTATTCAAAAGATTTGAAGTATTCAAATATAAAAATTTGAAGACAATAAACGTGATATTAATATTAAGTTCTAAGGGTACTCTGGACTGGAAATCATTGCGCAATGCCTAAGACAACACAGTAAAACAAAATTTTACTAGCAAGTAAAATGTACTTTAGTTCTTGCAACAGTCAGCAGCCTTAGTCCCGTGCCAAGTGCAATTAAAGCCATATTACACTTACTGATTTCCTTACGATACATGCAAAGGAACCTATATAAGAAGACATAACTTCATCTGAGAAAAAGTGAGCATAAAATCCCATCTAGAACACTGAAGCTGGGTAGCACAGGGTACACCATGGATTTCCTCTTGTCATTCTGGCTTGGTCCTTGCCATGAGTTGCTTTTTCAATACTGGCTTTTAGTGCCTTAGTGACTACACAGCTTTATGGATTTTCAACTAAAAAAAAAAAAGAGTCTTGTCATTTAAAAATGCTCTAAATTTCGTCAAACCTCAGTGATCAGTGAAATTATACACAAATGTTGGTATAATTTTATTTTCTAAAGATTTATAATCTCTCAAAATAGAGGGAAGAAAACCTTTAAAGTAAAAAGGCCTCATTTGAAATTTTATAAACTTTCTCAAGGGACATGTAGTATTCATTGTGTAGATGTAAACACACTTTATAAAAGTGAATATGGAATGACCAAAACAGAACCAACTGTACTTATCTGCCCTCAGAAAAGCGTATGTTTCATTGACTTCTTAACCTCTAATGCTTGAAATTATGGATACCAGGTACATTTGAAAGTTGGAATTTTATGGCCAATGAGACCACAGAAAGTCACAGATTGACAGTGGAGAGATAACCTATAAAACATCGGGGCCATGATTGGAAGCATAAGGAAATGGGAACTTGGAAAATGAACCGAAGATCTCTGAACTTAGTTGGGAAGAGTGTCTTAGCCCAGTTCCAGCCATTGATTATGCACCTAAACCCTCGGGTTTCTCATCTGTTCCACGGGGATCATATCTGTCCTAACAACCCTCAAATGAGATTTGAAATGTATGAAGTGGTCTCAAAACATCAAGCATTGTTATACTAACCAAGGTCAAAGAATGGGTGAGTGACTTGGCCAGATCCGACATTGTCTGAACCCAGGACCTGGGTGCCAATACCAGACTGCTGTTTATTACAAATTATGAATATTCCTTAAAGACCAGGAGAATTAACACAATGGCCATTTTGAGCAACTAGAAAATAAATCAATCCTTTCACTCTCATGCCCCAGTTTTTAAAAATGCATAGACAATCCAGGAGTTGTCAAATGGAACTTAAATATACAGATAGTCCTCAAACTGCAAACAGGTGTATATTCCAAAAGTTCATTTCTGGGTAGTACTACCAAATAAAATATAGGACTCACAGGTAAATCTGAAGTTTAGATAAATAATAAATAATTTAGTATAAGTATGTCCCAAATATTGCACGGGACATGCTTATGTTAAAAAAAATTATTTGTTGTTTATCTGAGATTCAGATTTCACTCTGTGCCCTGTATTTTTATTTGCTAACCTATTTATGGATCATTTGTACTGTTTTTCCAAATATCAGCTGCGAGGTCCGGGAAAAGAACGCTCATTATGGGAGTCTGGAAACCTGAGTTCAAGTTCTGGTTTTGTCCATTACTAGTTCTGAGACCTCAGCCAAGTTATAGTTCCTTTACTTGCAAAAAGAGGCCAGTAAATACATACACCACATGACTGAGTGGATAAATACTACATGTGGAAAGCACAGGATTTTGCCAGCAAAGGCAGCACCATTTTGTCATATTACCCCTATACGCACTGTTAGAGTGATTTGTTTTTTAGGTGAGGCCACACAAGCCAATTCAAATACCCTATTTTCCATGAGAAATTGCCTGACTTTAGTGAGTTCCTATTACATACAAACTGGCCACTTCCTGCATCTGATAAACATTCTCAGCTGTGTATGGTGGTCCAGTCTATTAGACAATACTAAGTCAGCTTTCCACTGTCCTCCTCCCCCAGAAGGCAGGGCGTATGCATTTGCACAAGTGCTTTTTTTTTGGGGGGGGGGTCTCAAATTTAAATGCTTTATTGCTCAACAAAGAATTAAATGTATGATTCCACAAAATCTGTCAAAATTTAAAGGTTGACCCTAAGGATAGGAAGCACTTGTTTCCTAAGTGTCCCCCGTGTCCCCGTGGAGCTCTTCAAACCCAAGTTCATACTGCCAGTTCTCAAGGTTTCACTTCCAGTTCTGAAGGTTTCGTGTCTCCAGCCAGGAGTCCTGAATCTGTCAAAGCCTGACCTCTAGCCACTCCTGGGTGTCCCAGAAACTGCAACTTAACATGACCAAAGCTAAATTCTTAATCCTCCAGCCTGGTCCTCTGTCTCTGACACCATGACCTTCGGCCGCTTATGTTAAGAAAGTTGAAAATCACTTGGCACTTAGGAGGTCCTCAAATCCAATGTCTCACCAAGACCAAGATTCCACTTCCAAGTCTAAAATGCAGCTCCTACCCTCCATTTCTTACTCCCACTCATGTCATCCTGGCCAAGCCCCCAGCATCGCTTGCAGCAGCCTCCTGACTGGTCTCCCCAGCATCCCATTCTCCACATCATAGCCTGACTTATCAACTGCAACCAGAAATCAAACCTGGTCACTCCACTGCTTAAAAACACATTAATGCCCTCCTATCAGCTTGGTCTCTGCCTACACCTCATTCCGTACTTCTTGGAGCCACCATCATTCCCTTCTCAGTTTCCGAGACACAGCACTAAGCTCTCAGCACAGAGCCTCTGCAGATGCTGTTCCCATTGGCTCCAAGGGCAGGCCTGATGGGTCACCTCTTATCCGGTCCTTCAGGTCACAAGTTAAGTATAACTGCCTCCAAGAGACCCTCTTGAGCTCATTTTTATTGTGGTAAAATATGCACAACATAAAATTGACCATTTTAGCCAATTTTAAGTGGACAGCTCAGTGGTATTAAGAACATTCACGTTGTTGTACAACCATCACCACCATCCATTTCCAGAAGTTTTTCATCATCCCAATCTGAAACTCTGTACTCATTAAGCAATAACTCCCCATTCCCCCTCCCCTTGGCCCTGGTAACCCCTGTCCTACTTCGTCTCTATGATTTTGTCTATTTATTCTAAGTACTCATATAAGCGGAATCGTACAACATTTGTCCTTTTGTATCTCGCTTTCATCAGGAAGCATAAGGTCCTTGAGGTTCATCCGCGTTGTAGCATGTGTCAGTCTTCCTTTTTAAGACTGAATAACACTCCATGTAGGAATACACCACATTTTGTTTATCCAGTCTTCCCTCAAAGGCCATGTGGGTTCCTCTAGGGCCATTTTAAAGTAAGCTCTCGTTATTCTCTTAGTAACGTCTTATTATCCTTTAAGTGCTTATCATAGATTGTAATTCTAATGTCAGCTTGTTTCACATCTCTTTTGTCCAATATTCTGTTTAATATCTACTCCTGCCACCCCAGCCCCACCCAGCAACCCTGTATACTCCACATGAGGGGGAGGACCATGTCTGTTTTATTCATTCCTGTATTAATCACCAGTACCTGGCACAGGGCCTGCAGTGTAATACTGTAATTTATTAAATAACTGTTTCATAATTTCATAAATAATTGTTGAATCCCTGAATGAAAGAAAATCATTCGGCCACCAGAAAGCCACCCGTCTTTAGATTCACTGGCAATTTCCATGGACTTTGTACTCAACTGTGAAAAAGAAAACAAATTATGCGCGCGCGTGTACACACACACATTTCGCTTTCTGGGCACAACCAATTCCCTTTATAATGTGCCAGTCTATTTGTGACTAGCACACCTTTCCATTTCCTGTGTTCTTTTAAAAAATGCATCATGTGTTGGGTGAAAAAGGTGAAGGGATTAAGAAGTACAAATTGGTAGTAACAAAATAGTGACAGGGCTATAAAGTACAGTACAGGGAATATAGACAATAATATTGTAATAACTATGTATACTGGGTATTGAACTGATCAGAGGGAATCATTCTGTAAATTGTAGAGATGTCTAGCCACTATGCCGTACACCTGAAACTAATATAAAATATTGAATGTCAACTGTAATTGAAAAAAAAAGAACACAACATGTGCAAAAATAACGTCAGTATTCGGCAATATAGAGAAATTAAGTAGGTATTGATAAATGCTATCACATGGTTGGTAGAGTGCAGTGCTCTGAACAACAGTGTTGCCGGTTCAATCCCCACATGGGCCACTGTGAGCTGCGCCCTCCACAACTAGATTGAAACAACTACTTGAGCTGGAACTGATGGGGCCTGGAAAAACACACTTAAAATAAATAAAATTTAAAAAATAAAAATAAATGCTACCACATGGATGAACCTGAAAAACATTATGCTAAGTAAGTCAATCACAGAAGACCACACATTGTATGATTCCACTTATATAAACTGTCTAGAATAGGCAAATCCAGAGTCAGAACGTAGATTAGAGGTTTCCAGGAGCTGAGGACAGAAGAGAATACGAGCAACAACTAAAGGCTACAGGATATCTTTTTTGGGGTGCTGAAAAGTTTCGCAAATAGACTGTGGTGATGGCTGTACAACTCTAAATATACTAAAAGCCATGGAATTGTACACTTTAAAGGGATGAATTATATGGTATATGAATTACATCTCAATACAGCTGTTTGTAAAAGACAGCATATGTGTATTGAGATGGGGGTGGCCGGCCTGTGTATTGGAGGGTTGGGAAGAGCTTGCCTTCCCAATTAGATACTGCACCGCACAGGGGAGGAAGGGAGCAGAGCCTTGCCAGCACCTTTGGCAGCAGACCTGGAGGGACAGTGTTTTCTCTTGCAGGGGAGGCCTCCTTGCCCCAAGTACCCTGTGAGTTACAGACCATCTTCCTTCCAATACCTGTAAAGGCTTCTGCTTCATGCAGATCCCCTCCTCTTTCTAACACCACCCGTCTCCTCCACCAAAGGAGGAAGACATGATCTGCTGATAAACACAGTCAAAGTTCTCTGAACCAAAACTTATACAAATACACATATTTCTGAAGGGCCTCTTTATAACCTCTTACGAGTGATCTGAACACAGCCCCACTGAATTTACAGCATTTGGAAACTCAGATTTTTGTCAGCCACCCAGGCTCTGCCAAGAAAGTTATCTTTGGCTTTTCTTTCTCTCACACCTCATATCCAAGCTGTCCGGAAATCCTGTTGGCTCTACCTTTAAGATATATCCACAACCTTCTCTCTCTCTCTCAGACATCTCACCTGGGTCCAGGCCTCCTAACTGGTCTCCACACAGCAATCAGAAGAATCCTTTGAAAACTCAAGTCAGATCACAGATCTCGCATCTCCAATGCTCAACGTCCTGCACCGACATCATCCCCTGGCCATTTTGCACAAAGTCAAAGAGCCAAAGTCCTTCCCAGCCTCAGGAAGCCCCGCACAAGGAGGCTGCCCTACCTCTCTGCTCTCGTCTTCTCCTGCCGCCCCAGCCCAGGTATGATGAACCCTACTACCTGTTCATCAGACTTCAGAGGAGCCAGGCATGCCCACGTTAGGGCCTCTGCACCAAGACGTCTGTCCTCTGCCTGGACACTCTTCCCTCATCAGTCTTTTCTTCAGTGTCATCTCCTCCACTCTACAACTGCATCCTGATGCCTGGGCCCCCAATCCCTTTACCCTGCTCAGATTTCTCTTTTTATACCATGTAGCACTTATCTTCAAACATACCATAGAATCTGTTTATTATCTTCATTCTCTACCGTCTCTCTTCCCTCCTAGAATGTGAGCTCCTTGAGGGCAGGCTCTTTACCTCCTTGATTCACTGACAGGTGTCAAGTGCCTGGCACACAGGATATGCTTCATAAGCATCTGTTGACTGTCAGACGGGCTAAGTGAGGCCTCTGTTTGTTTCAGACATTGTAAAGCTAAAGAGGGGGGTATACTCTGTGGAATGACAGGAGACAGGAAGTTTTCGAGGAGTTTACTTCTTTGACCATTCAAGCTAGAACTCAGGAAATGAGACCAATAGTTAACTAAGAGTTCAGGGCCCGAGCAAACTTTCTTCGGTTTGAAAAACACTGTTGGTCCAAGCAATCGCAAAGACACGTTGGATGTGACTTATGTCACCACTCACACAGTCTGAGGTTCTCAAACTGGCTCTAAGAATTTTCACCATGTTTCTCTATGTAAGAGGGAAAGCCTAAGACTGATTAAACAAAAAAATTCTAAATGGTCTCAATCAAGTTGAGCTAGAGGAAGTATCAAACCTCTGAGAGATTAGCCATGGTACAGTCCCCTTTTTCTGGCTGTGACTAGCATTGTGTAGGAAGGTGGAATGATACCCAAGGATGGTGACATTTGGGGCTGGTTTGGAGATTTTTTTTTTTCTTACTTAAAAACAAAACAAACAAACAAAAAACCCTGCTAAAAGTAAACATGCAAATCTTTATTTGGGCTAATTTTCAGGGCACAGTATGAACAGCCACTCATATGGGACTATATTGTTGTCTAGAAAATATAGATTAAGATGTCTGTAACATAGACTGACATCAATATAGAAAGTCTTCTGGTTTTTATCCTGCTCCACATACAAACCCACTATTATGACACAGATGCAACATTGGAGTGTTCTGCCACTTTATAGTCTGTAACTTGCCTTAAAGCTCATGTTGAAAACCTTGGTTTCTACCCTAAGGTAAAAAACAATCTGACTTTTAAGTATTCAATTTTTTAAACATTTGAAAATCAGTTTTTCTCACATTTAACCCTTTCTCCATCAAAAACAAAAAAAGTATTTATTCTTATCCAAGTCAATTCTGGAGGAAAGTTAAGGATTTTTTTCTCCACTACAGAAGGTCCTTTCCAGAAGGCAGCTTTGGTCTGCAGAGGTCTCCAGGTCGTGGAGCCAGGTCTCCTGGGTTTTTATGCCGGCCATGGCACAGAGCAGCGTCAGTCACACCACAGGCTGGTTGGGTGATGGAATGCCAAAGGACTACCAGCTTTGTAAGAGCAGCTGCAGGTGAAAAGGAGAAGTGTGTGGCTGCTCTTCACGTGTCTTCACCACAACCATCCTCCCGACAGTGCCCCGAGTTCTTACCTCCAAATTGTTTTGGAGGAAAGTGTGGTTATTAAATACTACATGTCTCTGCCCATCTTAACCACTTTCTATGAAACAGAAATCTCACAAAACTGAATAAGATCTCAAAAACCACAGTGAACAGGTGCTCGTATGCCCATGTTCATAGTAGCACAATTCACAATAGCCAAAGGTGGACACAACCCAAGTGCGCATCGACAGATAAATGGGTAAAGAAAATGTAGTTTATACCTACCCATGGAATATTATTCAGCCTTGCAAAGGAAGTGGAAGGAAATTCTGACACAGGCTATGACATGGATGAATCTGGAGGACATTATGCTGAATAAAATAAGCCAGTCACAAAAGGACAAATATTGTATGATTCCACTTATGTAAGGTACCTTAGAATAGCCAAATTCATAGAGACAAATAGAACAGAGGTTCTCAGAGGGGAAGGAGAAATAGGGAGTGTTGAATGGGTACAGAGTTTCCGTTTGGAATGATTAAAAAGTTCTGGAGATGGATAGTGGTGATAGTTGTACGATATTGTGAATGTGCTTAATGTCACTGAAGTCACACTTTAAAATAGCTAAAATGGTAAATTTCCTAAACATTTTATCACAATTAAGAAACCCCCATGAAATAAACTTCCGCACTAAGGTGAGATCATGGAGACCCTCCTCTCCTCCCAAAGTTGTTCTGGTGCCAAAACCAAGAGTATACTTTCACTTAATTCTCACAATCTCTGTAGACTGATAAACCCCACACTTAGTTTCACTGTTTTATCAAAAATTCTGGAGACTTAGAGGCCCACAAAAATTCTTAGTGCCTGGTTCTGAGGCTCTCACATTTATTTCCCATATGGTGGTTGGGCCAATATTTTCCAGCATGAAATGTACAAAACCTGACCCATTCATCTCCCCACATGAGTGAATATTTAAATCATTCAAGTCAAATGGTTATCTATTTTCTTATAAAGAATATGAAATGTTTTTTTCTGGGTCCACAGATCACATATAGGTTTCAGAGAATGGTCTCAGTAGTTCACTGTGTCCCAAGAAGACAGAGTAAGGATTTGGGTACAAGTCTTCTCACACTTTATAAAATCAGTAACACATCCAACCATGGACGCTTTCCCAAACAGCAAGGATGGACAGCTAGAGGCTGTGTGTAAGGAGAGTGGATAGTGCTTGGTGCCTGAGGCGTTCCAATGAGGATATTTCAGCTCAACTCAATTTGAGTAAAGGTTAAAAAACTGATTTCAAACACTGCCTGCACAAAAGCAAACAAACCTCAACCCTGGTGGAACAAAAGCCACTCAGTAAAGAAACAAAGCCATAAACGACAGCCCTGTAAATACAGACCAAAGCTACCAGCCAAAGGTCAGGCTACACATGTACTCCATGCAGAAGTGCCAGGTTTCTCAGTCATGCTGTGGGGTGGTGGTTGTCACCACGGAAGGACTGCTCCAGAACAAGAGTGACTTCCATCTCCCCAGGAGTCAGTGGGCTTCCCACCCTGACCCTCCACAGCGTCCAGGCTCAGCGCTCCCTTATTAAATGCAAAGTCACTCGACTTGGAGACAGACTGATAATGAAACACACAGCTTCAGGGCTGGAAGTGGCCTGGGCCATCCTCCAGGGTCTAACGCAACAAACTCTCCTCGCAGAGAGGGACAATGTCCAGGGCAGGGAGAGAGAGAGAACACTTGATCTACTTTCTTACCCAAGAAGAAGAAAAACAAAACAAAAACCCACAACTCAGGCCCTCTGAAAACCTCAGAAGCCTCCATGAAGCAGGGAGGTAATCCCCAGCAAAGCACCTGGGAAGAAGATGCTCAAGCCATTTTAGAAATCAATGACTCTCGACTTGGAAAAAAGGCCTGGAAATACACACTATTCCCCAATAAAGTCCTGCTTCCCTCCCCCAATAAAATCTTTAAAAAAAAAAATTAAAAAATCAATGACTGAATGAATGAATGGGATTGTACCAAGGGTCTGTCATTAGCGACACTTACCAGGTGCCACCGCTAAGAAACCACATGGAGAGCACAGATTCTTTAAAGAAGGCTCAAGGTTCAGAAACATCTGAATTTTGAACAGGAAAGAGTAATTTAAAAAAACAAAACAAAACCAAAAAAATAAATCGGGAGTATGGAGGCTGAGGGCGAGGGCAGACAGACAGGAAGTGGGGGTGAAAGGAGACATAGCAGCACTCAGTGTGTCTCAAGGGCTTCCACTGTGCAGCAGGAGAGCACCCAGGTGAGTGCAGCCAGGGACCCACATGGCTGTGACTGAGTGGGCATGTCCCTAGGTCACTAGCACCCCAGTTCTTTGTGCCACCCCAGACGCCCATGCTCCAGAATTCAAACCCTGGGTCTAGAGGTTCAGAACCTCACCCCTACCTAGGGGACTTTCTTGCCAGTGCCTGATGCAAATAGGCACCTATGTTTGCTAAATAAATGCTAACATACAAGAGATCCCTGCTTCCTACACAGTCTAGGACACAGGCAATGAATTGCGAGAGGAGTGACAAATATTTACTGAGCGATATCAACAACAACACAACAGTAATGACTACTGTTTGTGGAACTCTGTGCTAAGCCCTTTTAGCTAAATTCTTTCATTTGGAACTCAACAAACAACCCTATGAGGCACTGCTGGTGTTATTCCATTTTACAGTAAGAAAACTGAAGCTATAGGGATTCAGTAACTTCCTCTAGGTTTTACAGCTAGGAAGTGGTGAGGCCTGGATTCCAAGGTAGGCCAAAGCAACCCAAAGAGTACGACTAACCTCTTCTTACTGCCACCTCTGGGCTCAGTCTGCGCAGGGACCAGTTAGCAAACATACTAGTTCCCATTGGGCATGGTTTTCGCAACGATTTATTTTAAAAGGCAATGCATTTAGAAATGTTAGAAACAGTATTTATGTGTTCCAAAATGACCAGATAATAAAAATTTGTTTTCTGAGAATAACAGTGAGAAACAAGACTGTTGTGTTTCTGTGTGTGTGTGTGTGTGTGTGTGTGTGTATGCGATCTCGACTCTTCCTCCATAATGCCAGGTCTTCAGTGACATAGAACTTCAAAAGATCTTAGACTGGGCATTATTTTTATCTGGGCACAGGGATGGCTATTCAGGAGTAACTTGGTTAACAGAAGAAAGAAGAATAAGCCATCTTTTTGTGTGTTATTAAAATTCTTCTTGCAGCAAATTAATTTTTCTTACCTTAATAAGGTAACAAAACACCTACAGACATGAATACAATTAATTTAATTGAATGATGCCAACAACCAGACCTGAAAACTCACAAGATACCTAAAGACATCACAAAGAAAAACTTCCTAAGAAATTAATCTAGATGCAAATATAGAAGCAAATTCTAAAATTAAGTCCTAAGAAACTTCAACATCACTTTTCTTTAGAGATATGGGTCATGAATGGACCCCATAAAACTCATTCTGGTACCTAAAAAGCAAATTCATCTGCATGCATAAGAGCATAGGCTCAGGCCGCGGGGTGGCTCAGTTGGTTAAAGCGCAAGTTCTGAACAACAGGGTTGCTAGTTTGATTCCCACATGGGCCAGTGAGCCCTCCACAACTAGATTGAAGGACAACGACTTGGAGCTGATGGGCCCTGGAGAAACACACTGTTCCCCAATAAAATAAAATAAAGTCTTTAATCCTTAAAAAAAAAAAAAAAAAAAAAAAAAAAAAGAGCATAGGCTTCTTTTACAATGATTGAAACTAAAGAGCAAAGGTAACTAGTAGATTAAAATCTCTCTGGAATGGGTTATAAGGGTCACCAGGATTCCATGAGTGCTGTTTATGATAAACAAAATGGAATTGAGATTAGTAAGGTAATACACTATTTAAAATATACCAACTACCTAGGCATCATACTAATTTTAAAAATGTCAGTTTAATAAAGAAAACATATGGATCAGGCACCTGTTCTCTCATTTAATTCTCTCAACCCAAGCAAGCTAATAATTATATTTTTTCCCCAGCAAATGAGTAAACTGAGGTTCAGAAATTTTAGGAATTCATTTGAGGTTATACAATTTAAAAAGTAAATGAATATAATAAAAATAAATTGTAAAAATGAAATACAATTTAAGTAAAAGAAATGAAATCTGTGGGAATCTAAATCCATGTTCTCCACTGCTCCTTGCTTTCAAAGGAAGACAGAGAAGGAAGGAAAAAAGGAAGGAAGGAAGGAAGGAAGGAAGGAAGGAAGGAAGGAAGGAAAGAAGGAAGGAAGAAGGGAATACAGACAGACAGGGAAAGAAACATTTTACAGTCAGATCTGGTCAGTGTCATTAGTGCTAAGATCACAGAAGCTGAAATCCAGATGAAACACGGAACTAGTCCTGAACTTGACTTACACCTGCAGCTTCTTTTGGTTAAGCCATTTGCTTTACCAATTCATTATTTTTAAAGCGTCAGTTATAAAAACTAAAAACAAAACACCTCCCAGTTCTATCATTAACAAGTAGTAAGTAAACACTTGCATGCATTTTCCTTAAAATAAAAACCAGAAGGAAAGCTTGAAGTAGCCAGAGCTGCTCTCACACAGATGGTATTTGTGTTCATTAGCATTAAGCCATATGGGTCTTGTTTGGTCCTCAATAACAGACATGAAAAATCACTAAAAGTTACCAGAGTACCAGCCACTAGAAAATGGCAAGTGAAAAAAGCTGTTAAGGTTTCTTACCTATTATAAAATTAGGAGGCCTTCACTACATAATGAAAACCATTAAGAGAATTCAGAGGGGTAATTGCAGGCAGACTGACTTCTCCCCAGACAGTAATCAGCTAATAACTATTAATCATCTTTTGCACAGTACATGCATTTATAATAGTTTTTCTTTTGTTTTTGTTTGTTTGTTTTAAGGCTTGCAACAATAGGCCCAGAATTAATCAATGGCGTTTTAGGTCTAACACAAAAGTACTCCTGAGACGATGAAAATCAGAACTTCTATTTTCCGTTTTGTGTTGTTTCCTCTTTTTATATGCACTTGTATTTACTAGCACTGCACACTTTTTATCACACATCATTTTTCAGTTTCTGTTCCTAGAAGCAGTTAACCTCGGTCCCTAACCTACTGTTTGGCGGGTAAAGTTCAAGCACTTCGCCTACGTTGTCTCCTTTAATTCTCAAGGAGTGGAGAAAGAC
Organism: Rhinolophus sinicus; assembly: GCF_036562045.2. NCBI lineage: Eukaryota > Metazoa > Chordata > Mammalia > Chiroptera > Rhinolophidae > Rhinolophus > Rhinolophus sinicus. The sequence continues at coordinate 13,542,586 of NC_133758.1, read as the reverse complement.
ATTTGAAGGCAATGCAACGTGGAAGATGGGACGGAATCTCTTCTCAAGCCAACAGGGCGGACGGGTTTCCGGGAGGGGAACTCCGCGGCGTCCGGAGCTACCCAAGCAGGACTTGGAGCCCGCCAGAGGCTGCTCCGGCAGGCCGAAAGGGTCGGGTGAGGTTGAGGGGGAGTCACTGGGCGGAAATGTGGCCCGAGTCCCCCTTACTTGCGCATGTCAACCCCGCTTTCCTGTTCTGCATCCTCGTCCTACCTCTACAGCTGTCACGAATCTATGTTCCGAGGCTCCCCCCGTGGGGACCAGGCGCGCACACCTCCTGGGAGAAGCTGCGCGGACAGTTCTAGCTTTTCTTTCACTTGGGGAGGGATGGGGACGTGAGAGGTTAAAACACTTGCCATTCTCTGCAACACCACCCACGCCCTCCAAGTCGCGATTCCGCACGCATAAACCGAGGTGACAGCCCTGGTCATCAAACCGGGAAGGGACGGAGTTGGGCTGTAGCAGTCAGTACGATGGGAGCTGGCAGATACGACCCTACAATCACCAAAGTAACCCTTTTCCCCACCACCTCCCAACCTGCGTAAAAGCGCACAGATGTCCAGTGGTGCCTGGTCCCGGTGGAGGCGGTCTCACCCTCCATCCTTACCCGCAGGTGCGGTCAGGTACACTTGGCCCTAAGGTCTTTTTCGGACGCGTTGGCATGGGCTCCCAAAGGGGGTTCCGGCAGAGCCTGGCCACGGGAGACTTCCAGAGGGGCAGCAGACACTTTATGGGAGGCCAACGGCCCTTCCCGAGGACCCGCAAGCCCCGCCAGGCTTGACCCTCGGAGCTTAACCCTGGTCAGGTGTGTAAGCAAACGAGCGAAGAACCCAAACACCTCCCTCGAGTTCCGTCTCCTCCCGGCAGGTGGTAAAACCCCATGGACCGCTCCACAGTGCTGCCTGCCGGGTCAGCTGTGCTTCCCCATCCCCGAGGCCGCGAAGGCTCCAGGCACCCCCACCCAAATCCCACCCGTGCGGACTCAGGAGCCCGAGGGCGCGGACAGCTGCTGCCACCGCATCCCAGATCCCCAGAGTTCGCTAACCCAGGGGCAGTCAGAGGACCCTCCGGGCCGATGAGGAGGGGAAGGTCGGGGGACACTGGCGCCGCGCCCCTGCTTACCTGGCGCTCTCTGGGCCCCGGCTGGGGCATCCGCCGGGTGCGCGCCTCTCCGCGCGCTCGCTGCGCACCTGGCCGCCGCCGCCGCCGCCCGCCAGCCAGCCCGCCCGGCCCCAGCTCTGGCCGCGGCGCTAGCGCTTCATGGCTCACGGGGGCTGGCCCCGGGCTCCGGGAAGCTAGTCCAGTTGGCGGCGGCTCCTCGGGTTCTCACAACTCGCCAATGGCTCCTCGCCTTTCCCCGCCCCGCGTCCGCGCGCCCTTCCTCTGCGTCCGCCCTTTTCCCTCCGCTCCTCGGGACCGGCCAAACTGGTTTCTCCGCTCCGGGATCGTGCCTCCAGTTTCCCTTCGGCAGCCGCGGCGCGCAGCAGGGGCTAGGGGCGGGCCCAGCCGTCCGCTCTCCTTTTGTCCCTCCTGGGGGCGGAGAGGGGCTGGACCGCGAGTCACTGGGCGGACAACGCGGCCCAGATCCAGCCTCGTACCCTCTGTGCGCTCCGGCGGCTGCTGGGCCCCCGGCCGTGGCCTCCGCCTCGTCCGTTCCGCGACCTGGCAGCTGTGGCCGCTTTCAGCTCCCCGGGTGCTCCCGCCTCCCAGGGGGCCGCGCTCGCCACCCCGCCCCACCAGACTCGCGTCACTTTCCCGCAGCCCTCGGCCGTCCTGGCCACCACCCGGGGTCGGTGACCGCGCCAGCCCGGAAAGCTGGCGGGCCACGGCTCGCCCGGGACCTGAGCTCCCTCGGTAAGGGGAGCTGTACCCTCTCGATGCCAAGTCACGTTCCCGGATAGGTCACCAAATGCGCGTCGCGGTTCGACGCGCGGAGGGTGGGGAAAGAGACACTGCCAAAAGACTTCGAGAAACTTATCCTGTAATTGCAGCAGCAGGCTTTCTGCTGAGACCGAACTCCCTCACCTTTACAGGTCAATAGGAGTCAGGGTATGGCATGTGAATGGCACGATGTGGTTGGAAAATTTGGACTCGCATGCAAGGTTGATAGCTGGTGTCTGGGCCTGTGAAACGGATGTCCCTGGCAGGATGTATAGTACAGTACAGTCCTTACACCAGAAGAATTTTACTGCTCACTAGCTATGGACAAGCCGCTGGGAATATGAATGAAGGAAAGTCGAAGACGAATCACAGTTTGCTTAAAATGTAGTAGAGGAGATAGGACTTCACCTACCTGCACATCAGAGCGGCGCAGGTCATTGCATTGAGAGCTCAGAGTTGCAAACGGGGCTTACGGGAGACTTCAGCGAGGAGGCCATGCTTGAGGTGAGATTCAAAGACTCACACGTTTAGGAATCAGAGTTGCATGAAGAAGATATTCAAAAAGTGGTTTACTGGGGCAGCCGGGTGGCTAAATTTGTTAGAGCGGGAGCTCTGAACGACAGGCTTGGCAGGTCCATTCCCACATGGGCCAGTGAGCTGCTCCCTCTACAATTAGATTGAAGGACGATGACTTGGAGCTGATGGGCCCTGGAGAGACACACTGTTCCCCAGTATTCCCCAATAAAAATATAAAAAAATTATTTAGTCTTTAAAAAATAAAAAAGTGGTCCACTGATTTGACCTTCAGGTATATGAACGATTCAACTGATACAGTTAAACCCTAGACTGCCCTGGGTTTCTTTTTCATTAGTCACACTTGATCTTTGACTAGGTAGTGATGGTCAGTCATTTAATCTCTCAGGGCCTCAGTTTCCTCATCTGTAAAATGAGACTGCACCAGATGATCTCAAGTGGTTCCTTTCAGTGCTTATTTTCTGAACCCAACAACAGAGCAAAGTACAAAGGCCTGAAAACACAGTCTGTTTAGTGTCAATGGGGTAGACCAGTTGCCTGGCACTGCAATGGTACTACATAAGGTTAGTGAGGGAATTGGGGCCCGGAAGTCCTGAATGCTGAGGACTTTGGGCTTGTTCTTGGCAGCGCCGGTCAACCATTGGGAGTTTATGACCACAGCAGTGACCTGCTCAAGGTTGTGTTTTAGGCAAAGTAGTGGGGATAGTTTGGAATGGGGTAAGACTGAACATGGAGGTACCATATGGCAGGCTACTACAGCAACATAAGGTGGGCCTGAAAGAGTTGCCAATGGAAGTGCAAAGGCAGAGGCGTGTCCAGGAACATCCCGAGGAGAAATGGCTGAGACTCAGAGTGGCCAGAGCCTGCAAGCGGCCGGCAGATGGAAGCATAGGAGATGAACAAATTCTCCAGGCTGGGTGATGGCATTCGTAGGAACAGCGGAGTCAGAAGGAGGGAGGATCCTGAGGAGGGCTCTGCCCTGCCAGGAGAAATGCCAGTAAACCTAGGAATCAAGAGGCGACCCTTGACTAAAGGAAGGACCTCTTCCTTCTTCCAGATCTATCAGCAAGTGCTCAATCTGTCTAGGAAAACACTGCCTGAAAGAGAGACTATGCTAGGATACATCCAAACCACACCACACCCACACCCCGATTTGATAAATACCATTTCTTCAGCTGCATTTAACACCTGTGAATAGACTCTGAAGACTTCAAGTTAGGTTGCTGCTCTCACAGACCACATAGAGGGGGGAAGTGTGGGCAACGGGACACGATGGGTATTGTTTCAAAGATCCATTTATTTAAGAAATATTTGTCGAGTACCTACTATGTGCTAGGCACTGTTCTGGTTACTTAGATAAATCAGTGAACCAATCAGGCAAATTGTTCTATGCTTTGGAAAAAATAGAACAGGACTGGTTGGCAGGAGGCCACTAAAGGAGCCGTCTAGGGCGCTGTAAGAGTTCCATACCTTGATCTGGGTGGTGGTTAGATGAGTGTATGCAGAGATAAGAGTCCATTGACCTGTACACTTAAGATGTGTCCATTTAAAAAATCATAAAAATAGAGCAGGGTAAAGAGATTAGGAGTGGGAGAGTGAGTTGCAATTTTAAATAATGTGGTCAGGGTAGGCTTCATAAAGAACTGCATTTGAAAAAGACTTGCAAGGTGAGGGGGTTTCTTTCTCAGTGAAAGAAATTCTTTGAAGGCCCATCTTGCCTGGAACTCACCAGAAAAGGGCATGCTCAAGCCTTGTCCTGGTGAGTTTCCCTCACCTAAGCCTTCCGAGCCTTCCTGGTCATTGGGAAGGAACTCTTCAGAACATGTCAGCTGCTGTGCTGTTGCTGATAACGGAAGTGGCTCACCTGGAAATCCTGACCCTTGTTCTCTCTAAAAGAACTGTGCCAGATTTCAGGGTGCCTTGTCAGGTCAATCATTGAAAGCGTCTCACGCACGCAACAAAGAAACAGTCATTTCTAAAAGGGTGACAATGCTTTTCAGCTTTTGTAGTTCGTAATTTCCTCCAACTGTGTGTGTGTGTGTGTGTGTTTCTTTTCTTGGCAACACTCCCGTGTATTTCCATGATGTGGGTTGAAAAGTTGGGGAGGTTGCCAAGAGAACTAGCTCACTTTTACTGAAAATGAATTTCCTAGAATATTTTTCTACGAGATAAGAGCTAAGGGATAAAAGATATGTTTAAAGGGAGGTGATACTGCCTGTATTCAGTTCTTTGCTAAACTCAGTGGTCATTTAAGCTAAAGCATTTAATGCCAATGGAAAGGTAGTCGTGGCCCACTAGGTGTTACTGTAACCCATGCTTGGCAGTCAAGATTAACTCAGTTGGAAGATGAATTCTTCACAGCCATTGTCTAGACCAGCTCCAGAATTTTAAACATGATACGAAGGTACCTTTTATACGAATCTGACTTTTTAATAAGTAAAATTAGCAGCTTCGACTAGTCTGCCTACTTTCTTTTAAGTGATATTTAAAATAGATACAGATGATATATTCTATCTCTGCCAAATAATTTTCCAAATTCCTTACATGCTTTTCATTTCCTTTACTATTTAATGACTTCTTTTTTCTGACCAACATTTTAAATTAAAAAATTGGATTGATTGCAAGAGTAACAGTAAATGTCAGGTAATTGTGTCTGTTATTTTGGCTTAATATTTCTGAGAGGTTAGGAGAAGTATTGTTTGTGGGCACATTACTAAAATTCACTTCTCTTTCTTTCATAATCATGATATGTAAATGTATAGGATTAATCTACGTTTTTCTTTTCTACAGGATACATTAATAACCTACTATCTATCTACATAGAATGAAATGAACATTACATTGAACTTATGTTGATAATATAACACGAGTTGAACTTAATTTACATAATTAATTTAATGAATAAATGTCCCAAATATCCTGTGATCATTGTTAGTATGTGTAGCCATGTTTTCATGCAGCTGTAAGAAGTGCGTATGTATTACCTTATGCTCTATTTTCACAATTGACCATTGTGTTATGAAAACATGTCTACCTTTCTAACTTTATCCCTCATCCCCCATGACTGGCATGCTAAGCTCCCCCCATCCCAATCTGTTTGCAATTCACTGAATTCTGAATAGCATTTGATACTCCCTCTGCTTGAAAAGTTGTTCTCTTCTCCCTGATCTCCAGCTCCAAAGTGACTTCCTCTGGTTAATCTTTGCCCTACTCTCCCCCAGACAGTAGCTTCCATAGCATTTTGCACCTTACTTCTGGGGAAGCCTTTATTTCATTGTATTTTAACTGTTTATCTGTCTCCTACCCAATGCACTGTGAGCCCCGTGAGACCCAAGATGGAGTCTTCTTCTTCTTGGTCTCACTTGGCATAGAACATCTCCACGTGCCTATTAATTCTTGTAGAATGAGTGAATGGTCTGCATCGTCACCGTCTCTGTGTGTGTGCTGATAGCTGTATAGTATTGTCTTCTACTGATGACTTCATCATTTGCTATTGTGGAACATTTATGCATTTTCCATATTGGTTTCCAGAAATAGCTGACCAATCACAACCCACCACTATTTTAAGGGCTTCTAAACATCTTCTTTCTCTCTGGTTCCTATTATTTTGTGGGTTGAGATTTGATCTTCTTTACGTCATTCTAGAAACAGTATGCCTCCGGTACAGGAAAAGGTTTTGGTTTATTAGAATTAGGACACGTGTAAGCCTTTGTTGCTGTCACTGGAGCAATAGAAAGAATGGTATTCAAGTTCTTCCATAAAGTTATAGCATTCTATGCTGTGGATGAATACTGCCTTCTTTAGTTTCCTAAATTGTCTAAAGAGTATGTGTATATAAACAAAACATATGTGTGTGATGTTTATAGGTTGTCTCTATTTGTATAACATATAAACAATATATGTGTGTATGTTAAAATATTTATATTTTTATACATTATAGATAGACAGATAGCCTTCCCATGACCTCACTGAGGCAGACAAATTGAACGCAAAAAAAAAAAAAAAAAAGAGAAACAAATTGTTACTTATCACATTATCAAAGAAGAAAATTCTGGAACTATTATGCACTGGCAATGATTATGAGGAAACAGACATTCATATGCTGTCGGTAGATGTGCAAATTGTATAACTTCTTCAGAAGAAAATTCAGAAACATAGCAAAATTTTAAACATACATGCCTGGTGCTCCAAAAATTCATGTCTAGGAATTTATCCTAGAGATGTATTTGAACATTTACACAAAGGTGAATGTGCATAGATATTCATTGCAGCCTGTTTTTTACTGCAAAAGACCAGAGGTGGCCTCAATGTCCATTAATGGAGGTCACATCCATACAATGGAATAATAATCAGCCATTTAAAAAAAAAATTTTAAGGAGATCTAGTTATGCTGTTGTTTGGAACATCTCCAAGACATATTAGCATATAGAAATGCAAAGTACAGAAGAGTATATGTGTGTAAATAAATTATGTGTGGGATTTTTATAGGTTGTCTCCACTTGTGTAACATTTAAATAATATGTATGTGTGTGTTATATTTATATGAGATGAATATATAAACTGGAAAGAGGCACAGAAATAAGTAAAAATCCTTATCTCTAGGGAAGGCGACTAATTTTTCACAAATGTCTTCACATGGTTGAAATTTTTTTACTAGGTTCTGCTTAATTTTTTAAATTTAATTTCTTATTTTGGTCAAAGTCATAACGCATATATAGTTTAAAACCTCAAGTAGCACTACAAAATTTCTAATGAAAGACAACAATTCCTCACCCACCACTTCTCACGCTGTTTCCCAGAGACAATCATTTTTAACTTTTAGTTGGTTCTTACATTCACTTTCATATTATTAGTAACATGCTTTTATTGCCATTTTGTGATGTTTGGCTCTTAGACATTATCTATTGACTTCCTGTGATGGGTGAAGATGATTTAAAACTCCCTTACGTATCCCACTCCCAGCACATCCTCTGCGCACAAACACTCACACTCCCTCCATTTGCCCGTCATAATTAAATGTCCACTTACAATTAAGTCATATTCAGTGGGCACGTTATTATGAGTATGGAAATACTGTTTACGGCGAAGCCATGTATACTATGATTTCATTTTCTTTCTCAGAAGATGTTTGAAGGGAATAATTGCCTTTTTCCCCCATGGACTTTCCCCCCATGTTCCTACCGTTAATTCAGTCCCCAATCTTCTCACATAACCATAAACCTTCTCACAGGATAGTCAAACAAGTCATGTGTCAGTTTCCCTTTTCTCCCCCTTGAGACATTCCGGGCTGTTGTCTCTTGTCCCGTTGTTTCAGTATGGCTAGATGGCTGCCATGCAGGACTTCCTTTCATCATCACCCCGAGAATGCCTGTTGTTCTGCTCCTGGGAGTTACCAGAAATTGCTTAGTGAAAGGCGCTTTGGCAGTAGTGCTGTCTCCTGATTAGTACAGGATTAATGCTTTTTGAGGAGCAGTGTTTCCATCCATGAGTCATTTTAACAGGGTTTGACTACTTGTGTAGGATTTGAATCTGAGGTGACAGCAAAAAAATCATCTCTCTGATGTTTTCCTTGGTCTGCCCCTCACCTCCTAGCTCAGAGTTCCACAAATTCCTCAAATACGTCAGTCAGGCGGTCCCCAGAGGCCAGCTTAGTAGAGAGGGCTCAGAGACAGAGGTGCCTAAGGACCAGAAGCAAGCACCTTGCATTCCTTTCCTGCTGCCACCAGTGGCTCTAAATATGTTGCATCCACAAAGAATTATTGTCTTCTATCAGGCACTGCCATCCCCAGGTCCTTGGAGCTTCAGAGCAAGGAAAGCTGTCCTGGGGCTATGGGAGAAGGAGAAATGTAGTTACCGGGTGGGGGAGGAGCGGGGGGGGGGAGGGGGAAGAGTCTTGTTATATTTTCAGTAGGGTCAAGATCACTGACATGTGGACTCCAGTACCTCACAGCATTTTTAGACCCCAAGAATGATCCAGAAGAACAAGGGGTAGAGCTAACTAACAAAACCCATGCTACACTCAGGACAGCTTTGTCCTCTAGATTAGCAAGGACCTGCTAGTACATAAAACTTGTTGCTTCAATGCCGCTCTTTCCTTAGATGAGGATGTTTCTCACATTTTCATACTTTGAGAATTCTAGCTGACTCTTCTTCCCCTCACCACTAACGGAAATAAATGCCAGTATTTAAAACTCACACCCAAAAATCTTTGGCTTTTTAAGGTATGCTTCATCTGAAAGCAATTTCTAAATCTACATGTATCAAAACTAAACAATCTGTGACATCTGATTGTAGGGCCCCGATCAGGAATTACTCAAATTCCATCCCGTGTGTTAAAGGTTACTGTGCTTCCCTGAGTCCCAGCACTTAAGTCTTGTATAAGCGTGTATGTCCTATGACTCACTTAAAATCATTTAATGTCTTTAAAACGTTGACAATCACACGCTGACAGGTGATTATGTCTGCTATGCTGGCTGGTCCTAAGCAATGCTGCGTGACAGCACGTGCAGAGCAGTCATTTTCAAACCTTTTTGCCAAGTTTTTTTTGTTTTTTTTTTGTTTGTTTGGTTGTTGTTGTTTTTAAACTATTAATATAATATCTTTAAAGCACGTGTATCATGTGTAAAAGAGAGGTAGGAGGGGCTGACCTGTTTACATCAATGGTGGGACCCCAGTGGCAGGTTGACAGGAAGTTGATGAAGTTTAACTTCAGGGAGACTTCAGGGATGCTTGTAGTGTTTTTGTTTGCTTGTGTTTGTTTTTAAAGAGCCTACCCATCCACCAATCGTATAAACTTCAGGCTCCATGAAACCTGGTTCCACCTGTGGCAGAGCCCCAGCGCATCTCCCCTCCCCCTCTCCTCTTTAGCCCTTCTCCATGGAACCCAATACTCTATGAAACCAAATAAAAAACAAGTTGTGAGGTGGTACAATCATGGACTAGGAATCATGAGATTGGCTCTAAGGCCTGTGCCAGCTACCAGCCTCAGTGCGGTCATTTGACCATTCTCAGACTTGGTTTTATTATCTCTGACAGGGCATCACCAAGGTCCCTTTCAAAAGTAAAAGTCTTGGATCCAAATCCCCTGGAGCCACTTCCTATATCCTCTCACAAGAGCTTGCATTCCCAGGCTTGTTCTTCCTCCCTGCTGGAAAACTTCATGCCACTCCTTTGTCATCTGGGGCCCTGCCCAGGCTCCACTTGGCCCACCTTCTCTAAGCAAGGACTTCAGTGATTGTGACGGGATGGCTCTCTCTTCTCCCCATGATTCAATATCTCCTCTCCCACTAGATATCTGTTGAAAGAGAGAAACAACAGGTTATAGCTATATGTTAACCTTTCCAAGGGTATCTTCATTTTAAAGAGAATTAATGTTTTATTTCAATGGCATAAGTCTTTAGGGGTGAAATTTTAGGCAGTGGCTGCTGTCACGTCTGAGGAAAAGAGATCCTCGTGTAGCTCTTGAAGCAGGCATTCTTTCAGAACCCATCAAGTCACCAGGGGCCACTGCCCATTATTTTGGAAGCAATAGATCAACCCAGGTTGAAGGATACAAGAGTCCTGTCAACGTGGGCACGAGGGGAACTTCATCTCACTTGGAATGTCACTTGCACTAACATGATTAGTAGGTAAAACAGTAGTGTGGTGGAGACTTCAGTTGGCCAGCCCCACATCCATTCTCTATTTCTTCCCTCGTCACAGACCCTGACATTATTTGGGGCAGCAATGTGCCCAGTGAAAGGACCACATATCCCAGGCTCCCTTCAGCTAGATGTGGCTATGTGACTATGTTCTGGACAATGACGTAGGGTGTCAGATGGGATGTCCAGGAAGGCTCTAAAGGTCAGTAAAACATGCCCTTTTCCTTAGTCTTCTTACCTACTAGGTGGTCATGATGGCTGCTGAAGTGATCGCCATCTAGGATCTGAGGGGACTTTGAAAATAGAAGCCATTTGCTGAAGAGGGTGGACCAGAAAGATACAAGGAGTGTGGGTCCCTGAAGACATCACAATGCCACTCCACCAGCTGAGACCGCCTCTCTCTGAACTTATTTTATGGGGGAAAAATAAGGTTTTGTGTGTTTAAGCCACTGTTCTTCAGTTAACTCTCTCATAGCTGAATACAGTTCCTCACTGTGGTAAGGTAAGACCATACGGTAAAACTCTGCCTTTTTAAGAAAGAAGTCAGCGAGTAAAAATATAATATATCCTATGAGATAGAAACAACTTTGAAACTCTCAACCAACCACCCATTTTATACAGAGAAAACCGAGGCTCCAGGGGAGGGTGTGGCAGAGCCAAGCGAACTTAACAGTTTCAATGGCCCCCTGTCACATTCCACTTTCCCCTTTGAATTGTTCCAATTAAATGTAAATGCTTTTTAGCTATTAATACAGCAGAAGGACACTTTTTTTTCAGAAATGGTGGGCATTTTTGAACATTTGTAGCTTTAAAGAAACCAAAATAGGGAAGTATATATCCATTTTCCTAGACAATGTTCTGTTGGGACTCACTCAAGGAGACATTTATTTAAACCCCAAATCCCAGAAAGTTAGACTGTATATTCCAAGGAAAAAGGGGGAAAAAATGGAAACACCTTCCTATTAGCATTAGTGGATTATTGTTCTTCCCCCACAAGGTAGAAGACAAGTGGGTCAGTCACATGTCACCTGTGTTACAATCTGGAGTTGTTTTGGAAGGAAGTGAGCTTCCCAATGCTTGAGCAATGCGAACATTATCCCCGCTTTGGGGAGCATACGCTAACTCACATTCTCTTTGCTCCCGAAGGATCTGTCTCCCTTGCACCTCCCTCAGACCAATCTGTTGCGGCTGCTGTGGCTACAAAATCTTTCCTGGTGTAAGACGTCGTGAGCCATCTTTGGGAAGCAGGGATTTCGTCTTTGTGGAGGGATTCAAGGCTGTGTTTGTTTCATTTCTGCACGTCCTGTGCACAAGCCCCTATAGTAGAGCTGGGAGTACAACAGCAGTCACCACCTGGATGGGAAGTACACCTGAGAGGGAAGGCAGGTAGGAAGAGAGGAGGGGCCCCTGATTCATTCTTAGAAGTCACAGGAAGCTTCTTGAAGAAGGTGACATCTTAAATAAAGACCTGGAGATTCTTCCTCCACTTAGTCACTGTTCAGTGGTAGCTACTGTCATGTGACCGTTGTTCACTCCTGTTCCATAGACTGAGGTAGGTAGCAATGAGGTGGTTCGAAAAATAAAATGCCCTCTCTCTTCCATCCCTTGAAGTCTGCAGACGGTTCTATCTCATTTGCTCCGGAAGGGGTCAGAAGTCAGGGTCAAGGGCCAGAGATGCTTTCCTCCCCTGAGGACACAGTGTCAGGAAATGCCAACCTTGGCACCTTGGAGGTCAGGCCCAAGGGAGTATTCTGGCAATGGGCAGCAGTGTTTATGGCCGTGGTATATACATATATGCATATATAACTCTGAGATACAATTTAAAAACCATATAATTTACCCATTAAAAGTGTACAATTTAATGGGTTTTAGTATATTCATAGAGTTGTTCAACCATCTCTACATTCAAGTTTTGAACATTTCATCGCCTCAAGAAGCCCATCGCCTTTAGCTGCCACTCCTTAATTCCCCTATGTCCCTCAGCCCCTGGCACCCCCCATCTACTTTGTCTCTATAGCTTTTTCCTATTCTTAACATTTCATATAAATGGAATCATATAATATGTTGTCTTTTGTGACCGGCTTCTCTATTTGACATATGTTTTCAAGATTCATCTGTGTTATAGGGTGAGCTTCCTTCCTTTTTTATAGCAAATTATACACATAGATCATTTTTCGTGTACTTCAGGTTGACATCCGGGCCAGTATCTGACAATAAATAATGCCAATGACTTATGTTCTACAAATATGAATAAAGCAAATGCCACTTGATGCCTAGGGTTTTATGTCCCCCAAAGCTTTCCAATTCATCTCCATAGCTCTCTCTCTGCCACCCCCATCCCAGTCTACCATCCTCTGCCTCCTGCTCCAGGGAACATTCCTAAAACGTGAAGTTAGGCTTCAACAGTGACCTTCCCACCCTCCTTTGGTCTCGAATAAAGATAGAACTCCTGGGTGTTCTATCAGCACTGCCCCACACTGGGCCTCCCCATCCACTGTCTCAGCTTCTCTCTTTTGGCTCCAACTGTCCTAGTCTTCTTGCAAGCCCTCTTACTTGCCATGGTCCCTGCCCTCTCCACTGGAGGCCTCTGCCTGGAACAATCTTCCATCTCTTTCTTCCCTTGACTAATGCCTGTTTGTCTTTCAGCCCCAGGCCAGCCATCTCTTCCAAGAGAAACCGTTCCTGACAGTCACATCCAAACCCCTCATAATTCTCATAGCATTCTGTAGCCTTCCTTTGTCACAGAGCTTAACCCAGGTTCAACTGGACATTTGTGAGTGTTTGATTAAGGTCTGCCTCCCCTCTAGACTGAAGCTCTTTGAGGGTGGGCCATTGCCTGGTTTTGCTCATAATTGGATCCCTTGGATTATAAATACAGAAAGCAAGTAGGTACCAACATTTATAGAGTGCCCCTTTAACCAGACACTTACATACACTAACTAGCTCATGCGATCCTTGCAATAATCCTGTGCAGGAGATACTGTTAGCTTCATTTTACCATGAGATCAATGAAGCTGAGATAATATAAGCAAATAACCTGCCCGAGCTGATAAGAGGAAGAGGAGGATTCTATCCTGGGCCTATTGAATCTCAGTTCTAAGAGCTTTCCACTAATATCAGGCTGTTTCTGGATTAAAGAGCATGTATCTATTCCGTTCAAGAGTTATTAGATAAGCCTCTGTTCACAAATGCCAATTAAACACAGAAAAAAGAGCAACAGGACAAAAGTCTCTGCTCCAAGGACAGCATAAACCAAGAGCTGCCGTGATGCCAGAGAGAGTGTCCTGATACCTGAGACTCCTAAGAACCTCCCCACCCTTGGTCAGTTTCATTCTTATTGGCTTGCTTATCCACATATCCAAGTGGAGACAGATTATTTCCTTTGGAATTTTCTTATATTGTCTTATTTTTGGGTGTCACCCTTTTTATTTCAAAGAGCACACTGTTATTTCCTTTGGGAATTCCCCCCCCCCCTTTTTTAAGGAGGCAATGCCTCCACCAGGAAAAACTGGTTACCAGAGCCGTCAGCAGAGGTTGGCTGCTTTTGCATAGTTGTCACTGAGGCGTTTCCACTTAAAGCTTCTCCCGTCACTTTGAGGTGGCCTCAGAGCACATGAGTCGAGGCTCATCAGTGATCTCATCCTGGACCTGGTCCAGCAGTGGCATGCTTTGTCATCACAGGGCTCGTAGCTGACTTCTTGTTAATGTAGTTAAGTCATTAACAATTCTTTTCCAACCAGGAATTTCCCAATTAATGCTACATGGGGAAAGGATGGTCAGTCAGGCCCCTGGTGGTAGGTCATGTTCATATTACAGTGACAGCCCGTTTAGGGGAGTGGCTTTTGCCCAACCTAATGGATTCCTTTTGCTCTGAAGCATTCTGGGTATGCTCTTCAGTAATCAAAACTGCTGGGCCCCGTCTGTTTCCTACAGAGATAAATATACTAAAAAAGAGTGTCTCTATGCAGACAATAGAATATTATTCCTGCTGCAGGGAGAGGTTCTGGGGGTGAGGCTGTAGTTCTCACGGCCGGTACTGGTTGGGTCTGCTGATTTCCCTCAGCCTCAGTCCCCTGGTGGTCCTGGGCCAGGACCCCAGCAGCAAAAAAGGGAAGATGGCCCCCGTTCCTCCAAGAGGAGTGGGAGGCTCTAGACCCCCAAGCCCTTTCCCCAGGAAAGAAAAAAAAAGCCATCCTGTATGATATCATTTATACAACATTCTTGAAATAACACAATTATAGATGTGGAGAAGAGGTGAGTGATCGCGGGGCTTACGATGGGAGTTGGGGGGATATAAAAGGGTGACATGAGGCAGCCTTGTGATGGGGGGACACTTCTCCATCTTCGTTGTTTTGGTGGGTACACAAAGCTACACATGTGATAAAGTTGCGTGGAAACACAGTCACAAGCTTGTAAAATCGATGAAATGTGGGTAAGTTCTGTGGATTGTGGATGATGACAACGTAAATTTCCCAGTTTTGATATTGTCCTGTAGGTGCTACAACGGAGGGAGGCTGGACAGAGAGTATACTGGACTTCCCTGCACACTTGTTTTTCTCCTGCAACTTCTTGTGGATCTATCGTTATTGCCAAATAAAAATTTTTTTAAATTGCAGTTGGGTATAAAAAAATTTTTAAAATTTAAAAGCACCGTAGGATATTCATGTACATTTATAGAAGTAATATTTTATAACTAAGACTAATTTGTGTGGATAAGAGTATCTATCTACTCATAAATCCCTCCCGCCAATTCAGTTTCCTGTGTTCTCTTCTGCTAAATATAGTGTTAAACAACATTTTTGGTACGATAGTCTTGGACTATTGTATTATTTTCTAGATTTTTGCTAGCAGAATCTAGCTATGATATGTGGGCAGTAACTGGGTCAACTCGTTTGAACACTGTGGTTACTTTTGTAAACATCTCATGGTAAATCTTGTTGGAGAGCTTCTGTGGTTCCCCATGGTGGTGGTTAATTTGCTCATCCTTGGGGCATTTGGAGAGTTATCAGTGTTTTTCATGACTGTCACTTCCTGAGCTTGGATCTTTATTGCACTTTCCATATTTGCTAATACATCTGATACCTTTGAGGTATATCTTTAAAATAATGTGACTTTTTAAAAGCACACAATACCTACTGACCTCCTATTAGGCACCAATTGTTTTGCCCATGTTATTGTATATACCATGTTTCCCCGAAAATAAGACCTAGCCAGCCCATCAGCTCTAATGAGTCTTTTGGAGCAAAAATTAATATAAGACCCAGTATTGTATTGTATTATATTATATTATATTATATATTATATTATATTATATTATATTATATTATATTATATTATATTATATTATTATATTATATTAGACCTGGTCTTATAGTAAAACAAGACTGGGTCTTATATTAATTTTTGCTCCAAAAGACACATTAGAGCTGATTGTCCGGCTAGGTCTTATTTTTGGGGAAATAGGGTAGGATTCACACTAATCCAATGCAAATGAGTACTTCCTTTCTTAAAATACAAATATGTGAAATTATTTATCTGAATGAATGATCCTTGAACGTTGTTATCTTAGCAATGCTGTTATTGTTCACAACATTGTTGAAATTCTCCTTTTGGGCTTGTTTTCTGACTCTGGCATATTCTTTTGACTGCTCTCAGTTGTAGAAAAGTTTTTACCTTTTAAAGTTTAGAATTTACCTACCTACCTCTCTCTCTACCTATCTACCTATCTATCTATCTACCTGCTTATCTACGTACCTACCTACCTACCTAACCTACCTACCTATCCATATATCTACCCATCCATCCACTCACCTATGTCTCTCTGTCATCAACAGTAATTCAGCACGAATTAAAACAATGAGGTAGTATTTTCCACTTGCCGGGTTGTAGAAAGTCATCACCAGTACCAGCAAGGATACTGAGAAATAGGAACTGTATGCATTGCCGGAAATAGTTTGAATTGCTACATCTTTTTGGAAAGCAATTTGGCAATATTTATGTCCAAAACCTTTAAAAATGTTCGTACCTTTTAATGACTCATTCTGCTTCTGGGCACATATCCTATATTTTAAAAAGTTTATCCAAAGTGTCATCCACTGCAGCAAATATCTAATGGACAGAAATGGAAACCAAATTCATTGCCTACAGAATACATTCCAACCCCCAATTTACTGTAATGTTTTACTTCTGTTATGATTTCTTGCATGTACTTCCTTGGGTCATAAAGTTTATATTTATATTGATATCTTCCAAAGCACCTAGCATATAGCAAATGTTCTGAATAAATTTTATCTACACATTTTATAACTTACTTAACCCTTATATAGCGCTTATCATGAACCAGCACTGTTGAGATATTAACTTACTTCAGAATCCCAAAACAACCCTATGAAATACGTTCTTCTTCCTCTTTTATACATTTTATAAGTGGGGAAACGTGAGTCACAGTGAGGATAAGTAATTCTCCCAAGGTCACACATCTAGGAAGGAATAAAGTGAGGTAGAAAGGTAGGCAGCTTTACGTCCAACTCTAGACTCTTAACTGCTTCTCCAGCATGAGCAAACACTCACAGAGTGTTTATACATGTTAATTAAATAAATAAGAATCCAGGAATAAATTCACAAACCACCATTGAGTAACCACGGTACATTTTCTTGATGAAACATTATATAAGAATTGAAATCACGTTTTCAAAAATTACACATCAGTCTGGATGGATGCTTATAACACTAAGCAAAAATCGGGAAGCAAAATAGTACGTGGTTATGCGTACTATCTTGTGCAGAGCGAAACGACTGGAAGAAAATACATCAAAATTACGATGGTGGCTGCAAATCAGAGGTGGATTTTTCCTTGGCTTTTTTTTTGTTTTCTTTTTGTGGGCAGGGTTGGTTCTTTCAGGAGGCTCTGAGGCAGAATCTATTCCATGTCTTTTTCCCAGTTTGTGGTGGCTACAGGCCATACTTGGTCTTGCTTGGCTTGTGGCTGTATTACGCAGTCTGTGCCTCGGTCCCACATGCCCTTCTAAGCATATTAGTCATTGGATTTGAGCCCACCTGTCACATAGGACTTGAGTCCTGCTCCCCGCATAAGAACGCAGGATATAGCGAGGCCAAAAAGGAACACCCATGGAGATATAGATAGGGGAGTCATACCACTATATTCTCGCTGGCGGCTGGGTTGGAGACACAGGAAGCAAACATCCACCAATACCCCAATAAGGGCTCTTCCTGCACCTCAGTCTCCCTGGCGGCTGGGCGAGAATATAGTGGTATGACTCCTCTATCTATGGCTCCATTGGTGTTCCTTTTTGGCCTCACCATGTCCTGCATTCTTGTGCGGGGAGCGGGAGCTGAGACCCCGCATGAAACCACCCTCACCTAGTAGAGCTCATCTTAACTTCTTACATCTCCAAAGACCCTTTCTGAGGTTCTGGGTGAATATGAATTTGGGAAGGGGGGCACACTATTTAACCCAGTAAAATGAGTAGTTTTTTTTCTATTATTTTACATTAGCAAAATAGAAGTATTAAGAAAACAGAAGGGGTAGCGGATTAGCTCAGTTGGTGAGAGCATGGTGCTAATAACACCAAGATTTCTGGTTCGTCCCCACATGGGCCACTGTGAGCTGCACCCTCCTTAAAAACAGAAAAAAGAAAAGAAAAAAGAAGCCTGCGCCAAGTCTATTAAGTTAGGTAGATGATTAAGTCAGATCAAAATAGTTGTGACTGAGAGTAATATGGTTAAAAGACATGTTTCAAAACGTTTCAGACAAAGCAGCATGACCTTGTCAGGACCTAAGGCGAGGGCCGTCCATTGCTCAGTGCTGGGCTGTGTCACCTGTGGTGCTGTAATATACCCACAACATGAGGGGCACTGCTCTCTCATTTCCTCAACTTTCAGTAACAGTTATGACACACAAGTGTCTTATATATTATTGATGGGGGTGGGGTGGGAGAATGCAGGAAAGAATGAGGTGTTCTCACTTGGGAAGTCACAGTGGGGCCATCAAAGGAACCCATTAAGCCCTGCTGCAGAGAGCAGGGAGAGCGAGGCACCTGGGACAGCTGCATAGTCACAGCCACCCCCTAGCAGGTAGGCTAGAGTTCCAGCTAATTTCATTTGCATCTCAAAGTACCAGGTATTTCAGCGATTTATGCTTTGCATGTATAAAGAGCCCACCACAGCACCTGCAGCAAGAGTCAATACATCCTGATTTCCAGCATGTGTATCATAGAGACAGGCCTCTCAGCACTTCTATTTTGATATAAAGAGTTATTTAAATGTGTGTGCTCACATGCTCGTTTGCAAATCAATCTTATTCAAAGACGTTTCTTCAATGCCATTGTTACTTTTGGCCTGTCCTTCTCATCTCTCCCCTGGTTTGCTTGCTTACATAGTCTAGCAATTTTACCATTCTCTTCCATCCTGCCCTCAAATTCAGCCTCCTATTTCTAAGGCTTGAAAGGTGTTTGTAAATTCTTTCAATATGGGTTACAAATTAATCCTTATACACACTTTAAAGGGACCTACCTTAGTTCCCCCAAAATAAGACCTAGCCAGACAATAAGCTCTAATGTGCCATTTGGAGCAAAAATTCATATAAGACCCAGTATTATATTATATTATATTATGTTATATTATATTATACCTGGTCTTATATTATATTCAAATAAGACTGGGTCTTATATTAATTTTTGCTCCAAAAGATGCATTAGAGCTGATGGTCTGGCTAGGCCTTATTTTCTGGGAAACAGGGTAGCAATACCTTTAACAGTCGCCATTCACCTGTACCTGCTTATTGTCCCCGTACAATGTCCAGCCTAGTTCCTTTCTTGTTAAGTAGGTAAAATCATTGCAACTGTGGGGGTTCAGAACGAGTCACCGCAAGATATGCATCTGTGGTATACAGACTGTTTTGTTTGTTTATTTTAAGGAGAGCGCAGCTCAGAGTGACCCATGTGGGGATCGAACCAGCAACCTTGGTGTTATTAGCACAATGCTCTAACCAACTGAGCTAACCGGTCACCCCAAGACCAGACAGTTTTGAGGTAAAGTCACCTTTAGCCCCAGGCTCAAGAGGAACTTCTGCCCCTCCCTTAACCGCCTAGAACTGCCCCATAAGGGATTATCAGCAATCACCTTTTTGATCCACTGCATAGCAGGGCAAAGTTCTATCTACTAAGTATCTGCTCTTCTCATCATCCTGCAATGACCTTTTTAAGCCCCCAAGGCACCTTACCTCATCCCTAGCTCAGACTGTCTCATATACCCACTTTCCCTTTCTATCCCTGAACCTCTCGTGCATGTGGGCTCTCTGACTCTCTCAAGTATATGGGGTTCCCATACATGTGTATGTATTAAAGTTGGTTATTTTCTCTTGGTAATCTGTCTCATGTCTGTTTGATTATTACTAGCCCAGCCAGAAGCACCTTGATGGTGGAGCGAAAGTTTCTTCCTCCCCCACGCTCCCCATACACAATCCCTTCTTAGAAATTCTTCTCTTACCACAGGCCAGAGGGAGATACCAGGACTGGGGTGAATGAGCTAGGTTGTGGCAAATGGAACCTTTCCCAGGAATTGAGAATTGGGACAGGAAGAACCTCTCTTTGGAATTTGGACATGGGGATGGAGTAAATTGTGAAGGACTAGACCAGAAGGCCAACAAGATTTGGGGACAGTAGCAAAAATTAAATGTTACACGGATGGTGTGGAGGGGGAATAAGGAGAGGAAGAGGGAGAGGGAGAGGGAGAGGGAGAGGGGGACAGGGGGACATGGCACCTTGAGCTGAGCTGCCTCCCTGATGGCTCAGTTGGTTGGAGCGCATCCTCTCAACCACAAGGTTGCCGGTTTGACTCCCGCAAGGATAGTGGGCTGTGTCCCCTGCAACTAGCAATGGCAACTGGACCTGGAACTGAGCTGCGCCCTCCACAACTAAGACTGAAAGGACAACAACTTGACTTGGAAAAAAGTCCTAGAAGTACACACTGTTCCCCAATAAAGTCCTGTTCCCCTTCTCCAATAAAATCTTTAAAAAAAAAAAAAAAAAAAAAAAGCCTACAGTAAACACCATAATTAATAATTAAGTATGGAAACAAATTTTTTTTTTTTTATATTTTGGCAATAAGGCAAGTGTGTTCATTAATCGCTGAAAAGCAGATACCAAGATGGGTCTAGAAGTGTAATATATTTATTGGAGGCAATACTTGTGAAAGATAAGAGAGAGAGCAGGACTGGGCAGAGAAAGCCACAGGCCTCAATGCAGATGTGACACCTAGGAAAGGAGATGGGAAGGAAAGAACAGGAGAGGGAAAGCATTAGACTGCAGTGCAGCTCTGAGAATACCTTCACCAGCCCTATGGGGTGCTGCGGCTCAAAGATTTCCCCTAGAGGAGTCCCGTGCTGGCCAATAAGGTGAATCCTACCACTGCCATGCTCACTCATTGGCTGGAGGCTGCTTTGGAAGTGCATGGCCTCAATTCAAATCTGAAGGAGATCCTGAAGATACCTGCAGTCAGAAGCTGTGAGCTAACTACAGTTTCCAAGTCCAGTTCTGTTTCCAAGGGGGATCTGAGAGGCACACCTCCATGACTGCCACAGGATATCCATATAACCAATTCTGTGTAACATTGAACTTTATCCTAGTCAGGACATAAAGAATAGGAAAACATGAGAACATGTTTTAGAAAAGAAACAATACTGACATTGAGAATGATATGAAAATGTACGTACAAAATACCAAAGGAATGTAGAAATAAATATTTAGAATAAGTGAGTAAAGTAAGTTTGTTACATACAATATCCATTTAAAAATTTAATTGCAGGGTTGGCTCGATTGGTTAGAGCACTGTGTTCACAGCACCTACATCGCCGGTTCAATTCCCACATGGCCAGTGAGCTGAGCCCTTCACAACTAGATTGAAAACAACGACTTGACTTAGAGCTGAGCTGCGTCCTCCACACTAGATCAAAACGAAACAAAACAAAAACAACTTGACTTGGAGCTAATGGGTCCTGGAAAAACACACTGTTCCCCAGTTAAAAAAACAATAAAAAGTTAATTGCATTCCTACATACCAATAACATAAAAAATCAAGTATGTAGGAATACTATTAACAAATGATATGCAAATTAACAAATGATGTTCTGTTCATACAGAGAAGTATAATACATTATTGAAAGAAATACACACATTCTTGCGAGCACACAAAAAGATCGAACATATGGAGAGACAGACCATGTTCATAGATTGGCAGAATAAATATTGTAAAAATGTCCCTTCTCTCCAAAAACTAAGTTTTTTCTTTTATTTTTATGGAAATTAACAAACTAATTCTAAATTTTATATAGAAATGCAAAGGACAAAGAATAGCCAAAATATTATTGAAGAATAAGGTGGGCAGACATACTTACAAGACTTTGCTGTCAAGACTTATTATGGAAACTATGTTAATTAGGCAGTGTAATATTGGTGCAATGTCGATAATGAAACTAATGGAAGAGATTGGAGACTCCAGAAATAGGTCCTGCATATATAGACACGTGATTTATGACAAGTATGGCTCATCAGAGAAGCAGGGGGAAATCTTTTCAATAAATACTGCTGGGCAATTGGACATTCATGTAAGGAAAATAAAACTTGACCCTACCTCACACCTAAAGTTAATAACAGGCTGATCAGAGATTAAATGCTTAAGACAAAATAACTTAATTTGTAGAGGGTAATATAGACAATACCCTCATGTTCTTGGAAGAGGGAAAGATTAATTAAACAGGACACATAATGCATTAAACATAAAGAAAAAGATTAATAAGACAGTGAAACACAAATCACAAGCGGAAGAAAATATTTGTAACACGTAATGAGAAAGGTTTATACTTGGAATATACAGAGAAATTCTATAACTCGATAGAAAAAAGACAATAAAGGGAAAAATGAACAAGCGATTGGAACATACTTTATAAAAAAGTTATATCTAAATTGCTAAGAAACATGAAAATGAGTAGTACAATCTCATTAATCATAAGAGAAATGTCAATTAAAACAACAACGTGAAATGACGATACACGTACCAGGAAAACTAAAATTAGAACCACTAAAAAGAATACAGCATCACTTACATACTAGTCCTCTCATTTTTGCACAACCTGAACTTAATCATGAACAAACATTAGATAATCATAAATTGGGAGACATACTACAAAATAACTGTATCCTTCAAAAATGCCAACATCATGAAAGATGAACAAAAGCCAAGGAAAAACCAACCATTTTAAAGAAAACTAATCAGACAGAGAAATGCATTGAATAACCCTGGATTGGATTCCATACTACAAAAATAAAAATTGCTACGATAGAGGACATTTTTGAGACAATTGGTGAAATTTTAATAAGATACAGAAACAAGATAATAGTATTGTTTCAACGTTAAAATTTTGATTTTGGTAGTTGTACTATGATTCCATAAATGAATGCTCTTGCTCTTAGGAAATAAATACACAATATTTTAGGATTTTAGGACTAAAGGGTCTGATGTCTGCAACTTAGTTTTAAATGTTCAGGAAAGTAGATATATATAATATAGTATAATAAAGATAGATACATAGTAAAACAAATGAGGCAAATGCTTTCCACAGACTAGATTGATCAAAGATACTGGACAAGCCTTTGAAAATGTAATCTATAAATTATTATTGATTTATGCAGAACAGTTCTGCGAAATCCTCTTCAGTTACACTAGTGTCCTCAGATATATTGAGAGAATGGG
This sequence comes from Rhinolophus sinicus, assembly GCF_036562045.2. Lineage (NCBI taxonomy): Eukaryota > Metazoa > Chordata > Mammalia > Chiroptera > Rhinolophidae > Rhinolophus > Rhinolophus sinicus. The sequence goes on along the minus strand of NC_133758.1, from coordinate 13,519,724 downwards.
TAGATGGCCATCACTTCCTTAGCAGATTCCCATAGATCTCTTCTATGGCTGGTTACCAACTGCTTTTTTAGACATTCTAGAAGACTAGAGATCTCCCAACTCAGTTGTCTCCCTCTGGATGGTAGACAGCACATTACCAAGGTTCAGTTATCTTTGGCTAATGGTTGTGACATTTCCAAGCAATAAAAGAAGGTTGGTTGATGGAGTTCATTGAAGAGATTATAGCTGATAGCAGAGACTTGCTTTGCAAACCCAGTTTCATCGTCTTGAGCCACAATTTAAGGCTGTTCATTTATCATCATAGGAAGATTAGAAGATGCCATAGTCCACCCGAAGGTAAATATTAATATTCGTTTATGCCTGGCAGCTTCCTCTTTTCAGCACAGACACGTCCGTGCTCCCATTTAACCTTCAGTCACAGATGCATAATCTCCTTCTCAGCTGAAGCACAAAGAATTACAGTTCAGAGTGATATTTTAAACTAATAGCACATCTATTTATGCATACACCTAGCCCAGTACTGATCAGTAGCCTGGGTTGTCTCTACTATTGTTAGAAATTAAAACCATATAAGGCCCTGTATGACAATTTTTCTCACACCCAAAAGGAAAAAATCCTGGAAGAAGATTACTTCCACGATACATGGTGTTTTTAAAATCATCCGCAGTTTACAATATACCCGAGGTCATACACACTTGTATTTAACTAAAGAAATTCTGGAAGAATGTACCTGAAAACGATAAAAGTCATAAGGGACTTGTGAAGGTTCACAGATGAGAGACCCCAAATTTTTTCACTGTAAAGCATTTCATATTTTAAAATTCAGGAACTGTGTGAGTTACCTATTATTGAGGAAGAAAAGAAAAATCCACAGCTATCTGGGTGGACTCAACAAAAATGCAAACTTGACTTGAGAATGGTGTAACTACAGTTTTCTGCCTCTGAATGCCTCTTTTGTTGTCCATCAAGCAGGTGCTGTTAACAGGTGGCAAAGAATAAGTTGAAGTTTATGAGGTTAAGTGAAAATAAAGGACACCTGCCCCTACCCGTTCTTTGGCAATCTTCTATCCAAAGATAAACTTAGTACATCACAAATGAAGTTTGTGGCATTGTTCCGAAGAGTCAGGATCCAATGAAATCTTCTCAGTGCCAAAGGGAATGATTTCTTTTATTTATTTATGATTAAACTTTTTAAAATTAAATTTATTGGGGTGACATTGGTTAGCAGGTTTCAAGTGTTCATTTCTATAACACATCATCTGCCTATTGATTGCATTGTGTGTTCACCACCAAAATCAAATTCTCCTTCCGTCACCATATATTTGACCCCTTGACCCTTTTCTACCACCCCTCTCACTTATATGTGGAACCAAAACTAAACAAAAAAACTGAGCTCGTAGATACAGAGAACAGACTGCCAGAGGAAGGGACAGGGTAGGGGAGTGAGCAAAGTGAAGGGGGGGTGTGTGTCAAAAGATACAAATTTCTTGTTATAAAATAAATAAGTTCTGGAGACATAATGTACAACAGGGTGACTATAGTTAATTATACTGTATTGCATATTTGAAAGTTGCTAAGAGTCGATCTGAAAAGTTCTCATGACAAGAAAAAAATTTGTAACTATGTATGATGACATGTGTTAACTAGACTTATTGTGGGGATCCTTTCACAATATATACAAATATTGAATCATATATCGTATACCTGAAACACATATAATGTCATATATCAATTATACCTCAATTTTTAAAAAATCTTGTGTGCAGAGAACATAGTAGTTCCTTTTGCTTTTTTCTTGAGGTTCTCTGAACCTTCTGGGGCTGGCGTGGTCTGAGTCGACCCTCCTCTCAACAATGAACATAAAATCAACAACATGACCACCAACAAAAATAATTAACAGGCAACAACAAGAACAAAAACGACCACTACTACTTACAGCTCACTTACTCGGTTCCAGGCACCACGTTTAAAAGGCACCTCCCCATGACTTGGGGAATCATGGGAAAGCTCCCTGGTGGAAGCAGCTTCCATCACGAGCTTTGAAAGACATGTAGAATTTCACTGATTTGTCCATTTAATTTTTCTATGGTTAGCAAGGACCTTTTAAGTCCAAGGCATTATGCTAAAGCAAAGAATATAACAACGACAGAGAAAGATGTAACCTTGCCCTCATGGGGCTTACAATGTATTGGGGAGACAAACACGAAACGGATAATTATCCTCAGAGTGGGTGTGGGAGAGGAGCGTGCTCCACTTAGAGGACGAGCAGAGGCAGGGGCCCCGGGGCTAGAAAGCGTGTCTGCTGGAAGGTTCTGACGAGGGGTGGTGAGAGATAAGGCTGAAGAAGGGACAGGATGAGATCACCAACCTGGTAAGTCATGGTGTGGAGTCTGGGGTTTATTCTGGGCTGGTGGATTCCCTGCAGGCAGTGATCAGATCAGCATTCTAGAAAGTTCATGTGGCTGCTCTGTGGGTGCTGGATTGGAGGCGGAAAGCCTAGAGGTGGGGAGTCCGCTTCTTACCTGGAGGCTGTTGCTGCAGGCCAGGTAAGACGCGATGGTGGTCTGGACTAGGGCAGGGTGTGCTATAGAGAAGGGGAGATGGGCGCTGTATTCAGGGTCTAGCGGAGAATGACGGCCCCCTCTCCATTTTTCTGTAAGAAGGGGTTCTTCCTCTTCTTTCCCTTGCTCTTTCTCTGCCCCCTACCCATAGCATTCAAGTAAAATGTTCCACTTCTGGAAAGCAAAAGACTTTGTCTCTTCCTCCTGAGCCAGGGACAGATAGACTCCTGTCTCCCTCTCTCTGGCAATGAGAAGAGATTATTTTTTTCCCTTTAATTCCCCTTTTCCCTGTAAAAGCTCCAAGCCAGGAGAGGGGCAGGAGCAAGTCTTCATGTAACCCTCCCCAACCCCGGAAGCAAATGTGTGCGTCTGGAGAGGAGGGGCGGGGGAGCTCTGGGTTGGGAGTTGAGAGATGGGGGCGAGGGGGATGTTTATTCCCAATGCTACCCCCTCCTAGGCCTCCTTGAGCAGGTCCCAACTACTTTTCTATGGCTTAGTTTTTCCTTCACGGTAAAGCCAGAGGCCAGGTTAAAATCCTGTGACTTGTAAACTAGATTTCAGAAAAGCACTGGCAGAAAAGAAAGTCATTTCAGAAGCTGTGTTTACTTTGGTGGTTGATAAAAGAACATAAAAGGCTCTGATTGGCGCTATTTAAATATTTGATCCAAGACTGATATTTGCATTTAGGGTGAAATGAATTGATGCACATTATTTATGATTAACTCTGAAGCTCAGGGGAAGAATAATAATATACTGAGAAGGAAGATAAATTATCCTGATCACGAGTAAAGTAAAGCCCGTGCTATCAGCTCTTCCTCCTACTCACTAACTCCAAGTCCAAGTTGCTTGTACATTTTCATATGGCCTTAAAAATCTATTCTCAGGCGGACCCGGTGGCTCCAGTGGTTGGAGCTCAATGCTCCTAACACTGAGATCACAGGTTCAATTCCCACATGAGCCAGTGAGCTGCACCCTCTACAGCTAAGATTGTGAATAACAGCTCTCCCTGGAGTGGGGTGGCTGTGAGCAGCTGGAGTTTGGTGTGAGTTGCTGATGCTGCCATGGGCTACCGTGTGCTGCCATGGGCTGGGCTGCTGTGTGCTGCTGTGAGTGGCCAGCAGCCAGTGTGGGTGGCTGACAGCTATCGTGAGCTGCCATGAGCTGCTGTGACTGGCAACCGACTGCCTCAGCCGTGGGGGAGCTCAAGGCTCATAATACCAGCATGGGCCAGGGAGCTGTGTCCTACACAACTAGACTGAGAAACAACGGCTTGAACCAGAGTGTGGGGGGAAGGGGGAGACGGAAGACGGGGGAAAAAATCTATTCTCAATGCTTTCAAAGGTTTACAGGGTATGGGGAAAAATGCATGCAGTTGAACTAGACACTAAACAGTAAATACCAACTGCCTCCCAATGAAAAGCTAATGGTCTTCGAGAATAATCTATAACAGATCCAATTTAGCAGCCAATATTCTCCTGCTAATGGTCAATTCACTTTCAGCAATAAGGATCAAGGCAAATGACCTAAAGTTTTTTGAAGAACAGAGTACAATGAAAGGATTGCAAATTGTTCCTTTATCTTTAAGCATTACTCTCAGGAGGAAAATTTCAAATTGCTAACTGCCACAATATTGGACAAGTAGGGATTTTCCTACTAAGGGAGCAGAGAAAGTGACAAAAGAGGGCGGGAAACTGGGAAAATCAAATCCTTGGATCTGTGGCAAGATTGGAGCTGTGAAAATAGGATCAGACAGTTGTCTAGCCTTCTCTTGCGTTAGCCTGCAAAGGAGCCTTCTGAATGCTTGTTGCTTGTTTTAATGGTATATTCACACCAGAATCAGATACACCACTGCAACAAAAAATCCTGGATACATTTAACAAAATCCACCCATCTTCCAGGGAAATACATAAAAATCACCTTTTTTTTTTCCACTTTGATCTTATAAGTACTTCTGAAATGTCACCTGATTCATGATGGTAAATAGCCAAAACGAATTTAATGACATATGAATTGATTAAATCCTACATCAAAAGGAATCCTTTAAGAAGGAATAACTGCAATGGGACAATCAAAGTATCATGGAAACATTTTGGAGCTAGAAACAACTGTGAGATCCTTTTCTGAACAAAGGAGCTGAAACCCAGGCTTTAATCTGCAATTCCCTCCTTTTTTTCTCCTGAATTTTTTTGATCCTAGGTTTAAAAAAAAAAAAAAAAAATTATCCCTTTCCCTCACACCCTACTCCACCCATTTCATTTTTCTGTTCTCCTTTACATCAAAACTTTTCTAAAAACCCATGGAAGTTCAGAACAAGCCACCCCAAAATGTGCCTCTGTGGTATGTAGATTACTTTGAGCTAAAGGCAATTTTAGCTTTAGGCTCAAGAGAAACTTCTGCCCCTCCCTGTAACTGCCTAGAAGAACTTACCCACAATAAATGATCTTCAATGATAATCTTTTTGACCCACCTATATGCAGGACAAACTTCTGCTTCCTAAACACCTGTTTTATCGTCCTGCAATAACCCTTTGAAGCTCCCAAGGTGCATTTCGTCATCACTAGCTCAGAATGTCTTGTATACCTCAATCCCCATTTCTAACTCTGAACCTCTCATGTATGTGGGGTCTGTCTCAGGTATATGGGGTGCCCCTGTGCATGAGATTAAATTTGATTTTCTCTTGTCAATCTGTTTCCTATTGATTTGATTATTCAGCCAGCCAAAAGAACCAGAGTAGGGAAAGGGGATTCTTCCACTTCCCCACACCCGTCATACTTCCTCTCTTGACTCAACTGTCTTCCTATTCTCTCTTGCACCTACTCCACTTAGGTGTTTGACTCCACCACTTTCCCCAAACTGCTCTCATCCAATCCTCACCTTAGTGACAAATCAGGAGCATTTCAACTCCTTGATCATTGTCTCTGTCCTGCATTTGGCAATCATGATACTTTGATGTAGTCGAAGTTCAGTAAGGGTCAGCTCATGTACAACCTTATCGACCATAAGAAAAAATTCCAGGCTTTATTTTATCAATGACGAAAAACCACTGGAGAGTTTTTCACAGGAAGTCGACATGATCTGACTTATGATTTCAGAAGATGACCGTGGTGGCTTTCAGGAGAATAGGATACTGAGGAGGATGTGAGCAGGGAGATGAGTAAGGAGACGCTTGCAGAGGTCCAGGAGAAAGCTAATGGTTGAGAGAAGGATGCAAGGAGGGAAGGAATGTGTACAGGAGGGTAAGGGGACAGGGTTCGCTCAATGTGTTCATCATTAGCTGACATTTAAAAATTGCACATTATTTTCTTAATAGTTATGTTCTGCTTCAAGAAGCCCAGTAGAGCAGACACACAAAAGCAATTCTAAGAAAAATGCTGATGAGCAACTGAAGACTTGATGTCAGCACTTGACTTCTTAGAAAAAGGAAATTGTAGCCATTGCTATTTCTATCATTGGGCAAAAACAGAATGACGATGTCACTGGGTTTTGCACACAAGGCCAATAAGAATATGATAAACCTCTGGACTGTGTTGGAATTATTTCAGATTATTTCCTTAGGATAGGATCCCAGAAATGGCATTATTGGGTCATTGTGTATAGACATTGCTAAGGCATTTTGCCAATTTTTTTCGTTGCAAGAATAGAATGACTACTAGATTTTAATATTTATAAGATGGCTGGTTGTGACTTATTTGAAGAGATGAAAATTGCTTCCATATTGGGCCTTTTGAAGTCAAGCATCCTCTCCCGTGTCTCCTCTAACAAGTTTAGAAAAGAGATATTCATTTATTGGCTTATGAATTCTTTGAGCACCTACTGAATTGGGGGCTAAGAATACAAAGATAGAAAAAGCACAGATTCTGTCTCAAGGGACCAACAGCCTAGAAACAGGCGATTAGACAAGACGATAGGTAATTACACGATGATGTCAAGTGTTATGTTACAGGTGAGCATAGGCTGTTGTGGGGCCAAGGAGGGGCCCCTGACCAGGCTGAAGTACTAAGGGAAGGTTTCTCAGAAATAATATCACCAGAGCTTAGTCTTGAAAACGGGACAGGAATTTTGGAGGGGAAGTGGGGCAGCTGAGAGCACTCCCACCAAAAACCCAGAAGGGAGCAGGAAAATGGAGTGGATCAGCAAGTTTGAAGAGTAGGGTATGAGTTTCAGAAAAGAAGCTGGTTGTTGGAAGGGCTTAGGTCACATCCAGCAGGCATATCATGGAAAGGTTGGAATTTATCTAGAAGGTCGTACTGAGCCAATGGAAAATGTAACTAAGAGTTTATTATATAATTCCTGTTAGCCAAGCAATGGTTATTAAATAAACTTGAAAAAAAAACCTTGAAGATAAAAATTAATTCCCTATATCCCTGCCACCCAAGTCAACCACGTTTATGTATTTCTTACTTTTAAACATGCTTTCATTATGGAGTTGTATTTGTTTTACATGGTTGCTGCCATGTGTTATTTTCACATTTCTATCCTGCTTTTTTTTTACTTAGCACAACTGGAGGAATTTTGCACATGATTTCAAACTCTTCATTGATATTCTTTTAAATGGTTACATAATATTTCATTGAGTTGATTTGTCGTAGTTTACTTAACCATTACCCAATTACTTAATCATTCTTTTCTTGACCTCTTCTGTGTTTTTCTCTATTACTAGGAGTAGTGGTGTAATAAACATCTTTGTTCATAAAGGATTTCTTTTCAAAAATATTTTAGAATGTTAGATTATTTCCTTAGGATAGTCATACAGGCCAGTGAGTAGTCACGCACCCCCGCCACGCCCCGAAAAACTTTTAAGTTTTCTTTCCTATAGAAATTTTAAGTTTCCTTTTCCTTAAGTTTCCTCCCCCCCCCCCCCCCGTTTTTTAGTTCCTACCCCTGCTTTAGATAATTACCCTAAAACTTTTGATTCATACTTGTTAAATGTAATCACGGAAGCCTAATGTTCTCTCCTACCCATCCTGGGCCTAACTCCTGAACAATTAGTGACACCTGAATGACAGGTTGAATGGCCACAGACTCTATAGAGCTAATGGATTTATTAATTAAAATCTATTTTTCCTCATTCAGGGGCCTTGGGGATACAGAGGACACCCCAGCAAGATTGCCAGTCGCAACCAAAGAAGCCAATGCACTCTTCCAGGCAGATCTCGGGACCCTTTCCTCTCATCTGAGATCAGATGAAGTGAGAGTTCCATGAATCCCCAAATAGGTAGGGACAGCTCTACACTTTGTCCAGCAGGAAGCAGACACAAAAGAAAAGACCTCCTGTCCCTCAACTTCCCATAGAGATTTTATGGGGATCATGACTCTCCAGGGGAAAACAAGGCAGGCAGTTAGACAGGCATCGGGTCTCTGCATTCCTGCACAGAATGCAACCGCCCAAAAGACCTCCCCTCTCTGACCAAAACTTCCTCTTTTCATTGTAATTATCTACCCCTATGAGGAATAAATGGGTACAAAATACCCAACTAGATTAAACTGGACACTCACACCTGCAGCAGTAAAGGCCACAACGACCTTCACTTCACCTGGGCCTCATTATACAATCATTATAATATCATACATATGCCAGGAAGTCCGTTATAACACACTGAATTCTGGGAAGGAACATGCGCACTCTAAAAAAATGAGGTAACAGCTTCTTGTCAATCAAATGGTCCCACACCCAGAAAGGAACAGCCCATTCTAGAGAAAAGAAGGATAAAAACTCCAAGTCCTCGCCAGTCCGAGCCCTTTGAGCCTTTGGAGACTTGCTTTTGCTCAGGGACCAGTTCCAAACCCTGTGGAGTGTACATTTTCTTTTAATAATGAGCCCCTGAGCCATTCTCTGCTGCTTGAGTCCACTCCTATTTCTTTGGAGTGTACTATCTCTTCTAATAAACTATTCTTTCATCACTTTATTTCTGTGTCTCGCTCAATTCTTTGCTCAAGGTGCCAAGAACCTGGACACCGCGCCAAGAACACACCACTCTCTGGTAACAATAGGATCCCAGAAATGGAATTATCTGATCAAAGTACAGAGATATTTCTAAGACAATTGTTTCATTGAAGGGGTGAAATGATTAGATTTCAATAGTTATAAGATGGCCATTAGTGACTTATTTGAGGAGGTGTAAACTGCTTCCAAAACAACCATTGGCCATGGTTAACCTAGAAGGAAAGAGATCTTTTTTTCAATGAGGGGAATTATTTTTAGAAGCTCTTAAGTTCCCTGTCATTGGAAATATTTCAACTCTCTCTCCATCTTCGTGGGCTCCTGACTGCCTAAGTGATTTCCATCTTAGGTGGAAGAATGGTCCATATCAGTGTTTTCCAAAGCAGCCTGCCCATCAGAACCATGTAAAGAGCTTTTAAAAGTTAGATTCTAGATTCTGGGGCTCCACCCCAGAGCTGCCTACTTAGATCTGTACACTGGTTCTTACCATTCAAGATGATAAAGGAACATGAAGCTATGAAAAGTCTTTGTGTTGGGCAATACAAGTGGGTGAAAACAATTTAAATTACTTAACTGTTGTTCTAAAAGTTGTTTTAAAAATAAACATTTAAACAAATTAAAATGGTTTAGATGGATAATACTAAAGTAGGAGTTTGTTCTTCCCCCCCCCCCAAATACACAGTGTATGAGGAAAAAGACTGAGTAGTATACATTCCTGTTACTTATTAACTATGATTGGAGCCCAATATCATCAATGTCATTTAAGAAAAGAGTTTTATGAAACACACAGATGTCTATTACTATTCACTCTCTGTTTTTTTGTTTTTTTTTTAGCTGCTGCAGCCAATTTTTTTTTTTTTTTAATTGGGGAAGGGGAACAGGACTTTATTGGGGAACAGTATGTACTTCCAGGACATTTTCCCAAGTCAAGTTGTTGTCCTTTCAGTCTTAGTTGTGGAGGGCGCAGCTCAGCTCCAGGTCCAGTTGCCGTTGCTAGTTGCAGGGGGCGCAGCCCACCATCTCTTGCAGGAGTTGAACTGGCAACCTTGTGGTTGAGAGGACGCGCTCCAACCAACTGAGCTATCCGGGAGCTCAGCGGCAACTCAGTTCAAGGTGCCATGTTCAATTTTAGTTGCAGGGGGTGCTGCCCACCATCCCTTGTGGGACTCGAGGAATCAAACTGGCAACCTTGTGGTTGGTAGCCCACTGGCCCATGTGGGAATCGAACCGGCAGCCTTCGGAGTTAGGAGCATGGAGCACCAACCACCTGAGCCACCGGGCCGGCCCCCTACTCTCTGTTTTTTTAAAACTGAATTTTGCTTATTACAGGGCCTCTTTTCCAATATTATCTCTATTAATATTCTTAAAAAACTGTCAAATAAAATTTGTATTGATTGTAGAATGAAGATAGATGCTCTTAAAATGCAGAATTAAGATTTTTATTGGTAGAGTCAAGGATTTATCCATGTTCATTTGGGAAGAGTTTGGATCCTTTCCATTCTCCTCAGGATGCCTAATTTTGAAAAAAACTGGGGATATTTTGTTATAGGCTAGTAATAAAGCAGGAAGATAACTTGTCCATGAGATTACTTGATACATTTTTGTGTTTTTAGAATTAAGAAAATGGCGTAGTAAACATTCGTTGAATAAATGAGTGACTATATGAGAGGTTCAGAATGACTCACTTGAAGACGTGCCTCTGGTATACTGATTATTTTGAGCTAAAGGCAACTTTAGCTGCAGACTCAAGAGAAACTTCGGCCCCTCCTTTAACCATGTAGAAGAACTTGAATTAGGGGCTTTGCCCACAAGCAATTATCAGAGATAACCTCTTTTGACCTTTCTATAGGGCAGGACAAGCTTCTATTTACAAAGCATTTGCTCTTCTCATCATCCTGCAAAGACCCTTTGAAGCCCCCAAGGCACCTCACCTCCTCCCTAGCTCAGAATGTCTCATATACCCACTTTCCCTTTCTAGCTCTCAACCACTTGTGCATGCGGGGTCTCTGACGCTCATGTATGTGGCGTTCCCGTACATATGTATGTATTAAATTTGGTTATTTTCTCTTGCTGATCTGTCTCATGTCGATTTGATTATTTAGACCAGCCAGAAGAAACTTGAGGGTGGAGAAAATTTTGTTCCTCCCCCACAAATGAATGCATGGAATACGCACATGAATGTGCATGATGAATATATGGAAATATATGGAAAGCTTCTATGGAAATGTACTTATCCCGTGTCGGACAGATCCTCACAAGCTTTGTGGTCATTAGCAAAATACGCAGTTTTTCCTAATCTCACTTTTCACCTGTAATATGGAGACGATGGAACATAGCACAGAGGATAGTTACATAGTTTAAATCAGAGGATGCAGTGCCTGGTGTAGTGAGTGACATGTGAGCTATGACTAGAGGAGCTAAAAAAAAACCAACATTCTTTTCCTTCCCATTCAAAATTTAAAACTATATATTTTTATCAGAGAGGGGGATCTCAGCTTCTATTTATTCCCAACCAACTCTGTCACATCAACTTCTATAGATAATGACGTTGTTGACATTTCGGTAGGAATTTTTAAAAAATTCTATAATTAGTGCAAATCTCATAGTAATGCAAAATCTGTCTTTCTTAAGAGCTTGATATATGCTAAAAACTTGAGTATCTCGAGTCATGGGAGGATAGATTGCTCCAGGATTGTGTCAAGCTTTCTGTATTGAATCAAAATTTGGGGGGATTGGGAGGAGAAGCCTCCATTTTTGTCCATAGCTCTCCAGGGGATTGAGAGGTATAGCCATGTTTGGACTCTCCTGGTCCAATTTTCAGTGTCACAGATGAAGACCTGAAAGACTCATCCACAGATGGCCCCGTTTGAGAGTGGTTTCTTACTGACTTTTGGTTTTTACCAGACTCACTAGATCATTGATCCTACTTATCATTTCAATGCAAATTTTAACCCTGTCTTTTGTACTTTATGATTTTGGCCCCAATGCTGTTGTTGAGAGTCGGTACCAGGGAGGACAGACCATCCTCCTAGCTTTGAGGGCCACCAGTGGCATTGGCTTGGGGCTGGTCTCTGGGCTATGTAAACTTGGCTGATGGCTCCAGGCCAGTAGTTAAATTCTATGAAAACAAAGCCACATCTGCACACTGGTAGAGGAAGTTGGGCAAGGGCCCTCCCTCTGCCTATTCAAACTGGTGACTGGAACTCCTAAGCCTTAGATCAGCCACAAGGCATTGTGGGAGCTGCTGGAGACAAGGCAGCGCAACGCAGTGGTTGAAGCATTTGGGCTCTGCAGCCACATGCTGAGTTCCTGTTCCAGACCCCACTGACTCTCTGCGACACCTCAGGCAAGTTTCCTTCTTTATAAATGAGGATAATAATATTACCCACCTCTTAGCGTTGTTATGAGGTTAAATGGGCTAATATTTATAATGAACTTAGAACAGTGCCTGGCATTTAGTGAGTATGAGGTAAAGGCCAGGTAAGTGCTTTCTTAAATGCTTTTCAAAGCACTTTCAGCCTGTCTTATTTAATAAGGAGTCCCAGATGCCTCTTAGAAGGACAGGGGATTGGATCCTCTCAAAACACATGCTGTTTTGAAACATGACTTTCTTTACTGGGTCACTAAATAGTCTGCTGCTCTTCTACCCACTGAAACGCCCCGACCAACTGGCTGGTCTTCCTCTAGTGAGACAAGATGGAACCCAGCTTTCTTCGAGGACCCCCAGACTGTTATATTAGATCACACCCACCATTTTCTGCAGTCAGCATATACCAAACTCTGCCAAGGCTTGGAGAAACGTGAACCTTATTATCTCCTTTGACAGAGGACCTTCGTATCTCACCATCCGGGTCAAGATGACAAGAGGTGGCCATGAAGTTCACACAGTCAGAGTCAGTGTCACTGAGTAAAGTCCTTTCATCCACAGAAAAAAGGATCTAATTCAGGCTCCACCTCTGGAGCTAGATTAATGTTTTATCAGACTAACACATCATCAGTTATTACATCCGACCTTCCCTAAAGTGTCATAAAACAATGAGGACAATTGGCATGGGGAAAGGGAAATATTAAATTGCATTTGCTTTTTACCACTTCATTACTTTAAAATATAGTAACCACTATTCTGAATTTTGTGCTAAGCATTCTCTTGCTTTTCATTGTAGCTTATCATATATGATATACCCTAAAATATATTTTTTAGTTTGTGTCATGCAGGGTCTCAGCTCCCTGCACAAGAATGCAGAATATGGTGAGGCCAAAAAGGAACAACAACGGAGCCATAGATAGGGGAGTCATACCACTATATTCTCACTGGTGGCTGCGTTGGAGACACAGGAAGCAGGAGCCACATGATCTGCAACCTGCCGTCCACTTCTCTGCCAACCAACCCCTTGCTAGCTGCAATCCACACTTGCTAGCTCAGCCACAACAGTTATATCAGTGGCTAGTGGCTAACCGGTAATAGCTGATGGCCAACTAGTCACAGCTGATGGCCATCTACTACCCAAGCCAGCACCTTTCCACGTGAGGCCAAGAGCCTGGAAACTGCGCTCTGGGGCTCTGTCCCCACAGTTTGTTACATGTTTTTGAACTTTCTATAAATGGAATCATACTATATGCACTCTTTTGTGCCTGGCTTCTTTAGCTTGGCATTTTCTTAGATTTATTAGCGTGGCTGAGTGTAGTAGTGCGTTCATTTCATTGTGTAGCATTCCATTGTGTGACTACGTCACTCTAGCTACTCTGCTGTTGACAGACATTTTGATTGTTTCCACTGTTAGATTGCTGTTACAAATCATGGTGCATTCCTACAGATTTTGCCTGCTGCCCTTGTGTAAATGTAATAACCTTAATTTTTTGAAGACCATAGAATCTAACAAGTGACTGCACTTACGTTTCTTCATTTGGACCTCAAAATACCTCTGTGGGATGGTTCTTCTGCTACAAAGGATGTTGAAAGCTGGAAAGAGCATTGCTCTCACCCTGATAATAAGAGAAAGCTGGGTGCATGACAACATCTTAATTTCTTGCGCAGTTCACACAGCTGATGTTGCAAGGCAATCAAGTAGCTGGAATTCCAAGGAGGAAAAAGACCTACCAAGTAAAGATGGGATGCATGTTAGACCTGCAAGTGGCAATATCAGATAGATAGAGTGAGTCTGGTGCTTGAGAGAGGGGGCTATGAGTTGGACAACAATCAACTTAGTTTATGGATTTGTATATATAAAGCCCCAGGACTAGAAAAGACTGCTTAGAAAGGGAGTATAGATACAGAGAAGGAAAGGGATGAAGACAAAAGTCCATATAACATGGATACTTAGAAAGGGGAGGAGGAACCAGTACAGGAAGAGAGGCCAGGGCAGAGGGAGGAGACTCACAGAGCCTAAAAGTATTTTGAGGACAAAGAAGTCAACTGTGTCAATTACCTGAAAGATCTAGTCAGGTGAAGATTAAACACTGACTATTGCCTTTGACCATGTGACGTTATGATGACCTTGAGAATGGCAGTCACTGGGAAAGTCCAACTGGGGCAGGTTCAAGAGCTAGTAATAGGTGGGAAAGGGAGCAGGCGAGAGAGGCAGTAGCTGAAGTGGGATTTGGAGTCAAGCAAGAACATTTTTTCAAAGACACATGTTACCCCATCGTGTTCTGGCCAACGGGAATGACCTGGCTGAGGCACAAATCCCCATGGTATAAAGAAGGGCTTAGTGCAGGAGCGGGTCCTTGGGAGCAGAAAAGTGTTGAAATCCAAAATACAAGTGGAGGATTTGGCCTCAGGGAAGAGCACGAAGCCTTCCTCATCTCTAATAGGAGGGAAGGTGGAGCTTGCAGGTACCCACACAGGCAAGCGATAGACTTGGTGGTAGAGGCAAAGCAGTTCTTTTCTAACTGCCTCCCTCTTTCTATGAAGTTCAATGGGGGAGGGTGATTTGAAGAGAGAGGGGAAAATATGAAATAACCATCAAGAAAGCAAGGAAGGGAATGTTTTAGGAAATTGTAGGAAGATTGACAGATCCTCCTAGTTGCCACATGAAAGCTGTGGTCATAATTTTGAAGTAAGTCAATTCAACTTGGTTTGTGCAATTAAAAAAAAATGTATTCAGCTGTTTAGAGGTAGGTGCATAGTCAAGGGTGTTGGGTTAGACAAGGGTTTGGTTTTTCCTAGGTGTAACAGCTAGGATATTTTTGATTGCAAGTAACAGAAAACCTCCCTCAAACTAGCTTAAACAATACAATGAATTATTTAACTTAATGGGAAGTTCAGAGACAGGTCAAGCTCCAGGGTTGGTTGATTCTGTGGCTCAATGATTTTATCAAGGATCCAGGTTCATTTTTTGTTTTCTACTCCACTCTCCATTATTGTTTTCTTCTTACGGCATGTGCCTTGCTTGCGACATGACTTGCTTCTTCATTCACGTAGAGCAGGAGAGAAAGCAGAGCTTTCACTAGCCAGGCAGCGCACGGCTTTTCCTTCTGATCCTGACAATTACTGTGGGAATGACTTGTGCTGACTGGCTTCAGTCAGGCCGCTGCGGGAGGGCCATGGCATGACTAGGATGGGTTTAGACCCGTGGCTCTCAAAGCGGGATTTTTGGAGCAGCGGTATTAGCATCTCCTGGGAACTTATTTAAAAAGTAAATTTCTGGGCCTCCATCGAGACCTATTGAATCAGAACAGGTGTGGAACCCAGCAATCTGGGCTTGAATAAGCTTTTCAGGTGATTCTGACGCTTAGTAAATTTTGAGAACCACTGGCTTGGGAAGTATGGTGAGTACCATGAATGGAATGAGGGTTCTGTTAGGAAGGAGGGTGTGGGAACAGACATCTGCTAGTGTATGCTAGACCAAATGAGCATCTTAGAGTGAGAGAGGGTCAGCAGAGTTAAGGGTGTTTGCAAGGGAGTGATTCTAGGGATGGGCCCTGAAATCCAAATTGTGTGAGAAGGGAAATGAGGACACGAAGGAATGATGGATAGTGGAAAAGTGAGGTTAGCAAACTGAAGATCTTGATGAGACCGGAGAACTGAAATGAGCTGGCGGGCTAGACTGTGTGACAGCCATGAGAATGCATTCACAGAGCTCCAACTACCAGGAGTGTAACTGACCAAGGGCACTCTGTTTGCATAAGATCCTATTGACCATGGGCTGCTCCCAGCCAACAGATGAGTGAGACAAGGGCACTACGCTTGCCCATTTAGGGGCATACACTCCTTAGATGGCTGACTTTGGCTCGAGGACCCTTCCCTGCCCCCACAGCTTTGAAGAACCTTCTTTAGACAGCACAGAAATCCAAGAATCTCCCACCCAACCTTCTCTCCTATTTTCCTTCACTGCTCTTAGACTGTGTCACGTCCTACAGCTCTCCCGGTCTTACCCAACTCCCTCCCTACTTTTTTCTCACACAAGCACTTCCCTGTTAAAGTCCTTGGTTTTTAATACATTTATTCCCATCTTGGCGTCTACTTCTCAGAGGACTTAGATGAACACAGAAGACGATGGCTCTTGAGTAGAGTTTGAACCTGAGATGATACGTCAGGCATTGTGCTATACGTGGAGACTAAGAAGTAGATAACATGGTGCCTGCCCTGTAGGAGAACCAGTGGGAGATAAAATGCATAACTGACCACTGCAAGACAGCATAGGAAGGGCCGTCAGAGACGCCCCGGCAGTCCCAGCCGCCCTGGAGTTGACTGGGGCATCCTTCACAGTGGTGGGAAGATAACACTTTGGGTAGGCTGGGTATGCCACCAGCTGAAAACACACCTGCTCATTTAGTGACAGGCCTGGGTCATGCAGGGTCTCTAGTCCTGCTCCCCGCACAAGAACGCAGGCTATGGCGAGGCCAAAAAGGAACACCCACGGAGCCACAGATAGGGGAGTCAGACCACTATATTCTCAATGGCGGCTGATAGAGACACAAAAGCAAACATCCCCAACACGGTGTCTTCCTGCACCCCCGCCTCATTGGCAGCCGGGTGAGACACAGGAAGTAGGATCAACACGATTCGCAATCCACCGTTCACTTCTCTGCCAACCCACCCACTTGCCAGTGTAGCCATGGCAGTTATATCAGTGGCCAATGGCTAACTGGTTACAGCTGATGGCCAACTAGTCACAGCTGATGACCATCTACTACCCGAGCCAGCACCTTTCGACGTGAGATCGAGAGCCTGGAAACTGCTCTCTGGGACTCTGTCCCCGCAGCCTGTTGTTCAGTTGCTGGCCTCTAAGGTGTCCCCATGAACACCTGAGTGGGTGTAGCTCAACTACTCCACTGAACGAGCACGACCTCCGTGGATATCACCTCCCCATGGCGTATAAGACAATCCCTCCCCTGTTTCCTTTCACTGTGGCCATCAGCAGATAGCATCAAGGGTATGGAGAAGAGGCGCCAATATTTTAGAAAGATTTGGTTAGGATAAGGACAAAGTCCCTGTTTTCCATCTGCATTTTCCTGATACTTCCCTTGGTGGCTGTCACCTTGTATTGAGAGCTTTTGCTTCTACTGACCTCAGCAGGTGGTTGTGAGAGATCATGAGATAGTGCTTGGGAGCCACTCTGACAACGGCGAGCTGCTCTACCATGCAATGCTTGTTACAACTCTGTCTCACTTTGTCTACGTACAGCTGAGGCAAGGCCTGAGCTCCCCTCCCAGCGGCCTCTGCGCTCCCAGACTGAAGAGAATGTCGGCCCCTTTTGGACTCTTAACCTGGAATCCAGGGTCCATGAATGGGCTTGAGGGAGACTGAGGCTCCTGGAGTCATGTGTGCACTTTTGCGTGCGTGTGTGTGTTTGACGGGCATAGGAGGAGGTTGGGTCTATAGCTTTCATTATTTCTCAAGAGTTTGTCATCTCAAAAATACTAAGAGTGAGCAACTTCTTTTTAAGAGAAAAATATTCAAACCAATCTGTAGAGGATACGAGTCTGGGTTGTGAAAATTTTGCCTTTAAATAAAGCAAAGTTTTTGCAATTCTCCACTTTTAGATTAAAAGGAAGACCCCTTTAGTTTGTGGTAGTTAATATAAGAAATATTATGGAACTCTGTGGGATAATAAGAAAGGGGGCTGGTTTATGGAACAAGTAGGAATTGATTTTGTTTCTTACTAAATTCTATGTCATAAGAGGATTTTTACTACCATTGAACACTGTCTTGGGAAACAGAACTAAAAAAAAAAGCATTATAGTTTTTCTTTTTTCTTTCTTTGTAGACGGTTAATTTAAGTAGACGTGGATATTTCATGTCAACACGTGAAATGTTACAGGTACAACAGATGGCTGTTGGAAATTCCATGACAAATTTAACTGTGGTACAAAAATGCCAAAGGAGAAAAGTTTTCAAAGCCTGTTTGTCGGCCCTTTCCCCCTTCAAACACTAGAGGGAACCACACACCACAGAGACGGCTCCCTTCGTTACCCGAACCCGCTATTGTAACGCGAGACTCCCTTGCGGTGTATTGCATTATAGGCACAGAGATAAGCAAAAACACGGAAGAGGAGTACCTTGTTCCATTTGTATACTTGTCGTGAAGGACCCGGCAGTCCTTTCCGGTGTCTGTCCAACTCTGGAGGCTCTCAGCAACCCCAGAGGGAGCTTCTCAGAGAGCAGCTGATTGCCTTCCTTCAGAGTGAAAAGCCAACCTCAGTTCCTTCCTTGACAGGTCACTGAGCTGGTAGATTAATAGATACACCAAAAAATTAGTGAACATGCGAAGGCATGTATGACCTTTATTATGACCTAGTGGATGAGGAAAATGATGATATCAATGGGAGATTGACGTCAGGTTCATTCACTTATTTTTTATTCACAAATTTCTGTCACCTGTCCATGCTACAGACTGCTTATATTCGAAGTGTACTGACTCAAGCACTGATGACAGTTGGAGGGAGGTCTTTAGAGGCTGGCCTTCAGGCTGGTTTTTTTTTGTTTTTCACTTGTAGTAAAACGTAAGTAACAAAAATTACCATTTGTAACTATTTTTTAAGTGCACAGTTTAGTGTATGAAGCACCTGTGCGTTTGTCATGCGGCGTCTCTGGTCCCGCTCCCGCTCTTGGCGGGTGGACACAGAGTACGATGAGGCCAAAAAGAAACACCCACAGAGCCGTAGATAGGGGAGTCATAGCACTATAGTCTCGCTGGCGGCTGGGCTGGAGACGGAAGCAGAAGCCACATGATCCCCAATCTGCCATCTACTACCCGAGCCAGCACCTTTCCACGTGAGGCTGAGAGCCTGGAAACTGCTCTCTGGGACTCTGTCCCCATAATGTTATTGTGCAACCATCACCACCATTGAGCTCCAGAATTTTCTTATCCTCCCAAACTGAAATTCTGTATCTGTTATACAAGAACGCCCATTCCCCACTTCCCGTAGGCCTTGGTAACCCCCATCCTACTTCCTGTCTTTTTTAATTTACCTATTCTGTGTAAGTACCTCACGTAAGTGGAATCATACAATATTTGTCCTTTTGTGCCTGGCTTATTTCACTTAGCATAATGTCTTCAAGTTTCATCCATGTAGCATGTGAGACTTTCCTTCCTTTCCAAGCCTGAATAATATTCCATTGTATGTATAAACAAACTTTTGCTTACCCACTTAATCCATTGATGGACACTTGGGTTGTTTCCATGTTTTAGCTATTGTGATTAATCTAGCTATGAACACGGGTGTAAAAATATCTGCTTGAGTGCCTGCTTTCAATTCCTTTCTTTTTATATCTAGAAGTGGAATTGCTGGGTCACATTGTAGGTAATTCTGTGTTTAACTTTTTTGAGGAAGTGCCATACTGTTTTCTTTTTTGTTAATTTTTTTTTTTATTATTGGGGAATATTGGGGAACAGTGTGTTTTTCCAGGACCCATCGGCTCCAAATCAAGTCATTGTTTTTCAATGTAGTTGTGGAGGGCGCAGCACACTGGCCCACGTGGGAATCGAACAAATGACCTGGGTGTTATGAGCTCCATGCTCTAACTAACTGAGCCATCCGACTGCCCTCCCATACTGCTTTTTACTGCAGGAGCACCATTTTACACTCCCACGAGCAATGCACAAGGCTTCCATTCCACATCCTCACCAACACTTGTTGTCTGTTTCTTGATAATACCCATCCTAATGAGTGTGAGGCGGTAGCTCATTGTGGTTTTGACAGGCTCTGACTTGGACTAGTCTTGTTCACAGTTTTACCGGTGATTTAGATGGAAGCAATGAAAGGGTACTTATTGGACTTATTAATTAACAGAAGGTGGAAAGCAAAGCTGATGTGTTACATGACAGAATTGGAAACCAAAATAAAATTAATCACTTATATTAGGGGTTGGCAAACAACATTCCGAAGGCCAATCTGGCCCGCTGCCTGTTTTTGTAAATAAAGTTCAATTAAAACATAGCCATGTCCATTATTTGCATATTGTCTACGGCTGCTTTCGGCCTACAATGGCAGCATTGATTAGTTGTAACAGAGACTGTATGAACTGCAAAGCCTAAAATACTTACTATCTGGTCCTTTCAGAAACATGTGCTGCCTTTTAGGTTATATAAAAGAGACATTTCATCTGTATCAAATATTCGTACTTGATGTATAAGAAAATCAAGTACATAATAAAGAATTGGGGATCCATGGTTTCATAAAAAAAATGTGATTATTTTTTCTTACCAGTCGATTTCTATGACTCAACATTGTGATGAAGGAGGCTAGAAAAATTGGTTGTGATATTAGACCATGATAATGGGAAGAAGTATCTAGAATAGTGCTTCTCAATCTCGGCTGCACATGGGAATTACCTAGAAGCTCTACAAAGATATTGATGTCAGATTTGGGGGGAATTTGGTGTAAGTGTTCTGGGGGGTGGCCTGGGCATCAGGATTTTTTAAAGCTTCCCGGGTGATGGCCATGTGCAGCCCAGGTTGAGACCCTGAGACATTCCTGTTCTGCTGGGCTAGGGCCCAGTCACACCTACGGTTCTTTCCATGTGCCCCACTTAAGGGAAATAAAGACAAGCTGGTTCCTATTCAAGGAGGAGTCAGAATTGTGAAAGGACAAGAATCCATTTTTATAAAAGGAACAATTGAGAACATCCAAACATGAAGACTCTGGAATGACAGTAGGAAGTTTGTACCTGGCATTCAGTCTTTGAGGGCTGTCTCATGGAAGACACTTCTTCTTGTGGCAGGCTCAAAAAGAGAAGCTGGGAACAAGAAGTAGAATGTATTAGCTATTCTTATTAGTTTTTATAACATCAAAATTTAAAGACAGCACGGTCCAAAGAGGGAAGCAGTGAGTCCTCTTTTGAGGGACATACCGAGGGGTCCCATCCACCAGATCAGTAGCAAGGATGTCACAATACAGATCTGGGAGCGGATGGGTGAAAGTAACAGTCAAAATAACCCAGTCCCAGTAGAGGACACTGACCGGTGCTTTCTGATACCAGGCATTGTGCTAGGATACTGCATTCTCTTATTTGCGAGTTCACACCATTCCCACGGGCAGGGGACTAATATTTTTCCAGTTCATGTTTGAAAAAGTGGAGGCTCTGAGGCTTGTCCAGTGTCACACGTGACCCACAGCACCTTGATGGATGCTCTTTCAGCCTGGGCTTCTCTGATTCTAGAACATACAGGGTTCTAGTAAATAACCAAAAATACAAGGTCGAATGTTAGCAATAATGAGGCTGTATTTAAACAAACCTTTGGAACTGATCTATGCAGAGAAGAGGTGGTATGTGAAAGCGTTAGCTTAGAATCCCACATGTCAGAGCTTCAAGGAAGGCGAGAGGTGATTTAATCCACTCTCTCCCTCCTCAGTTTACAGATGAGCAAACAGCCCAGAGAGAGTCCTGAGTTTTATCCTGGTTACACATTTAATATTCAGATTTGCTGACTCTAGGAGCCGCTTTCTTGCCCCTGCCGCCTTAATCAAACAGTTCTACCCTTGCCTGAAACACTCTGGAAGCTCAGCTCCTCTCAGGGAATTGCTTTCAGAGCCAATCCAGCCGGTACACAGGAGAATCAATCTCTTCACTTTATTGATACATTTTGACTTTGATTCAAAATAGCATGACTGAGGTTCTGCTTTGTGCTCTAGACTTGAGTCTGAATGACTCATGACTAATTTGCAAGAATTAAATCAGCTCTCAAAGAATGCATATTGCCACTATTGAGAGAGCTTTGATTTCCAAATTGCTTTAAAAGTAACATCCAAGGAAGAGTTGCCAAAGACCCACTGAGTAGGGTCAGCGTCATGGGGCAAGCCTGCCTGGGGAAACTCGAGTGGGAGAGTGTGGCAGTCCCCGTTGGACACAGTCTGGTGTGTTTGCCACAGATCACCCAAACTAGTTGCCACCCAAGAGAGAGGCTGCCTTCTGGGAAGAGGCTGCCAAGCTAGGGTGTCATATCTCAGTTCCCCACCTCTATCCACTCACGCCAGACATGAGTGTCACTTCTGGGCAAAGGTGACAAGGAGAAAGGTGTGCCTTTCCTACTCTGGCTCATTTCCCAGCAGGCAGCTGAGTGTGAATCCCTCCCACACCCCAGGGGAGGGTGGAGACACAGGAGGGAAAGAACCTGGATCAAAACCAGTTTTACCCTTTATTGGAACACGAAGTGCACTTTAATTTGTTAAGCGTTAAAATATGGAGATTTATGTTATAGCAGCTAACCTAGCCCTAATACAGCTACCAAAATCTGATTTCACTAAAATGTAAACATAAACACAGAACCTGTCACAGTGCCTGGCACACCATGGCCTGCAATAAATGTACCCCGTTTCCCCCAAAATAAGACCTAGCCGGACAATCAGCTCTAATGCATCTTTTGGAGCAAAAATTAATATAAGATCGGATCTTCTAGTATATTACGTAAGACCCAGTCTTATACTATAGTAAAATAATACGGGGTCTTATGTTAATTTTTGCTCCAAAAGACGCATTAGAGCTGATTGTCTGGCTAGGTCTTATTTTTTGGGAAACACCGAGAGGTGCCAGGAAGTTCTTATACAAGATTCTCAGAACATACAGCCTGGAAAACCAAAAAGTTGTTGTAGAATAAAGTATATGGGTGGATATTTGGCAAACATGGAGTAATTTATTAAAGGAATGGAGAATTCAGGTCTTATTCATGTCTCAGGAATGCTCTAAAGAGAGTATAAGTCCACTATTGTTCTTCAGTGTATAAAGGAAAGGAAAATGTAATGAGAATAAAATCAATCCTAAATGAGAGAGAGAATATAATATAAAAAGCAGCCCAGGAAATGAACATGGTCAAATATTCCTCGTCTTTGGTTTTAATGGTAAGATTCAGAAGACACTGACTGTTAATGGATTTAATATTGCAAAGGAGTTTATCAGGCTTTGGAAACCATAGAATGCCTGGCGTTTGTAGAACTGCCTAAAATCAGTTAGTGCTTCCTTGAACAAAGCACATACCGTATATCTCCCATCAAGGTCCCCTGGCCCACCCTTCATTCCAGAGTGGAATTCCTTAAAACATCCACAGCAGATGGTTGTCAACTTCTGCTTGGAGGCTCAGCGCTGGGATCCTTGGGGAGCCACAAGGCCGCCCACTCGTTACCAGGCAGCTTTAACTGTTACAGAATTCTTCCCTAGACTGGGCCAACAATCTGCCTCCCTGGAATGTTGGCCCATTGTTCCTACATTCATCTTCTGGTGTGAAACATAAATCACTTTGCTTTCTCCCTCTTGATGGTGATAGATTAGAGTTAGACCTTCCTGGGTAGAATACTGGCCTGGACATTAACTTAGCTATTGGACCTCAAATGAGTTGTTTAAGCTCTCATTGCCTTGATTTTCTTTCTTGTGAAGGTTAAAGTTGGTGAGTACTATGTGCATAAAGCATGGAGGCTACAGCCTGGAGCCAAGTATTTACCTAATAGTTGGCAGTCCTGAGTATCATTATTACAGGCTTCACTTCTTCCTTCTGCCCTGCCTTCATTGGGCCTTGTCCTGTAGAAACGAGGCACTCAAGCAAGAAGGGGTGCACTGGCTCCTGGGGTAGGAGTGCAAGGAGTATAATTTGGGGGCTGGGTCATTCTTGTTGGGAGGAGGCCTTTGGGATGCCCCAGGAGGAAGTCAGGGTCAAGGCTTGGAGCCCAGAGGTCACTGCTCCAGGGTCGTGGTGTTTGGAGGGAGAGAGCTAACGGGGAGAGATTCAAGCTTTTCTCTCCGAATGTCCAAGCCTTCTTCAACAAGGAAGAAGCCAGCCAGGGTTCAATGGAGACATTCTGTTCACAAATAAGAGACTGTCACACTGGAAGGCACTCCCTTTTCTTGTGTCCCGTGGGATTCCGAGCTCAGTAAATGGGGTACAAGATGGAACCTCTTGCTAAATGGGGTCTTTTTGCTCCCCTGGATCTGGGCACTACCGTGTCATGAAAACAGCCTAAATTTGTGTCCCCCCTTTTGCAGCCACACCTAGTGATGATGTTACTCATTGACTGAGCTTGTGGTCAACTAAACCTTTAGCTTGTCTCCGGAACCACTGTTAAATACATTTTCCTTTTCCTGAACATGTATAGCTGATTTTGGAAATCAAATGGGGAAATTATAAGAAACTAGTACTGCTTCTATCCACTTGTAAGCACTTAAACACATGACAGTATTTTATTAGTAATATTAGTGTTATCCTTGTTAGGTTTAGTTTTCCTGATTTCAGCAAGCCAGCTTGTTGGGACTGAGTACTAGTTCTGTCATATCTATATCTATCTGTCCATCTCTCTATTATCTTTCATCTATCTATCTATCTATCTATCTATCTATCTATCTATCTATCATCTATCTATCTACCACCTATCTCAATCTACCTACCTATGTAGCTTTAGCCTCCCAGCTTCAAATGAGGCACATGTTTGACCAGTGTGCTTTCTGAGTCTTTCCCAGATATTAATGTAACAAAATTATCTGATAGAGCCTGGTAGAAGGAATTCCACTGGAAGAAATCCTGCTGTTCCACTTTCCTCTTCCCTTCTCAGAAATATATTGCTCACCAATGTTCACAATTTTACAAGGAGAAAAATTTTTTTACTGATGTTAGCATTGTCCTCACTATTATTCAAATTTAAACTGCAAATATCTGTGAAGGAAACATATATTAATCCCCTAAAAATCCTAGACTGAGCGAGTCAGTGAGCATGAAGATCCTGGGCTGTGGAGAGAAGGCAGAAACAGAAGGAGGCGAAGAGGAGACAAACCAGTGAAGAAAGGCGCCAACAAGTAGAGCACAAACTCAATTTCCATTCCACACTTGTCCTGGGAAGACATGACACAGAGAGTGTGGTGGGTTGAACAGTGGCCCACATAGGATATAGCCACATCCTAATCACTGGAAGTGTGAAAAACGGGTCTTTGTAGATATACGGAAGGATCCTGACTGAGATGAGATCATTCTGGATTATCCAGGTGGGGCCTTAAATCCAGCGACAAGCATCATTTTAAGAGATGGGCAGAGGGGGATTTGCGGCATGAGAGGCAAAGGCCATGTGAAGACCAAGGCAGAGATTGGAGTGACAAGGAATGCCAGGAACCACCAGAAGCTGGAAGAGGCAAGGCAGGATTCTCTCCTAGAACTTTCAGAGGACATGTAGCCCAGAGGACACCTTGATTTCAACTTTATGGCCTATAGAACTGTGAGAGAATACACTTCTTTTGTTTCCAGCCATCAAGTGTGTGATAATTTGTTACAGCAGCCACAGGAAATTAATACAGGGGGTATTTCCCTTCCCCAATGAACTCCTTTTAGCATCTGGAGGACCTCCTATGGAGAAGTAAACTGCCTCTTCTTTCTCTGACAGTCTCATAACCATGAGGAAATAGGATGTGAGACTTAATATTAAGTGAAAACACTCAAGCAGGTGATTAAGGAATTAATGTGTTACAAATCAGATGATAACATCTCAGTGAGCAAGAGGCATCCAGCCAGAGTTCATAGACATCTAGGAGGCCTGACAGGCTCTGGGGAGTCACTGGCAGGTCTGGCCTGAGGGGAAGAAACGCTGCCTGGGTGACTGGCGTGGCCATCTTGGATCCCAGTGAGGCAGGAAGGTGGCTAGGCCAGCTGGAATGTGCACATGACAGGGAGTCATCCAGGCCGGGACTTTTCTGTCTGCTGGAAAGAAGCATTTATCTTCTCTGGCCCTCAGCTTTCTAAAACGGAAAAAAAAAAAAAGATATTCTAGCTCTAAGAATACTGCTGTAGGCTAATTTATTCATGGCTGTGACACATGTAACTTTTAAAAAAAAAAAATAAAGTCCCTGGTGTGGGTTTTAATAGGGCTATAAATATGCATAGACAATTCAAAGAAGCTGTCATTTGGAGTCTGCATGAGACTGTTCCTTTGTACCAGGCGGGATAGTCTGGCTTATGCTATGGTAACAGCCAACCCCCAAATTTCAGTAGCTTAAAATAATCAAGATTGTTACATGCTGGATATGACCCTCTTCTCAAAAAATTTCATATATTAAAGTCCTAACTCCCAATGCCTCAAAATGTGCCCATATTTGGAAAGAGGGTCTTCAAGAGGTAATTTAATTAAAATGAGGTTATTAGGATGGGCTGTAATCCAACGTGACTGGTGTTCTAATAAGAAAAGAAAATTTGGAGACAGAGACAGAGGGTAGACGATATGAAGATAAAGAGAGAAGATGGTCATCTATAAGCCAGAGAGAGAGGCTTGAAACAGATTCTTCCCTCACAGCCCTCAGAAAGAACCAGAGCTGCTATACTTTGCTCTCAGGCTAACCTCTACAACTGTGAGAAAATAATTTGTTGGTTAAGCCATCCAATCTGTGGTACTTTGTTAAGATAGTCCTAGCAAACAAATACAAAGGTTTTTTTTATTTCTTGTTCATACTAAGTACATTGGGGACTGGCAAGAAGGCTTTGTTATTAATGGTCACTCAGGACCCCGAGCTCATGGGGCAGCCACCATCTTGAATGTCACCGGTTGTTGTGCTAGAAACAAAGAGAGCTCAGGAGGGTCTTGCACTGATAATTAAATGCTCTGTCTCAGAAAGGCACACCTCACTCCCTGGCCAGAATGAGTCACACGGCCCCATTCAACCCCATTAGGGTAGAAAATGCAGTCCTATGTGTGTTGGGGAGGTGGTATTACAGATCCTGGTCCAAATGTGGAAACATGCCTGCTGCGTATGAAAAGCTACTCAGGACCTCAGAGCTGGTAAGTGCACTCAGTTTACACATTCCTCCAAAGAAAAAGGAATGCCTTGCTGTGCTCTGCCTTTCAAAGTCATTAAAATACTCTAAGCCTGCATTTCTCATAAAGAACTTCGGAAATGTTTCTCAAATTGGCATCCAAGTCCCCTGAGTTTTCTATGAGAAATTGTGTTCTCAGTTTGATGATAGTTCCTAAAAAATAATACAAACGTGATTTATTTTATCTGGATTATGAGCCATCAAACTTTCTGTGTAAAGGGCCAGATAGTAAATATTTCAGGCTTTTTTGCAGGCCATATGGTTTCTATTGCAACTACATAACTCAACCCCCTAGTGCAAAAGCAGCCATAGACAATACATAAATGACGTAAATGAATGGGTGTGGCTGTGTCCATAATTAATCTTTAGCTACAAAATCAGGCAGCAGGCAGGATTTGGTCTATGGGTCATACTTTGTCGATCCGTGAGCTATGCAATTTTATCTCCCAAATGCAACAGCATTCTTAATCTATTTTAGCCCATTGGAGGCCAAATGATATAAAGCTTTGCTGGGTAAATGAACGTTTGTCAATAGTTCCAAGACAGAACATTGGTGAAGGAATGGAGTCATGACAGGGCACCCAGTACAATCCTTGAGCTACAGGATAAACAACCTACATGTGGCAGATGGCACCCCCTTCAATGGCGGCATCATGGAGGGACTTGGACAGGAGCATCTGGAGCCAGATTTGCCTGAGTTCAAATCCCAGCTCTGTCACTTACTCTGTGTCTCACCTCAGGCGAGTTACATAACCTTTCTGTGTCTCAGCTTCCCCTCATTTGTAAGGTGAGACTGGAAGCAGTACCTGGTTGGAAAGGTTGTCAGAGGCTTGGCTGCGTTGATCCCCATGAAGCATTTACAACAGCTCCTGGGACTTATTAAGTGCTAACAACTGTCTAACTGCAGGTGAAGATGCTTTCACTTCTCTATGCATACCAATTGTTACAACAATTCTTTAGGAATAACTGGGGTAGGAACTAGGCAAAGAAAACATGTTTTCTGTTCTTAGTACCAGCAATATATGGAGAAGCTACCCATTCAATGCTGAGTTTAATAATGCAAACTGGCTAGCCTTATATTCGATTGAACAGGATAGTTTTACAGAATAATCAGATGGCCCATGACTAAAACTGGCATCTGGATTCCGCTTGCAAGAAGACTTGGTATAACTATGAGGTCTTGTATCCTAAACTAGCAAAGTCGTGAACATATTTATGCAATTTTTTGTAACACACTTAAATCGTTAATATTATTGAGGATAAAACACAGGACGAGATTAAATATAGAACCAGACTCCAAGCTATAGCTTTCTAAACCCAATGAAAGCAATTACATTTGCCACATGAAATTGTGTTGTTAATTTGAAAATTTGACCAATTTTACAGCTTTTCAAAAATCTGTAAATGCATTTAGGTTTTATAGTTTTATAGCTCCTATATAGTTTATATAGGAGCTAAAAGCCAAAGGAGATAAAGGAGCTCACATATAGGTAGGTGCTTATACCTATCCAAGTTTACTCATCCTCAACTAGAATGGGAGCTAGAGATTTTTGTCTGTTTTGGCCATTGTCTTCTCCCAGATTCCTAGAACAAAATTATATTCTAGATGTTTAATAGGTGCTTAAGAAGCATTTGCTAAATTATGTTGAATTAACATTAGAATGAAAACAGAGGTCAACTTTAGATGTCTATGAGATAGTCATCTGTTCAAAATAATATTGTCGTGCAGGGTGGCATGCAGCGTGTCTGGTCCTGGTGCCCACATAAGAACGCAGGACATGGTGAGGCCAAAAAGGAACACCCAAGGAGCCACAGATAGGGGAGTCATACCACTATATTCCTGCTGGCGGCTGGGTTGGAGACACAGGAAGCAGAAGCCACATGATCTGCAACCTGCTGTCCTCTTTTCTGCCAACCAACCAACTTTACTTGCTAACTGCAATCCACTCTTGCTAGCTCAGCCACCATCTTCTTGCTAGCCCCCATTTTCTGCATGAGTGGCCAATGGCTCACTGGTTACAGCTGATGGTCAACTAGCCACAGCTGATGGCCATCCAATCACAGTTGATGGCCATTTACTACCGGAGCCAGCACCTTTCCATGTGAGGCTGAGAGCCTGGAAACTGCACTCCTGGCTCTGTCCCCACAAATATCTTCACATAATTTCTCTGAAATAATAATTACTGAAATGGGAGAGACTGCTAAATTATATCGCCGAGTCTTTGGTATAATTGCCTGGAGTTGTGTGTGTCTTGGCCTTGACTCTTGCCCTATAGTAGCTAATCTATGCTCATCTGGACTTTTTGAGATATTAAGTAACAAAAACCTAACTGAATCCAATTTAAAGAAAGGAAAGATTTTATTTTTTAAGGAATTGAACAACCAAGTCATAGTAAGGGTCTGGATGGGGGGTGAGGGGGTGGTCCTTCTGGCCCTCAGAAACACCTAGAACAAGGGATTTAAATAACACCAGGAAAAACTCAAAACTCTCTCCATCTCCTCTCTCTCTCTCTCTCTCTCTCTCTCTCTCTCTCCTCTTCTTCACAACAACTTGCCTCTTTTCTACATTCTCCTACTGCAGACTGTCTTCCTCCACAGGGCTGGGGCGTGGCTATTGGATCCTTCCTTAGCTCCAATTTGAAAACCCTGGAGAAACATGCTGATTGATCCACCTTGGGATGGGCCCTTCCTCTGGCCCAATCAACTGTGGCCAGAAGACCAACTATACTAACCCAGCTTAGGTGTTTGCTTGTCTCTGTTCACTGTAGTTCTCT
Organism: Rhinolophus sinicus; assembly: GCF_036562045.2. NCBI lineage: Eukaryota > Metazoa > Chordata > Mammalia > Chiroptera > Rhinolophidae > Rhinolophus > Rhinolophus sinicus. The sequence goes on along the minus strand of NC_133758.1, from coordinate 13,490,230 downwards.
TAGCTGTGGTCAGAGGAACAGAGTTGTATAGCACAAGCATGGACGCTGGCCACCCTCTTCTCAGTATTTGTTGAAAGGGAAACTAGAAACCCACCACCACTTATGTTCACACACAGACGTTGACTTAGCCTGCTGTCTCAGCTTGATAGTTGATTTCTTGATTGCCCATCACAGCCTACTCTCAGTAATTAGTCTTGATCTGCCTGCTGCTCATCCCTGTCGAGAAATCTCCTAAACTCCCAGAAATGCCCCATCCTAATACAAAGCCCGTGCACACCACAGGCTATACAGCATCTAGGATGCTGGAGCACAGCCCCAGGCTGGCACTCAGTCGGCCTCATATACAGTATTTAATAAAAGGGTCAGAGCTGTGGGGTGTGCCCGTGGGCAACAATGTTCCCGGGGCTCTGATCTCTTCAGGTGGGACCTGAGGTCTGAGGTCAGCCCCTTTGTGTCAGCCCCTTGCTGGATTTCACTCTTTCCCTTGGGTGCACTTATCCTGGTTGAATTCTACTGATTGCGAGGTGGTTGTGTGTCCGTGCCCCCATTTCCTCTCCACTCGTGCCCTAAACTCCATTAGGGCAGGCATTCTTCTTTTCGCACTGCAGGCCCAGCACCTAGCACATTGCCTGGCATATATTAGGGACTCAGATAGCTGCATGGGGTGATGGGTAACAAGGGCTTGGGGCGGGGGAGGAATGAAGCAGGAGACTCAACACGAGACTCGGGGTCAGGAAAGACATCCCTGAAGGAATGACCGAAGGCTGGGATCTGACGCTCAGGTGAGAATAGTCTGGGAGAAAGGTGAGGCACAAAGCTCCGGAGAGAACAGGTAGGGTGAGTCCCATGGGCAGAGAAGTCACATAGTGAATTACTACCAGAGCCAGGCCTAGAATTTGACTCTGCACTCCCTGTGACAGTCGAGAGAGCCTCTGGTTTGGTTCTGTTCTAGAAGGATTGTAGGAGGTCACTCTTTTTTCAGCTCTAACATAATTAAAATAGTTACCCAAGCACTCAATCCCAATCAGAAAACTCTTAATATTTAATATTCTGTTGACTGTCAAGAGGAAACACCAGTGCATTAACAAATGTTTAATGGGGACTTACCACGTGTAGGGTATTCACAGAGATTTCCAAAAATAGCAACCCATTTTTGTGGTTGTCCTGGGAGATCTCTTTACATCCAGTGATTGCACCTTGGATCCATTTGTCAATTAAAAGCACTGCATTTATGGAGGTTCTCCATCAAGTATTTGCATCCTATCTCTCTTGCTATTTGGCTTTCTTCTCCAACAGCATCTGAAAATGGAGCATGAGCTCACATTCCCCTCTGCTTCTCCTGGTTCCCTCTTCCCTCTTCTCACCACCCTTTAGGGGGCTGGGTTTAAGAGACATGGCGACAGACTGTCCAGCTCAGCTGAGTCCTTCAAGAGTTGTCTTGTGGCCTACAAAAATCATCCTTCCTCTGTATATAAGTAGAACCTCCCCGAGAACACCAGGAATCCCTTGCCTTTATAAAATGACATACCGGGCATACAGCAGTATTTGGTGAATGAGTTCCCCTCTCTCCCCTTGTAGACCCACATCATTCCCTCTCCATTCCTTTTGCCATGGTTTGACCCTTCACAGTGATAGAGTTAAGACTGGACTGATCATGTGTTTGTAGTGTTGGGGTTCAGGATACACTACTCCAGCACGTGGCCCCTTGGCATATTGAATATTACAGGCTGAAGGAATTTGAGAAATGACAGGTGCAGGAAGGACTTGCTGACCTTCCCGTGAAGCAGGTCATAAGACCTTCATGTGAGAGGTGCCCTCCCTACACCTGGAGGAAAGGAGCATCCTTATCTCCAAGACAGAGGGACGCTGAGAGGAATCAGAACACACAGGCCTTGCCAAGTTTCCCCAGTTCACGACACTTACCTCATACCCTTGGCTCTTTCATGTTCCTCCACCATTGTCTACTTTACATCAAACGTAGCATAAAAACACTCAGGTTTGGGCGCTCAGATGGCTCAGTTGGTTAGAGCGTGAGCTCTGAACAACAGTGTTGCTGGTTCGATTCCTTCATGGGATGGTGGGCTGTGCTCCCCACAACTAGATTGAAAACAGCAACTGGACTTGGAGCTAAGCTGCACCCTCCACAACTAGATTGAAGGACAACGACTTGACTTGGAGCTGATGGGTCCTGGAAAAAATACACTATTACCCAATAAACAATTTTAAAAAGAAAAAAGAAACATTAAAAAACACACCACTCAGGTTTAACCATTTCTTTGGGTCTCCATTTCCTTATAAAGGCCCTTGGGTCACGTAAGACTTACATTAAATAGATTTATATGTGTTTCTCCTGTTAATCTGTCTTTGTCAGTTTAATTTTCAGACCCAGCCAGGGACTCTGAGAGCATCAACGACATCTTTTCCTCCCCTATAGTAGTGTCTTCATTAGAGGAGGCCAATGTTGACATTTCAAATTGTCCTTTTGTTTGGCACCTGGGACGTTTTTTAATACCCCTGGGGCAATTGTCCATAGTAATATTCTAGGTAGGTCAGTGGTATCTATTTGGTACAATGGGAGAGGGGCGATTAGAAATGGGCAGATGGGGAGGGTCTCCTTGTATGTACCATGGGACAGCCTTCTCTAGACATAGTCTGGACATCCCAGAAGGCCTGTGTCCATTTGGGTCTTTCAAGAGGCAGAGGCCAAGATGGAATGAGACTTGCAGGGGATTTTTGGGGGGACTTGTCCGTGAATGGTAGAGAGGACAGGGAAAGGAGAAGGTGGGGATAGCCTTCAGAGCAGGACTCTGATGTGATACCTGTGAAAGGAGAAAGGGAAGGAAGGAATATTATACTATTTGTGCCTTATAAGAGAGTCAGAAATAAGCTTTAGTAATCTCTCTATCTGATTTTAAAGTCTTAAACTAGAGTTAAATTTGTGGGAAAGAGAGACAGAAGCAAAGGGTCAACACCAACTCACAGTAGAAATGTTACCTTGTGATAATGCTGTTGCACATTTTTTCTCAAAAAACATGCATTGCTGATTCCTCATAACTAATGGTCGCAACAACCCTTCGATTGTAGAACTAAGTTGATGGCATGTATTATTGAAAACTTAAAAATGAGGCATCTAAAGCCCAGAGTGGTTAAGTGGCCTACCCAAGGTCACACAGCGAGCAACCATAATACTAGAACAACAACGTTTGCCTTTGGACTTCTAGATCTGATATCTGTGCCGAAGAGGAAACCCAAGTTTCAAGTCTGGAAGTTGAAGAAGGAAGCAGTGTTTGGAGCAGATTGTGCCCTCTACAGCTCACGATGAAATTCTGTTCTAGGAAGAGGTTCTAATACAAGGAAGTGTTTACAAGTCAGTGACCCCCAATGAAGGTTTATTGTCGGCCATAATACCAGATTCTGGTCCAAGTGTTTAATCTTTTCATCATATGTTCTAGACTACATTATTCGAAAGAAAAAGCTCCAAAAGAGCGTATCTGAAGACTCAAATATCCCAAACAGCCAAAGACATAGGTAAAGTAAAGCGCTGAAGGTGGACGTGGTTGTCAAGTGCCAAGGGGAGGAAGATGATGGATTCACGCAGGGCACTGATGCTCAAGACCTCTGAAGATGTCACTTCGCCTTTGGAGCCATGGTTCTTAAGCCTGGTTGCATTTTGGAAGCACCTGGGAGGCTTCTAAAAATCCCGGGTCCAAGTCATACTCAGGACCAGTTATGTGAGAATCTTCTAGAGGTGGGAGCCACAGCACTGGGAGTTTTGAAAGCTGTCCTCAGCATCAGCCCAGGTTGAGAACCACTGTGCTACAGTGCCTAACACATAACCACTTAATAAATATGCATTGAAGGGATAGATGGGTGAATGAAGATCGGCAACAGAACTGAAAAAGGAGAAACAAATGAAGAAGCCAAACATGGTTTTTATCCAGATGGAAATCCTGAGATCCTCACTCGAATTTCAAAACAATCCTGCTAAGCTTAGATGTCAGGGTTGTAAGCTGGGAAGGTATGCTCTCACTAGCAGATTCACCGACAGCAGCAAGAAGGAAAGATGTGACACCCTGAAAGCAGAGTAAGAAATATATAAACCCTCCAAAGCAGGAGACAGAACACCAAGGAGAGTGGTGTGGGGCCATTTAATACCAGGGCAAGCTGACCTGCCCCCTCCGGTTTCCCTGAAGGCATCGTTGTATTAGAACAAAGTCATAATTGATGTTCATTGTGATGCTGAATCATCCCTCAAAGGTGGTCTGTTCCATGGAGGCTAAAGCTGCTCCAGGAGCAGAGGGGTACCGGGAAGAGGGCTGAGCTGGTACCACACCCTGACCAGAACGGCGGTCTGTTTTTGGAAAGCTTGATGGACTTAGTAGTTTTAAACCTAGAAGTGGTGTCTACTTCTTCAGAGGTGAATATTAAATGTCTCTTCCTGTGAGGCAGGCTGTCCCTTTGTCAGAGGAAGCCCCTTGCTGAGGGTACAGCAGACGTAGAGCTAGTGATGCACAGACCTGTGGGGGGAAAACCGGGTCTGGTCCAAATACAGATTTCTCAGACTGAGAATTTGGTTTTGCAAACTGTCTTTTTTTCTGTTTTTAAAGGAGATTTGGTATTTTCTTAGAGGAGATTTTATTTTTCTCAGCAGGGAGTAGCTTGCTCTGTCTGTAAGATAATTGCCCGTTCTTGGGAGTTGTGTATATTCTTGAACAAGCAGGAGATCCAGATCTGAGTTTCTGTGGGAACAGAAGGGCTCTGCAGACTTAAACTTGACATCCCACGAAAGGAAAGACTATGCAAAAGAAGTGGATATATCTTGGATGCAGGGTCATTTAGGTCTGAACACCCCAGAACATAAGGATGTTGGGGTTATCACTTTCCAGTGTAATTTCTTTTGTCTCACTTAGGGCCACAGTGCAAGCTATTGGGAGGGAAGAGGGACCTCACTGAGATGAGTGGCCATTCCTGCTGTCAATCCAAATAGCTCAACACTAGGTCAGGAAACGAGAATCTGAAAGGTGAACTTTAGACAAAGGGAACAGGAAAGGTCCCTTTCTTTCTCTGCACTTTCATGTTGGTGTTTCTGGGCCTCATGTACAGCAATGCAGGAGCTGGCACTTCTGTTTGGAAGCAGACTGAGAACCAAATGGTTAGGAACTCTGAGGGTGGGTCCAGGCTGGGAGCCGAGCATATAGCCACATCTACTTGAAGTTATCAGTTGTTCTTTGAGTTGCATTTTCTTTTCTTCTGTCCGCTGAACAACACTGCAGTAAAGCTTGGTTGAAAGTGACCACCTCGCCCCTGAGAAGCTTTGGGGAGAATAAGGAAGGTGGGTCCCACCTTGGAATGAAGCAGCAAAGGCGGCCAGAGAGGGGCTATGATCAGGCGTCACCAGCAGAGGGCAGAGGTGCGCAATGGAGCAGTGAGCTCTCCATGGTGGTGAGCAGCAAAGGGAGGAGTGGGTGACATCCTGACAGGCAGAGTGGCGCTTAGCAGGGACCTGCACCTAGGCAAGCGGGAAGCAGCCCCACGACGTTCACAGAACTCTCTGGGAGGGGGGACACATCAAGGGTTGCTAGTTCCTGACAACTAGCAAGACAGGATTGGAGCCAATGTAATGTGAGTATGTGGTGGAAACAATCTCTAATTATAAACCGTTGGTGTGGGGACAGAATCCCAAAGAGCAGTTTCCAGGCTCTCGACCTCACGTGGAAAGGTCGTGGCTCGGGTAGTAGATGGCTATCGGCTGTGATCAGATGGCCATCAGCTGTAACCAGTGAGCCATTAGCCACTAATATAACTGCCGTGGCTGTGCTGGCAGGAAAATGGGGGCTAGCAAGAAGATGGTGGCTGAGCTAGCAAGCGCGGATTGCAGTTAGCAGGGCGGATTGCAGCCAGCAAGTAAGGTTGGTTGGCAAAGAAGTGGACGGCAGTTTGCGGATAGTGTGGATCCTGCCTCCTGTGTCTCCAACCAGCCACCAGCGAGACTATAGTGGTATGACTCCCCTACCTATGGCTCCGTGGGTGTTCCTTTTGGGCCTCACCACATCCTGCGTTCTTATGTGGGGAGCGGGACCAGAGACCCCACATAACAGTTCGACTTAAACATTTGGGAGACGCTTGGAATCAGAGACCTATGTTCAAAAACATATCCGCCACTTCCAGCTCTGTGACGTCAGACAACCCACCCATAGCCACCCAGTCTGAGTTTCCTCACATGGTAAGAGGAGCAGCTAATATTTATCCTCCAGACCTCTTAAGGTTGTTTTAAGGAACAAAAGAAGTGAAGCTCAAATATATTTTCTAAATGGCAAAATACTATGCAGACTTAAAGTGTTATTTCATCTTTGAAAGTTTTCCAACTAAAATGATGAAACGTTAAAAATTTTTGCTTTTACAGATAATCTTGGTCATTAACAAGAACTTTAGGGTATTCTATCCCACAGTTTTGGGAAACTCAGGAGGCGTCTGTCCTTGGTTATTCATACCACTGTCTCCCAACTCTGGGACTGTTCATAGGAGGCAGCACATGGAGGGACAGAGAGGCAGAGTGGGGTGGCATGTTCATTGGTGACTTACAGGAAAAAAATAGAAGCTGCCTCGAAAGCAAATAAATAAAACGCAGAAAAAAGCAGCTCAGCATATACCCAAGATAACCAGGCAGAGAAAGACATATTTTTCAAGTCATGAAATGACAGTTTAAAGAATTGTAACATGCTGAGTTAAAATTCATGAGGTGATTGGTTAATCAACAATTTCTTATTCAATTAACTTTAGTTTGATAAGCAGCCCTTGTGGGCAGGGCACCGTGGAAGTTACAATGTTAAATCAATGTCCACCTTGCCTTTCAGGAGTTGAAATCTCAAGAAGAAAATACATATGTGCAGAAACAGTGGCAGGCCAGCCAGGCATGAGCAGTGAGGTCTCCCACCTCCCGGTCCACAGAGAGGTGCTGTATGTGTAAAATACACATGGATTGTCAAAGCTTGGTACCAAAAAACAAAACAAAACAACAACAAAAACACACAACCCAAGCAAACAAAAAAACGCAAGATGTTAAGATATTTCATTAGTGAATTCATACTGATTACATGTTGGAATGATATTTTGGGTATATTGGGTTAAATATAATATATTAAATTTTTGAAAACTTGCTTTTAAATAGATGAGACTTAGTTATCTGATTAATGTATTCATGTGGGAGCCCTCACATCTGAATGATGAGGTTTAATTAGATGTCACTGTGCCTCTGGGAACACCATTCTCAAGGGCCTCCCACCTTCTTAGCATGTCTCTTCCTCTTCCACTAGCACTGCCGTCCTTAAAATGTAGTTAGAAGGCAGAGTCTATGTCCACCTAAATTTAATCTCAATCTGATTCCAATCGAGAGCCAAATAAAATGCTTGTTCTGTAAGTAGTTTCCCAGACTCAAGGGAGCAACACAAAACACATAACGAACAACAGCAGATTCCTAATACTTCCAACGCCTGGGGCCAGACGTGCTTCTGTGGCCATTCAGTTTCCTGCACAGTGGGAAGAATTCTGTCTCCTGAGCTACCTGGTATGGATGGTTGACTAGATGAAACACAGCCCGTTTAAAATCTTTTAAGCTTCCAGATAATGTGTGCCACGCACTAGTACCTTTACCAGGCTGATAATGGCACCTGACACTCAATGGGTACTTGTAAGTAGTTGCATTGATGAATTATCAACGTGATTCTTTAGGCAAGCTAAAATCCAGTCAAACGGAAGAAGCACGGAGGCTACAATGTTTTTGTTTTTAAGTGGTTAGTGATGGAACGTTAGCCCTTTGGAGATTTTGATTTTATTCTGCTTTTAAAAGCTGCACCAAATCTGAACTTCACATAGACAGGGCAGCACTCAGGCCAGTGTTGATGAAGGGTCTATACACTTGTCACCACTTTCCCTCCCTCCTGGGCTGACCGGCTCTCCCTCAGCGTACTTGTCACCCACTTCTTTTCCCCTGCGTGGCGTGAGCCTGCGAGCTCTCTTGAGATTTTCCCTTTTGCAGGACTGAGCCACACAAAAAAGTGTTCTCGCAGCTGCTGGCATGTTCACCTCAGCAATTCTAGAAAATGCTTTGTAATGACTAAGTAGAAAACATGTCATCTAAGGGGATTGGAGGACTAAGTTTTCAAATACAAAATCCACTTCCATGTAGCCTTGTATACCAAGTGTTTCTAGTGTAATTGGGGGAATGAGAAGAGCTTTGAATGACTGACCAGATGAATTTCATATGAGAAATTTAAAATGTTGGGTGACTAAAGAGTTTGAACACCTTTTTTTGTGTGTGACTGTATTGGCTATTCATGCACCTTTTGTGAGGGATCTGTCAAAGTCTTCTGCCATTTTTAATGAGGTTGTCTTTTTATTGCTGATTTGTAAGCATGGTTTATATTGGTTAGATACAAGTTCTTTGTCAGGTATATATGTGTTGTATTTTTTCCAAGTCTGTGGTTTGTCTATTCATTTTCTTAATGGTTATCTTTTCATAGCTGAAATTTTACGTTTTGATGACATGAGTTTTTTTCAGTGATTAGTGCTTTTTGTATTCTGTCCAAGGACTCTTTGCCCATCCCAAGGTCATGAAGTTATTAGGCTTCCTTGTAGCCCCTTCATGCCTGTGGGTGTTACATTTAGGTCTATGACCCATTTTGGATTCGCTGTTGTATATGGAGTGAGAGCAAAACCAAGGTTCAGTTTTGTGCCACACGTATGTCCGGCTGTTCCAGCAATGTTGTTAACAAGACTTTCCTTTCTCCATTGAATTAGAGCCAATGTCCAACAATCCAAACGTCCATCGACAGATACATGGATAAACAAGTCGTAGTATATTCATACAATGGAACACAGCTCAGGAATTTTAAAAAAAGAGCAAACTGTGGAAATATGCAACAACCTGAAGGAGTTATTAAAAAACATTATGTTGAATGAAAGAAGCTAAACAGGAAAAAGTTCTTACTTATATGACATTCTAGAACAGACAAAACGAATTCTACAGTGACAGAAAGCAAATCCGGGGTTGCCTGGCTGGGGATAGGGATGGAAACTTTCTGGCATGATGAAAATGTTCTCTGTCTTGTTTTGGATGTTGGTTATATATAGGTAACAGCTGTCAAAATTCACCCATCTAAACATCTGAGGGCTGTGGATTTCATTATATGTTAATTACACCTCAATTTAAAATATGTTGAAAAAGAAAGAATTAGGATATAAACCTCTCTGGCTTATGCCCAAGCAATAGCAAATGCCCTCCCTCTCTGCAGATGGCTTTCTGGTGAGACCTGGGGAAGGGAGGGAACCGTGAAGCACACTTTACCTCTCCCTGGTCCTGAGACTGTGGGAGAGATTTTTCAAAACACTGGTTAGGGCACTTGCCTTGAAAACCAGCTGAGTAAATAATGGGACTTTGGTGAGCTGTTTTTTTTCTCCTCCGTGTTTGGAAATTTGAGCCTGGTATATCTTTCTCAAGCACATTTCATTCAGAAGATAATTTACATTTGCACAAAATCATGGCTTCAGCCCATCTGCTCAACAATTATGTAAGATCCAACACTCATTAGAAAGTGACATGCATTGATCTTAGTGAGCGTAAGAACTTGAGTGCTTGGGATTCAAGTTCTTCTAAAATAATCCCCAGCTTTGTCCAGTTACCATACCTGTCGTTTCTAACGTGGTTTTTTTTTTGTGTGTGTGTGTGGTTTTTTTTTAGCATCACAGTTACTATCCATTTCAGGGCAACTGAATCATTGGGGAGCTTTAAATTCTCAATGGCTACCCCAGAATTTGTACTATGATTAAGCAGGACTATGTTGCCGGTAGTGGAGGGGTGTGGGCTAGAAGGAGTTGTTTGGTTATTTATACCTGATGGTTTTATCACCAAAGATGATTTGTAACAACGAAACAGCTGGAACAGTAACATGATTCATATTAATGTATGCATGGAATTGGGTTAGGAATGGAATTAACATAAATTCTGTGCTTTGGTTTGCCCTCAAAAGTTGAGACTCCTGGTTTATTTACAGTCTGCCGTTTGCACAGCCAGGCAGTGATGTTGCTGCACAGATGGCGGGGAAGGGAAGGCCGTGTGCTATGGATCAATGGGTGAATGTCAAGGTTACAGAGTATGGGTGCAGCTCTTCAAAGAGACCAGAGCCCTGAGGAGAAGGCAGATGACAACAAAGGCTCCTTTTGTCTTCCAGAGTTCTTAATCCTTCCATTCAGTCCCTTTGCTCTTGTTTCTTCTGCCAGAACTTTAGAGAGGCGGGGAGTTGAGAGCACAGTGAGTTGCCAGCAGCAGGGTGATCAAGGCAGAAACTTGTGGGAGGCCGGAGCCAGGATAGGAGCTGGAGCCACCAGACTCAAGGGCATTAGCAGGAAGCTGGGGCTGTGAACCAACGGGAAGGTGGCCTCGGAGATACTGGAACTGAAGGACAGGCCAGAGGAATGGTCCACAGACCTGACAGAATCGGAAAGCTGGCATGGTGGTGGGGAGCAGGGGCAGGAAGCACCCTGCTCTTGGGGCAGCAATGAGGCCAGGGAGACAGGAAATGCCACTGATACTGAGGGGAAGTCATAGTCCACTGGGGAAAGAACTGAATTCAGTCTCAGCACTGAGAGGTCTCTGGACGGAAGGTAAGTGCCCAGCCAGAAAGTAGGCCGGGGAGGTTGCCATTAGGTCGTCTTCTGTATTTATCCCTCTCAGCCTTCCATTACAATTCATTTCCTCCTCAGGCCAAGTTCACTCCCACAGCTGAGGAAGTAAACCCCACTGCTACACAAGGGAAAAAGCTTCCATCTCCCAGCTCAACTCTCTCTCCTCTGTCTCCCAATTATGTCTGTGTGTGTGTGTGTGTGTGTGTGTGTGTGTGTGCGTGTGTGTCCATCCCAGGGAAGAGTGAGAAAGATACCAGAAGTCAGAAGTGTTACACTTATGGTTGTCTCTACAGGGAAGGAAAAAGTTTTCCCTGACCATCTTAGGCTGGCTCTGAATATTTAACTGACAAAGACAGATTAACAGGAGAAACGCATACACATTTATTGAACGTAAGTTTTACATAACTTATAACCTTCATAAAGAAATGGGGACAAAAAGAAATAGTTAAACCTGAGTACACTTATGCTAGGTTTGATGTAGTGTGGACAGTGGTGGAGGCACATGAAAGAGCCAAGGGTATGAGGTAAGTGTCGTGAACTGGGGAAACTTGGCAAGGCCTGTGTGTTCTGATTCCTCTCAGCGTCCCTCTGTCTTGGAGATAAGGATGCTCCTTTCCTCCAGGTGTAGGGAGGGCACCTCTCACATGAAGGTCTTATGACCTGCTTCACGGGAAGGTCAGCAAGTCCTTCCTGCACCTGTCATTTCTCAAATTCCATCATCTTGTAATATCAATACGCCAAGGGGCCACATTTTGGGTTAGCATGTCCTGAACCCCATCACCTCCCACAGGAAACATGAAGCAAAGGGGCATGTTGTATTGACCCCATCCACTACTTGGTTCTCAATATATATATATTTGAATACGTGCATGAATAATTCAGAAGTACTTCGTAGTAGGTTTTTATTCTTCCAAAGGCCATCTTTGTAACTATATGGTTTCAAATATTCATAGTCTTCTGTTTCGTGGGATAGAATCCATTGAGTCTTCCCTCTGAGCCATCATGAAATACACAGGCATTAACTTCCTTCACAGAATCTTGCAAAAGTAAAAAACTGTTTTTATTCTCTAATGAAGTTAAGTGAATTAGAAACTGTAGGGTCTTGAAAACAGGATGGTTCTTCCAACCAGCTGAAGATGTGAGAACAGAGGCACTGACTTGATTCTGAGTCTAAAAAAGATAGACTGTGCAAGAAGCTTTGCACTCAGCATAGCCAGCCATCTTCAAAGATGGCCTCAGCATCACCTGGGGTATCCTGTCCTCTCTCCTGGCCGCCAAGCTCTGTTAGGGGTGGCTGGCCTAACCATTCCCAAGGTCCCTGCCTCCGGCACTGACCAAGCACACTTACGCACGTAGCTGTTCTTTTATCAAAGTGTCTCAGTATCACCCATGTGCTCCTATGACAGCTTCCATTTACTGCGTACCTAGTACCCTGTTTCCCCCAAATAAGACCTAACTGGACAATCAGCTCTAGTGAGTCTTTTGGAGCAAAAATTAATATAAGACCAGGTATTATATTATATTATATTATATTTTATATTATAGACCCAATCTTATAGTAAAATAAGACTGGGTCTTATATTAAGTTTTGCTCCAAAAGACTCATTGGAGCTGATGGTCCAGCTAGGTCTTATTTTTGGGGAAACAGGGTAGGTGCTGGCCAGAGTGGTGTGGGCTTTACACATATGACCCTGTTCAGTACTCACGCTGACCCTAGAAGTAAACATTATCCCCATTTTCGGATGCAGAAACTGAGACTCAGAAAGTAAGACATTTGCTGGAAATCAGAGTTGAAATTCATATTCAAGACCTCCCTATTGCAAAGCCTGTTCTTTTTCCTCTACACTATTCAGATTTCTGTATCCTAAAAGCTTTTTAGTTCTCAGTGGTTTTCTATTGAAATTAAATATCTGGAACAGTTTGAAACCCTAAAGAGCTAATGTCTCCGCTATGCCAATTGAAATACAGCAAATGCAGATTCAATGTAGACAATCGTCAGGGGGCAGCTGAGGGGCAAGGAAGTAATAATTGAGAGAAAGGAGAGAAATTGTGATTGTTTTGTTCTAGTCTGCAGAAGTTCAGGAAAAGCCACAAAATAAATAGGATGCTGTAGGTGTCCTTTGTAATTCTTTTCTGGCTGTTTAGCTTCTGACCCATCTTGTGATTGAGGTTCCTCACTTATGAGTTTGGTGGCCTAATTTCCATCGTGTAAGATATTGATATTCACTTTGCTAGCCTGCCTTGCAGCTGGGCATAAGAACATCGCCTAGAACCTTCTGACCAGACACATCACCCTAGACTTTGATTTGGGAACACTCTGGAGTGGCAGCAAGTTTGACTTCCTGGGCCAAAGGTGGCAGTGTACTCAAGGCACTGTGACTTTAAGCCTCCAGGTCATGGTGGCCTGCAGCACATTCTAGGGCACCGTTCCTAACTCTTTCACCTTGAATATTGTTCTTCAGCCCCTCCAATAATTCTGTGAACCATCCAATTTCTCTCTCTTAAAAATAACAGCTACATTGAGATAAACTTTATATATCATAACATTCATTCTTTTAAGATATACAATTTGGTGATTTGTAGTATATTCTCAGAGTTGTGAACCATCAAAACTATAGAAGATTTTAATAATCTTCCCCCCACAAATCCATACCCATTAGCAGTTACTTTCCATCTCCTCTTCCCACAGCCCTTGACAACCACTAATCTACTTTTTATCTCCATGGATTTACCTATTCTGGACATTTCATATAAATGGAATCATAATATGTAGCCTTTTGTGTCTGCTTCTTTCAGTTAGAATGATATTTTCAATGTTTATGCCTGTGGTAATATGGAAATAGCACAATTTGTTTATCCATTCATCCATTGATGGACATTTAGGTTATGTTCACTTTTTGGCTATTATAAATAATGCTACTATGAATGTTCATGTGCAAATTTTTGTGTAGACATACATTTTCAATTCTCTTAGGTATATACTTAAGAGTGGAATTGCAGAATCATATGGTAGCTTTTTGAGGAACTGCCAAACTGTTTTCCATAGTGGCTGCACCATTTTACTTTCCCACCCGCAATGAATGAGTTCCATTTTCTTCACATCCTCACCAACACTTTTTATTTTCTGTCTTTTTTATTTTAGCCATCCTAGTGAGTGTGAAATTGTGGGTCTGATTTGCGTTTCCCTAATGACTAATGATGCTGAGCCTCCTGTCATGTACTAGTATATCTTGTTTGGAGAAATATCTTTTTTAATCCTTTGCCCATTTTTAATTTTTTAAAATGTTGAGTTGTGAAGTTTTATTAAATTTTTATTGTTGAGTTGTAATATTTCTTTGTATAGTCTCAATACAAGTCCCTTATCAGATAGATTTGCAAATATTTACTCCTGTTTTGCAGGTTGTCTTTTTACTTTCTTGATAGTATCCCTTTTATTTTTTAAAGTAATTGCAGTTTTACAATTATTTTTAACCTTTTAAAGCACAATTACTTTTTTTTTCTGTTTAAAGATTTCATTGGGGAAGGGGAACAGGACTTTATTGGGGAACAGTGTGTACTTCCAGGACTTTTTTTTTCCAAGTCAAGTTGTTGTCCTTTCAGTCTTAGTTGTGGAGGGCACAGCTCAGCTCAGGTCCAGTTGCCGTTGCTAATTGCAGGGCGCACAGCCCACCATCCCTTGCGGGAGTCGAAACTGGCAACCCTGTGGTTGAGAGGACGTGCTCCAACCAACTGAGCCATCCGGGAGCTCAGCAGCAGCTCAGCTCAAGGTGCTGTGTTCAATCTTAGTTGCAGGGGGCAGAGCCCACCATCCCTTGTGGGACTCGAGGAATTGAACTGGCAACCTTGTGGTTGGGAGCCCACTGGCCCATGTGGGAATTGAACCGGCAGCCTTCGGAGTTAGGAGCATGGAGTTCTAACCGCCTGAGCCACCGGGCCGGCCCTCAATTACTTTTTTTTAAAACTTTTTATTTTATTTAAGTGGGGTTTTCCAGGGCCCATCAGCTCCAAGTCACATAGTTGTTTCAATCTAGTTGGGGAGGGCGCAGCTCATAGTGGCCCATGTGGGGATCGAACCAGCAACCTTATTGTTAAGAGAACTGTGCTCTAACCAACTCAGTTAACCGGCCTCCCCCTTGATAGTATCCTTTGAAGCACATGTTTTATCAATTTTGATGAAGTCCAATTTACCCATTTTCCTTTGGTTGCTTGTGCTTTAAGGTGTCATAGCTAAGAAACCATTGCTTAATCTAAGGGCACAAAAATACTATGCTTTCTTCTAAATGTTCTATAGTATTATCTTTCACATTTAGGTCTATGATTCATTTTTGGTTAATTTTTTGTATATGGTGTAAGATAGGGGCCAGAATTCATTCTTTTGCTTATGAGTCTCCAGTTGTCCCAGCCCCGTTTGTTGAAAAGACTATTCTTTCTCCATTGAATAGTCTTTGTAACCTTGTCAAAAATCAATGGATCAGAAATGGAAGGGCCTATTTCTGGACGCTCCATTCTAGTCTATTGATCTGTATGTCTATTCTTATGCTAGTATCTTCTGTCAAGAGTACAACAAGCATAATCAAGAATCAAGAGAACAGCAGAATTCTTAGCACTGGGAATCCCTGACGAGTCCACTAAGCAGTCCATACAGAGAGTCTCAGAGAACATGCCAGCTTTCCACGATACCATTTCTAGACCCTACCAAGTACTAAAAATGTCTGCATGCACTAAAGGAAGAGGATGGGAGACTGGAGGAGAGTAGACTGCACTTCTTTTGTACTCCCTATTATGTACCAGCAAAGGGGGCAAGCCAGCATTTGCACTCAGTGGTTAACTTGGGTTCATTTGTCACACTCCAAACAGTATAGAGGGGATATTCTAGTAATAGATTGCATGTGTCTAGGGCCTGATTACAGTTTTGCTTTGACTTTGGCCACCAAATACTTTTCTGGATATGTCCTATTCTTCACATGCCCTTCACCTCTCTTCTCACATCAGGTATAAGGCTCTCAATCTCAGCCTCCCAGGCTCCACTGGAGCCCACAGGGCAGCTCTGCCAGAATACGTGATGGCCTATTCTCATGGCTTGGGCCCTTTCTCAGCCATCTTCAGTCTCATATTCCCTGTATTCATTTCCTACTGCTGCTGTAACAAATTGCCACAAACGTAGTGGCGTAAAACAACACAAACTTATTCCTGTATAATGCTAGAGGTCAGAAATCCAAAATCAGTTTCACTGGATTAAAGTTAAAATGTTGGTAGGGCTGGTTCCTTTTGGGGAGAATCTGTTTTCTTGCCTTTTCCACTTTGAGATGCTGCCTGCATTCCTTGGCTCGTGTTCCCTTCTTCCATCTTTAAAGTCAGCAGCATAGTGTGTTGTTTCTGTGGTCACATCACCGTCTCTTGTCTATGGTCAAATCTCCCTCTTCCTCCTTCTTGATAACAACTCTTGTGATTACATGAAGGACCCACCCAGACCGTCCAAGGTAATTTCTCTCAAGATCCTTGATCACCTCTGCAAAATCCCTTGTTACTAGAAGGTAACATTAACAGGTTCTGGGGATTAGGACATGCACATTTTGGGGGGACCATTATTTAGTCCACCACAGCAGGTGTGGCTTGTACAGGCTGCATTGGCTGTTGAGAGCTGGAATCTCCTCTGGCTGGTGGGGTCTCTGCCAGTGGTCTCTCTCTGGACTATATTTTGACTCTGGCCAGTTGTCAAATATTCTGAATATCGTCCCTGTTATCAGCCCTCTTTGTTAGGGTGATGAGTAGATATGAATTTGTAGGAGGCTGAAATAGACAGCTAGTGAGCTCAAAATGTGTGAAACTGATAAGCGCCCAGCTATGAGAAAATCAAATGTGAGTCAAAAAAAGGAAAATCATATGCAAAGTCCAGGGATGGGTCCGTGACACAGCCTGAAATAGTGGAGACAGTTAAGAGAAAAGTCACAGGAAAGTAAAGAGCCAAGTTTCTTGATCTGCTGAGCAGGTAATAAACAACCTGATCCTGATCGAAGGCTTTCTGGAGTTTCAATCTGACCTGGACCCAACCAGAGAGACAGCCTGGGGACCCAACCAAGAAAGATGACGCAGAGTCCAGTCTAGGCCTGGAAGTAGAACTCCCGACAGGACTGGCAGGAACTACCCAGAACTGAGCGTGCAAACACAAAACACTTATTTCCCGCTCAGGACCCTGAACCTGTACTGGGAGCCCATGCCTTTCCTCCCTCCTTGGGAGGCGATGTCTCCCAGAGAATAATCACCTAATGAGCTGCATCAGAATGGCTTGGTAAAATGCAGGGTCTGGACCTCTTCCCATAACAATCAGAATTTCTGGGAGTGGGGTCCTGGAATCTGCATGTGACTAGGAGGGGATCATTCTTAATTGTTGAAGTTCCCAGGCTGAGCACCGGGAATGGCATATGTGAGGAGCCTCAGGAACACATAGAGTTTTGCACAAATTGTTTGAGTCTCCCATGAGTGCAAGTTAAATGGGAGAAGACGCCAGAATCACCGAAGACCTGAGAGGGCAGATAGGTTTCTACTCACTAACTATTGGTGGTTGCTGCCTGGATGGTGGTGTTGAGATGAATGATGAGGCCTTATCTGGGTTGAACAGGAAGAGAGCAATGATTAATTAGCAATGTCTGCCGTGGCCGCAGGTTGGGGGTGTGTGTGAATGTGTGCCTATTTGTCATTTCCTCCTAGAAAGACCCAGCCATCCTTTCTCGTTTTATGATGAGCTATAGTGTATGTACAAAAGACTGGATGGAAACATAGATGTACACTTTAAAGAACAAAAATAAAATACATTCTCTTAAACATTTCTCTAGATGTGTTACCCAAAATCTCCTTGGGTAACACGTGGCATTGTCTCACAACTTTTTTAATGTCTCATTTAAATAAATCCCTTTTGGCATATGTTAAGTCCAGTGCCTTTAATTCTGTCCTCAGAGAAAAACAGAACAGCTGCTCCTGCTCTCTTATTCAATATGCCTCCCTATTTTTAAGAATTCAGTTCTTTAGAAAAAAATTAATGAGACTCTTCTATTTTAATGAGTTACTTGTTTGGTGGATTGGCATTTTTCCTCCCCCAAGCTCAAAATTCTTGGTTACAGAGAAAAATTAGAATAGAACATTGAGAATAGAAGGAATCCAATATCATCCAGCTCTCACTTTTCACAGATGGCACAAGAGGTTCAGGGAAATGGGGCACCTGGCTTGCCCACACAGCAGTCAGAACTATCCTGCCTTTTAGTTCAGTTACTTCCATCAGACCATGACAATTCAACAATCAGTGTGTTCGCAAGTGAGAAGATAATCCCAGGACAAAACATGGTTGGGCGTTCATTTTTCACACACATCAATAATTTTCTCTCTCAAGCCCTTGGGTCTTTTTGCCAGAGGGCTTCAGATCCACACCTGAGGCAGACCAGAAGAAGGGGGCACTAATTCCCCAGGAGCAACATTTAACCACGCAGGAATGGGAATGGATGGTTAACTACCTCTGACTCCTCACCCTTCCTTGAAGGGACAATTCTGAGGTATCTGTTCCCTCTGTCTCAGAGGCTCCTCAGTAGGCCTGAGCCCTGGTGGCCCCACAAGTGACCCTCCCATTAATGTGCCCCTTTTTCACCTTCCTCTCTCACTGCCCTACTCCCTCATTGTGCTTTCTGAGACTATCTCCCAATAAACCATTGGCACCCAAATCTTTATTTCAGGATCTTCTTTTGAGGGAAAGCAAACTGAGACCATGCTTTACAAGAAAAGAGCTGTACAAGAGATGGGAATTTAGGAAATTGCCGATAAGTGGATTTCCAATGATGAGTAATCTCCAGGACCAGCTTTGTAAGTTATGGAGCTCCGTGCAAAGTGAAGATGTGAGGTCCCTTGTTGAAAAAGTACTAAGAATTTCAAGATGGTGACATAGAGCATCAAGCCAAGGACAGAGTTCTTCTGAGAAGAGGCCTGTGTGACAGGCTGCCCACCCCAACACTGACCCTGGCAATCTTTCTGTGTAAGAATTACTCCTGTCGATGATGGCACTGTTTGTTGAGCCCTCACTGTGGGTCAGACATGTGCTAAGCTCTTTAGATTGCATTATGCCATGTATTCCTCATGACAATCCCATGAAATAGATATCACACGTTGGAAAATCTCCTGTTGAGGACTTTTCCTGTGTTCCTGGAATCATGGCTAAGGTTGAAAGTTACCACACACACACACACACACACACACACACACACACACACACAAAAGCACCAAGTGTACCCACTATGGTAGACAGAATAATGGTCCCCGAAAAGTGTCCACATTCTAATCCCCAGAACATGTAAATGTTTACCTAACATGAAAGAAAGACTTTTAAGACATAATTAAAGATAAAGACCTCAAGACGAGAGATTTTCCTTCATTACGTTGCATCTGAATACCCTTCCTGGTTGGCAGTAATGTCACAATACGAGGTAAAAAGGTCCTGCTCCCCATTACAAAACAAAAAGAATGGCAGATATTCCCTGTCACTGCTCCTGGTGACAAGTGTGGGAGCATGTACCAGGCTTGGGCCATCATGCTCTGGGAGCTGGGTCTCTGACCCTCAAGGAGTGAAGCACAGGTACAGTGAAAGATTATTACCGGTTGAGGCAGACAGGCATCCAGGAGCCCGCGGGAAATGTCCAGGCGTGTGGGGCCCATATGGCAGTGACAGCATCCTAAGCAGACTGTCCCTCTCAGCAGATTCTGGCGACATTCCCAGCTGCTGGTGCTGTTTGTTCCAACCCATTTCCCAAGCCTTGTTTCTCAATATTCCCATTATGTCTATGGGTTACCCACTATCCTTTCAACACATTGTTTTTCCTACTTAAGCTTGCCTGAGTTGACGTCTGTGTGTTGTCACCAAGAAACTCAGACTGTCACACTTGTCAGTTATGCTGGTTACAAGAATTTGTTTTTAAAAGTAAGCATCAGGATCCCCATATCCTATTAAAAGACTGCTGTCTGGGGAAATCAGATGGGACCCACCGCTCCTTGTGAAGGACCATTATGACTCCATATAAACACAGAGTCTTTGTGAACTGGAAGTTCTTGGCTTTGATGCCTTTTGTGAATACAAATTTCATTCTGTTACGGTTCCCTTAACATCTCATATACAAATCACATTTTGAAATTTATCTTTTTTTTTTTAAATCAAACCCTCTGTCGTAGGCTTGTGACACCTCTGTGCCCATGTCCTTTGCCAGATCCGTGGCCTGTGTTCCCCACGTCCATAAACTTACCTTTCTGATTCTGCTGCCTGGCCCCCAGGACTCTGACCATAGCACTCCTGTTCTTTCTAGCCATTGATGATTTCTCTGATTTTGATCTCCTTCTACTAAGCATTCCCCACCTCCAAACCAGGTCCTGGGCCTGACCTGCCTGACAGCCCTGACCTGCTTTAGCCCACGCCAGGCACAGCAGCCGATAAAGGATTCTCTGTGGCCAGGTGCTTAGGCGTTTATTGCCAACCAGATATAGGTGGTTTATGAATGCTCTATCAGAAAAGGGTCTCCAGGAATCGGTTCCATGGTTGAAGATCTGGAAAAACAAACGTAAGAAAAGGATGCTCAGGAATTTTCTGAAAGAACGGTAATGGAACGGACTTGCCCTACCAACAATTACAATACATGAGAAAGCAAGCTCATGTATAAACACGGGTACCGCAGTAATACACAGCTCAATGGGACAGAGCTTGCAAAACGAGAATTAGAATCAGGAAGGAAAGATACATTGTTCAGTCGGTGGTATACATGGACAATTGGCTAGCCATTTGGGGAAAAAATTCAGCAGGCTCCAACACGGAAGGGTGGTGTGCTTCGTGGAAAGATGCCAACAAATACAGCCAAAGATGTAAAGTTTCTTTAATGGCAGGTGATACTGAAGGGTGTCCAAAAACAACAGGGGCAAACCATGCAGACGCCAGGGGAGTGTGGTCCCAGGTGGAGACCTTCCAAGCCCCAGATGCTCCCCAGGAGATCACACATACCTAGGATACCATTCTCTTGGCAAGAGAAGCACACGCCCTCCTGTTCTTGGGGAGTCTTTGTGCCCCCTCGGTCTCTTCTGACTGTTCTGGAAAGTCTGGCTCTGTTCTTGGTCTAAGTAACTTGTTTCAAATTGCTCCTGGACTTTCCTGAATGTTTACTGCAAGACAAAGAAAATTAAAGATCAATTTCTCTGGCTTTGTAGCGATATGACTATGTGTTGGCAGGGCCAGGCGTCAGGCCTGTGTAAGGACTGTTCCTATGGATTCCCCCCACACTTCTTATTTCACAGTATCTTCCAGTTGGACCAAAGATCTAAATATAAATAATATTAGTAATAATAGTCCCAACGTGAACAAATATCTGAGAACAACATGAATGACACATTTGAGAAATGGGAAAAAGATATGAAAATAATTCTACAACAGAAAAATACAATGGCAAATACACGTATGGAAAGATGTAATTCTCAAAAAATTAAATGCATTTCCCAAGAATGAATCTTTTTGTTTTAATGATCAGATTGGAGAGTGTGGGAAACAGACATTCTTACTTCTGGAGAGTGTTAGTAAAGTTATCTCGGAGAGGAATTTGGTAAGAATTAGCCAAAGTTGAAGAGTACATTGCTAGTAGGAATGAAAAACATGGTACAACCATTTTGGAACCTAGATTCTTTCTTATAAACTTAAACATACCTCTACCACATGACCCAATCAGTACACTCCTGGGTACCCAAGAGACATGAAAACATGTGTCCACACCATGTCATGTACAAAAATGTTCATAGTAGCTTTACTCATTTTAACTCAAAACTGGAAACAACCCAAAGGTCCATCAACAGATAAATACACAAATAAATTGTGGCATGCTGTGCCATCCTGTCCATCCACTGGAAACAAGAAAAAGGAAGGAGCTACTTTAATGTGCAACAACATGGATGAATCTCAAAGGAAGCCGGACACCAGCATATGGACTGTGTAATTCCATTTCTAAAAAATCTCGAAAATGTAGGTTAATCTACAGTGACAGAAAGCAGATCAGGGCTTGCCTGGAGCAGGGAGTGGATGGAGGGACAGCCTGCAAATAGGAAAGAGGAAATTTCTGGGTGACAGAAATATTACCGTATATCTATTAACTATGCTAGTGGTTTCACAGATAGATTTTCATAGGTGTGTGTACGTATATATGTACGCATATACATATAATCTGTTAAAACCCATTAAATTGTACATTTTAAATAGGTGAGTTTATTGTATGTAAATTATATCTCAACAAAATTGATTTTAAAAGCTTAAGAATGCATTCTCTTTGACCCAGCAATTCTGCTTCAGGAATTTATTATGCAGAAAAAGTCGCACAACTGTGCAAAGAAAGGAGGAAGGCAGGAATAATCGCTGAGTGTTTCAATAGCCTCTTCTTTTGCATTAAATGTATCTAAGATCATTGCCTCACACAACTTCAAGCTCTTTATTTTATTCTTTATACCTGGATTTATTTCCATGGATTGTGCATCCCCCTGCAAAGCCCCAGAGAGCTGACTGTATTGGTGCTTTCAGAATTAATTTATGGGACTCTGAGGGCACTTGACACGGTCTCCTTTGCCCAGGTAACCCAGGAATTGGCTAATATTTTGTACCAGACAGATGTTCTCTGGAACACAAAACAAAATGCCTGTGCCACCAAACAAACACGAGGTCTGAACAAATAGAACAAACCCATTATTTTACCATATAAACAGCATACGGAGGCGGGGGAGGAGGGTGGAACAAAATTAATCTAGTTTCTGGACCATAAACATTTTAGTTTTGTTTCCAATGATTACATTAGCTCAGAAAAATTTAATTTTTAAAAACCGTATGTATGAATCATCTTAGAGCTCAACCTGGGGCAGGGGGCATATTCTGAATAAATGTACACCCCATAGCGACAGACGACTGTAGATAAAAATTCAACACCCCTTCCCCCTTGATCTAAAATTTTATAGAGAATTTAGAAGACTGGAAGAATAAAGTATTGCTGATTGTAATCGGGTCTCAGTAATGGAATTAAGGTGAACAAAAACTCAAAACGTGTGACAAACTCTGTAAGGATTTATTTAGTTGGGAGAACAGTTTCTAAAAGGGAATTCTTATTGCAGTTTCATTAAGAAAATTAGTCTGGTTGTAAATATTACCTATTGAATCGTTCCTTATGTAACTCCTTGTCATTCACACAAAGAGCACATTCATATTGGGAAGCTGAAATGGGAAAACAACATATGGTTGACAAAAGGCATGTACCCAGATTTTTCAGAGAGCGTCTCTCCCCAGCAAACACAATGTCCCAATAGCAAGTTCCAAAAGCTTCAAAATAATAGGTGCTGTTAGGGTGAGGGCGTGCGAGCTGCAGGGGCAGGCGCTCCCCCTGCCCAGGCTCTTTGGGGTGGGGGTCTCAGGCTTTCCTACTTGCTCTGAAGTCTCTCCTTTCCATTCAGGATCAGTTCCACTCAGGCCCTACTGACGCTTATCAAATAAGTCACTGCCTATTCATCCAGGCTTCTGGGAGAGAAATTTCCAGTATTTGTTATTGGTGGGGGAAGTCAGTAAATCAGCAGGTGAATGAACGTGCAGATTACAGGCTAAAAATCAAGATTTCCTTTCTTCTCCCATTTCCATACAAGGGTATGTGAAGGTGTGCACGTGAACACACACACACACACACACACACACACACACACACAGAGACGCAGGTGGGCCTGGAGGCAGGAGAATGGGCTTTCTGCTACATCTCTGCCACAAACTGTATGATTTAGAACACCCCCACACATTCGAGACCTTGGTTTCCTCTTTTATAAAATGAGGGAGGGGGATTAGATGCTCACTGGGGACCAGCCCAGCTCTAACAACTCAGTGACTAGGACTGTACTTCCCACTGTTTAGAGGAGAATTCCATTAGGGGGTTAAAAACAGACCAAATATACAGAGGGTCTCTACAGTGGGGACAATGAAAGTGCTTGTTCTGAATCCTAACCACCCCAGTGATCAATTGTCACCGTCCTGATGGGAGCCTGCTGCCATGGGTAACCTCTCTTGCATTTTCATTTGGCCCCATCCTCTTCAGAGCACTTCCCAACCTAGTTCAAATGCCTGTGATTATTATCTAAGTTCAATTACAGTAGTTAAAGTAGTTAGCAGATAATCACCGCAAAAGAAAGGCGTGGAAGTTTTGCTGGGAGAATTTTTTAAGGGTCAATTAGAGTTATTCTTACTGGAATGTCCCAGTCAGGCAGCCCATGCACCTCCCAGAGGTCTCCCGTGAGTCCTACAGATGCCAAAAGGAAGCTCCTCAAGAAAGGAAGCCCAGCTACTTTTCTACCCCAACAAAGAGCAGCTCATGCAAAAATAGACACACTGCACTTTTTCAGTTATCCATTGCTGCGTACTAAGGTAACCCAAAATACACTGGCTTAAAATAGCCACGATTTTATTATATTTCCCAATTATGTAGTTCAGGAATTCGGGCAGGGCAGGCATAGTTGGGTGGTTTTTCCACCCCATGTGTTATCCATAGAGGTCATTTAGTAATGGTGGCTGCATGGGCAGGTCTGGGGTTGGGGGGTGGGTGTGGTGGTGGTGGTAGTTCAAGATGGCTTTTCTTGCATGTTTCCTGCTTTGGCAACAATGGCTAGAAGGCTGGGCTCAGCTAGGACTGTTGACTGGAGCACCTACACTACACCTCACAGGCATAGGGGTCTCCAGGTATGTAAACTTCTTCCTCAGCTGCTTAGGGCTCCTGCAGACTATTCCAAGAGGCCAGGTAGAAAGTAAGACATCTCATGATTTAGCCTCGGAGGAGCCAGAACATTACTTCCACTGCATGCTATTGATGAAGGAAATCACTAAGACCAACCCAGATTCAAGGGGTGATGAATGAAATTCCACCTGTCAGGGGGATGAGCAGCAAAAAACTTGCAGCCATCTTTAATCTATCACATTCATCCCACACCTAAAAAGAAAGATACCCATAGCGGGCCCTGTGGATTTTCAATAACCTTATAGGATTGACTGCCTCAAAGGTCACATACCTAATCAAGTACACAGGGCTTTCACCTCCATGCCCGTAACACTTAACCCAAGTGCTGGTGACTTAACTCTAATGGATACATCCTGTGGTCTATTTTCTCTGTGCTACTTAATTCAATCTCTTCCTCCTTCTTATCATTTTTCTTCTCCCTTTTGTGTTAATAATAAATATGGTGTTTGTCTCAGTCCGTTTGGGCTGCCATGACAAATACACAACAGACTGGGTGGCTCAAACAACATTTATTTCTCACGGTTCTAGAGGCTAGGAAGTCCAAGACCAAGGCACTGGCAGATCCTGTCTGGTGAGGGCCTGCTTCCTATTTGCAGACAGCTGTCTTCCGGCTGTATCGTCAAATGACCAAGAATAAGACATCATTTCTCTTGGGTCTCTTCTTGTAAGGGCACTGATCCTATTCCTGAGGGCTCCACTCTCATGACCTAATTACCTGCCAAAGGCTCCACCTCCAACAATCACATTGGGGGTTAGGCTTCAACCTGTGAATTTTGGGGGGGACACAAGCATTCAGTCTATAGCAGCAGTGTAAGAAAACAATCTGGAGATAAGCATAAGTAATATATCCTTCTATTCTTTCTGCTGTGTACACATATTTATATTTATATTTGTATACATATGTGGGGACAGAGTCCCAGAGAGTAGTTTCCAGGCTCTCGGCCTCACGTGGAAAGGTGCTGGTTCGGTTATTAGATGGCCATTGCTGTAATCGGATGGCCATTCGCCACGGCTGGGTGGCCATTAGTTGTTACTGGTCAGACATTAGCCACTAATATAATTGCTGTGGCTGTACTAGGGGGTGGGTTGGTGGGTTGGCAGAGAAGCGGACGGCAGATTGCACATCATGTGAATCCTGCTTCCTGTGTCTCCAACCCAGCTGCCAGCGAGACTATAGTGGTGTGACTCCCCTATCTATGGCTCCGTGGGTGTTCCTTTTTGGCTTTACCATATCCTGCGTTCTTGTGTGGGGAGTGGGAGCTGAGACCCCGCATGACAACATATTTGTAGGGATGGAGTCCCACAGAGCTGTTTTCAGGCTCTCGACCTCACGTGGAAAGGTGCTGGCTCGGATAGTAGATGGCCATCAGCTGTGATCAGATGGCCATCAGCTGTAACCAGTTAGCCACTAGCCACTATTATTTTGTATATAACTGCCGTGGCTATGCTAGCAAGTGCAGATTGCTGCTAGCAAGTGCAGTTAGCAAGCAGATTGTGGATTGCAGACCATGTTGATCCTAATTCCTGTGTCTCTCCCGGCTGCCAGCAAGACTGGGGTGCAGGAAGATCCCTCCCTGGGGTGCTGGCAGATGTTTGCTTTTGTTTCTCGACCAGCCACCATTGAGAATATAGAGGTATGACTCCCCTATCTATGGCTCCGTTGTTGTTCCTTTTTGGCCTCACCATGTCCTGTGTCCACCCGCTGAGAGTGGGACCAGAGACCCTACATTACAGTATTTATATTTGTAGTTTACATTATTGGGAGCACTATATATATATGACAAATCTTGCTTTTTAAATAAACAACTCATGACCATTTTCTTAAGTGATCAAATACTCCTTACATTATTATTATTATTATTTTTAAGGAGGGCACAGCTCACAGTGGCCCATGCGGGTATCGAACCGGCAACCTTGGTGGTGTTAGCACCACGCTCTAACCAACTGAGCTAACTGGCTACCCCTGCATCTTTTAATGCTCACATACGATTCTACTATGTGGGTGGGGCCATAATTTATTTAACAATTTCCTAATTGTAGTTCATTTAAGTTGTTTTCAAATGTTGAATTTAATAAGTAATACTCAGAATATTCTCACATATCAAACTTTGTCCATATTTAAAAAATTATTTCTTTCAGGGAGTTTCTGAGAAATAGAATTTGTGGGTTGAATGAAATTCTTCTTTCCTTTAACTTCCGGGTCATTTTTCCCTTCGGGATTCCATTATCTCTTAGATAATTGGTCCTTAACATAAGCCTTCACCTTTTCCTCTGCATATGACTGGTTGGTAAAGTCATCGAGCCTGGTAAGAAGTGCCTAGGAGTTTAAAATCCTTCAAAAAGAAATAAAAAGATTATTTTCCAGTGGCAAAAATATATTCCTAATAAACCCAAAGAAGTAAACACAAACATTAGTGAAAGCTATTTAAAAGATTAATAAAGTGTCTGGTTATGAAAAACATCTCCAAATTTCAGTATTATGTATAAGAAGAAAATATAATTAAACTAGTATAATGCTCATAAAAGCAGACAAAAATACAAAATGGTTGAAAATTATTTAATGTGATTGGAGAAAAACATTATGTTCATTTAAGGACAGGAAATATGGTAAATAATTCTCTCCAATTGTAAATCAGAGCTTTAACACCATTCCAATTAAAATTCTAATGGCGTGCTTTACAGAACTTAATGTAATAAACCTAAAATTCATTTAGGAAAATAAAGAGAATATTGATAAAAAGAACAGTGAAAGACAATTAACCTGAAAACTGATTTTATTAAAATACTGAAATAGTTAAAACGTTATTTTTGGGGATTTGGTCTAAAACATAAACATAGACCAAAAGAACAAAACAGAAATGGAATAGATCGTAATGTATATATACAATTTAATATGTGAGAAATCAAACAAAACAAAGGAAACAGATAATAGAATAATAATTTAATTGGGGAACAGTGTGTTTCTCCAGGGCCCATCAGCTCCAAGTCGTTGTCCTTCAATCTAGTTGTGGAGGGCGCAGCTCAGCTCCAAGTCCAGTCACTGTTTTCAATCTTTAGTTGCAGGGGGCGCAGCCCACCATCCCATGCAGGAATTGAACCGGCAACCTTGTTGTTAAGAGCTTGCGCTCTAACCAACTGAGCCATCCGGCCACACCTAGAATCATTATTCTTAAAATGATAGTCTCTGTAGGTAGATATCAATAAGGAGAAAAATTGATTTGAAACCACACCTCTCATCAGGAATGTTAAAGAATAAAACAATATATTTTTTTAAATTGTGAAAACTAACAAAAATAGGGTACCAAAAGAGATTATTAAAGAAAGGGATTAATAAATATTTTTCAAGCAATGGAAGTACTTGGCTCAAAACAGAACATTTTAAACAAACTTAGAAGATCAGGGAAAATGTCTATTCCATATGTCGCTTTTAAATGACAGAATTTCTTATTTCATGAACTGAAAAATTCTGGAAATGATCATACCTCTGGATCCTGGGAAGCCACAGCTGCTTACTTGCAGGGGAATTTGAGATGTACAGAGGGGATAAAACCTGCCTGTAGACCTTCCCACTGGTGACAGGGAACCTGTCCAACTTCAGGTAACAGTATCCAGAAGAGGCTTGGTGACCAGCCTAGTGTGCAAGGTTTTCAACTCCAAGATAAAGTGGTTATTATCCCAGGCAAGGGCAGACACCAGCAAACAGGTCTGTGGGGTAACATTTCTGCAGAGCTCAGGCTGGTGAAGAGCAACTGCGGGCTCTTCTGTGGACAAGAGGGAGGGCCTTGGAGGGAAATTATGCAAGTGAAATTCGGGCTCACAATGCTTCTACATCACGCTGCTTATGAGATTCCAGGGGTGGCCCTGAACCTCAAGGGCAGCTTGGGTGGAAGATCTGTGATGAGAAGGAGAATGGTACATCTTTCACCAGGACTGTCAAAGAAGCCACGTGTAGCATACTGGTTTTTATCCTTGAGAATTTGAGAGCGGGGGTGCCAGCTAAGCTGAGAACCAGTCTGAATCATATCCAAGTTGATCCCATCAATACTTCTGTGCCTCCCAGAGGGCAGAACATTTATTGTTTCCTTTATTGTTTGAAAAGGGAAAAGTGGCGAAAATATACCCTGCACCATTTCCCATCTCAACAGACATCTTTTAAAAATGGAACAGCTTCACTTGCAAGAAAAACGCCTATTTTAGGAAACCTACCTCTTGTTTTACATATCAGATAGATCAGATACATTCTTAACACTGGGTTAGAAGAAGGGGTTCTATTTTAAATACACACAGGGCAATTGACTATATAAGGGAACCCTGTGGTGAAACCATTTGTAAAGCAAATGATCATTCCTTGAGTAAATCTGTCTCTAAATCTGGATTTTCATATTCTATATCAGATTTGCCTGAACGGAGTGCTCTCTACCAATTTATCTTCGGTTCAAATTAGAATTCATCTGTATCCATGCAACCTTTAGAATATCACTGCTATAATAAGGTACCAAATACGTATGTTGTAACAGTCCAACTCCATCCACAGCTTTAGCTCATTTTTGGTCTTTTATCCATACTTCAGAAAATGTAGATCTCTTTTTTTGTACAGCTCCCTTTGTAAAACATTAGGGCTTAATACACAAAAGAAGGATCCAAATGGCAGCTAATATGTGAAAAGAAGGTCGGTCTCACTCGTAATCAGAAAATGGAAAATCGGTGTCCCCAGGACACCTGTCTCTTCCAGGTTTCAGCTAGGTGGCTGACACGTTTCAGAGCAGAGACCTCAGGGTACCCCATGCCTTCCCTTTAAAGCAGAACCATGCTTACACACCCTAGCAGCAGACTGGACAAATGCTCTATCAAAACAAATGCTAAGTAGTTTTAATTTGTGGGAAGAAAATGCTGTTTGGAAAGATCAAGTTCTTAGTGCTCTGCAATAGTTTTCACTGTGGTAGGGCTCAGAGTGCTTGGAGAAAGCACTTTTGAGGTCACAGGTCCAGCCCCGTTATTAGTAATTCATTTGCTTTAGCACATAAAGGAGATAATGCGTTTGGGGGCCTTTGGTCCAGGTGGTCAGCTCTGCCAGCAATGATTTGGAAGCGCTCCCGAGTCCAGAGCCCCGTGGGCTGCTGCTGGCTGGTAAGGAGGCCACCCTTTTGCTACAGCTGCTTGAACAGCTGGGATGGAGGCTTCTTCCTGTGTCTGGTAAAAGCCAGTTTCCAGGTTTAGCTGACGATAGTGTGTTCTGCAGCCCAGACCCACCAAATGCATATGGGATGCTCTCAGATGCCCAGGGAGTCCTTCTTGGTGAAAAAGTCCATTTTCATTTTCCGCATCAGACCTGACTGAATTCGGTTCTCACTTTATGTAAGGTGACATTCATGGTGTCACCTGGTTCCCCAGGCACATGGTATCCCCATAGGGTTGAGTGAGATACAAGAGTCACATTTTAAAATCTAAAGTGGATTCTTGTGAATTTTCAGCACATTCTGTGCTAGGTTCATTATGAAAAAGAACTCTCTAAAATGGGAGACAATAATGTGTAGCAACCTTACATGAAGCGTGACTCTTACTTATTAGTCTAATTTAGACTAATCGGGTAAACAATATTTACGCAATGTCTCCTCAAATGTCAGTGGTAATGGAGGAGAGCAATGCTATAATCTACCTATTTTGGACCCACAGATAGCCAACACATACCTTTCATTGATTTATAATTATACAAATCAGTGTTTGATAAAAAAAAATAAAAATCACCCACTAGTTGATCTACAGAGTGGGATTGCATGAAATGATGTTCTCTCACAATTAGAGTGCTTGTCTTTTCATTGTTTTGCTCAGGCTGGTGCTGAAAGGAGCTTGCATTTCCCAGGATCCACCAATTAATGCTACAGAGAAGGAACCAGGAAGTGTGCTTGTGAGAGGAGGAATTGGATTTGGGACTCGCGTTTCTACAGCATTTTCTGGGGGAGGGCAGAGGCAGCTGGTTTTTTGTTCCATGGAGAAATCGGCTTCGCTCACGTGATCATGGCACTTTAATTCCAATGTTCAAAGAAAGTCTTTCATACGTCTCTTTTTATCAGTTCCCCCAATAGGCAAGTGAAGGCTGTGATGTCACCATCAAGATCCCCTTTACATGGTTCCCAATTAATGGATCAGTCAGGACCAGTGCCATCATCCCTGTTGAAGGGCAGGATTGAAATCGCTCTAGTCCAATTTCTAGCCAGAGGAGAGGAGGGAAGAGCCCAGAATCTTAATATGCCAACGCAGAATTCACCAGAACCATGGAAGGTCCAAGTCTAAGCCCTTCCCTAAGCCACCCCTCCTCCCCGGTGGCCCCATTCTGTGATATCTTACTACACCAATTGCTTTGTACTCCTTCTCAATGTTTACTGCAGTGACCTTTTATTCTGTAATGCTGTCATGAGTGTTTGTCTTCACTCATTCATTCAGTAGTGGGTTACAACCTTGGATTGGATGGTCAGGCCTGTGAAGAGGTGATACTGGGCTGACACCTCAGTGATGCACATTGCCAGTTGGATTCCGCGAGAAACAGACTCTGGGATGGAGATGAGCATACACTGTGTTTGTGGGTGATTAGGAAGTGCACTTGGGACCAACACCCATGAATGGAGAGGAAGGAAGTAGCACTGGGCAGAGGGAGAAGCTAAGCCAGATGCACTACCAATGAAAGCCTCTGGGAGCCAGAGCCAACCCCCAGGGGAACTCTGTTGCTGAGATGTCCTTTCAGAGTTGCCTTGAGTTGGGGCAAGAAGTGTAGGCATTGATGCCTCTGTGACAATTACACGTGGGCTGCTCTGTTAAGGAAACAGGACCTTGGGAGAGGCAGCTCTCTTTAGTGGAGGCAACTCCCAAAGGAGGATGGCAGCTGAGGGCTGGCTGCTGACAACACTTTCCGCAGTACGGGAGAACGCCCTTCATTTCTGAAGAGGGATCTCAGCGGTGTAACACAGTATCCACAGCAATGAATGCAAGTGTATGGAGGAAGAGCATCCCAGGTAGAGGAAACAGCAAATGCAAAAGCTTTAAGATAAGAGTTCACTTGGTGTGTGCAAGCAATGGGAAGGAGGAATATAAATACATGAAAGAGAATGTGGTAGAAAACAGAGTGGGGAGGCAGACAGGAACTTTGAGTTTTGTATTTATTCAGGTAGCAATGGGAGCCATTTGAGGGTTTTAAGCAGGTGAGTACCAAGATTGATTTATACTCTTAAAGATCACTCTGCCCGGTATAAGTGGGCTGTAGGCCTAAGAGTGGAAGCAGGGGAGTAAGGCGTGGTTGTAGCAGGCAGGATGAGATGATAGGAACTTGGGTTAGGTTATGGCAGTGAAACTCGTAAGAAGTGGTCAAACTTAGGATTTATCTTGTGGGTGGAGCTAATGGATCTTGCTGGTTGGACATAGGACATAAGGGCAAAAAGAGAACTAAAGATGATGCCTAGGTTTGTAGCCTACCCAATGGGGGAGACGTTTGGAGCATTAGATAGAGGAAGACTAAGAAATAGTTTGGGTGTAAGTATGTGTGTGTGGAAAATAGAGGAGCAAAGGAGAGTTAAGAATTGTCCTGGACTTGGTAAGTTTGAGATTCCTGTCTTAGTCTTGGTTCCTCTGAGACAAGAGTTTGAATGCAATGATTTTTTCGGAAAATGATGCAAGGAGACACAAGTAGGGAGGTGGGGAAGTGAGCTAGAGAAGCGAAGGCAGCCAGCAGGGTGTACTTTATCAAGCAAGTTACCAATGTATACACAGAGGGAGCTTAATGTCACTGGGGAACTCTGGAAAACGGTGTAGGGCATGTACTGCGGAGTGGTCCTACCCAGAAGGTAAGGATGCTGGAATATTCATCAACCACTCCCATTAGTTCTCCTGGGGTTATTCATTCCTTGGCACTTCCGGCCTGCTGTAAGCTTGAGCAGAGTAGGCTCTGACAGCCAGAGAAAGTCCTTAGGCAAAGAGGCAGATGCCGGCAACTGGAAGTCAGGCTGGTGGGCACTGCCACAGTAAGGGCTGAAGGAGGCATCAGGTAATACAAGGAGAGATCCAGCATCCAAGGGAGTGAAGTGCAAGGGCCAACTACATAGTAGTCCCAGGGAGCAAGCAAGAGGATGAAGGGAATATCCCCAAGAACAAATGCAAGTGAGAATTTATTTGATGTGTTTCAAAATATTGGGAGATTTCACTTTGTTTTTCCTATTCTCTGTTGTGGAGTGCTGTCCCATCCTTGAGTTGTGTGAGGAGGCACTACTCGTTTGGATTCAACAATCAGTTAAAACAGATGTGGTGGCCTTGCCAGCAGTCCTTTCATGGACAGGCAGTAGAGAGATGGAAACCCTACAGAGTAGAGAACCAGGAAACCTCCCTGTAAAGCAGAGGTTCTCAACCCTGGCTGCATTTGGGAATCACCTGGGAAGCCCTAAAAAACACTGGTGCCTGCATCTGACCTAACTGGTCTGGAGTGCAGACTGGGCATTGGAGATATTAAAATATCCCCAGGTGAACCAGTGAGCGACCAAGGTGGCGTCCCCCACGCCCCCACAAACACACCCACCCTCACCCCTCCCCCAAACCCATTTTGTGCTAGAAGTGTTTTCTCTTCTGCTACAGCCCAAGTTTCTGTTTTCTAATATCTCAGGCTTATTAGTCAATCTGCATCACACTAGGGCAAATCAATGCTCTTTGCCCATTTTTGATACAATGAGAACAAACTCTGAGACCATACAGGTAACGTGTGAAGTTTAGAAAGTGCCTTTCCTCCTAGGAGGCTGTTTTGGTTGTTCAAGTGAAAATGTTTTTTCTGCCTCTCTTTTGAGGACAGAGCAAGAAGGTTAGGATTTGAGTGAAGCACAGCATAATGTGGGGATACCTGAGAGAACTTTGACAGCTGGGATGGTTAAATGTTGAAATGGGTTGTTTTTAGGGACCTTATTTTATAAGGAACTTTGTGTGGGATAGTTTAAGATATTCACATTTAGGGCAAGAGAATTGGCCAAATTATCTCGCAGAGATGTTTTCTAATCTTTGACTCTAAGAATGCTATACATGCAGTTTCTGTCGCCCTCCATGTTTCTTTCCATCCTACACCACATGTGTGGGAATCGATACATACATTTGTGTGTGTGTAGGTCTGGATGTGCCTGAATGCTCTTTCAAACCAGCATCTACAGCCACCTGTAACACAATCTTAACGTATTTCCCCCAGGAATATGCCTTTACATCACTCGATGTCAAACCTTTCATGTTGTAAAGCAGATGAACAAAATCCTGCACAAACTGCATGAGACAGATGTTAATTTAATTGTGAGGTAGTAATTTTTATTTATAACAAAGATGATTAATCAGTGAGAAGATGAAGGGTGGTTTGACGAACACCAAACACTTAAACTTTTTATTTGGAAATAATGCCAAACTTACAAAAAGTTGCAAAACTAAAAATATCACAGAGAATACTGGTATGTCACTTACTATGACTCACTTATTGTAAATATTTAAGTATTTACTTTTATCATTTGCTCTCTCCCTCTTTCTACACGCCCTGCCCCACCCACCTAAAGAATTTCAAGACAACTTAGATATGTCATGACCTTTTATCCATAAATATTTCAGTGTGTATTCCTAAGGATAGGACTATTCTATTATGTAATTACAGTACAGTTATCAGCTTGATAAATTTACATTGATTCACTACTCTACCATCCTTGCTCCAATTTTGTCAGGTAACCTAATAATGTCCTTGATGACATTTCCCCGCTTCTACTCCAGGATCCAGTCCAGGGTCAGAGATTCCATTTAATTGTTATGTCTCTTTAGCCTCGTTTAGTAGAGAGCATTTGCATTTCTTTGCCATTCACATTTTAAAAAATATAGTTCCCCCTCTGTCTTTTTTTTTTCTCAAATAGGACATTCTTCATTGTGAGTTTGTTTGATGTTTCTTTGGAATTGGACTGAGGTCAGGTACCCTTGGCCGGAACCCCGTCCAGATGATGCTGTGTCCTTCTCAGAGCATCCGATCTGGACATACACGATGCCCATCTGTTCTTCATTAGCGATGTTAATTTCGATCACTCATTCTAGGTGTTGCCTGATGTTTCCACTGTATAATAACTTCTTACTTCCTCCCTTGCAACTAAGATACCTTCTCTGGGGAGGCACTTTAAGACTATACAAATATTCTGCTCCTCATCAAAATGTCCCCCTAGATTTAGCATTTGTTCCTAATTCTTGCCTGTTCCAATCGTTACCCAGATGTTTGAAAAATGATGATTTTTGGAAATATGGG
Organism: Rhinolophus sinicus; assembly: GCF_036562045.2. Lineage (NCBI taxonomy): Eukaryota > Metazoa > Chordata > Mammalia > Chiroptera > Rhinolophidae > Rhinolophus > Rhinolophus sinicus. The sequence continues at coordinate 13,455,454 of NC_133758.1, read as the reverse complement.
GAGGAGCAAACTTTCCTCTACCCTCAAGAGTCTTCTGATGGGTCTAGTCAAATAGACATGAGACAGATTAGCAAGAGAAAATATTCAAACTTAATACATACATATGTATGGGAACCCTGCATACAATGAGAGAATCAAAGACCCCACATGCATGAGAGGCTTAGAGATAGAAATAGGGATTGAGGTATATAAAGCATTCTAAGCTAGGGATGAGGTAAGGTGCCTTGGGAGCTTCCAAGGACCATTGCAGGATGATAAGAGTGATGTTTAATAAATAGAAACTTGCCCTGCCCTATAGAAAGGTCAAAAGAGGTTATCTCTGATAATCTCTTATGGGAAAAGCCCCTAATTCAAATTCTTCTAGGTAGTTAAGGGAGGGGCAGAAGTTTCTCTTTGTAAAATTGCCCTTAGCGCAAAACAATCCACATACCACAGAAGCACATCTTGGGGTGGCTCGTTCTGAACCCCCGCAGAAGACATGTTCAACTCCAGCACTTATTCCACATTTGTCAGTTATCCTTAGCCCAAAGAAGAGCCCTCCCTCTTCTCCTGTCTATTTTGTCATATCATATCATATCATATCATATCATATCATATCATATCATATCATATCATATATCATATCCTACCATATCACCTTATCTTATCTATCTATCTTTTAGCTGTATGGAGCCATGAATTTCTATTTTTTCAATGGTTTAGAAATTATTATTGTACTTAATCATTTGGGTGCTCAGATTGTGCCACATTTGGCTAGTGTGAGCCCGTTGGCTGGATCCAGGTCCCTCTGATATGCCCAGCATTGTTTAGAGCACTTCCTTATTTTCTGGCATTAGGAAATGTTCCAGGGTAGTACCACCCTGAGACTCCTGCAAGCTCTGGGCCCATGTCTCCGGAGGCCATGTGCTTTAAGACTGCCATCCTTGAAATTTCCTACGTCCTCTTCTGGCTCCTGGGACCTGCCAGGGCCAGCAGTGTCACTTGCCTGAGACACCCTGTCACATTTCTTCCCTTAGATGCATTTTCCCATCCTCACCTCAAGGTTGGGCCGCCAGCAGGATGCTGATGCACTGATTTGGGATGACTCACTGATTTGGACATAGGATGCGTTCAGGGGTCTGGGCTGCCTCCTGTCTTCCTGTAGCCCTCGGACTTAAGCCCTGTGTGTAGGCCTGGGTGTCAGCTCCCATCCATCCATGTTCTGATCTACATCACGTGAACCTTGCCTTTCTCTGCTAAGGATTGTTGTGAGCCTTGTCTGCAACCAGAGTTAGCCAAACTGCAAGGTCTGAGGACCAGTCCCCACAAGACTGCCCTCACTTCTGACACCAGTTGCAAATTTGAAGAGGTTCCCTTAGTCCATTCAATAGAAGGACTCAAATTCACTGAAAACTATTATATTCATGGTTACAATTTATTACAGGGAAAGAATCCAAATTAAAGTCGTGAAGGGAAGAGGCATATAGGACAGGGGCCAGGGGGGTCTAGATGCAGAGCTCTGGTTCTCTCCCTGTGGAGTCATGAACAGCAGGACCTCGTCCCAGCCATGACGTGTGGTTATATATATGGAGAGAAAAAGAGAGAGAGAGAGAGCGGTTGAGAGATTGTCAACCAGGGAAGTGCACCTGCGCATTTGGTGTCCAGAGTTTTTATTGGGGCACAATCTTACACTGCTCACATGAGTGACGAGTGACCTTTAGTCTCCAGTCCTTCCCAGAGGTTGGGCTAATATTATACCTTTACTCTCTAGTTCCTCTAGAGGTCAGAACTGATTTGGCGTGGCCCAAAGCCCCCATCATGGATCACATTGTTAGAGACTGTCTGGCAGCCAAGGCTCTCAGGCAAACAAAGATACTCCCATCAGGTAGGACATTCCAGAGGCCAGGAGATCACCTCCCAATAGCCAAGGGTAAAGGCCAGACCTCTCTTTGGGTAAGTTAATTCTTTACTACACTCTCTGCAATGCCAACGAGCCTTTCCATTGTGTTACTTCTTGTCTTCCAGATGAGGTTTAAGTTGTGCTGAGGTGGGATAGATATTTCTTGCATAAAGGGTACAGCTCTTCTCATTTTACCCATGAGCCCCTCATGTATCCTCCCTTCTATTGGTGGTGTGTGCAAAGCAGGGGTGTGGTCAACATTGAAAGAGAGCAAATTCCTGCAATGCAGTGGTGAAAGATCTAAGAAGTTCAAGAGATGACACGGTTGGGAGACATGTCATTCTACATTTAGGCTATAAAATTCAGAGTAGGATATTTAACACGGTCCAGGCAACAAATAATATTTTTTCCTGCACACTTTAAGCTTTGTGAATATCATCCACAAAGCACAGTAACAACATCTGATCGAGTCGTTAGAAGTCAGCATTCATAGGCTGCTCCATGGATCATGAGTAAATGGTATTAGAGGACTGTAAAGGCAAGAAAATCTATATTGTTTCAATAAGAACACATTCTGAAGAGCCATGGTATTGTGAGTAATAACAGTGTGAGCTAGCTACCTTTTTTCTTGTAGTGAGAGGTGTGGAGTTAGCCAAGGATGGTGGTTTTGACAAGAAAGGACGGGAAGGGGTGATGCCAGGGCACTCGGAAGGATCTTCCTGTGTATTGTTTGAAGAATCAACACATACATAACAACCTCTCCTCTATCAGTCTGAATATGCATTAATTAATGCTATACCTTACATGGTCTTACGAATTTTGTAATATGTATTCTAATCAAAATTTTTATATAGACAGAGAGCCTGCAGAAATGATTTGCCTGCTGTCCCACATACCCAGGGGCAGCCCTGTTCATGGCCAAGGTACTTACCCTGCTCCAGTCCTGGAATCCATTTTTTCTCCATGGAGCCTCTTTCATAGTATCAAAGACCAAGATCTAGGTACTTGTTAGGTGAGCTCAATAACCACACAACTTTGAACTTGGGAGTTATGGTTACGTTTCAGTCTTTTCTCAGACTCGCCATCGGTAGTAGACAATTGTCAGTTAGGGCAGTCCAGCATTGAACCCTCTCTCCCTTCTATCAGCAACTCATCTTCCATGGGTTGTCTCTGTTGTGTATAGTTGCTGGGAGGTGGTTTCTTTATCACTATGGAAACGAAAGGAGCAATATGCTCCTCCTTACTCTAACAGAGCCACATGACCTAGCCTCAGCCAATCGGATGCTTTCCACTGGGAAGTCAAATCTTGAGCAAGTATCACAAGAACATAGATAGTTGGAAGCGATCCCAATGGCAATGGTCTGCAGTGGAATTTTGGCATGGGTTCCTGTTGTCTCACCTTCCCGAATCCCCTTTTGACCATTTCCCAAGATAAGTTTCATCATCTACCTGTTGATTTTCTTAGTCCCTAGTGTTCTTGCAGTAAATACCTCTTTTTTCTTTTTGCATAAGATAGTCAGGATTGACGTTGTGTCTTAAAACAATGAATACTGATTGAATCAGTACAGTATTTATTTCTGGGGTGTTGTTGTTGCTGTTGTTTGGTGTCAAGCAAATTCCTATTCTGTTAAGTTTTTGCAAGTGGTAATAATTTAACAGCTTGTCATGCAGTCTCAGGATACATTTAAGTCCTCCAGATGTTTGAAAGTAGAGTTAAAGGAAATTTCCAAGTCAAAGCATGTAAAGTGCCTAAGAACAGCTTATAATTGGCGATTGTTTAATTTTGAAGGTGTTAATGAACAGCTTTCTCCACCACTTACAGTTTTTGCTGTTCATAGAAAATACTTTCCAAATATATCTTATAACATTATGAAATGTTCAGTGATATAAATAAAAAGAACCTCAAAAATCTCCGTGCTCATTCCTGATACTCACTTATTCAAAGTTTCAAAACAACCAAATTTATTTTGTTTTACACATTCGGGATAAACTTTATTTCATTTTTATCCTTGGTACATTATTTACATATATAAGCATATTAATGAAGACACTGAAGTCAGCCCAAAACAGCCTTTTGGCACAATTCACACTTGGCAGCTCCATTGATGTTTCAACTTGTATCTATCTCATCAGAGTGTATGTGGTGCTTTTACAGTTCTAAAAAATAGTTTTAAAAAACTGCAGTGTGAGAAATAAAATTTGGGTTATAGGCTTCTATGTATTATAGCATTCTAAAAAATCTGCTGGAAACCTCAGCTTCTGCTGGGAATACTCTCCCTCTTCTGTTTAATTTTCTTAAATTGTACTTTTCTAGGCTAGGATAAAGTTCTGCCTTCTTCCTGACATCTTTCCCATGCCCAGCCCACAGGGAGTCTCTTTCTTCCATGTGCTTAAAGCAACAGTTGCCTTCCCATGGCGGAAAAAGAGGCAAGACATGGCTTACCCTGATCCATTACCATTTGGACTTGGGATGTGTTTATTTTCATTTGTGTATGCCTTGTGTTCTCAAATACATTTTAAGTTCCTTAAAGACATAAGTGAGTTCTTGTACAGATACGTGTCACTTGATCAGTATTAAATTTCACTTTTGAGCTTTAGACCCATTTTTATCTGCTTAGTGCTGTGTTTCCTATCATGACACCTGCCATCTCTCCAATTTTGCCTCATCTTCCCGGCCTGCGTACTACTTTTACTAGACATTTTTCTACAAATAAACTCAATTTTAAATTTGAATTAATTTATTTGAAAAGAAGGTTTCCACAAATAGATAACCAGTAGTTTGCCCCAAAATGAAGGTAATGTTAAAAATACATTAAAAAAACAACAACACTATCATTGATTAAACTCAGGCCAGCTACTGTTGCCTTTGGGCTTTAAGCTTAAGGGGAGAAGGGAGATCTTCAGCAAGTGTTAAAGAAATTTTTCCTTAACTAATCAGAGGGAGTTGGAAAGAGCATTAGAAGGGAGTACCTTCCTTTCTCACCAGTGTTGTTTAAGTTATCCCCATGGATTAACTCTGATAGCATGGGAGGCTGACACCTCTAAGTTGAGACTCATTAATGTAAGGGGAGCAGTTGGAACCCAAGAAACATGTCTCATACTCCGAGGTCCTGCTTTCTGTGTCTCCACTGCTCACTCTGCAAGCTGTGCGCCATTCTTCCTTGCATGATAGGACCATATGATGCATTTCTCCTCATTGTCTGGGTCTTACTTTTCTTATCTGTAAAATAAGAGATTTCTCCCAGATGCTCTTTCGGTTGCTTGACCAGAGTCCATGATCAAATGTTCGTGTGGTAAAGTGTCCATGGAACCCCGGACCTGCATTCCTATTTACAATCACCATCCAGCGACTGCTCACTATTTATCAAATGCCCACTGGTATTCACTAGGAGGATGATGGCTGTTATCCTCCCCTGGACAATGGACCAAAATTAGAGGAGCGATTCTTTCTCCTTCTGAAGGACAAAGTGCTCAGGGAACACAGAGAGGCTTGAGCTTGGCTCTACCCTCCTGAGTTTCCATTGTTTCAAAGATTCCGGACTCTCTCACATTTTATTTCCATAAAGGGAAGGGAGTCATAGACAAGCTAAATATATTTTAGCTTGCAATCCCAGTTGAAGTTAGCCAAGGGTAACTGAGCTACAACATCATGCTGACATCACTCAGAAATCATTTTTTAACAACAGAATGTTGGGACCTAGTAGAGTGGATGGTAGTTAGAATGTGCAGATTGTAAAGCTGGTCCTTCCCTCTCCTGGCAGCAGGATCTTCTAGAAGCTCCAGCTTCCTCAGCCATTAGATGAGGGATTTGGGCTTGTTAGGCCACCTTCATTTTCTCTCCTAGAAATCACCTTAACTAGCAATCACCTTAAATCTTTGCAAAATCTCCTAGTTCTGAAAAAAAAATTCAAGAATCAAATTTGTAGTTGGTCCTAAAACCACTTAATAATGCAAAATGCAAATAGGAGTTAAGATTTAGAAATTGGCTTTTATATAGTAGTTTTTTTAAAAAAAATCTTAGGTGTAAAAATAAATGGGAATTTTTTATAAAATGAAAGGAAAATGTACTTCAATATGAGTCATATTAATATATAAAGTCATCATTTCACATAAGCCTTTTTCTGAATGAACACCTCATATTTCATTCCAGGCAATATTAGTGATAAAAATATTTGCCTACAAATATATATTGGAAAACTGTTGACTTATCTACCAAAATATTAGCAACACAACACTTAAACCTAGACTGTTTGAAAATATGTTATAATTCAACACTGAACACTAAAGCCAGCTCACCTGCCTAGCAATTTCCTGACAGCAAAGATACAGGGACAGCTTATAATTATACCAGCAAGGGTTACCTACAGAATTTTAGGAACAGACTACTGTATAGGAGGGAAAAAAATATTTTTCTTCTCCCCTTCTAGGGGCTCAGCTGGGGCTCTGTAACAAAAGAGATTAACAAGAGACAAGCATACAAATTTGCTTAATATAAGTTTTATGTAACACTGGAGCTTTCATAAGGAAATGAAGACCCAAAGAAATGGTTCAACCTGAGTAGTTTCATACTAGGTTAGATGAAGAGTAGAAAGTTGTAGGAAATGTGATAAGACAAATGGGTATCAGCTAAAGGTAGTGAACTGGGGAAACTTAGCAAGGCCTGTTCATTTGGGTTCCTCTTCAAGACCCTCTTTGGAGCTAAGCGCGCTCCCTCCCTCTGGGTACAGGGAGGGCACCCTCACATGAAGGTCTTGTGACTTGCTTTAGGAGAAGGTCAGAGAGTCCCTCCTGCACCTGCTGTTTCTCCAGTTCCTTCAGCTTAGAATATTCAATATGCCAAGGCACCATATGCTTGGGTAGCATGTTCTGAACTCTGTTACTACAAAGCTAATATGTTCATCACCCTGGGAACACGCATGTTTCAGCAAAAAGCGAGCCTCTGGCTTCTTATGCTAAACCAACTTCTGAGTGAGGGGGAAGCATTAGCCACACTATGGCAGGTGAGGGTCCCAGCTTTTCTTACTGATGCTCACATTACAATGTCTGTTGGAGAAGCCATTTAGAAAGAGCAGAGAACACCTTTTTACTGAAGTAAAATTTGTCCCTATGCAGGAGCAAGTTCAAGCCCATCTGTGAAATGAGGCAGTGATTCTCCGATTTTTTTCTTTTTACAGTCCTAGATTCCCAATAAAATAGCTACAAAACTGGTTCGAGTTATATCTACTTTCTCTCCAGAAACCCTTACCAAAAACATGCATAACCTCATCACTCTGACCAGAACTGGGTAGAAATACACAGACAGGGCTTGATAAGTAAACTGATTAGGTGACCAGCACAAGGGAAATATGGGGGAAGCGGAGAACAGGAACTTTAACTACAAAAAGGAAGCAGTCTTCAGCCACGTGAAAGTGTTTCGGAAGTATCCAGTTCTTTTGAAATCGTTGGTGCACTGATTTTGTGTGTGTGTTCATTCAAGTGGGTAAATTATGGGATTACTATTCTAATCACTAGAAGATCTGCACAGAGAGACATGTGTATGTGAATGGAATTAGAGTTACAAAGTCTGAGCTACATACAACTGTTTCTGAATGTGGCCTATGTAGTGAGTAGGGGCTTGTGCATTTTAGGTGAGACGTCAAGTTGCCATAGGGGATATTAAAAAGCTTCCCCCAAATTATATGATGCCTGGGATTTCATTCAAAGTGACCTGGAGTGGGGTGGGGGTGGGGGATAGAGATGAAACAACATTGGGCAAGAGTTGATCATTACTGAAGCTGGTGATGGGTACCTGGGTGTTCACTATAGTCTACTCAGTACCTGTTTGAAATATCTAAAAGCCTATTTTTAAATTTTTTTAAAAAAGGAGCTCACAGAGGGCAAATGGTCAGGATCCTGAGGAGAAATAGCAAAGGTACAGACAGCAGTGGGGTTGCAGGGAAAGCTGGGGTTAGAGGGAGTAAGCAGGCCAGCTGGGCAAGTGTGGGCTAGTGCTGCAATGTGCACGTTTGCTCATCCATAGTGGGCAGGAAGGACCAGAAATGTCTGCCCATGCCAGTCCTGGGTCAAACTGATGACAGCTCATGATGCCTCAGTGCTCCCTGAAATGCCCAGGCTTTGCTATGTTTTCCTTCCCAGCAATGTCCGTTCTCTCCCATGCGCTCCAAGGGCACCTCCTTATCAAATCCCATCTCAGAGAATGTTCGGCGCTCCAAATATTAACGTTCTTAAAAAGCAAACATGATGGTGCTTTCCTCATTTTCATGTTTGTGTTTAATGATCTTCTCCCCATTGGCCTGTCTATACATGAATTTGGGGCAAGAAGGAGGTGAGATTCTAGCCCGTGAAGCGGGTGTTAGAACAGGAGGGAGCAAAGAGAAAGAGAGGATTCAGCTTCTGGCATCTGAAATGGGATTTTTGCCCATAGATGGAGGGTGACAAGCCACACTTTGTTGAGAAATATGACTTACATTTTCTTTTCTCTCCTCTGAGAGTATCAAGAGCCTGGTCCCCTGCACCATAGAGTTTTAGGTTAGAGAGATCCCATTGGTATATAAAGGGAAGAGGAGGAAGTCTGCCCCTTCTACCCCAGGAGAACATGGGGAGATGAAAAGGGACAGGCAGAGGGAAAGGGGAAGGAACATGCTAAGATCTTCATTTTCTCTCCCTGCCCTCTCAAGGAATAGGTTGCAAACAGCTTCAGAAATATCTAGAAATGTGTTCAAAAGCTGGAAAGCAGTGGGGCATCTGTTCTGCTTCCAGTTTATAGCTCTAGACTGCCTGCTTGCACCAATTTGGGGTGTGGCTCCATCAAAGTGAACGCAGCAGCTCAATAGGGTTAAGTAGAGGGAGGGAGGATATAGTCCCACGTGGCACTAATGGAACCTCTATGTGAGGCGGAGGGGGGCTCAGCAGACAGCTGGATGAGACAATGGCAAGGGATGTGATGACACACAAATCCCCACCTGCTTGCTGAGGCCAGATGGACAGCACAGCAGAGATTCAGCCAGATCCACGATGAAAGTAAAAGCTGTAGTCAGGCTGGGCTGAAGTGTAAGGGTCAAGCAACCAACCTAGCAGGTGAAGCATCATCCAGGTGGGCAAGGAACATCACCGCAGAGACCAAAAGAGTCAGAGGTTCCACACAGATCTACCCTCCTTTTCCCCAGTGCCTCAAGGGCTTATCATCCAAACCCAGAGGTGCTGCGGGAGGAGAAGGGAAGAAAGGGGAAAGGAAGGAAGGTAGGACAGGGGAGGGGAAGCGAGGGAGTGTTTCTCAGATGCTCACCATTTTTATGTAAAAAAGCTGTTAACATTACTGTATCATCTTTAGATTACCAGATTAGACTGAAAGTTGATTAATATTTTGTTACCCAGTGAGCAGGGTTCTTGAGGAAGACCTCACATTTTATCTGAATATCTGAGTGTAGTATCAGTGACTTTGTGATCTTACCTGTACAGGTAAGATCCAGGGGGCATACATTCCAAGACCCCCAGTGCACAGATAGTACTGAACCCTATATATACTATACATACTTATGATGAAGTTTGATTTATAAATTAGGCACAGTAAGAGATTAACAACAATAACTAACAATAACATAGAACAATTGTAGCAAAATACTATAATAAGAGCTATGTGAATGTGGTCTCTCGCTCGCTAATACTCATTGTACTGTACTCACCCTTCTTTGATGATGTGAGTTGGTAAACTGCCTGCGTGAAAGATGGAGTGAGGTGAATGACACAAGCATTGTGACGTAATGTGAGGCTACTATTGTCTTTCTGACATACATAACAAGCTTCTCTTGGCATATCCGAATTGCCAGCATCCTGGCTCTTGCACTGTGAAGCCATTATTAAGTAAAATAAGGGTGGCTTGAATACAAACACCGCGATAATAACGAGACAATCAATGTGATAACCAAGATGGCGACTAGGTGACTCACGGGCAGGGGACGTCTACAATATGGAGACGCCAGACAAAAGGATGAGTCCCATCCAGGGCCTCACATGATTTCATCACACTACTCAAAATGATACACAATTTAAAACCTATGGATTATTTCTGGAATTTTCCATTTCATATTTTCAGACCACAGTTGACTGCAGGTAACTGAAACAGCGGAGAGAGAAACTACAGATAGAAGGGACTATTGTATATTTGTGCGAACTTTGTTCCAGTTGTTGCCCTTGTAGAAGTACCAGCTTTATCTCTGTAACTGAGGAAGGAGAGACTGTGGGCGCTGGAGCCCTAGACATGCTGCTCCTGCCAATGGCCTTTTGCAGGACGCTGAGTCCTCCATCTCATACCTGTTTCCTCCGATGAATAGACTGTCCACCTCATGTGCCGCTGATGTGATTCCAGCCACCATCTTTGTCTAGATCTCTCCCATTGTCCCTCCATCCTCAATTGACTTGAATGCTGACCCTTACAATGATAAGAATCATACACGGAACTGACATAAAGTCACCTGACCGAATGCTTTGCATTATCATCACTTTTAATCCTCAAGGTTACCTTACAAGGTGTGTACCAAGATTATTAACATTTTCCAAAAGAGAACATTGAAGCTTAGAGATTTTAAATGACCCCAGGTAGTAAGTGGATGAGTTGGGCTTTGAGCCCTTAGCTCTTCACCACCACACAGCTTCTCCTCAGCTACGCTGCAGCTGGGTAGCACCAGGGCAAGACTTGCCATGTCGGTTGCCGAATCTTCCTCTGCTTGGACCCCGGGCTTGGCAGGCACGTCACTGTTGCACCTCCCAACAGCCTCCCTCATCCCACAGCTGTGGTTGCTGGAGTCCCTGCGTGTCTCAAATCCTTTGTGCTACTCCTTCAACTCACATCACGACTCAGATCTCTGAGGTCACCTCTTTGTTTGTAGAGCTTCCTATGACTCCCCATGGCAGTGAGTCATTCCCTTCTGTGCATTCCTATAGCATCTGGCATGTGGATAGTACATCACACACAGCAACATAGTTGCATATATACAGGGCACTCACCCCAGCTGGACTGGGAACTCCTCCATGGCAGGTTTCTAGCCCAGCGAGGACATGGCAGAGACTGCCTTGCTTACGGCCCCTCCAACCCTCAACTAGTGTGTCTTGTGGTATGGCAGAGGTCGGAAAGCAGAAAACAACATTCGAAGCTAGGTTTCCATGATTAATTTAGGTCCTGCCAATCAAATGCAGTCTTGAGATTCTGACTCAAGGCTGAGCTATGTTTGGCAAATGGTGAGGGGTAGGGCATTCATTTCGCTGGAGTGGATCTTAGTTTTTCAACTCCAACAGCAATTCCCTGAGTCAGATAGATCTGTGCAGTAGGTAGGCCACACAGATTTGTCATGGGGAAAAAAGGAAGAAATTAATAAAACTGCTCTCTTGAAAGTTGCCAACAACGTTTAAGAATTGATATCAGTCCCCGTCCCCCTTGACCTGCTAACCGTGAATTTCTCACTTGCCTTTTCAAAGAAAGCAGGCCTTGTATTGTGTTTGACTTAGATCTATTAGAAATTCTGTTAAATTGGGCACAGATTCCAGTTGTTGGGAGGAGAGTGAGAGATAGCAACACAGAAATGCAATATCATCAAAAAGAAGGATTCTCATTGGGCAGCAAAGTCAACAAGTATTCCCTGAATCCACAAAATCTCACCAAAGAGTCAGGAACCTAAGCTTTCACGTAGCATTCAGCCTTAACTTGTATTTGTATAATTTTGATTATGTTTCTCTCCACCCCTAGAATTCTGTTTCCATGACATCTGTGATGTACCATTAACCCATAAAGTGCACCAGGAAAGAACCTGAGGGAATGGAAGTGAGAAGTGAGGACAGAATAGAAACTTCTGGTAGAATTTTACCAGCAAGACAAAGGGAGAGGTTTGCTGAAAATTCCAGTGAGTTGGTAAGCAAACCAGTTCTCTTTCTGCTATGCACCTTAGAAAGTGGCTGTGTTTTCAATCAACTTCTTGGTAGGACTTGAGAATGGCTGTAGCAGGAACTCCCAGAGCAAGAGGCCACGCCTCATGAAATCTTGCCAGGCTCCTATGCAGTTGCGTGGGGACATGGACAGACACCAGAGCGCCAGTAGAGCCAGGGGAGGTAAAAAGAGGCCCCGAGTTTTTCACAGCGTGGGCACTGCTGCGTCCCAGTGAGCAATGGTGCTGAGAATGAATGAATATTTGTACGAATCTTCATGTAAGAATCACATAGGCCTGAAGAGATTGATCCTTCACAGCTCTAGAACCAATGCTAAAAATAAAGTCTTAGTTTTGAGGTGGGGCCAACAGTTTGCTGCATGGGTCTGCAGGGGCCTTCCCTCAGTGTGACTATTTACATCGTGTTTTCAGTACCACTCTCAGAAGGGCTGTACCAAGCGTCCATTTAGTGGGTGTTTAAAGATAACAATGTACCCACACACGGTCCTTTCTTTAGTGTTAATGGATAGGAGCAAGCTGTATGGCTTCTTAAATAATACAGCAGCCTTTTGTGACCTCCCCCTTCTCTGTCAGCTCTCAACACCAACTCAATTATTTACTTAGAAATGCAAGGAACATTTCAGACGTTACATGAGTCCTCATCATCCACGCCACCCGCACAAATGATATAAAAGGAAAACAATCAGATACTTAAATAATCACAATTTTAAAACATAAAGAGCAGAACAGAGCATTTTATATTAGATCATAAGTGAAAGTGGATTAACGTTTTCCTTAGAAAACATTTATTTGAGAATTTCAGATCAATTCCTGCTTTGCCTCCTGCTATCGAATTCTGCTTTTTAAACCTCATCTCTGCAGATTCACTCCTTCTTCTCCAACCACAGTCACTGCCATGGGTCTGACCTTATGTCTCTGTTATTGGACTAGATAACAAATGTCCCCAGGAAATGTGCAGAGAAGGAAAGTTTAAATGTCTTGATATTCCTCAGCCATGACCATGACCACCACGTGTACATACCATCACTGCCCAACACCACACCCATCTGACAACACCCAACGTCCTCCCAAGCCCCTCTTGGTCAGCCCCAGGCACGGCCCACTCTCTCCCTTCCTGTCTTTCCCATTGTCTGGGTCTTCCCTGCCAAGGTCAGGGCCAAGGACTTTTACTTTCCTGGATCCCTATCCAGAGAAATAAAAGGCAATGATCCAGAAATGCATTTAATCATAAAAGTAATGAATCAATATGAAAACAAAAGTTAAAATATGGTAAAAGGCTCTTGAGTGAGAAGAAAACATCCTCCCCCCTTTACCCCATTCACCTCCCCCTCCCCAACAATCACTCTTCAGGACCATTTGCTTTTATACAGCGTGAGGAAATCCCCCCATAACTAAAGAATATATGCCCCTATTGCTTGACTTGTCTCTTTAAATAGTTTCTCTTGACTTCTCACCATGAAAATGAGGAACTTACTTTGTCTTTTCCCTCCTTCACCAAATTATTGTTTATTATATTTTTATCTTTCCGTCCTTCTATGAGTCACCGTGGTCTTCAAATAAATGAAGGCCAACCAAATGAGAAAAGCAAAGGCTCTTTATTCTGAGCTTTCTATTACAGGAGAGTGAGCACCGTCACTTGTGTTTTGGCAGAGACTCAAAGGCAGGCACAGGAATGGAAAAGCTTTATAGGGGGGAAAAAGAGAAGACTTCAACGTGCTTTGATTGGGCACTGTTGGCCTGGGACTCTGTAGGCAGGCCCACTAGAAACAGGATATCCTACAGGATTGGGTAAGGGTTTTTATGTGACTGGCTAAGCATTTGGCTTCCTCAGGTAGGTCTTAAGTTGGAAATAGGGGAAAAAATTAGGAAAGCTGTCAGTTATTAATCAAGTCCTGCCCATTGGGGGCTGACTGTTACAGAATTTACTGTTTAGCATCCTGGATTGTCACTAGAGATGGCAGTCTGGCTTCCTGCAAGTCTGATTTATGGCAGGCTGTCTTCCTGCGTTGTTTATTATAGGGAAGGAGTTGGTTTCCTGGGTGGATTGCTGCAGGTTGTGGATCAAATTTCTTTATTTGTATATGGTTTGGCCATTGTTCATTTGTATATTCAGTCTCTCCCAGCTTAATAACTAAACAATAGGATTAAACCTCTATTTCTTGATCTTTCAACTGTAAACAGTATCTCTTTCTCCCCATTCTGTAGGTCCTTCCACCGTTTTCGTCCTTCCACCGTCCCTCCACCTCTCAATTTCTGCCAGCTATACCATTATTTTTATGATGTGAAGATTTATAATATCACTATCCCTTTCAGTAAGTATATTTATAATATTTATAAATATTAAATAAACATTTATAATATTCTATGATGTGGCTATGGGTCAAAATTGAAAATCATGAGCCAATAAACAGCATTTATAATAATATATAACTATGAATAATAATTTAATTAAATAGTATAACTATTATTTACTATGTACTTGAAAAAAGTAGTGGGATTTCACTTGTGGAGAAATAGCAGTCATTCTATGACCTTAAACCTGTGCCATTGGAAGGGTAATATTTCAGGCATCGATAGAAAATTGATTCTCTTTTATTACACTTACAAACATTTTTTCTCAAGGGCATACCTGTCAGGTAAACTTCCTGGTTCTTGAAAGTCTGAAATGTCATTATTTCAATCTTACATCTGATTGGTAATTTGGCTGGGTACTTAATTCTAGGTTCTAGGTTTAGAACGTTGAAGGCATTGATCCATCAAATACAACATTGTGGATTTCGTGGGTTTTTAAAAAAACATCCTCAACAAAACAGTGAATGGGAGATTTCAAAACTTTTATAAAGGAAAATTTCAAGCAGACACAAAATTATAGAGAATAAGTCATTACATGTATTCACCACTCAGCTTCAAAAATTATCAATTCACGTCCAATGTCAGCAATCACCCATTATTTAGTCTTTTGTGTCTGGTTTATTTTATGGAGCTTAATGTTTTTGAGATTTATCCATGCTATCTCAGTATCATATTCCTTTTTCTTGGTGAATCGTATTCCATTGCACTTTGGGTTTATCCACTTACCAGTTTATAGACCCTTGGATTGTGTCCAGTTTGGGCTTATTATGAGTAACGTCACTGTGTTCATTCATGTACAAGTCTTCATGTGGACGTATGTTTTCATATCTCTTGGATAGATTTCTTGGGCAGATTTCGTAGGTATGTTTATATTTAACTGTTTAACGAGCTTCAGAACTGTTTTCCAAAGTGACTGTACCATTTTATACTCTCACCAGCAATTTATGAGGGTCCCAGTTTTTCTATGTACTTGGTATTGTCTCTTTTTTATTATCACCATCCTAAGTGGGTGGGAGGTGATATCTCAAAGTGGCTTTAATTTCCATGTCATTAATCATGAATTATGTTAGGTATCTTTTCATATGCTTATTAGTTGTATGTCTTCTTTGGTGCAATAGCTATTTGAGTATTTTGCCCATTTTTTAACTGGGTTGTCTTTTTATTGAGTTGTGAGTCTTCTGTATATATTCTGGATGCAAGTCTTTTGTCAGACATATGATTTGTAAATGTTTTCTCTCAGTCTGTGGCTTGACTTTCAATTTTCTTTATGGCATCTTTTGAAGCACATTGTTTTTAATTTAGTAAACTTCAGTATATCAGTTTCTTTCCTTTATGGCTCATGACTATACTGCTCTTTCTAAGCACCCTTTACCTAAACCCAGGTCACAAAAATTTTCTCCTGTTTCCTTTAGAAGTTTTGTACTTTCAGCTTTTATCATTAGTCTGTGATCCTTTGTGTATGATGGATGTTAGGGTCTAAATTTACTATTTTTTATATGGATATGCAATTGTCCCAGTGCCATTTGCTGAAAATAAATCTCATTGAAATGTTTTGGCACATCTATGAAAAATAAATTGACCATAAATGCCATAAATATAAGGGTTTATTTTTGGACTCTATTTTGTTCTATTGATGTATTTGTCTATCTTTACACAAATATTATACTGTCTTAATTAATTATAACTTAATTGTAGTAACTTTTGAAATTGGGTATTAGAAGTCCTCTAACCTTTTATTTTCAGATCTTTGTTTTGTGATAAAATGATCGTTAATACCAGGATACTCCTATTTCAACTTGCTCTGAAAATCTGAGATCAAACCACATTGTAATCAAGCTTCAACAAGGGCTAATTTATCTGGCATAGAGACGTTTCTTTCTTCAGCCACCAAATCTCTAGTGGGTGCCTTCTTTGGGGCAAGCACTATATCCATTGTGATTGAGATTCAGTCTCTGCTGGAAGGGTTCAGACAGACATGCATGTTTATGAAAAATACCTAAGTCCTAAAGCTCAAGTGCACATAAATTATGAATACAAGATGCCATCGCACACAGAGCACAGTACAGCTCGCTCTGCTGGATGGGGTCCCAGAAGGATTTCCAGAGGAGGTGACAACTGAGAGAGGCCTTGACCAATGGGTTGATTTGACTGAGCTGAAAAAGCTCATTCAGGGCATAAGTAGGGGTAACAGGGCTTGGAGGCAGATCAGAGAGGGGTCATTTTGGAGAAGGGGCTAGGGACAGAACATGCAGCTGGAAAAGCAGGGCATGCCCTTCAGGATCAGCTTCAGGCAACATCTGGCATGACCGAGGGAAGGAGAGACCGAAGGGGTTACACAGGAGGCAGGGCGCTCACCTGATCTGCACAAAGACGCAGTTTGCCCCTAACCCTGTTTAATCCTCCCAAAGAGCACTCTTTTCTGTTAGGGAGGGGACGGGGAGAGAGTGCACAGCCCACACAAACCTACTGCTCTTACGGAAAAAACAAGTAGGAGACACTCTACCAATGTGAGTCACCAATATCATCTTCAGACCAAAACGACAAAACATTTTTTATTATTGTTTCTTACCGCGCACACTTGGAACCTAAAAGGTCTGAGGATTCACTGGGGCCATTATCCTGCCTGACCACGGGATGACCTTTGTGCCGTCCTGGCCGCACCAGTAATACCGCCTCAAGCTTTATTCTTCTCCTTCTCCTTTGCAGAGTCTGCTGGGCACTTTCAAAGACAAGTCTTTGCCCCTAGAGCCTTCCTTCCATTCACTGTTTGGAGCCAAAATGGTGACCATAAATGTGGTCTCTTATCCGGTAAATTTTCACTGGCTCTCGTCTGTGTCATACTGAACTGATTATGTGTGTTATGTGAGCCCTGGAGACCATTTGAACCCTTGGAATGGAGGCTGAGTCTGTATTTCAGACATAGCAAGCTCGCAGAATGCCACCAGTGTCCTCATCATAGATTCCTGCCAACAGGATTCTGCCTGATATATAAGAGTCCAAGCACTAGAGGTCATTGACCCCGCTTCCAGCCTACCAGGATTCTCAGAGCTTGTGCACAGCCTTAGCCCTAAGCAAAGCACCATATCCAGATAGCTCTGGGCATAGAACACTGAGGTAGGACTTGAGCAAGTGTGTAAGGAGAGGAATTGGGCAATGCCAGAGACACCTTTCCTCCAATTTATCATGTCTTCTACCTTTTGATCCCTTAAGGACTTTGAACAGAGGTAAAGTTAAAAATTTTGTGATTTAAGGGCTTTTTGAGGGTCAAGATTTATGATACAGATGGTCAATTGGCTAACATGCAGCCATTCCAATCTCTTTCCTCCTTGAGTGACTTCCTCCATAGAAGCTGAAAAGTGAAATCACAATTTACCCAGCCACCCTTACAGCTAGAGGCCGTCATTTGACTCAGTTCTGGTCAATGAGCTATAAGGAGATCTGCGACAGAATCTTTTGAAAAACTTTTTCTTTTATTGAGAGACGGTTGAGAAAAAGTTCTCTTACTGTTGGTTCTTGCCCCTCCTCTACGGCTTTTTGTTTTGGAATTCTGTTGCAATGTCGGAAGCTGTACCAATCATTTTGTAATCATACGGCCTTAAGCACAAAGATGAAAACCAGCACATGGATGATGGTGGAAAAGGAAAGTAGAAAGAGCCTAGCTCCTTGATGGCGTCACTGAGCTGCTAGTCCAGCTCTGGTCTGCATTCCTCCAGATTTCTTGTTAGGTGAGATGACAAGATGCCTTCATTGTTTAATCCAGGATTAATAGAGTTTTCTGTTGCCTGTAGCCAAATGTATCCTAGATGGTATAGATCCTACTTCTTTCTCTTTCTTAACCTCCTTGCCTTACTCACATCAAAGCGTGCAGAACGCTTCTAGTGCCTGCCTGGAAAATCAATTAAGAAAAAAAAAGTAGCCGAACTTCCAGGAAAACACCCTAGTGATAGATGATTAGACGCATGAAGAGTCAGCAACAGCAGTGAGAAAGGAGGGAAAATGGCTCAGGGACCCCCTGTGATAGTACCCTGTGCTCCCAAGTATGTCATGGGGAAAATGGAAGGACCAGTATTTTGTTGTACCTCCTTGGGTAATGAGTAGGTTTAACAGTGACTGATGAGAAACATGGCATCTCGCAGGAAGGAAAGAGGAAAGAAAAAAGGGAGAAAGGATGGAAGGAAGAAAGAAGGAAGACAGGTTCAATACAAAATTGAGAATATGGAGGTGAAGGATGGCAGAATATGCTACCCCAAAATATGCCACTTTGTATTACTTTGAGCCAAAAACACTTGAAAAACAGGCGGTGCAAGAAAGGCACTCTGACTTCTCCCTTTCTTCCTCAAAGTAGGAGATAAAACTCCCTGGTAAAAGATACCCAACCTGTTCCAGGAGGAAAGAAACATTCTGATCACCAGAGACGGGGAGTTAAGGCTAGAAGAAATCTGTACAAACAGACCCTGTTAAAATAACTCTTGTCTGCCTTTCGTCTCCCCAGATATTTGAGTTACTTTTTCAGAGTCACTACTCTGTTCAACCTAGTATATAAGTATTCAGGCCTATTCACTTTTGGGGTCTCATTTTCCTACGGGGCTCCATGTGTATGTAAAAATGTTTGCTTTTCTCCTGTTACTCTCTTATGTCAATATCATTTTTAGGCCCAGCTGGAGGCCCTAAGAGGGAAGAGGTGAAGTTTTGCACTCCTCGCCCCAGGGAAAAGCAGGGGTGTAGAAGAGTTAGGGGGCAACAGACAATACCAGGATTAGAATCAGAAACTAGGGAGTAAAATTTTGCCTGTGAGGTAGTTGAGAAGCTTGAAAGTAACCACATGAAGGGGCAGGAGAGTTGCCTGAAATTAGAATTTGTCCTGCAGGAAGTTGCATGTAAAAAAGTATCTTGAAAACTAATTCATAAAATCTTGTTTCTACAGGATTCAAGGAATTTAAAGAGAAACGCTCTAGCTTGTTTGGGAACGAGGCAGGCAGAACCAGAGGAAAATACCCAGGGAGAAACCAGGCAAGTGAAAAGCAAGCACAGAAAGCAGTCGCATTTGTAACCAACAGAGCACCAAGGGCCAGACAGCCAGGTGAGAGTTCCTGTAGTCTTCGCCATAGCACCTCTCCCATCCGGGTGTAGAAAGAAGGGGTGCATAGTGGGGCGTCATGCATGGTGAAGTGCAAGCTGAACTGGAAACAATGTGGCAGATGGCTCAGAACTAAGGAGAGGAAAAGAACAAAATGGCAAGAACAGTCATTGGCAGGCCAAGGGGTGGCTTGGGGACTTAGCACCTCTGTAACCTTCATCAGCCACTCCACCCCCCACATTTTGATATGAACATTTGACTGATGTTCAGTGTCATGGAAAACGCTATATTCAGCCTATAATCCAGCAACACAGCCAGTTTTCTTAGAGCAGCCTGTATTAGTTTGCTCAGGCTGCCATGACAAAGCACTACAGACTGGGGAGTTTAAACAACAGACATTTATTATCCCTCAGTTCTGGAGGCTGGAAGCTCAAGATCAAGGTGTTAGCAGGGTTGCTGTCTTCTGGGCCTCTCTCCTTGGCTTGCAGACAGGCCACTTCTCGCTGTGTTCTCACGTGGTCTCTCTCTGTGTTCTTTGATCTTTTTTTCTTCCTATTAAGTTATTTATCTTTTTCTTATTGATTTATAGGAGTTCTATATATAATCTGGATATTAATTCTCCATTATTATATTCATTTCAAATACTATGTCCCATTTTAAGTCTTGTCTCTTAATGGCATCCTTTGTTGCACAGAAGTTTTATCTTTTCATGTAGTTGAATTTTATCCACATTTCATTTTAGGTTTGTATTTTTTAAGACGTTTAAGAAAACCTTCTCTGCCATGATATCTTAAAGAGAGCCTCCTAATTTGGAAACAATTTTTGCCTTTTCATTTAGAACTTAATCTCTCTGGGATTGATTTTTATGTGTAGGAGTAGGGACCTAATTTTATTCCCTTCTATAAAAATAAGCAATAATCTCAGCATTGTTTCCACTACTGAAAAGTCTGGGTACTCAATGTGCAATATATCTAGATTATAGAATTGAACAAAGCAGATAAGCAAATGTTTGTGAAATCTAGTAGCCCGGCAAACACAGTAAAAGCAACAGGCTATTCTACTAGTTCTCCCCAGAAGACAGCTCTGTCAGCATAATCTCTTTAAGGTCCTTAAAATGCCAGTCTTTTCACCCTCCCAACCACTACATAATTTTGTTATTTGGTTCTCCTAGTTTGAAGTGCCTTCCTGTCTTCTCGCCTTCCAAATCCAACAAACCCCTTCTTCATATCAGGTTCATGTTTCTCCTCATCTATGACGTCTTCCAGGCCAATACTATCCTCTTTTCATTCACAACATTTATCATTTGGGCCATATATTTTAGTATTTGATAAGTTCTTTAAGGGCAAGATCTTAATCATACAGGTGTTTAATTTCCACACAGCAAAATAACTTAGATCCATTCATTCATTCATTTCGCAGACTGAGCATCTATATCCTGAATTAGATCCAGAACTACAAAGGTACTGACCCGGAGGAACTAATGGTCTGATGGGGCAAGTAGATGTGAAAATAAGGACGTAGGGAAGTCTGCCAGGCTGGTAACCATGGTCTGGAAGCTAGAAAGCAAGATGTGATGGCTGCTCAACACCAAGAAGCTAGAAGCCATCATCAAAAGTTATAGGAAGTCATGGAAACATACCAGGAAAGGCAGGTTAAGGTAAGTGGGGAGCCGATTTGGGAAATTACGTATACCTGTTCCAGTTACTATGGCTGCATAACAGATGACCTCCAAATTAGTGGCCTTAAACACCAACAATTTTAATTTTGTTCATGAATCTACAATTTGGACATGGCTTAATTGGGACGCCTTGTCTCTGCTCTACATGGCATGATCTAAGGGGCCCCAAAGTCTGGAAACTGGAATGATCTGAAGACCCATTTACATAACTGGTGGTTGATGCTGGGAAGACTCAAATGGCTGGGGGCTCCATGGGCTGTCTCTTTATCTCTCTGTGGCCTTTCCATGTGGTCTCTCCAGTATGGTGACTTCAGCTTACCCACATGTATTGGGTATCCTATTGCTCTACAGCAAATTACCTCAAACTTAGTGACTTAAGCAGCATAAATTTATCTCACAGTTCCTATGGATCAGAAGTCTGGGAATAGCCGAGTCTGGGTCCTCTGCTCAGGGTCTCACAAGGGTAAGTGAAGGTGTTACCTGGGCTGTACTTTCATCTGGCGACTCAACTGGGGGATAATAAGCTTGTGAGCTCATTCAAGTATTTGGCAGAATTCATTTCCTTGTGTTATAAAACTGAAAGGCCCGGCTTCCGGCTGGTTGTCAGCTGGAGGCCAACGTTAGCTCCTGCCCAGATTTACAGGGAAGAACAGAGACCCTGTACCTCAGTGGAAGGAGTAGTTCTCACACTGTGAGACAAGCATGTGGGACTGTGTATCCATTGGTGCGAACCCCCTTTAGAAAATGCACTTGGACACTGTTTGCCCTCTGGCTACAATTCACGGGCCTCCCACATGCAAAATACACTTATTTCCTCTCCCCCTCTCTTTGCTTTGCTCACCGAAATATGGCATCAGAGAGAGCTGCTACATGTTAAGAGCCAAGTGGGAAAAAATTATGAACATAATCTGTGAAAAAAAACTTTCAAACAGAGGCTTTTTCATCTGAGCTGAATTCTGAAGTGGGAATTAGTTAGGGCTGTATAGGAGCTTGTTAAATGAATGATATTCCCTTTAGCACCTAGCGTGTAGGGTCTGGTACTGCTTTCTGCTTTCTGCGTGTCTGTTTTATCTCCCTGACAAGACTATAAACTTCTGGGGAACAGAGACATTGCGTTTTGCGTCTTCTATATTCCTTGAGTTGTGTTAGTCCCAGGGGAAGGATTCAGCTCATTCCTACTAAATACATGAATTCCTCAATTCTCCCGAGCACCCTGTGTGTAAATTACTGCCAATTCTTGGAAAAGTCTAACCTGAAAAGGTGTCTGTTTATCAACTCTGTGAGCACAACAGCCTATTTACATCAAGAGACACAGCGTTATTTCGAGAAGGTGGCTGGATGTCCAATAAATTTCTTCCCTTTAGGAATCTGTCTCCACAAGGAGTGGGAGGAAAAAAGGAAAGAGAATATACTGAGGCCGTTGGCTGTCCTCACAGATGTGTGGAGAGCTCTGTGGAAGGTTGGGTCTCGGAAAATATCTTCAAGGGCCTCCCTTCTTGCAGTCCACCTCCAGTGGAAGTAATTTCTAGTTTGAGGAATTGAACTGGTGTGGTGGCTTAAAGAGCAACTCCATTTCCTCCTTGTTTGGTAACATCTCTAAAGGGATTTTTTTGACTCTGAGCTTCTTAAAAAAAATTTAAATCAAAGCTAACCCAAGCAAAACTTTGATAAAAAGGTTTTCCCCAATGCATTCTACCTTCCCTTTTGTGCTTCTTTTTTTTTTTTTGCTAAATTTACCTCACACCAGAACCATTACGAAATAACCTCCTATATTTAACCATAGGTTCTCCTTCTTCCTCTTAAATACAATCAGTAGTAAGGAAAGAAATTGAAGTCTATTTGCAGGAATGTGTGAATGACTGATAATTGCTCAAAGCTAGGTTCTCAAACTGGACAGTGTCTAAGAGTCACCTTGGCAGCTTGGTAAAGACAGAGATACCTGGCCCTACCCAGGTCCTTAAATGAGAAGATATGCGTAAAGGGCCCCCCATCATCAGCTTTCCATGCTCCTGTAGCAAATTTTCTTTTCGTTTCTTTACATCCTAAGTTTGCCTCTGGAAAGAAAAGCAAACAGAGGGTAGGACTAATTGATAAGGATTTTTCTTGCTCTACCATATATGATTCTGTTAATTATATCTGCTCACAATTCCCAAGGGATCATATCTTCCCTACAAGATTGCATTTTGCTCTTGAAACCAAACTGGACATACCACATATGTGTCTTAATTTCACAGGTTCCATACTGTGTCGCAACTCTTCTGATTAAACCCAATTCCCAATTCAAAGTAAAATTAGCATTAGGTATTGAAATAAAAACTAAAGCAGATCCCAAACGTGCTCCTTTTGCTTCCCTTTTGGGATCCTTAGCATTATTGTAGCCTTGCTAATAGCACCCTTTCCTGACTCATCTTGCATCTAGAGTAATCTGGGGCTGAAAACTCCTTTTACTGCCCCTCTGGCCAACAGCTTCTGAGCCATCCATTGTAGACCTGCCTTAGAGCTCCTGGAGAATCTCGCGGGTAGCACCAACTTCAGTGTGTCTGATTACTTCCTATTGTCCTGTGGTAACAATCATTTATTCATTCATTCATTCATTGTACCAACTATTCAAAGGACAGTAGAGGGAAGGGCAAAATAAAAGATATGCCTATGGTCTTCGGGAGTTTGTACTTGCTCCATCCATAAGGATAGAGGGTGTCATTGGGGACCCATCCTTTCACCATGCGTACAGATGGAGGACTAATGGGAAAGGAAGACTAGGTTCAAGAATTTTGTAACTGTTTCCATTTATAATATGGATTATTGACATTAAAATTGACGTAGAGTGTTGATCCCATCATTCTGTAGATAATGATACTGAGACTCAGAGAGATGAAGTAACTTACCCAATATCACACAGCCTGTCTAGTGTCTCCTTACCCACAACTCTTTCTACTGTAGCAACAAGCAAACTGACAGAAGCCAATACATGGCTTCTATTCACCAATCCTTTTCATTAAAATCTTCCTGGATATGCAAATGGAAACTTGGCTTTCTATTTCTTTGGTAAAAATATCCATCACAGTTTTTGGTAGGCAATCTAGAAAAAAAAATGTTACTCATCACCAACCCTAAAACTTTAGAATTCAGAGACCTTTCATATCATTTCTTCCAACCACTCCCTTTACAGACCTGGAACTCGAGGCCAAAAGGTTACAGAGGAGAGGCAGAGGTACACTGGAATCCAGGACCAAGTCCAAGCTCACAACCACTTCCGCTCTGATGAATCTCTGAAAAATTCACCTCCGTGTTGACTTCAGTGTAAACATATTTAAAAGGCTTTGTCACCTTTTTTGTTTTTCTAACCTTTGTGTGTTCACACCTGGACAGTGTCGTGCCTTTAGCTGTCATATTTTGGTCCTTAGTCCTCATAGGTGGTGACATGTCTCAACAGTGGGCGGGAATGGCATTAAAGGGGAAATAGCCTAGAGACTTTAAAACTTTCCCAAAGAGTATGATCTACAAATGAATCTTTAAGGATTATCTCAGAACGCAAGGCCCGCAGAAGTTCAATACTTAATATAATGTCACAACTGGTTCAAAATCCATACATAATGAGAGAGAAAAAGGCATAACTGATGAGCTGGGGAGGACGCTGTGTGAGTAAAACACACAATCATCTACAGCCTGGTTACCCAATGTGATCGTGCCCAACAGCTTGGCACCACCAGGACTTCTTACAAATGCAAATCTCAGGCCCATCCCAGACTTGCTGAATCAAATCTTCATGTTCACAAGATCTCCAGGGGACTTGCATGCAGGTTTAGTTTGAGAAGCATTGGTCCACAGTGTTTCTCTATTAATGAACAGAGCAGTGGGCAATAGTAAGGGTTATACAGTGGGATAGCTGGGACGCCTAGCAGCTTGAGTTCTACGGTTCCTTGCATGGCCCTTGCAAATTCAATCTAAACTTTCTGAGGATCATCTTCCCGCAGTATAAACTGAGGCTTTGGCTGAAGAGGCCAAAAGCCTCTTGTTGTAATGAGCTTCTGGCAGAAAGCGTTTCTTCAGTCTAAATTGTGCAGGATAGTTTGTGTGATGCGAGTTGAGTGACACGCATATCACATTTGGTACGCTCAATGAATGCGATTAATAAAAATGTAAATCACACATTTTACTCCCATTTCAGGGAAGAAAATGTGTGCATTGCACAATTCATTGAATTGGGCTGCCCAAGTCTCATTTTCCTTCTGAAAAAATTCTGAGAGTCAAGCCAGTGTAGGCTTCATCAGGAATCCTGACTCAGGTTTCCAAAGCAAAATTGTTGCCCTTAAAAGTCAACATGTGACTTTCCTGTTTCCTGATTACATGGCTTCAGTCCCTCCCCGTCTGAAGCTTCTTTAGTCTGCAGGCTTTCAGCTCCACCTTAAAAGTTTTGATGCATTATTGATCCCAAGGTAAATACTGAATAAGGTGGTGGCAAAGTCAACATATTCTTTGAAAGGCCATTAATCCAGGTGTTGAATGAAATCAGATGTCAGCAGGCATTGTTGTTACAATTCTATTATACAACAGGGCTTAGAGGAATTCCTCTCTCCAGGTAGTAACTACATCATACCAGTTATTCTGGGTGAGGAATGGAATCTATGTCTGGTGAGGACCGAGGAATATTTGACTTCATAAATCAATAACTATTCTCAAAGCTTCTATTGACCTCTGATCAGCACATCTGACAGCGAGGAGAGGTTCTGGTAACTGTGCTGCTGATAAAATGCAAACCTGTTGGTTAAACATTTGCTGAAAGCCCTGCTGGTGACCTTTGATGAAAGTGAACCCAACGTGGCCGTGTGTTCTTGCAGTGTTCTGGGACATGAGGCGAGAAATAACTGGCTGATCCAACACGTCCTAGCTCCTGGAGCAAGAGATTTGTCTGGGTGGAAAGTGCGGGCAGAGGTCATTCTTTCCTCAGGTTCTCTCTATCACTGGGCCCAAGAGAGTGGGATGTCTGTTAGGAGATTGTGAAATAATGATAGTTGCTGTTGTGAACCTTCCAAAGAGCCTCAGAAAAAATTTCTTCTCCAAACTTACTCCCTCCTCCACACAAAGAAAGGGTGCAAGAATTTTCTCATTCCTTCATCTCTCTCAATGCCTAACGTAGTGTTTGGTACACAGCGGATACGTAATACATTACTTAATAAATAGGTATTTAAAAAAAAAAAAAAAAACCTGTGTAGAGCAGTTTTAGGTTCACAGCAAAATTGGGAGGAAAGTACAGAGATTTTCCGCGTCCCCATCCTGCATTTATCAATGCCCCCCATCAGAATGGTACATTTGTTACAGTCTATGAGCCTCCATTGACACGTTGTTGTCACCCAAAGTCCACAGTTCACATTAGGTTCACACTTGCTGTCGTATATTCTATGGGTTGGACACACTTATGACATGTATCCAGCATTATGGTATCACACAGAGTAGTTTTACTGCCCTAAAAATCCTCTGTGCCCCACCTGGTCATCCCTTCTCTTCTCCCCCAGCTCCTGGCAACCACTGATCGTTTTACTGTCTCCACAGTGTTGCCTTTTCCAGAATGTTGTGTGATACAGTTGAAATCATACTCGTGCAGTATGTAGCCTTTTCGGATTGCTTTCTTGCACTTAGTAATATGCATTTAAGTTTCCTCCCTGTCTTTTCATAGCTTGATAGCTCATTTCTTTTCAGTGTTGAATAATATTTCATTGAACGTATGACAGGTTGTCCATCACCTAATGAAGGACATCTTGGTTACTTCCAAGTTTTGGTAGGTGTGAATACAACTGCTATAAATATCCAAGTGCAAATAAATACTTTAAAAATGAATAAATTACTCTTTCCACTGTGCTTCAACTATGTTTTATACAATCACCTATTTGAAACGTGCCTTATTGGATCACATGATTTATTTATATGTCTATTTTCTTTTCGGAGCCCTATCTTTTTAAAGAAAGAGCCTGTGAGTTACTCATCATCATCTCTCCTTCCCTCGGTATAGAACCCAACCCAGTGGTTGTGAGGTTGGCTCATCCTTTTGCTGTTTCTGGGGAAGCAGGGTGGTAGATGAGAACAGGGTAACCCTGCTTACAGATAACTTAGTGATGGATTTAACAACCTTGTCTTTAAAAGTGCAAACACAACAAAAATATCAACTGAAAGAATGAGATCCAGGATTTCCCCAGAAATGGAAAATTAGGAGGTTAAGCAATTTTAACCATATGATAAAAGGAGAATTTGATTCTAAAGTTTAAAGTGATTCTGTGAAAGCCTTTGTTAGTATTTTCTGTGTTTGTGGAAAGAAAACGAACAGTCAAGAGCATTCTAAATAAGAAAATACTAATGATGCATTACATATCTTTAATTAGTACTAATGGGTACTATGTAATTAATTCAATTTACCATTCTTTCTTCAGCAGAAACATCTCTTTCCCCTGCAGTTCCCACAAATGCTACAAATTTGTCCTATTTGCTGCAAATAAGATGCCCTCCTTTCCAGTCTTTCTGATCTTATGATCAGATGGTTCTCTGGATCTTTTACAGGAGAGTGACCCAAATGATTTGGAGGTTTGGGGTAACTTTGGTTTCCTCTAGTTGGCCTAGCTTGGTAGACATGTCTCAAACTCCTTCCCCAAGACCCAGGAGAGTGCAGATTTAATGCTGTTCCTACTAACTTCCAGTTCAACTACCAAGGGACCCACTCCTTACCCAGATCTCAGCTTCTCTCTCCTAACAGACATCAGAGTGAACTCCAACTTCCTGCTGGACTTTCTTCCACTATAATTAGCACCACGTTAATGTCTGTCTTTATTTTCTACCACTAATTCCTGTTCTGAGGGTTATAAATTATCCCGACCCACTGTCCCTCTTGCGTATTTCAAGTTGAGCCATTAACCACCATCCCTCATTCACCAAAACACATGTAATATGCCATGTCAGCTGATTAAAGATCAAACTGCTCTTTTGAGCAGGGATTTCCGATAACACACAGCGTCACAAATAGTGATCTCTTGGACATGGGAGTTAAAGAAAATAGTTTACATGCTTCAGAATGCAAAGTGATGCCCATATTGCCTTACATACTCCATCAAGACGACAAAGAAGCTGAAATTCCCTTTTCCACCCCAAAATGTATTCAGGTGGAATGAGAATAGAAAGCAAATAGCTATGGAGGGATGACAATACCAGAACTCTGCATAAGGCAGAGTCCAGATCAAGGGCAAAAAAAATGGGCTTTAATCCATCTCACATGGAACAAATAAACATGGATATGTGTTAGGTATTTCTTAACAGTGTGACCTTTTGGCTGCATATAGTGGAGAAAAGTTTGGAAATCTGACCTTTGCAAAAATGATGGAAAAACTGGTCTGATACCATTTTTCTTTGGGAAAAGCCATTTTCTACACTACATCCAAACAGAAACACTTGAAACCCTTTATGTCAGAGCCAGGGCTAGTCATATAGTGTCTCTGCGGAAATGAGAAAAATGCTTCCCTCTCTCCAGTCAAATGTAGCCCCTCCCTGGGCACATGTCCTGGTAAATAGAACACAGGCTGCATTTCAGCCTTTGGCCCCCTCAGCCAGACACCTCTGAGCAGTGAGTAAGCATCATCTTTCATAAAAACCCTACTCAATGCTCTACTTCAAATTTTCCAATGGTTTGTTAAAATTAAGGTTCTATATTGTAGGCCAAATCTTGGTCTCCTCTCCTGAAACTCTGATTAGACAAATATGAGACCTTTTAACACTGTCTTCTGTATCTTTTAATTTCCCATGTATATTTTCCATCTCTCTCTGTGCGACATCCCCCACTGTCAGCTCTTCTTACTTCTCATTCTACTCCCCTCCTTGGCTTTTTGTCCCAGTTGAACTTAAATAATGATTTCTGCAGTTATTATGTAATATCTGTCTCCCCAGTTAGACTAATCTCTAGGAAGCAGGGGCCATGTCTGTCTCACTCAACCCCACAGCCCTAGTTTCCAGTATGCATTTGACAGGACATGTTTTAGGCACTCACCAAAGAGTTGTTGAATGAATGGATATGGATGTCTCCATTTTCAAGAAAGCACAAACAAAATGTGGATTCTATCTAGGTGGAGAGGGCTTATTGGATAATTCCTACCCCTGGTTAAGCACGTAGGCTCTGGAATCAGGCTAGGTGTGAAGCTGCTAACCTTTTGTATCCCTGTTTCCTTTTCTGTGAAATGGGAATAACAGTACCACTTACACTGTGGGTTACATAAAGCATTTAGTACGAGCCCCGCAGGTGGTAAGAACGCAATAAATGCTAGCTGCCATGATTTCTGCTATCTTTTTATGGGGGGAGAGGGGGTCGTCCATGAAAACAGTTCACTTTAAGAAAGCATAGACTATAAAAATAGGGGCTAAGGATCATCCTGATATACACAGAATATATCGATGTTTTCATTTGTCTTGTTTCTGAAAATGTGTGTGACATGGTGTTTAGATGAAAAGCAGAAAAGGGCTTCTCACGGTGCCTGTGGTGTTATTCTTTTCACTCTCCGGGGTGTTACTTTAGCACTTGACTAGAGAAAATGTACACACATTTATAGAAAGAGCTTGGGGCTCCTCAGACCCCATCAGCTTTCACCATTTGATTTACATTTAGAGAAATGGATTATAAACTTTTATAAAAGTCACCAGAGCAAAGTAATGGACTGTTCTGAGGACCAGTGGGAAGGGAATCCATCTCTTAGGTTAAGAATCCGTGTCTTCCGGGCCTGTGGGGAAATAAAACACAAGTCCCTCTGAGTGCAAACTGCAGATACTGTGATTGTGTATCAGCCTTCGGACAGGTCTTATAAACTTACAGGTTTTAGTTGATTGTGATTTGTGTGAACTTTAGCCATCACCATTTCAAATGTTGCCATCACTGTATATTACCACCTCCCACTAAGGTTTACACATCACAGGGCCTGGTTCGGAGATGTAATAGAAGCGAGTTTGGTCCTCAGATGTATTTCAGGCCACCTTTTCTTACCTTGTTGTCTAAAGGAAAAAGCAGAAATAATGTCATAAAATGGGTAACAGTCTCCTATTTTGAGGCTGGAGTGTGGTGGTTAGTTGAGTTGAAATAAGCTGTAACACAGCAAAAATAATAAAATAAAAGTAAATGGAAACATGTTTTGTTCCTCCTGGAATAATGTCCCTTTGCACTGTGTCAGTCAGCTTGTGGCAGCAATCCTAAGTGTCAATGTGCTGTCACTCTTCCCTGAAGGCAAGAACCAGCACCTCATGGTTATTGGCAGAACTTTTTTTAAATGCTGATTTCAATGGTGGTATCATCATATTCAAACCGGATGAGAACTCACTGTCCTTAAAATTAACCGACAGCAGTGCTTCTCACCCTAACTGCACATTAGAATCACCCAGGGGACTTTAAATGCTCCAGTGCCCCACCATTAATCGAATTAAATCCGAATTCTGGAAGTTGGGCCCTGAGGTTGGTATTGATTAAGTTTCCCCGGTTATTATAACATGCTGCCAAGGCGGAGAACTGCTAAGCTAGTCTCTTGTTATCTTGGCGTAAATCCTACCAGCACTAGTGCTTGGCAAATATTTTTCCCAGCTGATGGTAGGAGAGATGTTATTATCCCCAATTTACAGATGGGAATACCAAGGTCCAAATTACTTAGTTTTATCTGAAGTTTAGCTGAACCACTGCTCAAGTATCAGAATGCAATAAATACCTTTGAGGAGAACATACCTCCTTAATTTTTTCTTGGTCTTAAATAAAGGACCCTTGAATCATGAATTTTTAGAATAGGGAAGGACCTAATTTGAAATGAGGAAATCAGAGAAGAGACAGAGCTTATGTCATGCATCTTTATGTTCCCTGAACTTCCTAGTACCACACATTAAACAAACATTTAATAAATTCAGTGAAATGAAGTCACCAAGGTCACACAGCCCCACACCTGGCCTCTAGTCACTGGATGGGCAATACCTTCTTCCTCCCCATTTGGAGTTTGCATGCATGTCCCTTTTATGTGGGGACAACACCTCCTGCCTTATATGGGTGGGCCAGGTTTTAAATGGTTTGTCTCATTCTTTCCAGAGTACACTTGTTTTATTTTTCAAGCATGTAATGGTGTTTTGTGGTTGTTGTTTCAAAACTGCAGTAGCTAGTTACAGAACAGAGATATTTGTTACTAAATTGGGGTCCAGAGTCCCCTGGATCCCCGTGAGCTTCCATGATATTACTTGTTGAAAGTGCAGGAAAAGCAAGTTCGGGAATGGCCTTGTCTTTGTGCAGGAATTGTTTACTCATTAACATCAAGACCTGTCCCTGCCCCAGTTACACAAAACATGATGAACAATCCCTCAGGGGCTTTCTCAGGCCCTGTCAACTTCCTGTGTTTCATGGTTGTGCCTCTCCCCAACTTTCCACATTTGATTCATTTTCTCCCTGGCCTGCCTGTGGGCAACGCTCTCTCATGCACACTCCTTTGGGCTCTGCTCCCACCTCTTTGTCTACTGAGTTCCTCTCTGAGGAGGGCCGAGTTTGGGGATGGTGGGAGTGAGGCTGGACCCAGGGTTTGTGACTGTGATAACCTGGGGTCCTCTGGTTCTTGGGCTGTGACAAAAGTGGGGCTGTGTAGAGGTCAAGATTGTGAGGTGAGATGCTGCATGGGGTTTGGGAATGTAAAGGGGGAGCTGTTGTTGGTATTGAGTACAGGATGGTAGGTGAGGGAGCGGTGGGGGCTCAGAGGTCTGGATGACAATTTCACCATCCATTAGAGAAGAACCAGCCTGTCAGGGAACCGAAAGGAAAGAATCATGTCCTGAGTAGACAAACCTGGAGACCTCTCAACATCGAGATGCTTTTCAGGGGACTGTACGGTGTGTGCCTCATCCTCCAACATAAACTTGTTGAGGGCAGGCCCTGCCTTGGTGCTGGGATATAGGCTCAGTGAATTATAGGGGAAGGTGGGCATCACTGATAGTTAGACAAATATCCCGAAATGGAGTCACGCTAATGCATAGACATGGAGACAGAAACTTGCATGAAGGTGGTATTGAATCAGACTTGCCTACATTCTCATCCTGGCTGTGTGACCTTGAGCTAGCTCCTTAATTTCTCTGGGTCTCAGTTTCCTTATCTGTAAAATACTACCTGCTACATAGGATTGTTGTGGCTGCTATTTTGTATTAAAAAAACACAACACCCATTAAATTCCCCCTGTATGGATTTTTGTATAAATAAAATAGATTCACAAAACAAAGCAAAGGGAACTTCCTTTTCTATGCATCCTATTGTCTGGACGTCCGTAACAGACTATGAAGATAATTAATATTAATTATGACCCCTGAGAGTACATTCTGAATTGTTATTATAAAGGGTAATGTCAGATTTAGTAGTTTATGAATTATTATATTCCTACCAAATTCTCATTTTCAGAAAATTAATAATCCAAGTATGTTATACGATGTCTTTCTGCTTATTTGACTACTTAATTAAGTGACATTTTGGAACTGTGCTGAAGAATTTGTAGTTGCAAACGTGGTGCTGTGTACTAAATCAGTAAAAGATGGGAGGGGAAGCAAGAAATGGAATCAGAACAGGGATTCTGGTCATTTCCATGGGGGGGGGCTCAGGGAACTTGTATGCTGTGTCTTTGTAACAGACAGGATGTGTGTGTATGTGTTGTGTGTTTGTTTCTTAAACTAGGATTCAGGAGATACTAATAAAAATCACTTCAAAATGACTTGATAGCTACCAAAATTTTTAAAAATTTATAAACAAGCGCTAAAGCCCATAAATTGCAGGCACAGTGGGGCAAAGTACATTAGGTTTTTATAAAACTATGATAACGACATTATAAAATGTTATAATACTTTTTATTTTACTATCTTAGAACATATTTTACAATCATAAGCTAATTGGTCTTAAAACTATCCATACATGACATTGGTACTATGATCTCTATTTCCTGCTGGGAGGATGGACGATAGAGCGATTAAATGATATATTTAATTAGGAGTCAAGAGTCTTGGATATTAGTCTTCAGTTAGAACTAATCACTGAAACATTATTTGGGTAAAAAAACTCTTGAACCTCTTGCAACCAGTTATTTATTTTAGAACAGTCTAGTCATAAAAAAGAATTCTAGCGTTTTCTTCTCTTAATAAAAAAACTGTTGTCATGGAAATATTTCAGTTCCCTACGTCCTCCAATTCCCTGCGAATGAACAGGTTATAAACAGGCAGCGGTCCAGCAAAGCCTTTTATGATGGAGGTAAGGTTTGTAACAGGCTACGTTACAAGGCTTTCCAAAGTCCATTTCCCAGGATAAGGAGAGAATAAAAGAACTCTCCCAGGCCCAGCTGTGTTCTATAACCCTGGCTTCTTATCCATTAACTGGCTCAGACCGCTCCCTCCTTCTAAACCAAATATACTAAATCCATTACTGTTTCCCATGCAGAAGTCTTATTTTATGTCTATAAGCTAATAAAAATGACGTTCTGCGTACTAGAAATGCCATGGTCTCTCTCAGAGTCTGTTTCCTCCCAGCATTGGGAATTGATGCATTTTCCAGACAGTTCAGGCAGTTGTTTGCTTTTTAATCAAATGATTTCATTAGCTGATGCAATCATTCATTTCATTTTAGCTGGGGAACCTACTAGTGTATGATTTTATATTCACAACAAAAACATTCTCCTTACTTACCTCAATATAGAAGCTTTGCATCACGCATCCATGAATTCGTTTAAATACAGTGGTGCAAGAGCAATGACAAGGTTCAACTCAGAGCAGGAATGTTTTATATCCTGAATGAAGAAGAAGAGGGAGACGGAAAGTCTCGTCTTAATTCATGCCTGGATCCATGATTCAGAAACATGTTGTTCTGTTTTATTCGGATATAGTGTTTCTCCCAGCTCTTGAGCACTATCTGCTATGTATCTTTGTGCAAAACTGGAGAAAGCAAGAAATGAATTTTGTTCATTTTCACACCCACCCTAGAACTGGATGATGTCCGGAAGGGTAAGTGTGGAAACTGCAAAATTGGCTTTTGAGATCAAGAATCTAGACAATATATCAGTCTCCCACCTATATTGTCACACTTAGTATTTGTGTGGGAAGACAAATGTGGGCAGAGAAGGTGCACATACCTGCAGGAGCACGCATACATGTGTGCACAGCTAGCCAGGTTAGAGCCTGGAGCAAAATATGAAAAAGATCATGTTTATTCTTTAAAAGAAAGACAAGGATGATTTGTCTAAACTTGCAACATTCATAACTAACATGATAAGCTGTTCATATAATGTCCTTTATAATGCTGGAGGCAAAGGACAAGAAGGAATAAATAGCTTGTCATCGTACTGGGTCACATTGCTGACGACCAAGCTAGTATTCTAATAGTGGCATTTGGGGGCTATGTCGTGGGACACCGTAATTGTCCTTCTGGTATAAGCTTCAAAACACCAAAGGGCCTAGTGAAATCCCCAAATGTGGTGGCACTCAGTACATCTTTGCTGTGATGGTACATGACAGAAGCCCTCTCTAAATTGGTTGCCCACTTACTTAACTGAGCATTTTCTTGAATTTATTTTCATTCTGAGTCTGTATCACTCCTGGAACTAAGTTTCATAAGCTTACTGTCCATGGTGTAAGGTCTAAAATGACCTCTTTAACTTTCAGAGGGTGTTCTCTAACTTGAATATTCTGGAATTTAATAAACAGACTGAGGCCTGTCTCTCTCGTGTGTCCGTGATTTGAAAAGTATTCTTCATTTTAACCTGATTCTTCATTTCTCCAGGCTGGACCCTCACCATTTTCAAGGGTAGTCTCATGTGGCAGCACATCTGTATAAAGCTGTTACACAATGTAGTTATCACATTTGGGGGAAAGTGGTTGGACATGTATGATAGTAAGTACATCCTGAAGGCTACTAAGTATGTGGAATTTATAAATGCAGGTCAGCTTTCAGAAGCACCATCTAATTTATTCACATCACCTTTTAAGGAGGCAGAAGGGGTAGGCTTATGTTTAAGTGGTTGCTTAAAGTCTTTTATTTTATCTTTTTTCCATTTCCCAACATGTTTAGCCTCATAAATTCACTTACAACTCTTAGATCTAGCTGTCTCACTCAGACTTCCATGTCTCTGGTCATACTACTTATTCTGTCTGGAGTTTATTTTGGGAATGGGTAGGTGAGTGGGAGGAGACGATAGCTTCAACTTGGAGCACACTGAATTTGAGGCTTCCAGGAGTGGCTATACGGTCGGGTGAATATATACATACACTTAGGTTTGGAGCTCCAAAGAGAAGCGTGGGACAGAGATGTATATTTCAGAATCTTTGGTGAAGAGACGGTAATCAAAGGTGGAAAGGAGAAAACACGATCACAAGGTCATAATAAAAGGTAAGAAGAGACAAACGCTCAGCAGTGGGCCCCATGGGAGCTCACCAGATGGAGGAGAGAGAGCCCATGATGGAAACTGAGTAGGTGAAGCCAGAGACGTAGACGGGAAACCAGGTGAGTGTGCTGTCACTGAGCCCAGGAAACATGACAGGAAGTTTCCAGAGAAAGAAAGAGACCTCGGTAAGTAGATGCCATCAAGAGAACAAGTAAAGTCTAAAAAGTATCCACTGGCTTAAGTGGCATGTATGACTTTGTTGTGAATGCAAGAAACTTCAGGGGAGTGACAAGGGTGAGAACCAGACTGGAGGAGTAAGGAAATGAATGGTTGTGAGCAAGTGGAGACATTTAATTGTGAAGGCAGGGTCAAGATAAGAAGATAAGTGGAAGGGGAGGTGAAGTCCAGAGAAGGCTCGCCCTTCCTTCCTTCCTTCCTTCCTTCCTTCCTTCCTTCCTTCCTTCCTTCCTTCCTTCCTTTTCAGGTTGGAAGAGAATTTAAATCCTAATGGAAATGATGCAGTGAGCAAAAGAGGAGATTACTGGGAGGGAATGGGGCCCACTCACCCTTGGGATGATTGATCTCTAATAGAACAGACAACGTAGGTGAAACAGGACATGGATGAGGAGACGTTTCTATGTGCTGTGGTGAGAGGCCTGGCGAATGGTTTCTGTTTCCTCCTAGACCAGTACACAGTCGTCCACTGAGAGTGAGGGAGAAGAAGGGACATCTTGAGAGCACAGTTGAGGTTGGTGACTGTGAATTCACAGGGAGCAGTAACTCCTGAGTCTCTTTATTTTCTCCAGTGATTCTTAGTTACCCAGATTCAGGCTTGGATAAAGCAGAAACAGGAGAGAACAGAGGGAAACATAGTTTAAGAGTAACTGCAAGAGAAAGACTGAAACGAGAGAAGGGGATTTAAGCTAGACCACAAGGATGGTAGAGTTAAGAAGCAGAGGTCTCAGCATTAGAAGATGCTACAGGGGATAATGGTCTTGCTTATGTCAAAGAACATGTGAGACTGAATGGGGTGCGAGGACTGTTGGTCAGAGAGTTGGTGTTGAAACCACTCATTTCTGGGGTAGAGCATTTGACAAGGTCTAGGAGGGAGAGAGGAAGAGGAGACGGCCACTAGAAATGAAGAGGACGAGGACCTGAGGTTCCAAGAGGTTGAATGGGACATCTTTGCATATGTTCATTATGTCCCTGGTGAGTGATAACCCAGGAGTTGAGGTGGGTAGGAGAATGGTGAATTTGACACCTAAATCTTCCCTCAGAATAAGTGTGGGGAGCGAGGGGGTTTCTGTGGACGGCAGCAACAAGAAGAAAGAGGGGTGTGATGACCCAAGCCTCAAAGCAGTGCTTTACAGTATTAAACTTGAATGATAAACTAAAAAATGTAATGGAATATATTTATAATGTGCTGCAGTTTTAACCTAGGGCAGTCAATGCTTTAAAATAAGAGTTCTGATTTTTTAATAGAGACCTTGAATTTCCATGATTATGAGAAATTCCTGTCGTTCTAAGAGCATAGGAGATTTGTTTGATATTAATTGGAGTCGAGGCTTCACTGAGCAGATGGTGGGGACCATGCAGAGTGAGTGGCCATTAGCTAGCAGGGCTTACTGGAATCAGCTCTCAAAAGATAAGAAGGCCGTTCCCAGAGGCTCAGTGTCAACCATGGGGAGCAGAAGGTTTCTTGAGCCAGAGTGCAAAGATGTTCAGTTTTAGGAGAAAGGAAAAGAGAGGAGGAAATTAATTTTCCGTAAGAATCCATGAGCGTGGTCGTAAGAATGGCCTCAGATGTCTTCCTGCAGAAATCGGTGGGAGACTCAGGTAATCTGAACTCCTTAGTCATCACAGCCTTTGGATGCCCAGAAATGTTGTTTTCACATGGATGCTTTGCCAGTCTCTGCAAATGCGAAGGCAGGGTAGGCATCCTGCGTACACAAGGCTTGCTGGAAGCTCTCTGCTTGTCCCAAAGTGCTTCTGAGGTCATTATCCTCCTTTCAATAAGCAAAACCCTGCGTTTCCTCTCAGATCTCCATTAAGGCTGGTCCCCAGAGAATTTCAGAGGCATCCACACCGCCTGGAAGCAAAGGAACTGTTCTTTGGGTGAGAAATGTAACACCAAAAGCTGTTTTGTCCTAGTACAAGTGAGTCCTGGTGTTTTCATTCCACCCTTACAGTTCAGAATTCACTTTCTAAACACCTGCTTTGTTTCCAGGTGATAGGCTGCAGATTCCCTGAAAAATCTAGGAGGTGAAGTGGACAAACCAGAAGCAAATTACAATACAAGCACAAAATTAATTCAATTGAATTGCTTTGGATATGAAGTTTTAAGAAATGCTTATAGCTGCTTCCATCTGATAATTCAAGTGAAGAAGGCAGCTCACAATGTCTGTCGATGTCATGTATTTCACAGCATTTTGAAATCTGGACAAACTTTGCCATCATCTTTTCCCATCATCTCGTTCTTAGAGGTCTGAGCCTGTCATGGGCATCTCTTGTCCTGTGTGTTTGGTGGCCCGGTTTCATTGGGGGACCTTCTCCACCCTCATGCCACATGGTCCTGGTGGGGCTGTCAACTAGTCTACTGTGTCATCTCCTCCACCTTACACAGGGATGGGTCTGTGACTCAGGCTGGGCCTTCCTTGATTTGATAGAAGAGCTCGGGCTGCAAGCATTTGTCTCGGTTATTGTGTGGGAAGAGCCAGGCTGCAGAACGAAGCCAAGCGCACATCAGCAGAGCCAAGAGACAGAGTCCTGATGACATTATCTGTACTTCTGGACTCAGGCATGTTTTCCTATTTGCATATAAATGGTAGCCTAGGATAAACATGGTTCTGCAATTCATTTTTTCTTCTTCTTTTGATTAAACAATATATCCTTGGGATTCTCCATATCAGTGTGTAGAGAGTGTCCTCATTGATTTTTACAACTACATAGTACTTCATTGTGTGGATTTATTAATAATTGATTCAGCCACTTCTCAGTTGATGGACATCTGGGGTTATTTCCAATCTTTTGGTATTTCCAATACACGTGACTTCATATTTTGCCAATGCTGTTGGTCTTAAAAGTGGAATTACTCGATTACGTTACCAATGTAACGAGAAATGGAATTGTTGAATAAAACCTCAATTGATGGATTAAACAGACAATTAGATTCAACAAAACAGTTATTTGGCAAAGTGGAAGAGAGAGCTGAAGAAATGCAGCACAGGTGGAATATGTTAAAGACGTTAAGGGCTACTGATGATAGAATAAGAAGGCGTACATGTGATTCATAGACTCTCTGAAGGACAGACAAAGAAAATGGAGAAGGGGCAATATTTTAAGAGATGAGAGCTGAGCATTTTCCAGAAATGATAAAGGATGTAAATCCACATGTAGAGAAAGCACAAAGCATATTAGGATAAGTAAAAAGAAAGCCACATATAAATTATATAAAGTTTATAAGAACATCAAGAACAAAAAGCAACTAGAGAGAAGGCCAACCATCTACAAAGGAACAATAATTAGACTAAGAGCTGCCTAGTCGTCAACAAGAGAAGCCAAAGTGCTAAGAATGATACAACCGTTTTTTATCTTAGATGGGACTGTTGAGTAGTTTTTCCTAAGGGTTGTCCTGTCCCCTGGCCTCTGATGTAAATAGATTTTACAACCTAAGACTTCAGATGGCAATGATGGGTAAATATCAGTGACACCAGTTACATTAAGAATATTTATTCACATCTTTCTACAATCCACACAGCTTTGAGTCTGCTTCTAATGTATAATTTTCACCATCTTGCATAGCTAAGGCTAGATATTTTCAGATAAACAAAAACTGAGTTTATCACCAATGGATCTTTATTAAAGGAATTTAAAATGTCCCTCAGGAAGAAGGAAAGTGATTCCAAAGGAACGTCTATGAAGCAACAAAGAATCCTTAGAAACAAAACATATTGGTAAAGCTAAAAAAAAAAAATTGTACAGTATAAAAAGAACATCTAATTTGGTGGTTTAAAAAAGGACAGAATGAAACTAGAATACCATGGAAGTAATACCACAGAAAAAGTTGATCAAAACCAGTGTTTTAAACTCCATGTACTGTTCAGATGGGGGATTAAGATATTAACTTTTGAAAATTTGTTGAGTTAGGCATGCATGTAAAATGTCAAAGGTAAACAGGAAAAGAATAGAAATGCAATGATTAACATCCCAAACAGGAGAGGGAAATAAATACAGTAATAAGAAAACAAAGGAAAACAGCAAAACTCAATAAAAAAAGTCGCCTTAAAATGTAAGAAAAAAATATACAGTAAAAATGTGGAGGCCAATCCATATAGTTTAGAAATATTAGTGAATTTTTAAAAGTCAATAGCTAATTTAACCAGTTAAAAAGCAGGTAGTTTGTCAGATTGGAAAAAATAGGAATCACGTATCTATAGCTCAGATAATGTTATTTATAAAGTGCTAGAATGAATAGCACATAGGTGTTCCAAATGTATTTCTTTAAAAGCTTAGCTATTTTTATATCAAAAAAAGATCAGCTATTTACAAATCATTCTTTGCTACCCACTTCTATACTAGTCAAAAGTTTGAAGCATGTTTTATTTCCCTATATAATCATAAACATTTTAAATTTGTGAGAGTCCTCCTTGTGTCAATGAATGCTGCTAAGTTTCAAGATAGCTCCAGTTTTTAGGTACATGGCGGTGGGGACAGAGCCAACAGTGCAGTTTCCAGGCTCTCGGGCTCACATGGAAAGGTGCTGGCTCAGGTAGTAAATGGCCATCAACTGTGATTGGATGGCCATCAGCTGTGGCTCGTTGGCCGTCAGCTGTAACCAGTGAGCCATGGGCCACTAATATAACTGCTGTGGCTACGCTAGCAGAAAAATGGGGGCTAGCAAGAAGATGGTGGCTGGTAAGCGCAGGTTGCAGTTAGCACGGCAGATTGCAGTTAGCAAGCGGCTGGTTGGTTGGCAGAGAAGTGGACGGCAGGATGAGGATCGTGTGGCTCCTGCTTCCTGTGTCTCCAACCCAGCCACCAGCGAGAATATAGTGGTATGACTCCCCTACCTATGGCTCTGTGGGTGTTCCTTTTAGGCCTCACCATATCCTGCGTTCTTATGTGGGGAGCGGGACCAGAGATCCCACATGACACCTTGCATGACAATGGCCTTCTTCAAAATGTCTGCTTCATGAACTTTCTTTTCAAAGGACACAAATTATCAAAAACTGAAGAGAAAAATCTCGTACTATTTAAATGAAATTTAAGCAAATATGTGACAGTACGTGTTATTATTCAGCTTTGGGTACTTCTCAGACTTGATTAAGATCTAGTTTGCTAAGCCAATTCAATAATTTGCAAAGAGGCTTAGCATTAAAATGTTTTCCATTTGTGATTACCCATTGTACTTTAAAATTGTTCTTGCTAATTTTTCATTTCTGATGATCCAAGTGAAGAGCATTTACTAAATACCCAAGATGTTAGAGGCAGCCTCCAAAGGGAAGGAAACGAACAATTTCTGGAATAATCTACAAGTTAGGTTCTATATAATTGTTGGGTAGATGCGAAACTGATTGGAGGATAAAACAATTTTGCTTTGTGGAAGACTGCTGAATAGTTTCTCTTAAGGGTTGTCCTTACCACCCTCTCCTAGCTTCCCTCAAGAAATTGGATTACTAATCTGAGATTTGGGAGTGATACAGCGTGGGTAAAATTGATTCAGGATACTAGTCACATGAAATCTATTTGTTTATGTCCTAGCTTGTTCCACAAAGGATTCAAATATGTTTATAGTATGTAATTTCCTCTAAATTGAAAAAAAACAAAACAAACCAGGATCATGGAAATTATGTAAAGAATAGAAATATAAGTCTAGGCCAAAGATCCCTCAATTTTGCTGTGCATTAGAATTACCTAGGAGCTTCTGAAACTCCTGATGCCCAACAAAATCAGAGTATATGGGGTGGGAGGTAGAGAGCAGTAGTTTTAAAGATCCCCAGGCATTCCTATGTGCAGCAAAGTTTGGGAACCACTGGCTGAGGCTGCCCCTCTCAATCTTAACACGCACCTTAGCGTCACCTGGGAAGCTATTTAAACTACTGATCCTGGGCTCTTGTCCTGAACCAATGAAGTCATAATCTCTTATGCTGGCAACTGGGCCCTTGGTCATTTTAAAAGTCCCCAGATGATAACAATGTGCATCTAGGGTAGACAATATTGCACTGGGAAAAAGCTGGCACATAATTACACAGGGGATTGATTTGGGTTTTTATTTTTTTATTTTTATGGATTTTGTTATGGCTTAAGGCCATAAAACTGGTCCTGAGTTTCCTGGTGGCCAAAGTAAATAGAAAAACAGAATCAGTTGATATAAGTGTTGTCATCTATAATGCAAAAGCTTATCAGTTCCTTGGAACTGATAGGTCTGAAATAATGTCTTGTTTGAGTCTTTTTACAAGGGCCGTTGAATGATGTTATGAATCACGATTTTATAAATACCCCCACAATAAATGACAGATGGCAAGTTTCATATCGTAGATTCTAATAATCATCCCTCAGGGAAAGCCAGGGACATGACCTCAGAGTGCAGGCAGGGCAGGCTGTTGTGGTAGGGCTGCCGGAGCAGCAATAATGGGGAAAGGAGGAAGAGAGGAAGTATGACACAGCTCTCCATTTCCCAGATCATAGGCCTTCACCCCAAGGTAAAGCCTGGAACTATGCACCTCCAGCTATTGGTGGGGTGTCCTGTGTAACTAGAAACTATAATTTTCTTTAAAAAAAATTTAAAGATCTATTGCTTTTCCCTTCATCTTTTAAACTACCCAAAGCTTGACAAAGAAAGGCCTGGCTAATGAGGGTTAAAAAAGCTGCGATTCCTATTTGGCTAGGAAAAATTGACTAGAGACCTGCCTTTCTAAATGCTCCTTCATAGAGATGATTTTTTTTTTTTCTTCAGTTGGGCTTTTGTGGCATGTAAGTACTGTTGATTTAATGGCTCACGATTTGTAGAGAAGGTTTCTGAGTAGGGTGTTCACTGCACGGGGCTGAGTCTTGAAAGGAAACCCATTATATGGCACACGTTTTAAGCCGCAGTAACTTGGTTAGGGAAGCCAAGGAGAGCTTAAGTTAGGGTGGGTGTGCCCCTTTTCTTTCGCAAACAATATAGCAGGGCACACAGCACATTTTGTCTAAAGTAGATGGGGTCAGGCCTGATTCTTCTGAATCACGTGAGTTCTTTCTTAAACAACTTACTTGAATGAAGATCCTGAACGAACCCTGTTATTACCCAAGTACGCACTCCGATGTTTTCAAAGGCAAATGGTACGTTTGGCTTGTTTTCT
Organism: Rhinolophus sinicus; assembly: GCF_036562045.2. NCBI lineage: Eukaryota > Metazoa > Chordata > Mammalia > Chiroptera > Rhinolophidae > Rhinolophus > Rhinolophus sinicus. Next base: position 13,412,806 of record NC_133758.1, on the reverse strand, counting down.
TTTTGTACTCACAACTGCACTTCACATCTAAATTTAAGAAAGCCTTCCTGAAAAAGTCGGGTGATGAATTTCTTTCACTTATTTAGTCTCTGGCTTCCTATAAACCTAAAGGATTAAATGAACTGCTTGCTAGAGAAACAGCAGCTGAGATGTGGAGAGAATCCTACGGTAGCAAATAAGACGTCGTAATGGTTTGCACACGCGGAGAAGAACCTCACGCTTGAGTTTGATTTTTCACGTTGCGGCTCACAAATAAGCTGCCTTTTATTCAAAGAACCACGCTATCTGCTTTCGAGTGGGTGGGTGTGTACTCAGAGCAGGCGCTGTGTTGGTTTTGTTCCCTGTAAGGTTGATACGGGCAGTGGCAACTCGCGGCCACACCGGGGCAGCCTCTTCTCGGCTGGCGGCCCGGCCAGACGGACCGGCTCCAGGGAGCTGACAATGCAGCCAAGTCCGGCTTGCTGGGGTGGCCCGGAATATAAAGGGGGCTAGAAACATCCATGTTTCCCCTTTTATCAATTACGGCGGCTCAAGGCTGTTGGTAAAAAGACCACAGGGAAAAGGAATGGACTGAGTGTTGTGTTTCTTGTGGAAAATGACTTCAGCGCCCCGAAATGCCCACCCCGCCCCCTCTCCCCAAAGCAGAGGGAAAGCGGGAGAGGAGGGTGGGTCAGGGGGGAAGGCCAGACCCGCACAGACACCCCTCCGCGGACCCGCCCCACAGCGCGGGGAGCCGGGAGGAACAGCGAAAAGCGACTCCAGAGGCCCGGGGGTGGGGCGAGGTGGGCGTGGGCGTAGAACTCCGCCACCCCCGCGGCCCGCCGCCCAGCCCGGCCTCTGATTGGCTTGTGCCCGCCCCGGTGAGGCGGGGAGGGTCCCTTCTGGGCAGCGGGTGGGCGGAGGCAGAGGAGGGGGCGGAGAGAGCAGGGGCCGGGAGGGAACGAGCGAGGGGGCTGGCGAGCGGTGTTCCCGGGAACTGAGAGCAGGCTCCGCGCGGGGCGGAGAGCGGCGGGCGAGCGGGGAGGGAGGGGAGACGCGAGGCACGGGCGACGGGGAGGGACAGCACGGCGGGCTCCGCGCCGCCGCCGCCCGCTGCTCGGCGCGCTCTCTGAACTGGAAGCCCGCACGATCCCGCAGCCTCCCGGGAGGAAGCGGCGCGGGCAGCAGGGACACGCGCGCTCGGGCTCCCTCACCTGCGGCGAGGCACGCGCGAGGCCGGGTGCTGGGCGGGCCGGACCCGGAGGAGGAGTGCAGATCCGGCCCCCCGCATCGCAGCCCAGCCGCCCGGGAGCGCCTCCGACCCGCGCTGGGCGCCGGCTCCATGGCGACCGGGCTCGGAGAGCCAGTCTATGGACTTTCGGAAGATGAGGTGAGCGGCGCCCCCTTCCCGCCTGGGACTCCCTGGGGAGTTCCTGCCCCGGGCCGGGCAAGGGGTGGGGCGATCCGAGGGGTGTGCGCCCCCGCGCCTGCAGGGGAACCCCAAACGCAAGAGCGTCCGGGAGCGGGGTGCCCGGGGGGTTGCTGTTCCGGCCTTTCCGCCCGGCTCCTGCGCCCCCTCCCCCCAGCCAAATGTATTGTTTGTAAATAAAGCGGCGCGGCGCCCTTGGAGCCGGGGTTCACTCGGCCGCTCCCCGCCTTTGGTTGAAGGCGGATGCGCTTCTGCTCGCGAGTTCCCCCTCCTCTCCCCGCCGCGTTTCCTGGGGCTTTTGGGCAACTTTCCGCCTCGCTGCTGCAGCCCGGGAGTCCCCTGCTGTATGTCACGTCTGGGTGGGGGCTGGAGACCCGCGGCCCAGAGGAACCTGAATTGCCTTCCCCGGGAACTTTCTAACGTTCGTGTCAGCAAGTACTCTGACGCCTGTGTGTGCTTGCCACGGTGCGAGTCGGTGAACGTGTGGAGCGGTGTGTGCTTTTTTCCCCTGAAGAATCTAATGCCAGGAATTTGGATTTTGGGGATCTTTTTTTGTGGGGGGAGGAGGTCTAGGATGGTGGCAGGTGCTCCTGGAAACTTGGAGGAAGCTTGCAGCCCTGCCATTTTTTTTCCTCGCAAAGATCAAAGCCCGGTACCTCCAGGGTGGCTGGAGAGACGAAAGCTCAATCGATCGCTTTTATTAATAAAGAAAATTAAATAAGCCACGCCCCGAAGGCTTCGGTTTGACTGGAAAGGGCTTTGTTTTCACCCTCGCCCTCTCCTCGCGGTTTCCCACTCCTCCCCTTTAGAAAGGATCCTGCTAAATCACTGCTTAGCTCTCTCTCGCCCAGCCACACTCGGCTCTTATTGGTGTGTTGCTCTGCCAAAAAGGGGGGTGGGAGGCCTGTCGCTGGCGCGGCGTGACAGGCAGGCTGGATGGAGCAGGTAGGAGGGGTTTGCCATCTGGCGGGGCACGCGCTCAGGTTTGGCTCCCCTTTCGAGAGGTGAATTTACAACCCAGAAGCATTACTCAGCAGGGAGGTATTTCCTATCCTGGTTGTGCATTTCATGAAAAGTTGATGCCTGGCAATTCAAGGATTTCTGGATTTCTCTTTCTTCCTCTCCAGCTTCTTTCTTTTCTGAGGTCCCGTCTTTCTCTGCTGATGGGGGTGGGGTTCATGAAGAGGCTATTATCTGAAACATGCCCACGTTATGGCTTCTCTCTCACCAGCTTTCCTACTCTGGTACTCTGGTACAGTGTGTGTATGTGTGCTATTTGAGTGTGTAATGGAATAGGTATCTTGAAGTGGGGCGGATGTTTGGGGCTGTGACTTATTTTTCCCCTTAAGGATGCTAGTGAAAGCTTGTGGTATTTTATCAAAGAATGATCACAATGCAAATTATGTGCGATTTACATTTTTTATTATTTTGCTGCGCTGTGCTTGTGTAAAGTAATTTCCCCTTTTTGTGTAGTTACCTGCGGATGGGTGAAAAGTAGCATTGCTTCTTTTGCCCAGGGGCTTCTCCTCTTCCTGGCTTCTTTCCCCTTTGAGGAGCTTTCTCTTTCATTCTCTACTTCTCCATTTAATTAGCAGCAGTAGAGGGCAGGCAGCGAGCTTTTAGAAAGGTGCTGAGAAGCAGACATTCCTAAACAAAGGGCTTGAGGGATTGTGGAGGATGGAGACAGCTGCGTTTTCTCTTACTCTTAGATCTTTAAAAAAACAATTACATGATTATTTTTCACAGCTCCCTGAAAAAAAAATATGATTCTATCAGTGTTTTGGGAAATGCAGCTGGGTAAATGCATGCATATCACTGTTCGTGCTTCGTTCACATTTACAGCTAGTGTCAGAATCTACCTAGAGTGCATCTTGCCTCTTTTGTGTAGATGAGTTAATAATACTAATCATTTTAACTGGTGTCTAGTGTGAAAGTGAAGGATGGAGTATAAAGAGTGTGTGTGTGTGTGTGTATAACTGGGTTCGTGTCTGCATGTTACTAGAGGGGTATTTGTGTCTGTGTGTGGAATAGCAAGAGGTGATGAAGACAGTTTATTGGTGGATTGAGTGATGGCCATGTGGCTGGTACTCTTTAGTTCTGCACACATTATATTCCAAAAGACAAAAATCACATCTGTCTTTTTCAGCTTCTCCTACCAGTGACAAAATAAGCCAGGGCTGTTTTGATGATTTCACAGTTTGATGGTGTTTGCTTTTTATGGGAGGTTTCATGCTGTCAGGTTGCCCTTCGGAAAATCAGGGAATGCCTTCGTAGAATATTAACAAATTGCTTGTTGAGTTTGCATAGCTTGTTTTGTCTCCCTGCATTAGCCTGTGCAACACAACAAATGGAAGATTTTAACAGCCTCTTAAAGTAGAATGCCTGATGAAACAAACTGCAGGGTTGTTTTTCCAAGGCGTGTTAACTATGGGTGCACGTCAGTTCACACACTTGGTGTGCTGCAGACCATCACACGTAAAGGTATTTCCAGGGCTCTATAGAAGTCGTCCTATAAACCTCTTAGCAAAATAGACATCCATACTTAGTGAATTTTGTGTTTCCATTGGAGGGGGATGAAAAGCATTGTATGTTTGGAGGGCACTTAGTTATGTCCCATCTCAGAAAGACTCGCTCTAAGTACTGCTGATGATGAAGCATTGCATTAACCTAGAAAACAGCGGGCTGCCAAGACAGAGGGCATTGTTCCTACGTCTGTCCAGCTTGTAGAATGAAAGGGATGAAGTGTGGGCTTTGCTTGTGTGAGTGCACGTGCTTGTTTGTTTATTGTCATGTGCCTTTCTGGCTGGGGTTCCTCTGGTGAATTATAGTTCATGTTCACCCTGATTTAAATCAGGTCAATTTGGGTAAAACCAAATTTGAAGGCGCCATCAGATGAAGGATGTTTGGTGTTTGGAGGGATTAGCAAATTAACAAAACTTCTGATTCAGGGCCCAGGATCAGATTTGGGCTGAAATCAGAACTCTTTGGACTAGTTTCTGCATCTGGCTTGGTGCCATGGCTGTTGTTTATTTGGATTTTTGTTTTTATTTTTTTGGCAATCTGTAGCACATTTTGGCATAGTTTACTCATGAATGTTACTGTTAACCTCCTGAAATCTTCTATTATAACATCTTAGAAAGGCATTGAAAAGATTTTCTAGTGGGTGAAAGTTTGAATGACAGCTTTCTTAGTAGATGTGGCATTTAAAATATTTTTGGTGATTAGGATGAGGCAAATGGCATAGAAATGAAGGCCAGGCTGACTTGGGATGGTACTTTGACACCCTCCCTCCTTATTTTATACAAGTAAGGATAGTTGGCCAATGTTTCATATGCTTTCTCTGTACCTAGCACTGTGTTAAGCCTTTATGCACTTGCTGTCTCGTTTAATCCTCATAAGACCCCTATGAGGTGTGATGTACAGATGAGGAATGGAGGTTCAGAGAGGTTAAGTGACATGCTTAAGGACACACAGCTAGTATGTCATGGAGTCAGGATTTGAACCCGGTTCTGTTGATTCCACAGCCCTAGTTTTAAATATGCTCCCTCTCTTCCAAGTATCTTGAAGGGTCTTCATAGTTACATTATTCAGGATAATATAAGGTAGAGATAAATGTCAGGGGTTGTAAACTGATGGCATGTGGGCCAGAATGAATCAAGAGCCCTGCTTAGTATGGTGTCCACAGTGTTTTAAAGCTTGGGAATTTTCATGGAAAATGGTAAAAAAATCTGCATTGGGGCTTCATTCTCACCTGGCAACAATTAGTGTGTCTGAATCGTGGCCCTTGAGATGTGGCCACTGTGCTGTAGTTGCCACCATGTCCAACTACTCCCTGTTGTCATAGGGAACTGCCCATTTGCATATAACACTTTATCACAAACATTCAAGATGAACCTTTGGCGTAGATATCATATTTTAAGATGCTGTCAATTTTAAGATGCACCATTATTTTGCTTTATGTATCACTATGAAAAAAAGAAAAAAATTGTTGTCAGGCTATGATATACCATTGATTTTATGAAGCATCTTTATTTCAGAGATGTTAAAATATGAAAACAGGGTTGTTTTAGAATTCATGAATTTCTCTAATTAGAGACCTGTGCTAACTGTGGACCTTCAATTTCAATACCCCCAATCAGTCAACACTTTTTAGTCAACTGCTAGCCAGATTTCTGCTTTGCCGTCTCTGAGAAAAGTGCTAGAATAAGGGCAGTGCTCTTAAGTGGGCGTTAGCAGAGAAGAAACAGGGAACCTAGATAAGTCCTTAATTTATAAAAAGTGGTCCATGTGTGTTTTCAAGAGATTACTTGGGAAACCTTGCATGCTGTCTTTGCAGTTGTGCAAAGTGGTCACAAGATTGCTTTCAGAAATTGCAGTTTCGGTATTGTTTGGCTCTAAAGGTGCATGCTGAAAGTCAGTTTTCTAGAGGAAGCTAAGACTTGCCCATTCATTCCAATTCCAAATGCCTGAGTCAGGCCTAGCGCCGCTGGTCTTTGTGCTGTGTACCCAGCACATGGGCGACTCCAGTTACAACCGAGTCCTGACCGCTAACCTCTGGGAAACAAACCCCCAAAGGGCCTAGGTTTTACTGTGACACTGAAAAGCAGTTTTTAACTTGGGCAAAGATAATATATGGTGTTAAATTCTACTTATTCTCTTTAGATATTTTATTTTCTTTAAGGATTCTATGGAATTTGTAGAAATTGACATTTTAATTTATATTCTGTTTACTTGTATCGTCAGGGTGTTTATTTGAATTATTTTATGATTGAAAAGTAGTTTCCTTAATTTAAGAAAAAAAATAGTTTTGTTCAAAGGGGTGAAGACATGGGAAAATGGGAATCCACAGACAATTGCAGTTGCTTGACCATGCAGAACACAATCGAAAGGGAAGCCATTGACTGGTACGTGGCGTCTCGTCAATGCAGTGAGTGTCCGCACCCCAGGGAAATTTCTTGGAAAGTTGTTTTGGGGTTCTGGGAGTGTCAATATGCTGACATATATTTAGGAGAAATATGAATAATGTCAAGGAAGACGTACATCCCTGATGTGAAGAATGGCTTTAGAATGTGACATCATCACAGCAGTGCTTGGGAGTTCCTGCTAAATTGCTTTTGCACTCACTGTGGGGGAGAGAAACTTCATGCTCATTGCTAATTTAATAACCTTTCTGTATTGTTCAGGTGTTTAAGTAATGTCATAAGTGACTGGTGGAAGAGACTAATTCATTTCTCATTGATAGATTGAGATCATATTAATTTTTTTTTAAACTTCATTTAAGTGTGTTTTTCCAGGACCCATCAGCTCCAAGTCAAGTGGTTGTATCCGTCTAGTTGTGGAAGGCGCAGCTCACAGTGGCCACACCCTGGTGTTACGAGCATCGCACTCTAACCAACTGAGCTAACCAGCCGGCCCCTAACATTTTTGTTTTGAGTTAAAAGATCTGTTTAACCAGATTTTATTGCTGGCTTTGAATTTTGGGTCCTAGATGAGTAGCGACAGTAAAAAGAGATCCAACTTAAAGAGTTTTCAAGCTTTTTGATGCTGTAGGTCTTTGAATAAGTGTTTTTGTCTTACTGATATATTTGTTAATTATAGCAAATATATTTGTTAATATGTAGCAAACTACACGTTGATCTTCTGGCAATCCATGTTAAAGAGGATTAAAATAATATACAAGTAATATAATGATGATAAACATTAGGGTAGTAGGATTAATGGAGGGTGTGAGAAAGGAGACACAATGTTATTGTTTGTTTTTACATTGTTTCTCTTCCAGGTCACAGTATAAACAAATGTATTTCATTTTCTGACTATAGGTGGCAATATTTGTACTGTTTAATGATGTGACTGTTGACTTGGGAGTTGCTTGCTGGTGGAATATGGAAATGAGAGCATAATTTAGAGATAAGGATAAAGAAACTAGATTTAGAAAAGAATATTTTCCTACAGACTAAAAAAACATCATTTAATAATAAAAACACCTAAAGTAATATTTCTCACTGTGGGCAGTCTCAGGAATCATCTATTTTCCAAGTTTTTCAAGGTTCCCCTTATCCAGGGTTTATTGAAATTTGGAAGAGTTTTAATTTTCAGGCATTTGGATTTGGAAAAAAAGCCCCCGCAACATACAAACACAGAAAAAGTCCTCTGAGAACCACTGCCATATCCTTTCTTCTTGGGTGTGTGGGGACTTCTAAATAATTCTAGTTCTGCTATACTTACCGCTCTACAATTGCTGCCATTGACTTTGAGAAGGAAGTAATAATTATCACCACTCCTGGGTATTTGATTGCTGGAGATATTCTTGATTCCTGATGCAAGACTGCGGCTCAAGTTCTGGAAGAGAGAAAAGCGACGGTATAAAGATCTGGGACCTTATTTCTTGAGTATATAGGCTCTCGTTATAGTTGCAATGTTTTGTTCTGAACCTGAGTGGCCTGAATGCTGATTATTACTGTAATACCTGTAGGTGACAAAAGCCAGATTACTTAAGTGTGTCTGTGGTAACCAGCTTAAATTGACACTTTAGTCGACTTTTTGTCCCTGACTCCAGAGTCCTGTATTGATTCAGAACTCGCCAAGTTTAATGGTGAGGCTATCAGATTCCCTTGCTGTCATCAAGTTCAGTGTTTGGTGACTGCTTGGCAGGCAAACATCCACTGAAAGATTTCATATTCTTTTTATACCTCCTATTCACTAAGAAAAAAGGGACATTCGAAAGTGGATTTTTTTTTTTTTTAGTGTAAAATACTGGGATGTGCAATCCACCTGGTGAAGGTGGGACTTGGAAGGGCTTGTAGGGATGGTGGTCCTGGGCATGAACAAGCCCAGGAAGCCCAGGAACGGTCCCATTGCTGGTTAGGGTGGTATCCCCTCCCACGGCCCCTGCTTCCCTGCCGTCTCCACCCCCCACCCACCCCCCCCACCCCCCGTGGCTTCCCAGGCTCCTGAAGTGAAGTTTGGATGGATCCCTTGAGTGGCTCAGGCACGTGTCTACCCTCCAGTTTGTTCTGTCTCCCTCTGCATCTGATTGGGCACCTCCAGACAAGGTGGTGACCAGTGGTGTAGGGACAAGGGCCAGTGCTGTGCCTCTGATTCTTGGTCTTGCCTTTGTTAACACAGTTATCACGTCTTAATAATATTTCCCATTTTGCAGCCTCATTCAAGGCCTGGCTCTTCTTGGTCTCCTTAGATGGTTCTGGACCATGTTTTATGATGTGTCTTCTAGGGTATTTTGTGAAATAGAATGAGAACCACAGTTGGGAAGGATGGCCAGCGCATTCCTACCTGGCAGGCACCTACCTGCATGGCCCCAGCTGAACATCTGTTTTAATATTTTAAAACGCAAAATGAAACAGTCTTTTTGGTGCTGTCTCTGACTTCAAATTTTCTAGGTACATTTTGTCAACTCTGTTAGATATCACCCACATGAGGAGTCTAGTGAAGACAGGCTTGGGTCCCGTAATGTAGGTGAAGATTGTCTCTACTAATTTTTCCTTTTGTTTAACTGAAGATGTTTGTATTGAATGAGTTCTTCTTTTTTTTTTTTTTATGTGTAAGTTTTTGTTTTTTGTTTTTTTTTTTTTTTTAATGCTGGAAGTCACTTTGATCTGGTTTTTCAGAAAACGAAAGCAAGCCTCAGCTATTCAGAGAATTATTTTGCTTAGGAAGCACTCGATATTAAGTATTAATGGAAAAACAAATGTGTGTACATGTATCCCACTGACTTAAAAGCTCCATATCCTTACGAATCTCCCAACTACCTGTAGAACATGAAAGATGGGAGTCTTGAAAATCTTGAAGCATGGGAGTGTTGAAAATCTTGTCCTTTCTTTTCTAAGTCTCATGATTTTTCTCTAAGTTAGTAAGTGATTTATCTTTGGGTGTTATCATAATGCTACTGTGTTTCCCGGAAAATAAGACCTAGCCGGACAATCAGCTCTAATGCGTCTTTTGGAGCAAAAATTAATATAAGAACCGGTCCTATTTTACTATAAGACCTGCTCTTTATAATGTAATATATAACAATATAATATAATATAATACCAGGTCTTATGTTAATTTTTGCTCCAACAGATGCATTAGAGCTGATTGTCCGGCTAGGTCTTATTTTTTGGGAAACACGGTAGCTTTATCTTTGGCAGTTTGGCTTAGAAAGGGGAAGCAGTGTGAGGTTTAAAGGAAAAGCAAACCAGAATCAGTTTGCTTTCTTTTATCCTTTCTTCTTGTTCCGTTTGTGCTTCTGGTATTGTGTGTGTTAATTGGATGCAACCCTAAAACCACCAGTGAGTTGGTTTTTCACCTTTGAACTGTGTATATTTCCTCCCTGCTTGTTAACACCACAGGATAAGTGAATGTGACTCTTGAAGGTAGCTGTATCTAGAGGAAGCTGAATGCTGTGTGTTGGTGTTGAGTTCTTCATTATGTTTGTGGTGGTAATTGAGAAACTGGTATGTGCCATGCTGCCTGCCTTTGGAATAGCTGTCTTAATTTTCAGAGAATGTTATTAGTGAAAGAGAACACTTTAAGCTGAGAGTAAGACCCTTTTCCTTTATTCTTTGAGAAGTGAGGTAAAGAGTATTGTACAGCCCTGGGGGGGGGGGTTGGGTGGGGGAGATATTGCAGAATATTTAATAATGTGGAGATGTCAGTAATATAATATTCAGTGGAAAAAGTAGGTTACAAAACAGTGGGTGCACTGTTTATACAAAACAGTGGAATCCTTTTGTGGTTAAAAGTGTTTATGCATAGATAAAATGACTAGGAATATGTCCCAGGATGTTAATGGGAGTTCTCTTTGAGTAAAGGGATCACAGGTAATTTTCATTATCTTTTTTGCTTACTTACATTTTCTGTATTTCTACAATAAACTCTTTTTTTTCTTCTTAAAATAAAAGTAAGTTTAAAAGTGAGGCAGAAGGAAACCTCCCAAATGCATGTAGTTCAAGCTTCGGGTAAAAATTAGAGCAGTTGTTCAGTACAAATATTGATAGTGTTTATTCAGTTGAACGTGTGTTTATCAAGGGCCCACTTTGTGCTTTGTGTCTAAGGATTTCAAGGTCATTGTCTTGCCACCCGTGCCTTTTAGGAGCTCACCATCAAGGTGGGAAGTGGAAGGACAGATAAAGGGTTGAATTTTTCAGAAAAAGTGACTTGTAAATTAGATTTTTTTTTTTGCCACTTGTGGCGTGCAAAATATTAGACTGGTGCAAAAGTAATTGCGGTTTTTGCAATTTTTTTTTTTTTTTTAACCTTTTAAACCGCAGTAACTTTTTTAAAAAAAAACTTTTATTTTTATTTTTATTTTTATAGGGGAATAGTGTGTTTCTCCGGGGCCCATCAGCTCCAAGCTGTTGTCCTTCAATCAAGTTGTGGAGGGCGCAGCTCACTGGCCCATGTGGGAATTGAACCAGCAACCCTGTTGTTCAGGGCTCGTGCTCTAACCAACTGAGCCATCCGGCCGCCCTAAACCACAATTACTTTTGCTCCAACCTAATAGATGTTTCATTTTCTCTACTGTGGACACTTAAATTTTGTATTTTTATTCTTCTTTGCACTACAGTTGCTTAAATGTAATTTAAACCTTGAGTAGTGTTGTGAACATTTTTTGTGTGTACTCTGAAAAGTGTGGCCTGTGATCAAACTCAAATCTGTTTCTCTTTATTTTAGTTTTCTTGAGTTTTGAGTTAGAGGTCTTGTTATTACCCTATTGCAGCATTAAATAGGTTTAGATGTCAAAATGATAGCCATGCATAGCTGTAGTCATCGGTACAGATACCTAAGTGGCCGGAAGTGTTTCTCATTTTGACTTTGACAGGTGTTGGTACCTCCTAGAATATGTTTCATGGTGGTCCCTTCCTGAACAAAAGGGGGAAGGTAGTAAATAACATGTTATGTCTAGTCTGAGATTTGTTTTTATCACCTCCACCTCTTGAGTCTTTTAATATTTCTGAAATAAGGATGCATCTTATGATGGATATGTGTGTTTAATGTGATGGTGGATTCTTTGCACTCACACCACACTCCCCTATTCTCCCCATTCCCCCAAAATTATAGCTTACAGGTGAGGGGGATCTTAGAATTGTAGCACTTGCGTTGGCCAGTCTCGGTTTGCGTAGTATGGTGGCCCATGTATTATGGTCGATTATTGATAGTTGTCATGGAGACTATAACCGTATCTGTCGTTAAGGTTAAGATGTGTGTCAGTTAAGATGTGTCTCAGTTAAGATGTGTCTCTTAAGGAGTGCTCACCTGGACAGTAAGGACAGGAGCCAGCTCACTGATGTCATCAAGGAATCAAGTTCATTTCTCTACTATCTACAGTCTGACCCTTTTCAGAAGCCTTGTTGGTCTGAGGCTGGCTGCCCGTGGCAGTCAGAGCTCTGTTCTGATTTTTTTTTTTTTTTTTTTTTACTTGCAGAGGAAAGAGAATGGCTTCTTGTGGCTTTCTCTTAAGATTAAGGACATCTCTTCCCAGAATTACCCAGGAAATCTCTTGTGTCTCATTGGCCCATGGAGGTTTAGATTGCTCACCATCCCTCAACCAGCCATTGAGAAGGAGGGGGTGGAATTGCCTTTATTGCCTTAATGGTCCATTCCCTGAGCGGGGGTGAAGTCCATGACGACGCTGCAGACCACCTGTTGGGTAATTCATCCACACTCAGATCTGTACACCTTCAGAAAATGCCCATGGCTTCACGAAAGCACATGCTCCCTTTCCCCAGGGAGGCAACCCAAATATTTACCTAAGGTTGCGAGACTGCATCATACACGGTCCCTTCTCTTAAACCTGAAAGGAGGCTTTCTTCCCCAATGGTATGGTGACTCATGGCTGAATGGGTTATCCCCCCCCCCCCCCAACATCTGACCTATAATGGTGAAGAGGGAACAGGATACTGCAGTCAACCTCCCATTTGGAGAAGGGGAAAAAAGAAAACTCAGTGTGGTAGCTGGGAGAACAGGAAGAGCAAGGAGTCCTTGCCGTGGTCAGCCAGCCTGGCAGCTTCTGGCTCCGCTGGATTATGTCCAGTGTGAGACTCTCTCTTGGTCCTTCACTATAGCTGCACCTGGATGGGACGGGCACTGGCAGAGTGCCTCCTCTTGGGTCCTGCTTGGGGCTTCAGGGTTGTTTGTCGATCCAACAGCCATTGGCTGGAATCAGCTGAGCCGAGTATTTGTCAGTCCTGCTCCCATGAAAATTTAGGATCCTGGTTTGTTTGCTTCCAGTCAGTTCCTTGGACTGGTAAGGACAGCCAGTGATCTTATCTAGATGAAGTCTCCGGTTCTGGGAATTTCCTTGTCTTAGCGACAGGTCTTTTTTTTCCCCCCCTTTCCTCCCCTTCTTCGGCTTCCCCCACCATTCTGGTTCAAGCTCCTTGCAGTAGCCCACGGCTCCAGGGAGAGCCGTTGTTCACAATCTTAGCTGTAGAGGGCACAGCTCACTGGCTCATGTGGGAATTGAACCGGCGACCTCAACATTAGGAGCACAGCGCTCCAGCCACCTGAGCCACCAGGCTGGCCCTGGACAGGTCTTTATACCCTGTTCATCCCCGTTGCTTCTGCCTCGAGGCAATTTTAAAATAGCCTTTAATGAAGAGGCACACAGTTTGGGTCCAAGAGACAACAGGGGCACTTGAAGCCCTTCTGCCTTGGCCTTTCCTTTTCAGAATGACTGCCTTCCCCAAGCTAGGCTTGTGGGACTTACAGGACCTTCTACTCACCCCGCCATACCACACCCCACCCCCACCTCAGCCATTGAAATTTTATTTATAGCACTTTTTTTGTACAAAATCAGTGATGTTAGGGCTCTTGATTGCAAGCAGCAGTGACTGATTCTGCTGAGTGGAAGCAGAAAAGGATTTACTGAAGGCATTTTGCAAAGCACAGAAGTACCTGTAACAGCTGGAGAGCCAGGCCTGGACGGCGGTTAGGAGCCAAGGGAGGCTGGGCACCCAGAATTGTAGCCAGAAAACCCAGGAATCATCCCACCAGGCCCCGGGGCTCCCGGACACTGCATGCCATCCATGACACCGCTCCACGTCTGTGTGGATGCTGCGAGGTGATGCTCCTCTCGCTGTAGCTGCATCAGCTCTCCTCTTTCCGACCTGTGTTGGGGGTCCTCAAAACCTGTCTCAGGCACAATGATGCAATAGACGGACTCACGAGACCCAGAGATTGTTAAATGCAGTTACGTTTTATGGCAGAGAAAGGATAAGAAAGCAGAATAGGCAATGGGAAAAGACACATGGAGTGAAGTTCGGAGGAAACCAGGTACAAGTGTCCAAGAGTCCTCTCCCAGAGGCATCACACAGGATGTACTGAATTCCTCTCGAAACAGTTGTGACAACAGGGGTGACATGCTCTCTACAGGGAATCTCTTTAGAGACTCGATGCCCGAGGCTTTTATTAGGGACTGATCATGGATGTGCCCTTTGCTTAGCACATACTAAAATTCCGGATTCCCAGAAGGAAAGCAGGTGTTCATAAACCACGTGGTTTGCACACAGTGTAGGTACACTTATCATTTAGGGGAATGTTTTATATCAGTGGAGGGAGCAGCTTACCATTCAAGTTTTCAGAAGCCAGCCAGGAGCCAACCTTGCAAGCAGGCCTTTCTAAGGACAGCAGTCTCAGGCCTGCTATGCAAATTCTTGCAAATTTTTTTCTGCTTCCCCGACCTCTTTGAGTCTCTGGTGGGAAGGCTCAGACAGGAGCTTCTCATTGGCTGACCACAATCATGTGCTTACAACCCTTGCTGCTGGGGGAGGGGTGGGAGAGGTTTGTTTCCTCTCAGTTTAAAGTTTTGGTTTCTGTGGTGGGAGGTGGGGACCAGCTTCCTATCAAAACACTGGGGAACCCCAAACATAGGAAGTGGTTTCAGATGCTGGTCAGCCCCGCCTCCCTGTCCCCAAAAGAAAACCCCTCTAAGCGCGAATCAGACCTGACATAAATGTGGAATTAACGGTTACAGTTGTGAGGCTAGGTGGTGGTGTGTGATTTGAGCGTTTGCCATCCCGGCATCAGGGAGAGGCTTTGACATGTTTTTTCAAATGTTGTGTCCTCGGAGGAGGGGAGGTAGAGTGCACCCCAGGTGCTGTAGAGGTGCTGCTGCTTTCCAGGAACTGACACTAACAGGGGGTACAGCAGTGCAGGTGAGGCCAGCAATGAGGTGTTGCCAGCTACTCAAGGTTTGGGGACAGAATATTCCAGATGGGAATAGCAAACACAAAGGCCCTGAGATAGGAACAGCCTTGAGGGGCAGAAAGAAAACCATCATGGCTGGAGCGTGGGGGTGGGGGGGTTCCGGCAGGCAGTGAGGTCAGAGAAGGGGACAGAGGACAGACCTGGAGGACCCTGACAGCCGCTGTGGAGGGCTGGGTTTTCTCAGCACAGTGGGCAGCTGTGGGAGAGTTTTCAGCAGAGGAGTAACAGGATCTCATTTGTGACTTGAAGTGACTCTTGAAGAAAGGATTGTTGGGGGAAGGACAAGAAGGAAAGCAGGGAGACCAGTCAAGAAACTCTGGTTCTAGGTGGCTGGAGGTGAGCTCAAGCCCGGCACAGCAAAGTGTGGTGAAATGGGTGGGTTTCACATATATCTTGGAGGAAGTCTCTGGGACTTGGGCAGACAGATAGGAGATGTCTGTCACCTAGGATTTGGGCATGAGCAATTAGGTGGAATGTCAGTTGCTGAGAGGAAGATTGTGGAGGAACCAGATTGGGGGGAAGTGGGGAAATCAAAAAGTCTGTTGGATTAGGTTAAGAGTAACATACCTACTAAGTGTCAGAGAATGCTGGCAGGCAGGTAGATACAAACGTCTGGAACCCAGTGGAGCCCTTGGGGCAGGGATGGGACTTTGTGGTCCTTCGCATGTGCTGAAATTAAGACCAGGGGAAGGGATGGGGATTAGACAGGGCAAGAGCAGGTTGGCTGCCCTCTACCCTCCTAGAGCGTGGTCCCAGGAAGGGTGATGAGGGAGTGGGACCGTGAGGAACATGCGGAGCTGGAGCACAGGTGGTAGGGCAGTGAGTGTGCATGGATTTGGGGGTTTGGCGAGGCTGGTGCCTTGGTGATCTGGACAAAAGCTGTGTTGGGAGAGTGGGAATGGACGCCCCCTGGAGGAAAGGAATGAAATTTGAGGCCGTGGAGGGGACTCTTCCAAGGAGTTTTGCTGTGAAAGGGAGTGGAGAAGCGAGGCTGCAGCTGAGCAAGGACACGGGTCCCGCAGGGTGTTTTTTCTCAAGTTGGGAGATACCAGAGTGTGTGTGTACGTGGCAGAGAGGGAGACATTGATGCCGGAAGTGGATCTGCTCGTACGGTGAGGTTGGAGCGAATGCCTGGTGACCAGCTGTTAGGTGATTTGAAATCGTCTTTGATTGTGTTGGCATAAGTGATCCTCTAGTTGTCGCAAGCTAGAGACAAGACAGAAATGGACTTAATACGTCAACGACGTCCTCCACCCAGCGAAGGCCAAATAACCGCGTGCCTGGCCGTGTGAATGTGACTTTCCCTCTCCAGCAGTTAAAAAGACGTGGGAGAATTGAGTGGACATCAAAACCCGACTGTGGTGGCAAGCTGTTTGGAACCCCAGGGAACCAGCTTGGTGGCAGCGAGCGCCACAGGACGTAGACCTAGTTTTATGCTTCTATAAGTGAAATAACAACCCAAAGATGGAAGTCAGCATGGAGAGGAGATTTGAGAGAATTTCTTTTCCCTTTTAAACTGAACGTCAAGCTTGAGAAGTTCTGTTCTAATTAGTAGTTGCTAACCATAGTTCGCTGCCTGGTGTCATCTGACTGTTGAAACCTTTGTATGGTCTTATATTTTATATATTCCTTTGAGTAACTTCAGCCTTCTTAGAATGAGCTTCGTCTTAATACACAAAAAAAGAAGATTCATAATTATAGGAAGGGACAGGAATATCTAATAATAGGCAATTTTACGAGTAGGAGGGGGGTGGGTTGGAAAGTCCCAAATTTCATAACATCTCTGTCACTCAGGAGTGATGTCTCAGTTTGCCTGTCTGGCTGTGACTTTAACACCTGGCAGCAAGGACATTGGCCTTCTTTGCCAGGTAGACTTAATCGTGGAGTCTGCAAGATGGTGGTTTCAAGCAGGTGCTCTGGTACGGGCAGTGGCTGCGTCTTGTCCTTTTAAGAATCTGATGGGATGGGGGTGGAGGGAACCCAGTGTAAACCGTCTAAGGTGAGTCTGTATCCTTCCTCTGTTGAACGTGTTTGCCTCTTGAGGCTTGGAGAGGCAGGAGGTCTTTCCCCTTAGAATTTTGAGGGAAGGAGGATAGTTCAGAGTAAAATTCTAAGTCATGATACATTCTAAGACTAGGCCAAAGGAAGGGTAACGTGTTGCATGTACAAATTCGGATTCAATAAGATCTTAAAAATGTTTTTGACCAGCTGACCCGATGAGATAGCCTGCTCTGAGACTTTGGCTTAAATGGAGTGAATCCTCAGGGCCTGATACTGTGCTGGGGGTGCGATAGCCTGTGGCAGGCCACCCTAGCTCTGCGGAGGGTGTGGTCTACTGGAGACAGGCAGATAAACCACCACTGCTCTTTGCGGCCGGGGAAGTAGTAGAAATTACTGTGCAGGATGGTGCTGTTGAACCTGGGCTGTGAAGATGGGTGGAAAAGACAACGTGTCCAGCGTCCAACAGTGACCCGTGAGCGGAGTTTTAGATAAAAATAAAGTAAGCTCACAGTTAGAATTTGAGCATTTTCCATTTGCTAGGTGCTGACATAACTGTCTCACAAAAACTAACTTACATAATCATGTCAAACAGCCCTTTGAAGTGGATACTTTGATCCTTTCAGTTGGGGGAAACTGAGGCACAAAGAGGTGTAAATACCTTGTACTGAGATCACAGAGCTAGTAAGTGACAGAGCCAGGACTTGATCCAAGGCTTTCTGGCTCTAGAGCCCGTGGGTGGAACCACCCAGTGGGTGTGTCAGAGGAGTGCTTTTGGCGGGGAGGGACATCCAGGGACTCCTGGGTGGCCAAATTGAAAGTCAAAGGTGGAAGTGGCTGTGTGTGAACAGCCTTGTGGACCTTGTCAAGGGACGGGGACGTTTTTCTCTGAGGCACTTTGAGAAACCTGTTTCCATCTGTGCCTTTCTAACATTCACCACACAGTGTGGGGAACATGGATTTGAGGTGGACGACAGCGTGAGGTCCCACAGCTGGCCAGGCAGCGTTGGTGGTGATGACAGGGAAACAAGTGAGGGGGATAAATGCAGGAGGGATTTAGGAGGCGATGGCATTAGGTTTGGTTACCGCTTGATTAGGTGAGGAAAAGGAAGGAGTCTAGAATAATCTCACAGATTTCTTGTTTCAGAGGACTACGTAGGTGGGAGGAAGGGAAGAAACCTGCATTTATGAAATACCTAATGCAGTGGTTCTAAACTGGGGGATATTTTGTGTCCCTGTTCCTCCCCCCCCCCCCCCTCATTTGGCAATAACTGGAGACTTTTTTTTTTTAAAGGACTTTATTGGGGAACAGCGTGTACTTCCAGGGCTCTTTTTTTTTTTTTTCCCCAAAGTCAAGTTGTTGTCCTTTCAGTCTTAGTTGTGGAGGGTGCAGCTCAGCTCCAGGTCCAGTTGCCGTTGCTAGTTGCAGGGGGCGCTGCCCACCATCCCTTGCGGGAGTCAAGGAATCGAACTGGCAACCTTGTGGTTGAGAGGACGCGCTCCAACCAACTGAGCCATTCAGGAGCCGGGAGGCAGCTCAGCTCAAGATGCCATGTTCAATCTTAGTTGCAGGGGGTGCAGCCCACCATCCCATGCAGGAATTGAACTGGCAACCTTGTTAAGAGCTCACACTCTAACCAGGTGAGCCATCCGGCAGCCCCATGACTGGAGACATTTTTGGTTGTCACAACTTGGGAGGATGCTCCTGGCTTCTAGCAGGTAGAGGCCGGGCATGTTGATGCTAAACATCCTACGATGCACAGGACAGCCCCCACTGCAAAGAAATATCAGGCCCCAAATGCCAGTAGTGACGAGGGTGAGAAACCCTGCTCTAATCCATACCAGTTTTACATGGTGGTTTCATTTAATCCATGAACAATCGTGTGAGATTGTAAGTACCATTTTGTGTGTTTTTCAGATGAGAAAAGCAAGGCTTAGAGAGGACAGGTCGCTTGGCCAAAGCCACATAGCTTGTAAATGCCAGAGTTTAAACCCAGGTCTCCTCGTATATCAAAATCCAGATGTATTCTTTTCAGTTCTCACCGCTGCTTAATTTCTCAACAGTGCTGCAAAGGAAGAGGCATGCTGGATTGTGGGGTTCTTTTTCTGTAGTATTGGCTCCAGACTGGAGGAGGCGGGAAAGAAGGTGTTTTTTTATACTCAGCTCTGTATAGGATCGAATTTTCCAATCCTGAATGTCTTACAGCAGGGAGTTCACAGACGTTATCATCATTTAGGCGTTGGTTTACCCCTGCAAATATAAAAATGGGAACACATACCATCTTTTCCTTTAAAAATACTGTTAAATTAAGGCCAGATAAAATGCAAACATTATAATTCAAAACTATTTATTGCCTGTGCATGTGAACTATTGCAGGCTTCTCTGAGTAATTTAATTCCCAAGTATCCCTTTCGGAGGGGACCAGACAAGAAGGGGAATTTGAAGGAACGTAGAGGACCGCTCTGGAGTTAGAGATAGTTGAACTATTATGTTAAAAATACCTTGACTTGCCGGAGGTGAAGAGTCCTTTTGAGAATCAGTGTGTTTCAGCTGGTCTAGAATGTCTAGAGGGCTTTTTGATCGCTCAAGATAAAGCATAAAGCATGGCGTTTATAATTCAGTTAGCTACTGTCCACTTCCAATGGTTACTCTCCAGTTCCAGGGCAGATTTTAGGTGCCCACGGAGCAGACTTACTCTGCCTCCCATGACATTAGGGCTTAGGAACAGCCTTCTTACAGTTGAACTCATTCCTCATCATACCATTATTGGCATTTTCCGGGTGATGTACTGTTTTAGGACACAGTGTCTGGTGATCTGAATGAGGCGGCCCTACTGAGGCTGAGATAGGTGCTTTTGTGGGCTTGATGTCCCTGTAAAAATGCTTTCATGTTGGCCTCAAGTCTTATTTTTCTTGCTGGCCAGATAGCACTTGTGGTGGTGCTTGAGCTGCTGGCACCTTTCAGCGACTGTGAAGGTTCTGTACTTCCTCCATCGGATCTGCTGTCCTCAGCGGTTTGGGGACTCCCTAATCCAGGGGAGTCCTTTCCCTCTTGGGGGGAACCTATTGGCTGCACCTTCCAGTCTGATGCCAATTCTGCTAGAAAGTGGACGCTCAGAAGGGCATCAAGGGATGCTTCCATCATGGGGTTTAATTAGCAAACAGCAGGGCCTTTATTTATGTTGGGAGAATGCATGCTTTCGTCTGGCACAGATCAATACGGCATCAGAGGAAACGGGGGGAAACAGGAGGACTTAACATTTTACTGTTTGTTGCTGCTGTCTAAGTGTAACTGCCTTGCTAGCCTAGATTATACAACATACAGCCTGGGACTCAACACGGCTTCTTCTTGTCTTGTTTAGATGCACGTGTATAACCTGAAAATAGTAACAAGAAGTTTGGAGGAAGCAATCGAAGGGGTGATATCAATGAAAGGAACACTTCTAAATTTAGTCCAATATTGAAGAATAACCATAAAAATGACAAACGTTCTAGTCACTATATTAATGCCAATATTACTCAGTGCTTAACTGATTTGGCTTAGGTTATTTTTTCTTTTCTGCTCCAACATTTCCCAACAAGGAAATATTACTTGCCTTAGGACAAACAAGTAATCCTGTGTCCTCTTTTCTGAAGACGGCAGGCAACATAATACAGTATAATATTTTTTTAAGCTTGAATAACGTAGACTCCTGTTAGAGAACATGTCAGGACTCCACATGTTGCTTTAAATTATTTTTATTAACGTTTCTTAAAATATATCCTCATGTAAAAGGAATAACCATGTTTATATATCACCATCTGTATCATATATCACCATAACCACACTATACCCAGCATACATATTTATTACAAATACAATTCCCAACGTAATCCAATTCAAATTAACTGTGTGGTTTTAATGTGGCAAGCGATGCTGTTCTGTTAAACCTACACTTACCATCTGTGCTCAGGAAGTACAATCACAAGGTTGGTAGTACGAGTTTTCCTGACCTCCCAGGTGCCAGGTGGTTGTCACTTACGCTGTTTTCCTTTATTTCCGTCACTGGACTTCTATTGTTCTGTGTGCTGGAGCATGAAGACATGACTGACCTCAAATCTCGTTAGCTGCAGACGGTAGAAACTCACTGTTGCCATCTTGATCATGACTACCAAGGCTGATGGAAGCTCCAGAAATCCTGGGACCTATGCAGTTACCTAAGGTGGCCACGTAGGTGATGTACAACGTGCTTGTATTATAATAGTATATTGGGATCATCATTGCTTCCTGTGCCAGATGTGGTCCATGCTCTCAAGTGGTATCCAGCAGGGATGGAATTCCTGGGATGGGTGGTGGAGCCTTTTTGGAAAGCTGATGTGTTTTGTCTGTCGGCTCTGCCATTGCACAGCTGGTATGTGTCAGAATACGGGTGACCCCCACCTCGCCCTTGCAGTGCAGCTATGTTGAAATTGCCAATGAGATCTCACACATCTTGTGCATTTGTTGCTGTTTGATTCTGCACAGATCTCGTCTCCTGTGGTGGCTTTTACAGTTGGTACTGAACATTTCCCTAGTAAAATACACAATGCACTTAGTTTCTCCTCTTTCCATCCCTTGGCAACCCTTTTCCATTGTCGTCATCTTCAGATGACCTTGCTGATTTTCCAAGTAGTGGATGCTTTTGTTGTAATTTTCTCAAGGCAAACAAAAATCAGTTGTTATTGGCTCTGAAGTCCCTGGCAAGGTACAGCCCAGGGTGGAGCTGGTGCCTCAGCTGCCCACTTTTGTTGAATTAGTTTCCTGTCTAGCTTGGTATTCTTGCCTTTAAAAAAATTCTTTTCTCCTTCTGCTTTTCTTAGCCAGGGATGACCATCAAATAAGAATTTTTTTTTTTTTTAAACAGGTATGCTGCCCATCCTAATGAGCACTGACTTTCATGGCGGTTTCTTGGGAGGCCTTGCATTTATTCCTAAGGGGTAACCGTGGGTCAGTGAGTTTCTTGGTAATCTTTCCTTTGTCAAAACTGCCTTCTTCACTGGGTTGGTTACTAGCCATATTCGCCTCATTACCTTACAATAACATTTCATTAAATGGTCTTAACTGTATTGAACACTCATATTAATCACCATCATTGGCTTTGCAGCTGTTTGTAGAAGTTAAATTTATTGCCTGGGAAAGCACGCTTGCCCACACCTGGGGTGTTGCATGTCATGAGATATGGACATCTCCTTTAGCGGGATATGGCAGCTCCTTCAGTAGACAACGTCTAAGAAGGTGTTGAATAGTAACTTACTGTTCAAATAAGGGCTTCGAGTCCCAAGGTGGTGTAAATGGCATACCAAAGTTCAAAGTTATATTCTCTAGGAATCAGTCACATTCTTCAATATTCATAGCTTGTAGAGTTAGTATCAAGGAAGAAACTTAGGGGGGTGGTCGGTTGGCTCAGTTGGTTAGAGTGCTTATAACACCAAGGTCGCTGGTTCGATTCCCACATGGGCCAGTGAACTGCACCCTCCACAACTAGATTGAAAACAATGACTTGACTTGGAGCTGATGGGTCCCTGGAAAAACACTGTTCCCCACTATTCCCTCCCCCAAAAAAAATTAAAAAAAAAAAGGAAGAAACAGTAATTTTACACTATTTTAACAAAAGTAAAAGGGTAGAAATTCCTGGTGGATTTTTATACAGTAGAAAAGTATGCACATTTCCTTATTTCTCCACCGTCACTTCAGTTGCTTGTCTGTTTTCTGTTACACGTCATATTTTTGAAGCCTTTTATAAATCCTTTTTCAAAACCTCCATTTTCATAGAAGTTAGGTGGTTCTGGTTTTTACTTTTGATGTTGATTTCTAGGCACTAGGAAATTAAACAATTGGCCAAGAGAGATTTTTCTCACTGAATGCTGCAACTTGTTTGGGGATTGGGTTTACTTTTGTGAAGTTTGTAAACTTAGCTCCCCCCAACCACAGTATAATTCAGAATTTGTCATCTTTAAATGTTTTTTTAATATATATGCTTATCATTTTAAGCATTTTAAGGCCCATTCTTTAAAGTGAACTTAAATGCATTTTTGTTTCTGCCAAGAAGGAACAACAGTAGAACAAGTGAGAATTTGATATAAGAAAACTTAGCTCCACAGAAGCAAATTGATGTGGGGAATTATGTTGCTGGTTTATGATTTTGATCAAGCAATGTGTAGTCCTAGTTTGAAACAAGTCTGGATAAAAGTCCAAATTCACATATCATACTTGCAAGGGTTTGAACCCAAATTTGAGACTATATATATATAAATCTAATGTCATGGTGACCTCAGGCTTTGAAGAATGACAATAAAAGGAAATGACAGAGTATCTTAATACCACTGCTTAGCTCGCTGATACCCCTTTGCTGTTCTTATTTGAGGGTTTATCAGGGCATGATTGAATATGACATTTTCTGGTTAAAGGAATGGCTGGGGTAGGGTGGGGTGAACCACTGCAAGGGCCTGGGGGGCCACACCTGGCTCACCTGACTGGGGGGTGGGGCTGTGAGAACAACAGCTGGCTCACCTGGCCCGTCTATATTTCCTATGGAATAGGGTCTCTTAGCTAAGAAATAGAAGTCTAAGCTAGGAAGTAAAAGGAGTATCTCTGTGGGAACTTTGCAACACTTCCAGTTCTCTTGTGCCTGCCCACATATATTGTCCTTTCTAATGTATAATTAGGGCCCCAGTGGAGCTGTAGTGGAAGCTGGAGGAAGAAATGTCTTACAGTGTTATGCAGGTTGGAAGCGAGGCAGCGATCTGGGAAGTTGGCACTTCTCAACCGGCCTGGGAATGCGAGCATCGCAGATGACAGCTGGTGGTAGCAGCCTGGGGATGCAGGTGGCTTTAGTCAAGGTGGGAAATTGAGCTTGGGGGTGGGACTTCCTGAAACCAAAATGGGACTGCACTGTTTGCTAACAGCGCTGAGGAATTCTTAAACATAAAGAACAGAAACATCTCTGTCACTGTTCTCAATCCTGATTTATTTTCACTCTCAGCAGATAGAAAAATGTTACTTGCAAAGTGAGGAAAGAGTGAATATAATTCTGATAAGTGATAAAAGTGAGCAAATTCTCTTAATTATTGCCTTGTGTTAGGTGTTATGCATTGTCTTAGAATCACTCTTTAAGAGACAAATAGGAGACCTATAAGGGGAAATTGCCAGAGTTCCCCACTTGACTATTTCTCTTTTTTCCCATTACTCATCAAAGAAAGGCATTAGGTTGGTGCAAAAGTAATTGCGGTTTTTGCAATTACTTTTAAGCTCTTAAACTGCAATTACTTTTGCATCAACCTAATAGACGCTTAAGAGATGTCAGTGAGGTAGACGGCTGTGGACCAGGCCGGGCCCTGAAGTGATGGGGATACACTGTCAGTAGGAGACAGAGCGAGGCCTGAAACCACTGGATTCTTTAATTCTCCTTTTGAAAAAGATGTGTTCCCCTGTGGCTCCTTGTTACAGCCTCTTCTCTAGAATGGTTTATTAGACTATATGCCTGTCTCCTTATGCCCTTCCTCAGCAAGTGTTAACACAATGATGAACACAAATGTTAAGCATTTATTTCCACAAATTTTCAAGTCGCTGAGCTCCCACAATGTTAGAGCTGAAATTGGGGCCATCTCACTAGGAACCAACTTTCAGAAGTTGAAGTCAGTGTACATTTAATAATGTGGGAAACTTATTACTAAACGTATCTCAGATTCTAATCATTTTTCTTGTTTGTAAACTCAGTTTTTAGGAAGCAGTCTCAGGGATTCCCCTGGAAGAAAGTTTGGCTGGCACTGATTGTGGACTTTCCAGATCGTTCTTGCCCATACTGTTAAAGAAGCAGCAGTCTCCCCGAACATGATAGGAAGGGTGAATGCTGTAATGCTGAGTGACACCATGATACTGAGTTTAGAATGATGTTAAGCACCCCATGAAGATTCCATGTAAAAAGACAGATAAGGGCCCTAGAATTCCAAAATGGTGGAGTAAGAACTTCTGTAGATTTACTCTGTAAAAGCATTAAGAACATAGGCAATACCTGTTGCTATCAATTCTTTCAGAACTCTGGAAGTTGGCTATAGACTTGCAACAATCTGAAGAATAGTTGTTCAAGAAAAACACTGCAATCTCAGGAGGGACAGGGAACTATGATGTTTCAACTTGTGCTAAACCCATCCCCTCTTGCCCCAACTCTACTGTGGCTTTGAAAGCCAACAGCCTTGCAAGTATGGTAGGACTGAAAACCAGTGATCTAGTAGCCACTGGATGGGGCAGAACAAAAGTTGAGCGCCCCAAAAGGTCCACCCCCCAAAGAAACATCTCTATTTGACAACTTGCTTAAACTCCATTCAGTAGGGCTTTCTTTATTTGACATGACTCAGAGCTCACATTTTGTAAAGGGCTCTACTCACTGAGCATTTGTTGAAAACAAGATACAATTGTTTAATCATAGCTGCCTGAGATGGTCTTGCTACTTGGGGCCAAAAATATACTAAAAGGAAAACCTGGGAATTTTCAGGGGATTTGAAAAGCTCCAACATACTCCTGGGAATCTACAAGGCTCTTCACATGCCCAGGAAAGACCTGAGAAGACCCTAAGTTCTCACCTCTGACATTGAAGCTCTACATAATATTTAAAATGTCCAGTTTTTAACAAAATATTGAAAGACATCCAAATAAACAGGGAAATAGGGCCTCTAGAAAAGAAAGAAGAAGCAGTTAATAGAAACATTCCTTGAGAAGACCTGGGTCTTGAATGGCCTACATAAAACTTAAATCAGCTATGATAGATATGTTCAAAGTACTACAGAAAACCATGTCTAAAGTATTCAAGGAAAGCATGGGATGATGTATCACCAAATAGAAAATGTAAATATAAAGGTAGCTATTATTTAAAAAGAACCAAATGGGAATTTTGGAGTTGAAAAGTACAGTAACTGAAAAGAAAAAATAACTAGAGAGACTGTAGCAGATTTGAGCTGGCAGAAGAGTGAATCAGTGAACTTGAAGTCAGGTTCTGAACTTGAGGTCAGAACTTGTTTCCAAACTGAGCAACAAAAAGAATAGAGTGGAATATGAACAGAACCTTAAAGATCTGTGGGACACCATGAAGTATACAACATACCCATAATGGGAGTCCTAGGAAAAAGAGAGAGATAATGGGGCAGAAAGAAATTATGCTATAAATAGTTATATGCCAACAAATTAGATAACTTAGATGAAATAGACAAATTCTTACAAAAACAAATGACCGTAGTTGACTCAAGAATTAAAAAATTTGAATAGACCAATAATAAGAGATTGAATTAGTAATCAGAAAACTTCCCACAAAGAAAATCCCAGTCCTAAATGGCTTATTTGGTGAATTTGCTGGGTGAATTCTACCCCATATTTAAGGAAGAGTTAATATGAATTATTACCACAAACTCTTCAAAAAAATGGAAGAGGCAACACTTCTGAGTTCATTCTATAAAGCTACTATTGACCTGATACCAAAACCAAGCAAAGACATCACAAGAAAACTACAGACCAATATCCTTTATAAATATAGATGCACAAATCCTCATTGTAATACTAGCAAACTGAATCCAGCAACATTTAAAAAGGATTGTACACCATGACCAAATGTGATTTTTACCAGGAATGAAAATGATTTACCATACAAAAATTGATGTAATATATATACTACATTAATAATATAAAAGATAGAAATCACACATCATCTCAATAGATGCAGAAGAACCATTTGACAGTTCAACACCCTTTCATGGTAAAAGCAATCAACAATTAGGAATAGAAGGAAACTTCCTGATTTACTAAAGGCTACTTATGAAATAGCCGCATCTGAAATACTTAATGGGGAAAAACTGGATGTTTTCTCCCATGATCATGAGCAAGACAAGTGTGCCCATTCTCATCACTTCTATTCAACATTGTATCGGACAGTCCTCGTTGGGACAGTAAGTCAAGAAATGAAAAGACATTCAGATTGGAAAGGAAGAAGTAAAACTGTCTTTAGTCATAGGTGACTAGAGGATCTTGTGTGTAGAAAATCGTAAGGCATCCACAAAAAGAACCAACTTGAACTGGTAAGTTCAGCAAGGTTTCAGAATGGAAAGACATCCCATGTTCACGGATTGGAAGACTTACATTGTCAAAAGGGCAGTATGCCCCAAATTGATCTACATATTCAGTGCAATACCTATAAAATCCTATCTGGCTTTTTCCAGAAATTGGTAAGCTGATCCTAAGAGTCACTTGGAAATGCAAGGGACTCACAATAGCTAAAGCAATCTTGAAAAGCAAGAACATGGTTGGAGGACTCACAATTTTCGATTTAAAAACTTACTGCAAAGCTACAGTGTAGCTATATCGATCAATGGAATAGAACTGAATGTCCAAAACAAAAGCAAAAACAAAAACCCTTACATTTATAATCAGGTGTTTTGCAACAAGGGTGTGAATGGATAAACAAAATGTGGTCTGTCCATACAATGGAATATTATTCAGCCGTTAAAGAATAAAGGTCAGAAGATGGTACAATGTGGATAAACATTGAAAACATAGTAGGTAAATGGAGGCAGGCATGAAAGACCCCACATTTATTTGAAATGTCCAGAATAGGCAGATGCTTACAGACAAGTGTTTAGTGTTTGCTGGAGGCTGGTGGGAAGGAGGAATATGGTATGACTGATGGGTATAGAGTTTCTTTTGGGGTGATGAAAACTTTCTGGGATTATCTAATGGTGATAGGTGCACAGTTTAGTGAACGTATTAAAAATCAATGAATTGTATACTTTAAAAGGGTGGACTTTATGATATATGAATTAATCTGAGTAAAGCTGTTATTTTAAAATAACATATAGACTAAGGGCACATCCAGATAGAACCAGCGTATTGGGAAAACAGTGCATTAGGCGTCAGTATCCGTCTTGTGCAAACTTTGAGCATTTTGTTCCTTGTGTACCATTCTAAAATCTGCATCTTGTTTTCCATACCCCCCTACGCTGCTGGTAGGTCTGCTTCCGTGTCACTGGATCGAGCGAGCAACATGGCAGCGTTCCTCCGTGAAGAGGGTGCTATGGGCCGCAGGGCCGCTAGAGCACCTCTAAGCTTTCATCACTGTTGGGTGTAACAACGTTTCCTTCCATTCTCATTATTTGTACCTTGTCATTTTTCTCTTATCCTCCCCAAGTCATGCTAAGAAAAAAATTATTTAAGTAGTACAATGAGGAAAAAGCCATACAGATGATCTTGGGCAATTTGAGCCTGTCAGAAAGCATCTGCCTGATGGATGGTGTGA
The DNA here is from genome assembly GCF_036562045.2 of Rhinolophus sinicus. Lineage (NCBI taxonomy): Eukaryota > Metazoa > Chordata > Mammalia > Chiroptera > Rhinolophidae > Rhinolophus > Rhinolophus sinicus. Next base: position 13,384,900 of record NC_133758.1, on the reverse strand, counting down.
GACATCCACGTCGAGCAAACGATTACAAAGTAAGAAAGGATGATTTGTTTGAAGGAATAAAACAAATTCTTGCCCTCTGCTAGTTAACTCGAGGGAAGAAATGGGGCTGCATATTAAGACAAGGAGACGGAGCCCAAATGACAGGAAAATAGAAGAGAGGATACTAAGACAGCCAGCCAGTGTTGGCTGTAAACAGTTCAGTATGTAACACATGATTGGCTCGGAGCAAGAGGATGCTGGAAAATGTGAAAGGGGAGTGGGAAGGGAGGGAAGGAGCCTCCTCCATAGGTGAAGAGCTGGACTGACAGGCAGTTAAGACAAACTAATAATAAACCTGTGTATATTTTAAATGCTTTCTCTTATGGATTTATCTTACCCATCCTCCTCTTAGGAGGGATCCAATTTATGGTGTACTTGTAGGACCAGAGAACATCATAGCAGGAAGTTACTAGAAAGCAAAAGGGAAGTGTAAAGGGTACGAGATTCTAGGAGGTACTTTCAAGAACTCTTGGAGGTAGCTGAGATCATGTATTTTGTTACTGATTTTCCTCCAGTCTAGCTGCACAAAGCAATCGTTCGGTTGGCACAAAGAACCATTGCTGACATCAAGAGGCACTATCATGCCATTCAATAAATGCAGTGCACTGAATTACTAAAGTGCACTTTTTGAAATGTTACAGTGGAAATGTTACCTGTCTTTTTTTTTTTTTTCTTTTTTTTTTGTGGTCATGGTTTTTTAATAAGTTGAGAAACCCACAAGTATGTGAGCTGATGGTGTATTTTGGGATGAAGCCAGACTGGCAAGGTGTTAGTAATTTGAGTTGTATAAACTGCAGTATGGGGAGGCAGAGTTGGTGGCGAGTGTCCCGTGAAGAGCAAACCCTTGATTTTTCTTCTTAACGTACAACAGGACGCCCTCCTTGCTGAAATTAGGCCCAGTAAAGGATAAGAAAAACACTTTAGTAGCCTATGAAGAACTCTGCCTCAGTCTTGGGACTGTTAACAAGAAAGAAAAAAATAATAAATTAGGCAAGGTGGTAAATTTTGTTTTATTTTAATGCAATATGAGGATATAAAGGAACAGGGTGCAGGGCCATAGAGGGAAAAGGGCCAGCTGAGGTTTTTAAATCCTGTTTGAGATTTGGATCCGCTTTCTTGAATTTCTTGAGCTGCCGTTGGCTTATTACATAACGGGTAAAGTGAGACGTGCGATAAAGCCTGTGACCTTCAGCCAGCAGAGGAGTTGGATCCATTGTTTCAGTGGTTTTTCAAATCCTGCCGTTCGTCACAAGCGCTCCAGTTTTTCCTCCAACATTGTACTGTGCAAACTTTCAAGTCTACAGACAAGTTGGAAGAATGTGTGGTGAACACCCGTACACTCCCCACCTAGATTCTACAATTAACATGTCACTGTACTTGCTTAGGTATATTTGTCCCCTCCGTCCATGCATCTCATATTTCAGGGCACGTGATAGACAGCAGTACACGTCAGTCCTGCACACGGTTGCATCTCACTCAGATCAGCGCAATATTTGCTCATGGATTGCTTCGAGGAACTTTTCTGAAGATTAAATTCCCAGGTGTCATAGAGCTTCTGATTTGGAAGGGTGGGGGCAGGCCCAGAAATCTGCACTTTGAAATCTCCCCAGGTACTTCTGATGGTGAGCCAGGTGTGGGGTCTTCTGGTTCAGGGAGCGCTTCTGGGTTACTTCCTGGCTAACTCGCACCTGAAACAAAATGCTGGATTATTGCCCGTATCCTGACCACAGAGATCCAGTTTCGGCTTCTCCGAACTCTTGTGCTGAAATAGTGGTTCGCAACTGAGGGTGTTTTGGTTGTCGTACCTGAGGAGGCGGGGCTGCTGGCCTCTACACACGCTGTAATACACAGAGCAGCCTGCTACGATGAGGCGTTCCCTCCACCAAAATGTCCGTGGTGCTGAGGGTGAGAACCTTGTTTTCTTTGCCTAAGAGGAAACGGATGGTTAAGAGTTGTGTGGGACCATCAGAGGCTTTGCCATATAATATCAATATCTAAACGGTCTCCACCAAATACAGATTTATGCTCCCGCAAGTTGCTAATGTAAAATAAGCTCATTTTGGAAAGCTTGTTATCTGAAACTTTGTTTTCTTTTAATGTATCTAAAGACGTTTCATAACAGAGAAAAATAGAAAGGAGTGCTTTGGGGTTGCAATAATTAATGTAAGGCAAAACTGTTTTGCAGGTCGCTGTATTCCGGGTCCTGTCCCGCAGGTAGCCGCCCATGTGATGGGGGAGGGCGAAGGGAGCCGAGTTGGCATCTCAGCGGTCATCCCAGGGCTTTAGAGGCCGGTGAGGCTGTGCTTCACAAAGTCTAATTCAACCCCACCATGAATGGCTTTTCTGGCTCTCGATAAAGACGCGTTTCTAGTATGGCTCTGACTGCTTATCTACATTGCACTGGGTCTTTCAGAAAACAAAATTTAAAATAGAACTGAAAGAGAACTAAACAAAAGCGGGCTGGGTGGGGGGGAGATCTTTTGTGAGGTGAGAGCAGGGGGGAGGCAGGGCTTGCACTGGACCTGGGAAAGAGGTGGGAATAAAAAGATTCCTGGGTCAGATTGGGTGAAACGGGACTTCATTTCTGCATGGGTCAGTTCACTTCACACCTACTGTTGAGGAAAAATAATACCTTCTATGACTGTTGGAAGATTAAATGAGACTACGAGTGGGAAAATGTTGGTAACATTTACTGTACAGCTCCAAATGCTGGGTGTTCTTGTTACTTCCTGGTGGAGGAAGCAGTTGGGGCTGAGTGTGGCAATGTGCTACGACCCCAGTAACTGCACGGAGTGTGTAAGGTGTACGTCCTGCATACCTCGGGATGAGTGTTCTGCTGGTTTTGCTGCAGGTAATGCTGCTGAAGTCATCTCCATGGGAGTCTTGGCTCAACTCTGTGGTTTAATTATAATGTATCCTTGGGCAGGCTACTTAATGTCTCTTATCTGCATTTCCTTCGTTTCTTCATATCTTAAAATGGAGGTACTGGGATGATCCTAGAGATCCATTCATCTTTAGCATTCTTCTGATGTCGAGCTTTTTGGAAGAAAGGCTTCTGGGAGTGGAGGGGCAGTAATGACAAGCATGATCAGGGATGGCCGTGTGCATACCCTCTTTCTCGTTTATTTAACAAACATGAAACACTTACTGTGTTCCAGGCCCTGTCCTCAGGACTTTAAAAATAATCATTAAAACATTTCATAACACCCTGTAATATAGGTACTATACTATTATGTCCATTATATAGATTAGGAAACTGAGGCTCTGAGGAGTCTATGATTTGCCCTAAGTCACAGCTAGAAAGTGGCAGACCTTTATGGGATGCAGGTAACCATTTGGCCCCCTCCCCTGCCTGTGGTCTTTGAGGAGGCTGCACTGGGCCCCATCGGGCTGTGGCACTGGGGGCCCTGTGAGCTTCTGGGATGAGGGCTGATGGGATGTGTGTGCGTGCGCACGTGTGTGTAGGATTTGAGGAGCTGTTTTGCTGTGGGTGGAGTTTTGGAAGTTAATGGTTTTTTTTCTGTTTTAAACTGGCTGAGAGAATGTGACAACGGAGAGGGAGGGGGGCACGGAGGTGGTCCCTGGGGAGCTGGGAGGGGACGGGATGCAATGCTCATGGGGAAGGATTCCCTTTAGATGGGGAAAGCACTAGCCACTGGGCTCCAGCAGTGTTTCACTCACATTTTAGAGTTCTGGTAAAAGCTTTAGGTTTGACAGATAACCTTTGAGGTTTTTTTCTTCTCACGACGTTGGATAACCTGAAACCTGTGGGTTTGATATGGAGAGTAAAGTGGAATTATTTCTATTAGACATCCCTGTTCCCCTAGAGACATTTTGGTCTAGAAAGGTGAGAAGCAATATATTCATTAGTTTGAGCTATCTGATCGTTAATTTGTGGAAGAAAAAGCTATTTCGGGGTAAACATCTGTCACTCTAGATAGCAGCAGAGGGAGACCAGGGAGGTCTTCATTCCTGCATCTGCTGCCTATTTGAAAAGTGTCCCCATATGCTGCTAGGAGGAGCCACACTTGGTTGCTATAAATAGAGAAGATTTTTAAAATTTGTTTGTTTGTTTTAATCATCAAGTACAAAGCAAGGAAAACGAAAGCAGTCATTCCCTAATGGATAGAGTGAGCAAGAGCTGGGGGGCTGCCCCAGGCCAGCTAACTTGTGTGATGTGTGACAGAACATTCTGCTACTAGTTGGCTGGCCTTGTTGGTGGAGATCAGGGGCAAGTGTGTTTTCCCTGCCCCTGTCCCACCTCTGCCAGGAAGCGAGAGCAACAGTCCCACAGAGCAGTCTCTCAAGCTTTCAAGAAGGGAAAAAAAAAAGCTTCCTTTGGGGAAGGGAGAGGAAAAATTGGGGTGGGGGAGCCCTTGTCAGAGAAATGTGAGCAACCAAACTCCTAAGCATCAGAACTCCAGGAATTGAAATTGTTTGGGCCTTTACAGCTGTTGTGTAGCAATGACTATTACCCTGACATTGTTCTCTGCTACTTTCTGTGAATAAAAAGCTTGTGGTATTTTAGCTACATTGTGAGTTACATAGATGGTTGTGGACCAGCTTTGCAAATTCTGTGTTTGGGGAAATGGATTCCAAGTTTCAAGTAATTAGCTTGCAAATAAAGTTTTGGAACACAACCCCTATTTTTAAGCAGTGGATTTATTATTTGTACAGAAGGACGTTGGAACACATGTGGAAATCTGGATGCTGGAATGAATCGTCAAAACAAAATAAAACCATCATGTCTTCCTCTACCCTGATGTGAACTACAAGCTTTGTTTATTTTTGTTTTCCGACTCTTTTGAACCTGTGTAGTACAGGTTGAACCCTCATACCTGCCTCAGAGTATTACTTACCTTAATTATTAGAGAAACAATTATGATTGGAAACTCTGTGAGGAACTTCCTGCATTTTCTAGGCAGTTTCTCCTTAACAAATCTGTTTTGCATAGAATTCAAGTTGCATGTTTCCCCAGTAACACCTGCATTACAGTGGCAGCAACTACCTAATCTAGCAACCTCTCCTGGTGTTTGATAGGCTATTTAGACTTAAGAGTGATACAATACATCTTTTGCATTTGAGAAAGGAATTGTTCAGAAAATGGTTCCAGCCCAGGACTAAATGTGCAACTCGAAATCCCAGCTATTTGTTTATCTGGACTTTGAAAAATAGTTTTAGATTTAGCACGGGAAGTGTACTGTATTCATAATTTATTGATTTCCTTCCTTGGTATCATACAACATTCCATTGTTCATTCTTGTTCCAGGACACTGCTTTTCTTACCTTTTGGTCATATATCTTCTGTTACTTGGTGGCATGTCATAAGGCTTTTCCAAGGGTTGGCAGTGCAAGTTGGTCTTTCAATTGAAGATGCAAGAAATACTTTGTAGCATACCAGGTGGTATTTTCATGGCACCTGGAATTTTTGCTCGTGTCTACAAGCCTTTACCATCACAGCAAAAACAGGAATAGTTATGTGTCACAGAAGAGTTAATGGAATATTTCTCAAGTTTAAGACTTGGTCAGTGATGCGTTTATTAAGTGTACATAGTAAGTGTGTATTAGGTGTATATATATTTACGTGCAAAGGACGTGGGAAATGTGATGATTTAAGTTGTGATCCCTGCCTTCAAGGAGCATACCTTAAACAGTTTTGGACCTTTTTACTGTGAAATACAATACATGGAAAGCACACAAAGCAGAAACCCCAGCTTGAGTGTAAATGGTGACTCCTGTGTGTTCACTGCCCAACCTGCAGTCACCGCCCCTCCCTGGACTCCTGTTTTCCTAAGCTTTCAGATTTAACTTAGAAACTCTAATTCTTAAACAGTCTGATGTTTTTAAGGGATATGTGCTCATCACTGGAAAAGTGAGGGTGGAAAATTCATAAATAACCCAACCAGAGCCAACTAATGTCAAAATCTTTAATGCTTCTAGTTGTTTTCTAATGAATATTCTTTTACACATTGACGGTCTGTTGATGCATTTTTTACACTGCCTTTTTAATGGATAAAAATTAGCATTTCCCTTTTAAAAAAATGCTTTAGTAAGTGATTGTAAAACATTCCATTGTACGGATGTTCTCTTGTTATTTGTCTGTTACATAGTCTTGGAGTCTAGTTGTTTGTAATATTTTCCATATTACCAATAGGCTATGGGAAGCATTTTTGTTCATCATGATCTTTTCTTTTAAATGTCCTTCACTATGAGTTTGTCTTAATGAGTCAAAGAGCATATGCATTTTTTATGAGGAACTTAAATTCTAAGTAGAAAGTAAGTAGCACACAATATATTAATTTGTAAGGGTAGAGAAGGCTTCTGATTTGATAAGTGACTATGTAGATGTAACATGGTGCCTTAATGTTGTAGGTACTCAGCAAGTGTCTATTGACTGAACATAAAAAGACAACGATCACACGGAATTGTACACTATGTGGCCTTTTGTGACTGGCTCCTTTCATTTAGGTAAAGTTTCCATCCATGCTGTAAATAAGAACTGGTACTTCATTCCTTTTTATTGCTGAGTCATACTCTGTTCTATGCCTGGCCACATTCTGTTTGTCCATTCGTCAGCTGATGGACACTTGGGTTGTTTCCATTGTTTAAGCCCACCTGATTTTAAAGTCTCATTTCCTCCCCAGAGTGTGAACGTTAGAAGTGAACTCCCTCCACCCCCGGAATCCCATGCGACAACACGTCAATCACGTACATCAACATCCAGGAGTCTGACTGTTACACACTCAGCATCAGCTATTATCTTAAGTATTACCTGTGTACCACTGTAGCACTGCCTGTGCAATGGACCGAGGGCTTAAACCACAGGAATTTGTTGCCTCACAGTTTTGGAAGCTAGAAGCCCACGATGAAGGTGTCAGCAGGGTTGGTTTCTCCTGCAGCCTTTCTCCTTGGTTTGCAGATGGCCCTGCTCTCACAATGTCCTCGCATGGTCTTTCCTTTGTGTATGTGCTTCCCTGGGGTCCTCCTGTGCATCCAAATTTCCTTCTTTTTTTCTTTCTTTCCTCAATAAGGACATGAGTCACATTGGATTGTGGCCCACTCTAATGGCTTCATTTTAACTTAGTCACCTCTGTAAAGGCTCCTCCTTACACAGCCACATTTTGAGGGACTGGGGGTTAGAGCTCCAGCATATGAATGTTTGGGGGACATAGTAACAGTGGTTACCAGGGTGAGCTGAGGAACTAAATGGAGACGCAGGGGTAAAGGTAAGTGGGCCAGGGACCTTGTAAATGTTTCTAGGGCCAAAGGCTTGGCAGCAGTGGGGAGGTATGTATGGAAATGTGGGATTGGGTCCGATGTGGATGGGTGGGTACAGCAGCCTGCAGGGTGCACGTGGTCCTCTAGGCAGAGGTGTGTGGGGGGGTGGATGGACTGAGAGACGCACTGAAAGCTTCGGGGAAATTAATCCATGCTGCTACTGCTTTGCAGATGTGCTGCAGAGGGAAGAGGCTGGAAGGGAGGAAACGAGTGGGCAAGGTGATGACGGGAAGTGTAAGGCTTGCAGACTTTGCACAGGCAAGTTCAGAACTGAGGAGTCTGAGATGTCCTCAGAGTTTTGAGCCTGGACATTTGTAAATGCAATCACGGGAAATAGGGAAATCAGGTAAATGAACATGTAGGTCCCATTTTTGATAAGGTATGGTATGTAAAATATTATTGATGGTCTCTTTAGTGTGTTGTCTTTTTTTTTTAAAGTGAAAAAGTGTGACAGCTTTCATAGCTTCCAAGCTGAACCGTTGCCATAGTCCCCTACCCCCCATTAAAAAGGAATTTTTAAATTATACTCTAATTAACCACAGATTTTCCTAAGTTTTCAGGAAGCTGACCCCAGGGGTTGGATGGAGACAAGTGTATTTGTTTATCATTTACATTAGTTTATGTTGTACAGTTTAGCAGATTTTATAGCGGTTCCTTGGCAAGGGATGGTTAGGATTCCTGCTGACTGATTTTGATTTGGGTTTTTACCTTGTTTATAACCTTCAGAGCATAGGGGTGTGTACTCCATGGTTTGGGTAAATTTTGCTTGTAGACATTGCAGTTTGAATTTCATATCTTATTTTGACTTTTAATCCTTTAAAACCCTTGGCTCTGACTTCATTGAGCACTGTAAGGCATTTGTCATTTATACTCTCCCTTGTCAGAGAATGGAGCATTGAAAAGAGCTGGAGGCAGCTCTCCAGGTAAAGCTCCTTGAGATACAGAATAGTGGTAAAAAGTACTAACAGCTGTGTCAGAGGAGAGCGTGTAGGACGTTTTCGCAGCTGCATGTGTCTACAAAAAGAAACTGGAAGGATTCTCAAGAAACCTAGCAATAGTGGTTCCGTGTGTGTGTGTGTGTGTGTGTGTGTGTGTGTGTGTGTGTTAGAGGGGGAATGGCAGGATGTGGGTCAGGGTGAGAGGGATGTTTCTAGAGTGTGTCTGTCATGCGGAGTCTCTGGTCCCGCTCCCCACACCAGAACGCAGGACATGGTGAGGCCAAAAAGGAACACCCACGGAGCCATAGATAGGGGAGTCACACCACTATATTCTCACTGGCGGTGGGGTTGGAGACACACGATCCGCAAGCTGCCATCCGATTCTCTGCCAACCAACCAACCCCCTTGCTAGCATAGCCGCATCAGTTATATTAGTGGCTAATGGCTCACCGGTTACAGCTGATGGCCAACTAGCCACAGCTGATAGCCACCTAGTTACAGCTGATGACCATCTACTACCTGAGCCAGCACCTTTCCACATGAGGCCGAGAGCCTGGAAACTGCACTCCTGGCTCTGTCCTCACAGTGTCTTATACATTTTTTGAACCATATAAATACATTACTCATTTAGGAAAATAATTTTATTTTGTAAAAATGTTAGAGAAAAATTCTTGAGTCCCTTGGTTTTTAGCCTTTTTTTCTTTTCTGTTTGCCACATCACACAAAAATTATTAGTTATTTTAGCATTTAAAAACAATAAATATTTATTATGTCACACAATCACCCTTTCTTTTCTATGAAAGTCAGTTTCTATTTCTAGCTAATTAGATGTCTCAGCTTCTTGCCAAAAGAATTTTATTCTGTCCTATCTCTGTGCCTTTCAATCCAAGCTGATGATGTTTCTGCCAGAATAATTCTTTTACAAATATTGGGGTTGTCCTGTGAAATGTTACTGGGATTCACATAATTAGACAGACACCACACCTGCAGATCTCCTCGAGATAAGCTGTTTTGTACATTGGGCTTCTGCTGAAACTGCTGAGGCACAGCGCCCTTACTTCTTAGAACACTTTATGTTTGCAGAATGCTTTTCCCAAGGCTCTGCCTTGGAGATTTTTGAAGGCCTTAACGAACACATTGTAGGAGGGCATCTTCAGCACTTCCACCCGAAGTCTCCAAAGCTAGACCACTGTTTCATTTGATACATTTGTTACCTTCTATATTACAGCAGGCAACAGTGTTGCCAAAGTTTTGTCACTATGTAACAAGGATTCTCTCTGTTCCAGCTGCTAATAACATTTCTCTCACGTGGCACCATCACTCACAGCTTCCTGAAAGACCATCAGGGTTCTACTAAGGGGCGTATTAAGCGTTCTCAGGACTCTCCAGGCTTTTACTAACACTCTTTAAGTCCTTCCAGCTTCTCGCCACTGCCAGGTTCCAAAACCACTCATATATTTTAGTGTTTTTTTGTTGTTGTTTTTTTGTTTAACAGCCGCACACCAATTCCACTCACCAAAATGCCTATTAGTTATTTATTGCTGCAGCACACATTAGAGGCTGAAAACTCTGAACATTAGTATCTCACACAGTTTTTGCAGGTCAAGGGATCCTCGAGTGGCTCAGCCTGCTGATTATGGCGAAGGATCTGTCCTGGGTTGCCTTCAGTCCATTAGTCAAGGCTGCTAGAGCCATCTGAAAGCTTGAATGGGGCTGGAGTACCTGCTCCAACTTGCCTGACTCACATGCCTGGCAAATTGGTGCTCGTTGGCAGAAAGCCAGTTTCCTGTCACGTGGGACTGTTTGAATGTCTGTCTCCACTAGTATGACAGCTATTCCTTTTCTCAGAATGTGTGATTCTAGAGAGCCAGGTGAAAACAGCAAAGTTTTTTTTATTTTTTTTTTAAATGAGATAATCTCATAAGTTACACTGTCATTTTCACAGTATCCTATTAGTTGTAGATCAGTGCTACTTTGTGTGGAAGGTGAACTTACACAAGGGTATAATTCAGGAGGCCAAAGTTCACTGTCCTGCTGGGCCATCGTGGAAGCTGGCTAGCACATTCTTTATGAAATTCAGTGACACACCTCACCCGATTGTGGCATGCCAGTGAGAATGGCTTGCCTTAAAGACAGGCCGGTTAATTTCTGTTATGTTAATTGGGTTGCTATTTTGTTACCATTTGACCCGTGTTTGCAAAGCTCCTCCTAGAATAGGCCTCAACAGGTAGAAGTTTAATGTTACTTATATTCTCTCTGCTTTTATTAGTGGATTCCACGTGAACTTCATCATTGCATTTTTGTATACATGCAATGGAGGCATTGTTTATTTTATTACTCAGTGTCCATTTTATAATTTCTCAGAGAAGTGTTTTTCCCCAGAAAGTGTAAGCAAAAGCTTGATTTTTTTTTCATTGTTGTCCTGGCTATGAAGGAGCTGAAAGTGAAATTTGCTCAAGGATGGCAATTATGTTGATTTGCCATATTTCTGTTCTTATTACCGGATATTTTGCTCTGAGATGTTCCAAATTACTTGTGGGGACGAAAGCCAGGTATTCTTGAATTCAACAACTATTTATTAAACTCCTGCTTGCTGTACTGTGTTCTAGGTGCTGTGGACACAGAGGCGTGCAAATGCATGAGACAGCTCGCAGATGAGTAGAAAGAAAATACATTAACCTTTGCTCCAGTATTTGAAAGTCTTGGTTTCAGAGAAAGCCTAATTCACACCGTGTTTCCCCGAAAATAAGACCAAGCTGGACCATCAGCTCTAATGTGTCTTTTGGAGCAAAAATTAATGTAAGACCCGGTCTTGTAGTAAAATAAGACTGGGTATAATATAATATAATGTAACATAATATAATGTAATACTGGGTCTTAGATTAATTTTTGCTCCAAAAGACGCATTAGAGCTGATTGCCCGGCTGGGTCTTATTTTTGGGGAACACGGTATATATTGCCATCTTGTCCACGTTTTATTTCATAATTCTGTAGTTTGTTCGTAGGAAAAAATAAGGCAGGAGACAATGTCATGAATAGGAATGATTGATTTTGGAGAAAGCATTTGGAATTTGGCACAAGGAAGGAAGGTTCCAGAGCCGTCCAGTGCAGCACAATGGACAGAGCTCAGGCTTTGGCGTCCCTTCAGTTTTGAGTTCATTTGCATTTCGTTGCCCTTGGGCAAATTATTGAACCTTCTGGAACCTCTACTTCCTCATTTATAAAATGAAGCTGGAGTGAAATGAGATAGTATGTGTCAGTTACCTGAAGGGGACTGGCATGTGTGGTTGGTGCCCTCTGTAGAATGATAAACTGCTAATACTTGCTGCCTTCATTGAGGGTTTACCTGTACCTGTCCCTGTTGCCCAGGGCTTGACACAGATTCACTCCTTTAACCTTCTTCACTCCAGCCAAGAGTGCAAGTTTTAGTTTTATCCCCATTTTGCAGAAGAGGCATTTGAGTCTCAGTGAGGTTATGTAACTTGCCCATGCTCGAGGAGCTAGGAGAAGGAGGAGCCAGGGTTTTCATCCAAGCACAAGCCGCTAGGATCTGCTTTCTTAACTGCTGTTCTGTGTTCTAACGCACTGTGGCATGAGACTCTGTCTGAATGTAAATACACACGTGATACTGTTACGCATGTTGCTATGCCAATTGCCAGAATTTCAGTTTATGTGGAATTTAAGAATTCACAGATTAAAAAAAAAAAAAATCCTCTTCCTGGTACCAAAGAAAAGAGATGCATGTATTCCCGGCTTTGAATGGTGTTATAGCAACATGTGGACAGATTCTGTTTTAAGGTGAACAGCCAGGGCAAAGGACATTTCAATGAAATGCAGTTGGTGGTGGGTTTCTTTATAGGTCATGAGCTCCTGGGCACGTGGGTGTTGCTGAGTATAGTGAGTTTTAAATTTTATGGTGTCTAGAATGGTGTTTGCACAGAGGAGTTTTTCAAGAAGTTTATGCTTCATGGTGATCTTGAATAACAGCAAGACATGTGGTAAGAAACACGTAAGACATCGTATCACGTTCACTTGTTCTTACTCAGCTTCCCAATGTATCACAGTTGGTGAGTTTCGTAATTATTCTTGTCTCTTATAACCGGTATTGCAGCCAAGCAGGTTTGTCTTGAAAAGCAGGACTAGCCAAACAATTATCTCCAGGCCAGGGAAAAAATCCTGCCTCCTCACCCAAAATGGAGCTGAGACCCTCACGGTACCACAGTGTATGTTCATTTTTCACTTGAAGAAAGTTCTCCTGTAAAGAAGTGTGACACAACCGGTGGCCCTGCCCCGCCCTCCTTCAGCAAGTGCTTTCATGTTGTGTGATGGTGATGCTGTAACAGAGGCCCGACATTGCACAACTTTTGCTGGAGAAGAGGTCTCCCCCCCACTCTCCAAACATAATAAATGCTTTGACACTGTGGGGACAGAGTCCCAGAGAGCAGTTTCCAGGCTCTCGGCCTCACGGGGAAAGGTGCTGGCGCGGGTAGTAGATGGCCATCAGCTGTGACTAGTTGGCCATCAGCTGTAACCAGTTAGCCATTGGCCACTGATATAACTGCCATGGCTGCGCTAGCAAGGGCGATTGCAGCTAGCAAGGGGTGGGTTGGTTGGTGGGTTGTCAGAAATATCAAACAGGATCGTAGGGCACTGTGAGACAATACTTATTTATCCGTTTAACCAAAGTGACAAAGACTGCAGGGAAAAAGAGATAGTTATATAGTTGAAAAAAACAACACAGAAAAACACCATAGCTCTTTTAGTAAGGAAGACTCAGCCACCTTAAATAATCAGAGACCTGATATGAAACACAGGAAATTATCCTGACAAGACACAAAATCTTTTGTTTTCCAGGAAGATTTCCTGAAAGGAAACAATTATTTTACTTTGCGACAAAGTTACTTTCTCTTTTGCTTTCCCCCAAAAATGCATTTCCAGTCCTCACACCTTTTTTTTTACTGACAACATACATCCTGCTGTTCATATAGAGCTATTTTCCTTCATCCTTATTATTTCTAGTCTAGGAAAAAAACCTTTTACTCTTTGTTTTCTTTTGGGCTCTCTGTAGGCAGTGTTTCAAGGACATGGTAAGATTTTCAACCTTAGGGGACAGAGAAAGATGGTAAGTTTTCTCCTAGGCATTTTGGGGTAATTATTATTCAAAACTTTCCTTTGTATGAGGGGTCCAAGCATCCTTCTTTGGATTCTCACTACTCTCCCTGCGAGTCCTCCTCTTAGGGTCCTAGTGAGGCTTTATCATAAACGCCCCAGATCTTAATTCACGCCATCCTGTGCCTTCCTAGCTTTGCAAACTGATGCACTGAGGTCTCTTAAATTACCCTGTTCCCCACTTTGTCTGCCAGCCCAGAAGCCTGCTGAATAGTGGGCAGCCACACCTTCTCTAATCTCAGCTCTTCCAACGTTTCAAACTGTTTATAATATTTGCTTTCCAGTAAAATCTAGGAAGCAGGCCGTTACACTGCCTGTCATATATTAGCATCCTTAGGAGATTAGCAAACTTATACATACATTTCAAAAAATTTAGAAGTCTATTCTTCCTCATAGTAAAAAGGTTTTTAAGGTGGCCTGACCCAGCTAGCTCATCTGTACAGAGATCTTTAAAACATTTTAGCCATGTCCCAGGTACAAAACTCAAGAGAATAGTTGGATCCAGACGGTGTTGCTAGCAGATGGAAGAAGTTAAGGGTAGCTGCTCAGATGACCAGTCTCATGCAGTGAGAATCCTTCTTAGAACAATTTTGGAGTCATGTTTTTCTTTAAGAAGCTTCTGCATACCAATCAAAGAATACATTCCATTATCTGAGAGGTTTGAGATCCTCTCTTTTCAAGGGGGCCCTTTAAGGTGGACTTATCTAGTGTAAAACAAAGTTTCCCCGGAATGGCTATTACAATTCCAAATTATCCAAAAGTTGGACCCCCCCCACCCGCCATTCTCCCCCCATCCCCCCCCACCCCCACACACTATCCTACTGCAAGCACTAGGTGGAACCTGTCTTGCCTTTGGGTTCCCTACGGCTTAACTATGAGGGGCCATGTTTTCCAACAGCTGTTCCAAACACTGGGAATCGTGTTTTCCCCTTTCATGAACAGGATGGGGGACTTAACAAGAATCTTCAATAAACAGAAATAGACACCAGAAACAAACAAATGAAGAAGCAAGTCTGCACACACTAAAGTTGGGAAGCTCAGAAGGCAGAGAGAGGAGCTCGGATCCAAGAGAGACCTTCCCGGGAACTCCTGGGTTCAAGAGAGAGCAGTGAGCTCAAAGGGCTCCGTGTGTGTGGTACCTGGTTTGCTTACTGCCCTTGGGGTTGCAGGCGTCTGTCTTCTTTGGGTACCACATTTGGGCGCCATGAAATGTCAAAGGTTCAGATACAGCCAAAATAAGACCAGTGAATCACTGTAGTAGCACTTGGTAAAATTTAGTTGTGCACACACCAAAAGACATTTCGCACATCAACGCTGGCATGAACCTCAGGTGTGCACCGTTACAAAGCAACTTTTATAGTGAGAAAGCTGTGTCTTTACAGCATTGGACAGTTATGCTCAATTAATGACTAACCTGGTTTGTCTGCTCTGAGAACTTTCAAGGCTGGTCTCCATTTACTTTGGTTTTTAATGAGCATAAAACAAGTTGTGCCTGTATGTTACATTCTGCCAGAAAGCTTTGACTTGTATGAAGTAGAGTTTTAGGCGTTTAGGTCTGGGGAATGCCAAGTGTGTGCATTTGGGGGCTCCTTTTACTAGGATGAGCTTGCCTCTTCCCCAAGGGAACTCCTTGGTAGAACCTCATGTTCATTTGTGGCGCTTACTTTTTTGTGTTTGTTTTAAGGAGGGTGCAGCTCAAAGTGGCCCCTGCAGGGATCGAATGGGCAGTCTTGGTGTTAGTAGCCACACGCTCTAACCAACTGGTGGCTCTTTATTTGTGTTGTGTTCATCTTATAGCCAGTAGGTATGTTTCTGAAAATGTGGGAGAATGATTTTTGAATAACTGAATGAGTAAGTGACTTGTTCAGGGTGGTTTGCTGACAGAAGTCATTGCGTGGTTATCCTCATCTAAAACTCTCGCCCTGGCTTTAGTGTGAATCTAGATTTCACATTGTGGTGAATTGTGTTTAAAACAAGAAGCATCAATAGGTTAAAAACCCAGCTCCGGGCTTCTACTTGCTGTAGTGGATGTTTCCTTTACAAAGATGCCGTTGATCTGTCTTGAAGACCCAGAGATCATGGGATGTCAGAATGTGAATTCTTTGTAGCTTTGCTAAATCTGATCAATGTGGTAAATTGAAGTGAGAAGAAGAGCAGGTGGCAGTCAGAAGTTTGGGATTTTTTTCCCTACAGGTTTCACATTAACCATTTAACTTTCTAATCTTCACAGCACTAAGATCAGTGCTTCATACACTTTCAAACCAAGCCTTGGTATCTCAGGAGGCAAACCGTTTAGAATTCTTCCTTAAATTACAAAAAAAAAAAAAAAAAGAAAGAAAAAAGGGTAAAAGCAAATGCACGATGTCTGTTTTGTCCTCAAGACTTGTGCCACAGCCCTCCAACTCTGTGGCATTTTATTCTGATGGAAAGGCAACGAGACCATTGTAGTGCACTGTCAGAAATAATATTTTAGCGTCAGCTCTGCCCTAAGAGCTGTTTGGAACTTGGAGAGAGCTGCTGAATCCTGGCCAGACCACAGTTTGCAGTAGGGCCCATTCCAAGTGGTCATAGCATTCCATTCCCAAGATGAGTAAACAGAGAACCTAAAGCAAACACGTTTAAATGAACTAGTACAGCCTGAGGCCAAGTGCTCTACTTTGAATTGGTGGAGGGCATCAGAAACAAGAGGTCAGATAGGGCCCCACATTTTATCCTCACCTGTTTCCAGCCTGAGAGCACGGATCCTCCCTTCCTTATCTGGAGCATATGATGTCTTGTCTAAAGTTTAAGGTTAGTTGAGCCCAGGGCCTTAACATCTGCAGAGACACACGCTGACATCAGAAAATCAGGTGGGCAGGTGGTCACGGGAAGAGCTGAGTAGTCTCAGACACCCACCTGCGGCAGTCGCATGCTGGAGGAAGTTGACCGGAGCAATCGGAGGTATTTGAAAACGACAGTAGCACCGAGTGGCTTTCCCCTCCCTCCCTTAGTTTTATCGAGAGAAGGGTCATGGAGTAATGGGGCAGACGGCAGCGTGCAGGGCCGTGGGAAGGGAGGAGAGTTCCTGTGTCAGGTCAGGGCCAAGCAGAGGGGACTGAGAACTGAAGACGGAACTCGCTCACAGCCGGTGGTGTTGGAATGCACTTTATGGGAGGGCCAGCAGCAAAGGATGGTCGGGGGGTTAGATTGTGCCATTCCATCCTGCGGGGGTGGGAAGGACTGAAGCAGACGGCAGACGTCACTCTGGCCGTTCCCTTCAGATCCCATGTTACCTGACGAGGCTCAGACTGGGCCTTAGAAGGCTGTTCTGGAGCCTCAGCTCCACTTCTGTTCCCTCTTCATGGGCTGCTTCCTGTCATTTCCAGCACACACTCAGCCTCCAGGCCTTTGATTGTGGAGCAATGCAGATTCAGTCATTGTCCTGAGTGGTTGGGAACAGGGACTCCCCAGGCCAGCTGTCTGGGTTGGAGACCTGGCTCTGCCACTTCTCAGCTGTGTGAGCCGTGTGTGCCTCAGTTTCCTCATCTGTAAAATAGGAATAGTAACGGTGCCTAGCCTGTCGGGGTCCTGAGCCTTAGAGGCTTTAGCTGCTGCTGTCTCATCATCATCGTTGTCATCATCTCAAATCTTCTAGGGCCAGATCCACACACTTTCCCTGAATCACTTCCGGAGCCCCTCCACAGGAAATTAATATCCTTTATTCTAGGTTCCCTGTCTCAGTCCGTTCCGGCTACTATAACAAAAGTACCATAGCTTGGGAGGCTTATAAACTTCAGGAATTTATTTATCACAGTTGTGGCGGCTGGAAGTCCAAGATCAAAGTGCAGGCAGACTCAGTGTCAGGTGATGGCCCCCTTCTTGCTTCACAGACCACCGTCTTCTCACTGTGTCCTCCTGTGGTGCAGGGGAGCTCTTTGGGATCACGTCTGTAAGGGCACTAATCCCATTCCCAAGGGCTCCAGCCTCGTGATCTAATCACCTCCCACAGGACCCACCTCCAGATCCAGTGGGAATGAGGGTGTAACATGAATTATGGGGGGACGCAACATGCAGTCTGTGGCATTCCCTGTGGAGGGCACAGAGTGTCAGAAGATGGCGATCACACTTGAAAACTTACCAGTTCCTCATGGTCTTGAGCCTCGTTCTCCCCCAGGTAAAAGACGGATGGCGATGCCCTCCTCCCCTCACAGGGTTTTGTTAGTAATAGTCACACCGCAGCGTAAGCAGACATTCTCCACAAACTCCAGGTCACTGGCCATAGATTACTTGTCCCGACGAGGCCTTTCCAGCATGTGTTATTGTTGTGATGGTGATTTTTCCCTCACTCCCGATTGGGACATATGATAACAATGGAGTCAGGTGAACTTATTTTCAGATACTGAAACTGGGATTGTCTTTGAATATCTCGGCCCTATTTTTGTCCAGATTCCAGTTATTTTGACTCATTATATACGTCAGTAGTGTATAAAGCAGTTTCCTCAGGGCCAGCCAGCACTTGTGTTATCTTTTTCAGCTTTATTTTCCTGCTAGATCCTCGCACAGTGCCTTCCTTATACCAGGCACTTGGCATATGTTTTTGAATGCATTTGTTATTAGTTGGTCATAAATATTGAAGTATTTTTATGACAAAATAAGCAAAGATAACGGACACTTGTTGAATGTCTGCTTTGACCCAGCACAGCTTTCTTCTTTGTTAGAGTGGAAGAGGTATATTTCAGGTCCCCACGTGACCACTCAGGGCAAGCCCATGTTAAAGGACATTGTCATTTATGCATGAAAAATAAGGCTGCCACATTGTACAGTGCTAGGGGCGCTATCCATCTCGTCCTAATCAGGAGGCCTACTTCATCCATTACTTGGTACATTGAAAGAGTTGGACAATCCGACCTGGGCGGTTGAAGTAGACCTTAAGAGGTAGAAGTGGCCCCTTCAGAGCTCTGAGATTTAGGAATGGTTTGAGGGGTCACATGCGCCCCCATACCCAACGTGGAAAAGCTTTGCAAGGACAAGCAGCCCCAGGTAAGAGCGGTAGTATTCCATTTCTGTTGCTTGATATGCGGGCGGCTATGGAAAATAATCTGAGACATCTTATAATAAAAGCGTTGGCCCAATTAAAATGAGAATGATTAACAAGAACCAGGAAGGAAGGGATGAAAAAATGGATTTCCAGTAACTTCGAGTCTCCTGGCAGCCAGGACAAAGAGAGCAGCTTGCTGGAGTGATGCTTTCTCAGGCCACTTGAAGGAGGGACTGTCCCTAGCCCTGTGGGTTCCTGGAATAGACGCTGGAGTTTTTGCGGTGAGCAGGGTGGTGTCATCTGGCTGGTGTGGGGTGGTGAGGGGTATACCCGTGGGCTGGCCATGTCATTAAGGTCCTTTTAGCCTCCTGGGTAATTCTGACATTCCCCTTAGAAAGCTGAGGATTATGATGTGAGACCGAAGCTTCCTGAAGCCAGTTCTCCTAGAGGCCAGAGTCATGACTCAGTGTAATGAAGATGATCTGGCACCTGCTTGTGAGAGATACTGGGTGGTTAAGGGACTTTTCCCAAGGTGCAAAGTTGTGGCTTTAGTGAACAGACCAGAAGGGGACAGACCGTTCCTGCGCTCTTTCCACCCCAGGCCATTATCCTAAACTCGGTTTTACGGGCAGGGTTAACCCTTTCCACAATAAGAGCATTGTCCAGTCCTCCCGTCCGAGTCCCTGGCCAGGCCCGTTGTCACAGTTTGGCTTAAATATTCCACATCTCTCCACTGGGGAAAGAGACTTTGACTCTTGTAAACCAGATTGTCTCTGATGGTGGGAAAAGCCTAAAAGAAAACCTTGGTGGGGAGGGGAGCAGGGCTGGCTAGTGAAACCTGAAGAAAACACCTTCCTCTTCATGTTGCTCATATAGGAGTTGATGGAAGTGGATATTGGAGTAAGAAGCTCCTTGGAGGGTGCGAACAAGAAACAATTGACTTGAGGTCTAGGAAGTTTAGTTACAGCTTCAAAAACTGCCAACAGGGAATCATGTTCAATTTTCAGTGTGATAGAGCCAACCAGGAGAAGGAAAAATATCACGGAGAAAGACTGGGTCAGTGGAATAGAATGTTTCTGGTAGTAAAAGGAGCACGGCTTCCGTGTGGCTCAGCTGTGTTTCTCCTCGGGCGATGTCCCCCTCAGGGTCTGTGAATGGCTGAACTGAGAACAAGGCTTTTGCAATCTGTGCCTTCTGAATTCGGTTTTTGTTCTCTTAGTTTCATTTGCATTTGGTGTCTGGAGTGCCCGGTCATGGAAAGAGCCAAAGCTTTGTTTTGGGGAGTGAGGGCTGGGGTTTCAAATCAGTGTTTCTCGGTTTACCCAGTGTCAAGTGCTGTGTTTCCCCGAAAATAAGACCTAGCTGGACCATCAGCTCTTAACGCGTCTTTTGGAGCAAAAATTAATATAAGACCAGGTCTTATTTTACTATAAGACTGGGTCTTATATAATATAATACAGTATAAGACCAGGTCTTGTATTAATTTTTGCTTCAAAAGATGCACTAGAGATGATGGTCCAGCTAGGTCTTGTTTTGGGGGAAACACGGTGTCATTTGAGTAACAAGTGACTCTGTTGCTTATGGCACTGAGGTCCCGCGAACTTCCATTTGCCAATTAAACTTTTGCATGCCCCCAAATCAGTAGATTATAGAATGATATGAAAGAGAAAACTTCACAAATGAAAATTCTGTCTATAATATGCATTTTAATTCTAGGACAGATGCCTTTTAAAACTTCACATGCTTAGTTCTGCCCTTGTCAATTACTTTGCAGCAAGTGTCAATGGGAAAACAAAAGAAAGGGAGAAGCCAGTGCAGAAGATTCTTGTTTACTATTTAATTATATCATGTTGGGTGCTTCTTGGAAAGTGGGTAAATTACTCATGATGACATGCGTGGGGGTATTATTGTAAATCAGTACAGTAGCAAATGGTTAATGGCCCATTTTTTAAGCTGCTAATGTTGATCTGGCTACCGGGAAGATTCAGAACCAGTCAGGGCCTACGAGGTCGGACAGTTAAGTTCGCGAACTCATCCTAGAAAAGGTGCTACACACCTCATTGCTGAATATCACTACAGTCACCTTTGAAGTATTCCCCTTGGGAAGCTTTGCACTGACACCAGCACCTAGTCCACCCTTCAAAGCAATTTTGGAACTTTTTTTCTGGAATGGCCTGAGCTGTCGTCGTATTACCCTTGATGTCCTGAATGTCATCAAAATGTCTTCCTTTGAATATTCCCTTTATCTTTGGATAAAGAAAGAAGTCATTGGGGGCCAGATGAGGTGAGTAGGGAGGGTGTTCCAATACAGTGATTTATTTACTGGCTAAAAACTCCCTCACAGACAGTGTCGTGTGAGCTGGTGCATTGTCGTGATGCAAGAGCCATGAATTGTTTGTGAAAATTTCAGGTCGTCTAACTTTTTCATGCAGCTTTTTCAGCACTTCCAAATAGTAAACTTGGTTAACTGTTTGTCCAGTTGGTACAAATTCATGATGAATAATCCCGCTGAGCTCAAAAAAGGTTAGCAACGTTGTTGCAGCAAGTTTGCGAACTTAATTGTCAGGCCTCGTATGTGTTGTGCTCCTTGGTTGGTTGGCTTTTATTTGTCGACTTAACCCCAAGTCTCATTTTATCCTTTTCTCTGATTTGCTTTTCCTAAACCTTGCCCCCCCAAGTTTTCAATGATTCATTTTGGAATGAGGTCAGGTATATAGTTCCCTTTCTCTTTGTCTTTTCCCCCCTCCATCACTGTCACCACCTGAAGTCACATTCCCGTTGTTTGAGAGGCAGTATTGACATCAAGGGAGGGCCGACGCTTCTCATTGGGTTGGTGCAGAGTGTGCATGCGGTAATATATGTAAAACTTCTAGCACCGTGTCTTTCCCGTGGTGGGCACCCATCATGATGATATCCAGAAGGTAGAACTACGTGAAGGAAGGTACTGTTGGGCAAATGAGGAGTCTTTTAAAAAGTTTATTTTTTTTATTAAAGAAGAAGACCTTTGGATTCATTCCTGCATTCAACAGCAACAACAAAGTCAGAACCAGTCATGGTCGATTGCTAGAGATTAGAAAATCAAGGCCCCTGCCCTCAGCAAGCTTCCAGACCAGGTGGGCAAGACCAGGAGGGTGTGATAGGTGCTGGGCACCACGTGTGCTCCTGTTGCCAGGCAGGTGTTGAAGAGGGCTGCGTTAGGAGAGGATGTTTTTGCCGGAAGAGTTTCACAGGGGAGCAAACACTTGCATTAAAATCTGAATTCTTAGGAGAGATTCATCACCCAGAGAAGAGTGGAAAAATAATTTCAGACAGTGGTGACGGCATGGGAAGAAGTCTAGTGGTATTGGAGAGGGTGCGTGGCATGGTTGGAAAATAGCAGTTTAGGGATCAGTATGACATGTGGGGGGTGGAGAGTGGAGGAAGGTGAGACTAGACATGAAAAGGGGGCAGATCACATAGGCAATGGGAAGCCACCAAGAGATTTTAAGTTGGGAAGTGACGTGATGATATTTGTAGTTGAGGCAGACTAGACCAATGGTGGCGTGGAGGCGGATTTGGAGAGGAGAAAGAGTGGAGACAGGAAGAGTTTTAGAAAGAGTTGGGGATGAACCAGGTGACACTGCGGTCCTGAACTTGGGCTGTAGCTACAGGAGCCTGGAGAAGAGGACCAGCTCCAGAACTGTCGATGGTGGTTTGTGTCAGGATGGATGTGGCTGGGGTGGTAATGACTGGGTCTCTAGCTGGGGTGTCTGGTGGATAACGGTGCCATTCATGCAGAGGCTGGGGGGAGGGGGGGAGGCAAGCCGATACTGTGATCTTAAGATTGTTGATCTTAAGATACTGTGCTCTTAGGGTGGTTGAATTGGAGGTGCCTGGGGACAGAACACGTCCTTCTGGATCATGGGCCAGCCGCTGGATCTGGACCCATGTGCGTATGGAAGGACAGTAAATGCAGTGCCCGTGTCTCTCTAGAGACCTGACCCTGAGGAGTAATAGAGCTGGAGATTTGGTGCGAGGGTATCGTTGAGATTGTTCACACACGTTTGGACCTTTCTTCTTCAGGATAGATGTAGGAATTACATCTTCCTGCCCCACTAAGCCCAGGTGTGGTCATGTGACCACCTCTGATGAATTGAAAAGTGAACAGGTAAGACTCCTGTTGATTTTGAGCCAAGGCAAGACTCACTAACACTCTCGGCTGTGGTGCCTGGGTGGACCCATGATGGGCCTGCATTGAGAAAGAAACCTTTGTTTTTGCCTTTTAAGACGGTGTTGAGATGTTAGCCCCTCCTGACTCAAGTTGTCTTTTTATAAGAGGCTGAACCTTGTTAATTTTCCTTTTCTAAACTACCATGTTTCTCCAAAAATAAGAGCTAGCTGGACCATCAGCTCGAATGTGTCTTTTGGAGCAAAAATTAATATAAGACCCGGTCTTATTTTACTATAAGACCGGGTTTTATATAATATATAATACCAGGTCTTATACTAATTTTCGCTCCAAAAGATGCATTAGAGCTCATTGTCCAACTAAGTCTTATTTTTGGGGAAACACGGTATAAATCATTTTTAACTACTTTTTGCCTGTGTATGTGTGTTGAGTGCGCACATAGGTAGGTAAATGTAGCTGCGACCCGAAACATGTCTTTTGTCACTGTTATCCTTTCACCATAGGTATTTTAAAATGAATTAAATGTCAGACGCTCTCGTGCTCTTTTTTTAAAACAATTTTATGGAGATATAAGTCCCATATCATATATTTCATCTGTTTAAAGCGCACAGTTCACTGGCTCTTAGTATATTCACAGATTTGTGCAACCATCACAATTCTGAAACATTTTCATTACCCCAAAGAGAAAGCCCACTCCCATTCTTCCCCACCACCCCCTCCTTAGCCATAGGCAACCTCTGATCTACTTCCTGTTTCTATAGATTTCATCTAAATTGAATCATACACTATCTGGTCCTTTGTGGGTGGAATCTAATCTTTCATTTAGCTTCATGTTTTCAGGGGTCATCTTTGTGGTAGCGTATCTCCGTAATTCATTCCCTTTTGTTGTTGAATAATCTTCCATTGTGTGGAATACAGTGTACTCCATATGGTTTCTAAAGTCAAACCATGTGATTTCTAAAGATGGAAGCAGTGCTGACCCCTGTAGAGTTGGGTATCCATTCATCAGTTGATGGCCTTTTGCCTTGTTTCCACTTTTTGACTATTATGAATAATGCTCCTCTGAACATTCACGTACATTCACGTACATTCACGTACCGTCTTGTACAAGTTATTCTGTGAGCCTGATTTCATTGATTTTCACTTTATACCTAGGAGTGGAATTGCTGGGTCATATGCTAATTCTATGTTGAACCATTTGAAAAACTGCCAGACCGTTAGCCAAAGCAGCTGCACTATTTTATATTCCCACGAGCAGTGTATGTGGGTTCCGATTTCTCCACATCCTCACTAACACTTGTTGTTATCTGTCTGTGATAACAGCCATCCTAGTGAGTGACACACGTTGCTTTAGATCATCCAGGAGGAAACTTAGATATACCATAGTTCTGCTTTCTTGTCTTGGTACATGCTTTCTTTCATTTGCAGCTCGTGCTTTTATTGCTTTGTACAGCATTATCAGCGTTGTGTGTGTCAGCATGTATAAGTTGTAGGGAAATGCTTACCTGCCATTGCCACACCCGCATTCTCAGTTTAAAATGTGGTGTTTTGTTCTGTGTTAGGTTCTTCGGCTTAATGAACTGGTAAGTCCAGTGGCTTTTGTTTGAGCAACTTTCATGCTTAAACTGAAATGAGAATGACGTTTCAGCACAAAATTCACATCCCATCGCTTCACTTAACGGAGGAACTTTGGTGGTGCGTCCTGTTTGCCTTCATTCTTGAGCCTACTTCAGCTTGTGGTGGGAATGATCAAATGTATTTTCAGTATATGTGTTTGAATATTCATGTTGTAAAGCTCGGGGGTTTCTAAAGATCGGCGCGGTTGTAAAGATGGGAACCCTCTGGAGTTCATGTCTTCAGTCAACAAGCCTTAGAGAAACTAGTCTGTGGTGTTGAGCAGGGTCCCTGTCTTCATGGAGTATCGGGCCTATTTGGGGGGCAGACCTTAAAGGAACAAAGGCATATGGGGTTACACATTTTAACAGGGCTGTGAGAGGAATGGATTCTCTGTAGGGGCAGGATAGGGGCTCCCAAGTTTTACTTTCTTTTTGGTGGGGGAATGTGTCCGGAAAGACCTGTGAGGAAGTGACACTAGAGCTGAGACATAAAGGAAGGGGCCATGGGCTTATGGGAGAGGGGGAAGGATCCTGTGACAACCGGAGGGGGTTTCTAAGCCAAGGAAGCTCTGGCAGGTTAGAGGAAGTGAAATAAATTCAGTGTGGTTGGAACCTGGGGACTCTGGGAGGATCGGAGATCCAAGGGAGAGGACAGATGGGGCAAGGCCTTGTAGGTGTGTTAATAACTTGGACATTATTCGAGATGCAAAGAAAGACTGCGAGGTGACAGATGTTAACTAGATTTATGGTGGTGAATATTTCACAAGATATACATATATCAAAGTATTATGTGGTGCGCCTGAAGCTCACGTGTTATGTCAATTATATCGCAACAAAACGTTCGAATGAATCATAAAGAAGATGCAGTGAGGTATCATTGAAGGGTTGTAAGCAGGGAGTGGGATCATCCGATTCAAAATAAAACATCACTCTGGTTGCTGCGTGTCAAATGGATTGCAGGTGTAGGGTGGGAGTGGTGGCAAGAATGGATGCTGGAGGTAAGAGCTGAGACTATGGGGGGGAGGGGGGGGGCTTAGCAGCCTGGCTTGATTCTTTGTTCTTCACGAGGATATGCCTGCTCTCATGCCAGCAGTAGGTCCCATTGCATGCTTGCCTTGAGAGAGTATTTCCTTTAATGTTTGTTGGTAAAAACCCACCGGCAAAGACAAGGCAGAAACCATCTTTGAGCTTTTAGGGCCATATTTTCTCTTAAACAAGTATTTGAGTGACCCTTCCATAATTAAAACTCATCAACCAAATTAGAAAATGTGTTTTCACAAGTTTCTAACACTTGGGCAAATTTGTTGTTTATTTTCATGGGGAGCTGAAGTGTGGCTTCTAGTGGCAGTTTTGCTGTGTCAGGCAGTATTTTTAGGGTAAAGGTGTTCTGTTTTGTTTTTTTCTGTCAGAATTAATTTGGGGATTAGTTTTTTGAAGTCTGTCTTTTTTCTCTCTTGCTTTTTAAACTCCAGCATATCTTTTTGTATAACATTTAACATAATTAGAAGTCATTCTGGTACTCGAGAGAAAGGAGCCACAGACATTCTGTAGCATTAAAATAGGTTTCCTGTGGCTGTTTGAACCGATTGGCTTAAAACAACACATTTATTAGCATACAAGGTCAGGCAATTAAGTTCATGAACTTATCCTAGAAAAAGTGCTACATACCCCATTGCTGAATATCACTATGGTCACCTTCAAAGTACTGCCCTTGGGAAGCTATGCACCAAGTGTACTCTTCAAAGCAATTTTGGAACTCTTTTTCTGGAATGGCCATCAGAGCTGTCGTCATATTACCCTTGATGTCCTGAATGTCATCAAAATGTCTTCCTTTGAATATTTCCTTTATCTTCAGGTAAAGAAAGAAGTCATTGGGGGCCAGATCAGGTGAGTAGGGAGGGTGTTCCAATACAGTTATGTGTTTCCTGGCTAAAAACTCCCTCACAGACAGTGCTGTGTGAGCTGGTGCATTGTCGTGATGCAAGAGCCATGAATTGTTGGCGAAAAGTTCAGGTCGTCTAACTTTTTCACTCAGCTTTTTTTCACTCACTTCCAAATAGTAAACTTGGTTAACTGTCTAGTTGGTACAAATTCATAATGAGTAATCCCTCTGATATCAAAAAGGTTAGCAACATCGTTGCAACAAGTTCGCGAACTTAATGATCAGACCTTGTACCTTTCTGTAGTTTAGAAATCTGATGAGGGTCTCACTGGCCTAAAACCGAGGTGTTGGCCAGGCTGCATTAAATGTGGAGGCTCTAGGAACATGGCCCCTTATCCCACCCTCTCCAGCTTCCAGGGATAACCCATCCCTTGCCTCATGGCTTCCTTCCTCCATTTTCAATGCCAGCAATGTAGCATCTCTCTGACCATTTCTGAAGTCACACCTCCTCTCACTCTTCTCCTGCCTCCCTCTTCCACTTTTAAGAGCCCTTGTGATTCCATTGTGCCCATCTGAATAATTCAGGGTAATCTCCCTAGTTTAAGATCAGTTGATTACCAATCTGAATTTCCCTTTCCCATTTAATTTAAGGTGGTCACAGGTTCCAGGGAGTAGGACATGGACATCTTTGGGGGCCATTATTTTGCCTACCACAGTGATAGATTTAATCTTAGGCTGTCTGACATTAGGAAATTGGTTGATGGATTCCTATTGGTACTGACCTTAGATTTTTTTTTTTCCTCTTTTGGGCACACATTAGGTGCTCTAAAACCACAGAGTGGAATTACCTTCTGGGAATTTGTATAAGCCCCCACTGGAATTCATTTGTAATTAAAAGCAGTCTTAGGAGAGAAGGAACTAATTATTGGCCTAGGTTCAGGTTTTTTATTAATACCAGTTTAGGAAATACAAAGGGTTACCTTTTTTTTTTTTTTTTTTTAAGATTTATATTGGGGAACAGTGTATACTTCCGGGACTTTTCCAAGTCAAGTTGTTGTCCTTTCAATCTTAGTTGTGGAGGGTGCAGCTCAGCTCCAGGTCCAGTTGCCGTTGTTAGTTGCAGGGGGCACAGCCCACCATCCCTTGCAGGAGTCGAACCAGCAACCTTGTGGTTGAGAGCCCATGCTGCAACTCCAACCAACTGAGCCACCTGGCCACCCGGGAACTGAGCAGCATCTCATTAACTTCATTCTAGTTGAGGAGGGCACAGCTCATTGGCCCATGTGGGAATCGAACCGGCGACCTTGGCATTAGGAGCACAGTGCTCCAACCACCTGAGCCACTGGACTGGCCCACCTTTTGTTTTTTCTTATTAATGCAGGACATTAAAATACTGCAGGGGCAGCCCAGGAGTTTTCTCCAGATTAATTTAAAGGTTTATCATAATTATAGAAGTTCTTGAGAAATAATTAGATTCTAATTTCCAGGGTTTGGGTGGGGGAGGGGGCTGTGACACAGTCCCAATCGAGAAAGAGGATTTAGGATTTTAGGACCTTTGAAAGAATGACTTACATTTTCATTGTTAAATGTGCTTAATAGCTCCCTAAATGGAGAGAATGTCCATCCTAGATGTGGTACATGGCAGTGCCATTGGGACAGTTGGGACATGAGCTGCACGTTGATAAATGGTAGCACGTCTGTGAATATTATTAATACGAAGTTAGCAAGTTTTGGTTTAACTTCACCTTTTGTGCAATCTCGACATTATAGATCTTGGAATATGATTCTTTTCCCGCTGCTAAAAGGTTAGAAAAATCAATGCAGTGTGTCTCTTTGGCAAGCCCAGGACAATCCCCTGCATTTGTTAACTTCACATTTGGGTTGGAGATGGGGGTTGTTGCAGGGGACTTGCATTGAGACCTAATAATTTTTGGGTAACTTGATCATACCCAGTACTGTCAGATTGTCCCCCTAACTGCTGTGTCCCCTCTCAATGGTCACCGTGCCTGGACCAGACACCCTCCACAGTGCGTCTCGGCTAGCATCTGACTGAACACAGCCACACATGTTTTAGCACTCTCAGAATTGCATTTCTCACTTGTAGTCTTGTCCTGTGAGCGTTTTCTGTGGTCACTGAATCAACCATAAAATCATTTCATTGTACAGAAATGGAAAATCAGATTTATTATTAACACACTGTGTTTTTTAAGCTCAGAGGTCCAGGCAGTGTCCCCAAGGCTTTCCCAAAATGTGGTTTCGGTTTAGTTGCGGTTGTCCAAGGTACAGATTTGTGAGCTCCTTCTCAGGCCTGCTGCATCAGAATTTATGGTCTTAGGTCTGAGGAATTTGCATTTGAGATACACTCTGCAGATGAACCTTTGCACTCTAAATTTAGAGCCACTCCCTGGCCTCTAAACTCCTCTGTCCTCTGCAGTAGCGCAGTGCTGGTGTTCAAGGGGTTCTGGTAAATACGTCCATCAGAGAAATAATAGAAGAGTTTGCAGGGGGAGACCAAAGCATCATCTTTATTCGAGCTAAAGCGCTGCACAGGAAAATGCGCTTATATATGGCCTGACCAGTGGACTTGGCGATGTGGAATTGGGCAGACTGAACCCCGCCCCTCATGCCCACTCTGGTCAGTGCCAGCACGGGCTCAGCCTGCCTCCCCAAGTGGAGGGTCCGTCATTTGATAGATCTGTATATGGCAGGTAAGATGGAACCAGAGGAAGGGGCTTGGCTTAGCACACACAGTCAGTTCCTTATCCAAACTCAAGGCAAGGTTGGCGTTTCTTGCCGTGGGTGGAGCCGGTGAGGGTGAGTGATGCAAGAGGACGATGCTGGTCGGGGCTCCTTCCATCTAGAAAGAAGTTCCAGGAGTGGGGAAAGAAGCATCGCCTCGTTCCCGATACCTAGGAGAGATCAAGTGCTTAGTCAATATTTGAGGAATGAACTAAGAATTTAAAAACTCAGATTTTCCTAGTCCTAAGTGTTTGCAGAACTGCCTCTTCTCTGAGTGCTGTGTTTTTTTCCAGATACATTTAAGGTCACGGTTCCAGATGCTAATTTAAATCATCACATATATTATTCAGGACGTAGGAATATATCCAGGCCCAGTTTGCTTTTGAGCAGGAAAAACAGCCCATCTTTATTGCCATCTAGAATAAATTATGCTCAAGGTAATATGCAATCAATTCATTTTTTATCATGTTCAAATTTAAGCATATTTTTGAGTTGGGATGTCAGCCACGTTAGTCTTTATTTATGGGGAAGCAGTCAGCCATTTTTGCTCTTTCCTGGGAAGCCGTATCATAGTGGGAGCGCTAAACTTCTAAGCTGACTGGTCGGTAAGTATGAAAAATCATTCTCATCACTTTATAGTTACCTTTAAATGTGTTTGAAATGATGAAGACGCGGTTCTTGGTTTGCCCGACACCCTCGCCTGGGCCATATACAGACTGTTTCCTTTCTTCTTCGTTAATGCTGTCTGGACAGGCCTTTTCTCTCTTTACCTGTGGATGATGGCTGCCTCTTAGGTATTTTTACTCAGGTGTTGTTGTTGTTGTTTTTTTATCTCTCTCGTTTTCAGAGTAGCTGCTGCCAACTTAGTTACTGGGTATGACATCCCAGCAGAAAGAATGTACTTGATGCTGGAGGCTGTACAATCCTGCAGCCCTTTGTTTACTCGGCATCATTAACTAGTCACGTCCCTTCTCATTTATGAACTGCTCCCCGAAGCTCAACAGAATCACAAAAAGTTCCAACACACAGCACTTGCTACGACGCAGAATTCCCATGTGCCCTGTTGGTGAACACGCAGGTTTGTTCATGAGCGTCTTCGTTACGGATACATCCTTCCTCTTTTGTTTCTGCTTGATTCCTATAACGTTGCTTGCAGGTTGAGTTTTGCTTTCCCACTGCCCACGGCGTGTGTCGCATGAGGCTGTTGACGTGGTTGTCGCCATCTAAAAAGTTCCGAATGGCTGAAAACTGTATTGGTGAAGCCATCGTGTGGCTTGTCATGTTTTGTTTTTTTTTAATCTCATTTACTGATATAATTAGAAGTTCTGCTTCATCAGTGATTGTGCGAAAACAGGTTGTTTATAGTTAGGAAATGTTTTTTTTTCTTGTTATGACAGGTTAATTTTAAATCTCTTCCTTCGATTAAAACAAAAACAAAAACAGTCCTTAAGACTGCCCTGCCCCTTTCCAGCCGTGTTCACTGCTCTAGGAATTTGTATTCCTTCTTCTGTTGTGTCGTGTTTGTTGTTTCTTTGCCCAATAATCTTTTGCACCCAATCTTTCCAAATGTCCTGAAGTACTTACAAGCTATAGAGCAACAGGGATGGAGGGAGCCTGTGTGATTTCCTCGTTTTCCTAATGAGGAAGCTACTGCTCATGCCACCTAAAACAACTGTCACCCCAGGACACTGCTCCCTCCATTTCTCCAGGGAAGGCCCCTCTTGCCATGCTCAGGGCACTCACAGTTTCTTGTTTTCCAGTGCTGGTTGTATTGTAGATACCACTTTTGGCCTGCAACCTGAACACAGATTTCTCCTGACCTCAGCTCACACCACCCGCCACCACTCTCCTGGGCCACATCTCTGTACCTCTCCGACCAGTGTCATTCCCCACCACACCTCCGCGTCATGCTAAGGACCTTTGATGTCCCCGTGGGTGGCTGTTTAATACATTGGCCTCATCATTTTTCATTGAAATAAATCCGGTAGTATTTCTCTTTAACCCAAGCCATGATTTCCATTGAAAATGCTTCGATTTACCTCTAAGCTCTTCAGTTCTGCGGTCTTACCCCTCTGATCTTACCCCTCTTTTGTTCACACCACCCTTTCCTTCTCAGGGGGTCAGGGGTACCAGAAATACTAGGGAGGCCTTTCCAAGTACCAGAATAATAGGGGGTGGAGAGGGGAGGTGTGAAACTCATATACCTACATCCATATGTTGAAAAGGTACCCAGGCCATTCGTACACGCCTTCCTGCCCACAACCTAGCCTTTTGGCCTCCCTGGACTCTCCCTGTCAGGCAGTTGTATCCTGGACTCACTCACCTCCATATTTAGCCTGGACTCTGTCATCAGCTGCTGCCACTGTGTCTGCACCCACTCCACACGCTTCCACCCGTGACCCACTGACTTGCTGTCATGGATGACCCTGCTGTGTTGTTGTCTCTGCTCCTGGCTGCAGACAATTGCTGGTGAATGTCAGCAAGCTAAACGGTGTGGCTTTATAACAAGTGTATGCTGCTAACGTTGGCTAGACTACTTCTGCGAGTTTGCAGCACCCCCGTCCTTTGTTACTGCCTGATTTCAGTCCTGGCTGTTGGTTTGGCTCAGGGGTTCTCCATGGTGGCTGCACAGTAGAGTCACCTGGAGGTGGGTTGAAACTTTACTGATGTCTTGGGGCTCACTCCGAGAGGTCCCGATTTCAGTTTCTGGGGTCAGGCAGGCCGGGGTATGGGTGGGTGTATTTCAGAGCGACACAGGTGGGTCTAAGCAGCAGCCAGATTTGAGAACCGATCAGTCCTCAATCGCAGTGTCAGCTAGTGCATCATAGAACAGAGCATCTGGCAATCTTCCTTAACCGTCTTTGAAGATCTTCTCTCTGCCTTCTAATCGTTTGAGGAAGATACTCTGTGCCAAGGTGCGAGCCTCTCCTGTCTCTGGGTCTCCCTCACCTGGTTTCTTTAGCACCTGGGCCCATGAGCCATCTTTCTGCCTCCCAACTGGACAACCCAAATAAAAACATCAGAATCTTATGAAAGCTGGACAGCAAGGGCAGGGAGGGGCTGGCGATGGAATGAAGTGCTTTGCCAATGGATTAAAGCAAGTGTCGGCCCATCTGCTCGCCAAGGGCTCTGATCAGAGAAGGTGTGGGTTAGGCAGACCCTTGCTCTGCTGGGTTTTCCCCTTTTCTGTAAGGAAGCTCATCAGTTACCGCATTGGATTTTGTGAGGGTGGAATTCGGTGGAAAACAGCATAAACCACTCTCAGCACAATGCCCTGCCCCCCCACCCCCCCATGGTGAGTGCTCAGCAAGCATTCACCCTTTATAATAGGTTCCTTCTTACCTTCAGATTCAGGAAAATTTTCCTTTGTCCGACAGACATCATATTTTACCCCCTGTTGAATCCCTTTGTGCTTGGATGGTTATTACCACGTTCCACTTGTGCTGTTTTCATAAATTGTAGGTAATTTGAAAGTGAGGACCAGGTAGATTTTTAGTGTTCATATTCTCTAATTGAGTGGTTATGATGCTTTCCATCAAGAGACGAAAATGTCAACTGGTATTTGTTAAATTTAACCTGAGGAAGACATGCCATTTCAGCTATATGATTGCTTGTGTTCCCCATCTTTTTGGGGGGTGGAGAGTGGAGAGGAGAGAGGTGAGATTGATATTGGACAAGTGGAGAAGTGATGACTGAACACTAAATGCTAATGTTTTAATAGAGGATGAAACAAAGAAAGAATCCCCATGTGTTAGGCTTCTGGGAGAGAGTTGGGTGTTTTAATTTTGTCCCTGTTATTTGAGCAAATTACTTAATCCTTTGTGGCCTTATTTTCCTTCGGGAAAAAAAATACAGAATTAGAGGAGATGGATTTTAGATCCTGTCTGAACAAGGCTGTTCAGAGTCCATCTGTAGTGAGTAGTGAAGTTTTGTTTAGTGTGATACATTTTATATAGTGTATATTCTGATTTTTAATGCATTTTAAAGTTACACAAATAATATGTGAATGCATTCCTGACAAATACTCAAACAGCAGTATATAGACTAAAAAGTGAAAGTGAGCCTTTGTGTGTGTGTGTCGTCCCCCGCCCCCGCCTTACTTTTGCCAGAGTAGAGCCTCTGTTAACCAGTATAAAATCTTTGAGACCTTTTTATGTCATATCCATACACGTGACGTTTCTGTGTTTTTATAGTGTACCCTCTTCAAATATGAACTAAGTGAATTTTGAATTTGAGAGAACTTTCAATCACTGTCTGCCTGCTCCTGCTTGAAGCTTTGTTTTACTAAAATTAGTGCCTAGCAGTTGCGGAAGTCTTTGGGCTGTGTCGCCCTCTAGTGGTGGCTGACTTTGCTTTAAAGCTGCCCTCTTGTGGGATGCCTGGAGTGGGGGTGACGGTTGTGCCAAACAAGCTGATGGAAGACAGGGTGGGCTGTATTCAGTTGCCGACAAGTGTCTAAAACATACTTTAGTGAGCTCTGGAGTTGCCATTGCCTTTATGCCTCCAGCTTGACCTTTCTAAGAGACTTAACATTTGTGATATCTTTTCAAATGAGGCATGCATGGTACTGCAGAATTAGGCCATAGCTGGCTGATTTACTGGTCACCACCAAGCCAACTTTAAAGTGGTTTCCACCCATTGTAATGACTACCGTGTGCTGTAGTGTTCTTTCCCCTGTTCCCTTTGGGTCGGTCCTCTGTCATCAGCAGAGTCCCCATGTCTTCTATCTCCTGGGTGTTCCTCTTGGGGCTAATGAAAACCTGCATGGCTGTTCCCAGAGGACACTGCATCCATGACCGTCTCCTTAAGGAGTAATTTTTCCCATCATCATTTCTAACTAACCTAACTCTCCCGCTTTTAAACCTCAGCTCCCGTAGAAACGCGCCATCAACTGTAGCACCCATCACCCTCGTTACGTCATCGTCTCCAGGTCACTGGCCCTCAGTCACTGATGAATTCCTCCCTGTCTCACCATCGCCACACACCATTTTTAGAAACCTCAATGTGCACGTTGGTGATCCACCCACCCAGCAACCTGGCTTCCTACTTCTTGACCACCTTGGTTCCGACTACCTTTCTCTGCCTCATCTTAGTGACCCTCTTTAGATCTTGTTGATTAATCTCCAGAATTGTGACTAAAGCGTCTTACTCCATGATTTGCCATTCCCACCCTTCCTGTTTGGGACTGTCTCTTCAAAATTCAGAGTTTGCAAATCTGTGGACTCCACCACCTTTTCACCACCTGTTGTCACCCTCCTTGTGCCCTGAGGTGACTTCTGTTTGCAGCCTAGACTTCTTGGTTACCGTCTGTAAACAACCAAACCATCTTGATCCCACATGTTCCATTGGACTCTCTGATGAGGCCCCAGCCAACCCTGGTTAGACTCTACCTGGTTAAACTCGTTTTTCCAACTATTCCAAAACGGTGCCAAGTGGCCTCACATCACATTTGTGACCACCTACCTTAGATGGGCATCTATCAGACATCTAATTACACTTTTTGAGTAATTCTATCAGGTGTAAGAAAAAACTATGTCACCACCTCTCATTTCATCGGTTCTCCCACACCTTCTCCCCCCTTTTCTTAGCTGACGACCGCTTCTTGTTTCATTGAGAAAGAAGAAGCCATCTGTTTGCCAAATCTTACCACCAGTTCCACCTTCTGACCTCTGCCTCGTCAGCTACAACAAGCTGAAGCACAGGCCTGGTCTTGTCTAAGGCCACTCCTCTGGCCCCAAAGAATCTTCTCTTACCTCCTCGAGGATGACTCTCCTGCATTTCATTCTTTTTCTCCTGGATTATGCACTTCTTTCTTTCTTCTGGATCATTCCAAATGGCATAAAAACAGGCCTTTTAAGATTTCTGTTTTAAAATTTCCTTCAAAGTTCTGTGTTCCTCTCCAGTCATTTCCCATTTTTGTCCTTTGCATCATAGAAAGTAACCTTTCCAGAATAGATTCTACTCTGCACTGTCTACTTCTTTCCCTTTTTGAGCCTGCAACTGTGTCTGTTCCTACTCTGATGAATAGGGTGACCAGTTGTCACTTCTGAAAGTGCCAGAGGATGTTATCCTGATGGGACACTGGGCATCAGTGCCTACCTGCACCGTCCTAGGCATGCCTGCTGGTGACCCACGTCTGGTCAGACTTACATATGATCTGGCTTTGTCATCCTCAACCTTGGGGTACATTTGAGACCGTTGACTCTCCTCCTGGAAGCCCTTTCTTATCCCCCCATGTTGCCTATTGATTTTTTTCTTCCCCTGCTTCCCTGATCATCCCTTCTGAGACTCCCTCTGGTTCCTCCTTTGCTTCTAGGCCTCCAAATGTTGGCAGGCTCCAGGGGTCTGCCCCCACCCTCGTGTTTCCTTCTGTACTGTCTCATGATGGTTCACTTAGCCCAAAGCTTTAAGCGCTTCCTATAAGCTGGTGAGTCACACTCAGAGCCAGCTATCTATCTGACATTTCCTCTTGATGCTCAACACGAATCTCAAACTTATCATGGCCAAAGTAGGACTACTTCTGTTCTGTCCCAAATTTGCCCCATCCCCACCCCTCCATCTTGCCCTCCATCACTTAATGGCACTATCTCTTACCCAGTGTTTTGGTTAAAAACCTAGTGTATCATCTTCATATTCTTCATTCCATAATAATCACAAGAAAGTGATGCTTACGATGTGTAAGGCACTATTGTAAGCATTTGAAAAAAAGTATTAAACTGTGCAGGAAGGCTGTTAGCTTCCTATGTTACGGATGGGAAAACGTAGGCATGGAGAGGTTAAGTAGTTTGTTCATAGTCACAAATTTTCTAAGTGTTGGAACTAAGATGCAGGTCTAAGCAATGTGATTCTAAGCTTGGACTCTTCACAAGGACACTGTCTACCTCCCAGCAGGCGAGGCGGCAAGCTGAACCATCATCTCTAGCCTGAACTCCCTACCTCCCTTTGCCCCTTCCCCCACCTCCAGTCCATCTCTGTGGAACCGCTAGAACGATCCCACCATGGTAGCAATGAGATGGCATCGCATCCCCAGTTCCCATCACACTTGGCTCCAAAGCCCGGGCACAGTTATGGCTCTGAGTCCCTGTATGATCCTCCCCGGATCCCCAGCCGAGCCTTCTCCAGTCTCCTCTGTGTTCTGCCCTAGTTCTGCCAATAAAAGATAACGTGAGCCACAAATGCCAGCCACATACATACTCTAACTTTTCTAGTAGTCCCAGTAAAAAGTAAATAGGTGCGATCAGTTTTCAATGTTTTAGTTGATGCATTATACCAAAATCTCATTTCAACATGTAATCAATATCACAAGAGACATTAATCCTTTGTGTTCTTTTTAGACTGGGTGTTTGCCATCCTGTGGGTATTTGACACTAAGAACACATCGCCGTGTCTGGCCAGCCTCATTTCAAGTGCTCGGCAGCTGCTTGGGGCAACCCCACTGCATGGTGCAGGGCTCGTCACCCTGGCGTACTCTGCCCGCAGGCACACCAGGAAAGTCCAGCCTTAGGAACTTGGCCTCTGCTGTTCTTTTGCTCAGAACGCTGTTCCCCTAGATCTTCCTGAGCCTGCCCCCCTTGAGGCTTGAGAAGGTCATTACTGTGCGATGCATTGCCTTGTGCACTGCGGCTTTCTCCCCTGTCACTCCACCCAGCCTGAAATTAGCTTGTTTCCTTGTGGGTGTGTGTCACCTGCCTCAGGGATGTCAGCCTCCTGAGGACACTCGCACTGAGGTTTTGCTCACCTCCACCCCAGCCTGTCCTACCTTCTTATTGACTGATAAGGACATTCGTGTTTCTGTGCTCTTCCCTTCCAGGGTGGGTGAGACCTGCGTCACTACTTCCTGCTGCTCACGTGACCCTTTTCTCTGCTCATTTGCTGAAGCTGCTGTGCTTTTCTCTGATATCAAACCGTGTGTTCTGGAATCTTCTACCACTTCCTGGGGATTAGAGCTGCACCAGTGGACCAGGAAGCACTGGCCACACAAGGCTAGTCAAGTTAAGGAAACGAAATAAACATTAAAATTAAGGTTCTCGGTTGTGTTAGCCACATTTGAAGTGCGCGGTAGCTACCTATGGCTGATTGCTAAATAGAGGGTGACGGTGCATATGTAGGAGAGTCCCATTGTCACAGAAAGTTGTTTGGGTGGTGCTGTTTTAGGTTCAAATGCAGTCATTAGGCACGGAGGTTCACGACATGATACCTTTTCCATTGATTCATTTCAACATCCCTGGTATCCCTGGTTGTGGTTGTTTGTAAAATTCTTCTTATCCCAAGAAGATTAACAGGTGAAAGAACCGTATCACTGAAATGGTTTTGATGGACTGGAGGGAGGGGCGGGTGTGGTGTGGATGGAAATTTGTATGTCCCGTTGCCTGTGTCAATAACAGATCTCGACAACTTGAAGTTTTGAGTCCAATAATGATGGATTCATAATATAAACAAAATGTAACCTAAACATGTTTTGTCTGCCTCTTCCATTGGATACCTTTAGTTTTGTTCTCTCTGGTTACCACCTGACCGAAGATTGGTGCAGGAGACCTAGCATTTGTTGCCTTTCTAGGTTTCACAGGCAGGTAAGGCTAGATAGTACTTGCTGTCAACATTGTGTAACATTGGGATTTGGCGAATTAAAAACCTCCCTTGCCTCACGCACTGTGGCCGGACACCATCTGGATGCACCGTGCCATCTCTCTTGCATGTTGAGGGCAGTGATGCTTTCGTTTTTCCTGGCTGAGTTTGGCCTTTGGATTCCTGACAGCCATCTCACTGTACTCAGTTAATGATTTCCAACCTGCAAACCCTCGTTGCTGCGTACATCCAGTGCGGTGTGCTTAGTTCCAAGCTATGAAGCTCCTGTCATGCATGCACGAGATTTCTCTTTTATTAAAAGAAGGGCTTTGGCAGGGGGTTAGATTTTCTAGCACTTGTTTTCAAAATAGGAAAAAAAAGAAAAAAAAAAAGGTCTAGATTATACATGTGAGATTAAAAAGAAAATAGCCTTGTACTTTATCAGTTTCTTAGACACGCATACAGGTAGGTGGTTGGCTCAGCCCAGATTGCTAATAGAGAATGTCCGAGAAAGTGGTCTGGCCAGTTGCTTGTGCTTCATGATACAAAGTCCATCTGAGGAGACGGAGTTCAAAACCAGCCGGGCTGCCTTCTTAGGCTTGGTCAGTTCCCAGTTATCAACAGTAAGAGGAAAACAGAACAGTTGATTCAGAAGGAGTAACAAAGTTGTCTGCATTTGGCTACATATGTGCACTGCCCCAAAATTTGAGTACAGCCCTGTGTATCATGTCCCGGGATCAGACAAAAGAATGGAAGCACATAGTGAGTTCATCTAGCTCATCATTTTGCTTGGTCATCTTCTTCCCTTCTGTTCTGGAAGCTTCTCCATTAAAATAGAGCACCCAGTGTAGTTTCTGTGTTCTTTCTGGCCCATCTGAGTTGGAGGCGTGATCAAAAACTATGGTGAATGTTTAAATTTAAAAAAATTTTATTACAATAAAAGACACATTGCCATTAACCCCCCTCAAAATACTCTCCCTGGCTTCGAACATATTTATCATTCTTGCCACTTTCTGAAGCAGTTCTGGAAGTCCTCTTTCGTGAGTGTCTTTAGTTGCACTGTTGTGGTTGCCTCGATGTCCTGAATCATTTTGACTTTGGGGAAGAGCCAGAAGTCGCACAGTGCCAGATCTGGTGAATAAGGTGGATGAGGACACACCGTAATGATTTTATTTGCCAGAAATTGCTGTACCAGAAGCAATGTGTGACACAGAGCATTGTCATGATGGAGGATGATTTACGGCACACTTTAAAACACACCTTCTCTCAATCATAGCTCACACCTGACTGACTGCACCAAACAAGTTGAAACTTGTCACACACTGTTACTAAGGTTCAACGCACCGCTTCCCATATTAAAGATCCCTGCCTTTCAGTTGGACGGCACTCGGCAGCAGCATTCACCCCATTTTATGATCACAACGAAAAGCCTCCATTATAGTTTTAAAGTGTTATAGTTTTAAAACTCTTCCTGCTTGGCAGGAGAGGGGATCAACAAATGATTTCATTAAAACGACTTATGTGTGTGTTCTTAATACAACTCTTGAAAGATATGTCCCAGAGAAACCGAAATAGGGGTCTTGCAACCTCAGCCGTCCAGGATTCATTTTGTGCATCTGTGGCTTCATTGTACTTTGGTTGGCTGTGAACTGTTAATGATAGAACATATGATAGAACATTAACATGTTCATGACTTACCTGATGGTTTTCACCGTTTGTGCTCTTTGGACCTTTGTTTTGGGTTATTTTGTGCACAGCTGCTTCTTGGACTCTTGTGTTGTTGTATACTTGGAAAGTTGTAAATTTGGTTATATCACTTGAGATGTTCTTGTGTAAATATATTCTACAAAGAGGGGAGAGAACATCCACTTTCTAGTCTAAAACAGGCCCCTACCCTTCTCTGTGCCAGCAGAACCCTGCCTTGGCTCTCTGTCCTTTTCCGGCCCCCTCTCCTCATTTCTGGAGCAGAGGAACGAAGCCCGAATAACCAGGAAGCACCATGTTAACCCGAGGACCTGGAAACCACAGAGCCATGGCTCACTGACCAAGTCTTTGAATTTTGTTCTCTGCCCTACTAGACCTGAAGCCTTTTAGCTGTTTCCTGGCAGGCATGATCTTACTCCTTAAAACAGTTTTCTTGTTTGTTTGTTTTTGCCACCCATTGGCAAGGGGACTAGGGAAGGAAGACCTATGGGTCTTCCTTAGGATGAATTAAATGTTGGGCGGCCGCATAACGACAGATCCCAGGGGAGTTGTATTTAAATAATTATTTCTGCAGATGTGATTATTTCACATTTAGTACTATGATAAAGTGAATGTTTTCCTGTTGGGTTGCAGCATAATAAGGGGTACTTTGATAATTTAGGGTCTTGACCTTTGAACCCGCTACTGTCAGGTCGGGCAGTGGGTAAGGTTACCCTGTCCCAGAATGCTCTTTGCAAGTTAATTAATATCATATTCCTCAGTTTCGTCATCCGTAAGGTGGCAAAATACTATGACTTAGAGTTGTCATGAAATTTAAGGTGTTAATAAGTACACTGTGTTTGCAAACAGCAGATGCTGAAGCCCAGCCTACCTCCCTCTCTGCGCTCAGAGAACCATGGAGCTGTCAGAACTTGGGGCCCGGCAGTCAGCATTAGTCTCTGGTTTTTGTTGTTGTTGTTGTTTTGTTTTGATTTGATTTGTTTCTTGAAGGTGATGAGTATCTGTGATTTGAACTCAAAAACTAAACTTTTGTGGAAAAAAAATGCCCGAGCTGAAAGACAGCCTGTGAAAAGTGATTTTTAACAGATGTGGTAGCTAAAGGGCTGAGCTCCTTCATGTATCAAGAGATCAGACAAATCAACTAGGAAATCATCAAACTCAAATACCAAAATGTAAGTTAACTCATATTTAGGAGGTTAATGCTGGCTTTAGAAACCATAGCGTGCATTCCAGAACCAGATGGAGGGGGCCTCTTCTCTCTGCAGGTTCCAGTGACCCATGTGTTATGTGGCTTCCTTCTCTTACAAGCCTGGTGTGGAACATGAGTAACAGCTGGGAGTTGGATGTCTTTTCTGATTTATTTGGGAGATCCCGTGCTTTTGACCCTAATGGGATTCTTATGGTTTTATATGCCTAAATGTTATTGTTTAGTTAACATTTTGAAGATTCGAGGAAAGGGATAATTAGGAGAATGAGGTCCTAATGTTTCTGTGCCCACTGTTTTCACTTCACTGTGTTTGCACAGCTCCAGGGCTTACAAAGGGTTTTTGATAGTCCTTTCTTGAATCTTGCCCTTGGGAGGAAGATGTCACTTTCCGTTTGTAGGCGAGACTGAGGCTCAGAGGAATATAAAGACGTTTATTCACAGCTGATGTGCCAGGTTAAGTGGCGGGGTCAGGACTTGAACTCAAATCTTTTTTTCTCTAGATCATGTGCTCTTAGTATTAATGAGTGGATGTGTGGTGTGTGTACCTACACGCACGTGGAAAAAAGTGTATATGTTTAAATGAGGTAAACTCCTAAATTGCAAGTTCAGTTTTTTTTTTAATATACTAATAATGAAGCAAAAGGATCATGTTCCTTTCATGTACATTAGACGGCCTCATGTGCGTTCATGACGATAGTTAAATAGCTAGTGTATTAAGCGCTTACTTTACAAGCAGAGCAGGAGCTCACTTAATCCTCATAACAAGTCTAGGAGAGAGGTATTAAGTTTATCCTCGTTTGGGGGGAATGAGGTTGTGAAGTATAGAGAATCGAGCTTCATATTCTAAATTTTGCTGTCACTGGTCTCCCAAACCAATCAAAGCAATCCCAGTTCCCAGGTGAAACTTCAGAATTACTTTTTTTTTTTGGAACGAGGGCTGCTGTGATGGGACTGTGCCTTTTGTGTCTGCAAATCCAGGCTTTCACATCTTGTTGGCATTGCTTGCTTATGTATTTCCATCTCCTTGAAGGCAATGACTGGTCTTCTCATTTGCCTAATATTAGTCCTGGCTATGACCCCTGCACAGGCTAAGCCCTCAAACACATGTGATGAATGAATGCAGTGAAATGAATGAATGAGGGAATGAGAGGAGAAGGGTATGTTGAGCCTTCCAGAGCAAGGAGGGAAGGGATGAGGACGTGGAAGATTTCCCCAACACCTTGAGATCCGGAGTGAGTTTGGCCTCATGCTGTGGTGTTTTTTGTTTGTTTGTTTGTTTGTTTTATTAAATTTATTGAGGTGACAATTGTTAGTAAAATTACATAGATTTCAGGTGTACAGAACTGCTGAAATATATGGTCATGCTATGGTTTAATGTCATCTCTCTTATCCGGGGAATGTGCTTTTTAAACTGCAGCGTGCATTGTAAATGTGAATGTTGTGTCTCTTCTGAGAGGCAGGGCCCACCGGCTGCCTTTTGTGTTTGCTCTTCTATCTGATTCAGTTAACATTGAGCTGGAGGCTGTCTGACCTTGCTGAGAGAGATAAAAATCACTTTCTTCTTTTCCAGAAGCTATGTTAGTGCAGACTCTGAAATTCCCAGCTGTGGTCTCAAGCATTCGGCACAAACTAACCTTTGGCATACTTGGCTGCAGCCAGCCTCTTTCTAGTAAATTCCCCACTGGCTCTTGGCTTTTCTTGTGGAATTAGCACATTTACAAAGTTTTCTTCATTGATATTCTTGGTGCGTGGATTTGAATATCCTTCACCCCTTGATGTGTGTGGAGTTGTTTGGTTTGTCTTAGGGTCACGCTTAATGCGAGAGAAGCCAGACCAAATTTGGGAAGAACAGAAACATGTCTTCTCATGTTGGGAGATCCTGCGTTATTTGGACAGTGGCTTCCAAGTTTCTGAAG
The DNA here is from genome assembly GCF_036562045.2 of Rhinolophus sinicus. NCBI lineage: Eukaryota > Metazoa > Chordata > Mammalia > Chiroptera > Rhinolophidae > Rhinolophus > Rhinolophus sinicus. The sequence continues at coordinate 13,342,662 of NC_133758.1, read as the reverse complement.
GAGACACACAATTTTCGTTTTACTCCTTGTTGTGAATAAGCCCTAGAATGGTTGGCCAGGGTGCTACACGCTCGTTCCCCCTGTGACTAAGTACAGGTATTTGGACTGGCAAACTCGGTACTACTCACTTCCTGCATCCACTAGGGAACCAATCAAAGAGAGATTATAACTGTAAACTCAGTTTGAAACTTTTTTGTGTCTTAGAGGTAAAGCAAGCAAATAGTGAAGAAAACAGCTCACCTGCTGAGCGTGTTTCTTCATGTGTTTTTATTGTGGAGTTAAAGGCAATTCTGGCTCTGTGGGAAGCAGTTTCCTACGATTAATCAGTTGGCAAATAAAAGTACTACAGGGAGCACAGAGAGTGGGGTTCCAGTAAGAACGTACCCTTGTCATTAAACAAAAAACTTTTCACTTCCACAGCCAAATGTCTTTTAAAAGAAAGGGTTTAAAAGAAAGGGTTTATGAGGCCATTGCTGGCGGTTGGGGTAAGGGTGGGGGGAAAGACTGGTCTTGGGGCATGGAGTCTGAACCACCAGCAGCATGGCTAGCTAGGAAAGATAATGTGCCCATCTTCTTGGAGTTTGCAAGCATTTTTATACACCGAGTAAGGGGACGGGGGAAGAAAGATGTAAGCTGTCTAAAAGAATTTACATTAGCTGCAGACAGAAGGATGGGAGAAAGTGAAGCAGGGCCAGCTCTGGGATAAGCACAGCGTGGACAATAAAGAAGTGTCCTCCTGTGGGTGGCTGTGGGCAGCAGTCTGGACAGCCCATGCCACGTGCAACAAGAAGTGGAGGCTCCTGGTGTTCGATGGTGCCAGGCTAAAATAATCCGTGGAAATAGCCACCTAGAAATGAATCTGAAGGTCCGACAGATGTCCCCGGAATGGGAGCAGTCTTTTGTTAGCTGCCCCCCAGCCTTTAGCCGGCTAACATAACTCTTTGGCAGGCCACTGTAATTTAATTGAGAACATCTCCAAATTTTATCCTTTTCAGTGCCCTGACACTGGTTCAAACTTATCTCTACCTGACTAAGCTACTGATAAAATGGTTTTAATGACCGATTGTCTGCTGGCTGGGGGACTGGTGCGAGCATCTGTGTAGTTACCAAGTACCCTCTACGGAGTTAAGCTGGGTTTGGGGTGAGGGAAGGATGTCTTCATGTGATGTTTTGCAGGAGAGCGAGTGAGTGGGAACCTGGGAACTTCTGACTGTGATTCCAATGGATGTTCACAAAAGGGAGACTGTTACAATGGTTTGAAGTAATAAGGGAAAGGTTTATGGAATAAGAGGTTTAAGTAAACGTTCAAGGTTTAAAGTAGATGGAAAGTGAGGCATCGAGGGCATTCCAGAAGGACACAAAGGAGCCAAAGAAATCAGGCATTGAGATACTGGGGTTGTGAGGAGACGCTGTTCCAGACTCAGCACCATTCTAGTACTTTCCTTTGGGCCCGTTTTTGTTTTTCTTTGACTCCCTCAAAATGTACAACCCAACACCGAGCACATCATTTCCTTAGTAGCCCAGCTAATGCCACGTGCACTGGCTGACAGGTTTTGCCACTAAAACTGAATTATGCCATGATTTTCTTAATTCACACAGAGAAAAAAATACCAAGAAATGATGAGACTTAAAAACTTAAAGAATTTCTTCTGTATGTTTCTCTTAAATATTTGGTACCCACCGTTGTCTATTACATTGAATTCAGGTAACATGTCTGATCTGGCAAAAACATAATTATTTTAAGTGTGATTAAACAGTATTTAGTGGCTTTCAAAAAACAGAGACTCCCAGGAAAGTTCCGCCTTGATGGGTGCGAGGTTCCCACAAGGGGGCAGGCTGGGCTCTGGGGTTATCCTGTTGACAGAAATGCATCCCGTGTGATTTATGGGCTGCGGTAGTTATGTGGTTTCACTCATTATGGGAAGTAAGATAACTGAACTCTTTATCATAAAGCTCATCCCACCCGAAAGACCAGAGACAATCTGTTCTATTTTTTATTAGGCAGGACCTGGCTTGGTCCTCCTGGGCTGGGAAGCCCCTGTGGGAACAGGAAGTTGCTGGGGGGCAGGAGAGTGGTGGCAGATGGCTCTGTGAGGAGGATGGTGACAGCGGGGACTCGGTTACTGAGCTGGGAAAGGCCTCGAATGCCAGGAAGAGGTTTGCATTTGACAGGATCCTGTGGAAGGAAAGAGTTCCAGCCCTAACATGTGTAGCCATAGCTCACTTCTCAGAGGCAGCCACAGTTGTCTCTTTTATCTCCTGCGTCTAGCTTTTATCGCCATGTCTCCTAAACATAATTCATGGCTGCTACTTGAATTTTCAAACTGGATTCCCATTTTGGAAGTTAAAGATCCACTACTGTCACCTACACACCCCTGTCCCTCTCACATCTGACAGTGGTTTTATCATAATATTGGTTAGGGTGGTTTTCTGTGTTTACCTGGTGGTGACTTTATAAGTGCTCTTGACTGTGCCCCAGGTGGTATGCTATGATTTCTGTCCCTTCACAACCCTTTTTCCTGCCTGGTATTTTGTTTGCTAAAATATTCCCCAACTCTTCTCTCAAGGTCCCGTCCTGGGCTCTCCTGCGATGGCCCTGAGTGTTCTCTTTACTTCTCTCTGATATCGGGGTCTCTGTTGGCTCCTTTTCTCTTTTTTCTGTTTCTGATGTTTCTGGTTTAGTGGTGCTAGGTTACTCTGTTCTATCCTATTTATTTCATTAAATAAAAAGCATCCACCAAATTAATTTCATAACCACGGGTTGTCTGACTTGCATTTTGAAAAACGCTGAGCTAGTTGACTACTTAAATTGATGCTATAGCATTGCTGGTGTTAGTCCTACCTTCGTATCTCCATGAAGCTTTCAGAGAGAGCAAATGGCAGAATTAGAGATCACAGAGGGAGTTCACGACAGGGGTCCACACCACCAGCCATCACTGTGTTGAACACGGGTGTTTGAGGGCCGTGCAGGGTGCTATGGTGTGCGCTGGGGGTGGCCCGGGGACAGGTGCTCCAAGCTGAGGGCTCAGCAGGTGCACACCTGATGTTTTGATACCTGGTCTGAGAAGCAAGCCATTGTACTTCCTTTTTTTGGATAAATTACTAAATCATGTGGGAAATAAGCACCTTCACCCCTCCCTTCTTGCTCCTTGGCCGAGGAATGGGATTGGGCGCTGTGTGGCAGACACACAACAGGAAGCCCAAGTCCCTCGAGGACCTCGCTGGCTCATTTCACAGGGGACCACAGGTCACTGTAGCCCAGTGTCCACTCGTTCTCTGGATGTTATTCTGTGTCCGCGGTGCTCTGCCTTCAGATTGCCCATGTAGCCCTTTGCACCAAAATGTACGTACTGTTAGTTGGTATACTTGGGCGTTTTACAGTGCAAACTCCACTTAAGCTATTCCATTGGGAAGACTAGAGAGCATTTATTTTGTTGTCTTTATGTAAGACTGCTGCACGTATTCTAGGGGTGAGCTGGGAGGAGAGGGTAATAGGATTCCCTATTATCTCTCCCTCACTGAGCAGGAGACCCTCAGTTACATTTCTTTCAGTACCCTCAGTTATTTATTTTGGGGGACATAATCCTTAATGAACTGAAACTTGGTTTTGATGACATACGAGGAGAGAGAATGGGGCTGATAATGTACTCAGAAGATAATCCATGCTATCAATTTTATAATCAGAAACATATATTTAAAGTAATGCATATTTGTTTTAAAAAATCAGGCAAACACCAAAAACAAAGCAGGAAGTGAAAACCCCTGAATCTGGTGGTGGTCCTAACAGATGAAGAGTCAAGGAGTCCTTTGCATCCATTACTTGATAATTGCCAAAGTCACTCTATGCTCCGGCAGAGCCGTGGAGATCTGGTTGAGGTCAGACAGCTGTTGAAGGCGCTCAGCTTCCCAACGGCTGCGTTCATACATCTGCTTTCTTGCTAACCTCCAGAGGGGGAAACTTATGAAATACTTGCAGGACACCCCCCCCCCCCCCCGAGAGTAGAGTGTGGCTGAAGCGCAGAGTGAGGGGTGGAAGGAATGGAGAGAGAGCTGAGGTGGGGGCGTTTACGCAGGTGGTGGTCAGGGCTTTGTCGATTGTTAGGGTGACTGGAATTGGAGTTGTCCACAGGGTGTTGACGTCAGGTTTATGTTTTGGTTCCATTGCCGTGGTTCAGTCTTCATGGTCCTGGAAGAGGTCAAGAGCAGAGGCTGGGACACATTAGGAACTGTCCAGGTCACCGAGGTGAGAGATCTTGGTGGCCTGGACTAGGATTGGGGCATCCAGAAGGTGGATGGAGTTATCAGGTACCTACACCTGGTCTCAGAGGGCTTCCATCTAGTGAAGGGCTGAGCGTTCAGTGTAACAGCGGCCACACAGTTGCAATATGGAGGGCAAATGTGTAACAGGGAGATTCGGTTGCAAATATCAAGAAACGGTTCAAGTTTCGGTCGGTGAATTTTTTTACTTGATTAAAATCAGAATTCCCAAAGCTAATAAAAGCCCACTGTTTGTCCCACAAAGGGCCACCAGCACGAGGAAATATACAGTATGTTCGCTCGTCATATTACAAAAAGGCAGATTGGTGCTGCGTGCTGTAAAAATTCCAATCAGATTGGTTCCTTTCTTAGTAATCAATGGATTCTTTTGTCCATTTCTGAGCAAAGGATTCCTTTCCATTTTTAGTGCTGTATTTTAAGTGTTTTTCTTCGAGGAGGAATGCATCCTTTGTGTAATCCATCCATTCCCCTTTTGGCTGCAAAGTTCTGCCAATGAATGAGCCCTTTTGTGCTGCCCTCAGCCCCTCATGTCTCCACTGGAGATAAAACAGGTGGAGTTGCCTTTGCTTTGAGTGGTCTCTTATTTTTCTGAGATTATGGGAGGCCTGAGAGGAAGTGTTGAGGGTTTCATCATGCTACCAACGGCTGTCAAATTGGTGACAGATGATTCTGATAGGAGCGCCATGGGGACAGAGCATGGGTTTTGTATCCGACCGGAGTTTGAGGCCCAGATTCCCCATCACAAACTCTCCTTAGTCTTGTTTCTCCCCTCTGGGCCTCAGTTTCCTCCTGTGGAGGAGAGCAGTGAGACTTTCCTGATAGACTGTGAAGGGCTGAGCGTTCACAGTCTGGGGTGATGGTCTTGGCCAGGAGCCATGTCCCATTACAGGCATCCAAGGAATGGCTGGTGCTTTGGTTAGTGTCCATTCGCACGAAGAGGGGCCATCAGCAGATTAGGGATTTCTCTCCTTGACGCTGGTGATCCGGGTCCTTACCTTACAGGGGCCTGGGATGGATCGGTGTGTTTTTAAAACACCTTTTATTATCTCCACCATGAAGCTAAGGGAGAAAACAACATACATTATTCAGATTAGAGAAATTATGAACTCTCGTATAGTATTGTCACGGAGAGGCAAGTTATGGTTTGCTGGAATGGGATGAAATAAGTAATCTTGAATTACACAATACAAATAAAATTCCTCTAATGCATCAGGGGTGGGATGGAGGTGAGGCAGAATATGTCCTATTTGAAAGAGTTGAGCCACAGTCTTTTTTTTTTTTTTTTTAAACTTTTATGTACTAGATCACTTCACTTGGCGATGGTTTGCTCTGGTTCTCTGAATGCATGTAGAAATAATTGTAATTTATATGTCATATGAAGTTCTGTTTCTCTCTCTAGCTAGACTACTGTACAAATATATATGCACCATATGTAGTGTTATGCATACATGTATGTGTGTGTATATATTCATATCATTTAGATGGAGTGTAACTAATACGAATATTGGAAAAATTTCCCTCACCCTTCCCCAATTTCTAAATTTCAAATTAAAAACGTGAAATAATCTTAGAACCCATGCCTGTGGTTAGTAAACCTGGCTTGGCTCTTGCATTCCAGGCTTCTGCCTGACAAAACTCAGGGGGGCTGTGAAAACAGTACTGCCCTATTTTGTGAAAGCGCATATGATTTATGGTCATGGCAAATTTCAGATAAATGTAATACTAGCAGGCAGCTGTTTTGTCTTTGTTTCCCTCTACAACATTTCTAATTGAATTTGAACTACCCACTTTTAAATTCGGATTCTAATTTAATGTCTATAATTTTGTTCCGTTTTCAGAAGGAAATGTCGTGTGTCTTCCTATTGGGGTGCTTTAGGGAGCTGATATTGATGGATTTCTCTGTCTGAAATGTAATAGCCTTGCAAATGGGCTCGGACACGTTGTAAACCTCAGCTGATTTATGAGTGGCAGCGTTTAAAACTCAAGCTATTTAAAAGGAGTTTTGAGAGTCTTGCCTCTACTCTGTTTTGTAGAAACAACTGCATTTAATGTATTTCATTTCTTACTCCTGGCTTAACCAAGTCTGTGTTCAAGAAAAGACTTTTTATACCATTTTAATGCCATATATTTAAGGAACATTGAGGCCCAGATAATGAAGACTCTTGAAATGAGAATTTACTTTCTCATCTCCTGTGCAGCATAAAAGGAGCTTGAAAATTATAAACCTCACTTTTGATTATTTTTACTAATTACTTCTATATAAGAAGACCCTTAATCTCAGGTGTTGATGGATTATCAAGACAACCATCAAATTGGATTAGGGCCCACCCTAGCAGCCTCATTTTAACTTATTCACCCCTTTGAAGACCTTTTCTCCAAATATACTATAGTCACATTCCGAGGTACAGGGGGTTAGGGCCTCAACATAGGAATCTGAGGTGGCATACTGACTTAATTTTGTGCTTTTTTTGTGAGAATGGACCAATGTGCAGTGGATTTTTGGAGCTTTCTTAGAAGAAAGGTGAATCCATATTTTTGGTGTTTTAAGATTTTGTTATTTGTTTGCTCTAAGAAGTTGAGAATTTAAATGTCCTTTGACTAAATGATTCCTCTTCATGGCACATCTAAGGAGCCTCATATGTTTGTCTTGATTGAGTAAAACAATGTGGATCCTTTCTGAGATGCCTTACACCAGCTGTGTAATTGCATCAACGGAAAGTGGCGGAAGAGGAAGCATTTGCTCAGGGAAAAGGTGAACTGTCAAAAGGTTTACTTGAAGACTGGGTGTACCTCTAAACATTTACTGAAGGTGGTGAGACGCTGACAACTGATGTGACCTTAGGTGGAGTTTTCTGGGTCTAACTCATTAGGTTTCCTGAAGAAATATTGGAGGGATCTGAGAACCTGAACGGTGGTGGGTCCAGGTGGCAAGCTGGGATGAGAGCACCGCTTTTCCACAGGCATGCACTTTCCTGGGAGTCCAGGTAAAGTTACTCACCTTTCCCCTTAGCACCTGACTGTGGAAAGTTACCGCTGGTGGCAGCCAAGACTTCCGCATACTCTTCAGAACTGCTTACGCCCTTGAGTTTTCCAGCTTTATCTCACCTTTCCCGATTAGTGTATTCTCCTAAATGAGGCGTCTCACAGTTAAGGAATTAATGTCACTCGGTAAGACTTTTCTGGGTGGGGGTTTTACCTTCCTGGGGCATTTAAAAACTCTGCTAATTCATCCGTAGTCGTTTTACATTACCTCAGGATTCTTCAGCTAGTAATTCCTCTCTAACATAGTTGAGCTAACTTACTTCCTTCTAGAAGGATTTGGTTCAAATCTCAGGGTTGTGAACTTTTATTTAGGAACAAGTCTAAATGGGCATGATTGGTTTTCTTAAATGACTGTTGCTTTGGGGAAGTAAACATAAGAAAATGAATGGTAAAAATGTATGAACACTGTGCAAGCTGTGAATTTGTTTTCCTAAAGGAAATGTTTCTCTTAAATGATATAGTGAGACAGGAAGCTTTACTGGGGATAGTAGTTTATTTCTGTGCAGTTACTCGAGTAAGGTCCTCTCTAGTATTAAATATTGAGTAGAATTGTTAGATTAGTTTTTGGAAGAAAGGTGGGTTTTCTTTAAGGTTTTGTATTGTTTCGTTATTTGCCTGTTAAAAGAATTTGATGAAGATTTAAATGTAAATAGCTGAATAACAGCACTGTGCATGAAGGGGTGGTACCTTTTAGTTCTGCAATCAGTACATCCGTTTACCTGCTATTCACCCTGTGCTATGGACCTGTGTGTTTTTGATAAATTTTAACTACTAGTTTGAAACCTTTGTTTCTAGTACTTAAAGGGAAAAAACATTACAGGCAGCAATTATTTGGGCAGACAGAATGCATTTTAGACCTTAGATAGCTAGATTGCTTTGAATATTTACTTATGGAGGAGTAGAGGCGGATGGCACAGACCATTCTTTTTCTGAGAGGGGTACAAGGTGTTCCTTCTGGTAGCAGGTCCCTTTGTGAGCTGGCTGCCCATTGTTGCATGGTGGGCCGGGCTGGCAGGCAGGGCACTGTTTCCTATACTGGGGACCTTGTTTCAGTGGGGGTGGGGGTCCGCTGTGGTCTTGCCTCCCTCCCTTCCCCTGACGCAGGTAAGTCAGTGTAAATCCGGAAGCCTCTGGCTGCAAAAGAACTTGAACTTAGATTCTGTTAGGGAGTTCAGGCTGCCCCTCAACTAGGCAGAGAGATTAGAATCTAATCTACTTTTTCAAAACCTCTACATGGGATTTCATAATGTTCCTGAGTATTATTTTCTGGTGACTAACAACCTTGACTTTTTAGAGTCCTTCCTTTGCCAAACGTGCATTCCTCACACGCTCTCTTAAAATAATTCTTAAAATTATGCCTGAACATGCAGCCCTCTGGAATGGGCAGGGGGCGGGGTGGGAGCAGAGGTTGAGGGAAACAAACTGCTCCTTCTGCTCTGGAGAAACTTGCAAGGGAAGAAACTGAGGACTGTTCTCCGGGCTTCCAGTCTGCCATGTCCACCCTCTTTCTTCTCTTCTTGTTTCTTTCTCCTCAGAGTTTTAACAGGCTCCCTTACTGTAACTCCATGTAATTTGATGTTTCCTGCATCATGGTTTGCTTGCAGAGGTCAGAGATGAGTTGCGATAATTCAGCATTTAAATCTCTGGTGCATAGTTGGTGCTCAAATAATGGTTGCTAAATATGAGGGTCCAGAACCAGTGTGAAAATACGGAAATCGCCGTAACATGGTAATTTACAGGGTGGTTGTGAAAGCTAGGAGTAGTAGTGTGTAGTGTGTGTGTGTGCACACGTGTGTATATGTCAGGGAGGCAGTCTGGACAGGCTTCCTGCTGTTTTAAGTAGTACTGGACACGTTATTGGGTCAAGTCTTAATAGCAATTGAATTGACTGGATTTTGAAGTAAACTGTGGGATTAGAGAGCACAGAGGAGCCTGTGTAAGAGGGTGGAGCCGGGACGATGCTCAAAGAAAAGCCTTAGACTGGTGTAGCCAGGAGTGCCTGAGTGTTCCTAGGTCAGGACGGGAAGAGAGTGTGTGTGTGTGTGCGTGTGTGGTTATTAAAATATATTATTCATGTATTTGATGAAATCGAGTATAAATAATCTATGCCACAGGATAGAAGCAGCAAGATTCGGTAAATATTGGAAGACATAAAAAGAATCTGTTGCAGTGTAAAGACGTTCTATCTTTTCATGCAAACACTTGAGTTTCTTCTTATGAAAGCATAATTCATGCTCTTTGGAAAAAGAAGAATAAAGAACCACCCAGACATGATTGAAAATTATGACTGAACGTGAAAATACTCCCAATTCTCACCACCCTAGAGGAACCTTTGATCACGTTTCGGTATATGTTTTTTCCCCACGGAGTGACTCTTCATATGAGTTTTTAGGAAGCTGGGAGGCTCTGGGACAGAGGCATTGAGATGAGCACTGAGAATCTGTTTCGTTTTTGGTGTAGATCGCAGTTCCTCTTCTCAGCCTTGCTGGCTCAGAGAGCGGGACGTATTCAGGGCTGGGATGCTTGGACGAAGGGGGTGAGTGTTGGGGATGCAGATCTGGGGTCCCCTGCATGCAGAAGTGTTGCTGACTCTTCTCACACATGTCCATCCAAGTTTTTGCTGGGAAGAGGGGACTGAGCTTATCCCTGCACATGAGTCCAGGGCAGCCCAGTTGCAAATGAGAAATCTTTAAAAATGGTGCCAATCGCCCAATTTACTCTGGGATACCCCCTCGTTTGCTTTAATATTTAATAACACTGTTTCTCAAACTTCATTGTGCTTCAGAATCACCTGGGACCTTGTAAACACAGCTCGCTGGACCCCAGCCCCAGAGAATCTGATTCTGGAGGTTGGGGTGGGGCCTGAGAATTAGCATTTCCACCAAGTTGCCAGATGGTGGCAGTGCTGGTAGTCTGGGGTCCACACTTTGAGAACCACTGTCCGTCCTGCCCATTAAGACTTCCAGAAAAGTTGGTACTTCCAAGAAGATGCTCCCTGCTGGTCCAGTGGCTTCTTAGCACATCTTCCTGCATAGAATCTTGCAGAGAGCTAGCACCTATCAAGTGTGGGAAATGTGCGGCGAATTGGCAAGACGGGTATCAACATTCCATGACTGTTACCAGCCATTGAAGGGCTGCTGAGGTCCTTCCTGTGTCCCCGGGGTTTTAGGGGCCAGAGGACACCAAACGAGCAGGTCAAGGTTGTCTGGCTCCAACTCCCCCTTGGGTGGGATGGTTATATCATGAGTTTTATCATCCGATGAATGAATTTGTAGGTTCTACAATCTCTCATTGGATAATAATTTTTAAAAAATTACCCTCATAAACCTAACAGGTTCTTTATAGATGGACCTAAAAAAAACAGAGGCTTTATAAAAGATACAGAATGAGGCCTGTAGCTGAAGAAATGTAAGTTAGAAGTGGGAAGAGGTTGCTGTTTGTGTTTCCTAGCGTGCATGTTGGAAGAGTCAAAGGAAAAAGCATGTTGCTAAATATCACTAAACATCGACAGTCAAAACCAAGTGCAAAGTGCTTGGCATTCAGATGAAACATGACTTTCAAATTATAGAAAGAAATGGCATTCAGCAGAGATTGGTCAATAAAAGAAAAACGAATAAAATATTTGATAGATAACCCTTAAAAATAAAGTAAAAAATAGACATGTGATATGGGCCTTAAAAAAGGCCGTAAGTCCAAGATGTTTTCTAAAGTGAAAACTATGCACAGGCTGTCCTGACTTTGCACGATTCCGCGGGAACTGAACTTCTGTCCGTTCTGTATGTTTACTGGACCGCATAGGACCTTCGGCTGCTCTTGGGGTAGAAGTCTTGTTTCAGACAGAGGGGACAGTGAGGAGTTGTGTGCTGTAACCACTAGGGGCAGAATGAAGTGACATTTACAGCTCCTGTTAGCACCTGCTGCGTCCCAACCCCCACCTGGAACTGGGAAGCTTCAGTTTTCCAAACTCTCAGAAGCTGCTGCCAGGACAGGATCCGGTAAGCCCAGATATTATTCACATATCCAGTTATTCATCAGATTTTTACAAGGGCCTCCTGTATTTCAGATGCAGTTCTGACAATGGGAAGGAAACGTGTGTGTGCATATGTAGGTAGAAAAACAAAAGCAGTTTTGAAAGGTTCACTTCATGTTGGAATTTCTCCCCTCCTACATTATGTGAAATCCGTATCATGACAGTTCAGAAATAATCAGACTTCACAAAATGTTGCTGCAAAAGGAATAAATATTTTAAAATGTATTTCAGATGGTCTTTCAGAGAACTAGCACACTGACACTCGCTGGCATCCTGCTGCTGTCTTCACCTTAACATTCTTCGTCCCCATCCCCCCACCCCCCCGAAAGTGTTCTGTTGGAAGTAACACAACATTTGTAATTTTACTTCTGGTATCACTTAGTTATAAATATCTTTTGAAACAGTACACACCCACGTAGTAATTATTTTGTAGTTTGAAAAAAAAGTGAGAAAACTTGACTTTGATAGTTTTATATTAAAAAAAAAAAAAAGTCCAGAGGTGAAATCCTGTAATTTCAGTATTTCTATGAGGAAACTGAAAAAAAAAATAATTTAACAGATTCCTAGTTTGCTTTTTTAAAAAAAGTTCATGATTCCAAACACGGCAACATTCCAGTAAGCTAGGAATAGAATTTTTCCGTCACCGTCTCATTAATGAGTTACGTCTTTGTCATAAAACGGCATTGCTGAATAATGAGGCTCAGCTGCAATGTGGAATCTGCTAATGCACGTTTTAAGGAAGCGCAGCTCTAGAGGTGGTGATTCTGCCCAATGTGAGCTCAATACCTCTGGCATACTTGTCTCCTTTGAAGTGTGAAGCCAGTGACCGTGAACGTGATTCTGATACCTGGGAGCTAAGTTAGAGATGAACCTCACTCATGCTTTGCCACTGGCTTTTCAGCCACAGAGATGACAGGAGGTGCGGGAGGAATTAGGAAGGCCTTCAAAGGAAGGGGTTGCTTTGTGGGCCTCTGGCCATCAAGGGTGGCACAAATCCCATTATCCTTGTCACCCCGTGATGTGCTGTCCTGGGGTTGCCAGCAGCTCTCCTAGGTTTGTGGCACTGGGCGGCGTGGCTTCTTAAGCTTTCTAATGGGACCGCTCAGTTCTGCTTGCAGCTTTTCCCTAGGGGAGGTTTGTCTCAACTCGCTTGTTCCTGTTGCTGATTTTGCTTTTCTGTGTTGTTTCCGTTTAGCTTTTCTGCAGCCTTCAGGCTAGCTCCAGTCACTCCTTGATCCAGTAACCGCTTGCTCTTTCTTCTAGTCCTTCCCTTCCAGTTGTCTCTTAGGACAATGCAGAAGCAACCGTTGCAGAAGTGTTGCTATTCCTCATAAGAAGAATTTTACATCTCTTGTTAGAGCCAGTTAGCCACCATAAATCCATTTTGGAATAAGATGTAGAATAACAGCAAATGAGACCCTCCCCCCCACCCTTTTACCCCCGCCCCCCACCCCGCAAATGTTTATGAACGCTCTTATTTCTATTGGTTAGTTCATTCATGATGTTTTGAAACTGGTTGCAATTAAGGAAGCATTCTGATTTATGCATCATCTTTTATGTTTCACTGGGAGATAGATGGGGATTGTAATTATTATTCCTCGGTTTTGCCTTAGAGAAGTTACATAATATACACACTGAAAGTGTGTAATCTTGCATAAATCGCCTCAGACTGGGTTCTTGGCTCCTCAGGTACAGGTCTTCTAAGATCACATCTTAGAGTTGGGAGGGGATGGGGGGACCATCTGGTTCATTTTCCTCCCTCAGTGACATCTCTGGCAGGTGGCCGGCCTTTGCTCTCGCCGGTTCTCACCAGCCAGCTCTCTGACTCAGGAGGCCACCTGCTCTGTTTGAGCAGGAGGTTTAATGACTAGAATCTCCTTCCCCTCAGTAAGATGCATCTGCCTTCCTGCAGCTTTCACTCCTTGCTTGCAGTTTGCCTTTTGCAGCCGCATAACATACAGTGACTGATTCTGCCACACACACACCCCCACCTCCCTTCCTGCAGAAAGAATCTGTATTGTTTTTTTTTTAAATAAAAAGGCCTGGTTAAACATTCCTAAGTCTTCATGTGATGTCTGGTTTGTTTGTTTATTAACAATCCTGGCTACTTAAAAACAAATGTTTTGAGTTGTTAATACATTTAAATGGTGTTAAATTAAAAACGGACAGAAGGCTGTGCAGTGAGAAGTCTGTGTGTATGTGTGTCTGCCTGTCTGTCTCAAAAATCTCTGTCCGTAGCCACCTGGTTCCTGTCCTCACAACCAGCCAGTTTTGTGTCCTTCTAGAGTTTCCTTTATGCACATGCAAACAAATACTGGTGTGTGTATACGAGCACATCTCCTTCCTCCTTTTTATGTAAAGGATAGCATACTCCACATGTTCCCACCTGGCCTTTTCGTGTGACAGTATGTCTTGAATTTTCAAGCCCGTACATAGAGGACATCCTCATTTTTTTCTTAATGGTTGTTTAGTCTTTTGTTGTTTGGATTTTGTTCTATTGGCTTAAAAAAACCAAGTGAAACAACACCCACCTCCCTCCTAAGTAAGTCATGCCACGTGGGTTTCTACATAATGCTGGCCCAGGGCACAGTCTGGTGACACTCCTGCTCTGGACTTTGCATAATGCAAGTGGTTTACTTGGTCATAATCCTGAGCTTGAGATAAAATACAACCTCACAGGTGTTTCCCCACTTTTGATGCTCTTCTGTCCTTCTCTTGTGCACGAACTCCGGCAGCTAAGTGTACACGCCACTATCAAATGCCATCCTGGGAGTTCTGGCCCATCACCCATCCTGGTGAAGTCTTTTTGGATTCTGATCCAGTCATCTGACATTTTATCCAGTTGTGCATATCCACCACCAATTGGATTAGCCCGCCATCAATATCCCCATCCAGATTTTCCTGACACAGTGTTGCCCCGGATGGAGCTAACAATAGAGCCCCATGAGGTAACCCCCTGAGACCTTCCTGGCGCTTTCTAATCATTATACTTTGGATAGGAGTTGGCAGCTGGGTGCAACCAACCGCTTCTTGCTTAGCTTTAGTGTCAGTTCACTGTCACACGGTCATCTTGTCTGGAAGACTAGAGTGTGGTTTGGCCAGAGTCTATGCAGCGATTAACCTCACCAGAAAAGGAAGCAAGTGACTCACTCTTTAGCGAACCTCAGCTGTAGATTGTGGCTCCTTTTGTAAATGCTCACAGAATGTTTAGTAATTCACTCTAAAACTTGGCCTTGGATTGATGTCATTCACTCAGTTAACCCCCCCCCCCAAAAAAAAAAAAAAAAAACCACAAAAAACATGTGGGTGCCCTGCTCTTTGCTAGAATCTAGGAAAACAGTGCTGAGCAAGCTAAGAGATCGCTTTGTGGCTCTCTGGCCTTCTTGTCCCCCCCCCCCCCCCCCCATAATCTGCTGTCTTGTTTCATCTTTGGGTGTGAGAGCCAGGAATTAGAAATAGTTACCTTCTGAGGATTAAGCCAGTCATGAATAAGGTATTTGTGGGAGCAAACCAAGAAATGATCTATAACTGTGTGGCTGAAGAGTTTGGGAACGTCCACAGTTTCAATGCAGGTAACGTGGGTGAGATCTCCAGGAGGCAGGTTTGGAATTGGGTTGCAATCTGTGGAGGGAAAACCTGTCAGTTGTGTCGCACACTCAGGACAGAGCCTGGGAATAGAAGAGAGACGGGCAGTCTGGAGCACAGGAAGTGGAAGCGAAGGAAGGTTTCTGTCTGGTACTGTTCTTTGAACTTGGGAAGCAGTGGGAGGAGTCTTTCTGTCGGGGAGATCAGCACAGCCTGTGATGGAGTAATCCGACTAAGCGCTTGTTCTGCGCTCCTGCAGCCTTCCGGCTGATTGCAACTTGCATGTGTCCAACTGGCTTACAGAGTAAAGGTACCGGTCCGTGGTCCTTCAGAGCCCTGCAACATGCCATTTTCTCATTGTAAAATCTAAAACTTGACACCAGAATGATTTACCGGCTTTTTTCATGTGTGTCTTTTCCAAGATGCGGGAGCCCTTGGCACACTGACATGAGCCACACTTCTGATCCTCCTTGATCCTGATCTGGGACCCCAGTGCACCCCGCGAATGTCTTCCTTGGGGCCCTTGGCAGTCTCTGCCTCCTGAAACCCAGACCTCTTCCAGTTCCTTCTAGTCAAACTACACATTCCACCCAGAAACCCAGACTTGACTTCATTGCGAGAGGTCAGAGTTCTGAGTGCCATGAAAAATATAGAATTTAGATCTGGAGCTAGGACTTTTGGCTTTCAACAAAGTGCCATTGTTTACTATGATCATTTTTAGAGCTATAAACACAAGATAATTCTTGTCTTAGTGATCTTGTGGGAATTTAAAAATGTTTCCTGTCTTATGATTAGAGTTTTGGAACAAACAGACCATTGATAAATGGATTCTTTGAAGACCTTTTACATGGAGTTTTACCAACTCTTCTGGTAAAAAGAGAATTTTTAATTAGTGGAAGAGAGTGGCCATGTCCTTTAAGCTGGAACTCTTGCCAGCTCATTCATTTCATGGACACCATTCAGTGGCACCTTTCTCTCCCCTCCCCATAATCACTGAATTACTGTGGATTCTTGGCATTTGAAGATCTAACATTTCTAATTGAGAGCCACTCTGAAAATTGACCTGCACGTGGAGGAATCTGCATTCTTGTGTGTTAGATGGGAGGCCCCTGGGGACGCGCCTGTCCCTTAGCATGTCACTGGCCCTAGTCACTACCCACTGCTAACCCCTCAACCTACCACCAACCCCGAAGCCCATGTGCTCCCCATCTCTTCTTCAGGGGTGTATTTTCCAGGTGAAATGATGTGGAATAGTGATATCTGCAAAGAACTTGGGATGACCACCTGGGTTGCCATGGCTCTTCTCTGTTCAGCAGTCAGCAACAAAGACATGTAATGTTGTCACTGAAAGAAAGAAATGTAATACTAGGACTTTTAAGGCATGGGTCAAAACAATAACTATTTAGTTGTAAGGGTAGAGGGGAGGGTATGAGGAACCCTGCCTGATTCAGTGCCAGCTGTGCGGAATGGGCACAGAAGCCCTCACAAGTCATCTATAACTTCTTGGAACTGCCACCAAGTGGCACATAACAAAACCAATTTTACCATAGGCGAACTGATATAAACAAGCGTTAAGTTCCTAGGGCGTCTCATCAATGTTATAAGGAAACAAAACAGCGTTATTTGAGGACCTGTTGTATTAGAATTGACAGAAATCTTATGGGTGCTCTGATGTGATTCTGTTGGAATTTATTTAACGTTCAGCCACCTTGCCTTTCTGGAGCAAGTGGATGCGGTTGCAGCTGGTCTGCCCGATGTCCTGGTCAGAAGGCCTTCCTCCCGTCGTCTTCAGTTTGCCCGTTGGGCCTGGTCTGTCTTCACTCCACAGGGCTCCTTCTAAAGATGTAGTTTTCTAGATGTTGGCCACTCCTATTCGTCAGCCGTTCTCAGTTTTCTGAGTTTAGTTCCCTTTTCTTACCAGCCCTTTCCGTCTAAATATTTCCCAATAATATCAGTAATTCTCTCAAAGGGACCAAGTAAGAAACCCTGTTGAGATTTTACCTCTTTTACCTCCTGAATACTTTTTCTGTGACTACTGTGCAACATTTAGCCACCTCGTTATGCTCTTGACCTATAGTGGACTTAGCGAAAACTCCCAAATCTTTGTCACACTCTGTGAAAGTCACCATCGCCGCTGTTCCTTTATTTGTATAACGGGTTTTAAAATGTCTCGATGCAGGAAGACTGTACTATACAGTATTTGCTTTGATAGACTTCACAGCTATTAATTTATGGATACTTAATTTACATGACAGTCTTTAATATTTCAGAGGAAATCTTGACCCTAGAACATGTGATTACAGTAAAATCCATCTTAGTGCCAGATAGCTGAAGTCCATAGTTTAACTCTTCTACATTATAATTGTGTTAAAAGTAGGGGTTTCAGCCTCCATCCCTTCTTTCCTATCTTCCTTTCACAAGAGATTATTCAAATCCTGTAGCATTTTTGCATGCCTTTGAGCAGTACTGTCCAATGGAACTGTCTGTGAATATGGAAATATTCTCCGTCTACACTGACCAATACGGTAGCCACTAGGCATATGTGGCTATTGAGCACTGAACTTGTGACTAATGTTACCAAGGAACTGACTTTTAATTTTAATTGATTTTAATTAAATAGACTCAGGTAGTTAGTGGCTACCATATTAGACAGTGCAGCCATAGAGTTCAGTTGAGAAAATGAGACTGACTTACAATGAAAAAAAGACTACAGTGATTTATTATTTAAGTGCCAGAATAAATGGTCAGTCTGCAGGACGGGCCAGAGGAAGGCGCCAAGCCTCCCACACTGGGTGTCCATTTCTGACCTCTGTACTGGACGGAGCTCTGGTTTCTGGCTTCTAACTGCCTCTTTGACCTCTCTGCCTGCACACTGGAAGGTAACCTCAGCTCAAGAAGCCCAAGTTCTTTATTTCCCTTAGCCTCAAACCCACTCGTCTTCCTTTATTTTCTATCATTTAATAGCATCCGCCCCCACTAACACTGAAACTGGACACTTGAGTTGATGTCTTCTCTTGCCTTGCAGGACAGAGCCAGTCTGTCACCAAGCCATGCTGTCCCCCTCGGGAATAGCTGTGGAACCAGTCCCGTGTCCTCCATCTGCCAGACCGAGTGGCAGCCGGCATTAGTGCCCCTACCCTCCTCTCTCTGAACTGGCTTCCCCTTCAGTCTGCTCTCTGCTCCTGTCATTAGTGAATTTGTCACTCACATGCCTAAACGTGTTTGCCCTGCACAGCACAGAGGACGAAGCCAGATCCAGGCACCTCTTCCCGTTCCCCACCTCCCCGCATACTGACTGCCCATTTCGAGGCGCCCTCCTGCTTCTTTTGTCTGAAAGGTTGTTCCTCCCTTTTCCTCATTCTTCAAGGCCTGGCTCAAATGTCTACTCATCTGGGGCTTTCCCCAACTTTCTGGCCTATTTCCCTGTCCCCACCCCTCGCAGGTACATTAATTTCTTCCTCCTCTGAGTTGCCGCATGATACCATCCGTTGCTGTTATTCAACTTAACTATGTCATCTTGTAAGTGTGTGTGTGTGTGTGTGTGTGTGCTCCTGATGCACAGAAAGTAAATTCCTGTGGGCGTGAGTTCTGTCTTATTGATTCCTTATTCCTTGTACTGCTTTCAGCACAGAGTAAGCGCTTTTGGTTGAATAACTAACTCACGGACCTGAGCACACCACTGGGGGTGAAGAGGTGCTGTGTGGGAAAGGTCAGGGAAGAAGGGAATTGTGTCACCGTGAAGAGCACAGGTAGTTCGGGAGTAAAGCAGGTTGTGATGAGCCTTCGGTGCCAGGAAGAGGAGTTTCAGTTTGATCCATCGGTCCATGGGGAGGTCTCACTGGAACAATAGAGAAGAGACATCTGGACTAAGGAGGTGGCAGGTGACTTAGGATGAAGCCAAGCTGCCACACATGAATAGTGACTGCATAGGGTGGGCACACGGTAGGTGCTCAGTAGCTTCTGGAAGAAGGGACACTTGCGGTTCTGCTAGCTGGTGGGGGACCACCTTGCTATGAGCGGTTCCATGAACGAGTCTGTGGAACAAAGAAGGGATGCAAGTGGTTTTAAAGGTAAATGTAAGTTTCACAGCTACTCTCTAATGTTATTGTCATTTCTGGAATTATAAAAAAGTTTCATACTTAAGGTCATGTATCCTAAATTTTTTGGAGTTGTCTCAGTTTCAAATATTGACTGTACTTATGGGGCATCAGGTGCCAAACTTCTTAAAAATAACACAGTTGTTGCACTTATATTGAGCAAGTCATCAAGTTCTGTTAATTCTCCCTTAAAGATGCTATGCTTTTTTACATGATAGACAGCACAGGCTATAGTCTTTGACTGTTGTCTTTTCCATGTATTAAACCATTGCTTCTAATACACGGGAAAATCTCAATTTATCAAAGAGAGACATTAGACTCCAATTATTGCACTGGATTCTCCATGGGCATTAGTTATCCACTGCTATAAATAAATTATTCCCAAACTTAGCTTAAAACAATAAACATTTATTACCTCACAGTTTCTGTGGGTCAAGAAATAACAAATGTCTTTGCTGGGTGGTTCTGATGCATGCCACCATCATTACTAGGATATAGCAAGAAGGGATTTCTTATGAGGTTGCCGTCAAGATGCCAGCCAGGGCTGCCGTCCCTGGAAGGCTTAATGGGCTGGAGGACCCACTTCCAAGATGGTTCACTTACATGGCTGTTGGCAGGAGGCTTCAATGTCTCACCATGTTGACCTTTCCTCTCATAGGGCGGCTTGAGTGTCCTCATAACATGGCAGCTGCTGGCTTCCCCCAGAGGGAGTGATCTGAGAGGGAGGGAGGGAGGGAGGGAGGGAGGGAGGGAGGGAGGAGAGAGCGAGAGAGAGCGAGAGAGAGCGAGAGAGAGAGAGAGAGAGAGAGAGAAGCTGCAATACTTTTTATTACCTAATCTGCAAAGTCACACACTGTCACCTCCTCAGCCTTCTGTTTATTAGAAGAGGTCACTAAGTCCCAGGTGAGGGAGGAAAATTAAGTCCCACCTCTTGAAGAGAGAACTATCAAGAATTTGTAGACATATTTTAAAACCACACAACACAATTTATGAAAGTTAGTCATCTTGAGCATTACAATTACGATTCTACTCTAGAAGGTCATCATTTAATTCTTCCCATTTCTTAACTTTTCTATTTGGTATAATAATAGCCCTGATCTAGTAAAGGTTGAGAAATTTAGGGTGTGCAGAATCCTATGTTTCTGCAGTTTTTTCCGGTACTAATATCCTTCAGACTTCCACTTGTTTAGAATAATACATGTTGGGCTGACGGTGGTGAACAGCTACAGTGGATGGTTCTGAGTTGGGCTGTTTGCTGACGTCATGAATTCCAGCTGGACATGTTTTCCGTCTTGTACCTTTGTTGTCACCACATACAACGCATGTCTCTATTCCGCTCCTGTATTATATTTTAGGTATGTGTAGATCTAATCTCCACAGTTGATTGTAAGCCCCAGAGGGGCAGAGGAGGCTGCATCTTGTTCAGTTTTGTACGCCTCCTGTCTGCTAGCACAATGCCTTGAGCATAATAGTCACCAGTATGTTTTTGTTGAATGTGTAATTAGCAGGTCACAGTGGAGAACTGAGTGAAAGAGATAAAAGTCAGGAGGGATGGCAGCAGTGTAAGGTCAGGGAACCAATGGCGTGAAGAGGGGACAAGGTTTAGAGGGTAGGAATTAGGGTGAAAGAGGTGGAGAGGACAGGATACAGGATGTAACAAGAATTGCAGATGACTAGAATATGGGAGGGTAGGACTCTGTAGGAGATTTCAAACAAACGTATGGAACAGGATTTTATCTTGTAGTTGGAGGAAGAGAAGGTGAACATGGGAAGACCAATGATATTTACTGTGTAGCAGGCACACTGTGAACACTTTCTATATATGTTCGCTTACTTGTGTTTTCTTTTTGTTTGTTTGTTTTTAAGCAACTGAAGTTAATTGACATATACAGCTTAGATATTTCCATGGTACAAAAAATAGCGATCATCTCTTTGAATCCGGGGAATGTGGACTGCAAGCCTGCGAGTGTTATGGGTAATAGCGAGGGGGATAAACGTTGTGTAGAATACGGAAGGTAAATACATAAATTGATAAATGCATAAGGGAGAAGGTTCGAGATGTGCAAGTCCCTGGCTCAGGACTTCCTTGTCCACATGAACAGCTGGTATATGTGGCACCCTGGGGTCACAGTGGATCCTTGTGGAGAAAGAACACTATTTTCCAACCCAGATGTCACCATTTTGGGATGGAGATCAGCTGCCATTGTGAAAAACAGAGGATCAAATATACAAAGTTACCTAGACCAGGCAGATTCACAAGGGAAAAGGTAAATTGTAGTATCTTGTTTTGAGTTGGAACTTGAGATTTATTTTACTGTAGGAACAAGTTTGATAGATTATATACTAGGCTTTGTGGGTGGGGATGGGAATTGGGTAACCACTTAGACACAGTTTATATGAGCAGGCTGCTGCATGGCACACAACTGTCTTACAAATGAGCCTTCACAATGCCCCTGTTTATAAGTTGGGACTTCCTTTATGCCACTAATTTATGGTTTGGGCACTTTATCATGGTTTATGTCTTGATGAAGAATTAGAAAATTAAGTGTAAAAGAAAAACACATGTCAAATACATAGAATCATCTCTGTTAGACAATAACAATGCAAAACAACAGCTTAAGAATGACTGAAAGAGACTCTGAAGGTCATGAGAATATCTGTGGTTATTCAGCCTCACCTCTTCCGTGCTTGTGCTTTCTCTGCATTGTACAGTCCATCTCCGAATAGTATTTTCATTGTCATAAGCCACCTTTGTTAAATATTTAATTCTACGGGAGTCATAACCAGGGACCAAAATGTCATGCATAGATTTTATGAAAGTAATAAAATGCTCCAGAAAGTACAGTTGCTCGGCTTGGGGCCCATTGCATCTGACACATTGGTCACACACCTGGTCATATGTTTTCTTCCAGAGTGACAATAGCTGCTTATCTGTATGCAAGCTTGTTATTTGGAGGAAACAAAGATAAGAAGTTTTTGCTATACGTCTGAGCCCCATGTATAAAGAGTAACATTGCCTTTCCTGCTCCCTGCCCTTAACATCAGAGAGAAGTGAACTTCCTGTAACAAATGCTTGTAAATAGTAAGTACTCAATAAAAGCCTCTCTTCCTTTCATCTCCCAGCTGTTGCCTACATATTATACACGAGAACCGTTTTCATGTCTTCCAAGTATACACCTCTGTACCTTTGTGAGTTGGCTAAAATATAACTTGTCAGTTTGTTTTTCTTATGACAAAAGAAGGTTTATTCATTTCAGAAATAGGGAAGCTTGGATTTCTAAACCTATGATTAAAATGTTTTCTCTTTTTTCGTATGTGTGTTCTGAAGTTTCTACACAAGATTAGTTTCCAAACAAAATTAATGTTTCAAAAAGAAAAAAGCAGATAAGCAAAAAGAAGTTATCCATTATCCAGAGGTAATTGCTATTAAAATCATCCTTTCTAGGTCTTTTCCTGTGCATATAATTGATATTTATTTTAAAAATGAGATTATATGATAAGCTAACTTCTAATGAAACCTTCAGTTCAGTGGGAATAAACAGTACAAGTCTATTTCTAGCTCAATGCCTGGGCAGGGTCAGTAGGTGATGGTGGAGGGGGCAGGATTGGTAGGGGACGGTCTGTTGCACTCTACTCCTTTCATGGAGTTTATCCCTTCTTGGCTTCAGGATCTTCTCCATTAAGGAGGATGGGGGAGAATGGAGGATGGTGAGTGGGAGGGTCTCTGGGCCTGATCTGGAAAATTTGGACATCATTTC
Source organism: Rhinolophus sinicus (assembly GCF_036562045.2). Lineage (NCBI taxonomy): Eukaryota > Metazoa > Chordata > Mammalia > Chiroptera > Rhinolophidae > Rhinolophus > Rhinolophus sinicus. Next base: position 13,319,872 of record NC_133758.1, on the reverse strand, counting down.
TGTCCACATTCCATTGGTCAGAACATAGTCACATGACCTAACTGCAAGGAATGCTGGGGAACGTAGTCTAGTTGGGGGGGGCGTCCACATGGAAAAGGGAAATAGCTTGTTGAACAATCTGCACATCTCTGACTCAATTGTATAAACCATTTTGAAACTTTTTTTAACCAAATAGTTTATTTCAAACATGTTTTTGTATGCTAAATCTGGTCACCTTTCCATTTCTATCCAATGCGAAGCTCCACCATCTCTTGTCAGATCTCTTTCTAATTAGTCCCCCTCCTCTGTTCTTGTTCCCTTGTAGTCCATTACCCCACAACACCCAAAGTGGTCTTTTAAAAAGTGTAAGTCAAATTTTGTTACTCCTCTGCTTAAAACTTCCCAAAGGTGGTTGGAAGAATGCCCACCCTCGACTGGCTGCGGCTGGCCTCTTGGGTCTCTGGCCTCACCGCACCAGGCTGGCTCTCCCTGGAACGCCTCCCAGGCTTGCTCCCCCACAGGCCTCGGCATTTACTGTCATCTCCATGACTTCCCGGCCACTGCATCACACACTCTGTCTCGTTCAGGTTTTAGCTCAGATGTCTCCTTTCCAAAGAGGCTTTTCCTAACCACCAGTCATAAATATCCTCCCCGCTCCCTGTGCTTAGTTGCTTATATTTAACTGTTTTCTTACGGTCGAAGCACTTACCATCAGAAGTTACCCTGCTTGTTTGTTTGCATTATATATTTAGATTCTGTCTGTTTTCTAGACTGTGGATTCCTTGAGGCAGGAACTCCATCTTGCTCACATCTCTACCCCCAGATAATGTGTCTGGCATGTGGTGGTGGGACTTAGTAAATAACCTGTGGAATTAATGAAGGTCGTTACAGATCCTCACGTATTTTTAATGATAGTATTGTCGCCCATTGCACAGAATTGCTGTAAACATTTAGATACCCACTTCTGAGGGACTTTTGGATTTCTTTTGATTAAAAAAAAAAATGCTTGGGTGACGTGACTAATCTTTAGCTAGTTTTTTGGATTGTTTTGTTGTCATATCTGTGCTTGTGTTCTTAGGATTGATTCCTAAATGAGAACTTGTTTGGTGAAAGGGTGTGTGTACAAAATGTTAAGTGCTCAATAAAGCACTTAAAATTATTACCATTATGTATTTCCAGTTGTCCTCCTGACTCTCCTGGTTTGTTTGCCCATGGAGTTGAGAGCCCTCAGAGAGCATGCTCGCAGTAGCACTAGAGGGTGGGCTGGGCTGGGTGGGGCGTTTTATCTGTGTTGCTGTAGCCCCAGGTCTTAGAACAGGTGCTCATACTCACTAAATGAATAGGCCAATTTCCATCAAAAATTTAGTTAGCCCTTTACTTAAATTTATTTTTATTCATGTATTCATATGAATGTTCCCTCATTTAAAAATATATGCCTTTGGAAAGTAGGCCTGTCCACCCAATGTAAGAACATTCACCCAACATTGATGTAAACCAACATTGATGTAAACCAAGCAGTGCTTATGCTGTTCCTTAGAATCCAGACAAGGTTGAGCTCTCTATCCAGTTTGTGGAAAGTCCAGGACCCTGCCCAGGATTTATGGGAATTCCAAGGGCTACGAGACAAAGAAATGGTTTCTTACCAGAATTCTTGTTGTCTGCTCTGTGACTTGCAACTATATCTTGGTTCCCATCCTAGACACCGTCCCTTCTGTATCTCCCCCACATCAGTCCCACGTGGAACTGGGACTGATGGAAACTTGGGGTGGAAGCAGACCTGCTGCTCTACGTGAGTTGCTTATCAGAAGGAGTTACTGCTCAGCAGATCCTCCATCCTCCTTCTCAAAGGTCCTTTCACCTTCCTGCTGCCACATCAAGCATCTTCTTTTCCCAGCACCAAGGATTGGCCGGAGATTTAACACTTCTCCCTTAGCAGTATCCACCCTCCATGGGTGGTCCAGACCAGAGAGGCGGGCTCTCCCCTCCTCCCTCCCCCCCCAGTTGTGTTTGGGAGAATTGTTGATTCGCAATATTTGTAATTAGGGCGATGGGGGAAGCAGGGAGACAGAAAAAAAATGTTCCCTGTCCTCCATTTCTTCTTCTGACTGATTCCTCATTCCTTCTCAAGTAGTCTTGAACCCTTAGCCTGGCAGACAAGAATTTCGTTTCATCCCACGGTTCTCTATTTGTATGCTGTGAGGACTAGTGGGCCATAAACTCTTCCCCAAATATACTGTGCACTCTACACAGGTGTGTTGCCAAATTGTGATCCATGTGTAAAAAGTACTTTTCACTGTGGCATTTCTTGAGCTGAGCAGGCCATAGCAGATGTCATGCGATTGACAGTGGGGTACAGCCTGCTGTGAGAGACAGAACAGAGCCTTCACCTAGAAAACATCTGTGCTAAGAAAGAATCCTTGACAATTCCCACGCAGCACTTACAGGAACCAACGGCAGAGCATAGAACCCCGGAAACCTTGGTAACCACTTGGGGACACTGTATGCATAGGCGGTTTGTCCCTGACTTGTCGTAATCCTTTGGCGAAGGCTGCCAGACACACTAAATGCTGCCAAGCTTGAGCGCAGGCCTCACTTGAAAGGGATCATAAGCACACACAGGTTGAGAAACCTCTTCTCAAACGTGCCCCACATGTCTGCATGGGGGCAGCCTTGTGTCACAGCTGGATGGCTGGAGGGATGGTTGAATGGATGAAAGAATCCTGGGAAGTAAACGACCTCAAGCGTGGGTTCCAACTGCATGTATGCCTGCTTGATCTGTGTGGCTAATTGACAAAGCGTCAACATCCTGGTCTCTCCATGTTTAATCTCACTTGCATTTATCTCCTTTGACGTTATATGATGCATACAGTCATGTAGGTTTTCTTTTCTTCGCCTAGGTTGGACTAACCATATTGGCGAGATGAATTTTGTATTCCTTCTCTTCTACTCCTCAGTGCTTGTATCCCCAAGGACTCCATCCCCAGCTATTTTGTCGTCTTACCCATTGGGATAACTTTCCGACGTCCTCTGGTGGTAACTACCAACTACCAACTGTACGTGGATAACAAGACGTCTCTCCCATTTATCAGTTTAGTCATTTATTTTCTTCTACAAGGTTGTTTCATAGGCTCCTTGAATTCAACTTAATCCTCTGTTTTAACTTACGTTACCAGTTAGTGGCCCAAACCAACCTGGACTTCCGCCTGCCATCACCCCAAAGCCATCTCGTCTGTCTTGAATGTCTTAGCCTTAAGTGCTTCTCCCACCCGTGCCCTGGGGTGTGGTGCCACCACGGGTCCTGTGCTGGTGGCCTGCTCATCACTCAGTTGACTAAAAGCATATTCGTGTCATATTTCAAGGCCTACCTCAGTGTCCGGCACATAGGAGCTGCTGAGAAAATACTGGAATGAATGAATAAATAAGCAGATAAATGAAGGAATGATTTTGGAGATGGTATGGGATGATTTCCGTTTAGGATGATCTTTTTACTGGAACTGAGGGAGTGTGTTTGTCAGCGCTGACATTTTGAAACCATAAACGCTGAAATATTTTACCACGTGAACTTCGTCTCTACCTCAGGCCCCACACACAAACACATAAACTTCAAAGGAGGAATTGTTTATTAAATTTACGGGAACTTGCATTTGGGCACTTATCTAAGTGGTGTCATATGTGAGTGTGAGTTCTTGGTACAACTGGGAAGCATTTCCTTTCAATGGCAGAAGTAATTGATCTGTGTGACGTAGTTTGAGTTAAACTTGTGTTCAGTTCGTCTGGATTGCTGTAAATTTCTAGGGTCATAGGATTTTTGAGCCGAATGTAGCTTTTTGACCTTCCGTGTAAGGAAGAATGGCCTGTGCTCGAGTTGGTTTGTTCTGTATCTCAGTCTGGCCGGAAGAGGAGTCCTTGACTTTGCATACTGGGTGAGAATGTGACCCACTGAAGGTCCGTTTTTTTAAACTTGTTTTTTTTTCCCCCCGTCCAACAGGGAGAGTCACGTGTTCTGAGAGTGAAGGTTGTTTCTGGAATTGATCTCGCCAAAAAGGACATCTTTGGAGCCAGGTATGTTTGCTTTTTTTTTTTCCGTAGGCTTTTGTAGGTTTTTTAGAGACTCAATTCAAGCACTTTTCTAATTCAGGCATGCATCACTCACCTGGAGGCCTCACCTGCAGTTTCTGACTGAGAAGGTGACGCTGAGGCGGCCGGTTCAGGAGCCAGACCTGGTATCACTGCAGCAGTCAGTAGCTTAGTGCTTCCTGTGGGTGGCTCTCAGGAGGAAATCAGATTCTCATGTTTCTGCTTTTCACAGTGGAAAAAAATACAGTTTGGTGATAAGTCTGTGCTCATTATAACATATTCCTTTTTTAAAAAAAAAAAAATCCTTAGCTTAGGGAAGCGTAAAGGTGTCACTTTATTCGGAGGAGAAGAAGATATTCTTTGACATGTATCATCTGAAGTAAGAGATTTGGTAATATGGGTGCATTTGGTGATTTCTGTGGCTTTTACAGAGGTATTAGTGGGGATCCAGCCTGATCTTTCTGGGTGTTTTCAACCTTTTTATTTTGGGGGTTGCACCCAATATTCAGAGAGTATCTTTAAATCAGCCCTTTCATTCCTGTTTACTCTCTGCAGTGCGTTCTGTTGCATGTTGGACGGGTAGCAGTGAGGTTAGAGCCACTTCGAACAGGGTTTGAACCAGATTTTGAAGAACAAAGACCCTCTGAACTTTAGACATAGAGGAGACATTACATGTTCTAGTGCAACGTTCCTGTTTTGTGGTTGACAAAGCTTAAGTCCAGAAAGGTGACTACTTGCCCAGTCGCATGTACCAGTAGTACTAGAGCAGTGATGAGAACAGGCCTCTTGTTTTCCTGCCCGGTGTCCCTGCACGTTCGGTACAACATTGGGGTTTAACCATGAGGGCCGTGGTGGCTGCTGGGGAGAGCTACCTGCTGTGGGAGTCAGCTCATTACCACACTGGTCCATCCTGTGAGTCCCTTGTATTGTTGTCCATAGTGGCCTTCTGGTTTCAGGGCCTCAACCTCACACCGGAGACCCTTCGTGACGAGGCCCCCTTCTGTCTAGCTCATTTCATCTTCCCGCACACCCAGAAGAAGATTTTTCTGCCATTGGTAGGCAGACCTCTTTATTTTCTGTCCTGTCGTCATGCACCGTTTTCATTTAGCCCATCAAAGAAATTTGGTTACTAAAATGGTATTTAGAGAAGTTACCAAAAAATAAAATTGATGTGTGTGAAACATCAGTGAAATGTTTTTTTTTAAATTCCTATACTGACGTGTGCTCCAAGTGTCTAATTGAGGGTTCGCCGTCTGAGTTGTGTGGCAGGAAACCTCACACCCAGGGGCTCTGACGTCAGCCTGAGCTGCTGGTGATGTGGGAGGGGGAGCAGGTCCCACCCGCAGGATTTTCCTCTTTTGACCCTGAAGTTGCCCTGGGTGGTTTGCGATGTGCCTGCGCTAATACTCTGCTATGTCACTTGTCTGACTCGATGAGACAGTCACTGTGGACAGAGGCGTCTTACTTTTTAGTGTCTTTGTCCTACTGCTTACCATTCAGAACACCAAGAATAAGACTGGGCAAATTGGTGGGGTTTTTTTGTTTTAATTTTAGACATTTGCATGCTGAGTAGTAGGTTGTACTCTTATGTCAAAAATGCCTATTGCAATGAATTTTATAGTTTTGAGGGAAGAAGTTGGATTTGGAACATTTCTGTGATGTTTATTTTGATTGGTTTGGTTTTGTTTTATCCAAAACCCGTCATAAAAAATGAAATGGAGCCAGATTGTATTTCTGCTCAGAAAATCAGAGGTTAAACTTGGTTGGGAAATTAAGGTCTCAATCTGAGAAGACAAATTGGAGTCTTGAATTTTTACTATTTCTATGAAGAGAGGGTCATTTCTTCAGGACAGGGTAGAAAGGAACTGTACATAATGCTTCAAGATGTTAATTAGAAAGATAAATAGTGTTGTGGCTGCATGGACGCAGCGCCAGAAAATGAGTCAGAAGCCTTGAATCCTCGTTCTGGCCTTCATTTTCTTAGTTGGCTAAATGCAACACACACACCCCTGCCTGCCTTCCTCCTTCCCGCTCCACCTCTCTCCAAGGTCAGCTTTCTCTGAAGGGCCATAGTGCTTCAAGGACCCATTTGCCAATGCGTGCGCCTAAATAGAAGGATTAGGTGACAGTGGAGATTCATGCCATGTTGGCAAATCACTCTACAGTGGCACCATTTTATTGCCTTATTGTCTTGCGCAATAACCAGCATTCTCCTCCCCATTCTCTTGGGCAAATCCTTGAAAACCACCTCTGTCACAGCATGTTAGTGTAAAACATGGAGGACTTCGTAGCAGGCGTGCTGGAGTCGGGTGACTCTAGTCTCCTGGCAGCTCTCACGCATTTTTGAGGTAGCGGTTATAATGAGTGCGGGAGGTTTGGTCATGTGTTCTCTGCTCTCCCCTGAAGTGACAGCCTTTTCGCTGCCCTTCAGAACCCCTTCACCCTCAGCTGTCACGGAATATTCCCTCCACCTCTGTCCTTCAGGCTCCCTTCCCAGAAAAAGGGCTGGATAAGAACTGGAACTCCTGCTGTAGAAGGAGTCATGGATGGAGAAAGAAGCGCGGTTTTCTTGAGCGAGAGCGTCAGCAACTTCGAAGTGGTAGAAATCATATAATACAGATGTTGTTGTGTTGAAAGACAGGAGTTATGGTCTCTGGGGCGTCCTCTCCTTTATCTCCAGGGGAGGTAGGTAGCCTGGGTCATTGGTCTGAGGTGGGGGAGAGTCAGGGTGAAGGGGAGAAGAGGCAGGAGTGTGGGTCAACCGATGGTGATGGCTGTGGGTGGGGGCGGGGAGCACCCCTTGTGTCTGCCCGCTGGGCTCCTTGCCCCTGGGAGGCTGCCTTAGGCTCCGGTTCAGAGGACTGGCATTTGTGGGGCCCTCATCTCTGGGCCTGCCTCTGAGTTGGGGAGGGGATTCACCCTTGAGAGGCCTGTACCTGAAATGCCCTTCTCCTGCTCCGCTGTCTCTGTCCCAATCCATCTCTGAGCGTGTCAGATCATTTTTCAGCTTCCTTCCAGCAAAATCTAACTTTATTAAAAGAGGCTTTGTTGAAAGAAGATTTGACAATTGGGCTGTCGCTTTCCTTGAACATTTGAGCAGTTGGTCTGTGTGGAAATGGCAGTCACAAAGCAAGATGTTTTCATTTGGACCACGCTTGCAGGTCAAAGCAGGGCAGCCATATAATCTGTCACTAAACAGGGACACTTTTGTCTGGAATAAATACTAAATCAAATGGGATGTGAGGACATAGGATGTAAGTGGAGGCTGGTCACCCTGCATCAAAGACACCCAATCTTTATGATGTATACTATAGACAAAATGCTATGCGATTTTTTAAGTTTTTTTTTTTTTTAAGCTGAGCCTAAGAAAATCTGTTTTACCAAGTAGGCCCTGTGTAAAATGCCATCAGAAAGGCAGTAAAACCATGTTGAAACCGTGCATCCATAGTGTGTACCCACTTCCGTTTTGGTTGTCTTCGTGAGGTAAAGCGTGGTGGAGGGGCTCACGGACACACCTTACCTGGGAGCTTCCTCCTGCACCTGCCCCTCCCGCCTCAGTGTTTGTGGATGGATTATCACGTTTGCCTTCTGCGATGAGGCACCAGCATCTCCACACCTCCCATCTCCACCCCGCTGCAGAGTGTTTCTGCAAAGGCACGGACCTTTGGGATGCACTCAGCTCCCCTGCGTGCAAGCTCCTTTGGTCTGCATTTGCCTGTGGAGTAAAGTCTCAGTCTCCTTTACATGTAGGATTGAAGTCCCCGTGGGACTCGGTAAGCCAAGCCCTCTGGTTCCATCCTCCCCTGCCCCCACGAAAATCTGGGCAACTCCTGCTTCTCCTTTACCACTCAGCTCAGTTGTCATCTCCTCTAGCACACAGGGCCACCCCCCAGTCCCCTGGCAGATGACGTCCTCTCCTTGGTATGCCCTGCCCCCCGGGAGTACCACGTGTAATGTCGCTCTGTCAGTAGAGCTGTTTCTTTCTCCCAAAGTAGACTTTTAGCTTCCGATGGCTAGGCTTCTATTTTATTTTTTATTCTCCAAGCCTAGCACGTAATAGATTCTCAAGAAATATTTACTGAAAGTGTGAGTAGACTGGGTCCTGATCTGCCACATCTTTCCCTCTTCCCTTTTCCTCCACCTTCACTGGAAACTCCCCATTCTCTACAGGTGCCGCATGTGCTGGTTCTTGTCTTTGCTTCCGTTTCCCTTCGACGTGGAATCTGCTGGCATCCTTTCGGCGCTACTCACTATCCCGCCAGACCCAGTTCAGGTGACGGCACCTCGTCTAAGCTCCCTACCCCTCTTCCCCCATCAATCCCAGCCCAAGAGTACAAAACAACTCTTATCCCCGGGCTCAGAGGACAGCCCTGTCTTATTCCTCGGTGTAAGCCCAGAGACCTTGGCACATGGCGATTGCCCAGTAAATTGATTCAAATTCAATAAGTGGAATCTAATTATGGAATGTATGGCACTGGATTGCCAGCTGGAGGAAGGGCCACTTTTTCCTAATTCTCATGGACGTGCCATTCGCTCATCGGGCTTCACCCTCACCCCCACCCACTCTGCCATCCAGGGCAGGTGCTTTTTGTAATTCTCAGAAAGACTCTGTGTAGACAGGTGGCGGAAACCTGCCTAGGATTCAGGTAATAGGTGGGTGTGGAAGAGAGATGGTTATGAGAAGCAAGTGCAAAGGCTGGTGCCAGAACAGAGTCTTGGGGTGCCAGTAGGATGGCATGTGTGTGTGCGGGGTCGCCCCTGGATGCCGACGTCTGTGCAAAATGACTTCAGCCCCGACAGAAGGAACAAACCCACTCTCTTGTGGTGGTGGGATCAGAAACTTCTACTTGCAGGTACTTGAGGCCGAGCTGGGGCTGCGATGGAAAGTCAAGACCCAGCACCAACTCCGTAGTGTTAGGGTCAGGAGAGAGCCAAGGAAGCCAGTCACAGGTGAAGCAGCACACAGATGCCGCGGGGCAGCGTGGCGGTCATCCCACACAGCAGAAGTGGACACCAGTAGGTCAGGAAGCCCACCAGCAGTTACAGGCGGGGATCAGTGGGACCACTCTGCACTTACCAGGAGCCTTTTCGGCACTTTCTAGTGTGGCAGAAACGAGTCGTGGTGTTTGGCCACTGTGACGTGCTTGGAATAAGTGAGTTGTGCTTGTTTGCTTGCTTGCTTTTTAAAATTAGAAAATACATATTTTTTCAATTACAGTTGACATACTGATATATTAGCTTCAGGTTTCCAACAATGATTAGATGTTTATATAACTTACAAAATGATCCCCCCGATAAGTCTAGTACCCACCTGGCACCGTCATAGTTATTACAATGTTATTGACTGTATTCCCTGTGCTGTACTTTACATCCCCATGACTGTTTTGTAACTGCCAATTTGTACTTCTTAATTCCTTCCCTGATTTTCGCCCCGCCGCCCAATCCCCCTTCTACCTGGCAACCATGAATTTGTTCTCTGTATGTATGCGTTTGTTTGTTCCTTTATTTTGTTGTTTAGATTCCACAAGTAAGTGGAATCATATGGCATTTGTCTTTCTCTGTCTGGCTTACTTCACTCAGCATAATACCCTCTAGGTCAGTCCATGCTACAAATGGCAAGATTTCATTCTTTTTTATGACTGAGTAATATTCCGTTGTATGTATGTACCACAATCTCTTGATTCAGTCATCTGTTGATGGACACTTAGGTTGCTTCCATAGCTTGGCTCTTGTGAATAGCACTGCAGCGAATAGGGGTGCTTGTCTTTTTGGATTTCTTCAGATAAATACCCAGAAGTGGAATAGCTGGGTCATATGGTACTTATATTTTTAATTTTTTGAGAACCTCCATATGGTTTACCATAGAGTCATGCTTTCTTAAAATGGGGTGTAAGGAAAGAGGGGAGTGAGTCACAGTAGCTCGTGTTTATTAAGTGTGTCCTATGTGCCAGGCATGGTTTGAGCTCATTTGACTCTCCCAATAGTCTTATGCGGCAGATAATGTGGTTCTCACCCTTTTGCAAATAAGGAAACCGAGGCAAGAGAGATTAGATATGTTGTAAAGTCTATACTTCTAATAGGTTATAGAGCGGTGATTTGAGAGATTCCTAGGGTAACGTATTCACAGACTGTTCTGTGTGTTTACAGGATAGCTGGCACAGTGCCGGGAATGTGACAGTGTCATCAGATTCTGCCCAAGCTTTATAAAGAGGGAATACTTACCTGCATTTTATAGGTGGCAGTATTGAGGTTCAGAGGGATTGTCATCAGGCCAAGAAGGAACAACTCTATAGTGAGTGCTGGGACCCAATGAGCCCAGATTTATCTGACTTCTGTGCTAGGTTAATACTCTTCTTAAATGACAAAAGTTCTGCCATTGGATGGGTCATTGGACCAGATGACCGTGAAAGTCCTTCTATTAATCAAACCTGAGATTTGACGACTAGGTATTCTTTAAGAGCAGATTTAAAGAACTGGCCATTATATTTGATGGCAGCTGACCCAAGTCTTAGAATTGTGTCATCAAGTATGCGATTTAGAATAGGTGTACTGTGCTAAGTACGATCTTTAAGTGTGTTTTTTTTAATATCTATATACTTAGAATATCTTTTCAAGTTTCAAGCTGTATTCTTTTTCAGTTATGCTTGTATCTCAAGACTTTTAACCTTTTGTCATAGGCTTAGGCAGTAAACGGAATAGGGTCTTTTAATATAAGTTTTAGGTCTACCCTCCCCCTTTTCCCTCCTTACTGTAATTACAACCAAAGTCTTCATTTGAGGTTACTTAGGATGTATTTGAGACCTGTAAAGCTGCTCCTTCACATTGAGCAATGCTGGCTGAGACAAACCACCTCTAGAATTTCATGCAGAAGGTTTCAGGGAACTCATTTCACAGTTGCTTCTTTATTTGGTATGTTTGGCTATTAGCATCAAATTATACCTGTTTTGGTTGCTATCATTTTTTTCTTTTGGCAGCTGGTGATTTGAAATTTAAAACACACATGGACTCAAGGGCGTTGGATGTCACAACAAAATCCTTCTGTACTAGACGAGTAAGTGACTGAGACCAATGAAGACTTACTGCCACATCATGGTGGCTCGGTGGCAGCAGCTCACCTCTTTCCCCAGGATCTAGGTTTAAGTTGTTAACGTTTTGCTGCATTTGCTTCATCTGTTTGTTTTTTTCTTGCTGAAGTATTAAAATATGGATGAACAGACATCATAACATTTAGCCCTTAAATCCTTCAGCCGACGTCTCTAAAAAATAAGAACGTATTTCTTTATATCCACAATAAAATTTTCACAGAATGAACAATGATTGCCTAATGGACTCCTATTACCTAGCCCATTATTTAAGTCCCACCCCCCGACCCCCAAATAAAGTCCCTAAAATGTCTTTTACAAATGGGCTACTGAAATCCAAATTCAATTGAGGATCTTGTATTGCATTTAGTTGTTATGTCTCTTAAGACCCTGTTAATTCAGAAGAGTTCTCTCCCCCGCTCTTTAAATGACATTGAGTAGTCGGTAGGTTGTCTCACTTACTGCATTTGGTTGTTTCCTGTGGTATCATTGAATGTGCTCTTGCTTTTCCTGGGTTTCCTGTATATTAGAACTTGGATCTGAAGCCTTGATCAAATTGAGTTTAAACATTGGGGATAGGAACGGCATGCTGTTTGCTCAGGAGTGACAGTGTCTGGTTGTCCCATAATCAGTGGTGCTAAAATGAATGAATTCCTGAGTTGATGTGGGACCAGTCTGTTCCTTCAGCTGTCTAATTCACATTTTCTCGCAGGTAACCAGCAAGAAATGGGTGAGGCGATATTTTGGCTATACATTATATATATATGTAAATTTTAAATATTTACTTTTTCTCCCAGAAGTTTGAAACTGGGTTTTTTTTTCCCCTTGCCCGTTTTTGAAAACATCGCACAAAATAAGTCTCCTTTTACTAATGGGGGAGCCTCAAGGCTGTAAGCACCTGGAGAATCCCCTCGCTAATCTGTAAGCTCTCCTAGGACACTAAGAGGCCAGAATTTGCCAACCGTTGGTCCCTGTGGGCTCGACTGAACCCACAGGTGTGTTTATTTGGCCTGTGCAGCACTAAAAGAAAGAAAAGCCTGAGCCAAGACTGGGGAGATTTCATGTCAAAAATCCAGATTTTCAGATTTCTGGAAAAGTCTCAGCGATGTAGACACATGGCTGGAGGTGTCTGCTGGATGCACCCTCTATATGGGGCTGTAGACCGACCCCACACCTGTGTCCCTGCAGCTGCTTGCTCCCCCTGCCACGGCCCTGAGGCCCCTTGAGGGACAGGCCTGCATTTGGTTTTGACCCCTGCACTGACTGGGTGGTCTTTAGCGTGCAGGGCTGACTTTCCCCTCTTCTTTCCCTGTAGCACAGTCACCCACTTAGGCTGGTGCAGAGCACCTCACACTGTCGGCTCTGTGTGTGTGATTTGCAGGCTCCTTGCAAATCTCCAGCTCTCTCCACAGGCCTTTTGGAGGAGCCGTAGTCTCCCAGGGCATTGCTGAGAATCACAGCATCAGTGCTAACAATCTCTGGGCCAAAAGCATTTGTCTTGCAATCTGTGCACCGAACAGCTCATATGGTCACTCATGCCACTCATACAAGAGCCCCGGGAAACCTAACGCTCAGGCTGTTAATTCTATTCGTACTCCTCCCCACACCCAAACCCTGAAATGACGTGAAAGGATATGAACCGTCTCCTCCCCAATAAAAACCTCTCTTAATTCCATGACAACCATACAGCTCTTTATACATTTGTGTTTACCACCTGGCCTTTGAACATATGGATGTATGCGCCATCCTCTGAAAATATGCCAGTCATAGCTGGCACATCATTTGGGCCACCAGGTGTCCCAGAGGGTCACATTGGAAATGGCAAATGGGTCAGTGCCTCGGGCCAGCATGGCTCTGCGTTAGGCCCCAAGGCTCACTGGACTGTAGCTAGTGCCATAATAATGGCTGTTTAGAATGATCTGGAACCACTGAGAAGGTTCTGTGGCATCAGGTGTGCACTAATGGAGAGTACTTGGGTTTATCTGATCAGTTTTCAAATATCCCCATATGAACTGGTCTTTGTGTCCAATTTTGCTAAATAAAGGGGTGAAGTCGTGAGGCCTCATTTCTATAGTGTTCCCCAATATTCTGTTAGGGAGAGTCCCTTGTCAAGAACCTCCTCCTTTGCCTTGGCTCTGATGGTGGATATGTAGACAACCTAAGGGAGCCTTTGCTCTGCCAGTTGGTTTGACAGAGCGGAGGGGAGACTGGAGCACCTCCTGGCCTCCTTTTTGCCCGTCGAGAATTTGCTCTGGTTAGTGAGTCTGGAGGGCCGAGAATCTAATGTGTGTTAGGGAGATAGGGATTGCCCCCTTCTCCCCTCCCCCCACCCTTCCCCCCCACAGTAGATGCTTAATAAGTTTTTCTCATCTGGTCAGTGGAGCCTGAAAAAACTGAAAAATCAAAATGCAGTGGATGAGCTCTAGGCAGTAATTTAACTGATGAACGTAATGACACTTCCAGCTGCCAATGGGGGCAGAACGCGAGGACGCCTGGGGATTGGCGAAGTTGGCATCGTGTGCCTCACATTGGGGTGCCCTGGACCCTTCCTCTGCCTGCTCCTCAGCTGCCTGTCCCTTCTTACTCCTTCCTCTGTTCCTCAGCTACAGGCCTTTGCTATGTCCCCCAGGCCTCACCCCAGTACTCTTGCTTTATCTTTAAGTGTTCTGTATGTGTCTCACTGTTTTCCTTTTTTGGGGAGGTAGGACAGAATATAAAGAAAGGAAATGCAACCAACTTGAGAAGAGTCAGAAGTGAGAACATTTCTGAGTGTGTAAAACAATTAAGAAATTATTTATTGTACAAAAACTGAGCTAACAACTACGCCTTCAGAGACATAGGCAGGACGCACTGCCCAGAGGTCCGGCATTCAGATGGCGGAGGACTGACTGCCATTCAAGTTTCATCACCAGAGATGTTCCTCTCTGTGTTCATGGTTCCCCTGTGGTTTAGGCAGTGAGGGTGGCTCGCCAACCCATTCTCAGTGGTCCGGCCTCAGGGACGCCTTGGGAATGATGCCGTCTGTCCAGGCTCCCTCTGCATCTGCTTTGACAAAAGTGCCCTTACTGAAGGTGAAAATGTTCTCTTATACCTAAGAGGCGTGCTTTGGGGAATGTGCAATCTAGAATCCAGTTTGGATACGTTTCTGGAACTCCAAAATAATATATTTCTCAGATACAAATCTCATATGTTGAATGATTTCATTTTGTAAGAAACATTGCCATAGAATTCATGAAATTATTTCTATTTAATGTTTGTATTTCAGGGAGGGACCTGGAAAATACGTTTTTTTAAAAAGACTGCTGATAAGATCAACTTAGCTGGCAGGTTCTACGTGGTAAATACCACCTTTTCTAAGGGCTGTAGGTAGTTAGCTAAGTCTGAGCCAGCTAATGTGTTCAATAAGAGGGCCAGAGAGTAAATACTAAATGGAGGCTTTGCAGGACTTTTCTCTGCGCTAGTCCAAAAGCAGCCAGGAAGGTGTATAAACAGATGGTCACGTCTGTGTGCCAGTGGCCTAAGGGCCATCATGCACCAACCCCTGAGAGTACACGCTGTTGATTCTCTATGACATATATATATATGACATATATATATATATGACATATATATATAGAATTGGGAGTGCCAGGATCATTTGGTCATGATTTCTAGATTAAACTATTTCATTGAGCTGCTGGTTGGTCAGCGACAGACAGGACGTCAGCCAGTATTGACTTTTTGGGTGTGGGGGAGTGGGGTTCCCAGATATGACAGTAGCTTTTAAGTTGTTTTTCTTTTTTTTCCCTCCCTTTTCTCTTCAAGGGCTACTGGCTTAAAATATAGCTTATGACACTTGATCGATATGCACTGTGTATTTTAAAGTCTACAAGAGAGGAGAACTGTGAAGTGTTTTTGTCGTAGAGAAAATGATTCTCAGTACCTACAGGTTATAAATATGTGAAAAATGAAGTTGAATTTATAGACATGCAAGCAGATAGAGACAATAATTTAAATGGAAGTATTGCAATTAAAATATTGCCTGTTTTCTCCACGGGCTAAGCCTTAGACTTATGACTTTATTGCAAGTAATGTTTAATAAGGAATCTGCAATGTGTAACTCCTCAGTCAATTATTAAAGAGACTGGCATTACTACTGTATAACACCAACACGAGCCATATAAATATGCCCTGCCCCGAAATGAGTGTGCGCTGACATTCCTTCTGGCACATGGAGAGGGATCATTGATACACGTGCTCCCAGGGTTGTTTGCATTCGTATCTTTCCTTGTTACATGTCCATCATTGTATGGCTCCCATTGAAGAACTGATTCTGGTTTCCTCACTGTTGTTTTTAGATGCTCGAAATTAGCCATTCATGGTGGGAGAGTAGAGAAGCATTTCAAAGAAATACCGTTTTTCAAGTTTGGGGGCAACTGGTTGAAAATCAAAATGGGTGACTCTTACACCTTTATCATAGTTCGTTTCCTTTTCGCTAGTGAGAAAATGATAGTGTTGGTTGTATATTGTACATTCCCCCCACCTCCCACCCTACCCCCCACCTCATTCTGACTTGTAAACTCTTGGGAGTTCATTGTGACCAAGGGTTCTAATTTTGTTCAAGTGATTTTAAATGTTTTCTAGACAAGTTTGGACAGTAAAAGAGAAACTTGCAAATTCCTCTCTTCCAGAATGGGTGACTGGTTCCCTGTAGTGTGATTTCATATTCTCTGTGTTGTTCAATATGTAGTCAAACCGTCATGGCCTGGAAATGAGATTTGAATGACTAGTGAGACCATATAACTCAGTATCTTCTGTTTGCCCTTTCACAGTTTCTTGGCCTGCAATGTCTAAATATATGAAACTGTTCTTCTTCTGGAATGATCTGTCTCAGCTGGTGGCTCCACCCTCTGTCTAGGCATCCCAGCTGGGGACCTGGGAGTTGTCTGGGCTCTGTTATCCCTCCGACCCCTGCCTGAGCTCAGTGTTTGTGCAGAGGGCTTCCCCAGGGCTGCCCTCTTCTCCCTGGCCCTCCACACATATACAGAATTCTTTCTCTCAAACATGAACTGTATTCTGCTGCCCTTCAGCACTGCTACCCTCTCCCTCTGCTATGGATTAAGGTCCTGGCTCCTTAACCTTGACACAGGAGCCCTCTGTGCAGTCCTCCTGTATCTCTTGGCCTTGGCTTTCCCCAGCAACCATGCTTGGGCCGACATTGCCCTCAGAGGCTGCACTTTTCCTCCCCTGTGCCTTTGCTGGCACCCAGAAGGACCTCCATGTTTTGCACCACTGACTTATTTTTGCCCTTCACAACGCCCCCGCCCCACAACCCCCACAGGCAGCTTGCCCTGTATCTGCAGCACCCTGCTCAGCTGTGGGGACCCTCGGCTTTATTCGCTCACTACGCGCACCTGTCCGGGGTCATGCTGCGAGCATGGTGTTGGGACATTCCTCTGCTACACCTTCACCTTTGCACCCCTGCCTGACCCACTGTCGTCTTACGTAGGCGCAGGGCCACCAAATCCAGGACTGCCATCACCCCGCCTGCCCCTTTATACACATAGTCCCTTGGCTCTTCCCCCTCCCCTGCCACTAGGCCGAATTTATTTTCCCTGCTTTTGTACTCTCCCAGTGATTTATACATGCCTGTGTTTTCCTTACCCTCTGAGTTCATAATTTCGTGTTTATTTTATTGTTCTGTATGTATCTTTATGACCCTCATTCTTTACAAGGTGCAGGTTGTAAATTTTTATAATGTAAAATTTTTCTACTAGCACATACCACATTATTTCTAGTTCCTTCCTACTTCGAAATGACCACAGATACCTTTAAGGGATGCCCTCACTCCGAACCTCTCTGTCCGTGTAAAGTTCACTGGAGGAGAGGAGTTGTGAGGCGTCCCTGACAGGAGTGGAATGGCTTGGCTGGGGAGTATCGGGGGAATTATAGCTCCCTCTGGTGGCCAGATCACCGGTGCGCTTTTGTTCTGGACTGTAAAAATGGTATTCAAATCTAATCCTTTAGAGGTCTTTTTTAAATTAATTTTTAAATTTTTAAAATTTATTCAAATTTTGTTTGTTTTGGCAGATACTTAAATCCTTCTCAAATAGTGACACTTATACGGAGAGAAGAATTATTTTACTGTAAGCAATTCCTACTTTTTACCCAGTTGGTTTAACAGTAGACAATACATAGCATTAAACTTTATTTCCCCCCTTTTTCTTTTCCTTTTTCTACCAAATAATTTCTTAATCTTGTAGAATCATCAAAATTAAATGCCTCAGACTACAAAGGAAGGATTGATAATTGAGAAGAAATGAAATTCTTCAAATGTGGGGTACTGTATTCAAGTACGGTCCCATAGACAAAATGAATTATAAGGCATTTTTAGTTTCACTTTTTTATGGATCAGAACTTCAATGCTCTTTTAGTTTTTGTTAAGAAAGGAGTTTCCAGGCTGGTGTTCTTAATGTAGAAAAATAAGTATTGTTATAAATAGTTGCCTATATCCATGTGCATTATGGGAAACAGGCATGGATCGTCTCAACAATATTTGTATTTGACTTTGGAATTAAGAAAACTGCTCTGTATATAGTTCTGTCTGAGGTTGCGGGAATTTTTAGTACTACAGAGAAACTTAATGAAGCAGTCATGACATGCAAAACAGACTCAGAAGACTAGAGAGGTTTTTAATTTTTTTTCTCCTGCCATCTCTTCCCTGTAGCTAAATTTGTAATGATGTGTGTAGACAGCATTACTTTCAGATCGATGATAGAGACTCTCAAAGAACAATAGCAGGCCCAATCTTTATTTTTATTTTTTTTAATGTGTCATTGGCTAATTTTCTCTAAGGTGTGCTTAGGATTTTTTTGGATAAAATTTATTTGGGGGCAGGGGAAGGAGTCATGATGTTTTTGGGTGGTCTGCCTTAGTGGGTAGGTCATAGCAAAGGACTTAATTAAACAGAGTAGGGGTGGTTCAGACTCCCGTGGAGGAAAATGGTGTGGGTCACGTATCTACTGATTTTGCAATCTCCCTTTGCCGTTTTTTAATGTCTGCAAAAACTGACAAAAAACAAAAGGAAAGCCATGAATGCTTCCAGTGGGACAGAAAAATTGGAGAGGTACTAGGGAGAAAAATTAGGGAGAAAAGGATTTGTCGTTTTGAGATGATATTAAAATCATTTATTACCTTTTTTTTCTTCTTCAGTTGAAGACATTAGGATTTATTCTCAGGACTTTAGGACTGTTCTCATGAGGTATGGTTTCCATGTGATAATGCGAAAACACTATACAAATACAGAGTCTTACTTATTTTCTCTAGGCATCTCCCCCTGAAAAAAGGTAGCCTCCAAAGCAAACAGGTGAAAAACAACAAATCCTTAAACCGTCTCAGCCGAGAGAAGCAGATGCTCTCTAAGTGGAATGGTACTTTACCGCCTTCCGTGTGGATAGCGTGAAAATGCAATGGGAGCTACAGAGGTTTGGAGGGTGTTGAGCGTGTTGATCGCAGGAGACGCTTTCCTCACAGTTTCACAGCACCACCCAACTTTCCCTCAACCCTTTGCTTTCCTCTGGCTTCGTTTCATGCTTTTGGGCATTTGTGGGGGACCTGAGGCTTTATTTGCAGAGTATCCCTAACAGCAGTGAGGGTGGCAAAACAATGTTGCAGTGCTTGATGAGGTTATAAATACTGTGAGGAGGGCCTAAAGTGGGGTTGGAATAATAACAGACATATTAAAGAAAACAGTGGGAATGCCCACTGAAATGAGAGGATCAATTCTGTTCCTTCGTTCTCCCCCAGAAAGAAACGCGGTGCTGCTGTGCCGATGGGCCGTACGTCAGAAATGGTTTTCCAGTAGGGTAATGAGAACGGCGGATGTGAGGAGTGTTGGGTTGCTTTTAAATTGACATATTTCAGTGATGTAGAAAGTGGTGCCTGTTTATTGTGGCAGTCTCAGGAGACATGGATGAGGCAGGAAAGACAAACCCCTCTTGGCCTTCCAGCCTGAGGTAGATGCTTTGAGTGTAGCCCCTCAGATCTTTTCTTTGTGTGGGGGTGGGCTGTGGAGGGGAGAATTGCATGGTACAGTCTTGTTAACTTGTTTCTAACTCCACAATATACTGGTCAGCATATGCTCCCCTGCCTTAGCCTTCTCTATGTCCAAGGAGAGTTTGAGAATGCTCAGAAGTCACCGTGTCAGAGGCAGATCACCATCCCTTCAGGTCCAGAGCAGCCAGGACTTGGCCTGAAAAACTGACCTCGTAGTTCGTTTGTCCGGAAGTGACTGCAGTGGCCCTTACTATTGCTGCAGCTGGACATTTATGATTTCTACCTTGATTTTTCAGATGATTTTTTGAGCCCTGACAGTGTTCCATGTACTGTGGAAGGCACTGGGGAAGTTAGACAGGGTCCCTGCCTGCTCACAGCTTAAATTCTGCATCCCCTTTATCTTCTAAGTCTTTGGCCAACTGCAGAGGAAGCCACCTTGAAAGATGCATGCCCCCACCCCCACCCCTAGAGCCCCTGCCACGGGAGACCTGGCTGGAGGAAGCTTACTCCTCCTGGTAACCAGGGTTGACACTGGTTATAATAATATTCCACGCAGAGGTTGCTTGTACCGGGCTGGCCATCCTTGGTGCGCACATTTGCCGAGAGACGTGCACTTAGGTTGGGACTCAGAGTATCCTTAGCCGGAGTTCACGGCCGAGGCATCCTTCAGCAGCTTATGTTCTCTATGTAGGTAGGATGCACACCATCACTTGTGCCCAGAGCCAAAGCTACTCACCCTGCAGAGGCCCCCCTCCTTGCAGAGAGCTCTTCCTATAGCATCTCATTTAGTTGGTTGAATATTCACTTTAAAGCTCTGTTCTGCACTCATGGGCCTGTTATCTCCAGCTGACTGTTTCTTGCATTTGTGGGTATTATTTAAGACGGCTTCATCAACTTTGTTACCTACGTTTTACTTGGCTCACTCTAAGTTTGCAAAAACATTTTTTAACCTAAAAATTTCTTGTTTTTTTCTTTTAAGTTTGACTTCTACCCTCTTTCCTTTTTTTTTTTTTTAAGTCTGTTTTATTCATTTCAGCTCTGAATGTCAAAAGAGTTCCCAGTTTCTTTGTAGAAAAAAATGAGTTATACAAGAAGAAACAGCTACCTAAAGGAAGTAGGCTTGTGCTTTCCACCTTTAGGATCATCTGTTTTGGTAGACAGTAGGTGTGTGTTGGTAGGTGTGTGTGGCTTTGGGGTCACCCGTCTCTTAGGAAGTGCCGTATTATGGAACCCCATCTTGTAGGAGAAAGGTTCTGAGGCCGTGTGCGGGTCTGCCCTTCTCATGGGGCTTTCCTGCTCTTGGTGTTCCAGCAGCAGCCTTCTGTGATGGTTTGAATGTAGACCTGGCCCCACGATACTCCCAGACGCCTTGTTGGGCACGTGGGATGGTGGCTTACAGACGTTTTCTAGGGGAGTTGGGTCAATTTTTAAAGTTTCTTTAAAGGACTAGCATAGTGTATTCCAGAAATGTATTTCACGGACTCTTGTTTTTGAGGTCCAAGGAGGGGTTCTTTTTCTCTGCCCTTCTCCCCAAAACAGGACTTGTACGCCACTGCCAGGGAGAAAGGCTTGTGCCAGGTTTGTTTACAGGTGAATTCGCACCAGTGATGCTCGTTAAGGGTGGTCTCCTCAGTGAAGGTCCTTTTGCTCAAGGCACTTGCATCCCAGGGCAGTGCAGGTGTGCTGCCCAGTGAGGAGCACAAGTTGATGCTGGAGCCTCAGGAATGACAGGGAGGCCTCGTCACAGTGAGAGGACCCTGGGGTGAGGTATGCAAAGCTGCGGCCCAAACCTGGCTCGCTGCCCTGTAAGTCTCAGCTACGGACCTTGTCATTTAGCCAGGTTTGCTGGAACCAGATGTCAAATGGAACAGTACCTGTCCCATCACAAGCACTTTAAAACTAACAATGTCTACAAACCTTAAGAATTAAACAAACAAACAAAAAAGAGGTTTACAGTCTCATCTCAAGAACTAAAACAAGAGAGAAGCTATGATAAATGACATACAGGTGTTAGGATGTGTACAAAAAGTGTATGTGACGAAAATACACCATAAAGTTAAGCAAAGGAAATAAATAAATAAATAAATAAATAAATAAATAAATAAATAAATAAATAAATAAATAAAAGTTAAGCAAAGGGCAACCTGGGGGGAAACATGGCCATTTTCTGACACAGCGAAAGAGCTAATTTCCTTAATATATAATGATCTCCTACAAATCAATGAAAAGGCCAATAACCTAAATGAAAAAATCATCAGAGAGTACAGGTAGACAGTCCCGAGACAAGGGAGTAGCAGTGGCAACTAAACAGAGTGAGATAGTTAGCCTCACTTGCAATAAAAGAAATAGCAATGAAAATTCTCATGAAAGACCCTTTGCAAAGATCCCATTGCAAAAATTAGCATCTTCTTGGCGCAGTGTGTTGACAGGAGAGCCAGGAAGCAGCTACCCTTTCAGCTGTTGTCGGAGGGCGTGTACGTGGGGATGACCTCTGGCAGTTTGGAAATATTTATCAAAATGAGAAATGCCTGTACGCTTAGAACCTGCGCTCGCAGTTCTGTCAGTGGATGCAAAAGATGCACATGCGTGAAGTGAAGGGTGTACAAAAAATTTGCATTTCCTCGATACAATCAGAAAAAAAAAGTAGAAATGACAGGAGTGTCCACTAAAAAACAGCTGCATCCTGTGTTCAAATGTCAGCACCAGCTCTGCTCTCCCACACACCATCCCCTCTGCTGCTTGCTTTGCTGGTTCTCAGCCAGGTTTTCTCTATTTGATGGCAGTTCTGGGCTCACCTTCACAGCAGGGACGGTGGGTCTGGCCAAGTTTAGGGCTTGCCTTTTATTGGGTCACCCCTCACCTGTGAGCAGGGGAATGGAATGTTCCATAAATTGACCTACAGTGGAGTAAATGTCTCATTTATATTTTTACAAATCCAGTCCTCTGACTCTCACTCCCTCCTGTCTTCATTTCCTCTTCATGTCCCTTCTTATGTCAGATGAAGCAACAGAGTCTGAGACCTATTGTATTTTCAGACATTGTAATTTTATGCATTATAATTAAATCATAATCATCGCATCAATCTTATGAGGTAGGAGTTAATATAAAGGTTAAGCAACTTGCCTGAAGTCACAGCAGATAAGTGACAGAGCTGTGCCACGTGTGTTGGCACACCCTGCTCTCATCCTGACTGCCAGTCTGATGCAGCAGGTCTGGGGCGGGGCCTGGGCGGGGCCTGGGCGGGGCCTGGGCGAGACCTGGGTATTGGTGTGTAGAGCTGCCCCCAGCTGATTGGACCAAGCGGCCGGAGCTGGGAACCACTGGTCCATGACACCAGTGAGTGATGACTTTCACTCAAGATCTCGACGGAATTAAAAGCTCAGCTTCTTGGTGCTCTGCGTGCAGCCTGGGGATTCTCCTGCACACTGCCAGGCCTGTCTTCATGTAGGAAACTCATCTCTGAAGTAATAGGCGCTTGGGAAGAATTCCAGCAGGCAGTGGGCAGGACCCTGAGGTAGTAAGGCCGGCATGCCCGAGTGCCTTGAGGGCTCCACAAGAAATTTGATTCTGTCTCCTTGGCTGGTAGTTTTCCTTGGCTGGCAGTTGTCAGGTTCACATGAGGTGGCTCTAGAGAGACTTGGGGAGCCCAGAGGAACTTTGGATGACTTGTTTGTTCTCATCTTCTGCACGCCTGGAAAAGGTGCTCAACTGGATTGGGGGATGGGATGGAGGGGACAGGAAACTAGGAGAGAAGTGCAGCTTCTGGACAGAAAATCAGCAGACAGATACACCGGCAATAGGGACTAGGGGAAGAAGGATTAAGAAGGGGGGAAAAAAGCGGGGTGGCCAGATGGCTCAGTTGGGTAGAGTGCGAGCTCTGAACAAGGTTGCCAGTTCAATTCCCACATGGGATGGTGGGCTGTGCCCCCTGCAACTAAAGATTGAAAACAGCGACTGGATTTGGAGCTGAGCTGCGCCCTCCACAACTAGACTGAAGGATAACAACTTGGAGCTGATGGACCCTGGAGAAACACAGTATTCCTCAATATTCCCCAATAAAATTTATTTTTTAAAAAAAAGAAGGAAAAAAAGCCTTTTTAAAAGGTCCTTGTAAATCAGAAGGAAAAGAGGAAATTGAAATTTTAAAGTACGTGATTAGGGTTTAAGTTCAGTAAACTTCACTACATGTAAACACTTAGTATGTTCTGTAGTAGATGAATGGAGGAAAAGTAGGACTACTTTTGTTTTTCTTCCCAAATGTCACTGAGATGTTTGTGTTCTCTTAGATACATTTTAAGATGAATTATGCACATCAAATTACCAGACACTTGAGATGGAAATATATGTTAGTAATATTCAAAGAGAATTATGTGCTCCATTTCCTTTTCTCAGGAAAAAGAAGCAGGCAGAACTTATATTCTGAAAGAAAATGTGAAAATCGCATTAGAAGTCAGAAAACCCTCACCCCCCCCATACCCCCCATTTGTTTGATTTGTCATTGATCTGAGATCATGGGAGACTGGAATCACCAGGGGACCTTCAAAAACAGATTGGTGCCAGGACTCACTCCAGACAGCCAATCAGGTGGCCCGGAGTTCCAGGTAGAGGCCTGATTGGCCAGGGTCTGCAGTCCAGTGAGCAGAGGGCACAGTGAATGTAGCCCCTGCCCTGTCCAGCACTGGGACTCTGGTCCCGTAGTCTGTGCTTCTGACTTTGCCAGTGATGTCACACTTTTGGGCAGGGATCTGCAGAAGCCTACCGGCCCCTAGCACCTCCTTTGGAATAATGGGAGTTAAGTAAATGCACACTGATGCCTATAATGGGGAGGAGACTGTCTCTTCTCACAAGTAACCCACATTGATCTGTCTTGCAAGTGGGTTCATTCACTCACTGTCCTAACGAAAGTGGGTGCACAACCTGGTCTGTGTGGCAGAAGATACGCGAGGGGTTCTTTTTCAGCCCTACTCTTCTGCCTCTGAAACCAAGCCCTGACCTTCTTCTCTCCCAGGTCCCTTTGTCACGCCGCAGCAGGACTGGGAACAAAAGATGATTGTTTCACCGGTCCAGGATGCCAAAAGCAAAGGAAGCCCTCCTAGAGCTTTGCAGCCCCCCAACAGCACTGGAAGCCCTTATCCTCTGATATTTACTCAACACCTGACACCTCCTGGGAATCTTTCAAATTGTTCTGGAAACAAATCATTCTGCCTCAAGTGCCTATTTTTAGACTTTATAAAGCCCACGTTCGATTTTTGCTTTCATTCTCTCTATCCACTAAGCCTGCTATTTGAAAGGCAAGGAGATCTTTTGTCTTTAAAAGGTCAGCACCCTCTGGCTCACTCCCCACAGGAACCCCCAAACCCTGGAATGCACTGGGGTTATGTCTCTTCCCTCGTTCTGACCACAACCAAAACCGCAGGTGATGACCTTCAGACCAGAGTAGTTGAGACAATACAATTGGGGGAAGAAATTTACTTCAAAACAATGAACCTTGAGTTAAAATGACAATAAATTGGTACGTCTTAGAACTTTTCATCTGCCCTGGGCATGACTTGTTCAGCGAGACGGGTTTGAGCTTTGAGTTCTCCAGTTGGCTGTCCAAGTTCAGGACAAGTGCACGATGGTTACTAGCTCAGGGAGTGAGCAGCTATCAAGTTCAATAACGAACTATAGGAAACAGGTTTCAGTCTTTGAGGTGGGGGGGTCTTGACCACATTCCAGTCCAGCTGCTCTTTGGCCAGAGGTTTCGGCTTTTCTCTTCACATGAACCCATGGCAACCGTGTAACTTTCAAGGCAGTGATAATTCAGAGTGAAACCCGAGACCAAAGGCAATGGTGGGGGCAGTTTCATATCGTCTCTCCCCTTTCCTTTTCCCTTCATTTCCGACCTTCTCTCCTTGTTTTCTCCCTCCCTTTCACCTTATGGGGCCACACAAAAATAAAACAACTCAAGTATTTTTTATTTCGTATTCCTTATTGAATAAATAAAAGTTTTAGGATTCGTGTTATTAAATTTAAAATAGGTAAATTGCGTATTGTCTAGTGAATTCTCTAAAAAAAAAAGCCAAAACGCTAATAAAACCAAACCAAGTGTTCCTTTAGGCAAAATGAAAAAAATAAATTGGGAAAACAAAAAGAGGACATACATTCATAGAAAAGATTGGAAAGCATGCGCAGAATATTAACACCGTTTCGGGGTAGTAGGGTGATCAGTTAATTTTGCTTTTTGTATTTTATAAATTTTCTTCAATAAGTAAAGTTTAATGTTACCAAATATATAGAAAGAAAAATGTGCATGCCTAATGATCTAGCCAACGTGCTTCAAAGGAATTCATCCTAAGGAAATAGTGAAGAGTGTATTAGCATAGCCTTATATGTCCAAAGAATTAACTATAAATGTAAGGGTGAAATTCGGTAAATCAGTAACGCAGTTCGAGTTAGTTTGCAGTTGAAGTCACTGCTTGTATCTAGTACGGCTTGCTATCTAGCTACCTGTAATTAGATTTAGTTTGTTTTCAGTTGGATCCACCTTGATATTGGCTGTTTTCTCTTTGTTTCTCCCCTACTGATTAACTTTTGTTCTCAAGGCTCCCCATATCTCATTAATTAACAACATCCTATCCTGAAAAGAGCAATTTCTGAATCCTCAGGTGCCCGCACACTAGAATCCAATTTACAACTCCCTTGCAGTTTTTACTGGTGATGCATAAAAGCCCAGGCCGTGATGGCTGAGTCTGGGAGATAACATAATCTTCCAACAGACCAGACCCCCAGGAAGTGATGTCAGCCCTCCAACCTGCCTGACCAACTCCCCCGTTCCTACTTAAGAAAAAGCTAACATGAAGTTAGTGCAGCTGTCTACCAGACTCTGCCCTGGTGAAGGAGTCTGCCAGTATTTCTCTTACCCCTCTGTCTCGGCAGCTGTCCCTATAAGACCCTGCCCCCGACAACCCCCCCCCCCCATGTTTCTCTCCTTATTACCCGAAACAATCCTCATCTCTGGACACTGCCATGGGCATTTTCTCTCTGCCCTAACTTTGTAGAGTCTGTGAATGCTTTCACCTTTTGCGAATGACCAGGGGTTAATTCCACACCAGGACAATAAAGATCAGAAGTTGTTTGTCATGGATTAAAACAATCTAAATTGGTTTCATAATGGTATATGTCTAAAATGAAATAGTATGAAGCCATTAAAACTGAGTCATAGATATGTATTTGATGATATGGAAGCATTTTATAACAGAATGAAAAGGTAAGCCACAAATTGGTTTGTATAATTTGATCCCATCTTTTTGTAAGAAATATACACACATGCAGAGATAGTGAAGATTTGAAATGGTATTATTATACTACGTTAAGGTATTATTTGTGTTACCTCAAAGAAAGGGATTCTTGGATATTTTCTTCGCCTGACTGTGTGTATGTTAATTTTCCTGGAAAGGATCCATTTGCTTTTGTAGAAATTGGATAAGTTTATTTCAGTTTTAGAAAATAATCGCCTCTTTATTTGAGTGAGAACCTATGATTTACACCTCATAGCTGACCTTTTACCCCCATTGTTTAAATCCATCTTCCTACACCTTCAAGGGAATGAAAGTAATAATAAAAAGAGCTTAAAATGACAAACTGCTGAATGGACTATTGATAACTGTAATGGCTGAGATTTTCAATTGCCATTTATATCAATGAATAGTACTCTTTCTTTTCTGGTGTGTTTAGGTTTTTATAGCAGAAGTGGCACTGCTGTTGATTGCACTTTATTGAGGATTTGAAGCTTAATCTTTGTAATTGGGAGCTAAATAATGAAAATTGTTCTAGATGGTGTTACAGTAAGTGAATCTCTGAGCCCAAGGGCCTGGTGACAGTGGCTGTATTTCAGAATTCAGAAGCTGTTTTTGTGTTGATTTGGGTTTTACAGCTACGTTCCCTGGGCTGAGGCTGGCGGAAGGCAGCCTAAGGTAATAGGTAAATTACTAAGGAAGACATTGACTTACTTTGTAGCAGTTTAGGATTTCATTCGTGAGATAGGCTCATTGAAGATCCATTACAGTTAAGCTAGAACTTGGTGTATAACCAAAGTGTTACATTGTATGTACAGATGACAAGTGTTGAAGACGTCAGGAAAATAAGACCTGGATGGGCAGTGATTGGCAGGCCCTGACAAGCTCATCCATCCTGGAACCCCCGGAGCCAGCATGGTACTTGGCACATGGTTGGAGCTAGATAAATACTTGCTGAGTGAGCTGGCTTTCCCAGCCTGGATTCCTAATACACGAGCCTGGGTCATGAAACTTCAGGAGAGGAGCTGCACCACACATATGAGTAGGGTTTCCAGGCGGGAATTCCCGCCCGTTCTCAGGAATTTTTTTCGCTTTCCTGTTGTCGAATCCTGAGATATAAACTGCTTTCTGTTCTCCACAATGAATCATTTCTACAAAGTGACGGCCGATACTACCAACCACCTGGGTTCAAGGAGCCGATTTTCCCAATTTCCCCGATTTCCCGACCAACTTTTCTCAGGATTCGGGAACGGAAAAGCGGAAAAAATTCCCGAGAACAGGCGGGAATTCCCGCCTAAAAACCTTAGCGATAAATAGGAAAAATGTCTAAGAGATACATTGTGAGTAGTACGTTTATTTCCCATTGTGGGTATTACTGGGTTCAAGGAGCCGATTTTCCCGACTTCCTGACCAACTTTTCTTGGGATTTGGGAATGGGAAATCGAAAAAAATTCCTGAGAATGGGTGGGAATTCCCACCTGGAAACCCTACAAATGAGCACTCTGAGACTGGGAGAGTAAATGAGTGGTTCAAGATCACAAATGATTCCTGATTGTCAACACTACTGATTGCGTGTTAGGTGCACCATTGATGTACTAACAAGAGATGAAAATGGCAGGCAAGTACCTTTATGACTTCCTATGACAGGCTTGCTGATTTCAGAAAGGTGAAGATGCTGTAAGTTGCCTAAAATGAAACGAAGATAGTTAACGGCATCAGGAGGTCTCCTGACACTTTGCTTATCCAGTTAGCAACTCATGTTAGCCCTTTGACAGTTTACCGCTTACTTGAATGTCTTTACTAGGTTGTCTTGACGAGCTTTGGAATGTCTATAGAGTTCGTTTGTTTCCTGCCTAGCTTTCTGCTGGGTTGGCTGTGGGGGTGCAGCCCACGGGTACTTGTGTTTTCCTTTCAAGGGAGTTCAGTAACCATCTAGTCATGTGGAAAGCTGCTGTGCTGGGAGCTGGAGAACACAAGAGTTTTGGGCCTCCAAGAGTTTATTATCAATTGCTAATTTGAGCTCAGCCTGGCCCTTGAATGTGGGCCATAGATTTCCAGATATTAAAGAAAAAGAAAAAAGATCCTTTAGTATATAGAGTTGTCTTTCTTCCTGCTTACTTAATTTCTGATTGTTTTAAAAAAAAATTGGAATCTAAGTGTGGTATGTCATGTTCCAACACAACATGGCAGCCTGCGTGGCTTTGAGGGTGTGACTGTGATGGTTGCAGAGGTTTTCAAAGTAAAGTGGCTAAGAAGAGAGGGAGACCTGTGTGTGTGTGTGTGTGTGTGTGTGTGTGTGTGTGTGTGTGTGTTGGGGGCCATGTGTGGACTATTTCTTGATACAATCTATTTTACATACGACGTGTTCTTTGCTCTATTTCATATATGACAGTGTACATCTGATTAGAAGACAGAATGTACTAAAATTTACCTCTTGAATTGATCTAGTATAAAACTGAACTAAATATCAGTCAAGTACTTAATTTTATAGTGGTTTCAAATAGCCTATTGGGGTAATGTGGGTAAAAAGTTTTTACATAGTATAAACTTCTGAAAATGTCTGTCTTCTTTTGTACCTAAAAGGGGCATCGGCCTTCTTCTGTTGTACTCCAAGCAGATGCTGCTACTACATGGAGACAGATTTGCCAGCTGTGGCACAGCTGGTCTCCCAGGCCTTTTAACAGCTGCCTATGAAGCACATGTAGAGTCTTCAACTAGTACTTGCTTCGAAATCACTAGTATCATTTTAGAGAGTGTCCCCGTGACACCACTTACGTGCAAAGTTTTCCGATTTCTTCCTTCTCCATGGCCCTCCCTTCCTCTGGCTAATTTTTCCTAAGGTTGTTTGTTGCCTGCTTTTGCAAGCCTCCAAGTAGTTTCACCATGGACTGATGGAGGCTTCTAGGGAGGGAACTGGTTAGGAGCATTTCGTCAAATGTCACCCGATTGGTAGCTCTTTGTTTGTGACCCGATGTCCAGTGCATTCTCCGCTCTGGAGAATTCTGCACAGAACAACTCTCCTGCACCCACGCAGGTCGTGCCCGCTGGTCAGGGCCCAGCTCAAAGGCTGTCTCTGATGTATTCTGGCTCTCCCACTTGGTCTCTTCACTTGGTAGAGGTGCCTGCCTCATATTTTCCGTTAGAATTGGCTCTGGGCTGCTACATTCTGGGAACAAACACACTGGCTCTTTGATTTTCTTTTCTCCTTTTTGGGAATTTCATTCCTTGTAACCAAATCACCAGATGTTGGGTGGGAGAAGACGAGGTGATGGCAAAGAACAGAACTTTTCTCCTCCCTCTTGTATTTAGCCGCCTGATGAAAAGCCTGTGGGAAAGAAGGAAGGTTGGAAAGATCTGGTGGGGAAGCATGAAGGTTGTCCTTGAGCAGCCAAACTTGCTGCCAGGAGGTTAATGCAATGGGGAGAATGGATGGAAGATGATGTATAGTTCATGACTGCAATACACAGGAGCTACCACCAGATGGCGATGATGGCTTCTTGGCCCTTTGGACTCTGGGACGCCCCTTCCTGGTGAAGGTCTCTAGAGCATGTATAACCTTGACCTGGTACTCAAGCTGTTGTCATTCATATCAAAGAGTGGTATTGTAAGTAACCTGTGAATTCCATTTTAAGAAACAATTGCCTTTTTAAAAGCAAGCATTAAAGAAAAAGATCTGGCTCAATTAAGAGCCTATTCTTTAACAATTTTGGCTCTTAAAAGTGGGCATGACCTTGGCCTTGAAGTGGGAAGCTACAAGGAATTTGGGGCAAAAACCTCTAACTTGGGCTGCAACTTGGTATCTCTGGCAGTGTTTGTGCCGAGGGACCATATGATCTGGTTTTGACCGTTGTATGCCAAAGGGGTCTTTAACTTGGCCTCCGCAACTGTTGGAGACATTGGTTAAAATAGAGGTAGGAGAAACAAAGAGATTTTGCTGTTGGATATGCACTGGATCAGTTTCTAAGTTGAAGGACGGTGAGAGGGGTGCCTGGCTAATTGAGGACAGTACTTACAGAGTCACAAGCCACTGGAGGCGAGTAGGTGAGAGCAGAAGAGACAGAATCCTGTAGATTTCAGGACCACTGGTCTCTCCACCTGGGATCTCACTGATTTCGCACAGTGGTCCCTGAAGGAGGTTCCAGGGCTCCAACGCTACAGATAAGGAAGCCAAAGGTGAGACAGGTCAAGAAGCTTGCCCAGAGTCCCCAGCTAGTGAGGTCGTGGGGATGGACTCCAGAGCCCGTTTTGTCTGATGAAAATACATGCTCATTCCACATCTATGAGGACAACAGAGCAGTTCTTTCAACAGTAGTATCCAGAGGAGTTTCTTCATTTCCTTGAACGTCCTTCCTCTCAACATTGGCATGAACATTTAGGAAAATATGCCATTCATTTTCCAAAAGGGACATTCTATATGCCTTGGGGGTCCCAGAGGTTTCAGGGTCACCTCAGCCAGGCCAGGCGTGCACTTCTTACTGGAAGTTAGTTGTTAACTTTCATGATGTTTTGCAGGGGGGCAGTGTTGTGGGATCGTGGTTTGAATTGGTAGTTGTGCCTCTCGAATCCACAAAGTTCCCTCTGTAAGTCATTGGTTCTGCTGCCTCTGATGAGCCACTTCGCTCTTCCCCACATTGAATTTGCTCTCACTTTGAGCAAGGCAGGCACGAGCAGCAGCTGCCAGCCCAGACAGGCCTCAGCAGGACACCAGCCGGTACCGCTGGAGGGTGTCGGGGTGGGTGGCTCTCAGTGGAGCCCTGCCTGGGCGGTAGCTGCCTCAGAGCCCTCCGTCTCGGAGCCTTGCTGGGAGCTCGGGGCTCCTGGGAGCTCGGCGCCGCCCACCTCCGGGCTGTTGATCACCTGTCAACAGGGGGAACTGGCAGAGACCAGGCTTTCTCCTCGCTGCTGTTGTCAGGGGAAACACACCACCATCTGCCTCCAGACCAGCTCTTTCTGTCTCTCTTCCCCTTTAAAACGAGGTCTTCCTGCCTGGAATCTGGTAAGTGCCACAAAGGATTCCATTTTCCTTGGTTAACATCAAGAGAATGTGCTCTTATAATGGATTCATTAGTTTTAAATGTGCCAGAATTTGGGGAATGAACCAACCTTCCTCCTTCCCTTCCTTCCTCTTTCCTTCCTCCTTCCTCCCATGTCCATGAAACATTTTTTGCATGCTTCAGAAATCAAATATGTATAGTGAAAATTTTTAATTCTGTGTATAACCTCTGTCATCTTGTTTGAAACCTTTTTTTTTTTTTTCAGTGCACGGAAAAATCATTATACAGATATTGCTCTCTGGTGCCTTCCCCCTTCCCTTTTGTGAATACATGAATGCGTTTGTCATCACTGTGTTCCTGAAATGTCAAAAATAGACACAGTGAAAGGATCTGTCATGCAGAGTTCAGAAATTTCACCCCCAGGTGAAATGAGGGACAGATCTTTAATTTTTTTTTTTCTGTTTAGACTTCATTGTGTGTTAAGTTCAATTTTAAGCACAGGTAATGCAATCAACGAGGTCACAGTGGGGCAGTGTTTTAGATTTACCTTCATTGTTTTAGATTTGCCTCCTGGGACACAAACACCTTCCTCACTTGTTTTATAACCTTTGCAGGAAATGCGTGAGGGTGAGTCACATAACTCCCAATTTTAGCTTTCACTTGTGTTCACACAGATTAAATGCTTTTGCTCTGAAGTGGATAGATATTCAGTTAGGAACTTTACAAAATTTTAAATGAGGTGCTCCATACTCCTCCGCCTCCAAACATGTAAACTTGTATTTGCTTTAAGAGAAAGTAAAACTGACGCTTCGTCTTTTCTTGATTCGAAGGTAAAGGGGACTCACATTAGATGTCGTTAAAAATGCATACAGAAAATTAATCTCCAGGAGTCTGTCATCTTTCTATTCTAGATTAATCTCAGCAGGAATCAGTGTGGTTCTACCTTTTTTTTTTTTTAAACTTGCATCACCTAATGCTTTATGGCAAATATATGCCTGGAAGAAAATTCAATTACGTAATACTGGAATGGAAGAACCAGGGCCATGCTTGCTCTTTTTGGGTGAGTCTATACACAGCCTTAGACAGCGTGGTAGAGGAGCTCCTGGTGAATTTTATGAGTTGTGGAGGAGAGGTGTGTGGGGGCGGGGGCCCAAGCATGTGCAGCAACTTGAAGCATGACAGAAAGAACACTTGTCAGACACCTTCAAAACCCTGCCTGTTGGTAACATGTGAAATTGAAATTCTGACCCTGTTTGCTGGACGGTGACCCCTTGTTTTGCTTGAGAATTGCGTGGTCTTGGGTCCCTGGGTGTGTGAGAAACAGCAGAGCAGCTTAATGAGTAGGGAAATGCCATCCTTTCTGTGTGTGACTTGAAATTGTGGAGTCGAAAGGATCATCTTAAAAGGAGATGTTTCCACTGACAAATGGACGATGGGAGACGCAAACTCTGCAGACCTTACCTGTTTAGGCTTCCTTACCTGTAAACTGCCTTGCACGTGAGGAGAGACAGTTACGCCTCATTCGTGATAAGGAAGAACAGGAAATAAACCCTAGAGAATGAACTGCAGCTGTGAGTGGAGAACAGTTGTGGAAGAAAAGAAGAATCCCCCTACCCCTCCAAGACACCCCTGTTTGGCTCTGCTCCCTCTGTGCCATTGCGATGCCCTTCTCCTGAAATGACCCAAACTGTGTGTTTGGCAACAAGAAGCTGCTACGTTATCTAAATGCATTTCTTTCAGCTTGTGAACGCCCATCCCTTGCCAAGGGGCCTGTGTGCCTGGTTAATGATCTTTAATGTAAATGACTGTCTGCCCGATTAACATTTAGCTTGCTTGGTACCAGACAGGTTGAATTCTGTGGTCCTCCCGAGATTTATTCTCTGCCAGCCATCTGCCCACCTACCTGTGGGAACTGGGCACAGCCAGTTCTCTCTGTTTGTGTGCTCTTTCCCTCGGGGGGCGGGAATTCGGTGTGAGCCAGATGAGGTGGAACCAAAGGTATTGGGCAGAAGGGAACAGCTGCACAGCATCCTGTGTGGTGGGAGGGCTCCCGGGTGGGTGGTTTCCAGGCTCCTGAAATTCAGACCTAGTGAGCCTTTCCGCTGAGCCTGCTTTCCAGAGGGCTGCTGACTGGAGCTCCATCCAGGTGGCCGTGATAGTGGGTGATCCCCATGTCTTAATTACAAGTGCCGGCTGCCTGGGTTTCTAAGTGCCTTGGCAACTGTCTGCTCAAGTTACTTTCTTCCTGGTAGGTCACCTGTTGGCGTTTCTCCATGAAGGAAATAGACGCGTGGATGGTCTTGCAACTCTGGGGTGGGTAGAGTTAGCCTTTTTCTTCTGACCTAAATACTCGTATATGTATTGGTGATTTCTACATACGGATGCCTAAAAAAAGATATGAAATAGCTTTCATAGCCACAAAAATGAGAATGTCCTTTTTTTTTTTTTTTTATGATGTTAAGAAACAACTTTTACGACCAGTTTTTAAAAATCTGGTGGCACCCACCCGTAATCTGTCAGGTTTCCCTTAAGAATTACTACTCCTGTTTAACGGTTGATTATTGAAGTATTCCTCTCTAAGCAGAGTGACACGAAAGAAACCCGGGGACATCGGCCTAAAGCATTTAGAAGGCACACACTTCCATTAGAGCTTTCATCTTTCGCTGGCCTTTATTTCCTTCCAGGAATTGGGGTCTGTCGTAACCGCCGGTGGCAAAATGATGCTGGGACGTGTGCTTTTGGTCCTCTGAGGCAGAATGTGAGGGGTTGGGTGGCACCCAATGTCATGAGTCGTCTGCTTGGCCTCTTTCCCAGACCAACTTGTGCCTTATGCTCGGTTGGTGTGGCCAGTTGTAGAATCTGATGTTTACTTGAGAATCCTGGGATGGAAAGGATTAAGAGGGGTTTCGAACCCAAATTCCTTATTTCTAGGGAATTCTCAGGTCTATGCATTACATTTATTTATTGCTTTAAAAAGTACTAACTCTTAACAGATGGGGGGGGCATCCCGTCATTTTGCTTCTTTGGTCTTCCATAGTGATAATGTTTTCTGAGACAAATACCAACTTTATGGTCTAATAAAAGATTTTTTAAAAAGTTGTTTACTAAGTATTGCTTTGTCTTGTGCACCTGAAACTAATAAAATTATATATATATAAAAAAGGAAGCCTTGAGTTAAGAAAAAAAAAGTTGTTTAATCCATGTTGAAATCTTACAGTGCTATTGAAGTCTTATTATATTTATTTATATTTATTGTGAATTGCTTTATCGTTCCAGTTGTGCTTCTTTCCTCCCAGGGGATGCGTGGCAATGTCTGGACACATTTATGACTGTCCTGTAGTGGGACAGGCTAGGGATGCTGCACAGCCTTTTACGGTGCCCAGCGCAGCCCCTCATCACAGAGAAACGTCCAGCCAAATATCAGTAGTGCCAAGGCTGAGAAACGTTGCTCTAAGGAATGCACAAAATTAGAAATGTCCTGGAAAACCTGAAATCTCTGGACAGCCTATCCATAAGGAATAAAAGTTTTTTTTGCAAAAGTGTTTCATGGGTCCTGGTTGAATTAACACATGAGTGGACCATGTGGATTGTATAACATAGTATTACGGTGGTAAACTGTCTTTCTTTCGAGTTAGAATTATTGGCAAAGTGTCTCGGTGTAACATTATTTAGTAGACAGTTACTTGATAGTTTGCTAGTATCATCAGCCTGAACAGAGGATTTGATTGCATTGTCAGGCAGGACAATCCCCTCCGTGTGTGGTGGAAATGACTCTGGCTGCTGCTGGGAAGACCCGGTCGTGGTCAGGGCATCCCTGAGGCCATCTGTGGCAGAGGACAGGCTAGGGGTGTGCCCGCTTTTAACCTCACTGTGTTGTTGGAGTCTGAAATGAGAAGGACTTGTGGAATTTTAGACACAGAACAGAATGTCAGTCAGTGAAGTCTAATCATCTTCTCTTTCAAGATAAACTCGAGCGTGGAAAGGTGGACTTCCCTTTTCTAATCATCCTGACGTGGTTTCTCCCTTGTTTCAGCTCTTAGGGACGTTTCCCCTGCTCAGTGAATGCACTTTCCAGTTAATCACGTGCTCATTTTTGGCATCTTGCGTTGTCGTCCTGCCTTGCTCTTTGACATCGAGGTTGACCTTTTATGCCCATCACTCCTTAATTTGGTCAAACTAATGTTGGGGAGGGGACAATGACGTATGCACCTTTGGGTTCGGTCGTAGCCATAGAGGTGTTTTATAGGTTTCAGACCCCCAAGATGCTATTTGTTGATCAGATTTAAATGACACACGAGCTTAACATGACAGAACCAGTCTCAGTATCCAACTGACTTCCAGATTGGTATTCTTCATGCCACAACCCACTTTATACACATGGAAACTCCTGATGTCTCTGACAAGCCTACGTTCTCTAAGATGGTGGTTACCGTAGGCATAGATTAAGGCTGGTCGGTTCAAAACCAACTCTTGATGGTGTTTCAGCTGATACTTGCATTATTCTTGAGTTCATTTTAGTTCTTTATGTTTGTATGTGCTGTGTTCGCTTAAATAGCCTTCCTATGGTAAATTTTAAATTGTAAGAAAGCCAAAATTGCACCTTGGAGCAGGACATTAGAGAAAAACAGAAAATCTGAATAAAGTATGGCCTTCAGCTATTGATACTATTAATATATCAACCTTGACAAAGATATCATCCTAATGCAAAATGGGGGAAACTGGGTATGCTCTGTACTAGCTTTGCAATAATTCTGTAATTCTACAGCTGCTCTAAAATAAAAAGTTTATTTAAAAAAAAAAAATCCTAAAATTGCCACCATTTTGTTACAAGGATAGTAGTTCATTGTATTGTTTTCTTTTTCTTTGAAATAGGCTGCCACAGAATTGAATTCCTTTTTTGCCTCCCTGCTCTCTACTCAGGATAGCCACGAAATGCCCTTCTCAAAATGTGGCCAAATTGGTTTGAGCCATTTCAAGCCATTATTGTGTGCCTGCCATGGCACTGACTCATTTCTAGGTGGTACAGTGAAAAGACCAGACAGATTTTTCAGGTTAAAAGGTTACATCAACAGAAAGTGTCTTTGTGGGTGCCAGTTGAAATATAATCGGCTGGGAATGCTACCCGCAATGCTCGTTGGACAATGGGACGTGTCCTCTTTCTGTTGGGCCTCCAAAGGCGTCTGGGTGACAGATGTCAGTGTGTCCCTGCAGCCTGGTGTGATTCAGTGCCTATCAAAGAGGACTAAGGAATTGTGGTTTCTGGGCACCAAATACACATGTGGGCCTATTGTATTTGATAAGCCACTAAAAATATTTTTGTGTTTATAGAACCATGGATGTGTTATGGGAGAAATGAAAAATTAGTGTGAATTTTTAAAGTCCTACTGGAAATTGCAGTACCTCAGGCCTGTGGCCCCCACCCTGCTCCTTTCCTGGCATGGAGAGTGGGGACCAGTCTGAGAAGCACTGGATTTGGAGATAGAAGAACTTGAGCCCCAGTCAGTTTGAGTCAATTACCTTAGCTGTACACAAGCATAATAGTCATCCTGAAGTTTTGTTGTGAAAATGCAATGAGATCATGTAAAATACATAGCTCCTCAGTAGCCTTCCCTTCCCTCAAGCTCTGGCCTCCTCTGTGATACCTGATGTAAGGGTTGTTGCCCTTCAGGCCAGAAGCCACCAGTCCTGCCCCAAGTTTTTAAAGCTAGAAAAAGACGTTAGACATGGGTTCATCTTTCTCATGTTACAGCCGCCCTGGGGACCATGGTCTTCCTGTTAAACTCCTTCCCTCTGGTCACCGTTGGCCAGGCGGTCGTCTAGGGCAGAGGTACTCAGTGTGTTCATGGGCCTGCAGCATCACCTGGGAGCTTGCTAGAGATGCACGACCTTGGGCCCTGCCGCAGACGTACTGAATCAGAGTCTGCTTTTCACTGGACTCCCCGCTGCCTCCAGCACAGTCAGGTTTGAGTGTGGTCGTCTCACAGCGATGGTTCACTGGCGAGGACGGTGCAGGTCCTTTCAACAAGTGGATTCACTCCCTCCGCCCGCCGCACCCCTCCAGTCTGCCTGTCCCTGCCTAGAAAGGGCTCAGCGTTGATCTCTTTGGAGGCGGAGTCTTGCCTGCTTAGTGCAACCTGCAGCCTGCAGCCCCCTTCATGCACAGCCTTCATCCTTCGGGATTTATCTGTTACGTCACGCTCGTGGTACTGGGTTAGTGCTCTTGCTTTTATTTCCTGACTCTGTTCATGTTAATTTGTGCATTTATGGTGCATTTTCACATCATTGATGTGAAGGGCCTTAAAATGCTAGTGTGTATATCACGCTGAGAGTTTCATCATCGTTATTATTATTAGCTCCATTTCTTTGCTTTGCTGCTGCTATTGTGGTGTGTGTGTGTGTGTTTGTGTAGGTGTGTAAAACTGATAATATTAGGCCTTGATGCATACTTGAATAAACCTTTATTGGTAATTATTCCTTTAATTATCCAAAAACTGAATTGGCAAGCTGAAGTGACTCCAAGGGGTGAAATCATTGTCATAATAAAATCCTTTACTATTGGATTCAGTATTTCCAGTCTCTTACATTTTAGTTTTAGAAGGTCAATTTTTAGAAAGTGGAAGTAATAATGTATCTAAATTCAGCGCTGAGGTTTTACACTGGAGGAAAGATTGTTGTTATAATATGTAGTGTTCGTAAATGTATAAGAATAAGAGGGTGTTTTTTTTAAGGCATCTTTTTATACCAAGGAACAGATGATCCATTTAGACACCAGTCTAAACTATGTTAGCTGCACCCAAATTAGTAAATGTTAAAATGACTATGACTGGTAAAAACATTTTTCAAATTCTTTTTGCTTTTTATATAATTAAATGAAATTCTCCATTTGGTAGTTGATCTCTCAGATAAATTAAGTCTTGCCAGACTGTCTGAGACAATAACTAGTGAATCAGACCCTAAAAACTTGCAACATTTGAAAAATAACTACAGCAATTTATATGGCATAATTAATTAAAGACTTTTTTTCAGTATTTACAAATTTGTACTTACAAATCTTAGGCTGGCTTAGGTGAATCTAGTTCAGCTGCTGTGAAAAAGCCATTACTTCCAGCCACAGAAAACAACCAGTTTCAAAGAATGACTTTTAATTTAAAAATTCAGCCCTTTTTGAATTTAAAGCTCTAGCTGACCTCGTTACCAGATTTGTCATGGTATCCAGGCACTTCACTTTCTAGGCACAAATGAACTTACAGAATGGTTAAGGACGATTCATTGCTTCACAGGAAGCATTTATTTTCCTTTTGGTGTATATGTGACAGGTCGCTATTTGGTATACAAGTAGCTATTTGGATACCTTGACTTCAAGATGCTTATAGTCTAATAGAAACCTTGCAATTCCCGCTGGGCAGGGTTTCATGGAACATTCTAGCCAAGTAAATGAGTAGGCATCTCCACTGGTGAAAATTACTTTTGTAACTTTACAGATACTTGACATTATGTTGACTGGCAACAGGTCGTGATGGATGGGAATTGCATGTGTTTCTGAGACCCAGTTACTCTTTTAAAATCAGGTTAGAATTTCCATCATGTTTGTAGCATTAAACATTTCATTACATAAAGGGTTTCATAAGTATGGTGCATCTTTCTGAGAGACACTTGGTAAAAGTTTAAAAAAGGAAGACGGTGCCAAAAAAAGAAAAGCACTAG
Organism: Rhinolophus sinicus; assembly: GCF_036562045.2. Classification (NCBI taxonomy): domain Eukaryota; kingdom Metazoa; phylum Chordata; class Mammalia; order Chiroptera; family Rhinolophidae; genus Rhinolophus; species Rhinolophus sinicus. The sequence continues at coordinate 13,280,725 of NC_133758.1, read as the reverse complement.
AAAAAAGATCAAATAGTTGGAGATGAAGCAAAACGCTCCAGCTCTGAAATATATAGAGTTCAATGAAGAAAGAAAAGAAAAAATAGGTTAAAAAATAAAAAGTAGGAAAGACAGGAACTCAGTATTCTGCCAAGTAGAATGTGTAGCTGATGCAAATATCCAAAAGGCATTGAGCACCTCAATACAAGAATTTGGGTTGCAAGTCAAACTAATTGAACAAATGTTATTTTATGAACAATAACAAGATATTCGAAGACCATCTACCAAGTATAATAAGTAACACAGGATCAACTGTAGGTATCGTCATTTAGCCTGACCTATGTGTGTCTCCTGCTGTTTAGATCATTAGTCTTCTTAATTGCTAATGAACGAATGTGGTTTTATGGTCACCAGCTTCTAGCTACTACTTAAACAATCCTAGGCCAGTAGGAGTGTGAGCCGTAGAACGCTGAGCCAACAACACTCCTGGTCAGCTGCTGTGTTCACAAATGGCCAAAGGGAGGACAGATTCGAGAATGATAAATAGTCACCTGGCAAAAATATTTGTCCTTTTTCAAAATTGTGGAAGTTATATTTAGGAGAAATGTTTTTGGTAAAAATATTTGGAAGTTTGTTTTATAATCAGAAGTAGCTTGAGTTATTTTGTCTAGAGGGAGGGGCGTGTCTGTGTGTGTGTGTGTGTGTGTGTGTGTGTGTGTGTGTGTGTGAAAGAGAAAGTGGGGAGGGATGGAGAGAGGGAGGGAGAGAGAACGAGAGGGGCAGGTGATAGGGACAGGAGTTTGTCAGTTGGGAGAGGGAAGTGAGATGATTAATTGGTGCAGAATAAGAATAGAAGACATGTAGGATGTAGGCTTTTGAAACTTCAGGGCTTTCCATTTAGTCATTAGCTGAAGACTTATGGAGAGATGGCGGAAACCACCAATAATTAAGAAAAGAAAAAAGCATAATGAAAAAGGTCCCACACACTTTTCCTGGTATTCAGGTAGAGTGTAGTTCTGGTCCAACCAAATTCTCCTTACTTTCTTTCCCACCCAACGGCTTGGCTTTTCTTCTAGTCATGCTGACCTGCCTCAGTTCCCTGTCTATGTTCTGATTTTCACCTTCTTTGTGCCATTCTTCATGCTATACCTTGGGTTCTCCGTGTGCGCTGGCCTTGCTTATTTGGAGAGACCAAGTTCAGACACCATCTTCTGTATGAAGGCTTCCTTAATTCCTTTCCATTGCGATAATGTGATTCTCAGAGAAATAAAAAATGCCCCCCTGTGCATCTTTGCCTAAATATGGCTTAGTTGAACTGGACAAAGTCAGTTTAAAGGTTATACCACGCTTTCTACTCGGATGAAACCAGTTTACTATGTTCGTGAGCTGTATTCACACTGGGACGCTACCTCCTGTCCTCAGATGTCAATCCTTGGAGGACACATCTGCCCAAGGATTAGACAGATCCATCTTTGCCTGTCACGGTAACTTAGGTGTAGAGATCTGGCATTTGAGCTTAAGATTTGTGGGAGAAATCACAAAATAGAGAGAAACCTGGTGAGAAGAGGCAAGGGGACAGGCCATACCACTGAAGAGACAGCAGAATTGCTGGCTAGACTGGAGGCATTGCGTGGGTGTATGTTTGGGCCGAGGCCTGGTGGACAGTCTCTCCTGGACCTCATCAGGCACATAACCAGCGTTAAGCTTGCAGGAAGCAATTGCACTCCCACCTGTATACCTCCAAGGTCATCCTAAAGCCACAGTGTTGGATTGTGACGGGAACATTGGTGACCCTCAGATACAGTCCCCCCACTCCTCCTTGCCCAAGACAAAGCCTTTGCAAGTGCCTCCCCTCCCTCTGGTCCTTTGTACAATGAAACACACTTTAGTTTCGCCATCTACTCCCTTCTCTTTCAGCTTTAGCATGTAGCTGTTTGCTAAGCATAGAAATGCTTAGAAATATTTCCACCAGAAAGTGAAATTTAAGTATTTCAAAATATAGTATGAGAGTATCTGGAAATTTTAACTGGCCCAACCCAGTTTATTTCTTAACCATAACAAGTAACTACTGATTGCCATTGAACCCTGGAAAATAGAGGTTATCCCATTTAATTTTAACAGTTGAAACCAGAGTACCATGCAAGAAAAAAAAGCACCCCAGCCCAGTAAGTACCCCATTTTAAAGATTTTTCTGGGGAATTAAAAACCAATTTTTGGTTATAGCCAGTCCTAGGCCTTGAATATGAGCTATGACTCATAGTTCTGGAGTAGTATTCCGCACCCCCCCTTTTCACCTTCCCACCCCCGCCGCCCTGAACAGTGAGTTAAGGCACTTAGGACTCTATGCATATAGACTAGGTATAGGGGACATTGTCTCCGGGATTTTTTTCCTGGTGCGATGGGAATATGTTAAGGTACAGTTGATTCCTGAACAACATGGGGGTCAGAGACACTGACCTCCCACCCCCGCCCGGCACAGTCAAATCTGCTTATAACTTTTGACTCCCCCAAAACTTAACTACTGATAGCCTGCTGTTGACTGGAAGCCTTACCAATAACATTAACAGTTGATTAACACATTTTGAATGTTTTCTGTATTATATACTGTCTTTTTCCAATAAAGTAAGCTAGAGGGAAGAACTGTTCCTAAGAAAATTGTAAGGAAGAAAAATTACGTTTATAGTATTTATTGACAGTACCCGTGTGCAAGTGGACCCACGTGGTTCAAACCTGTGTTGTCCGAGGGTCAGCTGCACTTGGGTCACCAGTCTTGTGCGGACAGAACCAGAGGCTTGAGAGCTTAGGGCCCCTGAAGCCTATTCCACCTTTGTAACATCTGTGCGACCCATGTCCACCACCTAATAATGTTCGTGGGGTGCAGTCACACAGGGTCTCGTCTCTGCACTCTCACACATGCACTAGGGACTGACCTCTGGCTATGGATCAGGGGCTGCAGATTGCTGAAATGGGATGTCTCTGGAAGGTGGAACCGTGGTCCTGTCCCCAAAAGAAGTGATGTAGCATAACTGGAAGGGATGTTCTCTCACTGGTTTCAGAGACACTTTGGAACGCTCAGTGGTTCCTACCAGCAGACTTCCTGTTGGAATGCGGGTTAATTGCAACATCCTACTTACTGGGAGGCACTGGGGAAAACACTGAGGAACAAAGTGGAAAAAATTAAATATAAAACATGTTAAAAATTTAGTTTTGGTTTCAGTTCTTACAGAGACTTAGGGGAGCAATCCAAATACAAGTATTTGCTTTTACCAGCAGATAAATTATTAGCACATTGAGTGTTTACACTTGAGTCAGAGCTTCTAAAATTTGTTCCCATAAGTAGGTTGAGCCTCCTTCTCTGCCTATTGTCATAGGGTCTGAAAAGGGAAATGTGAGTCCAAACTCTTTCCAGATCATAAAAATAATTCTAAATGAGTGGAGCATAAATGAATGTGATTTTATGTGAGTGTCATCTTCAAGTTCCCGAGGCCAGGTTGGGACCTTTTAAGTCTTCTGAAGTTCCCTGCAGTGAGAATTAAGGAAGTAGTAGCAGCTTTGCTCCTGGCCTCAGACACTTTTCTGTTAGGTCAGAGCTGCTCACCCTGGGATAAGCAGACCCTCTTTCTGTCCCTTTAGCATCGCTCTTTAAGAGTTTTCGTCTGAAGCGACCCCATAGACCAGGTCGCTTCTTGCAGTGGTACATTGCTGACCCTGGAAACGGAGTGGGCTCTGAGTGATGAGTTCTGATTACCTCTGTTATGTCCTGAGGGTGCGTCTCAAACGTATGAGGTCACGTTCTCAAATTAGTAAGTTTGTTATGTGACATAAGAGTGAATCTTTGTTGATTTAGGATCTGTGGTTTCCTAGATTTGGAACACTGTTCTGATAACAGAAGGTTTAATATTACGCTAAATGTGTACTGACTCCAGCATTGATTCTGGTCGTAATGTTTTTTTAAACCTATGTATGAATCTAGTCACTGTTCCCAAAATGTGAAATGGAGGGTGAAAAGTTAACAACTCAGTGTGGGAGATGGTAGAATTTGTCTAAACTTGGCCTGTACTAAGGAAATGGTCATAACTTTTCCTCGTCCTGTTGATTTGTTAGTCCCCTGCTCTTACCGTGTTTCCCCGAAAATAAGGCCTAGCCGGACAATCAGCTCTAATGCGTCTTTTGGAGCAAAACTTAATATAAGACCCGGTCTTATTTTGCTATAAGACCGGATCTTATATAAAATAATAAAATAAAATAAAGTAAAATAAAATAAAATAAAATCTGGTCTTATTTTACTATAATAGAAGACCCGGCCTTATATAAAGTTTTGCTCCAAAAGACGCATGAAAGCTGATTGTCCAACTAGGTCTTATTTTGGGGGAAATACGGTAGAATGCCAACTAATAGATTAATTCCATTGTTTGCTTGCAATGTGGTGCTTAAAATTTTTATCTAGGTACTTTCTTGTTCTTTCTAAAAATTATAAATATTGTAGAACGTAATCACCTAGAAAGGGAACACCATCTTGATTATTAAAGAAGATGAAAAATAAAGGAATTGAGTGTGCATCATAATAAATTAGAAAAAGAGCGACTACACAACAAAAAGCTAGGAAGGAGGAATTAAGAGCCAACAAAGATAAACGTTAAAATAAATGCAACAAAATAAAGTTTAAAGGATAAACAAATCCAGTAACTAGTTATTTGAAAGGACCAATAAAATAAACGCCCACCCTAAATGAGGAAAAAGGAGAGCACAAACAGGTTATGGGAATAAGAAGGAGATGCAGGAGGGATTAATCGCCTCTATAAGAAAATGTTACAAGCAGCCCTATGGCAACACATTTGAAAACAGGGATAATGTCTTAGTAAAATACAAATTACCAAAATTGATCCAAGAAGCATGGAAAACTTGAAAAGACCAATTACTATAGAAGAAGTAGGAAATGTGATTAAAAGTTACATTGAAAAAGGCACCAGGACCCCATGGGTTCTAGCTGAGTTTTATGTAACCTTTAAAAAACCAGAAAATTTAATTTACCCTTTAAAAAACAGAAAATTTAATTTACCCTTTAAAAAACAGAAAATTTAACCTTTAAAAAAAAGTGTTCTTTATAGAACTGGAGGATATGGTGGAATTTGAAAAGGTTCCTAGTTCATTTTATAAAACCAGCATAGTTTTAATACTTGATAAATTTTAAAGAAAAGTACAGACCAGTAGTGTTTATGAAAGTAAATGCAAAAATTTTAAATCATTCATCAACAAATAGACTCTTGAGTGCATCGAAAGGCTGATGCACTATAATCAATAGTTTATTTTAGTAACTAGAATGATTAAGTGTGAGGACTTTTATCACCATCATTCATTGTGCTAGCCCACCACATTAAAGGAGAAAAGTTGATGCCAGCCAACAGAAGCTGAAAAGTCATTTGACAAAAGCTAAGCGGCCAATCCTAATGTATTGCAATCTAAAAAAGCAAAAGCGGAATAAAAATAAATTACTTAAACATAAAAAAAGTCTACATAGTACCAAAAAATCACCCGAACCATACTTATTTCCTGAGAGGCAAAACACTAAAATTATTTCAACTGTAATTAGGAATTATAAAAGAATTCTGCTTTCAGATTTAACATTGCCTCAGAGGTGCTACTGAATGCAATAAGACAGTGACATGTTCACATGTTTAGAAAATCCAAGCGTCTCTAGCAAAAAAATTAAATATCTACAGTTAATAGGACAATTTGTCAAGGTAGCTGGATAAAAAATTCTCTAGAAATCGTCATCTTTTCTATGTTTTGACAATGAGCACCTGGAAATGGAAGTCAAGTATTTCTTTTCTCAATAGCTGTAAATGCCCTAGGAAAAAATTTGTATCCTTTTCAGTGAAAGATATGAAATAAAATATATGTGACATGAATGTTGGTTATTCCAAAATTAACACGTTGCATACGGCGGGGTTTAAATCCCTCGTGAAGATTCTCGTGATCCGTACGCAACGTGTTAATAATATTTATTGCAAGTCCCTTTAGAATTTCCAAAATAGTGAGGTTTTTGCTTTCTTTTTTTTGAACTGAATAAAATAATCCTGAAGTTCATATAGAATAAATGCATAATGCTTGAGAAGAGCCCAGACAAATACGGAAAAGAAGACCAGTGAGGACAAATTTGGCTTACAAGTGATCGTCATCTGCTAAGAAAGTCTGTGACCAGATCAATGTGGTATTGATACCGGGTTACATAAGTAGCTCAATGGAACAGGACTGTGTTTCATTCAGTAAGAGAAGTTAATGTATGATAACACGAATAGCTCAGTACTGTTGAGAAAATATTACATTATTCGATGGATGGTATTGCCTAACCTATTCTTTCAGGGGTTGGGGTGGGTGAGAGAGATGGACCGCTAACATTATAATCAGAAATAAATGCCAGAATCTTCAAACGTAAACAAGTAATTCAAATTTATAGGAAATTACAAGAAACTACTTATATAATCTTGTGGGTGAGGGACAAGGTCTTAAGCAAGATTTGATACCCCAAAAAACACGTTGGGGAGGGGTATTTGTAACACGTATGACAGAAAAGGGGATATTATCAATAATATTAATAACTTAGGAACTGGAAAGAAAAACATGACTCGGAATATAGGCCAAGAATATACAGCTCACAGAGAGCAAATACAGACAGCAAACCTGTGCAAAATAATTTACGTTTGCTAGGAAAATGCGTATTAAAACAACAATGAGACGTTACTTGAAACCCATCAGACTGGTAAAAATAGAGAAGAACACTTTTTGCTAGCAAGGGTGTAGTAAAAGCAGTATTCTAATAATACTGATGGAAATGTGAATTGCCATGCTTTATTTGGAAAGCAGACTGGCAATGCATATTTAAATTAAAAATTAATATAACTCTCCTAAGCAGCCTTTCTCCTGGCTATCAGTCTTGTACAAATAGAAGTGCCTGTACACAAAATCGTATGTACAAGGATGTTTATTGTACCATTATAACGACAAAATACTGAAAATACAAATGCCCATCATTTGACAGAATGCTAACTTATGGAATATTTGTCCACTGTCTCATTATGCAGCCATTGAACAGGAAAAAGTAGAGCAATGTTAGAGTTGGCTTTGGAAAGGTTTCTGTGAGAAATGGGTTACATGAGAAGGTGCAGAAAAGTGTATAATATTCAGTTGTGAAACAAAGACGTAGTCTCCCTGTGTTTGGCCTGTGTGTAAATCTGTGAGTGTGGAGAAAAAGATGAAAGCACCCATTATCTAAATTAAGAGGGAGTGGGGGGGGCGGCTGGATGGCTCAGTTGGTTACAGCGCGATCTCTGAACAACAGGGTTGCTGGTTCGATTCCCACATGGGCCAGTGAGCTGCGCCCTCCACAACTAGATTGAAGACAATGAGCTGCTGGAGGGGCAGGAGGGGTGCTGGAGGGAGAGAAGGGATCTCTAAGGCTCCGCCCCTCTTCCCCCCTCAAATGTGAAAACCCAACCGTGGTGTTAACTGCATCCCATATTTTTCCCATGGAGGAAGGACCCTCTGATTGTGAAAAGTTACATATATACATTTTTCTAAATCTAAAAAAAGGAATTGGAAAGATTAGAAGGTAAAAAGCTATCAGCAACAGAAAGAACATCACTCTCCATGTTTTGCATTTTCCTTTCACTTGTCTTCTGGTAGGGAATGTGTATTTTTACATAATTAGCATCATAATGTAAGTATACTTTATCGTCTAGTTTTTGGTCATTTAACAGTCTAATATGTGATATATAGCATTCCATCTTCTCAATGCACAGTATCTTATTTAACCATTTATTTTGTGCTTAAATATTCAATGTTTCCTATAAGAGAGAAAAGGTGCAGTGACTATCTGTGCAAATACATTTTTTTTTTAAGAAGTTGGATCATGTTCTTATGGTCCCTCCCTGGAAATGGGATTACTAAATTAAGCACTATTAGGACTCAAACCCTTTTGGTACTTATTACCAGCTTGCTTTCCTAAAGTGTGGGACCAGTTGATGTTCCCATCAGCATGAAGACGGCTTCCTCAGAAGATGAGTGCCAGCCTGAAGAAGAAAGATGTGGGAGAAGAGCCTTCAGAAAGAGACACAGCCAGTAGGATGCCAGGCACTCAAGTGGAAGAGAGCTTCAGAGGTGTGAGGAAGGGTGAGCAGGCTGGGGGAAGGGAGCAGTGGGTGGGTGGGGAGGCGGGGAGAGGAGCAGACACCAGGGGCCTTCGCTCCCGAGGGCTGTATGGGCCGCCATGAGGAATTAGCATTTTATGCTCAAGGTTGTAGGAAGTCAGCAGAGAGAGCTGCCAGACAGGGGAGTGGCTTGATGTGATTATTGTTACAGATAAGAGTTTCCCAGAGGCTGTTGCTGCAGATTCTGTGTGAGAGAATGGTTTGAACACCTGGATGGTAACATCCAGGATGGAGAGAAGGGGATAGCTGGGGATATGTGTGTATACACACATGTACACAGAGGGTCCCCAAAAATGTATACACATTTTAAGAAAGAAAAAAAAAACTATTAAAATTGTAATACTCAGTATATACTGATAACAAAAGATGAATACAAGTCATGTGTATACACTTTCTTGACACCCCCAGTGTGTGTATATTTGTAATTGAGCTCTTAGAGCCGACTGAGGGACTGGATGTGTGAGGGATACAGAAAAGAACCAAATCGAGAAAATTTCAGTTTGAACAGCTGGCTGGGTGGTGGCCACCAAGATGCAAAGGGTTAGCTGGGGAACAGGTGCGGAGGCAGAATCAGAAGCTGGTGTTAGGTCTCTTAGATCTCCAAGTGGAGATGTGATGGAGATGGTGGGAAGTGAGGATGGAGCTGAAGGGAGAGGTCAGGCGTGGGTAGGTCTTTAGAAGTCGTGATAACCAAAGGGACTGGGCAGGGTCACAAAGCTTAAGGTGTTTCTTCCATCTGAAAATTTGTTCAGGATCCTAACTGTCCTACAATAATGAATGTTAGGAACACAACCTTTTCTTAAATTAGGGAACTGTCTGTAAGCTGTCAGGTGATACATACTTGAGGATACAAATTGTTGGGTCTCGGCTAGCATCTTAAGTACCGGCTGACTGATGTTTAAAGATTCAAGAGACCTTCCCCTTCTTGATAAGATGATTTTCAGATGTTGTGATAAAGTCACTAATGACTTGTTTGTGTAAACCTGTGAGGCATGTAACCACACATTGTCCAGTTTTTTTGTTTTTTGTTTTTTTGTAAGAAGTTGGAAGAGAAAGCCGATTCATGTTAGGAGGATTTGATTTAAGACCTTGTAAGGAAATTCAAGACTTTGTGCTATTATCACCAAACCTTGCCTGTGTTATGTAAAGATTTTTGTCTGTGTCATGTCATCCTTGTTTTGTTCAATTTATTCCTCCCCCTCCAAGTGTCCTAGTTTCTCTTCTACTGTAGCTGATTTTGAACAAAATAGAAACTTGGGTTTTTTCCCCCCCAGGATTTGGATTCTTCATTTGTTACTCATTCTTTTTAAATAAGTGATAATACATTCTTAGCAATTTTGAAATCATGTTTTCTTTTTTCCTGCTTCTAAAAGAATTAGATATTGGAAAAGATAAAGTATAAAGTAGTGATCCACCTGTAATCCAAATAGTCCTTTGGCTATATGTACATGGAGATAGTTAATGTATTTGGAATAATGCTATAATGGTGTTTAGAATGATGCTTTTTAACCAATATTTTATGGGGCACATTTTGCGATAACTTGTAACATTTCTTGAAACATGATTTTTGAAGGTTGCAGAGTATGGGTAAATTCATGACGGCTTTTAAGGAAAAAAAAAAAATCTCAAGATGATCTCAGTAATTGACAAATCCTCTGAAAATTAAAACGAAAAGCAAAGAAAATAGAAACACTGTGAAGTCTTTGGAATACTCCGGAAGTTCAAATGTTGTGTTCGTAATAAGATCTTGTTTTGAATGAAGGCAGCCTTCACACTTTGCTTACTCCTGCAAATTTCATTACCTGTTACTTAAAATTAAATTATCTTTTATGCACATCCTCTGTTTTCAGTTGGAACATACTGATCCAATATGACCCCTTGTGGTGTTTCATAACATCCCACGTTACAAGACATCCCAATTTTTAAGTGTGGTAAATAAACAATAGTGAGCAAATGTTTTTGGTACTATGTCAGAAGTGCTGGGAGCCATAAAAAGATGTGCATTTAATTGTACATAATAAACAATGAAAGAATCTCCATGAATTTTTAACATGATTTAGAAATTTAAACTTAGGGAGGAAAAACAATCCCTCAGGGATGTAAGTGAACATGGAAGCTGCCTTTCCTATTGGCTGACTTCCAGGAGAATCACCCTGGTCATATGTAGGTTTGCCTGCTGTGGCCTTCCTTTGTTGGTAAGGGCTGAAGAATTCCAGGAAAGGCTACTATCCCTTCTGCCCCCTTTTCCAACTGCGTTCTGCCCACGTTGTGACACGGAAGTATCTGCCTCAGGACACCAGCAATTTCCTGTTCATCAAATCCAGACTGGATTTGCTCAGCACACTCCTCTTCAACCTTTATGTGGCCCTTGATCCCTGACTAGCTTGGCTCCTGGTCCTCTTTTCCTCTCGGACATCCTGTCTGTTGTGCCTTCTTCTCCAAGACTCGAATCCCATTTCCTTATGATCTTGTGTGTGTGTTTGTTTTTACCTTGGAAATCTCATTGTGTGTGTCTCCTATTGCCTCCATGGAGATCAAGACTCACAAGCTATAAAAATGTGTGTGTGTGAAGGTGTAAAAGTTTGCAATTGGGCTGTTACACGAGTAGATCGTTTTATGGCTTACAATTCCTGACATTATCCTGCAAATGTTTTCCCATGTTGTAAAATATTGCTTGAGGACATGAATCTATAGCTAGCTATAATTTATTTTCTCTATGGTTGGTCATGAGGGTTGCTTCCAGTTTTTCAGTTTTGTTTTTGTAATGAACGTCTTGGTTTGTGTCACTCGACTCTATATCCCTGATTAATTCCTTAGGAAAAGTTCCTTGGACGAGAATTATTAAGCCAAGGCGGAGGTTTTATTTAGTCCTCTAGGTTGTCTGTAGACTATTTTCTTCTCACTGATAACCCACTCTTTAGGCCTTCTTCATCTTTATTCTATTACAACAGATGCTCGGCAGGTTTCCTTGTTTTCAGTTTCAGTTAACTCGGGGTTACTCTGTACCACTCACTGCTAGCCGTGCTCAGTGATCTTGGAAACTACAGCACATCTGGGGCACCCGTGTGCATATTCCTTTAGGAGCTTTGGCTGCATTCGTGCAGCCAGCCGCCATACCTTCTTCCTGGACCCCCCCCCCCCAACTTGTGTGTGGGGGTAACCTGCAGTTTCGTACATGCTGCAGCTACTCTTATGTTTATGGTCCGGCCTTCCATCAGACTTCCTTGCTGCTCAACATCCCTGCCTTTGCCTGGCTCTGCTCCCTTTTGCTTTCTGTTTGTTCCAGACTTTGAGATTCTTGACTCAATCTCTACTTCCTGTCCCACTCAGCCTATGACCTTGTCTTCTCCTTCTTTGGAAAAGCAAAACCATAGAACACACAACAGCAGTCCTCAGTTGGGGAAATATGGGTAGAGATCAGGGGTGCTGCCAAACGTCCTACAATGCACAGAACAGCCTCCCCCGATGAATTACCTGGCCCCAAATATCCATGGTGCCCAGCCTGTTTCAGACCTACTCGCAGACCCTGGCCATCATCCCTTCATTATCCATTCGTCTCTGTTCACTACAGCTGCATTGTGGAATGGTTGTTTTCTTGTTGGGATATTAGATTTGAGCAGTTTCAGGATCCCCTCAGGTCATAGTGGGAGCAGGGACAGTAACACTGGGTTGGGACTGGATGTTTGTGTTGAATCCAGTTTGGCATCTGTTCCTAGATTGTGGTGCCGTTCTGGTTGCGTCCTAATTGCCTGTAGATGGAGGGTCTTGAACTAAGACTTCTGATGTTCCTGTCATTGTTAACATTTCTTAATTTGGTATTAAGATCATTGGTAACTAGGTTTACTTGTGTTTTAGTGGAGGTTGGGCAGAAGCTGATTTCCATGAGGGGGAGAAAGATATAGGTGACATGAAACTCACTTGGTCAGTAAGTTTGATTGTAAATGGAGATAGCAGAATTGGAGTAGGAAAGGTCAAGTGTGGGCTCTGCCTCCCTCTCCAAAATGAGTTTTTTTCTGTGCGTTTTTCAAGGCAGAGACTCAATGGACAGGGAGAGAATAAATATACTAAAATGAAATGCTTGGCTGTGGGAGAAAGGTTATTAATCAGAAATCTGAATTCTGTCTTCATTTTTATATTACTACTTGGCATGAAATGACAATTTAATTAGTGTTTTCGTTTACTAGGGCTACCATAACAATGTACCACAGATTGGGTAGCGTGAACAACAGGAATTTATTTTCTCACAGTTCTAGAGGCTGGAATTCTGAAATCAAAGCGTCAGCAGGGTTGGTTTCTTCTGAGGCCTCTCTCCTCGGTTTGCAGAAGGCCTGTTTTCCTTGTCTCTTCACATCGTCTTCCACTGCACCTGCCTGTGTCCAAATGTTCTCTTCTAATAAGGACACCAGTCTTACTGGAATAAGGCCCACATTAATGACCTGATTTTAACTCAGTTACCTCTTTCAAATAAAGTCACGTTCTCCAAATAAAGCCACATTCTGAGGTCCTGGGGGTTAGGACTGTAACATATGAATTTGGGAGGACACAAGTCAGCCCATAACAACTGGGTAATATTTGATGTGAGGTCTAGGTGCATTTTATCTTGAAAAGAACAGGCAAGTTATTAAATAACTTATTCTGTCTGTGTAGGTATATTTTCTTATAGTGTATTGTGGTTCTTCTTTTTTTTTTTTAACCCTCCAGCCAATGTGTAAATGTGAAATAGTTTACTTTTATAGTTTTAGGTATTGTCAAGAAAGTGGAGTTTCTGCTCTTAAATTTAGATTGTTGAGTACTTGTGTGTCCTCACCTGCTGACTGCTGAAATCTTGGAGTAGTTTTCTTCTTTCAAGAACTCTACTGAAAATGTTTGGAACTGTCAACCTTGCTAACTGTGAAGGGTTAGGGCTTCTAGTAGTAACCCAGGACTGACTTTCTCCACCAAGATCTCAGCTGTCCTCCCGGCCACAAGAGGTCTCTGGCTCCCCTGGTGATCTGGTTTGTTGTCCCAGAACCTGTGGGAATTCCAGCCTTTGAGCACCTGTGGGAACTTGAAAGTCTGGTTTAGAGTTTCTTAGCTGACATGCCAGGAATACTTAATGAGTGAACATGCCACCAAATTTGAGTTAATGTGGAAAGTTAGCTTTTTGAACAAGTGGGAGCACTTCCTGTTTCAGCCACACCCAGTGGGCTTGTAGACTTGCTTCCAGTGAGAGAAGAGACGTAGCCTAGAGCCAGTCACAAGCCAGAGAGAGAGCCTCGGGAATGCAGTAAATAGTGATCAGGTGGGTACACCGTACCCCTCAAACAGGACTCTGTGCCCTTGATCTCTGCCTAAGGGCACCCAGCTGGTTCCTTGGGAAATGGCTTGCACACCAGGGGTGTGGATTTATAGGGTGGTGGTGTCATCTATCATGTGACATCAAATCCCGCTTGTCAGTTCTGTTTGGTGTTGTAGTTTGTACCATAGTCATCTTTGTTCCAAACCCGCCGTCCCCCCCCCCACACCTGGGTGGGGACCGGTGGGGGCCTCGAAGGTGGGGACTGGAGAGAAAGCTGAGTTCCTTGTAAAGGACAGACCTTGAGTGCCTGTCTGCCCAGAAAACTCGGACATAGCCTTAAATAAGCACATAGCCCAGCCCTGACGTACAGTTACAAAACGCTGTGCATTCTGGCTGTTGCCTGTCCTGTTAGGAATGTGTTTCTCATCTTTTTACCTACTGGGAGCTGTCATTTAGAGATGCAATGCTGCAGGTAACAACGTTATGGCAGGTGTGCCTATCTCAGCTAAATGCTGAGCTGGGTGGAGTTACTTCATCCTTATGGTAGGGGTGGAGCTTGACTCATTGCTTTTCCACCAACGAGCATTTCTTTTTAGCTGTCATTGAAGTGAATCATCAGTATAAGTAAGCCAGCTCGGGGCATTCCTTGTCAGTTGTGTTCCAATTTACTGGTAGCCTCTGAGTACCAGCAGAGGTTCAACACAGAAAGGAAAAGACACAGCCAGGCATCCTGAAGGTCGTCAAGGTAGGTTTCCAGCTGGGTCACTGTAATGTTGGCCCAGCCAGATGCTCTCTGGCAGGAGAGGCGGCTTGTTTTCCGTGAACCTTGAGGATAATTATGGGTCGGAACAAGGATGCCTCTGTGTGTTTATTCTATGAATGCATAACATCTCCTGTTGGCACGGAGTTGGATCTTGGCATAGTACTGTGTTTATGTCAGTGGCATTATTCTAGCTCATACCAAAAGTTTCCTTTATAAATTACTTCTTTCTGGTGTTTAGGGTTAGCCGTAGTCAACCAGTGTTGTCCTCCTTATGTGTAGACGGGATGGTAGCAAAAAATTGAGACTTGAAAAGAATTGTCACCTGAACTCTCCTGATGCTTTACTTTTTGTTTCTTACCTCTATCTTGACTATTTAGAAACATGGACACTTGCTACTCGGAAAACAAAGGTGTAATGGATACTTTTTCGTTTTGAAATAATGGAACATGTAGACCACTGAATGTTGTTCTCTGGTTTAGAAATCACTGGTTTAGGAGGAAACAATTGTGTTTTTCTTCTTGTTTGGTTTTGGGTCTCTCTTTTCTCTATTTTGAACTTAGAAATCTCACTGGAGAAGAGGGAGACCCAGCTGTACTTGGCCTAAAATGAAATAACATTTGAGGTTTTGAAGTTGTTTGTTTGGACAGTGATTCAGGGTTTATATCTGAATTTTTGGTTGGTAGTGATAGAAATCTTTCTTCCCCTTTGTATTTGGCTTATGTGTCTTATTCTAAGTGCATTTGTTGTTGTTGTTACTATTATTAGTTTAAGAGACGAGACATTAGCACCCAGAACATACTCAACTGGATTTTTCCTTTGGGTTTCGCTGTCATTTTCCCACCTTACTACTCATATGTATGAATGTACTTTATGATTAACACGTGGTTTTTCTTTTTCTTTACTGTCTCATTTGATGGTGATTCATAAACTGTTAGTTTACTAGTTAGTATATGACTGTATGTTGCCAAAGCCTGAAATACACTGGAATGCAGGCCACACCTTTATGTTAATGAGCTAGATTACTTTCAAAAAAGTACTCCTACTGTTAAATGTGGTATAACATTGATGGAATCTCAGGCAATAAAAATGTAACACGATGTGGAGTAGCAAAAGCTATTGTCAAATTGGAGCAAATCTTTAACAAGACACTTTATTGCACACTGAGAAGTACATTGTTTACATGTGTTTGATTTAGATTGTACCAATCAGAAAGAGAATAGAAACCAAGTAACTACACTATAAGCTAAGAGGGAAATTAAAGAATTGATGTACTGATATTACCTTTTTTAAATGTCTGTGAGGAGGATAGGGTGAGTTTTAATTCCCATGGGAATTTGAGTAAGATTCAAGTAGAATCAAGAGAGGAAAAAATTTTTCTATTTAATTAGGAGAAAAGGAATGGGAATGATTCTCACAGATATATATTTTTTTAATTAAAAAGTTTTTTTTGGAGTCGTATTACCACTCATTGTTGATTTAAAACAACACATTTAGGACATTTTTCTTGTCACTCTAGAGCAGGAGTGTCCAAAGTGTGGCCCGCAATCCATTTTTAATTGGTCCGCAGCAAATTCCAAAAATATATTTAATTTACTTAAATAAAGCAGGTGAGGCAATACGTACTTCACCTCAAGTGAGTGGTCCGGCTGTTTGTGTATTTTACTGCATATGGCCCGTGGTGAAAAACATTGAAAAAAGTTTGGACACCTCTGCTCTAGAGTATAAGTGAAAGATATACGATGAAGGCAGGGACAGAATGATAGGAATTTGCTAGTTGGGGAGTATAACATTTTTATTTTAAAGTGGTTTGTTTGGTGGGTGTCGTGATGGTGGAGAATCCTCTGTACTTCTTGACAACATCTTAGAAACAGTTAATAAGCAGGCTTTTGTGGTTAATGATGGTCATGTGGGGGCGGAGGCGTTGTTTTGATTTTTTTTTTTTTTTTTTTATATTTCATTCCAGGCAGTATTTATTCCATTAGTCTGTACTTCTTAGGGCTTTTCCAAATCAACTTTCTGGTGAAGTCATTTACATACCATTTCTTTCACCGGGCAGAAATCTTTCCTTTCCTGGTTTCCCTTCTTTGCAGTTTGTTAATGATGATTTATTGTGCCAGCACTGTGGAGGACTCCCCATTTTACAAGTCGGCTGGAAGCAAGCCTGCTAATCTCTCAGCTTGGATCGCCGGGGTTTGTGAGGTCATTCACCCCAGGGTGATGGCAGAAGCACGTGCTCTCAGGTGTTTTCAGAATCTCTCTCAACTATGCTCTCAGTGGCTCAGAATTCCACAGAGGGTCACCTGGCACACCTTCACCGACAGTAAATATTTGTGCTCCCTCCGCGCTTGCCCTAGTTTTCTTGGTACCCAGGTAGGCAGCTTCCCCATGCAATCCTGCCCACTGGCCAGGACTCCTGGGTCAGGCGTGGGTGAGACCACCTGCTGCTCTCCTGTAATCAAAGGGTGTTTTGTTTTTGAGTCCTCCTAAGGCCTGATGTCTAGATCTCATAGAAAGTCCCTTCTGCCTTGCTGTTGTCACCAAAAACTAGATGAGCCAAAATAATCACGAGCTCTTGAACCATGAGCTGTACTCGCTCAGCTGAGACATATGTGAGCTATTTATTCATCCTAGAAGTAGTTACTGGAAGAAGGATTAAAGTACCAGCTCCTGATTGACTTCATTCCTGAAAACAAAAGATTGATTTTCTTCTCTTAGAGAATGGACGACTCTGTGGAAATTTTTGGAACAGCACATGAGACGTGTGACATACCATCACCTCTCAGAGGTACACACCAGTGTCACTTCCGACTACGTGGAAACACAGAGACGATAGATTCAAGTGGGGTATATGGTGTTTCACAAAAATACACAAAAAAGCACCGCTTGAAATGAGGTAGGCCATTGTGTTCACGTCACTATTACTCATGTGGCCAGCTGCAGCGGAGAGGGTCACGTGCAATCATAAGCCACCTCTGACTCAGGCGAGTGACTGGAAACCCTGGCACATTACAGAGGGCATTCGGTCATAGGTTCTTGAGCAGGAGGCCATGTGCAGTTCTAGGGCCGTGATCTCCAGGAGCATTTGCCGGTGCAGGGGTTTGAACCTGGAGCTCCATTGACAGGGTTGACGAGTTGGTTTTCGCCACGATATGCCACGCTAAGTAGACAGCCTTGAGACTCAAGGAAGTCTCTAGTTTTATTAACGGAAATGGTGTGGCAGGCTTTAAGGCATTTTAATATATTCCTTTTTTCTTCCCTGCCCTGTTGTGTTGAGGTTTTTAGGGGCATAATTGTATCGAGTTTCATCAATGAGTGATCTCTCTGAAAGAGACACGTTCTCTTTGGACATGTGCCTGTCTGGTGTTATATCTGTTTGACTGTTTTAACTCCTTGACAAGGCTATTTAAGACACTTGTAATACCTTGTGAATTACTCTTAAATAACTTGTCTTTTCCTTATCCTATTAGTCTATCAGTTACCAAATATTTAGTAATATCTTTGTGCTAGAAACTGAGGGGTACCTCTTTCTCCCTCACACTTGGCAGTTTTTGTTGAGCTAACATTCTTTTAAGTTGACTTAACATTCTGTTAAGTTGTTTTTTTTTTCCTTCTCTTATTCTTGCTTTCACTTAATTGATTAATATTCTTTGTAAATACACACTTAATAGCCCTTAAGCATTGGGCTGAGTGAAGGTGGCAATTAAGACACTTCTTAAAGACAATTAAGAGGTGATTTGTGAGAGTAATCAGACTGGAGCAATATGCCCCCTAATTTTGTCAGCTGGTTTTGAAAAATTCGTTTTCTCTTCAGTTCTTTGTTCTTTACCGGGAGGCCACGCACCAAAGGTTGACTGGGATTCCTTGTGTGTGTGCGAGTGGAATTCTTTATGAAGAAAATAAAGAATTTAATGGCTACAAAGATGACGTAAGCTGACAGGCATGTATGTCAAAGGGAGAGGGAGAGAGAGAAGGAGAAGACAGAACGAGGGCCCATCACCTGCCAGGAAGGGCACATCCCAAGAGCTCATGCCTCTGCAGGGACATCGCCATTTTGAGCATGATACAGGATAGAAAGCTTTGAGGACAAAGCCAGCATCTTAGTTTAGCAATCACCAGTTTAAGGATAAGACCCAAAAGCTCAGCAGTGAGCTTCAGCAGTGCAGTTGTGGGCGGCGCCACCCCTGCCCCTCCCTGGGTGGGAAGCACCCCAGCCTCTTCATCTGCACTGAGCTGGAGGCTTCCACAGCCTCCTGCCGTTGCCTACTCCTAGATGTTACCCGCGTCATGATTAAATTGCCCTTTCGTTGTGCTTTGCACATCTATATTTGACTTTGCCCTTCTTTTTTTTTTTTTTTTTAGGGGAGGGGAGAAGTGTAGGCAGAGAACAAAATATTAATCAAAAGCAATTTGTGAGCTCCCAAATCAAGAGTGTACCAGTTAGGTGACCTCCCAGCCTTGAGGGGAAACTCATTTATTCAACAGGTCTGCACTGAGCCTCGGGCCCCTTGGGATCTAGGTGCTGGGGAGGCCAGTGTAAACAGGAGAGGCCAAGTGGCCCTCAGTGCCCGGTCCAGCGGGCTGCATAGCTGTCTGTGGCCACCTGTCTCCCCACCTGCAGCCTGGTGGGGAGACTGCTAATAACCAAGTGAACAGAGACAGTAACTGAAGCTAGTGTGAGGGGCTGCAAGTAGTGAAATCAGGAGAAGGGGTGACAGTTGCATGGATGGGCATGTTGTTTTCCTTCTGCATGGTAGCTCCTAATATTTTCCAGAATGGAAGTTGTGGCTGAAACGAAGGCTATAGGTTAGAAAACTGTCTTTAAAAAAATTCTTTGTAACATCCTTCCCATAGAAAGCTATGAATTGTTGTGCCCAGAAGGGTACATGGTCGTTGATCTTAGAGCAAAAGGAAAGATATTTCCTGGAGAAAAATATTTCCACTCATCAAACATGATTAAGTATCATCTTGTTTAAACAATATTGGAAAACTGGGGACATCTGTGTCTGTGGAGTAGCCTCAGAATGAATGAATTCTGCCGTGTCAGAGGCGTGGCAGCCTAGACATAGAGGGAAAGCGTTGAACTTTGTGGCTGTACCATTGACGTGACTAAGCTTCATCATTTGCCAAACGGAGTTGTGTTAGGTTATGTGACCTCCAGTCTTGGAGCTCTCATTTTGCTTTTTTTTCTGAGTCAAGATTTATTAGAGCAACCTAAGGAACCAAAGCTTTATAAGGAACCAAATAAATTGTTACTGTTCTGAAACCATGAGATAAATATTGAGTAGGAAGAGTGACTATGAACACACGCAAAGCAGGGCATTTATGAGACATCCACACACACTTCTTGAATTTATTAAACCCAGCATTGCTGAGAATGAGGTAACGTGTTCTGAGTTTCTCAGATCATCATGGCCATGAGTCCCTGTGCTGCATCTGGGGGCAAGGGAAGCTCTGGGGACGAACTGTGGTCTAACGTCACCACTAAGAGCAGTAACAGCTTACCAGGTGCTAAAGTAAAGGGTATGGAGGCCTTGCCACCGCTGGATGAGATTAGCTGAGAGAGATCGTGACATCTGATAATTTCCAGTTGCAGGTGGCAGAACTAGAAAACCCACCGGGCTGTGTCTTACTGCAGAGTGCATGCCCTCAATTACATTGTTATCTTACTCTGCATCGAGGAGACCTAGGCAGCCATAAAAGAAGGAAAAAACTCCTGTGTCTTTGTCGAATGTGTAACTGTTATATTGTTGTGAGGGTCTTCTCCCCAATTAATGATTCCCCATTTCCTTCCTGTTGTTCAAAATCTCTGTCTCAGAAAGGTCCCTGGACCATCCATCCTATTAAAAGTGCATCCAACACCTCCCTCCCCCTCCCAATATCAGTCCTCATTGCCTGCGGTATTTCTTTTCTGTTTAGTATTTGTCATCTTCTGACTCTATACTAATTTCTTTGGTGGTGTTTACCACCTCTCTCCCCTCCGTGGAGTGTCACCTTCACCAGGGTAGGGAGTTTGAAATGTTTTCTTCCCTGGTGTATCTCAGGTGACAGGGCCCGTGCCTGAGACATAGTAGGTGCTCAGTGAATGCTTGTTGAATGAAGCAGTGGGAGAGAAAACCAGACTCCCGAACCTTCTGAGGCCTGTGAAGGGAACCTCTGTGTGCCCTCACGATCCTGACTTGGCTCAGTTGGAAGCTGAGGTGTCTTCTGAGTTTTCAGCACTTCGTGCTGAGTTGTCTACAGGTCACCTGGCCGCACCTTTATGCGTTTGTAGAATGGAATCTAGGACGGAATTGGCTGGGTGGCTCTCACTTTCACCACCACTTTGAGATGAATGTCTGATGGCCAGACTTCCTGACATGCTTTTTCTAAGGTTGCAGTTGAGTCCCTGGCTTCTGTTACGCAGAGCGGTCTGGCCACAGGGGAACAGCTCTGTGAAGCTCGCTGCAAGCCGTCCGTCGTCATAGCATACATTTTACCAGTGAGGTTTTTTCCTACCTAGTTGTCCCTCTGGCTTTGAGTGCTCAACATGTGGCAGTTACATGTGCACTGTGGTCTGCCTGAGCCTTAATCCCTTATACTCGCCTCTTGTTCAGACACCCTCAGAGCAGATGCTTCTTCACTTTCAGCTCCTGCCCCATCGCTCTTGGCTTCCTTTGTTTCAGTCATGAGGAGACAAAAATTAACCAAGAAATCGCAAGGGAGGCTGTTTTATTTCCGTTCGATTGACTCCTATTTTAGCAGTGCTACACTTTAAAAGATGGAGATGGCCGTTGCTCAGCGTATGTGTTCCGGGATAACGTACAGTGGTGTTTTCCAGTATCTCTACCACAGAGCACCAGGTTTAGTCCCCCTACCTCACCTCCAGGCCATATATGCCTAACCTGCCCTTGTGCCATCAGGATACCCTATAAAGCAATGACTGGTTGCAGACCTACTGTGTGGCTGGGATGTCATAGATGCAAGTGACCAAGACATGGCTCTGTTTGCAAGAAGCTTCCAGATCAGTTGCAGAAATGGACATAGAAACTAACAATTGCTATACTGATAGGCTTTTGCCAACAGGAGTGGGATTTGGGGGTTAGGAAGTTTTCTCAGAAACCGTTGAGCTGTTGTTAAGGTTGAGTGAAGGTCATGTGCAGGCAAGGCAGGGGCAGGGCATTGCCAGCAGAGGAAAAAGCATGATGTGCTCAAAGAACTGAAAGTCGTCCCCCTTGGCTAAATAGGTAAAAGGTACATGGAACGTGACATTAGAGGGTCAGGGCGGGGCCAGAGCCAGGCAGACCAGGTGTGCCACGGCAGTCTGCACTTGATCCTTGAGGTCACAAGAACCAACTCAGAGTGGGTGATTCCCACGTGTCTGGCTTGGGTGATTGGGTTAATATTTGGCTGCATTAACAAGATAAGGAATACAGCAGATTGGAGTGGGCAGCAAAATTTATCCACGAGGCACTTGATCACCGAGGTTGGGATGGCCATAAGGTTCCTTCATTTGCTTGCCTGGTACTTAAGCCTGGGGTCCTCAAAAGTATAGACTATAGGATATGTAGAGTGTACATCTAATTAGCAGGTCATAAGTGGTATTTGGCTGGAATCCATAACTGTCCCCATACATACCATTTCTTCCATTTAGGGTGCCTGGGTCTGAGGTGGGTTTGTGTTCACTCTCAAGGCATGCTGCAAGCAGGCACACTACCTAGCGTTAATTGCTGCAGTCACAGACTGCTTGTGCATATAGTTACTGTTTATCAGTCCTACAGAACGGGAATGTCCCACGTGCATGTTCATCTTGCCTGGAGTAACCGAAAACATCCTCCCCCAGCCCCCACCCCCCTCAATGACCCAGTGAAAAGAGCGCAATCTTGTCTCATCTCACTTTGCGGTGACACCTGCTACCTCCACAAGTGGCATATGTTTGGTATCACTGTGACCAGTTTTTAACAGTATCTCAATCCTTGTAAGCTGCACCCAAAAATTGAGAATAATCACAATGAATGTTTTCTCAATCATCTGCTTTTATTAAGGGCTGTTGAAGAGTTCGGTGTGTGAAAATTCGCATCTATATTGAGGCTTACGCACCTTTATTTTTAAATAAAGCTTTTCAGGGTTGGGGGGCAAAATCAGTAACACTACAAAAGCATGAAAAATGACCCTGAGAACTTGTGCCATTGGAATAAACATTTTATAAGGGTGCATAATGAACTCGTGATCCATTTTTAAAATGTGAACGCCTTTTCCAGTTTGATTATCAACAGTGTAATGAGGGTTTCTTAAACTATTTTGTTATTTTCTCCCTAAGTCAGTTCGCAAATGTTAATATTTCTTGTGTCCTTCTGATGTGACTATTAAGTTTCTCTCACAAGAGTATGTCAATTCTATAGTGAAAACTTAAAAGTTTTGCCGTTACTTAATCAAAGTGGCTTATGATGTTAGTTTTTGGTATCAGGTAATATTATTGCTGAAATGAGGTTCACTGAGGGAACACCCCCCACCCCGCCCCCACCCCAGCTTTGTTGTTTCTTTGAGTATATTTGAGCTTAGAACTCAGGACAGTCTAGGAAATGACCCTGTGTCTCCCACATTGTGGAAAAGTGAAGAAAGTGAAGCAAGTTTAAGAAAATGAAATTTGTGTGGAAAATACATTCTATATCTAGTTGACGGTCAGGTATGAGATAAACTGAGAATTCCACATTCTGGCAAATTGGGCAAGACAGTGGTTCTGGATGTGTGGCCCTGGGAAGAAGGTGACCCGTCACCGTGGTGGGTAGGAAACCAAGCAACCAAGGAACAGTTATGGAGGATTCATTCTGTGCAAGGTTCTGTGGGAAATGCAGACTAGCCTAAGGTGTCAACAGTGGCTTTTAAGTGACTTGCAGCTAGTTTGAGAGAATTAAGATTTCTACACTCGACGAAGGGCAAATAGTGCAGAAAGGCACAGGAGTTGGTGCCAAAGGAGTAAAGACTCATGACTATAGGAATGCAGAGTATTATGCGGTGGTTTGTTATGGGAACAGCAGGGGGACGTGCTGGCTGCCTGGAGCCTAGAAGGATCTAGGGTTTCCATCAGTGTGAGAGGAGAAAACATAAAGAATCACCAGTAAGTGAGTATGTGCCCGAGGTAAGTGGGCTGAAAAGTTTGGGGATAGTGGATTGGTGTATTTGGAGAACCAAACAGTGGTGTTATTGACAAGTAGTTTAATTGGATTCTGCACTTACTGCCTAATAGAAATTCTTAAGCATAGGGCAACAGTGGGGCAAGGATTCTGTGTTCTGTTGAAGTGTAATAGAAGTCTGCCGCCACAGTTCTTTTTGGTTTTTTTTTTAATTGGGGAATATTGGGGAAAGTACATGTTTCCAGGACCCACCAGCTCCAAGTAGTTGCTTTCAGTCTAGCTATGGAAGGTGCAGCTCACTGGCCCATGTGGGACTTCAACCGGTGACCTTGGTGTTATGAGCACCGCACTCTAACCACAGAGCCAACCGGCCCCCCGTCTCCCCACCGTTCTGATGGCAGAGGTATGTTTTATTCTACCTAAATTCTTCTCATCAATCCTGTGTGCTCCCACCCCATGATTATTTAACACTTTCTTATTCAGGGTCGAAGGGATAAAGAGAAACATATATTTATACACATAAAACAAAGTCATCTAGTAGCATAAATCTTAATGCTCACGCACACACCCTTATGAGGTGAGGCATGGTATGTTTGGGTACAGTGCCTACTATTATAATAAATGGAACCCAACCTCGGCTCTCTTTAGAAGTTCTTCAATACCCAGTCTCATCTAACACAGTAACTTCAGGGAAGATTATTAAAAATCTGAACACAAGGAAAAATCTCTAGGGTGCATTCAGCTTTGAGATGTATGGGGACTCTGGTGTTTGCAGTTGGTTGATCTCCCGAGCTGGTCAACCAAGATTTTTAACGTGGATGAAGGCATCATTTCTTCTATAAATACCCTTTCTTCTTGATAATATATGGGTCCAGGAAATCCAAGTGTGAGTGCCTGCCATATATTTATTGGCGTAACGGGGAACAAATGTGGGCCCTAAAATATGCATCCTCTCGCTAGCATTGGGGTGGACCATTATTGTCATCGGTCCCCTCTCCCTGTTGATTCCAGTTTTCGCTCCCTGTGATAATACAGTGAAGTGGAATTGCTTTTGTCTCTTTTAAAATTTGACTTTAAAAAGTCTTGTAATAATGTAACACAGAATTTAGCGTAACGGAACGATCAAGTATCTGGTGGCTTGTTTGCATGTTTAATAGTCTTGAAGATAAAACTTGAAAGAAATTATTTTGACAAATATTTTTCTGAGAGTTGAGAGGATACTTGGTTTCCCCGAGGAATTCTAGGATTTCACAGGCGGTTCTTTGTGTTTTTGAGAGCAGTCTGAATGTGGTTGGCAGGCCGGCAAGAGGAATAAGTGTTCTGTAACTTAGTACAGGTCCGTAATCCTTTATCTGCAGTTTGAAAATTCACAAAGCCCTGGAAACTGAAAACATTTTTGTAGGTTTGTAGGAAAACTTACTTGAACGTGACCTGAATGGACTTGAGAGTATTTCTGGTTGTACTAGAACACTTAATATAACTATTCATACATATCACTGCACACATACTAACATTTGATTATGGGTCCCCAGTCCCCTACTGGGAATGTTATGTAATAACTGGAATATTCAGAATCATTTTTCTAAAACGGGAAAAAACTCAGAGTCCTGTAACACATTGGGCTGGCTTTAACGGGGGTGTTAGTTTCCCAGCACTGCAATAATAAAGTACCACAAAGGAGAGTGCTTTAAAACATAGAAATTTATTGTCTTATGGTACTGGAGCCTGGAAATCTGAACTCAGGGTCTGAACTCAGGGTCAATGAGGCCATGCACACTCTGAGGGAAAGCTCCTTCCGTGCTTGTTCTCCCTTCTGGTGGTTACCCAGAATGCTTAGCATCCCTTGGCTTGTAGGGGCGTCCGTCCAGTCACATGGCTGCCTTCTCCCTCTGTGCCGTCACATCACCTTCCTGTGTGCGTGATGGTCTCTGTCTCCAAATTTCCCCTCTTACGAGGACACAGTCGCTTTGGAGTAGTAACTTCATTTTAACTTGATGACCTCTAAAGGTCGTATTTCCTAATAAGGCCACATTCTGAGGTTCTGGGGTTAGGACTGCAGTATATCTTTTTGGAGGGACATGATTTGGTCTGTATCACAGGGAACAGTTCAAGATGAGCTACTCCATGCTTTTTCTGTGTTCAGGCCAGTGCCAAGTTTAACACCTTTGCTTCATGGCTTTCCTGGTGACGTGGTTGCTGCTTCACAGAATGGGTGTCACTCGTGGATCTTCCTCTTCAGACTTTACACTATCACACGTCATGTTGACTCCACTTAAGGGAGGATCCTTTCCCTCAGAGAATCTTGCCTGTGAGAAGAAGACAGATTTTTGCAGTAAGAACTGGACTGGGCTTGGGGTTAGCTCCTGTGGTACCTCTGGCATCACTGCCACTCCCACCTCTGAGAAGTCTAGAATGTTCCTACGGATGTTGAAGGATTGTACAGGAAGTGCTTAGTCAGGACAGTGCTTGACAGGCAGTGAATACTCCGGGACAGAGAGGTTGATATTTTTATGTGCATAGGAAATGTTTCGCAATCTACGTAACTGTCCACCAATTCCCTCTTCTCTCCACCACTTACCCTGTCTGCCCTTGAAAATTGGGCCCGTGAGGTCCGCTCTCAGCATAGTTGTTGTTTAGTAATTTGCATGGCGTCTTCCTCTGCTAGACCTTTGTTCCTGAGCACTCAGCCCACGGGGGTCTCCGCAGTGTCCATCTCTGCAATGCTGGGGGATTCTCATTACCTCCACGTGCCATCTTTAGTCCAAGCATCCCGGAGCATGCAGTGCCGGCAGAACTAAAGCACAGCTGTGCTCTGGAAGCTGACAACTCGTCCTGAGTTAATTAAACACATCTTTTTTCTCCCGGTTTAGTTAATAGAGGCTGATTCCCTGAGTAGTTCGCCTACCTCGGAACTTGCCCTCTTTTCTAGTTCAGCACAGTCGGTGTTGATTCCACATTGGCATGAACCTCAAAGTCCCTGTGCTTGACCGGGGGTATTTCTTTCCCATCATAAGGGCATGGTGGGAGTAGCCAAGGAATTGACTTCAGGGTTACGGGAGAGGAATGACTTTGGAAGTCTGTTCCCGTACTTGGTCATTTCCATGTGATTCTGCGTCTGAGTACCTGTTTTTTGTAGGCTACTGACTTCATACATCAGGGGTGGCAGGAGCTAATTTATAAACAGTGAAATATAAGCAATTGAGAAAGTATCTTGGAATTTTTGTTTTATGAAGTTCAAATTAGGTTTGACTTTTCTAACCATGAAGGGAGTAATGGGCAGGTGTCAGTATCCCACCAGAGTCAAGTTAGAATAAACCGCTGCCTTAGGTGATCATATCTCAGAATTTTCCCTTTGCCTTGTGTCCTCTAGAACTGAATTCCTGATAGGCTCATATTATTATAGGGTACTTGTAATTGTTCTCTCACTAGACAGTAGTGTTTTCCAAATAGGCAAGAACTGACCTGTCTTTGCTCTGCTCTCTTCCTTCCCCTCACCCCCATTGAAATAAACAAAAGGTGGTGCTAACAGTTAATTTATAATTACAGCTAGGCCTTGTAGGTTGCCCTTCCTATGACCCCAATAAACATGGGCAGTGTCAAGCGGCCGGGTAAGCCCACGAGGAGGGGCAAAATCCTTGGCATCCAGTAGAGATGAAGCTGCACCTTCCTCCCAGCCCCTCGGGAGTGATTGGCTATTGGGGTGGAAATACTAAGTTGAATGAGCTCATTGTGGTGGATCCTGGAAAAAGAGGAAAAGATGGAGTCTCAGTGGCTCCCAAAGTGAGGTGCCTCGATGAGCAGATTGTTACAAATGTGGATTATCAGGTTCTACCTCAGATCTGAGTTGGAAACTCTGGGGTTGGGGCTGAGCAATCTGTGTTTTAACCTAATCCTCCCGGTAATTCTGATACCCACCATAGTCTGAGACTGTCTGCTCTAGAAATTCCTAAGTTCCAGGCTTTCTGCACTCATCGTAGCCGTCATGGTGATGCCGGCTGGTAGAATGAACGTGTCCGCACCTATAACAACAGAGCCGTCTTCTTGGTGCATATACAACAGAGAGGGCATATGTAGGCATTCTCAGTTGTTCTAGTTAACCATTACTGTGGGCAAACACCACCAGGGTGTAGATACTGGCAAGAGAGAGAGCAAGAATGCAGCCTAAGTAGGTGTCTGGGAAAAGGTAAGGAATAGGCTCTTTTGAAGAAGGGCCATCTTGGGACAGGACAGAGTGCTGATGGGGAATACTAGACTGTTTCCGTGATCAATCTCATCAACTTTGTAACTTTTCATAGGATTAGTATTCTCTGGGACAGAAGACTTCTTATATTGGTGATAATCTATGTGCCTGACATAGATTGCCTTTTGTTGCCTGGATAGTTACTAGATTGAGCAAATTTCTATTTCTGCTAGAGTATAAAATATTACTTAAATAGTAGAGTCGAACTGACGATTTTCAAAGAACTTCATTGGGGTGATTTAGCATTTGGTTCTACCATTATTTAGGATCTTTAGGACTTAAAGACTCAAACCTCTGGTCAACCAGCCCAGGATTCTCTTGTCAGCAGGGGCCGGGAGGAAAATATTAGGAGAGGCTATGGTTCTCCTCTCAGATGGTTAAATGGGAGCGCCATGTATGTTGCACTCTAACTTGATAGCCATTTATGTATCTGTTGTTAACACGTTTGCCCCATCTGTAAAATTTTCACCTGTACTGCCTCTTGGAATTCTTGTCTATTTTACTTCTTTGGAATTTTAGAAGTGTATTACCTTTTGTGTGACATAAGTTACATAAACATTTACCAGCTGATAACATTTCTGTAGGCAGGAATTAATTCTGTGGAGCATTTGGTAAGTGAATACACAAGTATGTTAGAGATAAGTTGGCCATGCAGTTGGCCCTGCAACCATGACCCAAGGTTGGGACCCCCACGTGATGAGTTGGAGATGGCAAGGGACAAGGAGAGAGTCGGTCCTGACTAGAGAGTTCAAGACTTGAGTGACTGGAACGGCTTTAGGGTAAGAGTAAACCACTAGTTGTTCCAAACAACAAAATCATAACTTAAGTATCCAAAAGTGTATGTTTCAGCAGCTTTACAAAATATGCCTAAACTGTAAAATTTTAATTCCTCTTTCACCTGCTTAAAACCAACATAAGAATGCATTTGTCTGTAAATTGACACATTGCTGTGTTGTATTTGTTGAAAGATCATACTTATTCAAGAGTGACTAACTCATAGCCATTATTGGTAACAAGTGATACATTTCGAAGTATACTTAATACCTTCCAATAAATCTCGAGAGCTGGAATGTATGTGCACATTCTTTCACAAACCTTCAATGGTCATCCATTTCAGGCAATTTTCTGGATAGGAAAAATATTTGAAACCCTTTTGGGTTTGCTGTTGAGATGTAGGCTAAACATGAAATTGCAGGGTTCGGTGCCTAATTGAAGAGTGTATTACAGTTGAAGCACACGTGTAACTATGATTGGTATTCTCTTAATTTCTTGTATTTATAAAAGAACTTGCTCAACAGTAGAAAATTCAGAGAAAAATAACCACAAGGAAGAAAATAAGCATAAGTCATTAACTTACCATCTAGAAAGAACTATTAGCTTGGGCTATGGTTTTCTAAATTACACACACACATAGACACACACATATATGTATATGTATATATGTATACATGTATGTATATAAGTCACATTTTTAGATCCTGCCTATTCCCTAAAGTTATACCATGATTATTTTCTCACATTTAAAAATATTCTTTGAAAACATGATTTTAATATTTAATAACATTCTAGTCCATGATTATACCATAGTTTATTTAATCATTTCTCTATTGTACTAGAAGGTTGCTTCTAATTTTTCTTACTGTATATGATGCTGTAATGAATATCTTTTGCAGATAAATATTGCCTGCATCTCTGATTATTTGGGATTAATCCTTAGAAATAGATGTGTTGAGACAAAGGCATCAACTGTTTCGATGTTTTTGATACCTCCCGCCGTATTTCTTTCCAGAAAACTTGTAATAATTTATTTCCAATAGTAGAGTATTAAAATGGCTGCCCTCCTTTAGAAAGGATTAGCTTTTTTGTGTCTTTGACAATTTGTTACATAAAATCCTCAGTCTCAGGCGGGCCCGGTGGCTCAGGTGGTTGGAGCGCCATGCTCCTAACGCCGATCGCCGGTTTGATTCCCACATGGGCCGGTGAGCTGCGCCCTCTACAGCTAATATTGTGAACAGCAGCTCTCCCTGGAGCTGGGCTGCCAGGAGCAGCCGGTGGCCAGCGTGAGTGGCCGGCAGCCATTGTGAGCGGCCGGCAGCCAGCAAGAGCTGCCATGAGTGGCCGACCGATGACTGGTGACCGACAGCCTCAGTGGAGGGGGGGAACCCAAGGCTCATAATACCAGCATGGGCCAGGGAGCTGTGTCCTACACAACTAGACAGAAACAATGGCTTGAACTGGAGTGGGGGGGGGGTGAGAAGAGGGGGAAAATCTTCAGTCTCGATCTATTTTGGTATTTTTTCCCCTTATTTTGTGTTTTTGTGTTATTTCTTTATCAGTGATTTATGTAACACTAACTGTAATGTTAATAGTACATGTGGAAAAGAATGAGGAAATCTTCTACAAAACTGGATTTCCAATGAAATTTTCTCTGAGTTAGCTAAGTCTCAGTGGGATAAATACATCAGGTCGTCAAAATAAAATTGCTCTGCGGCGCTACGTAACCTGCTACCTTAGCCCTCCGCACTTTGGTGATAAGCAGCAAAGACGTGATCCTTGCACAGGCCGTGCCAGTGGCGTATTGAGCAACTTCATTTTACAGGAAAGAATTACTGCTTCCTTCAGGTTCTGCTTGTGGTGCTCCCTAAGGAGGGAAAAATGGCTGAAAAATGAAGCCCTTTCTCATTTTTCTTCTGATATCCAAGTATCTTGAAGGGACACCTTCATGGTGGGTGGTCAAGGTGGTGTCATTCCAGCCCGGCTGCAGTCTGAACGTAACACACCTTGAACCTTTTGCCCAGTGGAGGCAACTCTGCCGTCCTCCCCACTCTCCTCACTGCCTTGCTCCTTTAACATATGTGGATCTCAGCAAAGACTATTTAATCTGATAAAAACGAGTAAATAAGTGTTGCAAAAGGATTAGCCTTTACACCTTCTTGTTTGTCATAGAACAGTTCAGTGGGTCAGATAAAGCATCACCCCATTAATGATGTGTCAGGACCAACTGCACAAGTCATACAGCTGCCAACAGAGGGGCCAGGATTGCATTTCAGCAGCAATGGCCAGCTCTTTAGTTGCATATGAGCACCTTGTGGTTTGAGCTGGGACCCCCCTCTCCAGCTACCTTTTCTCCCCAAATCCTCCAGCCTGCCACTGGACCTTTGCTTATGCTCTTCTCTCTGGAGAACCCCGACCCTGCTCTGCTCTTGGTCCCCCTGTCTCAGCCTCAGAGACTCCTCTCTGGCAGGAGTGCCCAGATGGACCAGTGAGTAGAAATCACCGGGAATGCTTGATCAATGAGGATTCTCAGGTCTTAACCCTAGAGATTGTGGTCTAGAAGCCTGGGGTGGGGCCAGGCACCTGGTGCCAGCTGACGCTGGCGTGCACGAGGTCTGGACCTGCTGCTGCAGAGTGGTGTGTTCCAGGGTACATACGTGGTTCACTCTCTGTGCCCCATTCGCGTGAGGGCAGGGACATGACTTTCATTTCCCACGCTTATCTCCTTGCCGGGAATATGGTAGGCACTCAGTAAAGAAGATGTTTGAATCCTAATGTCAGTGTGTTGTCTCCTTTTAAAGGCTGCAAAGAATGTGATAAACAGCTTCGCTTTGCAGAGAAAACAAAAGGTTTGCCAAATGGAATGTCTCTTCTAATCCACAAAGCCGTGAGCTTCTTAGAGTCATGGTAATACTGGCCCTGAATTGTATGAAACACCAGCCACTAGGACAGTAACTAGTTGCTGCGAGTGATGCTTTGTTGTGAATAAGGTGACCAGTTTGATATCTCCACCCAGGTCCTCAGGGGGCTTCCACACAGTGTGAATAATTAGGAAACGGGGTATAGTGAGTGAGCCGTGGTTGCCGGCACCCAGTTTGTCCTAGGAGGTCGTCAGTGTCAAGTCAGCAGTCACAGCAGAAGTAGGGGGCAACAGAGATCCTCAGAAGTCTCACAAGTAGGGAGACAACAAAATCCCAATTACAATGGCTGTCACCCATAGGGTACTTGCACTGTGTGTTTGGTGCTGAGCTGGGTTCTGATATCAATACATCATTTTCTCTCAGCCTTACAGAAACCCCCTGAGTTAGGAGTTGTCGTTCCTATTTCATTCATAACCAGTCTGAAGTTCAGAGTGGTTAGGTGACTGCCTGGGGTCCCTCAGAGAGCTGGTAAAACAAAGATTTGAGACTCCAGTGGAAATGGTCTAGGGTGTCAATTGGAGAAGCACCAGCAGAGGAGGGGTGGGTAGTCTTCATCTTGCCTGCTTCCCTCTGTGCCCCGCCTGCTTTGTTTAATTATTGTACAAGTATTATGTGCTAATGGTTAACAACAACAAAAATCTTCCGACAGTGATTAAGAGGGGAATGTGAAAACCAGGGCTCTCACCCCTGTACCCTGTATCTACTCCCCGTAATAGTAACTGCTGAGCTACTTGTGTGTCTTTCCGAAATTTGCTGGTGATGTAGGAGGGGGCGGTAAATCGTAAACATAACTAACCCTTGACCTCAGGACTTTGCTGATCTAGCAAAAATAGGTAATGTGTTGAGGATCTGAGAGGTACAGCTTCAGAGGACAGAAGTTTCTCCCAGAATTTCTGCCTTTATCAGATGACTCATGTGGAGTCATGTGAAAAAGTCTCTGGGAGCTGAACTGTTCTTTTTACCACTCATAGACAGCATCGTGTCCAGAAATGAAGGCCATCAGAGGTTAAAATAACGTGCAAGCATTTGAAAAGAAGCTGGTGGTGAGGTTTGCTATCCCTTAGCCTTGACACACACACACACACACACACACACACACACACACACTTTTGTTTTGGTTGTTGCTTAGGTGATATGTTTTTGATACCTAGTAAGTAAGTTGGTTAGAAGCTGGTAACATGTTAAGGAGAATATCAGCCCAGTGGTACTTGAATCGACCCTCATACTCAAGCTGTGGGCTTCCCCTTTTACGCCTGGATGGAGAAAACCTCTTGGTAGAGACTAGAGTCTTACTCCATCTTCCTCTTATATCTTTAGGAAGTCATCTGTGTTCACTTAGGATGGGCTGGGCTGTTCTTATGAATGATGAGAAGCGAGTTTGAATTGTTCTCAGATCCAGAATATTCTGACTAAAAGGGATTATCCAGTCCAGTGGCTTTAAAACCTTTTTTTTTTTTTAAGTTCTAGAACACTGTCAAAAAAAAAAAAAAAATTCTAACTTGGAAGCCTGATACATAAAACAGAGGAAGGTGGAATGATGGCCTGTGTTATCCTGACATTGTTATGCAGAACTGAGGCTCTGCAGTTCAAAAACCACTGATTTTGTCCAACCCTTTTATTTTGGAGATAGGAAAATTAAGATTCAAAGTGACTTGTCGAGGGTCATGCAGCTAGTTATTTGGAGTGTTGAGAAGATCTCAAGCTATGACCTTCCCCAAAGGTAGACACTTAGCTCAGGCAACTTATTCTTCCTCCTACAACAGCAAAGATAAAAGTTAAGTCGTAACTGCTGCAGCGCCTGGACATGCCTTCCAGCCCGCTCCGCTAGTGGTCCACGGAGCGTACTGAAGCAAGGCTGTATAGCATGCACTCGGAGAGTTGGATTCTGGAGCAAGCATGCCTGTATCCCTCTCTTCCCATCCCTCGTACTTACTGTTTAACCTTGGGCAAACCAACTGCTTGGTTTCTCTGTCTCATTTTCTCATCTGAAAAATGCGCCAACCTCAAAGCTTGCACAGTAAGGATCCGATGAGATAGTGTATGTAAGAACCTCATGTATGCCAGGAACGGACTGGATGCTTCATGGTGGCTGGATGCTGGGCTTGTGGTCATGGTGGCGCTGGTGCCAGTTGTGCTAATAATAGTGGAGGTAGTATTGATGGCTGTTTAGGCTACTCTGGCATCTTCCTGCTCATTTTCTGATTCCGGTGCCCTGTGCCATATCTCAGCTTGATGCTCCAGCATTCACCTTGCTGAAATGGGAGGAAAATGCAGTCACCTTCACTCAGCTGGGCTGAGTAGGACCATTCATAAATGTCCATTTGTGACTTTTGTTGAACGAATCCTCTTTTAGCCACCCCTGTCCCCCGTTCACTTGCGCTTGTGTCTTGCTCCTAGCAGTCCTTGGAATATAGTCCGTACTCAGTAAATATCTGTGGATGTGAATGGAACTGCTGTAACATCAGAAAGGGAGGAGGAACCTGAGACCAACCTGGGAGGCTGTGCTCCCCACCACCACCCTTGAACTTACACCTGACTATCCTTTCACCAGCCCATCCCATGTCCTGTGCTCCTCTCCCCTTGAACTTACACTCCATTGTCCTTTCACCAGCTCCCACTGACCTTTGGTTCTCTCTTCAGTCTGAATTCTCTTCCAGGGAGTTTCTTAATCTTTCATGTAGATACCCTAGTACCTCCCTCTACCTGGATAAGCACTAAAGACATGCCCAAGCATGCCTTCCTGGTTCCAGTTGGGAGCTACTGTCCCACCCTCAGAGACCCTACTCTCAACCTCCACCTGCACGTGTCACGTACGGTGACTATCTAAGGGATACAAACTGAGGTAAACCAATGATGAGTAGAAGACTGCAGAGGTTCTATTAAAGTGAATGGTTAGCTCTTGACTGCAGTTATGTAACAGGCAGCAGTCATGATAGCCGAGGGACATGGGAATAAGAGTCGGATGGCAGTCAGCAGAGTTTATGGAGTTCTCTGCAATGTGGGCGTGTGTGTGTGCGCGTGTGCGCCCGGGCATGCATCTCCATGGCACACTGGGGACCTGTTCTTGAGATAACAGAGATACCAGGCCTTGAACTTTGTTTAGCAATAGCTTGGTGGCTGGAAATGGAAAATTAGTTTCGATAACTTAAAAACAAAACAAAACTCTTTTTAAATACCATCTAGAACCCTGGTTCTCAGAGTGTGGTTCCTGGATCAAGCGTATCAGCTTTACTGGGAATTTATCAGACACACAAATTCTAGAGTCCACCCCAGACCTGCTAGATCTTTGGGGGTCTTTGGGGTTGGGCCCAGCAATCTGTGTTTTAATCACGCGCCCCCCTCCTTCCACCGCCCCCCAGCAGTTCAGATACGCTAATGTCTGAGAACCACTGACCTAGCAATTGACACCTGATTCATCACCTTGACCGTGGCTCTGATGAGGAAGGTGCTCTTAGGTTCTTTAGACCTAGGTTAGGTCTGGCTCTTGATTCATCTTTATTCTAAGGCTAAAGGTGTTTAGAAAGGAAGTAGGTGCATCTGGTTAGATGATCTTTAAACAAGATTCTTCTATGTCAAAACATTAAAAATGACAATTATACTCTGAATAGAATATAACTGAGCAAATTGTTTTGCTTTATTTTAAAGAGGTGTTGTAGCTTCCATTAAGATGTATTTTATGGATAATAAATACCATATGTATTATAAATATATACGCACACACATACCAACAATATTTTTCACTCACTTTTGATCTCTGGGTTTTGTTTGTTTGTTTGTTTGTTTGGTATATTGAGTATAGTCCTGTTACTAACCAACTAAATTTTATCACCTTTCCTTAAAGGATTTCATGGCATATTTATTGAAGTAAAAAATAAAAATCAATATAGTCTTAAGCATTTAACAATACTCTGTGCAATCTTTGGAAATATCCTAGAAGTTGCAAAAGAAGTGTTAATAGTCATGGTAGGTATAGCTATTAAAGGGTAATTCTCAAGTTGGATAGAAATACGTGATCAGCTCTACATAATTAGATGAGTGAAAATTTGGGGAATGAATACATGCGAGCCCCTTCTGTCTATGATTTTCAGGGTCTCAAGTGTGAGATGGAAGAACTTGGATCCCAGATTTTTATAAAATGATAGTTTGGGGAGGTTTGAATGATCTCAGGTCACCAATACTAGCTTGTGTGAGTGGGTTTCTCATCTTCTTGGTAGATAGCTTCTGTTAAGTAATCCTTTCAGTGCATGTCTTGCTAAAAGTTTTCAGTTTCCCAGGGAAATAATAGGAACTCTGGACCTTGTAGTCAGGAAACTTGAAATTTAATATAGACCTTATTGAAATCTAAAACTTTGGGCCAATCTCTCATGACTTCCCGGGCCTTAGTTTTTTGTTTTTGAGTTTTTGTTTTAATCTGTAAGATGATAGTTGTTGTTGGTTTAGAGGAACAATGTTTATTTTACCACCACTAAAAGGAAATTAATTTTTAGCTACATAGTGGAAATCAGAATATAAATAAGACACAAACTAAATTTTCTAGCTAGATTTTGCTAATCTGAGCAAATTTTGTATGCTTTTAAAATTTTCTTAGAATTTGTTTAGGGAAAAAAACTGTGGTAGATGAATTCTTTTGAATTAATAATAGGGAAGATTATCTTTAAAGTTAGAATGTGAGTTTCATGATATTTTTGCTTTTAAATAAACATTGGCTCTGGTTGATAGAAACTTTTCAGTATATTCACTTCCTAGGCATGTTGAAAATGTTACTGCTTCGTTTGTGGAATTTACATAAGCTGGGTCATTAACTGATATTTGCATTTTCATTTAGATTTTGGCTGATTTCTTTTTAATTTTTAAATGATAGTATAATCCTATTAAATCTGAAATATTGTCTTTCAGTGACCCATATGTGAAACTTTCATTGTACGTAGCGGATGAGAACAGAGAACTTGCTTTGGTACAGACAAAAACAATTAAAAAGGTAGGTGTCAATCCTTAATTCAATTTCATTTAAATCATAATTAATCAAATTATGTAATTTTGTTCTGTAGAAGTTTATATTTTAAGCTGGCAATATTTTTATTTTAAGCATCTCCCTACAGATTTAAGTATTAAGTCTGTAAATTCAACATAGACCAAAATTTTTCAGTGTTAACCCAAGATACTGGTTCTGGCTTTTAGATACATGACTGTAAAAACCATTTTCTTAAAATGAGTATTATTACAAGTAGCAATTTTTTTCCTGCAAAGAATACAGCAATGCAATGATTTGTTCTTGTTATTTTTTTCCATAAAGAAGTATAAAATAATTGAATACACATTTAATGAAATCGAGTGGCTTGGGGAATTAGTAGGCACGAAAGGAATGATTTGACTTGAAACGTGTTTCCAAAGGAAGCAAACTACTTGCTTAGTTACATGAAAACTAGTACAAAATACTCATAATAAAACTAGATGTTTATTGTGTGTATGTTTTACTTTTTAAAATTTCCCATACATGATTTCATTAAAGATGTTTCCATAATTATATTTTAATTCATCTATTTCCTTGTTTATTTTATACACACACACACACACACACACACACACACACACACTGTCCATATTTGGGGATTTGTTGAAGATGCATGTTTTCTATCAAAAGTGCTGTTCTTGTCTGTGCTTCAGTGTTATTTATGGATTACTACTATTTTTTCCTCACTACCTTTGGCTAGTGAAATAACACTGTGTGACAAGTATTTCCTGGAAACCATGATGGCTTTAAAAAAGAAAAGGTAACTCTTCTGCTTTGGTACAGAGCCTGGGCTCTAAGACCAGCTCATTTTGTGTAAGGAGCAGCAGTTGTAGTGTGTCCTCTACCTGGCATTCAGACTGGCATTAAAAATCTGTTTTGCAAACAGGAGCCAGTGTTTTGATTAGTGGGGAGGATGCCTGCGAAGGACGAGGCCATTGTTCCCTGCGTTAGGCGCTGTCGCTGGTTCAGTTATCAGTGGAGAGGGCGGCCGCCTTGCAGGGAGGGCAAGCCGGGAACCTGGTCGCCTGCTGAACACAGAGGGAGGGAGCCGAGAATCAAAGCCAGTGATTTTGGAGATTGAAATGTTTTTTCTTCCGAGGGGAGGTCCTCCTCCCTCCTCGCCACAGTAGAGGGTGTAGCTCCGTAGCTGAAGCTGCTGTGCCGGGCTTAGCAGCCAGCCTCCTGGTTGGTATTTCCGTGCTGTGCTCGCTGGGGTTTCAGAGCTGCTTTCATCATCCTCTGCTGTCCTGTCCTCCTGGCCTCGTGGTTGTCCTCCCTGTGTTTTGTGATCTTACGTTGTTGTTTCCTTCCCTCATCTGTCCTTTGCTTCCTTCCCTCTGCATTTCTGTGTAGCTGGTCCCCACGATTGCTGCAGCCCATGGCAGGCCTGGGCCGGCCCTGCCTCCTTCTGGCTGCCTGGCACCTCTCCCTGCCTCTCTCTCTCTCTCTCTCTCTCTCTCTCTCTCTCTCTCTCTGCAATCCCCACTCCATTCATAGCTATAAGTATGAAACAAACCCCATCATTTAGGGTTGCATTCACTGTTGAATTGTGGGTGGGGGAAGTGTTGGGGGTTTTTTTTTGTTTTGTTTTTTAAATGCCAGTTCAGTGTGGTATGAATTCTGTGTTTTTATTTTTTGGAAAATAAAATAAATATTTTATTTTCCAAACAATAAAATATCTGTAGCCATTGGTGAGGTTGTGATTTTTCAGTCTCAAATTTTTACGTGCAATTTTTGCGAGATGTGTTTTAGAGTATTATGCATGTCTAAATGCAGAAGAATATGTATATATGTATTCTTTCATAGATCTGTCTCATCTTAGTTTCAGAGGATGTTTGGCAGTCCGTCTATTGTCTATGCTGAGGACAAAGTATCCTTTGTGTGATACATATTTAGATAGATTGACACGGAGATGGATGCATGGATAGACGGATTAAAGGATAGGGCGATGAATCTTTTTAAACCTGATTATTTTTTTGGGGAAAATTCACTTTGGTTTATAACTGGCAGTTTTGTTTTTTTCCTTGTTTTATACTCTGATCATCTCTATTGTTCTTATAAAATGTTCTTTGGAATTTAGTATTTCTGTAAATAATGAACATTTTCACCCTTTCACCACCGGCTTCATTTCTCTCCAAAATGGATTTGTTGCCGGTGGAGGGAAGTGAACAAAGTTTATTTCCTTCTTGAGAGAATAATCATATCAGTGTTGATTTTTTTGAAGGATGTCTTTATATTTTCATGACGATGCCCCTTTCTAGGTCCCTGACGTTATTCCTTCTGGTTAGTAACATGTAATTTGTGGTTTCTTATCTATGAATCATCTGTTGCATAAATACATCCCCTCCCGATCTAGTTTAGTTTATAGAATAGTCTCAAATAATTGATCAAGTGCTTCCTTTTATTGCTATTTTGAAAGTCTCTTAGCTTTTTCTTAATCAAAAAAAATGTTTAAGCAAATATGTGGACCACATTGTACTAGTAACTGTTAATGTTTCAAAGACTGTAAAAGATATTACAAATTAATCTCTCTTGCAGACGCTGAACCCAAAATGGAATGAAGAATTTTATTTTAGAGTAAGTTTTTCATTTTTTGGTAACAATTATTGTTGATGACTGTGGATGGATATATTATCCTAATGGATTCACATTGAGTGAAAACTGAAATTTTTATTGTGACATTTCTATTAATGTGAGATATGGTTGGGTAACCTCCTAATGTGTCCCAATTTTTCCAAGACTGTGACTAGTGGTAACAAAACCTAGACTTGTTTCATTTGGGAATGTTTTAGGGAGTAAAAAAGAAAGTTATCCAAATATCGTATTTCAGCTTTTATATTCAAGTTTTTCTTTAAAAATTTGGGTAAAATATAATGAAAACAGTAGCTTAATTGTTTCTATGAGACGTGTGTTACTATTATTTTAGAGATAGGATAAAACAGAAGAGGCAACATAATTAAAAAGAAGCCTCAAAATTACCAGTCATGTTCCAGTAAGGAAGGAACATTTTTGTGATTCAAACATTTGGTGTGAGTGTTTGTGTGTAGTATAAAGCAACTTCTGGAGTTGAAAATCACCAAATTGGGTAAAATTTTCTCAATCTTTTGTATTTAATATCTTAGAAAAGCTCTATGTAGAAATGACTAAATTCTGTGAATTAATGGAGATTACTGTTCAGTGAGTTTTTCTGGTGGTTGCTGGGTTTTTTTGTACTGAGGCTTTGGAAATGTTAAACTGCTATTTAATGGAAAGAAAAGAGTTGTTTTCTCTTCAAAATAAATGTATTTTAATTATCTGTATAGACATGATATTAAAAACTTTACCTTTAGAAATGCTCCAGATGAGATCTGATTAGTGAAGATTGCCAAGGGAACAGTATTGCCATTAGACCCATTATAATTGGTCCTGATTTCTTCTTTCAACCACAATAATATTATGTGTGCTCCAAACTTAGATCACTATATACATCTGTTTTCTATTATGTTCAGAGCTGAAATATGGCATTGACATTTCAATACTTGGTGATATCCTATGTATAGCCTCTGCCAGATGTTTTTAAAATTACTTCACGAAGGACTGAAAAGCTAATGGGGGCAGGTAGATGTTACTGACCCTTAGTTAACTCTCAGACAGAGCTTTCCACTTGTAAAACTGAATTGTTTAGTCAACTTTCAGTTTAATACCTCGGCCACATTTAGGTAAATTTTAGTACATCCAAAATTTTTTTCAACTAGTCTTAGCTCTCTAGGCGTCTGTAAACTCTAGTTTTCTTGGCTTTTTTTTTTATAAAGGGCTTTGTTTTATTCCACAAATCTTTATTGAGTGCCTGCTGTGTGCCAACTCCTACCATGGCCTGTGGATGCGTTGGTCAGCAGCATGGCTCTTCACAGAGCCTAGATACTAAACCCGTCTCCTTGCTCTGTGACTAGGCTGAGGGCTGGCCAGGGCCAGAAGCACTGGTGGTCCCGCTCTGTGTTGTACCATCAAACGTAATTTCATTCCACTCTCTATCATAAAGCAGCTGAGACTTACTAACAGTAGACCTGGGTCCCATCTCTGGCTCTGCCACATATAGCATTTGTGACACCAGAAAAGCCACCTGAGGACACGTGTTCTCTGCAGGTTCCTTCTCCCTCATGGAGGAGAGAGAAGCCCTCACTGAATAGGGCTATTTCCAGGATTTACATGTGATGGTGTAAACGAGAAGGGTCACCACCATGACTCACACATGGTTGGGACTCAGGAAATGATACGTGAGTCTGCATGACGGTTCCTGCCATTTTGGGGAGGTTTTGGTAAAGAGACAGAAAGAAGCAAAAAGACATGGAAAGCCTAGTAGCTCTGACATTGACACCATGGTTGCTGGAAGTGGTGCCATCTTTTCTTCCTTTGTCTCTTGAATGGTTCAAAACACGGGCTCTGGAGACAAGCAGGTCAGAGGTGGTTGGGGTTCTGGTGGCCCTGCATACGCCTGTGGACACGTAGGCAACATACTTCACTCTCATGGTCTCAGCTTCTCATTTGTAAAATTGGGGTTACAGTTATACATCATAGGGTTGCTGTCATGATTAAATGAGATCATGTGTTTCTGATATTTAATAAGAAGATAGTGTCTGAAAAATAAGATAAGCATACAATAGTAAATAGCTGCTTTTACTGTTTTCATTATTTTTATCTTTGCTATTATTAGGTCTATTATTGATTATTAGGCCTAAGAGATTTCGTGAGGTAGTGACCTCATGAAGATGTAACCTTGGTTTTACAGGCACGAGCATGTCTTTTATAGAGAAGATTGAGAAACTCTTTAGAATTATCCTTTCCTATTTTATAAAAGCAGCTAAAAGCATTTTCTTCTCATGTGCCGAAACATTAGGCATAGAGCAATATAGAAATCAATACTAGAAAACTTGATTTAATAGGTACAGGATTTCCAGAAGAGGTCAGTTGTTGAGATTATACAATTCACTTGGGTGCATTGTAAGGCATTCTATTCTTTGTCTCTTATTTCATCCTTTCTGCCCATTTTTGAAATACTATTTATGTCCCTATAGGTAAACCCATCTAATCACAGACTCCTGTTTGAAGTATTTGATGAAAACAGATTGGTAAGTGGTTCCCAGTTTTTCATTTTTGCTTCATTTTTTAAAAACTTATTTTTTAGAACAGTATCTTTTCCCAAACTCTGTTTATGTTGTACTTCTGACAGTATATATGCCCCATCAAAAGACTTTATGTTTGTTCTGTTACTAGTTCATGATTCCAACAAATAGTTTTGCATGTCTAGAACAGAAATTTTATTTGTATATATATATATATATGTGCGTGTTTTTATCATAGTTAATATTGGTGAAAGTCACATTCATGATGTATTAAACCATATACTTACATTCTTCTGTTGGGAACGTAGAGAAGCAAGCAAATCTGTGAAGAGACCATCACTCATGTAAACGAACCTTTCAGGGATTTTAACTATAAGACAGACTACCATACTGTCACCTATTCAATAGTGAATCTATAGTGATTCTCTTTGGGAAAATAAAAATCTAATTAACAGTAGATAGAAAAAAGTGAGTCTATATTTAGCAGGTAAAATTAAGCTGTATTTTAAACGTGGCACTTTTTCAAGGGAAATTAGTAAAAAGTACCTTTAAAGAATGAACCAAAGTTATGCCTGAAGCATAAAGCTGACACAAACTAGCATTTTATATATAGATTGATAGATAGGTAAGTGAGATATAGATATATATCATTATATAACTGATAAAAGTAAAATTATGTTTTAGAAATGGAATTTCAGAAGCATATCTGGCTTTCAACGTTTTGCCAGTTGAATAGAATATATACATCAAGTACCTGTGAGTCAAGTGTTCCAACTATGAAAATGAATGTTACTATGTTATGTGTAAGCTTTTGAGTTACTCTTCAGAAGTGGTATCATAGCTCTCGTCAGTTGTCACTCAAATTTACTTTCCCTGAAACTTACATACATTTTTTTGGTTGAAGTGAGTGAGCTTATGAATGCGTGTTGCTGCAAGAATTCACCTGAAACCCCCAAGTTTTGAATAGCTTGAGATGAATAGAATATTTGATTGGAAGGGGCCTTATAATACAACTCAGTTAACCCCATTCTGTCCAGACCTCTTACCTAATTTAAACATGTCAGTGAGTTATAACGCCCTGCTGGAACCTACTGTTCTAGTCTCAGGCCAGTGGTAGTGAATAGCGAAGCTTTTTATCCTGATTGTAGAATTTGGCAATGTATTTAATTTCCTACGCTTGGTATTAGTCTCCAGATTAGAAAGCCAACAGATTCTGGCTTACCACCCTGATATCTTTTCTATTAAAATTGTAGTTGGGTTCTTGGTGGCTTTGTACTGAACGCAACATTTTATACCTTGGGT
The DNA here is from genome assembly GCF_036562045.2 of Rhinolophus sinicus. Classification (NCBI taxonomy): domain Eukaryota; kingdom Metazoa; phylum Chordata; class Mammalia; order Chiroptera; family Rhinolophidae; genus Rhinolophus; species Rhinolophus sinicus. The sequence goes on along the minus strand of NC_133758.1, from coordinate 13,238,041 downwards.
AATAATTAGTCGTCCCACATCACTAAATCATTCTCGTGGTGTGTATGAACTCATTTTCTTGTTAAACTGAATGAGAGAGTCTGCTGAAGGTGCAGTTCTCTGCCCCTCGTCTCCCTCCAGGGAAGACTGTGAATTAGGTGGTGTTCAGTAGAATAACAGTAAAGTCCCTGGTGACATGGATGCTACTGCCGACTAATTAATCCTCATTCTCTCATTTACTGAGTACGATAACACTTCTTCAAGGTGAAGGAAGGATCAAATTTGAGGGAAAATGGCCTCTTGTCAGATGTGTCTTAATTATTAAATTTTCTTCCATTAAGAGAAATTCGCTGTCAAACAATTTAAGTTTCGCATTTCCAATATCTAACACAGTGACTACTGTTGGGATGACCTTGCCATGGGCTTTCAACTGTACTTCCAGACCACAAAGGGCTTTCAATGCAGAAATCCTATGTGAATACAAACTTCATCTGAAAAGTTGTTTTATTATATTAATACCTAGCTTTGCCCCAGCCCATCTGCAGTGTTGTTACTATGCGGTGAATGCTGCTGGTGGTGTTTTTTTCCTTTGGCTATTAATCCAGCTAAGACAATACGTGACTGTAGTGGTACTTGACAGTTTTAGCATTAAACAAACTCGCGTCCATTTCTCTCATAGAGATCATTTTTGGCATTTAAAACACATGCCTTTAGCAAACAGGTTTGGTTGTGTGTAAACGTAGGGTTAATCCTCCACGCCCTGGGCTGCAGAGCTGTTGACAAAGTCATGCTTTGTGGATGTTAAAATAAACTTTTTGTCACTCTTTGCAGCTTGCTACGTTCCCCTCCTAGTTTTTACTCGGTCCTAAATAAGCCTCTTTGTGAAATAACTGATGTTGCTGGATATGGAAAATAGTAAGTTTAAAACACACAGAATCTGTCCAAGTTAACTACAAATCTGATGACAGGTTTTTGAATGTGGACTTTTATTTCTTAGCTCCTTTTCGGACCTTTGCAAAAAGAGCAACATTCCATGTGTGTATCCCAACTGTGTTCATATTGCTGACTTCTTACTGGAAAACAGTCAGCCCCGGACAACCTTTTTTTTCTGTATGGTATTGAACTTAACAACAAAAACCACATGTACACCCTTCTTCAATTTTCCTTTCCTTATTTTGGGGTGTGTGTGGGGGGAGGAGTAGTTGTTTTTTCTCCTATCTGGCATATGTTAGAAAACGTTTTCTCCAGCTGCGTCCCTTTTCTCTGGTCCTTCCAGGTCTGACAATCATACTGTATGTGTGAGATCAAAACACTGCCCTCCCGTGAAAAGTCTTGTAGTAGCGGGAGCCAGACCACTAACTGGCATTTTTATAAGTTGTGCCCTCTCCACTTAGCTATTTTGCTACTTACAGATCATGGTCTAATTATCTAGCATTAAAGGGACAGTAATTCTGTGGGGTGTGTAACTGTATTTATAGTACGTTTTATTAGTTTGCATTCCGTGGAGTAGTGTGGTGCTATCATAAAAAACAGGAACACAACCTCCGAAGCTTGTGAACGGGTTTTCCTAGAGCCAAGGCATTTTTACTTGTCGGCATTTGGTTGCGTGGGGACGGTGGGGAAATACCGCGTGTGCTTGTGTGTTCAGTGCCAGGTCTCTGCATTGGTTAGAGAGCGTTCGCGGTGCCCGGCTCTGTTCCGAAAGAACTGTCTTGTGAATGTGATGTGGTTTAGATTTATAGCAGCATGGCTCCGAGTGTGTTTGCTGCTTAGTCAGCTGTGAGAGCTCCCTGCTGGGGCCACTCCTGTCTGATGGAAAAGCAGCAGCTGGGAAGGTGCTGTTTCAGGCTCTTGCTGTTTGGAAAAAAAAAAAAAAAGGCGAGAGGGGGAAAACTCCACTACAAGTCCACAAGCTGGCATTGGAGGGGGAGACGGCGGTCATGTGGTTCTGGCCATCCTACCCTCTGTCACAGTGTGGATGAGAGCTTTTTGCTCTTATCCAATCATGCCTGGAATGCCGCTTGCCACTTGGGTTATTTCTGCTATCTGTCGCTCTTGGTGCGGCAGTGCTAACGGTTTGGCAGATGGGACTCTTTTTCTTGGAGTTTGTGTCTTCAGTTTTTGACTTCTGGCAGCGTCGGGCGTGTTGTTGCCGCTCGCCCTCTCCCTCCCTGCCCTGCTGGGCACCATGGCCCATCGGCTTCGGTTTCATTTTGGCTCTGGTCGCAGCAACACAGCCCCCGAATCAGAGATCCTCGACCAGGAGAGAGAAGACGACTTTTTCATGGCATTCCACACCCTGCCACGGAGGAGCGGCCCTCACCCCTTCGCCCACAATGGAGCGGAGGACAGCGGCAGCCTGCAGGAGGCTGTGGGCGCGCTCAAGCGCAGCACGTCCATGTTCATCCCGCAGCTCCTGAGTCCCGTGGACCCGCGGCCCACCCGGAGCTCGTCAGTGCAGATTTCGCTGCAGCGCAAAGCGGCGGACGGCGCCCCGGACACGTGTGGGCTGTCCGAGGGTCTGGACGGCGATGCGGGGTCGGTATCTCGGGGCAGCTGCTGGGAGCCCCCAGAGCCTCAGGCCCCTGAGAACTCCCTTCCCAGGGACGCCAGGGGTGAAGGCCCCCAGGTCAATGGCACGTGTGGCCGTCAAGCTCGGGGTCCTGTCCCTGCTGATGGCCTCAAAGAGACTGAACTTGCAACCACCCAGGGTTCCGAGGGTGGAGGGCTCCGGATCCAGCACCGAGCCTCCAGCGCCGATGTGCGCCAGGTGAAGCTGACACCATTCGGGGCCGATGGCCAGGGCAGCCCATCGGCGCCGGAACCCAGGCGCTGGTCCCTGCAGCACGTTCCAGATGCTTCTGGAAGTTCTGGGAAGCGGTGCTTTGTCTTCCAGTTGCAGCAGCCGTCACCAGGCGTGCCAGGGCTAGGTGGTGACTTTAACTTCGGGTTCACGGGCACGAAGGGGGACAGGTTGGTGAGGTACCCCCGCATCCGACTGGAAAGGAGCACCTCGTACCCCACGCAGCCCCGAGCAGAGCGCAGCAGCCCCACGGAAGAGCGGGGCCACCCAGAGACACCACCTCGGGGCCACAGGGTGGCTCCCGAAATCCACAGGACGAATTCCATGGAGAGGATGCCACAGGGTCAGGGCTGCACGTTTAAGATCAGGCAAGATCAAAATGCGGGACAGCAGCATTTCAGAATTCTTGTGACTCGGGGCCCAGAGGAAGCTCACCAGAATCCTGAGGAGAGGACCACCACCAGGCCTGGTTCCATGGTGGCTGGAGCCCCGGTAAGTTAGCGTGCGTGTAGGTGTGGCCGCCCGTCGGAAGGGACTGATTCAAGCCCAGAAAGCTTATTCTGCAGTGTAATTAAAATAAACTTCATCCTCCTCCCTCTGGGAGTTTCCCTGCTTTGGGCCACTGTAACTTAAGGGTGGCCAAGTTGTGCTCTAGTGTTTGGTAGAGTTCCATGAAACTGGTCAGCATTGCAGAAAAGATCTTTAGGTACTACTACTCAAAGCCAGACAACTCTGCCTGTTTTGAAAATCCAACCTGTCCCCCCACCCCACTCCCTTTCCCCCTTCTGAATAAGATGATTTTTAAAATTTATTGCTTTGAACTAATCTGCCAGCGCCCCAAGATGTTGATATTAGAAATATATTTGAAAGTGATTTGCAAATATAGTCCATGACAATACTTGCCTTTAAAAAAAAATCAATTCTAAATACAGGTGAAAGAATATCACCAAAAACTTCAGTCTAGTCTCTTCATCATTAAATGTAGGTAAAGCGTGACCAGTTCTTCCTAATGGCCTTTTTGCTATAGAGGGTCAGCGCTTGTTATATCATTTATTGTCTTTGGGATTTTTTTTTTTGTCCCTTAAAACTGAACGAGTGTAGTCACACTTGTGGGACAGTAAGAAATGCGTTTTCTGAAGCAGATTGGCTAAGGGACCCTGACCAGGAACTTGGTAATGGTCAGATAGCATGGCCGTGCTGCTTCTCACCGCCCACTTGAGTGTCTAAGCCGGGATGCTGTATATAGAATAGTAAGTGCCCTGTCTCCAGCTGTGGACACAGATGCCCAAGAACAAATTTTAGCCTTTATTGTTCCTGTGTTCTTGCTCTCTCCCTTTCCGTGAAATGGAGTACAGAAAGACAGCTGCTAACCCCACCAGGCAAATCATGACTTGGCAGCTTTCATAGTTTGTAGTGGGATGAAAAGTTTGAGCAGTTAGCTTTCTTTTGCTAGTAATTACTAGCCATTAAGAGCTTTTTTTTTGTTTTTTTTTGTTTTTTTTTTTTTTGAGAACTAGCTCCTTATCTTTTTGAATTGGATTCCCACCCCCACCCCCCCAAATTTCATGTGATTACTGGTTTGCATATATGACTATGAATTGTCTTCGGGACTTTTTGTGTGGGTTTCGTTTATGAATTGTGACTTTTCAAGGTGGATGGCTGAGTGTTACTATAGAATTGTATCATCTTTTATTGCTTTATGTTTGGCCATTCAAGTACACTTGATCACTGCTCCATCGTTTGTCTTCACCGCTTTGGAAGGGGCAACCAGATGCTAAATGCAAATGTTACAGTTTTCTTGGTGTTATATAACTATTCCTTCTTACCCCTTCCCTAAGCCCCTTTCTTAGGAAATGTCTCAGTGCTGTGTCTTGGTCTGAACCAACCCCATTTTTATACAATGGTTCAAATGTCAATAAAATTTTGATATTATAAGAGCTTTTAACCTTCACCCCAAGAAAGCACCATCATGACAGTTGTGGGCTTTGGTGGGCAGCACATGTCCATGCTGACCTTGGACCACCTACCACAGGAAAACAGAAAAGCAGAATGCATTTCCTAACGTTTTGATGACTATTCGATTGTTACCAAAAACTATATCGATTGTTACCAAAAACTTAATATCATTTGTGCAGTTAGAGATGAAGGACAATTGGGTTTATATAATTAAAGTCTCCTTTGACTTGAAGTTTCTAATGTAATTAGAAAACAAATAGACTATTCTAAAAGTTACGTGTACCTTACATACAAGGACTATTGTAACTTGCAAAAACTATTATAGAGGAAAACAAATTTCTTCAAATTTGGAAATGGAAGTTCTCGAATAAAGAGCACTTCTTGGAGAATAAGTTCTGTCTAGCACAAGGTGGTTTTCATTTTCACAGGTGTGTTTTTGTACGTAGACATAACCATTAGTAAGTGGTTAGTAAGAAGTTGGTTTTCTTTTAAGCAAAAACTTTTTTTCTTTAAGAAGCAAAGAGAAAACTTGTCGCATAACAAAACTATCTGCTCCATTCAACACTTTGTACGTGTTTCATATGGGCAGGGGTGTTAAGTGCAGGCAGCAGCTGCCACGGCCGTATTTATCTTGAGGGAAAACATTCACTGCGGCGTCTACAGTCTGACTGCCACCAAGCTTTTTGATGTTTCAAGTATCTGCTGCTTTGGGCAGAAGGGCATTTCATTATTAGTTTACATGAAAAAAAAATATCTATTGCAGTCTGGTTTTTGAATGATGTAAAAACTGTTTTTTGGGAAAATCACTCACAATTCCTTTTACAAATGTGGTCGTATTTCATAATCTATGCCTTAGACCTTATTACAAAGTTGACTTTTGAGTACTTTTCTCAGTCTGTGCCTCCCAAACATCCTGTCGTGAATAAATATAAATTGCGCCATGACTCCAAAAAATGTTAACCAGCTAGATTCCCAGAAAAAAAAAAAAAGGCAACGAACCCCTTATGATGACTGATTTTTCACCCCGTCTGACACCTTCACAGTAAAATAGAATTGGTTCTTACAGCCATCAGTTTTAATCAGTTATAGTATTTAAGAGGTCTTTGAACTTATCAGTTCAATTGTGGCATTATTAATAGCCATCTAACAAATAACTTATTTTCTTAAATTAGTTTTTGAGTTATTTGGTCGGGTTATGAGCTTCTTAACTGCATTCGAGTTATTCCAAGGAAGGTGAATCACTGTTTACCAGCATTTATGCCCTCTTTCAACCCAGTTGCGTGCATAGTAACTGCTAGGCTCTGCCTTTTACAAGCTTCAGGAGCCAGTTTTGTAATCCCATTAATGTCAGTAAGTGTTTAAGACCCACTGTGTGTATAACATTACAATGGATGTCAGCTCCTTGCTGACATGGAGTTTGTAATGTAAACAGAGGGAAGAGGGCCCATGGGGGGCAAAGACCCACATTCTAACACCCACTACATACACCAATAGGGAAGTGAGTATTCTTTACTTCCTTCCCAGGTTCTCTGCGCCTTTCCCTGTGCCCCTTCAGTGGACGTATACTTCACTGAAGTAGTATCTTTGGTGATTAAACAATTCATTTCACTGAACAATAAGAGAATATCCAAAGTGTTTTTCTTTGGGAGGGATTTTAGTTGACTCTGTTTTAGAAAAAGGGTGATTTTTACTGTACAGAAAAAAAATTGACATTGGTATTAGTTGATGTCTTTTTTTACCTTAAAATATAATTCTATGACTATATGTATAAGCCACCCTTTTATTTAAAAACCCAACAACATTCTAACGGATAAGAAAAAAGTTAGTATTATTTTCATTGACTTGGTTTCTTAATGGATTTTATAAAGTTCCCACCCCCGTCCCCGGGTATAGTAGTAGTCTCTCTTAATGGGGTCATATATGAGAATATTCCAGTATTATGCAACAAAATTTCACCCAGGGATGTTTTGAAAAGCGTAGGCAGTATACAGGATTGGCACTGATAAGTGTTTTCACACACAGACACACAGGACGTGCAGTGATAGCTCCTGTTTCTATCGCATGTCACCGGTGATTGGAGAAGAGCCTTTATTTATTTCATGTAATCTGTAGAACCATCCCATTGCGGAAGCACTGTCTCACTCAGCCTTCCCAACTAGCATGAGATAAAGAGTTTTACTGTTTCTGCTGAAGGCATGCCATAGTGTCATTAGACATGATAACTAGTGTACTGTCACAGCACTGTGTGTGTATATACTGGGGCTTTTAAGACTGTGTGTATCTCGCACAATTAAAAAGCCTGTGTTGTCAAAAAGCAGTTTAATGCTTCCTGTGATGTGACATTTTTGCTGAAAATTTTGGAGCTGGCACTCACGTGGTGCCTGGCAACTGTCATAATGGAGAGAAGGCAGCATCTTTGGAGCCCGCAGCGCCAAGCTGGGCGGCGGACTGACATGTCCTGGGGAGATGCCCTCTGAGGGTGCCGCGTCATCAGTGAAAATAAGAAGTCCAGCCCACAGGTTTATGGTGAGGTTTAAATGAGGCGGTGTAGGGTGCCTCATTGGCACCTGACTGGTGTTCATTTGGGCTTCTTTTCCTTCTTAACCAAGTTATCCATCATATAAAAATCTTCCTGCAAGAAAAGTAATTAGGTTAACTGTGAACAATCAGTGTTTGATCAGCATGGTAGTAAACATAAGGCAACGTGAATTTAAGGCACATCCGGAAATGTGTCACCTTGTAGGTCCTGAGTGTTTATCCATTGGATAATGGGCGTCCCAAAGCCCCAACACTGCTCTGGGGTGATGCAGTGCCTGAAAAAACTTGACTTCATTCCTGAGCTATGTATTGTAGCAAAGGACCTTTCATTGTATTTACTTTATTGAATTTTGAAACTTTGAAGCATTTACTTCAGCTGGTGTTTTAGTCATCTTATAACTTTACCATGTCATTTTGCTATAATGTTCCCAGTGGTTAAGTTTACTTTTCTTTCTCATAGGCTGAGGCTTTTGAGCAACAATCTAATGTCATCTGTACAATATGTCTACATTGTGTGATTTACAAATGAGGGCAGTATTGACAATGAGCCTTATTAGATACCGCCTTTGAGAGGATTTTTATAAATGCCACAGCTGCTTCTCTTGGCCATGCCTGGAGGCAGGGTTCTTAAAAAGGCCATTGAAATAAAACTATAATTTCATAATACATGTTAATAAGAAAATTGTGATCTCTACATGAAAGTTCACCATACCAGAAGAAATTTACTCCCTGTCCGAATTAGCTGTAAATTTAATAAATGTTGGGTTTCTTTGTAGAGTTGATGGTTTAAAACTCCTTGCGGCTAATCTAAACGGTAAATCTATTTTGCGCAACTTGAAATAATCCAAGCAGATTTTTAAAATAAAATACTTAACTGCATATGATTACCGCGGACAGAGATTGCTGCTCTAAATATATTGACCTCTTTTTAAACTCTTAATGATGCTACGAAGACGTGCTGTAATGAGGGAGAAGCAGGAAATTTGTGTGGATCTAATGCGTAACGATGAGAATATCTGAGTTTCCTCTATAAATGCCAAAAGAAGCTTGGGAAACCCAATCCAGAATTGGCTGGTGCTTATTCAGTGGTTGAGGATCCTGCCTGTGATTCCTCATGGCCCTTCATTCACACCAGGCAGCATAATATTCCATGTCTTGCACGAGAGACACTGACTAGATAATCCATCTGCTGTGTAGACTCAACTCCAGTTGAAAGATTTCAAAGGCCTAAAGGGATAGAGTGTTCAAATTATTAGCTAAAATATGCATGGCAAGAGGTCTGTGATTTTTCTGGGCAAATGGAGATTATGGAAAGATTTTTAGGAATAATTGTGACTCAGTATGTACCATGCATGTGTGATGACCTCAGTGGGTTTTCCTTTTCGAATCTCTTGTTTGTTGTTCTGCTATGGCCTACTTGGGCAACCCGGGATGAGGAGGAATATAAAAATAATAAGTAAGTGAAACAGGTGGCCTGACATGAGTGGGCCTCAAAGTAAACCTTTGATGTCCTGCGGGGTTTGTGCTGTGTCCTGAATTGACACTTTGGTGGTCTCTAGACATCTCCACATTTTAACAGGAAGTTTAGCTTTCAGGTTGGAGGATGGGTGGAGTAGATTGAATTTCAAGAAGCTGCCTTTTATACCGTGATCATTTTAGACCCATGGATTGTTCTGACTTTTGAATAAAGTACTTAATGTGAAAGGAAAGGTGAAATGAAATGAAAGCATAAATTGAGTTGGAAAGGGCCCTGCTTTCTCTAATTTGACTATTGTTGCTACACTTTAGTGTTCAGATACTTTGTCTCCATTCCTGTAAGTGCCCGTCCTAACTACTGATTCTTTTGAAACCATTCTGTGTTTATTTTAGTGTTAAGTGTCCTGCCATTTACGACTGGGTAAACAGAAAGTGAGGAAATTCCTCCAGGGAGGAAGAGACTAGAGTTTCCCCTAGGAAATCTGCTTTTCACAGGTCCCTGGAATTTATATAACCTTCTTTTGTGGCTTCATTTTTATAGATCAGGGTGAGTCAGGTGGCTTTTACTTCCCCGATATAATAACTTGGGCAGTCTGCTTTCAGCCTGTGATGTTCCATTATTATGTTTCTTACCTCTTTCTGGGGGCCTGGGATAGGGTAGGGATGTTACAAAGCATATTAAGTATTTGATGATTCAAATAGTTTGGTAGATTTGCAGTTTCTCTTTCTTACTCTCTGTAGGTCAATCTAAAACTGATAGACTTCAAAAATATATTTAATGATCCACATATATTATAACATCCATTTCCTTGATAGACTTTTTAAAGCTTCATAATAAACCATACTTCTTCAGAATCTGTTTTTCATATTATTTAAAAATACATGACTAGATATTTAACTCTTGAAGGCAGGAAAAAAACTGCTTTGGTGCAGATTTTTTAAATTGAATTGACTAGAAAAGTTGAAGGTGGAGCAGGGTTATTAAAATGTATGTATTAGTCTCCAACCAAAAAACCTAGCACTTCATCAAAGCAGGGAGTTTTTCAGGCTAGGCGTTCTACTGCAGAACTAACAGCTCTCTCTCTCTCTCTCTCTTTCTTTTTAATTTATAATTTTCTATTTTTTTTAATGATTAGTTTCAGTTGTACAAAATAACATAATGATTAAACATTTACACGCCTCACAGTGATAACCCCAACACGTCTACTACCCATCAGACATTATACACAGCTATTACAATAATGTTGACTATATTCCCTATGCTGTGCTTTACATCCTGTGGCTGTATATGTGTGTGTGTTTATATATGTACATGTGTACATATATAAACACAGAACACATACATATTTTAATTATAGTTGACATTCAATATTATATTAGTCTCAGGTGTACAGTGCAGAGGTTAGGCTTTTATATAATTTATGACGCGATCCCACCCCACCCCATAAGTCTAGTGCCCATCTGACACCGTACATAGTTTTTACAACATTATTGACTATATTCCCCGTAACGTGTTGCACGTTACGGGGAATATTTTGTGACTACCAATTCTGACCGCTCTTTTACTTTTCTAAAGTTAGTGGGAGTTGGACACTGCATGCTAGCAGCATAACACTAGGGTCCTTTGGTATTATCTTTCTCTTGAGTAAAAATGCCTTAAGTTTATTATTTGTTCTAGATGCTCTTACTGATTGTGCTTTTCCACCTGAAAAAAGAGATACAATGTTGTAATATAATTTTAAACATCTTACCATAGTTTTAATATTTAAGTTGACTTAACCTCGTCTTGGGATAGAAGCCATGCTTTTTAAAAAATCCTGATATGCTGCTGTACACATTAGGATGTGTGAGTAGGATGCCCAGATGCTGTCACAAAGGACAAAGCAGTGAAAATCGTTTCATATAAACACAGTGTGCCTACAGGCCGGCCTGAACTCTCGGTTGAAATTTTATTAGCAAGAAATGTGTGTGTGTTCCTCAGCGTGGCAATCTTCTCATGTGTGCAGGAGTCATTTTTAAACTTTATATTCATGAACTTACAGAGCCGGTGAGTTTCCGTAGGCGTTCCGTAGGCCAGTTCCTTTCAGTTGAAAGATGAGGAAACAGAGAGCATTATTGATGCGATTACAGAGACCATTCTTTTTATCTCACAAGGGTGAAGTCATTATTAATTTTTTTAATAATACACATGAAGCACTGTGTTTCTTGACTTTGGAAGTCTCAAAGGTTGGGATGTCTGGCCTCTAGAACTTTCAGTTCAGCACACAGGACAGCTGAGATGAGGCATACCCCGTGGAAACATTAATTCATGATAGCGGGCCCTCCGGAAGCACTGATCTCCAGCACAGGCAGCGGGGGACAGATTGGTTACACGTGGAATGGGGCACGGGGAGGGGGGGTCACGATGGACAGGAGTGATGTCATGGAGGGAAGGTTGGAACTAGGTCTGGAAAGATGACCAGGATTTGTCTCAGTGGGTCAGTGGGAGGGGCTGTGTTTGGAAGACTGAAGGCAGAAGTGACTGCCAGTGACGTGGTTGCTATATTTGCCCAGGAATTTCCTTGATCGTGATGAGCAAGTTTCAGCAAATTGTGTTTTACTGTGAAATGTCGTTGTAGAATTTTGGGGTGTGGTGATTGGCATGAATAATTCCTCTCTTCCCCATCAGATAAGGAGTTGAAGGAATTCCTTCCTTGTCTGCCTGACTTCCACAGAGTGTTCCGTGAGCACCTTCCTGGGCGAGGCTAGGGGACAAAGAGACACCCTGACGACCCCTCCCGTTGACTGTTGGCAGCAAGAATTAAACAGATACCGGTCACCTTCATTGTAAATCATGTTGTACGGCCGGAACTTGAACAGAAACCAGGAAGCCTGCTTTATAGAGGTTGAGACCGTTAACTATTTAGATGTGCAGTAAAGAATTTATTCTGAAAATGAGCTAAAGAAATGAATATTGTAAGCATTTCTCTGCATATTTTTCTGTTTGAGATGACATTATAACATCAGGAACTGCTAAACCTCAGTCTGCGTTATGATGTTTGAAATACTATATTAGTTATACATAGTACACACACTTAATTGTATGCAGTTGGATTTCACAACAAATCAAGAAAGGACAATAACCCCCATTTTCACCATTCAAATGAACCATATTCAGTTATATAGGGTTATTAAATAAACAGTTATTAAATAAAATTCATGTTGGTTGGATCTAAAACCTAATCCAAGCATTAAAGTAAGTTCAAGATTTATCTAAATCTAGATTATTTAAATAATTTCATATAAATTTTTCACATAATAGAATAACAAGCAGAAAAAAAAAGAGGATCAGATCTGTGAAAGAGGGTACATTCCTAATCTTAAAAGCAGAAAAGTAAATAACAAAGAAAGATGGATTCAGCCATATAAAAGTATTAAATTTATGAACCATGAAAAAAATTAACTCAGGAAAACAACAGATGTTTATCTTAGTGAGTTTTCTAATACAGTGTATCTTTTCCGTGTCTTTGATTCTACTCACATTTTTGCTAACAGGTTTACATCTACATCATAAAAGTTTATTCTAGTAAATGCTAGAAAACGCTAAGGTTTCCCTCTCCTGCTTCTCTGACCTCTGCACTGGGAAATAGATACATATAGGTGAGTCACATAAAGGGAATGACAATAAAGACCTAAATGTCCAACTCTCAAGTTGTATCACTTTGTACCTTTTACATTATGAAAATGATAAATAACTCATAAGGAATAAAATTGGGAGAATTTGTGGTTGAAAATAGTATACTCAAATATCTGATGCTAGTATCCATGGATGGATATGACTTTAGAATGATTTTCATTCGTGTAAGTATTTTTAAATGATAAGGCAAATTGTTAGGTACTAAAATTCTTGTTTTGAAATATTAGGGTTAACTCAGAAGAAGTTAACAAATTAAGCAGAAGCCTTTGTAAAGAGGTTTTTGTTTCTGCTTTTCTAGTATGTTTGCTTTCCATACAATTACAGAGAGCCGATGGATGGAAAGAAGTTCTTTGAAAGTTACTGGCTACTCTTAAAATAATTTCGCGATTGTGGCGATTGTGCAGTTATATCCAGGTGTGAGCCATTAGGCCTTTTGGAAAAGGAATGCTCCCTTAATCTTTCCTTCAATATATTTGTCACCCAGAATTTTAAAATTTGAAATTTTCTTTTCAGCCAATGCATATATGAAACAGGTAAATTGAGTTTTATATATCATTATTCTTTGCTTATAAAAACTCGACTGTCCCAAGAATATGCTTCCCAAAGTTCACTTAATTAAACACTCTAAAATGTTCCTATTCTAATTGTTAGGTGTTAATCCCATGAGTTTAGACGTGGTGTTTCATTTGCAACTTATAAGAAATTGTCCGTATTTCATAGTTTAAAATCAAGTAGCCGAAAATCCTATGACGTGTCAAATGAAGACCTGTTACCGTAAGAGGCAATGTGACCTTAAGAGTTAAACGATTAACTGTGATAATGCCCAAAGAACTGAGACCACTGAGCAAGTGCTGTACTGTCTCTTGGCAGAGAGAGGTTTCCCATTACACGTAGATTATAAACTTGGGAAGGGTGCCTGCAGTTTGAGGGATCTAGGAAGTATCTCTGTTCCCAAGGAGTTGATCCTCTTTATTGCGGACAGGGGCCTCACACACAGATGAAACGTTACTGAGTGTGTGAGGGTGGCCCATTTCCTTTCATGGTTCCCTGCTCTCAGAGAGCTTCTGATCTAACACACGAACGAACACTGAGGAAAGTTAGGAAACAACAATATTGGCTTTGTCCGGGGAACCCTGGAAGGGGACCATATATGCATGGATCGGGTGTATATTGATCTGGGGACCATGACAAAGCAGAAATCCTGGAGAGGCCATTCTGTGACTCTCCAGAGCTAAAGGTACATGTGACTCATGGATGAGACAGTTTGTGAAAGGGACCTGGGCGGAAACAAAATATTCCCCTGGACATCAGACCACCAGGTTGCGTGCCTTAATCTAGATGAAAAATAGTTAAGCGTCTTTTTTTTTTTTTTTTTCAAATCGAGTACTAAAATTTTGGGGGGAAAGGGGTTGGTGAGTTTTTTTGTTTGTTTTAAACAAATGATAGAAAATCCATTGTTAAACCCACTTCCTCACTTACTGTTACCTTTGCATTGAAGAATAGCCCTATTTTGAACAGCTCAGGCAATGAAGTAAGTACAGAATTGTACCTAACATCTGTCTCTTCGTAATAGAACAGAGAAAAACTGAGGGTTCTAGGTGTGGATGACCTCCATTTCAGTGCCTTTGTTTTGTCAGTATTTTGGAGAGAACTGATGGTGAGGTCTAGAAGATGGTTATGTGTTTCTGACTCATGGAGTCGTAATATTTGTTTATGCTTTCTCAAAACCTCCCTATTTTTCATAGATGGAACTTTTTTGCTGCTTGAACAAATGGGTGGAACTCCCCAGTTGGGCTGCCTGGAGGCTGATAAAAATCATTTGTGGTGTTGCTAGTAGATGAGATGATAAACATTTATTAAATGAATTCATTAAGTACATTCTGCATACCAGACCCCATCCTAAGTTCTGGGTATGTAGTAGTGAACAAAAACGACAGTAAAACTCTCTGTCCTCATGCAGCTTACATTCTGGGAGTGGCGAGGGGGTGGGGAATGACAGAGGAACAAAATAAATAAGTAAAAATACAGTATGTTAGATGATGATGAGTGAGTGCCATGGAAACAGCAGGCAAAGTGGGTCAGGAGTGTTGCTAGTTTAGGGTTTACACAGAGAAACCAAGAGAGATGTCTCTGACATGGTTATGACAAGCAAGGCATGTCATGCAGATACTGTGTTTCCCTGAAAATAAGACCCAGCTGGACAATCAGCTCTAATGTGTCTTTTGGAACAAAAATTAAGCCCCAGTCTTACACTATGTAAGACCGGGTCTTACATTCATTTTTGCAGCAAAAGACGCATTAGAGCTGATTTTCCGGCTAGGTCTTACTGTCAGGGAAACACTTTAGCTGGGAGTAGATCCTTCCAGACAGAATGCGGAACCAGTGCAAAGGCTCTGAGGTCTTAGGGTGCCTGAAGAGTAGGAGGAACAGCATGGAGGTGAACACGGCTGAAATGGCCGTACAGGGTTGAGATGCACAGAGTTGGCAGACAGAACGGTTACAAGGATGGGCGGTCACGGAGGGCCACTGTGAGGACATGGGGATGGGCGGCGACAGGAGGGGATTGAGTAGAGGAGTGATGTGACCATACGTACACGTCTTCACAGACCACAACGGCTCCTGTACTGAGATGGCAAGGCAGGAGTGGGAGGCCATTGCAATGGTGCATGTCACTCACCTTAGAGGGTGGCAGTGACCTGGCCCAGGCCTGTGCTGCTGGAACACTAGACATATTTGTTCTTCCAAATACAAGGGACAGCGTGATTTTCTCAGGAGTTAGTCTAACCTGAGTTCTTAGACTGTCATTTTCACGTTGCCATGCCTAGAAAATGGGAAGCATTGATTCTCCTGAAGCAAATGTTATTTGAAGATGCTTTCTGCGCCTGTGTCATGCCAGGACGTGGGTGGATTTATTTTTACGGTGTTGCACCAGGGAGTCTGCTTCTGATTTGCAGATTGCATTTATTACAAGGCATATTGTCCATTGATGAATAATGTGTGGGCTGCAAAGCAGATACACAGCTTTTAAAATAGCTCGTTTATCCTGCAAGCCTCACTTCCAGAGAGAGAGAGAGAGAGAGAGAGAGAGAGAGAGAGAGAGAGAGAGGCAAGCCCTTCAGAAGTGTTGTCCGGGAGCAGGGTTTTTTGCATGTTTTTCCCCAATTGCTGAGGTCATTGGTTTTGCCCTCTGGTTCATCATGTTTCCTTGACAGGCCCTAGGACTTGAAACAGACGGACACAGTCTCAGTTCATGGATAAGAGCTGCGATGGGCAGAGAATTTTTAAGTCACTGTTAAGGAAATAGGTGCCCCTTTGTCTCACTACTGAAAATTTCTGTTGTAAATGTGGGTTGAAACAATGGGAAATACCAGACATCATGTTTTTGTACCAAAGTTCTGTAGGCATGGTTTTCAGGGCAGTGGTCACTGCCAGTTTATCCTTGTTTATTTAAACCACCAACTAAGCCTTGTGCAGAGGCTCTGGGTTTGGAGGAGCAGATGGAATCCTCGGAGAGCGGAAAGTTCCACTGGAGGGAGTGCTCCCGGGAACATTCTCTGTCTCCAGGATGACAGGGTTACGGGCAGGGTGTGGCGTGAAGTGGGTCGGAGCCACCTCCCTAATGGAGTCCAGCCCTGCAATCTCTGTGATCTTTGCTCACAAAAACCTCACTGCAGATAACTTTTCCTTTTGAGCAGGTTTCTGATTTTGCCCAATATGTTGCAATCTTCACTTAGTGGCCAGGTGGCATCTGTTGGAATCCTGGTGTGTGCTGCCAAGCAAAACAGACACAGCAAGATTTGGCTGAAGTGGGGTGGGGAGAAGGGGAGGCAAGGGAGGGTGGGGAGTAGGAAGGTGGGCTGTGTTGGGGGATGAAACAGTAATTATCTATAGAACCGAGGTCTGCAGTTTAGTAAGTCACTGCTTTACAATTCTCAGAAATTCATCCTAGGTTCATGAAAGGGTTTCCAAGGCGATTGAATGCCTCTTTCATTTCGCACCCTCCGTTCAGAATAGTGTTTAAATGGTACAGCAGAAAGAATTAACTAGTGTTAACCTTCTGCCCAGTGCAAGCCACTGGTCATCAGATTTGTAACTTTATTTTAATTTATTGCTATTAATAGGTTGACTTTTAATGGCCTAGAATCTGCCAAGGATAACTTAGGCTGGATAAAAGGGATTTCACTGATTCTTATTATCGAGCTCATTAAAGGAACCCACTGCCAGGAATGGATATATTGATGGGGGGAGGGGGAGAGAGGGGACATAGTACCCAGGTGGCACCCAAGGGATTCTGACCTGCAGTCAGGGTTGAAAACAAGTAGTTTAAGAAGTCAATATTAGTGACAACCTAAGTCTTGATTTGGTTAATAACCTTTGATGTAAATACTGATTTACTGCATTTATTCCCCCTGTTCTTCCTTCATTACCCCAAAATATACATTTTGTTTGTTTATGGGGTGGCTTGTGCTACAGGTGGGAGTGTCCTTTTGTGGCTCAGTGGTCCACACAATCAATTTCCATGGAAATGAGTCTGTACAAGACCGATGCATTAAGAGCAACAGAGTATTCCAGTTGACTGGCATGTGGAAAAAAGTATATCTCCCAAAACAGCTTAGAAATGAAAGGAATCATTTTCTCCTCTGTTTTCAACTGCAAGTAGTAAGTGAAAGTGGAATTCCAAATCTTGACTGGCAAGACCAGTCTATCCTGTTATATCTTATGTGCAAATACCATTTTTCTCCAGGTAACTAAAGTATCTTCCTTCTGTAAATATTAGCCGAGTGTATTTTTGTGGCTTTTGAAAACTCCACTTCTTGAAAGTGTTGACCAGCTGTCCAATTTTCATGAATTTCAGAGATGTGGTAATAGGTGATTTCTTCCTTAGTGTATTTAAAGCAAACTATTAAAAAATGCAAAGGTCTATAAAGGTTCGCCGGGCCACCATCTCATTTTTGGAAACAGGAAAGTGGGGTGCCTTGTCCAAGGGCACCCAGGAAGGTGGTAGCAGAGCTTGATGCCCTGACCAGTGTTCTCCCCACTACACCCAGCACAGGGGAGCATTGAGCTACAGCATTCCTCCTTAAACGACAGGCACACCGCCCTTTATTGCGCCTTGTGGATGTTGCATTTTTTAGGAATGGAAGGCAAGACCCTCCGCCAGCAAAAAGATTACATTTCCTTGTGTTATGGCCATCCAGAACCCCAATACCTCCAAGGCCTGCCTGTTATAGCTACATCTTGACCATCTGGAGCCTTTTGCAAATGAACTGCCCAAGGATAAGTCCACACTATTCTGCTCTCTTTCTTGCCTTCTTAAGTAGAGCGTTCTAAGCATATCACAACAGTTTTTATTTATTAATTTTTTTTTTGACTCACTGTTCCCCTCATAGCCATGGATTATTCTCTAATCTAGTCATTCTTTATGTAAGTAAATATTTATGATGCCATCAGGGACTGATAAGGTATATAATTTACTTTCCTTCATCTTTCAAGTTCTCAGGACACCCGTGCTCTTGGAGCAGTTTGCCGCTTGTGGATTTCTCGTTTCTTTGCTACCTGATTGCCACTTCTTGTGGCTCTCGTATGTAGTGTATGTAGCCCACCTCCTTCTTGTAAGTTGCTGCGTCTGATCTGCTGAAGACTTAGAAGCGTGTTAGGATGGTTTATAAAGTGAGAGTAAGGATCTGAGTCATTCTTTTTGAATAAAGTGCGCAGGATCTGTCTTTTGTCTTTCCTCTCCCATGTCCCTTTGCCTCTTAGACTTTTCTCTGTCCTCCTGATGCAGCTCTGGATTCAGATTATTGGAAGATTTAAGAATTCAGTGGGTTAAAATACACCAGCTGCTTCGCGTAGCTCCTGGCACGAATTAGTGCTTAATAATTGTTAGCTGTTTTTATTGTTCCCTCTGAAGGAGAAGATGTAAATTCTTCACAGATGTTTAGGAATTGGATACGCAGAAAAACCTGTCAGCTGAATATATATATGGGGAAACACATTTTTTAGTTCATCTTATTTTTTTGTGCTGTCTGGATTTCATCCTTTCCTTTTAGGGTTAATGAATTCTCTACTGTACTGCATGGAAGAACCATGGGGGCGGGAATCAATAAAAAGTATTCTTAAAAAAGATTCTATGATTCACTAGACTACCAGGTGTCAGCAGACTTTTATGTTTATGACTTTAAGTTAAAAGGACTTTATAGGCTTTGGTGGTTTATTCTCCTCTTTTCAAAAGGCCAAACCGGGATCACTTTTTGAATTATCTTTTCTTTCTTTTCCTGAATATATTTCTGAAAAAGTTTTGTTCTGATTTTCATTAAACCGAAACAGAGCTTCATAATTTAAAAGTTACCCTTTAGATCTCTATAAATTATGAAAACCAAATTATGAAAACCAAGCTATATGGCTGATTCTAGATCATTTTGTCAACAGTGATGTAATTGCACATACAAATCGTGTGTTGTGCTTACTGAGTAGGATGTAAAAATGTAGGAATTGAATGCGTAGTTCTCATTCATCATGTTTGTTTGATAATAATTATATGAAAATGAATATTTTTCCTTCTGTGTTCCCCACTTCACCCTGAATATGCTTCTGTCTAATCTAATCTCTGAATTTCAGGAGTCTATTAATAAAGTATGTGTAAAGAATTAGTTGCTAATTTTGGATGTGCTTGAAATGAGATTGTCAGCAAATTGCAGCTTCTAACCTAGGACTGCAGTTTGTTGTGGATTAGCCATCATCCCTGGTACAGAAGATAAATTCCAAACTCATGAAAAATATGAAAACTTCATTTCTTATGATTTTCCCCCCATATATTAATCTTTCCTTATATACCTTTAGGGTCCTTAACATGTTATGTGAGCTCATGGATTGTTTTTCTTTTCCAGATTTATTTTACTTGCATTAAGATTTTGCAATATGAAATCTGTTGGCAATTAGAGACTAGAAAGCACATCTTTACTGATTAAATAGTAAACATAGAGAAATATGTATTCCTAAACCCCATCAGTAGGTAATAGCTGTGAGATAAGCTTCAGTTCAATCGTAGAGGTGTCAGGTAATTAATATTATTTAATTCAGTGTGCCCTGAACTTCGTCAAACTTCATTAAACAAAAAATAAATAAGGTCCAGAAAGGTCATGTGAATTGCCTGCTGTTGCCACCTTTATAGGCTGAAGTCAGTAAGGAGAGGTGACCCTTCTGAATGCCTTTTACATTCCAGAGATGCAAGTACGAAGGAAGAGAAACATGATCACCACTCTTTGGACGCTTATTGCCCAGCTATTGTAGTTATGAATAGTAAAGAGTTACTAATAAATGAAATACTTACATATTTTCCTAAGTATGCCAAAGGAAGTAAACGGGAGGCTGACACAGAGAAAACACTAGGGAGGCCTGCTTGAAGAAGGGTGCCTAGGACGAGCCCCTCTCAAGAGCTGACTGCACGTGGAGGCCTACTGTGTGAGGAGGAGAGCGTGAGCCGCGTGGGGGGAAGTGAAGCCCAGGAAGAGGGAACCGTGCCGGACATAGAGGTCCTGCAGTGGGACAAGAGTTGTGCATGTTGGAGAAGCTGACGCTGTGTGGCTAGAGCATAGTCAGTGAAGGGGTGAGTGGTCCAAGGGGAGCTGGATTTGCGGGGGCCCCAAGATCATTCACAGCACAGAGTACATGTGTCCACCTGTCTGATGGTGAGTAACATGGAGGTACCTTGGTAGATAAAAATAACTTGAATTAACTCAGCTTCTCTAGAGCCTGGGAAAGTAAAGGCCCTATCTACAAAGGAATAAAGCACGCAAACTTCTAAGACCTTGGAGATTTAGAAAGGGTCCCTTCCTCTCAAAAATCACAGGAAGCCACTGTTTGTTTCCTTCTCACAATTCTGTGCCGTGTATTTTGCCTCGCTACCAGATGTCATAAAGATAAAGCAGACAAGAATGTGAGTGAGGGCATAAAGCTTTCGTGACCTCTCTTTAGATTCCATCTTCACTTTTGAACCGATTGGCAGACAAGTCGAAGCTTTTTTGCCGTTCATTTTTGGACATGAATACTTGTATCCAGTATGCACACCGTATGTAGTTGTTGACAACTGGGTGTTGTAGAAAGGTCTTGGTGACCATACAACAAGTTGGACATATGTACTTATCCATTCAGTGAGCTCTAACTTGCAAGGTGCTTCACTTCAGACCAAAATGGTAGCCTGTGTGGCCTTCGGTGCAGATTTTCGGTCTGGCCCTAAGACTACAGTTAGAGTTTACATCAGCATATCCTTTTTAGAGTCAATATGAGAAGACGTTGTGGCAGAGTAAAGATGGCTGCACATGTTTTTATCCCTTCCCCATCAAGAGGTAGAATGTATTGCCCCTCCCTTTGAAATCTGGGCTTGTCCTGTGAGGGCAGTTGCAGTGATGTGGGCTAGTTCTATATTTAGCCTTTAAAAGGATTGCAGCTTCCGCTTTCTGTCTTTTGGGAATGTGTGATTTTAGGATCCAGCAGGACACGATCTGCTTGACCATGTAAAGAAGCACAGGGTAGCCACATCTCTACGTTCCACTTTCTAGCCATCCCCACCAAGTGCCAGACAGGTAAATGAAACCTTAGGTGTTTCAGCCCCAGTCACCATCTGACCACAGCAGGTCAGACCACAGGCTGCCCAGTCAGTCTATAGAATCCTGAGAGAGAATAAATGGCTGTTGTTGTTTTAAGCCCGTAAGTTATGGAGTGCTTAGGCAACAACAGATAACCCAAAGAGGCAGTATCTTTCATATTCAGTCCTGGGGGATTTGAACTTGGCTTGTTCAGTGGAGCCGCCTCCCGAAGGTAAGCTTGGTGGGGTGTGGGGTGGTGGAGTACTCAGACAGCTGTTTTCCTGGAAGCTGGAGGAGGGTAGCTGTACACAGGATGGGCAGACCGAATAACAGTTCAGGGAGACACTTGGCGTAGACAGCTGAGAAGCAACTGCAGTGGCCCAAATGAGCAGAAGGAGTGGGTGTTTTGGAATTATTCAACTTTAAAGGAAAAAGATAAACCATTTAAGGAAATTTATCATATTCATAGAAGCTGCAAGAAGCGCATTCTTAGCCTAGATCTACACCAAGATGCAGTTCTTTGTTAAAACCTGGTTTAGTAGCTGGGTAGTAAAGTACTTCTCTCAAATACTAAAGAATGCTTTAGTACAAGGTGACAGGCTTAGTTTCCTTCCTTCTCAAATGTTAGTGAATTTCAGTGCCCACTAAAATTTCATTGACTGTTTGCTGTAGGCCTTTGTAGCCATAGCAGGGGGTAAAGTGTTTTTTTTACGTTGTAGGTACTCAATATGTGGGATCCATTTCGTTTTCCATAGTAATTTGGTTCATGTTACATACGATTTAACTAAGTTTGCTGTAAACCAAAAGTCACTGTGTTTGAAATCACCGCAGCACAAATCAGTCACATCATGCCTACATAATGGAGTTTTTCCATGTCATGTGATATCTCTCTCTCTCTCTCTCTCTCTCTGTCTGTCTCTCTCTCTCTCTCACACACACACACACACAGCTCAGACCAAAAAAACTTTTTTGGGGGGAGGGGGACAAGCAAAGAATTTCCTATGTCTTGAGTAATTTGAAAAGATACACAGCTCAGGTGACACCCTAAGCACAGATGTGTGTGAAGTCCTCAGCAGCTGGATGCTCTGTCCTGTCTTCATTTGGAAGGAATCACAGTCTGGTGGCTGTGTCAGTCCCTCCCTTTGCCGTGGCCTTAATCACCTACCTATATGTTGTGGGGGCTGCGGATGACACCCAGCCTTTCTGCAGCTGCAGCGTCAACAACCTCAGGGCCACAGCCTCACCTGTTAACCTGACCCAGACTTGGGGGTCAGAGGTATGTCGTTCGGAGAAGGATGGGATGGATGAGGGCAGGAAGTCTTTAAAAAGCCCTGGCTTGCTGCACGTTGGAATTAGAATCCCCTGTGGGCAGCTGATGTCAGCAGGGGCGTCTCAGCGTGTCTGTCATCTTTGGTGCCGTGTGGACTGTGCCAGCAGGAACAACTGGTTAAAGTCTTTGGCCTCTGTTGACACTTTTTAATACTAATGTTTTGTTAAAGATCCTTTTTCAAGTCAATAGCAAGAAAAACATTAACACTGGCTTTTTGTTTAGAGTCTGTTTACAGTCTTAAAAATAGCCTGCTGGGGTGTATTAAATAAATAAAACGCTGGATGTCAGGTCCTTTTTCTGCCACTGACAGGTCCTGTGACCCCTGGCCATTTAAGTTTTCTGAAACCACTTCCTTATTTGTAACATGATATTTGCATTAGTGTTTCTGTAAGGAATAAGTGCAATAACTTGGAGAGCTACGTGAATGCTAATGTAGTTTCACCAATGTGGTTGATTATATTGTTATTAGTGATAATACAATGCTTGCTAGAAAAGATACGTAGTTCTTTTTTTCTCCTAAGACGACTCAAGAAGGATTTTAGGCTTAAGCAATGAAGGAAGCCACATGACATAATGAACAAAATCTCCACTTTGAACTATGCTTATGGCCGGGCCCTGGGTAGATAATTGTTGGAATGTGTTAGGTGTCCATGGTTTTGAACTTGACTACAATGGTGCTAAGGCTTTTGGTTAAGCAGGCCATGCGCTGCTGCTGATCAAACATTTCTGTGTACACAGACTTTGTTTTTTCCCTGGAGAGTTTGTGTTTCTTAGTGCCAGGCTCCAGGCTGGCTGTGCTACCCTGGCTTGTCGCTTGTTAGACATGCAGCCAGGTCAAAAGAGGGATTTATGGCAGGTCTCTGTAAGAACGCTTGATGCAAAGGAAGGGGACTTGGCTCCTGAAGAGGAAGCATGTTAACTAACCTTGGCTTCTCTGGGTCCATGTTGCCCTGGGGACTTTGATCTGAACACTGTTATCTTGTGAGCCCCTCCAGAGAGGGGGCGGGGGAGGAAAAGCTTTAAGAACAGGAAAGAAAAACAAATGCTTTGGTGAAAATACAAGCAACAAATAAAATAGAGAACGGTAATTCTAGACTAATCCCTGACAGCAGAGAAAGGCAAGCTGTAGGGAGAATGTCAGGAGCTCAGTTCCTCTGGGTGGAAGCGGGAGGGTGTTGTGTGGGTGCCATGGTGTATTCCAGGATGTGTCAGGCTTGTCCAATTGGTTCTGGGGAAACTGGTAGCAGTGAAAAGAAAGGTTGTTGTCCGGGCATCTTGTTAATGGGGTAAATCTTGACCTGTAATTGTGACAGCCCCCCTCCACCAGGTAGTTGACAGATATTAGTTGCTGGCTTGGTCACTGGTTGCACATGCATTTTTGACTTACTTCTCAGTGGGTATAAATGGAGTAATTAAAACCTGTGGTTTTCAAACTTTGCTCCCAAGGCTGCTTCTAGGGTTGTACAAACCTTCACCCGCTCCGAAGGTTTGGCCAAACCTCCAAAATTCACCTGAATTTTGTCTTTATTATTTTTAACCTTTAACCACCAGGAAGCTAGGCATCGTAAATTTAAACATCAAATGTATAATGATACAATATCAGTGAACATGTTTTATATTTTGAGATTGTATGTATGCTATTTGACACCCATTGGCTAGTCTGTTAGCTTATTTTTAACTACTTCTAGATTATTGGAATATCTTAACTAGTTGGATTGGCGAGGTAGGTAGGTAATGGTCAAACCCTTCAGTGTTTATGAGCATCTGAGGTGATTCCAGTACCAGTTGTCTAGGGTCTATGTTGAGAAACCTTAGTCTAAGACATGTTGAACGATGCCTCATAAAAACTGACAACCCCGGAAATATTTTCTCGCTAGTGTAGTTATTTTCAGCTAGTGTCATTGTTTGAGAAATATCAAAGATACCTTCTTTTTGAAGGACACACGTCAACATTTTTTTGTGTGTCCATTATCCCACCTACTTCTTTGGTAGCATTGAACCTCTGGTAGGCCTAAGAACCTCAGGCAGGCTGTCTCTCCATTGGACACCTGTATATTTAACAACTAACGGTGACTAAGGCAGTTTGTTCCAGAGTTTGGAGTCTGACCTCTCACTATGGCCAAAGCCATTTGAAGATGAGAAACTCTGGAGTCACCGAATGCTCTTTTTCCACATCCAGCCAGTGGCCAGGCCATGCCCATTCTGCCTCTTGCAGTGGCGCCTCCCCACTTGCGCCCCCACCGCTGCTGTGGCCAACTTCTTAGCCCCAGCAGGACTGTCCTGACTGGTTAGACTCCTAGGCACCTCCACACTGACTCCTTGCATCCATCTTCCACATTGTAGCCCCAAAGT
Source organism: Rhinolophus sinicus (assembly GCF_036562045.2). Taxonomy (NCBI): domain Eukaryota; kingdom Metazoa; phylum Chordata; class Mammalia; order Chiroptera; family Rhinolophidae; genus Rhinolophus; species Rhinolophus sinicus. The sequence continues at coordinate 13,213,346 of NC_133758.1, read as the reverse complement.
GTGCTCTTCTGCACTGCAAATCTTATCCACTCATGTTCTGCTCAAACCCCACCGCGGCTCTCTTACCGCTGCTCACCCTCTCGCTTTATGGGCCTCTTGGCTCCCCCCAGAAACATTCCCTGGTGCGTACACTTCTCTGCACTCTTACTCCGCAGTGCCCTTCTGTCCAGGATGCCCGCCCAGCCCGTTCTGTCTGTGCCTCAGTCACAGGTCCTCATTGATCCCCTCTCCCATGTTCACCACTGTACCTGTGTATGTGCGCGTCTCTGCCTTCTCTCAAACGACGTTGGAAAATTTTAAGTTTGAAGACAGAGCTTTTAGACTAAAAACAACTGTTCTCACACAGTGAGTATGTATTTGACGTCTTTTACTTTAAAAAGGTTTATTCATTAAGGTGAGGGAGTCCAAGGTGGCAGGGCCCCTGCCCTCCGAGAGCTCTCAGTCTAGGGCCAGAAGCAGGTGCAGACACGATATGGGCTGGACAGTGTGTACTAATTACAGTAGGGAAAGTTCAAACCAAGGGGAAGGCAGAAGTGAATGAAAGCTATGGCTTTTTTCAATGAAGGAAGCCGAAAGGCCATAAAGGAAGGGGGTGTGAATGGGGTCTTGAATGGGAATTGGACATGCAGAGGGAGCATTTCTAGCAGTAAAATTTAGAGATGAGGAAATCTCAGGTGAATAGGCCTGTGATGGAAACAACTAAGTGCATGGTTGAGTAGAGAGGACGTGTGACCGGAGAAGGAGGTTGAGGCAGGTATGTAGATGGCTCTTCCTGAAGATGTGGGTAGGATTTTTGGTTGGTACAAGGGCTGGGAGGACATCTGTGCCCCTTGAGGGCTGAGCTTTTGCATTGTTGGCCGTGACCATGACCTGGTTGATGCTGCTTGATTGGACAAGAGTTTGTTTTATGCTCTAATTCAGGAGTCAGCAAACGTTTTCCGTGAAAAGCCAGCTAGTAAATATGTTAGGCCTCTATTTAGAGTCTGCTTAGAACAGACTGCATTGTACACTGTTAGTTGTGAAATACACAGATTGTGAGTGGAGGGAAGGCCTCTCTGAATTTCTCGGTCTCTGCTCTAAGCCAGGCTAAGTGTTCTTGGCAGGATTCCGCCCCCTCCGTCCCTGAGCAGGCTCTGCGAACAGGACTCCGTTCCAGTTTAGAATCTGCAATGTCCTAGGAGGGGCTGTGGGCGTCTTTTAAGGCAGTGTATCTCTCCGTTTATAATGTGATTGTCCGCCAGTTCTCATGTGTTGTGAAGAGAGGGCCGGTGGCGCAGGCCTGGCTGGGAAAGCTTTCTTGGCAGGGGCTGTGGGGAGAGGACCATGAAGAGAGCAGGAAGGACTCCAGGGTTAGCAGTTTGATTAGAATAAAGAGAGAAAAGCTGGTGGGCACTCCAGAGGCAGGATGGATGACGGGGACCAGATATGGCAAGGATTTGGGAGGCATGAATAAGCGTAGGTCTGTGGGGGTTGGAAAGTTCTGGAGACAGGCTGATTCATTGGAGCCTTTCCAGAAAGCAGCCAGTGTGTAACTAGGAAGCTACAGTGGCAGAAATGGAGGCAGGGGGAACAGAGAGAATTGGAAATGAGGGCTGAATCTGAGAAATAGTCCTTTTCAAGTGTTTTACGTATGTTTGTTTTTTTTCTGTGTCCAACCTGCAATTAATATACGTTCATTTTTAGAAAAGTTCAGAAGTAAGAAAACCAGAATAATGTCATCTTATCACCCAGAGATAATCGCTGTTTCTTCTCTACTCCCCTGTTTGAGAGGCACTTAAAAGACGAACAGTGGAATTTGGTAAAAGAGTAAACAAAAAGTGACTTAATCTAATAATTAACTACTTTCCACTTAGGTGACAACTTCCCCAACTCTGCTATAATTTCAATTCTCTCTCTCGGTTTTTAATCTGGAAGGGATAGTCCAATGGAAATGGTGAGACTTCCGACAGAATACGTTACTGTGTTTCCCCGAAAATAAGACCTAGCCGGACCATGAACTCTAATGTGTCTTTTGGAGCAAAAATTAATATAAAACCTAGTCTTATTTTACTATAATATAATACCGGGTCTTATATCAATTTTTGCTCCAAAGGATGATTAGAGCTGATTATCCAGCTAGGTCTTATTGTCGGGGAAACAGGGTAGTTAGTGTTAGAGTGTTTGCCTTACTGTGTGGTGCAGATGGTTAAAGCCTTTTGAAGAGGTTTTTGTTTCCTTTTCTGTGACTCTGCCCACTCGGTGGCTCGCTTTTTGTCATGTTGTCTTCTCACCTTCTACCTTGTGGTTTCCTTCTGTGTATTATAAAATCTCTTTTAATCATCAGGTAATTTTTCCTCCTCCTCGCTCTCCAGGCCTACAAACAATGTTAAAATAAGCAATGTTTCAAAAACAAGTCAATCAAAATTTCCCGTAACCTTTGGAAACTTGTTTTGGAGGGGGGGGGAAATGCCTTTTTTCCCCCTTAGTACACTACAACCTGTACTATCAGAGCAATTTTAAAATTAAGGAGTTTAGTAAATGTAATTTTTAGTCAAAAGTAAGGTTGGTAGAAGTCTTTATTGTATACTTCCAATAAAATATCCAAATGAGTCGTGCCTAGTTTCAAACTGCTTCCTTATTTTTCCATCTGCTCATGGCATTTCTGACAACAAGGAATGTTTTCTGATCTGGTTGAAATGCTGGCCCTTCGCTGGTGAATCCAGTTCTACCACCTCAGAGGAAGGGCAGGGGCTCTTTCTAAAACAGAGATTGAACTACTTCTCAGGATCTTATGCCTCCATTTTTTCATCTATCTGATTTTAAAATGCCACCGAAATTTGTACTCCAAGAAATTTAAACAAATGTAGTAATTGGAAAAAAAAAAAAAGATTTGCAAAATATTGTTTGCAGGGATTAAAATTAAAGGGATTAAATAAAAGGTAAATCAGTACATGTTGGATCAGTCCAGTTGATTTAAATGACAATTTTATATCCGCTGAATGGTTGAGTGAACAAATGAACTTTGCTTTGTGTGGCTCACCTCACTGAGCTTACCTGATTGAGGCTGGGTCTGTTTCACTCCCTTGCAGGCTTTGATGCCTCAGGTGAGTTTGAATGTGCTCAGTGGGTAGGGCAAAATGGCTGACTGGCATAACATTCTGCAGTTAGGCCTGTTACTTTACATGAGCTCATGAAATAGACTTCCTTTCCTGATTATGTACAAAAAAAGAGAACCCAAGGGAATAGAGAGAGAAACAATTCAAAGTAGAGGGTGGCCAGATGGCTCAGTTGGTTAGAGCGCGAGCTTTCAACAACAAGGTTGCGGGTTCAATTCCCGCATGGGATGGTGGCCTGCGCCCCCTGCATCTAAGACTGAAAACAGCGACTGGACTTGGAGCTGAGCTGCGCCCTCCACAACTAGATTGAAGGACATCTGCCTGTACTCAGCTGCTAGATCCGAGTAGCACCGTGCATACTCACAGGTGAAGAGTTGTACTGCAGTAAGAATAGCCATATCTCCACCCACATTCTTATTTCACTAGATACCTGTTCAAAGAACTGTGTTCCTTCAGTTTTTCTTTCTGTATAAATCCTCCACTTTTATTTTGTTTAGAAATTCTCTAAATTAGAATGGATAGGAATATAATAAGAAAAGCAAAACATGAAACTTAAGCCATTGGAAAGACTGTTTTGCACACAGTTGATTCTGGCTTTGAGTGTCTCACTGCATTTTTCATACAAGAGGAGTCATTAGTGATTTTCTACTAGATTATAGTATTTCTAAACATCCTTCTGTGTGTCTGGCTCTGCTAATGGCTGTGATGGGGAATTGTGTGTGTGAAGTTGAATAAATGGCCTCTGCGATCAAGAAATGCACATGCTGTTTGACAAGATAAGACTAGCATACCACACATTAGATAACATGGCTTCGTTTTTGGAATTGTATAAAAATTAAGGTTGTGTATGTGTATACCCCTGTGTTGAAAAACAGTATGTTAAGATACACCCTGTAAATGTTGTTCCTTAATGATGAGAGCAAATATTGCTCTTAAATCTAGTCTCAACCTTCTTGTTGACTGAAAGTAAATGAGGGAAAAAAAGTCATAGTACAATAAATTACCAAAGTTTTACACAGTTATCCTGACAGCTATAAGTTTTCATTTTTTGAGTTTATACTGATTTATTGTTTTCCCTTTCCAGTAAGCCTGTGAATTTTTTTTTTTTAATTCTTTTTTTTTTTTTTTTTTTTGCAGTCTGATTGTAACAGTTTCTCTATAATTTTTGGTTATGTCCAGAAATATCTTCAGATACCTTCAGATATCCTTGTATAGTGGGCCGATTGATGTGTTCAATTCCCTTTGGGTTTTTTTCTCATTAATTTTTGGTCTTATGAAAAAGTCATAAGAGGACAGTTATTTGGGGCTCCTTGAATTAATTTCTAGTTAGCTGCAGTTTTCACAAACTTCAGTTCTTACTTTCTCACTGTCCTGGATAACTGAGCTTTTAGGTACATCATATTTCTTTAGATTTATCTTAATTTCATAATGCTTCTTAATAGTGCATTCTTAATACTTTTGTTCTTTTCTATCTAATTCTATGCCCCTTTAAGTCTCCTTAATTCAGCTGTGATCACATTAATATTTTAAGATATGACGGAGTTATTTTGGTGCACTCTAGTTAACTTTTTTTGTTGGAAGCATAGACATCTTTCTGTTTTAGTTATTCTGCCTCACATCTTGAAAGAAGTAACTTTGTAAATGGAAAGAGTGTTTGTGAGGATGCCCAGTAACTTTCTGGGTTATATGTTGGTTCTTTCTTTGCCTCATTTTCACTCACTTGCTCAGAAATACGTCACTTGCCACCTAGTAATATGTATTGAAGGTGACAGACATAAGTTCTTGTTGACTGAATGCATGAATTAAATATGCCTGAAGTACTTAGAAAAACCCAGCTCTTAGTATTGTCAGTTCCAGGAAAAATGGCCTTTTATATTATTAAGATTTTCTGAGTGTCTAAAATTTGCCATGTTATAGGAGTTATAAGTTGTTACTATCATTTTGTTTTCAGGAAGGTCAGGAATTGGTGTATCTTCTTGGCTAGACATTGTTCACTATTCTAAATTGTTGGGATTGTTTGGACAATCTTAATTATTAGACAGAAATCCACTAGATAAATTTACATCTTTTGCCTTCTAGATTTTTCTAACATTGGATTACTTCCCACACTTTCAATCAATCAGGCCTTTTCCCGAGACCAGGCTCTGATACTGCTTAATTAAGATAGAAATTGATAATAGAGATTACCTATAAAACCTATGGAATGAATTGCTCGGAATCAGTCATACTGGATGTTTCTCACTCCTGTTTAGGAGAAATTCTGGATTAGTCCAGTTAGTAAAACTGACGTTCCTACTCCTAGAACACAGATATTAAAACCTGGCTTTCATTTTCAAATGATTTCTTTCCAAGAATCAAACACTTTTAATCAAGGTATTTTATGAAAGCAGAATGTGAGAAATAAATATTAGATGAATTGGTGTTTCTAAGGGAGCTGTTTCCTCACCTGTTCAACACTTCATAAGTCTTATTCAATTAACATGTTTAATAAGTTGTTCTCTTGCTTACACAATAAATGGAACATTATTTATTAAGATGGAATCTCCTTACCTATGAAAAAATTTAACTTCTTTGTAAGTATGCACACAATCTCTATACCTTATGTTCTTAATTATATATGCACATTTCAGAAATATTGAAGCATTTTTGCATTTTTGCATGTAGCTACACATTCTTACCCATAAAATGTCAGTGTTTACAGACAGTCACTCACCACAATTATATTTAGGTCTATGGTAGTAAAAAATAAAAATTCAGTAAAACTTCTACATAGCCAATTCTGAGTTGTCTTGGCTAATTTAAGTATGCAAAATGAACTCCACGGACATTTACTGAATCTGTGCCTATGGAAATGCTTGTTCTTAAATGTAAGGCGATACCACGCAGGTCCTCAAAGTTTCACTGAAGTGGTCAGCGCTCCAGTAAAGGTGCCTGCCATATTTGAGACATTAATTTGACCTCTGCAAAAATGTGCTGTCCTTTCCTGAAAAATGAGTTTCACGTAAAGTATTTTAAAATACTTTGTATAAAATACCACGTTCTTTTTTAATTTTGTAACTCGTTTGCATTTAATTTTATCAGAAACGTCTGTTAGCGAATGGTGTCTTAAAGGCACCCTGTGAAAATAAAAATGAATTCTTACGTCGCCCCTACTCTTCATCCTGTTGATACCGTGGTCCCTAGCAGAAAACACAGTTTCAACAAGTGTGAGAGCAAAGCCCGGGGACACTTCACGAAGTGAAGGACAATCCCCGCGGCTTGGAATGTTGAATCGATTGCTGACCCGTAGCACACAGTCAGGTTGGACAAGCAGTGAATATGGAACACAGTAAGCGCTCTGCTGGATGTGGCAGCCGCAGTGAGGACGACACGAGCCCCTCCTCTGCATTACCTGCATTTGGAAATTGTTCATGGTTTGAGGGTCATGCACGGGGCCGACAGAGATTTTTTCCAGAAGGCCAAGCACCTGTGGGAATGTGTGATTGTTTTGTGACCATAATTGTGTCACCTTTTCATGGGCCCAGAAGGAGCAACTGCAGGCTAACTTTTATGCAAAAGGAATGTGGTGTGCTGGTGATACTTAATGGAAGAACTAGAAGAGCTATTTTAAAACACCTACCTTCTTTCACATTTTTACTGGACACTGAGAGTTTGACACTGCTCAAGTTGAACTCTGTTCTCACTCATTTCACTTTATCCTGCTCAAGGGCTGAGGAACTTAATACAGGTCTATATGATCAAAAAGGCAGCTCTCCACCCTGTGTGAAATGTATTTCTGTTTCTCATTTATTTCTGTTTGCCTACTGCCAAAGAATTCAGACAACTGCATGCTTGACTTACAAATAGAGGCCAAAGTTTTGGTCAGTAATTGTGTTTAACGTGTGGAGCTGAAATAAGTTTATGTGAAATGAGTCCAGAAGAAGAAAGTAAGCAGGATCTCTCTTCTAGCATGTGCTTCAGCCCATGGAGTCCACAGAGTGAAATTGTGGTAGGTCTTAGAGGAGACGGCAGCCTGCACGGTGACGTTTGCCCCCCGTGATCATGAGTTCACTTCTGTACAACAAGACGTTTCTGAACGTATTAAGTAGGTTCTGGCTTTATAGAGCAGAATCCAAATCCCTGTGCACAATGGTCTCTCGTGTGCTCAGGCTGTCCCTACATCTTTAATATTAAATATTCTTGCAAAATGAAGTCTAAAAGAGTTTTGTAGTGCTTATTTCCATTTGCTTCTTTATACATTATGTTTTGTCAAATACAAAAGCAAGCTTGGTAGACAGCGGAGTCATAGTGTTGGGGGTTTGATTCTGGTGAGTTTCCTTCCATAAGTTGTGTGTGTGAACGCTCATGCCTGTGTTTTGCTGGGAAGAACAACGGGCAGGCTAAGGGCAGAGAGCTCATTTGTTCTTTCTACCACAGATGTCAGGGAGAATTCTCTTACAACCATTAAAAAAAACAAGAAAAAATCAAAAATGATAATCATGTGCCTAGCTCATATTCCAGATCCATTTACAGCTGAGCATGGTCTTGAATGTTACAAGGAAATAAGCTTTAAAATCAAATTACAGTAGAACTTTTTGTTAATCCATGCCTGACTAATTTGCCCACCCAGTAGTTCTTACTGAAATCTTGCTGTTCTTCTATTGACTTTGAGAAAAATTTAATAGTAGGCTGTGGAAAGGCTCATGTTACTCCTATTTCAAGGTTCATTGTGGAATATGGAGTGATAGGCCTTAGGGTATCATAAACAAATGAAAAAGAACACAAATCTATCTGCCAAGCCATGGAGAGAGAAAACATCTGTTAAAAGGATGGATTCTGTTTTCTTTCTTATTTTTAATTACAGGATGTTTTTATTTTCAAATGCATCAAATAGAGTAATTGTGAGTAGTCTCCTAGTTTCAGAAAACCTACCACAAAATGTCATGATGTACAATAAAATTTTAAAAGCACTGAACTGGAGATAAGCTTCAGACAGTTTATGTAAGACTGTGCAGTTGGCTTTAACACGATTTAGCAATAGTTTTATGACAGAATTTTGTTCTATAAGGAAGGAAAGAAACGTGAGTGATTTAACTGTACTATTTTACAGTTTAGTGTGTTGTATCCTAAGACCTTTGGTTTGCTATTTTAAAAAAAGAGAAGTTTTGATTAAATACTGATTTTTATTTCCAAAACCTATGATAAATACTAAATACATACCAACAGTACTACTGAGGGTTTTTTAAATATATACAGTGGATGCCCAAAAAATGTATACACATTTTAAGAAAGAAAAAAACTATTAAAATTGTAATATTCAATATATACCCATAACAAAAGATGAATACAAGTCACGTTTGACTTCTGCAATTACAAGACGTGCTCAAAGTGGTTACCATCAGCGTCCAGACACTTCTGATTACAGCGAACTACTGCTTGAGCAACGTTGACCAAAGTGTCCACTTGTATACATTTTTTGGCAGCCCCGGTACATACCAGCGCTGCCAAAAAAATGTATACACATGACTTGTATTCATCTGTTGTTATCAGTGTATATTCAGTATTATAATTTTAATAGTCTAGTTTTTTCCTTAAAATGTGTATACATTTTTTTTGGCACTGTGTGTGTGTGTTTGTGTGTATCCTAGTGAAGATGTGTTTTAAGCTTTGAACACTATACATTATGTATGTATCTAGACTGCAGAGCACGGTACACGTCCTCTGCAGTCTAGATAAACATTACCAACTTGCTTCCAAAAAACTGAAAGTATCAGATAAACGAGGTGTTCCATTTATACCCTGTACTCAGTATAGATTCAGCTTGATTACTTACACCACACATTCAGAGGTATGAATGTAAGTATGCAGGCGAAAGAAAAGCCCCATAACTAGGCACCATATTCTAGACTTCATTACACTTACAATGTTTACTATTTCATTCTGAGAATTTAAACATTTCCACTGTAGTGCCACTAAGTTAATCTGCATACTTATTTATCTCGATTAGTCAGAAAAATAAATGAGCAAATGACCTACATTGCTGCAGTGACAAGAGTGCTATATCAGTCATGAATGTTTTCCCAAGTAAATTAGGTAACACATTTCTAATGTTCACAAATGATTCCTTTGTGTATAAATGAGCTCAGATTCAAGCTTTTTGCTCTGAAAACTTCACTCTCAGTTGCGTCTTACTCTGCGCTGCTGAGTGAGAGCAGGAAGAATGAACAGCTTTCTGTCTCAGGGACTTGATGATAACCCTGGGTGCCCCTGAGTTGCATCTTTAGGGGTACATGGCCAATAAGAATGTCATGCCTGGGTAGGAAGAAAGGTTGAGACCCAGTGAGCCAAAGCATTCCAGTCATTGAATTCTTAATATTTTGATTAGTAGCATCTGCTTGTACGTTGCTTTTAAAATAACGTTATGAGCAGAAGTGTGTTTTGCACGTACCGTGCCAAGAGCATGCCTCTGGAGGAGTCAGCTGCACAAACTCGGAGGTCCATTCTTCCAGCTGCTGGTGGTGATGGCAACTGAAGCAAGAGACCCCTTTAGTAATGAGGGAAGGAAGCATCTACTTGACACCTCACACCAACAAGTATTTACTGAGTGTCTTTAGTGCCCAAGGCAGGAGAATGTCTTCTGTGTATTTTAGGGTTGACCCACATTTTAGGGTTGCCACAGTTAATAAAATCCCTTAAAATCTGTATGTACTAAGTGTGAATATCTACAAAGCTCTTGACAAGTGTTCAAATTCTACCTTAAATGAACTCAGTGGTGCTCATGAACCTGAGGTCTCATCCCAGGATTGTACACCATTGATAATCATTATTTCCGTAGTAAAATTAATTTGACTTTCAGGAACTTCATTCCTTTATCCATCAAATTCCCATTAACAATTAAAAGTTACATATTTTATATCCATCCTTTTGCACTATTAAACCAAAATCCCCATAACTGCCAACTATCCAGTGATCTGACAGCTATTTCAGTAAGTATTGTAAACCCACAGATTGGCATTAGACTCTGGGTGCTTTGAGCCTATCACATGCTTGGCGCAAAGCAGGCACTAAATAAATATTTGTCGAATGAATGAAGAAACACAGAAATGACTAATGGACCAACCATGTATTGTACAGTTTAGTAGTCAGAGAGTTCAACAGGGCAGTGCAGTGACGAGATTTCTTTTGCTAATCTTATTAGCACAAAGTATTTGTTGTAAAAATAGGTACACATCCATTGTTTCACGGGGCAGTCTAAAATAGATCCAAACTCATTGCTTGTGGACTTCATCATAAATGCAGGATAAAACCCATATACTTCCTGTCATCTGCATGATGCATTGCCATTGCTGAAATCTCACTCTTGGCAAACGTGAAACAATAACCAGCGTGAAAGCTTGGCGGTTACTCCAACTTTATATAAACAGCACTGGCCAGGCTCAGAGCTGGTAGAGCATCTAAAAATAGGCAGGTAATCCCTTATCTTGTTGCATATGAAAATAGTGTTTGTATGAAGCAACATTATTAGAAATGATGTGTGAGAAAAGAATCTCTGCCATGCCTTTTACAATTTAGAGTGAGAAAATATGTGAATGTGACTTTGAAGTACCGGATTAGTGCTGCTGGAATGTGAACGAAAATGGTAGCCAGTTTCTCGCTACGGAAAAGGAACTGGTTATTTATGCAGACATACAACATTCTGTCCCGTAGAGACTGGTCCTCTGCTCGCAAAATAGCAGCACCCTATTTTTCCACTGGCTGTCCATTGAGAAACCCACTAGGGATGGCCATTGAAAAAGAGAGTTATATTAGGGTATCCCCCAAACCGTAGTGGCTTAACCCATCAAAAGTTTATTTCTCACTCATGGTACATGCCAACACAGGTTGGCAGGCATTCTGATCCCCATGGTCACACAGAGACCAGACCGACAGAAGGTTGTACAGGAGCTTTTCACAGCCTCAACTTGGAGGTGACGTTATTGTCACCTCTTGTCACCTCTTCTCAGAGTGCATTGGCCGAAACTAGTAATATGGCCCAGTCTGACTGCCAGAGGGCTGGAAAGTATAGTCTTCTCTGTGTCGGGGAAGGAGAGTGAACTGGAAAGTAGTAAGCAATTTTTGCAACTGGTGAGTAATATTTTTATATTAAAATCAATGAAAGTATGGTATAATACATCTAGCACCACGGGTTCAGTTTTAAATGGACTAATTTAATTTGTCTAATTCCATGTCAACTGGCTATTTTCTGAGCCCTGTGAATAACTGAGTCTGGTTAATTTTCCCACGGTACCAACTTCCTGGCACATAATGAATGGATTTTTGCCTGTGGTACAATCTTTGCCTAAGAAAGCATTAATTTTTGTTTGATCTTTTCCTATAAGCTAATCTGATATATCAGTTTTTAAAACTGAAGCATAGTTGGGTGAAACGAAGTCAGGACTAAAAATTCGCTAATAGTTGTTGATAGTGAAACAAGAATTTTCAGGGATTTTTTGCCCCCCATGGATAGAGTGAACACTTGCCCGCGGCTGAGAGTGGCCAAGAGAAAATGTATTTAATTTCCCCCTTCCCTCCTGTCTTTCAAACCACAACATCCACATATCCCCGCTTATTTAGAAAGAAGCAACCCAAGTTATCTTCTCTCTCCTGGGATTTAAGCGATTCAGGTAGCTAGATCGAATAAGCTGTCTGGCCATTTGTTACCTATAACCGTCAAGTGTAAAAAGTAACATTGAAAAACACAGATCTGGGGGTTCCCAAGAGGCGCTCAGTTCACATCTCTAAAGGAGAGCGAGAACTTGAATGCATAGTTGTCAGGTGCCTCCCAATGCTTTCAGGAGGGACCAGTGGGTACCAGTGGACTTACTGCAAAAGCAACAGAAAATTAAGCATATTCCCCCTCAGTTCCAAGTGGTTCCCAGGACTTAGATGAGTTGACCTGGAGTGATTTTTTCTGAACCTCAGCCTCTATTCTGGCTGCTGCCTCTGTCGACCTCCCATTTCCCACCAAAAGGAGTCCATATGCCTGCAGACGCTCTGGGCCCTCTTTGGTCAAGTTACCTAGGTTCTCCTGGGTTGTTGCCAGAATTCTCCTCTGGCCCCGCCTGGGACTGGGGGCCTCCTTTCTGCTGTTGTCTCACCCCACCTCCCTGTCCCTCAGGGCTGGGGTCCTCTGCCCAGATCCTTGTCCCATTCCAGGGGTTCCCTCAGCCCCCGTATAACCATCCCTTCCCAAGTCACACTGTCTGTCCTCTATTCTCCCATGGTACTTTAGTTTTGCCTTGCCTGTGCTTGTATTACACTCTATCTTGTACTCGGAGGTATTTCTATATAGGTCTCCTTTTATTTACAGCCTTTTCTCTAAGCTCCTATGAGATCAAGGATTGTTTGCTGCATTTTCTCGTACCCTTATTGTCTAGTATAATGACTCATATGTGATTAAATGCTCATCAAATATTGAGTGAATGAGTTTATTATACTCATTGTCCTCTTCTGTACAAATAAGTGTATGGAATGTCGGCTCCCCAATATTAATATTCTTTGGATGCTTACATGCAATGTGTTTAGTAAATAAATGTCTGTAAAATAGAATTTAATCTGGGCAGTGAAATCTTTTGATCCATATTTATCTTAAAAATAATGAATTGACAACCATGTAATTTTTTACTCTCTTTTATAAATTTTGCTTATTGGGACCACAGAATATTCTAATCTGTGGGGTAGGATGTACCTAAAGTAATAGCTTTCTCTTGAATCATTTTGCTCTGTTTTATCAGATCTAACTGGGTGATGCCCAGGAATTTGAGGCTAGTAGTTCAGAGAAACGTGTCAAACAAGACGAGAAGAATTGTACTCGACCAGGGAAACACTGGTTGATCATTATCTGGTACATGCTGTGCATAGCTTTGTTTTTCCGTTCGGGAATAATTGCATCTTTGAATTCTTCATTTACTGTTGGATCATGGTTCTTAATAAAGTTATTTTATGAAGCTAAGATGAGAAATGGCTTGTTCTCTTCTTGGCAAAATCAGTGCCAGTGTCATTAATGCACCAGCCCAGCTGGGTTTTAATTTAAAGAACACATTGTCTTTTAAAATTGTAATAAATCCCCCTTGGGAATAGCAAGACGATGTGAACTGTTGCGTTTGGGGTAAATATCAGGTGCTTCAATGTCGTTAAAAAGCACAGCAGTTTTAACCCCAGTTTTGTACAGTACAACCCTGGCTTCTTACAAATACATCAGCCATGTGCTACGAGCATGTAATACTAAATTACTTTGTATTTATGTTGTTATTTATTTCAAGTTTTAATTAACATAACCTAGTCTTTGCAAAACATCTTATTGCCTTTGACTCCTATGTTCTCTGATGTGTAGTAAGGGGTTCTCATGATTTGTTTATTTTATAAGAAACTGTAGGTAAAAGCAGTTGAATGAGTTCGGATTGTGTGTTTGTCCTCTGTTTTTAACTAATGGTTACCATTATTAAATAGTGGTAAAACAACAATAAGAAGACAGCAGCCACAACAAAACCTTTCAGTATTTGGATGGCCAATGGGGCTTTATTTTAAAAGACACTGTAGTTCAAATAACACTTAAATACTTCAGTATTTTAAATATCTCAGTGAATTGTGTGGACGCATAGACCACAATTTGATGAGCTCAGACTCAGGATGGATATCGAAGCATTTTGCTTCATGGTTATGTATAATATTATCAAGAAACAATTGTAGTGATTGTAATAGACTTCTGTGGAAATAGGTATACAGTTAGCTGAAGCTCTACCTGGGCTCTCAGGGCAGGCAGATAAAACATTGAGAGAGGAAATTCCTAGAAGATAGTAGAAATTCTTTTCAGGATCCTTTAGTTTTTATGGGGTGGGGGGATAGTTGTTTTAAACAGGTTTTTGAAGGGGTTTGGAATGAAAAGGTGTTTAGTTTTTGCTTATGTGGTCTTTGTGTTTCCAGGAAGAAAGCGTCTCCTGGGACATGAGCACACACCAAAAGCATTGGCAGAATAGGGAAATTTTGTTGTGTTTGCATCTCAACCCAAGTCCGTTGTGAAATAATGTTGGGGGTAGACCTCAGTCAGCCTCCTGATTTCCCTTGCGGAGTTTGAGTTTGGCCTATGAATAGCATTTTTATTTTTGGTGGTGCCCAGGGTAAGGGTTTACATGGAACCTCACAACACTCTGGGTGAGAACAGGATTCATGGTAAGAACATCCTGGTCGATCCGAGGGTGAGGCACCTCCCAAACCTCCAGCTCTCTTCTTTTCCTCCTAAAACAGTTTTTGGATTGGCCTTTGCCCACGTATGAGTTGCCTGTAGCTGCCGTAACAAATTACTACAAACTTGGCTTAAAAACACAGAAATGTATTCTCTCACAATTCTGGAGGCCAGAAGTTCAAAGTCCAGTTATTACTGGCCTGAAATCAGGATGTCGGCAGGACTGCACTCCCTCCGGACGCTCTAGGAGAGAATCTGTCCCTGGCCTCTTCCAGCTTCTTGCGGCTGCCAGCATTCCTTAACTTGTGGCTGCATAACTCCGGTCTCTGTCTCCATGGCTGCATTGCCTCCTCCTCTTCGGTCTGTGTCAAATCTCCCCCTGCATTTCTCCTGTAAGGACACTTGTGATTTTATTTAGGGCCTACTTGGGTAATCTAGGATAATCTCCCTATCTCGTGAGCCTTCATTAAGCCACATCTGCAAAGGCTATTTTTCCCCGTGTAAGGTGACATTTACAGCTTCCAGGAATTAGGACTTGATATCTTTGTGGGCCATGATTCCACCGGCTATACCCCATTTTCCACAACTGGGACCGCTTACGGAGAGAGGCAGAAGTTCAGATTCTGTCCTGCATGGGGTCATTTGACTCCAGTTAAACCAAGCGATTATCGAGAACATACTGTGTGTTGGTACTGTTGCTAAGCACTGGGGGAGATACAGAAACCTGTGCCTGCCCTGAGGTCGCTTGTGATTTTGCTGGAAGAGAAGACATGTACATGTAAAATGAGTCACAAGAAAAAGGCCATGGTGGATGCCGAGAGCCAAAGTGGTACCCACGGTGATTGTCCCAGCCCCTGAGCCTGGGCACTTGGCATGTGTGGCTCTGTGTGCTGGAACATCGGACCCAGAAGAGATTTAGGAGAATGACCACGGCCAACCCACAGCTCGACTATTTCCTAAGCTATTGTTTTTCACTGTGTCTTGGTCTTTTCCCAAGAGCTGCCTCCTGTGAGTGCACCTTCCTGTGTGTGTTATTCTTTCCTCTTCATGCTTTGATGGTTTCATTGTCTATTTGTCGGTGTCTCCTCCCGCAAAATAGCGGTTCAGATCCTTGAAGAGAAACAATTCAGAGATAATGCTGCTGTGCTAACAAGTATGAATAAAATCGCTTCTGTAAATCAGTGATACAGAATAAGGAATACAATCAGGGAAACTTAAATTTGCCGTAGAATCTATCTGCCTGTTACAATATTCTGTTATATCATTTTGGGTACTTAGTGAAAACTATGGAAATACCCCTTTGAAAAGAAAAATATTTTTTTCCGGGTATATTTTGAGGGCATCTGAATTTCTCTTGAGTTACTTACATGCGACTGGTAAGAGTGCAGGACTCGATGATCATTTTAGCTCTGGGACCCGTGTTATCTTAACTAAATCTGCAGTGACAGCGTAAGAAGACAAGACAAGCCTGAGTGTGAACCCTGGGTCTCACTACCTGGAACCTGACCCTGCTTACTGGATAACGTGAGCAGGTTACTTATCTTTTCTAAACCACACTTTTTTCATCTTCAAAGTGGGGCAAATAATAATAGTGTCTACATCAGGGCTACTGGGGTGATTAAGTGAGGTAATGCATGTCACGTGTTCTGAACATTGCCTTAAAGTTTGTCTTTTCCTTCTCTCTCCTCTTTTTCTTTCTTTAAGAAAATGTCTATGGCTGGGCAAGTTTATTGGCTCTGTTCAGCGTCTTGCCCTAAGTAATTAAACACTGTCCTGTCTGGTCCCCTTCGACAAGCACACGATGACAAATTCAACATTTCTTGGGATACCATTTCACCTTGGATACAAACCAAGCTTCTAAATTACATTTTATATGACAGTGTGACCCCATATTTTTGTCCCCGGGACTTCTTGCATTGCAGCATAGCATGTTTCTTCCAGCAAAACTCAAAATGAAATAAATAAATGGTTAAGTTGCGGACTGTAGCTAATAATGATTTATGACGGAGGATTACATGGCCATTACATTTAGCAGAATGACAGTTGGCTTCTAAATATTACCTTTAACCAAATCACGCGAATATTTGCATATCCTTTTGCTTCTCAACTACACTGTGTGTGCATGGGCATGTACGTACCCATCTGTGTGTGATACGGTTGAAGAAAGCTCGTGGTTGAATACAGTTCGGGCTGCTTTGCATAACTCTTCCGGAGCTTATGATTCTATTTTGTTAAAATTCTTATTTGAGTCTCAAGAGTAAAAAGAAGATCCCTCCCGCACAGAGCTGCTAATTGTCCACATAGCGTGTGCGTCCTGCATGATAAGTGATTGGGAAAGCTGTCACATTCGTGCCTTTGTCCAAGTGTCATCTTTTGTCTTCAGTCTTCTTTGCAGGGAGAGTGTCATGGATTGAGCTTGACGGAAACGAATACTCGTAATGGCTTTCTTGGCTGCTAGCCACCTAGATATTATTTTTTTTGACAGATTGATGCCTAGAAAGAAACATGCAGTATGTGCTAATGAATCAAAACCATTTTGTAATACCTGTGTATACATTGAGCGAGTTTTGGGTTTTCTGAAACTGTAACGCTGAAGCTAGTATCCATCGCTGTGGCTTTTGAAATACCCTGAATTATTTGCTATGGATGGGTAGACCATTTGAGCACACGTTGACAGCTTTTACAGCTATAATTAGGTTATTTATTTTATAAATAAATAGGTAAGCAACCTTTTCCCCTATAATGGCCCCCCCTCTTGAGAGTTAAAAGACTTGAAGGGTCTCATAGTTAATTCTTCTCAGTGTTTCTCGAGGTGGCATCCAAAGTAAAGCTCAAGTTTGTAACTTGCTCTCAAACTGTAATTCAGTGGTCCATTTATGATCTGCCACATGCCCCACAGACTACTTCCTGAAGGAAGGGGCAAGGATGGTGCTAGTGTCTGGGGAAGATTTTTATCCAGCAAAAATGAAAAGACCTGAGAATTGGGGTTTCACTTTGAGCAGGGGTTAGCCAAGCCTACGTGACTATTCAAAGACTGTACATGTTGGGTAAGAGTTCAGATCTTGGCTGTGCTCCGTACCGACTCTGACCTTGGACAAGTTACTTAGCCTGTCTGTGCTTTGGTCTGCTTGTCTGTATCATGGTTGTTAAGAGGATTAAGGGAGATGAGTTATGGGAAGTGCTGAGAATGTGCTGGGCACAGAGTGAATGTCCCATATGTACCGATTGTTGCTGTTGCGGATTTCTAGCTTACAATGAATCGTGTCGTGCAAACATTTAGGACGGTTACTACCCCCCAGCTTAACAGGAAGTTTTTACTGCACTTTGTACCCTTGAGAAATGTATTCAGGTGTAATTGTACCTCCCACCTGATGATCCAAGGGCTTCTCTCCCAGGTTCTTTCCATACAAAAGTTAATGCTCACCCTCACCGCCAGCTCTCAGTGTGGTTATTATGCCCACTTTACAGGTGAGGAAACTGAGGCTCGGAGGGATTGCATCAAGTCACCATCGAATAAGGTGCAGGGCTGGGAATAGAACTAAAGTCAGCGGACAGAACCACCCTCTCTCAGTGCTGCCTTTCACAGGTCCTCAAAGTTGTCCAGGAATGAGAAGAAAGGAATTCTGTCTGCACAAGTTATGCTTGTAGTTTTTTTTTGGACGTGGTCGTCAAAACAGTCCCCGCTCCATTCAGTGTCATATATATGACTGAATTCCCACACATGCCGGGCTCTGCTAGATGCGAGGGGCTCCACATAATAAAGTGTGTAGTCCAGAGGGCAAGCTTTTCAGCTCTGTCTACTTTGCCAGCTTTTCCTTTCCGTCTCTAAATCAAAAGTAGCTGCATATTGCTTGATTTACAGATTATTATAGAAAAGTTTCAGTTACTGTTTTGTCCAAAATTGATACTGAGGGTAAGAGAGACTGATATTGAAGGAAAAGTTAATTAGTCAGTTTCTGAGACTTGTACACATATAAAGAACCTTAGAATTACTGAATCTTCACTCCCCATATTTTATAATGGAGACAATAAGGCACAGAAAGTTTAAGTGATTCGCTTTGGCTTCCACAGTGAGTTAGGGCCCCAGTTAAGAGTATGGATGGACTCTTTCCTCTGAACTAGGGGGGAAAAGCTCACATGAGAAAACAGATAAAAGAATAACAGTTTACAGCTCATGTAAGTGTTTAACTGTATGTGTTTAACTGAGAGTGTTTGAGCTCCTGAGCCATTGCTGTAGGCTGACATCCATCCCCCACTTACCCTCATGGTCCAGTAGTTAATATTTAGCTTATGGATGTGGTCATTAGAAATGTAATTTTAATGAAATCAGATGCTTTGATCAATGAGAAGGTCAGGAATTACGTGGCAATTCCTACATAATTCCTTGTATCTTCGTGTGCCCTTGTTGTATAGACCTCTCTACAATTTACGGCCCTGAGCACCTGGACCAGCTCACAAGCACAGTCTCTAATGCATGACTCTTCCTGGTTTTCTTCCTGTGGAAGTACACTGTAGGGTGACAATAATTTCATTTACTTCTCTGTCATCTCTTTTATTCAATGTCATGTGCTAGTTTTGTACATACTGTTTCACGATTCCAATAATAATGCATTGCATTATATACAGTTATCCCCCCTTGGAGACTCTCAGAGAGGGTGGGGAGCTTGCTCCAGGTCAGAGACAGCACGCCACTGCCGTGGTTGGGGCAGCCTGTGCTTTCCAAGCTGCCATCTGTAAATAACAAGATAACAACATGACGGGTATTCCTGAAACCCGAGGTTCACTTACAGATTTTTGTGGGGAAATCGTAATTCTTTAGTCAGCCATGGCAATCTCATGGAGTCATCAAATGCAGAATTCTCATGAACCTTTACGATGACCAAGAACTTTGCCCTGGCCCCAAACCCAGTTCCAGAGGTGACTCGTCTCTGCGATCAGAGCCATTGTCCCCATGCCCTCCCGTTCCCTACAGAGGTGCCCACTGGTGTGCAGTTGGCGGGGTGACAGTGTGATGCTCTTGGCTGGTGGGAACTCATCCTGTCCTTTTGTTGCCCCAGCTAGTGTGGGGGGGAGGGGATTAGCTGAGAAGCTGCGTGTGGTGGTGGAGTGTAATGAGCCCTGGGTTAGTGTAGCTTCACGGCCCAGTCACTTCATCGATTTCACTGGCTTTGTAGTCTAGTCTAGGGATTGTTACTATTTATGACACAATTGTCTTCAGGGTTATCGGTTTGATGTTTCAAACAACCACCATATTCATCAACTGACTCTTACTTGTAAGTTCTCTTATACATAGTCTCATAATCGATCGTCTTAAAAAAAACACACACACGGAAGAAAAAAGGCCATTTCTAAGCTTAAACCAAGATTTTTAGTTGTATTGAGTCTTCCGTCTTCGTCCTTAACATTACATTTTATTTTCGTGAACGTATTTTTAAGGCACAATTAACTTTATAGAATGCTATTTTAAAGTTGTTTCTTTATGTGTGTTGGCCTCACATGATAGAACAGGGTTTCTCAAACTACGTGCTGAACTCTTGGCAACACAAGAAAAGTTTTTTGATTGGAGACCAGAGTGATTGAACCACTGACTTCTGTGAAAATAACTGCTTTCCAGTTGGTATTGGCAGGGTCCCCACCAATCCTCCCATTTCTCAACTCTGAATTTAAAACGTCCACTAATAATAGTGGCTTAGGAACATTCAGCGGTAACTTGCACAAGCCTTCCCTCCACATACACTGACTTTTGAGGAGTGTAACAGTTCACGAACTAGGAAATACAGGTGGTCATAGTCCCATCTGGGAAAGATGAAGCACTGGGTCCAGGGAAGGCTTAGTGTCCAAGGTCATTCAGCTGGTCAGCTCCTGAACCAGGACTCGCATCCCAGGTCTGTCCCCCAGACGGGAGGCTTCTTTTCCTGGCGCACTTCCGATCCACACCTGTAATTGAGAACTTCTCAAAGACAGTACTGCCCCCTTGGTGCAAGGCATAGATGGGGCAAGAGAGGTATCTAGGGCTCGGATTTAAGTAAGACTTACTGTCAGCCTTGCAGCCCTGCTCTCGGGGCCTTGCTAGCCTCGTTGTCATTCAAGCGCTGGTGGGTTTTAAGATGGCGTGGATATGCGTCTGCTTCTTGCACAGCCTATGTGCTCTTCTTGAATGGTAGTCCCCAGCAATGAGAAAAAGTCACAGCCGTCTTCTCCCAGGTTTACCTTATGGTTTGAGCCATCAGTAAAGAGTTACAGTTTGGTGACTTTGTGCTAGTTCTGTCTTTGGTGCTTTGATTGTTCAAGGCTTTTGATGTGACATTGAAGGGAGTATTGGGGACATCTTCCTCCTCTGTGATTTTTACCTAAAATAAGCTCGCATTCTCGTTCCCATGCTCCTGGTCCTCCCTGGCTTTGCTGCCAGCCCCAGGTGTGCTCCCAGTGATAGCCCTGTCTCTACGACATGGCTCCGTGTTCTGGACACGTGTTTGGCCCAGGGCCTCAGTTCCTTCCTGATAACTTGGTAGCTTTTGCTGTGGAGTTTGGACACAACTCGGTCAGTTCAGGAGCTCAGCCTTCAGTCTCCGCATCTCACCTTTTTCTGGCAGCCACATAGTGAATGTGTCACACTCTGTTTTACCCATTAATTAGGAAATAGTTGGGTGCTTGTCGCTGTACTTGCAGACCTCATGTTTTTGTTTTTAGATACTCGGGGGGTAGGAAGGGAAACCAGCTGGAGGATAAGGACATGGTAGCTTTCATCAGATAAGTGATTACGCGTCCCATTCCCACGTTTTGTAGAGAATAACACGGTGTAGGAACAGATGTAAGTGTTGGAGTCACATCCCAGCTTTGCCACTTCCTCGTTATAAAAACTAAGTTACTCTGGCTTCTTCCCTGGTGCTTCGGGGGTGTGAGAGATAAAGAAAAGTGAACTCTAGGTCACCAGAGCATTCTTACAGAATTGTTCCTAGATGCTATGAACACCTTCCAGAGTGTAGGGGAGGGAAGTGGAATTGGACAGTGGTTCTCACCTGGGGGCAATTTTTTTTGCCCTCCCCAAGATATTTGGTAATTTTTGGATACATTTTTGGTTGTCATAGTGGGGGTACAGGAGGTGCTGCTGCATGCCGTGAGTAAAAGCAAGAGGTGCTTCTAAACACCCTACAAAGTATAGACTAGACAGCCCCCTGCAGCAAAAAATTATCTGACCTAAAATGCCTGTGGTGCTGAGGCTGAGAAAGCCTGGGTTAGGAATCACATTTATTGAATCTAATTTGTCTCATTTAATATCCGATGACTATGCAAGATAAAAATTTTATCTGCATTTTACAGATGAGAAGATTGACGTTTGATGGTGATTAAGAAACTTACCTTTGGTTATTCAGCTACTTCTAGATAGACGTGGGATTTCAAACACGGAATATATGCATCTAAAACCTGTTCCATTTCTACTGACCCAGTAGGTAGTGAGATCCCCTTCACTGATTCATAATCGGGCAGGGTGAGCAAGCCCTTGAGAGGGATGGTTGGAGATACAAGTCTCCGATGTTTGTTGCACCAAATGACTTTTGAGGTTCTCTCCTAAGGATCACATTCTCTGATTCTATTTTGAAATGGGATTTGTCTTTTGAGCTGCAGTATTAGAGTGGCAGGCGGAGAGCCCTTGGACATGACCAGTGAAATCCCTGTGCTTTGTGTGTGCACCTGTGACCCTCATTCCTATTAATATCCCAGCCCTATCAGGCCAGAGGACTAGGGTTCCCAACAGGGGCAGCCAAACATGCACCCCTTCCCCCGTCTCATCCACATTCCGGGCCCAGGCAGTTATTTTTACCAACATGTATAAATGGGTCCAGCTAGCTCTCATGTGGGAGGACAGTAGAGGCACAGATGGGGGGAGCAGAGAACATGCTACTTAGTTGTCTCAGGTGAGTCCCGGGTACCAGTGCTTTTAGAACTTCCCATGCGATTCTCACATCCAGCCAGGCCTGAGAGCCCCTTCTAACTCCACACTGAGTTCTGCTGTTTCTGCTCAGGAAGACTTTACTCAGGAACTTGTTGATGTGATTCTGTCACAGAGAGACTAGAAGGCAGAGGAGTTGGGCCTTGTTTCCCAGAACGTCCTCCATAGATTGTTGAGAATGGAAGACGGCCCACACTCTGGTCTGAAATATGCACCTGCTGGAATCCTAAATTAGCATGAAGTTTCTCCTCCTCCTTCAAATTCCTTATTTTAAATGGTTTGATCTCAAGATACACTTAATCATTTGCTTAATTTTTCAGAAAGCTTTGAAGTTTTCCTCTCCAGGTTATTTTTCTCACGAACATCATACATAGAAAGGAGTTTTTCATTGCTGCCATCTAAGAATCCTATCTACCCTGAAGGAGGAAGCTTTAAATACTCAATGAGTTTTGAGGGAAACTTTTTAATAACAACCCAGTTAATGGCCTGACTTTCTGATATTCTCTAAATGTTTTTGCTTAGTGCACCTTGTAAAGAATTTTGAATAACTCTTCCTCACACATTTCTGAAGTTGACATCTGTAATTTGTCAGTAATTCCAATATGTTGTTAGTCCAGTCGCTGCAAAAGATGTAGTTTCTAGTGTCTTGAGTATTATGCGTGCTTTAAATATACTTCATCTTATGATTGCAGATATGGCTCATTTATTGGAAAATATCAGCCATAAAATTAAATTAACAAAACCAGCCCTTATTGTTAAAGACAACCAGCCATGTCAGGCTTATTTCCTGTCACCAAAAATTCCGACTTAAATTTTTAAATCAAATAAACATGAAAATTAGTTGGATGAGTGATAAATATGCAAGACATTGCCGTTCCATGGGCCCACCGCCTAGGTGAAGTAAGGGAGTCTTTTTTATGTTCTCTCACCTCTCTCTGCTTCCTAAGGAGCGATGCATTTGCAACCTGTCCCTTTGTTTTGTGCTTCGGAGGTTTTCATACCTGGAAAACTGCACCATGTTAAGATTCCGGAAGGGCGAGAATTACACTTCTCTTTTTTTTTTTTGTTTTGGAAAGCAGGAAAAGAGAGTTGTGATTTAGGAAAGGAGAGGAAGCAGAAGACAGACACGATTCTCAGGCAGATTAGATTTAGGGAAGAAGACACGTGGAAGGATCTAGAAAATGATTTCTTTAAAACTGCCCAAGGCCCCAGGAAAGGATATGTATGTCCCCAGGGGTGTGCATCCTCCACTTTGAAGAGCTCTGCTTTAAAACATATTGGGGTTCAGTGAATTAATAAAAGAATAAAAATTATTCAAGTCGATTTTGTTTCTCTTTCAAAGTTGGCTCATTTCTTTTTTTCTTTTTTTTTTTTTGTATTAAAATATAGATAAGGAAAGAAGGGCAAGTAAGAATATGCACATGACATATAATGCCAAGATTATGTTCCTTAGGAATTTACAAATTGCGAGAACTGTATCTGACAAGCGTAACCCCTGCAGCATAACAAACTCTGGTTTTTGGCTGGGAGGGGGGAAGGGGGCCTTGAGGGGGTGGCCGTTAATGTTTTCCTTAAGTCCCTGGTATATGAAGTTACAGGCTCTGTCTTGGTGGCAAGAGTATGGACTCTGGAGCCAGACTGCCTAGGTTCACATTCTGGCTCCTACTTACTAGCTCAGTGACCTTGGGCAAGATTCTTAACCTGCTAAGAACAGCTTCTGACACATGATAGAGAAGCTACATGTCAGCTTATTATTCTTTGCAGTCTTGAATCTCACCAAAGTACGGCTGGAGTTTTCCCGCAGCAGACTGATTTCAGCCAAAGTATGGCCAATGCAGCAAAGAGAGTAATTAGGATCTACCCAGGATGCTGAAGCTCATATCAAGGCTCTTGTAATGGAATCTTTATGAAAAGTCGGTCAGTGACCTTCTGTAAACCTATATAACTCTAGTTCAGAGTCGCATGACAATTACAAGAGTCATACCACACTGCATTTCTGTTACATGTAATCGGTTGTCGCTTGCTTTAGTACGAAATTCCAAACTATTGGCCAGCCAGAAAGTGGACTGCTAGTTTCAAAGACTCTGAGATGTATGAGGAAGAACTTGTAGCAGTAAGCATATTGATGAAATCAAACTGTCACATTGACCTCGAACCCATGGTGTACTTAGGTTCACCTTTCCCCATTATCCAAATCATAACCTTGACATTGCACTGGTGACCAAAGGTGTCTGTCGTGAATTATTTCAGGTCTATGGTAGCTAAATTCAGAGAGAAAGGACAGAATCTAGAAGTGTCTTTGCTCTCTTTTTTCACTTACACATTTAATTTGTTATTTTTAAATTGTTTGCAGAAAATTTGATTTTAAAACTCCAGAGAAGAAATGAGACACTTATCCTGCGACAATTGTCCTGAAATCTTGAGGAGGAATTAAAACGGTTGCACCATAAAATCAGCAGCACAGAATTAAACAATATTGTGTCATTAAATGAACCCAGTGACACATTGTCCTTCCCAATTAACTTCGAGGTTCAATCCCAGGTCAGTTTGCTTTGTAGCAAGTAGACTGTATGTGAACGTCTACCTTATTTTTGGCAGTTTATATTCATTAAAAGGTTTTCATTCAACAAATAAACATAGCGTTCCTTTCACAAGGAATGATAGTAATACCCACGGTTTATCTACATTTGCATTTTTTTAACCAAGATAAATTGGCGTTATAAGGATGTCCGTGCCATTTGTGTGGGAGGTTTTGTGCAGCTGGACAGCTTTGAAGCAGGTGTGAGAGGTAACTGATGCCAGACCGTGCCCCAGATCCTGGAGAGGTGACAGTCTCTTAACTCGGAAAAATACACAATTGTAGATTCTAATCAGTTCTCCTAGGTCTGTGTCAACAAGCATGTCTGGGCTGAAGGGGAAGATGTCTCTTTACAGACAGGAAAATAAAGGAAGTGAACATCATGGTGACACACAGTGGGGCTAAAGATACTCTGTGCCCCACAGGCAAGCCCACTGGCCTGAATGGGACAGCAGTGTCCTCACCACTCCTTTCCCTTCCCGTGGCCTTTTCCTCTGCCATCTTCTGAGTTTGCTTTAGGTCACTCCCACGTCCTCGTCGCTGCCTTATGAACAGTCATACCGGCTCCTGAGCATTCCTGGTGGGTTCTGTGCTAAGGACTTCATGTACGGAATCAAATTCCCTCAGCACACAGTGAACAAACTCCCTGCTGAGAGGGAGTCCAGGAGCCGGATGGGCCCGAACGGGCAATGCACCTTCCGGTTTCCTGCGTGGTCCAGACCCTCACGTAGCCTCATCTGAACAACTTCACACTCTTCTGACCACTCGTTCTCCTCCTGAGTCTTCTCTCCAATACGTTCCCCCTCCAGCTGTCAGCCCTTGCCAGTCATTTCCTCCTGAATGTCCACAGGTCTTCTTTTCCCCTAGGATGCCGTAGTCTCTCCTAAGCAAGCCACAAGGACCCTTCCTACCCAACGTCATCTTCTTTTCCCGCTGTCCTTCCATCCCCGCCGTGGCCCTCAGTGGCACAGACGTCCCACCCAGTCCTCACCAGGCCTTCTCTTCAGGACCCGTAGCTTGAGTGTAATCTGCCTGCTGGATACCAGTCCCTTTCCACCCCCATGCATCCTCCTGGCAAACTCCTCCTATGTGACCCTGCTTGAAGATTATGTCCTTCATAAAGTTAACCCTGCCCTTGACACTTGGTAGAACGAGTTACCTCGTTTGTGGTCTTCCTGCAGCATTCTGTGGGTGCCTCTGCTACGTGGCAGCCACCGTGTGGTCCGGTGACTGTCTATGGAGAGCTGCAGGTATGACCCACCTGTGGTTCCTGAGCACTTGAAATGCGGGTGGTCCAAATTGAGGTGTGATACGACCAAGAAATGCACATCGGATTTCAAAGACTCAGTGTGAAAAGAAGAATGTAAAATATTTAGTAATAATTCTATTGATGGAATGTTGAAATGATAATAGTATATATTGGGTTAAGTAAAATATATTGTTAGAATTAGCGTCACCTGTTTAGTTGTCCTTTTTAAACGTGACTCAGACATTGTCAAGTTCTATACGTGGCTTCCGTTCTATTTCTGTTGCACAGGGCTGGTTAGGTTCTCTCCCCAGGAGATAAGAGCACCTGGCCCTGCACCTTTAGGGCCTGGCACAAGAAAGCACAGTTTCTCCATGGGCAACTCCCTACCTGCAGGAGCCAGTTCAACAGTGCTGCTCACTGTTTGTGTGTCTGGTTCCCGAAGTTCTTTCCCAGTGATTGCACCCTGGAGTGTATTGGATCTTAGGTTCAGATTATGAAGTGTTCCTATTGCAGAAAGCTCCCATTCCTGTGCCCGGCAGTTGACCCCTGGCCTGGAATATGTGTCTATTTGGAGCAGGGAGAGGACTGGATGTTCTTGAATCCCCTCCACCCACCGGCAGGAGGAGGGAACGTCGAGCCCATCTCATCTCCTGATGTGCTCGCTGGGTACCTGGAGCAACTGGGACGCCCTTTGAGCCCACGATGCCCTGGCTTCTCGCAGCCCCGTCTGCCTGGGCTGGTCTAGTTATGCTCCTGGATGAAAGCCAGATGGCTGTCACAGGGCTGCTTTAGTCTTTGCCAGCACGAGAAAGGTGCTTTGCTCTGTCTACCCCTTCTGTTTTGTCTTCTGAGTTTCAAGCAAAGTGTCCCTTAAAATAGATGGGCTTCACGATCGCACATCGAGCCAGCATAGTTTAGTTCTGCCTGCCTTCCCAGTGTGATTTTACAGGAGTCTAAGAGTCCTGTGAGGTTGCTCTGACATCTGGTTGACATGAGGTCTTGTTTGTTGTTATAAATAAGAGCCACTGTCTCCAGGACACATCATATTGGGTGGTAGTAAATGGGAGGTTGTGTCCCTAACCTCAAAACCCTAAATGGCAGAGGGGCTGGCGGAGAGAATGCTGTTACGTGTTTGGATGAAAAAGTCTCTGAGTTTTGTTTGATTTTTGTGTTCTGGTGCACATCAAATGAATTTGGGTAAGGACACATGCATTCAGAGGATTTCATCATATGCACCTTTGTCTTTACTTTTGGTAGAATGCCACGTGACTATTTGAGTTCTGATAACGTTGACAACATATTTTGAAACGATTCACCTTGAAAGCTAAAGGCACCAGGTGCTGACACGTTGGATTATGCCACACTCACTCTGCCTTCATGAGCCTCAGCATTCTGCTGTCCGTGCGACAGACGCTGGTGTGCATAAGGGGAGGAGAAAACTTTTGGTGTGTGACAACAAAGCCGACTTCATGCTTTAGTGAAGAATGAGACGGCGCCTCCACCTGAATGCACCTTGGCAGTCAGGGGACTCTCCTGATAATAAGCTGTTGAAGAGTCAATGTATTTGGAACAGTTTGTCCGAAAGCTTCTGTAAAAGATTCTCCAGCCATTCATTGTTTAGAGAATTCTGAGTGCATGCTTCGATCACTCTGAAATGGAACCCTGGTCAGTCCTGGGTTCCGTCTGGTCAGTCCTGGTGCCCAAGTGTGGGGCCACATGCTCCGGAAGGAAACAGTACATGTGGAAGTTGCATTTCATGGTTTAGTGGGACAGCAAAGGTTATTTGTCTGGCTTAGAGTTAGAGGTTGTGATGTTTACCTTGATTTGTAAGCTGTAAAGATCAAATCATACTCTGCAGCTTTACTCCTAAATTCTTGTTTTGTAGCTTGTGTTCTAATTCCTTTGCACCTCTCTTCCATGTGTCCTGAGAAATCCTAAATATAATTTCCTTGGAAGTCACCACTTAATGTATTTCTAGGATAAAACCCCAGGCAATTGGTAGTACCAGGTGGCTTTCGTTTGCTGTAGTCGAGTGGCTTTTAAACTTTTGAGGTTGACACATAGAAAGAAATTCACTTTAGATCACAGCGTAGTGCACACATTCATATATGTATGTAATTGAAATGTTTCTTGAAACAGTACTTGCTGAATATTTCATGTGAGGCACTACTATTTTCTATTCCATTATATTTTATTTTAAACCATGCTTCTTGTGAGCTACTAGTGAGGTTGCATCTCCGTGTAAAAATGGTTGCAATCATATACAGCTCGAGTATTAAGTGTGCATTTACCTCGCAAGAATCGCCATTCCCTTTGATGGACTCGTACCTCTCCCAGTGAGCCTTTATGGCCCCCGCTTTCCCTGCGAGCACCCCTACTTGCTGCCCGTGCTTTTCTCCCCACATGGTCCCTCCGCTCTCCTTTCAGCTTCGATGTGAGAGGCACAGTCCTAGCCTCACTCTCGCCAGGGCTTCTGTGGTCATCCATGTGTGGTTGGACTCAGGTCACATCCTTGGAGTGCAGTTCTGACCTAGAGATCAGAAGTTGTCTGTGTTATTTTTCGCATGGGTGTGTTCTTTGAGAAATTCAGTCTTCTTTATTTTGTGAGGACAACCGAGCCTGGTGTCCACTTCAGCGTTGGCAGGTCTGGCCCAGCGTGCACTCAGGAAGCCTTGGGAAATGCCCCAGGGCCTAATAGGGTTTCACTGGCGCGGTTGCAATAGTCTGCAGGCATTGGGTTCCGGTGGCATTCACACATGATGCCACATACCTCCATGACCATGGGCCACACTTGTCCCCTTCCTTCTTCTTCAAAAGGGAATAGTTATTTTTAAAGTGGGATGAGCATTCCTGGATGTAGTTA
The DNA here is from genome assembly GCF_036562045.2 of Rhinolophus sinicus. Lineage (NCBI taxonomy): Eukaryota > Metazoa > Chordata > Mammalia > Chiroptera > Rhinolophidae > Rhinolophus > Rhinolophus sinicus. Next base: position 13,184,410 of record NC_133758.1, on the reverse strand, counting down.
ATCAACATTTAGAGAGTAAGCTCTAAGAGAGGCAGTGTTTGGTATATGCATTTCACTTTTCCTGTCGTGGAATATAATTTTATTTTTAATTTTTATTTTTTTACCTTATATGACACATTTCAGGGGCTCTGTTTTGCATTGTCGTGACATTGGAAAAATAGATGATGGCCTGTCAGAAGGGCACATTTGTAATTGGTACTAACCTGTACATTTTCAGCCTCTAAAATAATGCGACAGATAATGGAGGTTGAACTTGACAGCGTTTTTCACATAAAAATAAGCACAAGAAATGCCAGAAGTCATTGTATGTGTTGAAACTAATTTGGTTTGTGAAGTCTCATAGGTAACGTGATGCTTGATGGAAATAATTTCGTAATGGAAATTATTAAACATTGATTTGACTAATGTATATTTAGAACATTGGCATAAGAGGTCATCCTGTGGCCGTGATGACCTAGGGTATTGTGATGGCCTGAAGCCTTGTCTCTCCGGGGCCCACAGGTGGGGATCCTACCTTAGATTATCCCTAAGATTTGTTACTGTCACACCCAGGTGTCTGAGACACTCCTGCTTCTCTTCTGGACATAAAGTCATTAGTAGTAGACTCCTGTGGTATTGAAGACATGTCTTAAAATTAGTATAGTGTCATTAATCTAAATATTTTATGTTGCTGGAAATTTCTATAGTTTTGGCAACAGCGGGTTGTTTTGAAACCTAGATCTCACCGACACATTTCAATGACTGATGGAACACTTGTTTTAAGTGTTCCGTCAGTCATTGAAATTCCTTTGCCCATGTGCTGTTCTATGCTTGATCCCTATTTTATTTAGAAAATCATTTTATTTCAGTCATCCCTGATGTAAACCAGAAATAAGAGCCTTGTGTTTATTTTAATGGTGAACTTGCTCCATCTTTGGCTGTTTTTTTAGAAATTGTTTTTTAAATGTACTGAGAAGACTTGTTCAGGTACAAGTGAAGTCCCCTAGCTTTCCAGCCAGTGCCTCGGGGATCCAGTAAACCGTTTCATTTGAGGAAAGGAACAGAGTCGGAACAGGAGATAGTGTAGTGTTAAAATAACATAGCAAATGGGCATTTTAACAGAACTTCCCCAAACCCCCGCCCTCCCCCGTGTCATAAAACTGTGCTCTCATCAGAGTCCCTTGTCAGCCACACCACTCAGAGCCCGCATGCCAGTGAGAAGCCCAAAGCTGGTGCACGGCCGGGGTTCCCTGCTGGCTACTGAGATACAGGACAGAGGATTGCTTAGTAAAGAGCCCAGACTCTGGCACCAGCGTGCCCAGATAGGAACCTAGAACAGGTCACACACTTCCCTGGTCCCTGGGTTCCCACCTGTATAACGGGCCCCGTAAATGTGCCAACCTCCTAGAGTTGTTGTGAGGGTTAGGCGTGGCCTTGGCACACTCCCTGCTTCGCTGCTGTAGCCCTTAGTGGCTGTGCCTGTCTTTTGGTGTCTGGGCAAAACTGAACTTGTTTGTTCAGTTTAGAACTCTGATATCCCCCAGCAAAACAACATGGGTGTGTAGGTGTTACGTGAATTTTTATTACAGTGCACTGAGGTTAGTGATGGATGAGTAGCCTTTCAGAGGTATCAGGTTATAAAGAGCTTCCAGTAAGATGGCCTTCTCCTTCTGATGGTTGTATCCCGTGTCCTTTCTGTCACAGCATCAGCACCCGTAGCAGGAAGGGAGAGGGGACAAGTGACAGTAGGTAGATACACAATTTATGGTCAGGAATCAACACACTTCTGTTTTGTTATTCTTATATTTTTTTATTGTGAAGTTCACTGATTTTTCACGAAATCGGCTCGATTGTGGCGTGGAAATGCTCCCTGCCTGACTCCTGGACAGCAAAGGTGTCTCCCTTTTCTGGGCCTTCTGCTGCCTGCTTCTCTTGTTATGAAGTGCAGCATTTATTGGCACCTCATAGCCTTGTGCTCGATGAGGTATCTCCATGGTGGGTGGTAGCAGATATAGCTGAGAAAACAGGAGACATGAGGATCTCTTCACAGGGATTGGGGCCCATCTCATGCTTCTTGCACACCCGACTAGTACTCAGTCGGATTTTTCATTATCTTTCATGCCTCGTTTAGAGGAGACAGATAGCTTTCTAGTTAATTACATTTTTTAAATTACCTAAAAGGAAATCCTAAGCCCGGAGCAAATCATTTCACCAAATCTCATTTATATTTACCTGCTGCCTCTGCTGCTGCTGTTTAAATACAGGAAGAGAAGTTTTTCAAGTACATTTAAAAAGCAGTGTCTGTAAAGAGGAAAATTTCACGGTAAACCAGTCAAGAATGAAAATAAGAGCCCAGGATTCGGAGTTACGAGGCCTGGATTCTCTTTTGGGCTTTTCCCTCAAGCTAGCTGTGGCACAGGTCTGATTACTTCTAAAGAACGTTCCAGCTTTTAAGGAGTTTTGAATATGGCAGACACCGCTGCGTGTGTTTTTTTTATGAGGGTAACAAGTCATCATGTTCCAATTTGAAGCTCAGGTCATATAAATGTCAGGGGCTCTGGCACAGGCCCTCTAACAGCAGGATATAGTGTAAACATGACCTACCAGATACCCTGGGGTCCACGCCAGTGACCCCTGAATCTGAGTTATGACTTCCCAGGTGTCTACCAGAGTCTGAAAGGGGACTGACTTGTAAGCGTCTCCAAATGGATTTCATCTAGGTCTCTTTTAAGTCAGAAAGATGCGTGCTATGTTGTAGATGGAGGGAGGAAGAAGCATGGGGTCCAAAAATTAACCAGTAACTAATCCGTGAACTTGGATTCTGAAACAGTGTACTTACTAGATTGAAAGTTTGAGGCCATTTTTTAAATGATAAGTAATTTATAAGATTTATTAATCATTAGACCCTATACTCTTTCCCCAGACTCTCAGCTCTCGTGCAGCGCTTTAAGTTATAGCATGTGATCAATAAATATCATTCAAAATGTTCCCAACCTGTCGTTACCATCTTCTCTTTAGATTGGGCCAGTTGTGCCCCCAAATCCTCTGTGGTCCCAAATGTCCCTTCCCTGACCAATCATACGTTCCCAGGTCCAAGAGATATCCTGTTACCAGTCTGTTTGGTAGTGGATGCTTAACAGAGTCTCGGGCAGCTAAAGGTCAGGTATGTGAGGCCTTGGGCTCACCGGTCTCCGAGGAAACAGCTGTCTGTGCCTCATCTGGGCCGTGTGCCTTGGCACTCCCCACTGCACTCCAGTGTCAGGCCCTGGACCTTTGTCTGTATTTGTACAGAAACATTTTTAAGAATGCTGATGCTCAGTGAAATAGATGGACACATTAACTCTTCTCTCTCTTCCCAACAGACACGAGACGACTTCCTGGGACAGGTCGACGTGCCCCTTAATCATCTCCCGGTAAGGACGGTTACTTGCGTTCTACACTGTGAGCGGCGGTTTCTGATTGTTTGCAGCTAGATGTGTTTCCAGAATAATATATCATCAACACAGTGAGGAAGGCTGGAATAAAGAGCATGTTCTCTGGCCCTAGTTCTTTTCTAGAAAGTGGTCCTTTCCAGGGGATAGGCGATAACTTAATTGTCAAAAGCAAGTGTATCTGGATCACCCAAGTATGTTGTCAACATCATCAGCATCCTTCTCTTCTGCTCTTTAGTAAGTCTTGCTTTGTCACATTATGCAAAACAGCTACCTCGTTCTATCAAAACCCTCCCTTGTCACTGGTGTGTTTTTGCTTTTAAATTCATCCCTTGGGTCTAATCAAACGTTTGTTCCCTTTGTATAGAATTGCGGACGCTGTTTCTTCTGGGCTCCATCTTTACAAGCTAGTGTTTCCCAGATTGTGCTGTATGGCTTTCTCAGTCAGCATCCATGAAAGAAAAGATGCTGTTGGTTCTGAGTGAACTTGTCACCTGGAAACACCCACCCTAGCTTCAGGGATTATACTGAGTTAGCATGTGTGGTGTTGCTACCATTTCTCTCTGCTCAAATGAGTAGTAAAACATTTTGAGCTTTTGAATAGTAACTGAGGTTAGAGGTGTCACCTACGTGCCCCAGAGGCAATATAGATAGAATGTTGGGACAAGATAGATAGAACGCCTGGTGCAGAGGCTTTGGTGAAAGGTAGACGACCTTGTATTCCAGCTTCGGTTTTCCAAATTGCTCCACCCCTCTCCTCTGGCCTTTGTCCTCTGGGCAACACAAAGTGACATAAGTAGCAGCTATGAGAGGGTAAGTCCAATGTTTCTGCCTTCCAAGAGCATTTTGTTGTTGTTGTTGTTGTTTTATTAATGCTTTGTGTGAGTAAATACCTTAAATAGTCTATAAAGTAAAAATGGCTTGAACCAGCTCGTGTAAGCCTACCACTACGTTAAAATGGTGCCTAGTACCATACGTTAAATACCAAGAAAGACTGTATCTGAACCAGGAAGCTTTGAAGATGTGTTGTGAACGAATGTGATAGCAGGCCATTTATTCTTATTTACTCAGGAGAGCTGTTAAGGAAAAAAAGTTCCAAGTGCATTCCCTTCCAAAAGATTAGAAGCAACAGTGTTATCGTTAAAATATTCTGTTTCTATATAAAAAATCCTGAAGCTCCCAGGTGCGTGCAAAGGGTGCATGTGTGAGCATGAGACCGGTTCCATAAGCCATCAGAAACCTGATTATTCTTTTAAAGTCACACTGAGAGGATATGGAGATATCAACATTTGTGAGGAAAAGTGCTTCCCGTATTTCTACGTCAGTAGGTCTTCTGTTACGCTCTTCAGGTTGAAGCTGTAATGTCCTCACATTTTTAGACAGTATTGATTGGTTGGCCACTTCTTTATCATAGGGATCCTGACACCTTTGTCCCTCACATAAAAACCATATCTCTAGTCAAAGCAAATTATGTTCTAATATTCTCTAAGGGGTGGAAGTGAAATTTCTAACCAACTTGCTCCAACAATCCCTTGTTTGAGGGATTGAGTGCAGATTGGTTTTGAAAGGTTGGGTGGGATTCTGAGAGAGTAGAAGAATGTTCCTCTTCAGAGACCAACTCAGCAGAAGGAATGGTTCAGCTTTGAGTTTGGATGGAGGCAAGAGCGAGCTTTCAAAGAAGAACGTGGTACGAAGGCTCAGGGCTAGAACAGAAACCAGCCAATGAAAGAGAATGGAACAGCAAATGCCTAGAGACGACTGAGCGCTGCTACATGAGCTGAGCCAGCTGAGTCATGGCGCCTCCTCCCAATTTTGCATCTGCCAAAAGATTAGTTTATGTTGGAGGGCCATGATCTCCACACTTAAAATGGACTGGCTTTGTGGAGCCAACTACCGTCTGGGAGATGGACCACAAAGGAAGCAAAAAGAGAAGGGTGAAGGTACATTCTTTATCCTGGAAGCGATGATACAACACACCTAGCATATTCTGAATGGACGTAGCCTTTGGGCCCCGGGATTTGAGGTGCTCCCGTGTATGTGTTTGACCATATCTGTAGGATTCTCATGGGGAAAATGGCAGTGTCACTGTGATCATTTTGTGTGATCACCTAAGCATGAGTGTGTAAAATGGACGTTAGCATGTGACTATGTTGTGTGGAGTAGGTGATGGATGCTCTTTTCCTGATAGCTACATGGCCATTGTTAAGGCAGATTCTGTACGGCCCATGGACTCAATATTGGTCAAAACCATCAAATTTTAGATAGAAGAAATTAGGAAAGTTGTCTCATTAGTAATGAGAGAAGGTAATGGAGAACAGTAATATGGTGGTAAAGTTACCATTGCCAACCCACCCAGGCCTTCTCGAGGCTGAAGAAATCTGACTGGGTGTTTGATCGTGAATCAACCTTACACAGTCTCATTGGCTAACAGAGAATTTATTCCTTCAGCAGATATTTGCTGACAGACATGAATCTGATCTGTGAAGCAAGTTCCTCCCTCAGGCAACTTAGCAGCACCACCCAGTGTGGTAGCCGACCATGTGAAATGTGGCTGATGTAACTGAGGAACTGAATTTATAATTTTATTTCATTTTCATTCATTTAAATGTAAAAAGCCACATATGGCAAATGGGTACCATACGGCATGGCGCATGTAAGGATCAGAGTTCCCTGGCATGGATCAAAAATGTATGGTTCTGGTTTCCCTTTTCCTCAAATAATTTTGGTTGTGGGAGGGGACTAGGGGAGGAGAGATTCCCAAACCTGCCAGTTTTACTTGGTGATTTTTCATTCAGCTTTTTGCCCCCTACATGAAGCTGTTTCTCTCTGTTTCTACGTATCTAATATACCAAGAATATTGAATTTAGTTAATATGGCCCTGACACTTGGAATCATAGAAATTAAGATAATGAATAGTTAATTTTTTATTATTTTTAAAAAACTGTGTTTTCAATTTTTAAAATCTGTATTAGCATAATACTTTAATCACCAATGCCACCATGTTGACATAGATAGATAGATAGATAGATAGATAGATAGATAGATAGATAGATAGATAGATAGATATGCGTTTACTTATTTTAAGGCATTTTAGCCCGGAATGAGGCTTTCTCTTGTTGCCCCAAGATACCACGAACCTGTCGTTGTTCTTCTTAAAAAATAAGTATCAGTATCTCTGCCTATATTTGGTCTAAGAAGTTGCCAGCATTTGAAGGAAGCTCTTTTCTGCTTGATGGAGAAGATTTAAGACAGCAGAACTAAACTTGGTATAACATAATCTCTTGCGATTGCTGGAAAATTATTGTCAATAATTTACATGTCCCATTTTGTGTTTTTTGAGTGTACGTTTTTGCAAAAGGAATCTTTGAAACCTAGCAATGATTGATGCAGAATCTTCTTGACCCTTGCTGAAATCCTAAAGGCGTATTGGTGCAGTTGCCAGTGTTTGCCATGTAAAACCTTGCTTTTGAATTCTTAGGAGTGGTTCTCCTAAGCTGTTCCTTATTTGCAGCCATAAATTCCCTGACCCCAAGAAGCCTACTAGGGAGGCGAGAGGGTCCCAGTGACCTAACCTCTCAGGGGCTGATTTAGGAGAGCTGACGCTTCTGAGGACACACACTCAAAGTTACAAGCACTTTGGCATCTCGAACCTGGCACACACAGGTCCCAATGCCTGGCCCACTGCCCAATATTGGGTCCCTGGATTAATTACGTGCCCTGCTGGGCCTTGTGGGCCATTGTGAAAGTCCAAGTTGGAGCTCTGCCAGGGAGACAAGCGAAGGAAGCTGCCTGCGATGAGGCGAGCAGGGAGGACGGTGTGAGGCCGGGGTGCACTGAGCATGCGGCTCTACCTACCTCAGTTTTTGACCCCAGTGGCCAGCGGAGGCCAGTGTCAGCCCTGTCATTGTCCCCTAAACAGGACAGAGTAAGAGTGATAATGAGAAAAAAAGGAAATTTCTTTTTCCTGCTTTCATCATGGACGGATTCCTTAGTACTTCATACTTATCACATGTTTCCAGATGAAAGAAAATAATTTAAAATTGTGATTCACTTTCATTTGTGGCCCGCAGGCTCAATTCTCCCAGGTTTTTTTTTTTTCTTCCTTTTTCTGGAGGGACAAGAAATGAAAAGGAAATGGGATTCAAGAAGTCTAGAAGGGTAGAGACCTCTGTTTCCTTTGCTTCTATTCCACGTTTGCCACTCAGCTTTAGTATTTCTTTTCCATTTTATTGATTTTTCAATGAGTGAAGAAGAAGGGGCAATGGGGAGAGTAAGTAAGGTTACTAATCTGACCTTTTATGCAGATCCAAGAATGCAACATTAGTTCATATTCATGGAAGTCTCCACAGGTCAAGCTTTACAAAATCTCTTTGGAATTGTTGACTCCGATCTGGGAGATGGGCAAGTTGCCTTGCTAATTTAATAAGTTAGTATTGAGCTCTAGGCCTCAGTTTTCTGACCTGTGAAATGGGGGCATTCACATAGATGCCACCAACTTTCTGTCCAGCTGTGTGATACAGCATCTTAGCTCCTCCATGGCGTTCACTAAGCAGAGGCATCAACGACCGTGATTCCATTCGTGTTACCTGGGAGACTCGGGCAGCGTGATGCACTGACAGCATGCGGAGGAGCGGAGACTGTCATTTAGGAAGTTACTACCCAACCAGCCTGACATCTGCCCTGCAGCTGAAACACAGCTCTCTTTTTATTTTCTTGTACAGTGGGGCACCAAGAGTAAACTGAGCTGTGAGATTTTAGTTTTCCTAGAGGGAGGCCTTTTCAGGGTGGTGGTGTGGTTGGCCATCTTAACTGTCTTTGAAGGTGACTCAGATGATGGTCCACGGCTGGTAGCAGGCTAGGGCTCCCTCTCACGTGTACAGGATTCAGCATCATAGCAGTTAGAGGGACTTTAGAGACCATTTATCCACACCTATATTTTACAGGTGAGGACACCTGGGCCCAGAGAGGGAGGAGACTTGCCCAATGGCCAGCAGGTCCATGCAATGCTGGACCAGACCCTGGGTCTCCAGCTTCAGTGTGTGATGTAGCCAAGGACCAGGGACGAGGGCATGCTTAGCGTAGGCCCTTGGGTGCTTTGGGGCGTTGCATCCAGGTTCTGAGTCTAGGGTCCTGGGAAGGCCATTTCCTTCCATTTGTTCACAAAGCTATTTATCTCACGGTATGTTGTAGTGACTGGAGTTATGCTGAACGCATCTAATCTTTTAAAGATGAAAGTGCTGTGTATCCAGATTTTCTTTGAGTACTCCTGTCCTGGGACAGAAGGGAGCAGCATCCATTCTGGCCAATAGTGTACTCTTAGCATCATTCTGTTTGAGATGGCTTTCTACCAGGAGCGCTCTCAGCGCTGGGAGTCTCCACTGGGCTCTTCTCCAGGGAATATGATCATGTAGGAACCGGGGTCAGGTCAAGAAGGAGCCTATAGTTACCCACAAGATCACTAGAGAATTTCTGTGGAGGTGAATTTTTTTTTTATTTTAATGCCCTGCCTTATATTGCAGAGCACCGAAGTTAGCAGTAGTCACAAGTGACATGAAAACGTAGAACTGGCCGATGATAATCGCCAATGTTCGTTAAATGTGCCAGGAACCCTTGTGAGGACGTTGTATATACCAACTCGATTGATTGATTTAATCTTCACACCTCCTCTGGGAGTCGGATCCTGTTACTGCCCCACTTTATAGTTAGGACAGAGAGGCTAGGAACTTGGCCTTGCCCACGTGGCTCTGTAAAGAACGAAGCCAGGACACAGGCCTAGGAGGGCTGCCTCTTGGTATGTGTGGTGTTTGTCCTTTCAGCTACGCAGGGTATGGACAGTTTCATTTTCAGGGTCCCTCTGAGCAGTATGGGTTTCTCTGTTCCCTTCTCTCCCACGCAGAGACGCTCTCTGCGGCTCCTTGCTTCCTCACACCTGCTGATGACCCCAGACACAGCTTTGCTCACCCTGCTGATTTTCTCAGCTTGACCTACCCTTCCTCCCAGTTCTCCACCTATCAAAACTTCCCTACGCATCACGGATTATACCACACATCCGAAAACCATTTTGATCGCCAGGTCAGAATCAATCCCTTCCCTCCACCCCAAGTCTCACAGAAGGTGGCCTCCACGTGTCAGTGAATTTGCTCGGTCTTAGAGTCAAGCTATTTGTTGATGTGATGGCCCCGCCTCCATATCTGTAACCTTAAGGGAAGGTGCAGGCATAGCTTGGAGATACCGAGTGTTCAGTTCCACTGCAATAAAGCAAGTATCACAATAAAGTGCATCGTAGTCGTTTTGCTGGGGGAAGGTCTTGCCTTCAGTTTGTAAAAAGAAAACACAAAAGAAAAAGAAAACATCTGTGAAGCACAATAAAGTGAAGTGTGATAAAACGAAGTGTGCCTATACCATGTTGTAGCCACGTGTCTTTCACCTGGGTATTCTCTAAAATTAGTTTGTTGGTTGACTAAATGAGAAACGGAAGAAGTACCAGCAGTAGTATTCAGGATTAATAAATTTTCCATCATACGTGATGACTGTTTGGAAACATTTTTTAAAGAAATGTTTGAAGAAAATATTTCCAAAATGTCTAACCTTACTGCCCTCATGAGAACAGTCTAGAGAAGAATAGACTTGACTTTCTTCAGTGATGGTGAATTTTCAGGTAGTTTACTGTAGATCGGATGAATTAATCAGCAACTGTACAAGTGCCGACTTTGTTCCAAGCAGTGTTCTTTGCACCAAGGATACAAAGGTGAGCAGACCCAAGTCTCTGATCCCATGAGCTTACATTCGAGAAGTGATGGGTGATAAACTAGTAAATGAATCAATGAACAGGATAATTTCAAATAGTGAAAAGGGGAAGATAAATTACACTGCTCAGACAGAGGGTGAGAAGGGGAGGCTAATGGTGGCAAGTTATGATCCGATGTCTTAGGTGTGACCTGGGTCCTCAGACCTGGGTGGCAAAATGGAAGCAGCCGTGGCCTCTGGGGCCAGAACTGTCCGACAGAAGGACCTACTGGAGCAGGATTAGATGTGATGTGTGCATCAGACAGAGGAAGCCAGGCCCGATGGAAAGAGGCGTGGGTGGAGATACTAGTTCCCAGTAAGGTTACAGATAATTAACAGCCAGATCCTGTTTGACCTTACAAGCCATAGGAAAGAATTTTCAGTTTATCCTAAGCAAAGTAGGAAGCCACCGGGAGTTTAAAGCAGAGAATGACATAAACGGATAACATTTCAAATATAAATGGATACACACACCCTTCTGACATAAAAATTGTTGTAGTGTGGTTTGTCTCTCTTGTTACAAAAGTCAATATTTTACATTGTGTTTCATTAAAGAGTGTACGTATTGGAGGTTTTACTACGTATAGTGTTTTAAAATTAATGAAATAGGAACAATTATTTTTCTAATTTCCTGCCTGCTTTGACCAACTGATTTTGCACCATCTTTTGATTTCTTTTAAAACTGTGACAGTTGCATTCATAGCTTCATGAAAGAAATACCAGCCAAAGGCTGACTGATGGTGCCAACTCGGACGATCTCTGTGGAGGAGATACGTACTCTTCCAAGTATCTTAGGCTGATGACATGTTACCTGAATGTGAGCAAACAAAGTAAAATTGCCTTCACAGATTGGACCTTGCGTATTTTCCCATGGACTCCCTTTTTCGGTGTCTTGAATCAAAGGGACAAGAAGGCACCAGTGACCACTGGTTCTCTGACATTAATCTGTGTGTGGGATTGAGGCCTCCACCCTGCAGTTAGAAATTACACTTGGCAGTGACAACTATAATTTTGTCATTTGTCTAAGCCTGGGGTTGGCTCCTAAAATCTGATGTTGATAGTGACATCTAGTGGATCTTAGTAGATGAAGTTCTGTGACCTATAAAACATTTAATTGCCGAGTACTGGGTGAGGAGCCAACTCCGTCTTCACCATTCCCACATTCTAAAGTACAAACGTGGACTCTCTGTAATCCAGGTTGGTGTATCTCAGGTACAAACTGTTAGGAGTGTTAAAACCTCCTTTTTCTTCCTCTAGACAGAAGACCCAACCATGGAGAGACCCTACACATTTAAGGATTTTCTCCTCAGACCAAGAAGGTGAGGCCTTGGGAGCAGACGTCCCTTTTATGCCTTGGTTATTGGTTTTCTCTGAGGAAGATTCCATTTCTTTTCCCGTTTCATCGTTTTCAAAAGTCATCATAAATATGAAAGGTGTAACCAAGTCATATCCTTTATAACCAATTTTCTTCCGTCACGCAGTCATAAATCTCGAGTTAAGGGATTTTTGCGATTGAAAATGGCCTATATGCCGAAAAACGGCGGTCAAGACGAAGAAAACAGTGACCAGAGGGATGATATGGAGGTAAGCTTCAGAGCTTCAGGCCTTCGTCTCTCTTCCTTGCCTAAGATCATATTACTGTTTTACTGTAACACTTTAGAATTTAAGGAAATAAAAGTTTCTAAAGCTTAAATGTGAAAAAACTTAAAACTGCACATGAATCTGTCTTTGATAATCCACTGATGTGTTTGTTTTTCATAAAAAAGATAGATTTTTCATTTTATGTTACAACACTAATAATCGAAGGGGGTTCTTCCCTTTATAAAATGCTAAACCCCTATTTTATTAATAGCCCCACCCCTATGTGAAATTCTCACATGTTTAATTGTCTTATTGCTTTGGACTCTCAGCTCTTTGTAAATTCCTTTTAGCACTTGGAACTGCTTCAAAGTGGATAAAATGATTTAGAAAATCTTTTCCAGGTTTCTTACTTATTTGGCCCACAGGTGATAGCATGCATCAGGAAAGCTTTCCTCTAGAAATGCCATTTTGGAATTAGCTGTCCAAAGGAACTTTCTTTTCCCTCCTGGCATAGCTGCCATTTAACTTTCTAATCATACACCTATACCGTGGGTCCCATTGTACCTTCTCAGCACACCTTTCAGACAGTGCTCTTTTGTGAGAGAGAGTCTCATCTTGTTCTGAAAATATCCATTAAACAAGGCCTCTCTATGGCTTATTTGCACATCTGTTTGCAGCTGTTGCATCTACGTGATATGTGAATAATGCGTTATGGGCAAGTGAACCAAACCTCCCTCAGACCGACAGGTCATATTTCCAGGCGGTATTTCATCTGTGAGCTTTTATCTCTCTCTGTGAGGAGGAGTGAAGTGGGTGGTAGACTGTCATGAATGTTAAGATTTCATAAGCACATCAACAGATTTTTATCTCCAATCCAAGGAATTTTTTTACACACTTCTAGCCTTCCAACTGCAGTAACCAGTGAATTACTTAATTTTCCAGTGACTTTACTAGGGGATGTTAGGAAGGAATACTTAATGCCTAAAATATGTGTTGCAAAATGTAGCTCGAACTCTGGTACCTTGAAGCCTGTTTATGTGGTGGTGAGGAGCAAGTGGGGAGTTTCTAAGTAGAAAGCTGCAGGTTTCCTCTGGCTCCCGTGCTGGTAGTAGACCCAGAGCGGGAACTTCACCTCCAAAGGCAGCCTCAGTGCCACCCTCCCTGGGGAGCGACAGGGCCCTGGGCCTCCTGGTCTTTCATGCTGTGAATTCTGGTAGAACACACGTGCAGTACAGCTTCTCTTCCCAGCTCCCTTACACCTTAGGGAGGTGTTGAAAAGACAACGGCAATACCATGACCCATGTCATTGCCATGGTTTTGTACAGCCCTGGAGGCCCTCAGGTCAAAATAACCAGCATGAACGATGAAAAGATTTCGACTGTGACTGAAGTCACATAACAGACCGTACATATCCAACCCTGTTGCTCCCAATAATAAAGTCATCTTAGAAAGCAGCACGGTTAATTGGCCATTGCTCAACATATTGTTAAGACTCTTCTAGAACTGATTTCTTTGCCCTCATTGGGAATTTCTCCAAATGTGGCACCTGAAATTGCGACAGGAGCCCACGTGCAACAGAGTGAGGAAGAAGACGCAGCACTGTGATTGTCTCTGCCCCCCATCTGAAGAACCACCCTCCTGATCTTCCGTTTGGTTTTATTCCACAGCACGGGTGGGAAGTTGTTGACTCAAATGACTCATCTTCTCAGCGCCAGGAGGAGCTCCCTCCTCCACCTCTGCCCCCTGGCTGGGAAGAAAAAGTGGACAACTTAGGTCGGACTTACTATGTCAACCACAACAACCGGACCACTCAGTGGCACCGACCAAGCTTAATGTGAGTATATACGGCGACTACCCTCTGCAGTTAGGTCCCACCATGCCGTTCTTTGGAACAAGGTTGGGGGAAATAAATCTCATGTCCATAAAAGCACATGGTTCTGCAGCACCACGGGATTCCCCCTCATTTAGTGAAAGAACGTGGGAGCCCGTCAGGATTTGTATGTTATAAAGAAGCTCTCGCCTTTGTGTCACGTTCTGCTATTTGAAACACAAACAAGTTTATTTTGTGTGTCTGCTTTAGACAGATTTCATGAAATGCAAAACAGACGTTATGTTTCCTAGATTTATCTTATGTGTGGTGATTATATCACTTCCCTCCTCTTTGTCTTTCTCCTCTCACTAACCCAGGATGGAAAATAAGCAAGCAAATTGTCTTTGCAAGTCTCTCTTTTCCTGAAGATTTTGGGTTTTTATTCCCTTCAATTATTTGATTTGGCAACCCTCTCAAAAACTTTTGTTTTTCCTTCTTGGGAAATTTATCTATCACCCCCTTGATATAATTAGGAAGACCTGGAAGGGTGGCAAACTCAGAATTAGTAATTACTATTTATTGTAATCCCTCCCCAGCCTCAGGGATGCAGTCAACTGATTATCATTTTGTTTACTTGGCCGTTTTTGGTTTGATGGTCGCAAATAAACACTAGTTAAACCTCAGCTACTATAAAAAAGATCTGAAGTTGTTTATTTTTAAATTATGTAGCAAGACCTAAAACTATTACTATGCAATAAAAGGCAAAAACAAAGTATTCAAAGGAAAGGAAAATTATCCTAGACGTCATGCGCTCCCTAGCAGCCAAGATAAAAGGTAATTATTATATCACTGAATTATATAATTTTTCAATATGTAATAAAAACCAAGTATATTAGGTGAGATAATTTTCTCCTAAGCCAGACTCTGAAGGAAATTTGCTAATGTTTTTGAAACAAGTGGTATTAGTGCTGTGATGATGGGTGATCATGTTGATAACCCTTGGATCTTTAGAAATTGCAAAGATATTCAGCATGTGACTCTGGGTGGGGAAGGTGGCCAAGAAGTTTGGTCTCGGTTTTGTTTGATTTAGAGATAAAGCTTGCAGAATCTGCAACACCAGATAGCCAATCCTTCCTAAGCCCCCAAATGGGTTCTCGTGAATATCAGCTGCCCTTGGTCAGCTGTGGACCGCCCAGCATAGACATCAGCTCCTTGTTCCCAGGACACCGTAAATGTCCAAACATCGGGGTAATGTTCAACTCTTCTTTGTTGTAATATTTTTTTCCCATGGAAATGTTTTAGTTGATTCTTTCCATTTTTATTTATTTATTTTTTAGTATTTCTCTTTGATTAATGACCATACCTATTAAAACTGCTGTAAGCCATTTGACTATCTTTGTAGTAATAAAAAAATAAAAAATTGGACTCGTCTTGGGCTTGGTTACAGGTAGTGATCAGAAGCATCTTGGTAGCAGGACCCTAAGCAAAACACCATTATCTACCTTCGCTAAACATCATAAGAAAGGAGCACCTGAAAACATAGCACTCTGTGGGGACCATGGGCACATGGCTTAGTGAAATGTGTAGGGCAGGTGTAGGCCTGGACGTAGTACTTCCAAACAGAAGGTGACCATAGAGGAAACCCCAACCCTCTCTAGTCTTGTGGTGGCTTTTTAAAAGAGTGTCATGTGACCTCTGTAGAACAGTGACCACTAGCAACTCACAAAAGAAGAACTACTAATACATATATGTGAAGAACGACTAATACATATATGTGAAATCAATACATATATGGGAAAATGTTCACCTCCATTAATAATGGTCATGCAGACTGAAAGTGTGTATTTGGGGGACAAATGGAGTTAATTGCTATTTCTGTACCTCCCAGAGTTGTGAAACTAATGAGAGAATTCTTGAGAAAAGACTTCATATGTTTTTTTAAACATACCATCTTTGGTGACAGTGTCCCAAGGAACTAAACCAAAACAAAAGATGTAACTTGTGACGTGCTAGCTCATCAGTAGTCCAGGAGCAACATTGGAAAAATGCAGTTCTTCTCCATCCAAGTTCAGGTTCACATGTAGCTTAGGGAGAAGTCAGTGACATGACTGTCCCAGCAGTGGGCCAAAAGGCACTAAGCCAGGGAGGACACCAGTGGAACTCAAGGAGTGCCTCTTGTCCAACAGACATGAGTTCTAGAAAGCAAGAGAAAAAGTTGGATGAGGAGAGAGTCGGTTTCCACGATGAACTCTTCATCCCATCTGAACTATTTGAGAATTTGGGGTTCTTTCTTCTTGGCTTTATTTGGCTTGGCCAGAAGCCCTCAAGCCTTCCAATTGTTTTCATAATTCGGTTTTCACAGAATACTACAGTTCTCTTTGGCGGAAAATTGATATGAAGAAGTGTCTTTATTAAAAGGCTCTATCTGGGGAAATCAGATCGTGATTGCCAAGTACTAAGCAAAGAATCAAGACTCTCCTAGTGACTCATTTCTTACCCCATTTATGACAGACGTGTGCCTCAAACTTCAACCCCCCTGAGAAAGTTTCACCCTGAAAACTCCCTGTGCCCTTGGGCAGTTCTTACAAAGTCCTACCCCACACGTCTCTCACAGACTCGCCACCCATGATCATAAACGAGCACTGAAGTGGCCTGACTACGCCCAGCTGCCTTCTGTTTGCTCTTCTCCCATGGCCCCAAGGTTGTACTAGTGCCCTCTTCCCCCAAAAGAGCAAAACAAAACTCGAACCCTCCCCCCAGCTACCTTCACACGTCAGCCTAATACACCTTCCACTGGAGAACCATCCAGCTGCTGACAGGTCTCTCTGATTGCCTTTTGCTTCCCCTATCACGGCACAGAGCACATAATATTCCAACTCCCTGTGTGAGCAGGACTGTGCTTTCTTATTCACAGATCCACCCTTGCCTCTGGCACAGAGTAGGAGCTCCGCAAATACATTTTAACTGAACGAGTGACCACAGATGAATCCCTTCTGCACGTGATGGTTGAGTGAAATGTCTAGGGCAGGTGTAGGCCTGGACGTAGTCCTTATGGAAAGTGACCTTAGAAGGTACCCAGACCCTCTCAAGTCTGATGGTGGCTTTTAAAAACTCCTAATAGTAGATTTGTCCTTTTCCTATTTAAATATAAACTGTAAACTTTTTACAATAAAGACTAATTTTTTTTAAATAGTGAGGGATTATGTTAAGACTGTAAATAAAGATGAACTTGTTAAACTCAAACATTTATTTTAACTCCTTTCATCAGCTTCTTTCTAAAACACTTTGTACATGTTCTGTCTTTTGTCCATGTTCTGTCTTAGCAGTAATTTAGTCATACCTGGGTAACTCTGGTCCTAATTAGAGTCACTAATGTACACGAACGTAAATGCTCTGGCACACTGATCTTAATCGGCACTGAACTTGATAAATTTGTGTGTTTTTTCTTGCCTTTATTAATTTGTATAGTTCCCATGAAAGTCAAATGAAGAATACGTGTGTGAAATGAATGACTGAAGAAAATTGAAATAGCCATTTCTTATATTTTTTCTTGCCGCAATAAAATAATTTTTCTGTGTTAATTTGTCAGATAAGAAATATTTTCACATGTTCATTTTCCCACCAATGACCATTTATGCTTAGTCAGTTTCAGTAACTTCTAGTCCAAATCCTTTCGTTCAATTGCGATGGCCTCCATCGTGTGAATATTTTCATTTTATCACTAAAAACCATAAAAGCTCATGGTTGGAATTTCAAAATCAGAGGTATCTTGCTTCTTTATGCTCTTTGGTTGTTTCTGGTTCACACTGATTACTAATTATTTGAGCATGCTGAGTAAGGAAGATAGGCATAATTGATTTTAAATGCCTTCTTTTAAAAAAAATACATGTAAATATATATATGTGTGTACATATATATATATATTTACAAGAAGCGGAGTACAGCATTAGGAATAGAGCCAGTGGAAATATAAAGGCTGTGTGCGATGTCAGAAGGATAGTGGATGGGTAGAGGGGGGTTGACACAGTGTGAGAGATATAAATGATAAACGTCTAAGTATTACTTTGTTTTGTGCACCTGAAACTAATAAAAAAGAAAAAAAAATAATAATAAAATTAAAAAAGCAGTCCTTCCAAAATAATGGAATTTTTGTGTATTCTGAGAGGCACAAAATGCAGACATAGTAATATGAAAACTATTCTTTTTAACCTCTCAAAAGTTCCTGTAACAATTCAAGTATGTGTGAGGACCTGGCATATAGTGTGCGCGCAGACATTAGTCAGTGTTGACTGTATAAATGATGACTGGTATTTCAAGGGATGATTTAATGTTTTGATGAAGCTCTTTATATAAAATATTTTTAAAGCCAGTCATCATTACGTGAAATTGCTTTTATCCTCAAAAAATAAAAGAAGATAATGTGAAGTTCCATTTGCCTTCTTAGACACTGCTGAAATATTTTACATGTTTCATAAATGTATTCTGGTCTTCTCATTTTCTGTGTGTTCTGTAATACCTTATATAATAATTACTTTTTGTTATAATCGTTGTGTGCTTAAGAAATGAAAGTCATATAAAAATGACTGCGGCAACATAAAATCACAAGCAACAGTATTGCCTTTGCTAACATATCCAATAGTGTCATTTTTTTATCATTCTGTTTTGGTGGTTTCAGAAATTTTATTAGTACACTTGTGTGTGTCCCTTGATTTTAATTATTTTCTATATAGCCATAATTATGTCATTTTTGCTGAAGGTATCTATTTAATGTACTATTTTTAGTCTAGATATACTTCAATATAACTATAAAATGTGCAGGATATATATTTCTGTTAGAATTCAAAAGTTTATGTATTGGGTGTACAGACACAGTAAGACTTTGTTAATTCAGAGTTCCATAATAAGGAGTTATCATTTTAATATGGGGTTGAATGGAAGCTAACCTTCCCTTACCAATAAAGATAATAGTGTAAACATGTTTGTGGAAGTACTTAAACTAGCTCAGAAACTAGCATTAAAGAGTCACCTATTTATTTGTATACAGTAATTGCAAACTGGTCACTGTTCAGGGGCCCAACAGGCTCTTTATTGTGATGTAGTATCAGTTTGAGACTGTATTTAAATGTTTTAAAACCTATGTTTTAGGAAGAATCTGTAACAAGGGCCCTTAATACTATATTTCAATTAGTCTGAAATAATGTTTTTAACTGTTTTGAGATGCTAATTTGAGACATCATTTTTGTTAATAGGATGTCTTATCAAAAAAGTCTAGGAGTTTTCTCTGAAAAACATTTTGACATTTAAACTTCTGCTCTGAAAGCCTCCGAGTAGTATTTCTCCCAATGGATGACTGTCTATAACTTACCACAAAAGGTTTCAAGATTGCATCGATGCTGTCACATCCGGAATTGAGTTATATGACAAAAAAATAAAGAGTATGAAGTTGCAGTATTCTTCAAATCCCGGTTGATTTGGGAGGTTATCACCTGATGTTTGAATGTTTAAAACTAGTTTAACAGGGAGAAATGCAGGGTCATGATTCTGAGATTCTGTCAAAATGAGATCCACCGCAGCCAAAAAATTCATGTTGGGTCAGGAGCATTTCCCTCCAGACCACAGCCTTGCTTTGTACTGTGTACACGCTTTGGTCAGTTGTGAATGCCCAAAAGTTGCCATCTTGTCATTGCTAGGCTCCCAGAAGGGTCACCACTGACTCGCCATGTGTGTCAGCTTCCCTGTCCCCTCTCCTTAGAAAGGCCTGACATCACTGGGGCGAATGGGTGGAGCCCTTAGATTTCTCTTCTTTTTAAATACGACAGCACATGTTGAAATATATACTTGAAAGACGCCCACAGTATTGGGACTGATGGCATGTAAAAGCTGTATTTATTTGATTGAAACGAACGCACCAAGAACTCTACTTGAGCCAAAATATGGCGGAAGAATTGTCATAGGTCGAGGCCCCCTACTTGTCAGAGTTCGCTAAGAGCACTGGCATTTTAGTAGATGTGAGGCCCGCAGTGGGCGTTGGACTCTCGTGGTCGGGCCACTTACTGATGTCGGTTCTCCTGTCTCACCCCCCCTCGCCCTTCTCCCACAGGGATGTGTCCTCCGAGTCAGACAGCAACATCCGACAGATCAACCAGGAGGCAGCGCACCGCCGGTTCCGCTCCCGCAGACACATCAGTGAGGACCTGGAGCCTGAGCCCACCGAGGGCGGCGAGGGCCCTGAGGTACCCCGTCCCCCGCCACCTCCAAACTCTCAGCAGCTCCTGCTCTCTGTGCCCTCCAGCTTCATTCTATGTCATAACCTCTTTTCTCGGTAAAAGCCGTCTAAAAAAAAAAAGCCCGTCGTGATATTAATTTAGAAAGTGCTTATGAAAGCCTTGTTGGATGAATCCATGTTAGCTGTAGCATTACAGAAGGAAACGACATCGTATTTAGTATGGAAATCTTCAGATCTTTTCACCCATTGATTTTTCCTACATCGTAGTAAATGGCAACGTGGTTATCATATTTGAGCAATTGAAAGAGCCCTATAACTTGTTTGGGTACCAAAAACAAGTTTTTTACTGAATAGTTCTGACATCACAAAAGAGATTTATCACCAAGAAAATACAAATTTGGGTGATTCAAATATTTTATAATTTCCCCCTTAAATGGTTATGGAAAATTACTGAGGGGAAAAGTTATGAATTGAAGAACAAATTAGCAATTACCATAACTTCCATGTGGCCTTAACAACTCTGTTTACTTACTAGAAATCCATTAAAGACATTGTGTTAGGAAGATGGTTCACAAAATGTTCCAGTGATCAAGACAGGAAAAACAAATTAATGATTCCGTAATAAATTCACTGAATGGTACTTTATACCAGTGTTTAACTACAGCTTATACTATCTCTGCTTTCTTCATTGTGAATCCTCAGCAGTTAGAGTAAAAGAAAATCCATGAAAATCATGAATGAATTTCCGAGAATATTTTTTAACCCACGTATGTAGTAACAAGTGCTAAGTCATGGCTCAGAGGTGGCATCATTTACATGGGTTAAGAGCACAGCCTCTGGAACCAGGCTTCCTCAGTCCAAGTCCTGGCCCTGCCCCTTCCTAGCTCTGTTGCCTGGGGCAAGTCACCCCCCCACCCCAGTTTCCTCATCTGGTAATTAGGACAGTAGTCGTATCTTCCTTATGGTTGTTGAGAAACTTAAGTGCCTTCCTTCATGTTCAGTACATGTTAATTATAGTTGTCATAATGGTTATTGTTGGGGAGGGGATGAGACGATCCCTCGTTCCTAGCATTTACCTCGGTGTCTCATTCCTTGATAGCCTTGGGACACCATTTCAGAAGAAGTGAGTGTTACTGGAGACTCCCTCAGTCTGGGGCTGCCCCCACCGCCATCCTCCCCAGTGTCCCGGACCAGCCCTCAGGAGCTGTCTGAGGAACTGAGCAGAAGGCTTCAGATCACCCCAGACTCCAATGGGGAGCAGTTTGGTTCTTTGATTGTAAGTAATAGTCCCGTTCGAAGGAAAAGTTGAGCAAATATTTTATCACTTCTTGTTGCTTTAAGAGAATGTTGTATGCAAACAATGACCAAGGGTCTTCCAGCTCCCAGGTAACTGACATTTTCCCAAGTTCCTCCTAACTTAGGAGAAGCAGGACTATACAAAAATTAGCCCAAGCAGATGAGAATCTTTCGTTGTCTGTAGAGAACTCGGAGACTAAGAGTCCATCACTTTTATAATTATCAGCTTTAACTTTGTAGAATTTCTTTTCCCAGCCAAAGGCTCATAAAAAGGCGCTTTCATCACATAGGTGATGTTTTGCACTGGGACGTAGGAGACTTTGGGCCTCTTAAATCGTCCTCTGCATTCTTTATCATTCTCATTTCACAGATGAAGGCATTATCTTTAAGAGACCCATCCAAGACAAGGTTAGAATGGGAGATAGAAGATACCTCCAAAGTCCCAGAGGATGAATCCTAAAGAAAGATGGTAGAATTGGGACACTGACATCAGGGTAGCGTTTGACCTTGGGTTATCAGCCATCGAGGACAGACTTTCTATAAGCTTCAGATGGGGTTAAGCCCCAATGAGAAGCAGCAGAATCAACCAAGACCTGTGCTTGATAACACAAAACTGCAGAAAAAACCCATAGAAAATTTCTGTTTGTGCATAAAATGGAGAACCAGTGCAGTCTCAGTGTTTCTTGAGAAACTGAACTTAAAGATTTAGTGTTATAAAGATGGTAGTGACCCCACTGAAAATGGCATCCTAGAAATATAGTCATTATTACAACCAGATCAAATGTAAATGGATAGGAGAACTGCATGAAATGTAAATGCTCACAAAATTGTTACTCCTCTACTTATGCTGTTTTTGTTTAAAAAGACCCCATGGCCCATGTTGCGTGAGTTGCAGTGATTACTCATTTAATGTGGTTTTATATTAAAATTCTATGAATTTTTTCAGAAAGAGAAATGTCACTGAGATGAAAAATTAGTACTAAAGGGGCAGGAAAAAAAAGAGTTTGCATACATGGGATATTTGAATTGGTAAAACCGTTGCTATGGAAACAACATGAGCAATGAAACCATGTATTTAAAACCTATGAAGGGAAGTAAGTACTGCAAGAATTATAGCAATTGTATACCTTTGATCAACCAAGTGAAAAATCGTAACATTCTTCAGCATTAGTATTACGTTAGCATCTCTAATTATTTGTGTAGGGAGCTCCTGCATTTAATTATGAAAGCTATATCAAATATTTTTAAGATCCAGGTGCAAGTGTCAGTATTATTTTAAGATTGTGTTGAATCTGGTTCAGCTATTAAATCAGAGTGCCCAGGAAAGAGAAGAACATGGGACTCTTCTCCAGTTTTGCTCGGGGTCACTCTTCCAGGACAATAGCAATAGCTTGAACTGTTACTAAAGAATGAATCCTTCATGGCAACTATTGTGGAAAGACATGAATAGCCCCCCAGTTCCGGTACTGCCACAGTCTTTCTTTGACCTTATCCCATTTTACTTATCATTGCAAAATATCAAAAATGAGTAAATGCTACAAACTTGTCCCATGGATGGACCTATTGCTGATTACACCCTGGGCTTTTGTGTCTGTGACCTGCTGCCGTTCTCTGCTTGGATCTGTTAGGCTTTTTTTTCTTTTCTTTTTTTCTTTTTTAAGTCATATAGGTGAAGATAAACAAGTGAGAGGAGCATTATACATCACACATTAGATTTATTAGGTTAACCTCACTCTTTTCTCTCATTCCTCATCTGTACACCTTCAACTCTGTTGAGAAGCTAAGATGATAAATACTCTACCTTTTATTATAGAAGTAGCACAAAATTATATTGGAGTTCTTCTGACAGAGAATCCAGCTGGTTCTTTGTCAATGATTAATAATAGTCAGTAAATGTTTAATAACTATGTATCGGTATTTCTTCCTGTATCCATATCACACGAGAATTTACCTAGAGGTTGCATCCCAAACCAGAATATAAGACTTCCAGTTTCTTTCTTTTTTTTTTTTTTTTTTAAGATTTTCTTTCTTTTTATTTTTTTCCTTCTTCCACCTCATCTCCCATCCCCCCGTCTCCGGTTCAAGCCGTTGTTTCTCAGTCTAGTTGTGTAGGACACAGCTCCCTGGCCCACGCTGGTATTATGAGCCTTGTGCTTCCCCCTGCTGAGGCAATCGGTTGCCGGTCATCGGTCGGCAGCTCACGGCAGCTCTCGCCAGCTGCCGGCCGCTCACGCTGGCTGCCAGCCACTCATGCTGGCCACCGGCCACTCCTGGCAACACAAGGCAGCCCACAGCAGCACACACCCATCTCCGACTGCTCAGCTCCAGGGACAGCTGTTGTTCACACTCTTTGCTGTAGAGGGAGCAGCTCACTGGCCCATGTGGGAATCGAACTGGAGATCGGCGTTAGGAGCACGGTGCTCCAACCACCTGAGCCACCGGGCTGGCCCCAAGACTTCCAGTTTCTTATTTCCATTTTTAAAACAATCTTCAAATGTTATGGTGGCCTGTTGAGTCCCCTTTCGTGCTGTGACCTCGTGCTCTTATGTTTTGGTGTTATTTCTAACTAGGAACCAATCAAAACCCCAGTCTGCTTAAAACACTGAGAAAGAAAATGGGAGATAGCTTCACTCCTTAAAGGATTACTCTCATTACTCTGAAAAGATGACGTTTCATTTAATTACTTTCTGTTGTCATAGAGCAGTGAATAAGGTTGAGTGGTATATTTTTTTAAAGCAATGAGAAAGTTGTTTCTAAGAATGTGTTTTCTTGATGCTTCATGTCCTTTCCTCCCCTGCAGCAAAGAGAGCCCTCCTCGAGGCTGAGGTCCTGCAGTGTCACCGACGCGGTCGCAGAGCAGGCTCACCTACCACCGGTAACCCACGCTCATTTCCCGTCCTCACCGGGCTCTTTTGGCTTTTATTTAAAATCATCGGGGCTACTGGAGAAGAGTTTTTCCTGTGCAGATCCATTTACCATGTAAACGAGACATTAAAATTTCCTAGCAAATTGCCCAAGGACAGTGGATTTCCAATACGAAGAATTATTATTGCCACCAAAGTCTCTGAAATGGTGAAAACTTCATTACTTCGTTTTTCGCCCAAATTAAAACCAATTCTGATGCCCTCACTTGCCTTAACTACTTAACTAAAAGCATCCATTCGTAATTCCTTTTCTTTAAAAAAACCACAAATTTTATTTAATCACTAAAACTGTGCACCCACAGTGACCTGTATTTTAAGGGCTTACTGAATCCCTTAAACAGGAAGAACTCTTCTGGGTTGGCAGCAAGTGTTCCTTTCCACGACTAATGGCCTAAACGCTTAACCCCACAAAGCCTCTGTACCTTCTCTTTAAAGGCAGCTCTACTGACTAAAGAATTAGCTATAATTTGTTCCCACACTCCCACAATTTTTACAACTAGCAGCAAATATGTGTGAGGGTTGTTTAAGAATATGTATAGAACATACATAAAAAGGAATCTTCAAATTGGAAGACAGACCAGAACTGCCTTGGGAGATATTTGGTGTATACATTAAAAATAAGAAACTTGATGTAAATTTGTTTCTTCCTTTGGAGGAGAAAAATATATGGTGTTAGCATGTTCAGTTTATTAGGTGGGTGCAAAAGTAGTTGCGGTTTTGGCAATTATTTTTAACCTTTTAAACCACAATTACTTTTGCACCAACATAATAATATTTGCCCATAACCAATTTTTTTATGACTACAAATCCTCAATCACTTTTTAGCACTAATAGTTTAGGATGTGTGAAATGGAAGAGGGAAAATGTGTACGTACAGTTTTTGAAATTACAGTGTCTTCCCTATTGTGTACATTTTTGCACAAGTCAAAAGGATATTTTTGCCTAGGTTTTCGTCTTTTATGTTTACAAAATGAATTAACGAGGACACTAATCAACTGAGTAATTAAAATAATAGATGCATTGGGGGCTTTTATCAATTGCGCAGGTTGATAAGAAGCTTGACAAGAGCGTCCTTTCTGGGATGGTTTCAGTGGAGGCCTCCCCACAAACAGAGCAATCAGCTGTGATGGACTAGTGGGATTCTCCTCATTCTGTGATTTTCCTTGATGAATTAATGGCACTTTCTCTCCTTTTCAAAATCAATGTCAATTTTAGTTGCCAAAGAGATCCTTTTCCTGAAAACAGATGATTCCTCCCTCTTTCCTTGGATTCTCTGAAGCTGTAAACTCACTGATCACCAGTGGCTGCTTATTTGAATGTTGAGTTTGGCAGATTTAAGAATCTGCTAATTACTTAACAGCAGGGCGAAACAACAGTGGTTTTTGATTGTTTTTGAATAAGACGTCTCGTGTGATTATTATTGAGGCTGTCATCTCCTTGTTCACGCCGGTCAAGGCTGCAGCCTGAGCCTTCTCTGGGTGAGAGGGTGACGCTGTCGCTTTTTTCCTTCTGGTCATCAGTGATTGCTCAGCTTTACCTGGACAGGGTGGACTCGCAAGGATTCTGATTGCCTTACTGGCTGCGACAGCAGTGATTTCTGATTCAGTCAACAACGGGTGGTCTGCCTAAGTGCATTTCACTGATGTAAATTATCATTTAACAGCCCAGTGCCCCAACTAGGAGAGCGCGTTCATCAACTGTCACAGGTGCTGAGGAGCCAACGGTAATGATACCCTTGATCAGACTTGAATGGCAAAACTGTCGGTTGGTTTTAATACTTTGTATAGTATTTTCTTTTTTTTTTTTTCTTTTTTAGTAAGATCAAAAAGCTTTTTTTGTGCTACAGAGATGCACATGGTTCTTAGTTGAAACCTGTCGCTTTCTCATTGTTCAAAAGTACTGGGTGAAACTGAACCGTTTTTAATCTCACAGAGTTTTATTAGGAATACTGTCAAGCTTCAGTTAAGTGTGTTTAATTTGACCGTTTAGAATATATTTTTGCCTTTTAGTGTTTGTACTGATAAGCTTTCGCTGTTCATTAGAATGCTTGGGTGAATGAATTTGGTTGAAAGAGAATTAGGGAAGCCAAAGGAAATGAATGTGAGTATTATACACATGGGTCTTGCCCAGGCTGTCTCTCTTGTACGTTCCCTGTACCATATTTTAAACGCTGGGTTAGAGTTTCAGTATCATGAGCATGAACCAGTGACCTTCTTCTGCCACCAGGGGCTCCTTACAGGAAGGAAGAAGTATTTTTATGCTTCTGGTGGGAGGGGGAAGGAGGGAGCATATTTAAGAAGTTTGAAAGGTCTAGAAAAAATGGTGTTTCTCTAAGCCAAGTATCTGTTGTTCTTATTATTCATTATTTTAAATAACTTCTAGTGTTCATGTTTGTGAGTCCCTTGGATTTGACTCTATCTTAATTGACTCTTTTCTCCTTGGTTCCTTAAAGACAGGCTAGCTTACAGTTTATGCTTTGAGCTACTGTAGCTCTTTGAAGAATTTTCGTCATTTTTTTTCACCTTTGTTGTGTTTGTTATAACTGCTTATTACTTGAGAATTCCTGTAAGTACATATATAATTTCTGATTCTCGGCAGGATGTTGATGATTTAAAGGAACAGTGTAGTTATACTGTTAGAATTTAATGCTCAGCATTGTACACAGGAAAATCAATTGCCTATCAGCAAGAATCAGCCTAGCGTAAGGTACTACATGCAGTGAATTTATGTGAAAGTCATGTGTTGGGTGGGCCAGGCTCACCCTCCAGCAAAATTCAGGAAACGCCAAAGGAACCAGCATATTTTCTACTGTACAGCAGAAATTTCTGTGAGAGTAGAGCTACAAGGTAGATGAGATCATGTCATGAAACAATTTTAATAGAATTCAGTGCTAATGAGCCTCCTCTAGCATCCATTTTTGTATTTTATTGGCCTTGGAACCTGCTGTTAGTATTGGAGTGTTGTGATAGGTGTGCTATTAAATGACGGGACAGACTGAATTGTGAACGTACTGGGCTCCATGGTAAGAGCTACCTGGCAGGACAGGTAGTGGTCATGTCAGTGAGATCCCGTGGCATCTGCCATGGTCGTTTTTTCTTGCCTGTGCTCTCCCCTCCCCCACTAACAAATCAAAAGTAAGAGTTCAGTTTTGTTTTTTTCTTTTTTAAGCACTGGGCCAGAGTAGTAGTTCCTAAATGTTTTACCTCCTTTCTTGCTCTCCGTCTGCCTGGTAATCTTTTGGCTGCAATAAGCCCACTTATTTTATGGCTACACTAGAAATTTAGGTAGGTTTCAAAGTATCACATCTGTTTCACTTCCACCCTCCCCATCCCTTGTTTCCAATGCCCTTCACTTACTCTTTTCCAATTCCACCTCGTACCGTGTATTTTCCCTCTTTTAGGCCGTCGGCCATCCCTTCACATCGCACCACACTGAAGTGTACAATCACACTGGAGCTGTGCTGTCACAGATGTGTGTGTGTACACGCGTGCACACACACGGAGAACAGGGGGCTCTCATGTACATATTCCTTAGCAACTTGGTGTTTTTCACTTATGCCCATTTCTCTGGGATGTGTTAATAATTGCATAACATTCCGTGATGTGAATGCACCACAGTTTACATAATTTTTCCACATTAATGAATGTTCAGCCCCCCCAGCCCCACCCCTTTGGCACTACACACCACGTCGCATTAACCATCCTGGTACATCGATCTTTTCATGGTAGTGCTTTTATTTCTATCATGTAATTCACAAGCCCTGATTCCCACCTGCACAACCACAGCCCTTTCATTTACGACAAATAAGTACACACTGGTGTCCCTTTCCAGCTAGCTAAGGACTAGCCCACTCTGTGAGATAACCAGGGAGGGACAGCCTCGTCCTTTTGGTTTTTGCCAGCTATGCCCTGAAATAAACAGAGGTCACAGGTATGGTAGGGTTGGAGTGACCCTTGGAGAGCCTGTGAGAGTGCCAAACCCTTACCTGTAAAAGCATGTTGACACTTTTACAGTGTAATCATAATTGAGTTCTTCATTTCAGTGAAATAAATGGAACCCCTATGAAGCGATGGCAAATGGCTGTCTGGCATTGTGAAACACAATAGCATATTCAAATGAAAAGCTGTGAGATATGAAATGAAACTGACTTGCAGTTTTTAACTTGTCTCTAGCCAGAGTTTTTCTTAAAGAAGAATGGAATGCACATAGGTGCTCATGTACACGCGTGCACACACACAGCAGTAGAAGTCTGATTTTGGCTCTGTCGAAGCTGTCCCCCCCGCCCCCCAGCTGTGTGTGACTGGAGGCAGTGTTTTGAGTCACAAATGAAATCAACAGCACAGGTTTTCCATGGTTATTTGGAAGAAAACCTATAAAGAAACATTTTAATAATACCATCTCACATAAATGGAACTAGATTATAGGTTGCCAGTTCAGTTCTCAATACAAGGTAGAAGGAACATTTTAGTCACATTCAGTTTCTCTGCTATGCTCCTAATTGTCCATAAACTGATTTGTCCTGTTAACTGGGGATCTGCGAAAGGAACCGGTTGCTGGAATACTGCTTAAGAAGTCCTACAGCGTTAGAACTCGATTCTGAGATGAGCCACGACACATCCAAGTTATTTTAGTTTATCCGTCTCCTCATAAATATCTTCTCCAGAGATGCTGTAACTGTAAAACTGTCCTTAAGGTTTCCAGAATGGAGTTTTGTGAGGGCATATCTCGTTGCCTCTCCCAAAAAAATAACAGGGAGGAGGAAAAGAGGCCAGTCTCATGTAATACTCCATTTAGCCAAAGCGTTTTTGGTCATCATATAAGCAATAGTAGGTCAAAGCTTGATAGCACGTAGTTTGCCAAAAAGACAAATTGACCACTAATTTAGGTTACACCTTGGGTTCTGACTTGGCTCACCAGAGTCAATTCTTGTAGTGCCCAGATAAAAAATGCCTGGCAGTCGCTCTGTTGTATTGGTGCCCTAGCTAGAGGGTGAGGGAGGAAAGAGCTTCAGGCTGTAGATGAATTCATCTGTCTTAAGTATTCGTGGAAGGATGCAGCCTGCACGTTGGTGTTTCTTCTGCTCTTGTTGAATCCACACACCTAGATCCAGGACGCCATGTGGTCAGAGTCTTGGAATTACCATTATGGGGCCTTCAGATTTAGAAAAACGTCAAGGAAATAGGTGCTGCCGTTTTAGCAGACAGTTTTCTTACAAGTAATCTTGCCTTGCCCCATAAACATTTTAGAAATACCCATTGAGGCAGCTGCCTCAGGGCCTCAGTTTTTTTCTGGAATGTGCTGTTGAGCTCGTGAAGTAGAATATTTAGCCTTATTAACTGAAGTCCCCAAAGGACATGGCAGCCTCCTCGATTGTGCTTTCTAATTCAGGGTCTTGCAGCGGACTGGGGACCCTCTGATGTGACCGTCTCTGCCACAGCACGTTGTTGATAGTGAACCCAAAAGATGGGATGAGCACAGGGAGTAACGGGGCTGCGAGATGTACACCCTCGGCCTAATCCCAGGGACATTACAGCTGGTGAAACATCTGGAGGGTCAGCAGATCCTCGTTAGGGAAGATGATACCCAGACACAAGTGCTTCCCTTCTAATCTCATAGAGGAGATGATTCCTAATGTTTGGCCTCTTCTTATACTTTCTTCTGGGGGCCTGGGGAGTCATGGTTGGCTTCTTGTTTCTAAGATCCCACCCTTCGAGTAGCACCCCTTTCCCAGTTACACCTCTCTTATCGGCAGCATCCGCATCCAGGAATTCCTCCTGGGACAGCACTGACCTCAGATGTCCACCTCATTGCCTCCATGAGTCACTGAAACATCCTTGCTACTCCAGCATTTGTCCGCCCCAGCCACGTTTCTCAGACGGCTTCTCACAGGTCCAAGTGTCTCAGGAATCCTTTTTCGATTTAATTTAGACTATCCAGATATAGTCACGCGATACTGGACATGTCTCTAGACCTGGAAGCTGCCTGTGCCTCCTTCACCCTTTAAAGAGACAGCCGTCTCGTGGGCAGACAGGGTAAATAAGCCTCAGTTATCAGGCTCGCTGGGAATCCTCCCCTCAGATTGCCAGGAGGCTTCCGGAGCTGGGGCTATGAGGTGTGTTGGTTGGTCCTCTTGATTATATGCCACCGGCGTGAATGCCGGCTTCCTAGAGAAAAGACTCTTTTGTCCCATGAAAGAGAAAATGTAAGGGCCCTAAGCAGATGAAGAATTTAGGAATAAGAGGAGGGGATCCCTGTGGCAGCTATACCGAGGCAAAAATATTCAGAGCGTTCCTCTCACAGACAGTGACACCTGACAATCTGAAATACCTTTAAGCTCTACGTGGTTTGACGGTAAAATTTAGGAACAAAAACATTCTTGTAATTTGCTCTTTCCTGATGATCGCGTTAGCAACGACCCTTTTTATCGAAGCCTTCAGGGCCTTAGAACTGAGTTCTGTAAGATTTTGGACTCCCCAGCTGTACGGGGTTCATTTCACAGTAGACGTGAAGCTACTGGAAATCTATTAGCTGTTTTCCAGATGCTAATGTTTTCTGTACAAAAAGAATTAACTTTGTCTAGGAAAAAAAAAGAAAGATGTACATTGCTGTATGAAACTGATCAGAAAACAAATGCAAGATATTAAATAATAATGATTTCTTACACAAACAGCCATCAGTGGCCTATGTACATACCACGCCGGGCCTCCCTTCAGGCTGGGAAGAAAGAAAAGATGCTAAGGGACGCACATACTATGTCAATCATAACAATCGAACCACCACTTGGACTCGGCCTATCGTGCAGGTACGCAGATCGCCATGCAACTTGAAATTGCAGCAGCGGAAATGAAGCTGAAATGTACATGAGCTCCATAGTCCTGATGTGTATGTGTTGTGCTAGAGAACCCATGTTTCAGAAATCGTTTTTCACCAGGAAAATGCAGTATTTGAAGCATAATACTTGCCTAAGGAAGCATTTGGTCCCCAACTTGGTCTATCCTTAGATACAGTTTTAAAATACCCCGGGAAAGATACTTTCCAAGTAAGAGCCTATTACAATGCATAGCTTCTCTCCCACTCCCTCCCCGCCCCCAGATGAGTGTCTATGCTGGGGCTAGTGATTCATTTTTATTTCCCATGAATGTGTTTCCCATCCTTTTCCCCTTTATTATGTTCAATCATTTCCTCCATGCTTTCAGTAGGCCAGAGCTCTTGTCATGGCTGGCTGTGTGGTTGTTTGGGTCCACACTCCTAGTCACACACGGGGAGGTCCTCATGTGAAGCTAACTTGTTTTTGCCTCCAACGCAGCTGGCAGAAGACGCTGCTCGTGGACCCGCCACAAACAGTAACAACCACCTAACTGAGCCTCAGATCCGCCGGCCTCGTAGCCTCAGTTCGCCAACAGTAACTTTATCTGCCCCACTGGAGGTGAGAAGGCTACTCCTCTAACTGGGGTCACATCTGTCCTGGGACTGTTCATTCTCTCTTCTCTCTTAACTTGGACTTTGTTTCACAGCCCCTTTCCTGTCTCTGCTCAGTCGTTGTGTTCGTGGTGGAGGGTTTTCTTGTGCAGCCTTCCTCCGTGCTTCTCTGTGCCACCCAGCTCACACCCCTGGACTCTCACCTGATTCTCATTCTCATTTGCCTGAGTCCCTGGTGACTTGTGCTGGACGTGTGGGCCCCTCTTTTCAGAACTTTCTCCATTCTTGTTGTGTTTCGCTCCTTATGGCCTGTTACCTCATGAGACTTGCAAAGTAACTCTTTCAAATCCCAACGCTTCTATTGAGTTTTAAAACACAGCTGTGGCTTTGGTCATTTTTTTTTTCCTTTTGACTTGAGGGTCTGTCATTGTGTGGGCCTACGTGCTTCTGATGCATAGTTGCATCTCTGAGTCATTGCTGGGCATCTGCTTCTGCTGTCCTGTTTGTGTGGTTTCAGTGCCATCCGTCAACGTCACAAGTGCCAGAGAGTTAGAGAAGCCAGAGAGTAGACATTCTCTACCACGTGAATGTGTCTTAGAGAGAGCTGTAGGTTTCTCTGTGCCCTGGGCTTAAGATGCTGATAAATGGGAATGGATGATAGCTCTTCCAAACTGTGATAAAAATGTCATGGGGAACGATGCAATTCCAGGTGGTTGCGTGCAACGATACAGGTTTTCCTTGTAGTGCTCTGCAAATTGCCAATGCATTCTTTCTTAGACTGTGAGCTCAGTAAGAGCAGGAGCACATTTTTCTCCACCCTCTGTAAAATCTCCATTTATAATGCTCAATAAAGAACAGTATTTTGGTATATATACCCAGTAGCGATCAAAGGATGGTGGTTATAAGTAATTAATATGGTTGTGTGTTTAACCAACAGAAAACTGTTCAAGTTAGATTGATTCAAAAGTACAAGAATGACAGACACAGGTTTTTTAGGAGCTTCCCCCATCCCTCTCCAAAGAGGACCATTCCGTGATACCCAGGTACATTTTGACACATCTGGAACAGCACCTGACAAGAGTTCTAATGCTCATTGTTATTTCTTAGGGTGCCAAGGATTCACCCATACGCCGGGCTGTGAAAGATACCCTTTCCAATCCACAGTCCCCACAGCCATCACCTTACAACTCCCCCAAACCACAACACAAAGGCACACAGAGCTTCCTGCCACCCGGCTGGGAGATGAGGATAGCGCCAAACGGCCGGCCCTTCTTCATTGACCATAACTCAAAGACTACAACGTGGGTAAGGCTGCTGCTTTTATTTGGCTCCATTTTCATCGTGAGGTCTGGCATTAATTCCTTCATTTCCTCACTCCCTATTCATGGTTCTTGTAGAAGACTTTCACTGACACTGAAGCTTACCTCCAAAGGGTCTTCTCAGCTTGCTTCCAGACGCTGCGCGTGTGGGCTGCTCGGAGCGGGTGATGGTGGGTCCAGGTGAAAGGCCAACTTTGGTGGTGGGGCCAGGTTGGATGCCTTTTCTTCATAGCACTCCTGGAAGCTCTAGTTTTGACAATTTATCATATTTGGGGCGGGGGTTGGGAGGGGAAGCAGTGCTCCATATTGCTAGGATTTTGATGTCACTGCTTTACATCTCATGATGTGAATTCTAATAGAAATTCTAATCCTTTGAAAAAGAATTTTTATCAATGTCTTTTTGCCTTTTGATTGACATTATCCATCTTTATTTGATTTGTCCTTTTGATTTTTACTGTTCACCTCAGATGAGTATTTTACACATCTGTGCCACATTTCATATCTTTAATGGTGAGTTAGGAGATGAACTGGAGGACTTTGGTTGTAAATTTGTGAACATTTTGTCAAAATTCGTTTTTCTTATGCTGCTCTTCCGTGAGTCCCTGAGTCACACATGAGAAAGAACCTGTGTGTCGTATTCACTTGGGCAAGATGAGATTCATTAAAAGTGAATGTGCATATCTGTATATTCCTCCTCATTTTATTCTTTTTAGCTGAATCAGTAGTGCTATGTAATGTATCTTATAATTCTTTGAAAACTCAGTGGTATTTTTGTCCTGTGTGACCTCTAGACCTGTGATTAAACTGAAGTTGGTTTTCTTGTTTTCTGGCTATTTCCGATGCTGCAGGTTTGTTTTTCTTCCTCTCCCTCAGGTCCCCATCCAAGGGTCGGGGTACACAGTGTAGCTCAGTCCTTTTAGCACCTGTGCTACTTGCTTGGAGCTGATGTTATGTGAAAGCTGGGTGCATTCTGGTGGCTGTCGTTGACCCTAGTCTTTGGTTTTGGATTGACGGTGAACACATGCTTTAAATTCCCATTTCTAGTGAAGACAATGAGTGTGTCCACTTGATAGAACAGCGGTATTGTGTTAACGACGAGGCTTGGGCCAAAATGACCTGGACTGTCATTTCTACTTTGCCCAGGTTGTGATGTTAATTCAGTCCCTTGAGAATTTGGATGTGATGGCCTAGACGGCTCTCTCTCTGTCCAATCCTATGGATCATGGTACAGCACGTCTCCATGAGGACATTGTCGGCATTTGGGCCAGGACTGTGACTGTGCCTTTTTCTTGCAGGACACTTAACATCTTGGTTCCTTCCCGGGAATGCTAATCTTTGGTTCCTCCTCCCCCTACTCCACCATAGTGGTGACCAAAAATAACCCCACATATTTCCAAACACCCCTTAGTGAGAAGCACTCAAAAAGTTCTTCCTATTTTGAAGTAAAGGAATGCCAAGAGAACTTACCATTTCGATCCTGGTGACATTCATTTAAACTCATCACTACCTCTAAGGCATATAATAACATGTAGCTAGCTTTGTCTGACTCACCTTTGAGTCTGAAGATGGTATTATAGGGTTGTGGGCAGAATGAGAGTAAGCAATAGGCAGCTTTGGGGAAAATATACTAATGGAGTTTGGTGTTTAAGTCTTTCTTTCTCACTGACATGTAATCTGTGGTTGTCCAGCTAGTATACCCATTTCTATAAAGCCTCTGCCAGAAATGAGAGCTCCAGAAATAGGGGATATAAATATTGTAAAAGTAGATGGATTAGTGTACGGAGCCACTGTGGCTTGCCAACATAAGCTATGATTTTAGTAATTTGAACTAGCTTAGTAATCAAATCCCCTAACCTTTTCACAGCCTTTCACGCCACAACTGCAGTGTAATTGCAGCTGGGCGGATTTTATTTTAAATAGCACTAGCTTTGTTTATTGCCTGCTTCGTTGCTGAATGAAACCCAGTTTGAATTTCCAGTTGTCCCTTTTTTACCCAGATACTTGTTATTGGCTAATTTACTGATTTAAATTTTTAATTTGTGAGAGCAGCATTTTGGTGCTGCTGCCATTGTTGAAAATCCTTAAGCTAACAACTGGAAATTCCACAAGTTACTATTCTTCTTCACTAAGCTCCGAGGTGCTACATAGCACAGCTGTGCTGTCTCTTCTAAACGAAGGCCTGTACAAAATGCTCACTGTCGAAGGCCTAGTCTGCAGTTCATGTTCATTTTGACAAACGATGGAGGGGTAGAGGGAACTGGAAAGATAATTTTCAGCTTAAAATCTGTTTTGAGTCAGTTTGGGATTTGCTTCTGTTTTAAAAGAGAGAGCGGGCAGCATAGCTCTTCTTAGATTTGAGAGTTACAATAGAAAAAGGAAGACAAACTGGTAGGACAGGTTGAGAATAATGAAAATAGCACCCCTTCCCCCTTAACCTCCGGGCTCTTGGTTCCTACAGTCACCAGAAGCGGGGAGATGCAAGCCAACATTCCCTTCCATACGTTGACAGAGGCAAGTTCCCTCTGAAAGTCTATTTATAAAGCATGGCCGTCTATGAAAGCAGTGTGCCAGCAATCCGTCTGGATGAGCGTCTGAGCCCCCGAGCCTGAAAGCGAATCCTGTCGGCGGTGTGCCCAGTCCCTTAGTAACACCTGGAAGGAGGCAGTAAGCCTGTGAGATAGTGACAAGCCCTGTCCATCTGAGGAGTCCTTGTAGCCAGACTTCCCAGCAAGTGGCTCACTTGTCCCCACCCTGGTCAGGCCACCAGGTGACTGAGGAGAGATTCCAGGAGGCCTTCAATTTGCCCATTCTTTCTGCTAAAGAAGCAACTCGATGCATGTATGTGAGAGTATATTTATGTCTTTTACAAGACAAAGCATCAGCTTATTTTTGTAGCAAGAAAGATTATACCTTAATTAAGTTTCAGGTTTCTTTTTCTACCTGGGTCCAAACTAATAAAACTCACTGTAGCCTCGGCAGGGTTGTTGATCTCTTCCAGCACGGAAAACCACAGTTGTTGTTTGAACCAGCGAGCATTCTCATATATATATATATATATATATATATATATATATATATATATTTTTTTTTTTTTTTAATGATTCTGCTGGAAACCTTTTTTGTTTTTTAAAAAGGTTGGTCTTTGCATGCTGTTTAAAACCGCTTTCAACTGAATTGAGGGAAGCAATTGTGAAATGTTGAAATAATTGTGAAATAGTAAGAGCACTCTTACAATGCTGAGGAAAGGGAGAAACAACCAAATGTGCTTTTCATATTTTATTCATTTGTGTTCCTATCATTGGAGACCTCATTACTGGTCCAACTTATTGTGATCCCTAAAGTTGCCATAACTCACATGGCGCCTTGGCTGCCCCCCACTTGTGCCATCAGCTTGGGGGTGTCTGCCTCCTTGGTTGTTCCAGGAATTCAGTGGTCGAGGGTTCAGTGTACCCACTAGACTTAGCCTGCAGAGCTTGAGGGGTGGCAGCTACTGCCATTATTTTTATTTTTGTTGGTATAGTAAAATAATATGACCCCTAAGAGCCTCTAAGCCCTCATAGTCTATGAATTCTGGGTTTCCATGCAAAGCCATTATAGCAGACCTATGCAACTGAGTTATTTTAATACGTCATGCCCCCCTCCCCCAGCTCCCACCCCCGGCACTTTAATTTCAGCTTCTTTTTTTTGTTTGCTTTTTTATTTCCTTTAAATCACCAGCTTTTTACCAAAAGGGCTGATTATCTTTCACAGTAGTCTGTGTGTGTGATTCCAAGGTAAGACTGGCCTTGCATGTAGCATTCAGAAGCCCTTCTCTTCATTCATGTATTTAATAGCAGTCTCAGGCTTTCTCTAAACCTAGCAAGGTCGGGGCTCTGTGGGTCCCCAAGGGTCCCCTGGGGTTGTGGCATTAGCTGACCCAGCTCACAGTTAGCATCGAGTGGGTAGCTTTTGTGCAGTTCAGTGCTCTGAGTTTTTCCTCTGTCATGAATAACCTATCACAAATGTTCCCCAGATTATCAGCTGCTTGGACTTTCTGAATCCTAAACCTACTCAGAATATCTGTTTACACTGTACGTGTTCCACAGAATAGCAGACCTATTTTATGCCTCTATTGTCCTTTAAAAATACTTATTAGTGAGGTTCAGGGTCAATATCCATCATAAACTACTATCATGGTTTATTTCTTCAATTAAAAGTTTGCTATAGCTAACAGAAAGCAAAGGTTAATTTTATTTTTTGTGGTTTTTATTTTATTCTTGCCAATTCTAAAAGTCTGTTACTTTGTTACATGTAATCCAGTGATATTAATGGTTAAACTGTTGATTAGGGGTGGAAAAATTTTTAACAACATTATCAAGATATAATTCACATACCTACAATTCACCCATTTAAAATATACACTTGAATGTTTTCATCATCCACAAAGGAAACCCCATACCATTCACAGTCACAAAGTGAGTTTGATTTTTTTCCAAGGTTTACACCAATTATTTCATTTTCTTATTGACGCAGGAAAATACTGAGGCATAAAACCTTTTAATAATTTGATAGTAATAAAAGCTTTAATATAATTGAAGTAAAGGGTTATTTTTAAAGGATTTTTTTTCATCTCAGCATATTTGATTGACAATTTATTATTCTGAGTTTTATCATTTGTTCTCTAGTCTTTTGAGTTTAAAATGTGAATTCCCTCAGTTGCCTTCCATTTTCATTGGGTCTATACAAGTGAGAGGCAGCTCCCAGACTCTGGGTCAGAACCTCTGGGCATGTTCTCCTTCTCCGTGAAACCCAGTTCCCTCATCTAAAGAAGCAGAGACCAGGCCTAACCCTAACCCTAACCCCAGCCTCCAAACAGGGTGGTTGTAATATCACATCATATGTCTCACTGTTCTCTGTCAATTATGAAGCATGACAGAAAATGTGAGAATACATATGTCTCTTGTTGGTTCTCTGTGGTATCTTTTGAAGCATACCCCTTAAGGAAAATCTTTTGCAAACTTTTAGTTTTT
The DNA here is from genome assembly GCF_036562045.2 of Rhinolophus sinicus. Lineage (NCBI taxonomy): Eukaryota > Metazoa > Chordata > Mammalia > Chiroptera > Rhinolophidae > Rhinolophus > Rhinolophus sinicus. The sequence continues at coordinate 13,146,630 of NC_133758.1, read as the reverse complement.
GGATATAAATGAGAATCTAATCTGTAAAACTCGAGGATCTCAGGAAAGTTGTGTACAGGCCTATGACTTGCTGTTGTGAGGCCGACTACGTCCAGGATAGCACAGGACTTGGCCGCCAGACCACAGTCAGGTTCTCAGCTTTCGTTCAGGAAAGAGCAGACGGGAGATGCAGGAAGCGCAAGTGCTAACTGTTCCTGACGTGTGAGGCCAGCGGGGAGCTCCGGGGCTCCGGATCCATAGGGAGACTTACAAACCACTGTCCCCACTCCCTCTCTGTGGAAGCCAGCCTGCTCTTTGCTGTCACTCTTCATTCTGGTTTCCATAGTAACATCACTGCTGGGACCCTCTTTCTCTTCACCTGCTTAAAGTCTTCCGGAAATGGTTAACCTTTTATCTAAATATTCGTTCTTCCTTCTTTCACCAAGGTTGGGGGAAGGGTGGCGGGAGGGGGTGGCGTCTTTTTTCTGAGCGATGGTTCAAAGATGGGATCTCCATGTCTCCGTGCAGGCGGGAGTGCAGCTCCATGCACAGGCAACCTGGTTGGTTGCCTTGGAACACACAGCTCCGGAAGGGGAGGAGCCAGAACTGCACAGTCACTCTTACCACCTTCTGCCTTCTACATTTTTCTTACAGGAAGATCCACGCCTGAAATTTCCAGTACATATGCGGTCAAAGGCACCTTTAAATCCCAATGACCTTGGCCCTCTTCCTGTGAGTACACTGGAAACATGTGGACACATCTGAAAACGGTTATTGATTCATCTGCCCATTGTTGATGGAGGGTCCCTGTGACCTTTTTCTCCAGGCTCCAAGTCCCATTGGTCTCATTTCTTAATAGAATTGGATATATGGCTGAATTCTAGTAGTACATGCATTTCATACATATGAAAGAGGTTTCTGAATTGCTAGCTGCTGGTAGAAGGTAGACCTTGTAACTAGGATGTAAGAGGCATGCTTTACAGGTGACAATTTAAGCAGCACACATTTATTTTGTAGCTTAGCAACCACTAAGTTCCACCCATAATGCTTATTTAGTCATAGGGACGAAAACATTAAAAACAGTGGAAGAAAAAGGCATAGGTAATCACAGGAGGTTTTTACAAGTCACTTAGCCTGTAGATGTTTTAAGTTTTTCTTCCTCGTTGACGACTGTTTATAAATCTAATGTTTTTATCCTTTTGTTCTCTTTGGGGGCCTGAGTGGGATTGAGCTATTTACTCCAAATTGGATTTTGAATGACATTTTCCACACATTCTCCTCAACCCACCCCCAATAAAAAATCCTTACAGTGGCACGAAGAAGGGGAGACTCAGCCTTCTTTTGTTGCCTGGTGTGTAGTATATTATGGCAAAATTTTGAAGCTAGGAAGGTTAGGGCTCAATCTTTATTCATCAGGTTATACAAATATCCCTCGCTCTCCACATCTGCTTGGTTCCTGGGTTTTGATGCCCAGACAATGTCTGGAGAGTGAATTTAGAAAAGTGAAGATTGCGTGTGGTCTGGACCTGTTGGGTTCCTGAGTTTCAGGTAACAAGTAGGCACAGTTCAGGTAATGAGAGCGCACCAGCCCTCTCTTGAAAAAATTATTCAAGTCTGTTTGGTTCTCGAGTTTGAACAGAGAGAGTTCACAACAGAGAATTACAGATACTAGATTTTTCAACTACCTGATGACATGAGTAAAGCATCTGTCTAACATTTTCATATTAACCATCCTCCTCCCTCTAGTAGTAAATATTTAGTGTATTAGATGAGCTCTTGAACCCCAAACTCAACTGTTTTAATGGATGCTGAAATTTTTCTCTGAAACTTTTGAAATAGCAACCCCTGTTTCCTGTTCTTCATACGGTGAATGCATGTATCTGAGACTGAGGGACCTGTGATAAATTGTGTTGCTAGATGCTATCAGGGGTTAATTTGAAATGTTTGCAGTTTATTCTTAAAGTTAAAAATGTACCCTAGAAGAGATGAGTAAGAACGTACCCTACAGTTTCTTCATTTTGCCTTTGATTTCGGAATGGCTAGCTAATGTCTTCTCTTTCTCTCTTTCCCCTGATAACTAGCCTGGCTGGGAAGAAAGAATTCACTTGGATGGCCGAACATTTTATATCGACCATAGTAAGTAGACGCTGTTATGGACACACAGGGATTGCAGGTAAAGGGAGGGGGGAGGGTAATTCAACTATTAGAGTGAAAGCTTTGTCATTTTACTCTTTGTCTAGGCAGCCAGGTGTTATGTGGAGAAAATGATACCAGAGAATCAGTGCCCTCATACGGTACTGTGCATTCATCCCAAGTTTGCTTTACAGTCGCCCGTCAAGCTTTCACCCAAATTGATCTTGTGACCTATTAACTTTATTTAATTAAAAAAAGTATTTTTTTTGGTTTATGACCCCTCTTGCGCTTTTTTTAATAAATACACTCTGGTAATAGAAAATAAGATTAGAAGTGATGATTGAATCAAAAATCTATGTGTGCGCAATGCTTAAAGCAGCATATGAGTTTTTTAAAACACTGCCTTCACAGGTCTTCTGGCAAGAGGCCCATTCTGACTTATTTTCTATTCATAGCATGTTTCCTTGTACCCCACACACTAATACATATGCAGTTCTTTTCTTGACATTATAGCATATTTGCTGTAGACCTTTGCTCTCCAGCACCTATGAATAAATGCGTGGTTTCTCATTTCAACTAAAAGTTAAACTAATAAAGGTTTGCTTTTAGCCCGTGTTTTGTTTTGGTTTTTTTCTCTTTTGAATTGACATGTTCTCCATATTTGTATATCCCTTAAAATTTCTGAAAATGTATATTAAAAAGAAATCTTTAGGTCGGTTTAAAGTTCAAGACAGGCGTGCAAGTCCGTAATGTTTTGATCGTTGTTGTTTGGTTCATAAACAGTAAGTCTGCATCAGGGTTCCCAGCCTCACATTTTCTCAGCTCATCACACTGATCAGTTAAGCACATCGATGAGCCAGTTGCTGGGATGTCTGCCCATGAGGAATCCTCACGTGGATAGGGCTTAGCACTATCTCTTAGGTTTGTGCCTCTTCCAAGTGTCATTAAGCTATCGAGCACATCGTAGACAGACCTTCGCTTTCAGGCGCAGAGGATTGAGGGGTTATTATAAATACACTGGATTAAGGAAGAACCCCAACAATTCCAAGGTAAACCCAAAGTAGTAGTCCTAAACATCCTGAGGGGTATGGGCTACCCTTGGGTATAAGTCAAGGTCCATAGGCCTAGATTTTGTCTTTCACCAGTAAAAATACTGATTTGCCTACTTCCCAAAATTTTACAGTGAGCATAAAATTGCTGCTATAAATGCTTCAAAATATGTGTTTTCCGTAGTACACTATTTATTTATAATTTTCTTAGCACAAATTGCTAAAATAGTAGAAGTGGGTCATACCCCTTTTTCCCATTAAAAACAAAAAAGTTTCTCTTTCAGTTTTTTATGCATTCCAATTTCAGTTTTCAAAGCGAGGGACAAAGCATAGCAATCATTTTATTAAAACAAGGTCTTAACCCATAATGCAACCTTGGTCTGCTGCACACAGACACTGTCACACAACATTGTAGCCGTGTTCTGGCTGGTGAGCTGATCTTTGGGTCAACCTGAAAAGAACTTCGTGAATGTTCCTAATGTACTGCCAGGACCCAAAAACAAGAGAAACACTCTGGAAAAGGGCCATCCTGTTGTACATTAGAAATAATGAAAGGGGTGGACTAGTTTTCTGATGGCATGCCTCGTATAACACGTAGTAGGTGCTTTGGTAGGCGGTGACTCGAAGTCAGTTGATGGACGGTCAGTGGTGAAGGTCTTAGGAAGTTAATGTTTTGGGTCGGAAAGAATTTGCCCTGAGAAACAGCGGCACTGTCCAACCTCAGGCCTGCCCAGTGCCCATGTGCTGGGAGGCAGGAGACGGATGGTCGGTAGTTGCCTGGTCAGTGGGCAGTTCCTTTATTGCTAATCAGTCCAGCAGAGTCCCTCCAAGTTCTCCTCTCACATACTCCTTCCTCTTGACAGATCAAAGAGCTCATGGGAGGCTCCTCTTTGCAGAGACTGAAATTTGCCTTAACCACACTGAAAGGTTGTCTTAACCAGACATAGTGTACATTAGACCCAAAACTATCTCAGGAAAAGATCTGTTTATGAGAATCCCATTAGCTGTTAATATAGCATTTCTCCCTAACTTGTTAAGGTTTACTCAGTGGAAAGCCATAAAAAGGTACATATCAATGAAACAGAGTTCAATTCATATGCTTTTCCCCCAAAATCCAGTCTCTGAAAAGTGCAGAGCACCTCTCTTTTTAAGAGGCTTTTTATCAGGCTGATAGGTATACTCCAAAATGAGTTTAATTACCTGGTCTGGTAGGTGACAGGAATTTGTTTGCCTTGCAAGTGAACCTCTTTTGAAGATTTCTGATTTCTAGCAAAATTCAGCATCTCATTTTGTTGTCCTGCTGCCTATAGGACAAAAACAAGATCATCCTTATTTATGCCATTTTACTGTGAAAGCAGTCAGCTTGTAAGTTATTCAGTGCCGTCCTGTCTTCCAACATTGATGGGACAGGTGACCGTGCACTGAGTGACAAAGACAGCAATGCACTTGTCTTTTAAATGATTGTTATTTATTTTCTGCTTCATAAATTCTTAAGAATTAGACATTTTCAAGATTAATAATATTCAGCCATCTTAAAGATTTAATTTCAGAAGAGATGAATGCTCAATGCTAATCTCCTATTTAGATGCCTTGATTCATTTGGTTGACATTTATTGAACAGCTCCTATGTCTCAATCCTGGTGTAAAAGGCTAAGGGAATACCTTCAGCTGAATCTCTACCTCTCTTAGGAATTGTGTGATTCTTCTTAAAGACCAGATATGCCCAGCAGCTGAGTACTTGGCCACAGGTATATAGATACAAAGCTAGAAAAAACAAAAGAAAATTCCAGTGATGCTATGAAATCCTACCTTAAATGTCTTTTCTGCCAACAGTCTTACCAAACCCGTTAATAATAGCTAAAATGACTGAGTTTCTCATTCTTCTACTTCGTTCTTGTCCCTCTATTTGAAATATAACATCTCAAAGATGAACAGCAAGTTAAGATTCAAAAGTTATAGGAAAAAAGTAGATAAACTAGCCACCATACAGTCATATATTGACAATGCTTAGCTGTAAAATTGATCTTTGTTGTAACCACACAGAAACTTGCATAGTTCTGAAAGCTTAGACGATTTTAAAGGAACTTGGAGTTCACCATCAGCTTCCTTCGGTCATTAAAAAAATAACATATTCGGCTCCTGTTGCCTGCTGGGAAATGGTGGAGAGGAGGCTGCAGGGAGGAATTACACACAGTCCCTGTCCCTGAGGGACTTACGTGCTAGTAGGGAGTACCAGAAAGTATTTTAAGTGTTGTGTTAAAGGAATGAACCACTCTTCATGTGGAAGCAGAAGAGGCAAAGACTGCACCTGCTTGCTAAGTGGCTGGGCCCTTACGGAATGGATTACTTTTCAGATGGATCCCAAATGATAAGTAAGATTAGCCAGGCATGCCCAGTGAAGAACGATTCCAGGAGGGAGAAGACATGTCTGGGGGTATGAAGTTGTGCAGTTGGTGCCGTGTTCAGAGAAATGTGACAAGGTTGCAAAGGGCCCGGTGTGCAGAGGAGGCAGGCAGGGCGCATAGCTCCAGTGAGAGGGGTCTCCCAGGTGTCGAAACGCGAGTCCCTTCTGCAGGCAGGAGAGACCTCCTGAGGGATTTTCCAGAGGGAAGTGAAAGTGGTCAAATTTTTCTTTAGAAAGATCCTTTTGGCAGAGCCATAAAGGGAGTTTTGAACAGAGACTAGACTGAGGCCAGGGAAAGCTAGAGAATAGTCCCGGGAAAAGACGAGTGCTCCAGAAAGAAGCCTTTTATCAGAGAGAGGCAGGGACAGTTGGGTGACCACTGGAGGTGAATGGTGAAAGAGCATAAAGGATGTGTCCGGGTTCCAAATTTGGGCAGTGAGTGGATTATAGTACTGTTGACCAGGAATACAGGATTGCATGGACTATTTTGGTGTCAGAAGGTTATGGATCCAATTTTGATAGAGTTGGGCTTGAGGTAGAAATCCAGGTGCAGATGTCAAGGATGGAGCTTGAAGTTCAGGTCTGGACTAAAGATTTGGGAGTTGTCAATTTATTACATTTGCAGCTTGGAGGACAATACCCAGTCCTTACAGTCCAAGGCAGTTATTACTCAGCTTTGTTCTGTTTCCATGATTTGGTTTTCTTTTCTATTGTTCTCCATCACAATAGCAACTTTTATTTTCCAAAGTCTTGTTTTCAAGGTAAGGGACCCACAAATGTCCCTTGCTTTCATCAGGGTTCTCTAGAATGGTTGAAACAGTCCATGTAAATTTTCCACCAGCATGAATCTAGAATCATGTGCTTTGGTAGCTTTATTTTAAAACATTGCCTCTGCTTTCATTAAAAGAAGTATAATACCAGACTTTGAAAGATTCCTGTTATGGTCATTAAAACCAAATATATTTGTTATTTTTATCAGTCCCCTTACAAAGTATACAGGAAATAATTAGAACCAATGCTTTCCTCAAACAAATAATTCCTGTGTTTTATTTTAACTTAGATTTTGTAAAACTCCATCAAGAACCCATTTTCCCCCAGTCTACCCACCCTTCTCATATTTTCACGCAAGTCCATTCCTGTCCCCACCACACACACACACACACACACACACACACACACACAATCCATAACGTCTTTTTAATTACACAAGGTCATAAATCCCAAGTGATCCAGGTGGCTGTTGTGTGTTAACCACCTATACCATTGAAGTAATGGTGTAGGTGGCATTGAACAGTCTTGTTAACACTGACTTATTTAGAAGAAAGAAAACCACTTCTTGCCAACTTGGCTAAAGGGAAACCTTTCTCTGGAATCTTCCTCTGCTATATCTAATTCTCATTTTTTGGACTGCCTTAGCTGCTTTGATTGTTGTGTGCATATGAGTGACACATGTAATGGATTACTCATTTGTTCAATGTAGGATTGTTAATTGAAAGCAGGTTTTCAATACCATAAGCAAAAAAAAAAAGTATTTGAAATGAGAAAAGAAATCCTGTGTGTTTGTTAACTTTGGGGGGACTAAAACTTTTTATGCCTTTTTTCAATTAAATGAAAATCAAGATCAAGTTATAAATCCTTGAAAGAACAGGGGTTTATAATTGAAATTTCAGCAGATTGCTTGCCAAAAACAGTGTAAGTAGATGGTTTTACTTTAGTCGTGCATTTTTGATTGAGTGTTTTTAACTAAACAGTATGTAGGAGGTTTGCCATATAAAGTATGGTTCTCTTCTAACCCTGAAATACTAAGTTACTATCTTTGGGGCCCAAGGTGGGAGACTGGACAGCTTTTGAAAAAACCAGAAATAATTATTTCTAAAATTTTTTTGATATACAATAGATTTGAACTAATATTTTGATATTTTTTTTTTTAACTGTTAATTTTCAGATAGCAAAATTACTCAGTGGGAAGACCCAAGATTGCAGAACCCAGCTATTACTGGTCCGGTCAGTATTCTCAAGTTCTGAATCATCAGTATAATATTTTGGTTGCATCTAAACACACATTTCTTGTATATCACTGCTTACCTTGGTGCCAAGGGCCTGGTGTCATTGAATAGTTTCCCATCATTCCCATCTCCTCCTTCCTGGAATTTCCAGGTGAGGTACAGCTGCATTTGCCTTTTCATGGGGCTTTCATCATAAAGGGACAGAAAATGATTTGTTAGTGGTAGCAAAACTAAACATTTCCTTTTCTCCTTTATAAAAGGGTGGATTATGAGAGTAACAGTCAAAATGTCCTCCCTTCCTTTTTATGTGAGGCAAAGCCAGCCTTACATTTGTAGCGTTTTATCATTTCTTTCGGCCAAGGGTAGTTAATGCATGCTACAAATCTAAGCTATATTCTGAATCTCTTCCAGTGCTAAAAATCTGTAAAAGTTTGGGGGAGGTTGACGCTAACTTCTGGAGCTGGCAGAGTTAAGAATGTTTATCTCTGCTGACCCACTAACTCTCCCATAGTCCCTTCATATATGCCAGGTGGGTAAAGAACCAGTCCTGCCTGGGGTATGGTGTCCTCTTAAAAAACTGTCATGCGCTGTGTTCACAAGGGAGAGTGAGAACCCGCCGGTCGTTGGGCAGGAACGGACACATGGTATCAAACACCTGGGAGGAGTCTGTAGAAGGGGGCCATGCTCATGGGCAATGAATGCACCAGCGTCTTCTGTCAGTGGTTATCTGAGTGCGAGGAGATCATTTGGAATTACAGAAAATGTACTGGGATCACAGAAGAGTGCCAATTTGGGATTCATTTAAAAACTGGAGGAGCAAAAGGAAGTAAAGTTTATTTATTATATTGAGTGCTGAGCTAAGAGGCCAATAGATATATTTAAAATACTAATTTCATGGCTTTAATCTGATTCAGTTCAAATTATGTTCTGAATTATAAAGATAGGTCCATTTGAAGACTTAAATGATACAGTACAAATGCATCTTGATACCTGACATCCCTTGAGTTGTCTGTTGGACCTGTTCATTGAATATGTTCAGCTGCTTTGATACACATTACAAAGTGCTGGTAATGCCTAGGCTAAAACAGACAGCCTCTCTTTCTCTGTGTAGCTTAATAAATACCTGCCTTTCTACTGTGGCTTTTTTTGGATATAGTCACAGTCACGATAAGTTGTTAGAATAGCATTTTCTGTACTCCATCATGAGAAACAGGTGAATTCAAGAAACAATGCTGTTTTCAACTGGCAGAGGACTTTTGACTTGATAATTCTGAAGCTTTTTCAAACATTTTTATGATTTATTGATCATCTACTTTCACTCAAGCTCTTAGTCTTATTAATTGCTATTAAAAACTCTTCAGCATCATAAATCCAGGTAGATTTGCCCCCAAGAAGGATCTCTATTTCTTTGTTTTCTAAAGAGCTTTGTTTACTCTTTTATTATCATTAGTGATATGTCTTTCAATAAGAGTGTGTATTTAGGTAACTATCAACTTAGTGTAGACCTCTGGCCTTTGTTGTCCTTCAATTCTAAATATTTGATAATTTCCATGATTTCTCTCCTTGACTTAAATGTTATTTGGAATGGACTTTTTCATTTCTAAGACTATGGGAGAATTTTTGCCTGTCTGTTTCTTCTTGATTTCTAATTTTATTGCACGGTGGTCAGAGAATATTGTCTATGGAATATTGATTATCAGATATTTGAAACTTTCTTGGAGGTTTGGCCATTTTTTTGTAAATGTTCTTTTTGTGTTTGAAAAGAATGTATATTCTGTCTTTCTTGAGTATAGAAGAGTTCTTTAAACACCCATTAGATCAGTCCTGTGGTGTTCAAATTACCCATTTCCATTTCTACTTTTTTCCTGGCTGTTTTATCCAACCAAGACAATGTATCAAACTCTCACAGTGACAATGGCTTTGTCAGTCATTATAGTCACTTCCTCTTCATTAGTATTTGCGTAGGATAGCTTTACTATCTCTTAACTTGCTATGGTTTTTTTCTTTTTTTTTTTGTCTTACCTTCTATTCGGTGGATAGAGCTCTCTATTTTCTCTCATTTTCTATACTTGCCTGGAAGTTGTATTTTCTATTGTTGTTCTCTTAGTGTTCACATTAAAATTTTGACTTAATGTCAAAATTAACCACTCTCTATTCTTCTCTTGGTTAATATAGGACTTTAGGAGACTTGCGTGCCATTCTTCCCACTCCCATTTTACATTGTTCAGTGGCGTTTTAAAAGTGCCTTGTCTTTAAACTTTCCAAATCATCATTAGTATTTTGTCTTTTTTTTCAACACTTAATGCTTACCTAATTTTACGTATGTGTAAACAGATTTCTTTGCCCACCACTGGTTCTTGCATCCCCTTTTTTCTAGATTAAAATTTCTTCGTAATGAAGTATAACCTCGAGTTCATAGTTCTCAAAGAGTGGTCTACAGATTAGCACCATCACTGTCATCCAGAAACTTGTTAGAAATGCAAACTTTGGGTCACATCCCAGACCTACTGAAAACCAGCAACTTTGGGAGTCGGCCCAGTAATCTGTGTTTTAACAAACCCTCCCAGGGATTCTGATGCCCACTCTTCTGAGAATCTCTGCTCTAGCAGCAATTTCAGTGAGAGCCTGAGTGGCAAACGCATGTAGTCTGAGAGGACTTATTTGACTTCTCTGGTAAATGATAGTTTAGCTCATTATAGAAATCTTGATTAACAGTTATTTTTCTTCAGTACTTTGGAGATATTCTTTCATGTCTTCTGGCACCTTAACTGATGCTGAGAAGTTTGTTATCGATCTAATTATCTTTTATAGTGTCTGTGGTTAACTGTCTCTTCTCTGGGGATTTTGAATTTTTCTGTGTCTTTGATGTTCTGCAATTTTGCTGTCACGTGTAGATTTTCTCAAAACCTATATAATTTCATTAACCAATGTCACCCCAATAAATTTAATGAATAAATAAGTGTGGATTTCTTTTTATTTATTCTGCTTTGGACTCATTGTGATTCTTCAATATGGGGACCATGTCTTTCCTCCATTTTGGAAAATTCTCAGCAATTGCTACTTTACATGGTGCATCTTTCCCATTCTTTTGGATTATCTATATCAGTAACTTCTATTGGGTAATTGATTTACTTTCTCATCTATCTTCCTTATCTCTTAGCTTTCATATTTTCCATCTCTCTGCTGTATTATGGGCTCAGCTCTTCCTGTTAATTCTTTCTTAAGCTTTTTATAGTCTACTCTTTGTCAGTTCATTTTGTCTATTATTTCAGTGGCTGTGTTTAATTGCTCAAAGTTCTATTTGGTCTTTTTAAATTTGCTTGGTCTTTTTAGTTGTTAGTGTTCTGTCCTGTTCTTTCTATTTATTTATTTTTAATTTATACTTCCAACTCTTTAATTATTCTTAAAATAGCCTCTTTCAGATTATTCTATTATCTCTGGTCCCAGGAACATAAAATTTCCCACTTGCTATATCTGTAGGCACTCCTGAATGGTAGTTTATTGCCTAGTTCAGTTTATAATTTGTGTGTGTGTATGTATGTATGTATGTGTGTGTATGTGTGTTCTCATCTTCATTTTTTTTGTTTTTCCCTATGGGGCTTTTATAAGTTCTGACCTGTATTTACTGTTAACTACTTAGCTTGGGTTCATTCATCCCCAATTAGTATAATTATGCATCTCATACCCACTTTGGTGTAGGCTTGGAGTATGAATTTATTACAGGTCTGTTTCTTTTTCTTTTTCTTCCATTTATGGTCCTGGACAGAAGGTAAGCTTCCTTGCAACTTTCCTGGGCCAGTGGGTATAGTTGCCTTGTCCCCTTTTCAGATGTCAGTTTTAAGCAGGGCATTCTGTTTTGGTTCCCCAGGTCACAGAGACTGTCGGCCAAGTTCTGTGCCCCAAGTGAGCATTAAAACCCAAGCCCAAACACCTATGTCTAGGTCCAGTGCCCACTTATTTCTCTATTTTAGAGTCTTTTTGCTTATCTGGTACCTAAAGTTTCTCTTTTTTCCCAAGTTTTAAAAATGTCTATGTATTAGGGGATAGGGAACCCTTTCTACGTCAGCCCAGCGCAGCATTACTGTAAGTCAATATGCTTTCTGTACAACAGACATCACCATTAAAAGCATTTATAAATTGCTCTCCACACTTGCTGCTCTAATGAATACTATCTCATGCTTGTATAGCACTTTGTACTTTTGCGAGAACTTTACAATCAGCTGAGTTGAACTCTCAGCAAGCCCCATAGGAAGCTAGGGAAGATGTTATTATTCCCAATTTGTCGAAAGATCACAAAGCTAATTGTGTTGCTAAAACTTTGGAATCAGGACTAGAGCCCCAATGTGCTGGCCTCATCAGTGTCTCCTCATCAGTGTCTCCAAAGAGCTCGAGTACCAACTGGACAGTAATGACATGGAAACATTGAAAACCAACTTACGCCATAAATCAGGTTTTCATTTAGCTCCAAAAAGAAAGCATATTTAATATTGAGCCAAAAGGCTTTAATCAAAAGACATGTTAATTTTTTAAGCAGGCTTATTTTACATGTTAAATTTTATGTAAGAAAAAAAGATGCCAGATTTTCAAGAGAGAATAATTTGGCCAATACAAGATATGCACTATCCACGTAATTCTGTTCAGAGGCTACATTGATGGATGTCTTCATCCTGTTTTGTTGTTGAAATCTTTTCAGGGAGAATATAAAAACCTACTCTTCTTATTCCATCCTAAGAACTATCTCTAGAGAGAAAAGATAAGGGCTGGAGGAGGATAATGATTTTTCAACATTCATGCATCATCCTACAGAAGAAGAAAGGCCAGAATCTTATTACCACCCACATCTAGTCAGACAAGGGAATGGATAGCACAGGATGGGGGCAGCATTTTGAAATCTATTCCATGGGAAATTTGTCATTTGAGACTATTGAAGTTATAGTCACAATGCTGAATGTTTAAGCCTTTTTTCAACATTTTTCAGGGGGGGAAATAAAAACAAAAAATAATTGCTGAGAATCATAGGGTTTTAAAGTTTGTCTTGTCAAATACTTTTGCTTAATGGTGAAGAAATTCCATCAAGGAGAGGTAGCTGGCAATAGAGTCTGTTCTAGAAGTCAGAACTTTAAAGTTAGGCATGCAGTACTGAAAGGAAATAATTTATTTAACTTAATTCCCCTTTATCACAGTGAATCATAGCTAAGAACACCAGTGAAATATTTTCTCTTCTCAAGAGTTTGCACTCACTGTTCCTGTCGTAATTTGTTCCCTCCTGTCACTCTGGTTTCTACTCAGGTATCCCTTTCTCAGAGCTGTCTTCCCTGACCTCAGATAAAATAGCCTCCTAGGAACTCTCTATCATGTTTTCCTTGTAGTGTTTACCACTGTTTATTCATTTATCTCTTATTGCCTATTGCTCATAATAGCTTGTAAGCTCCAGGAGAGAACAGGGAAAGAACTCTTTGAATGGACCATTATTTCCCTAGCACCTAAAATGCCTGGCACAGAGTAGGTGCTCAAGATATAGCTGTTGAATGAACCACCAAAAATGAATAAATAAAACTAGATAGAAAATACTAGTTGTTAGGGGGTATAGTATTGGTAAGAGCAAAAAACATGGTAAGGTCTTTATTAGCTTATGTCAGAACATTGTATCCTTTTCCTTATGTTGGTGGTTGTCCAGATATTGATGAAATCTCTACCTTTTCTAGAATCAGAATCCATAGTGTGATTTTGTCAAACTAAATGCTGTCCAGAGTAAATATAATATGTGTTCAAATCTAGTGTTTAGTGGAAAAGCAAATGAAGACTGGTTTAAAAACTAAGAACAGACCATAGATAGTATAAATTGTCTTTAGAATGTTCTTAAGACTGGTTATTTGTTTTTGTTTTGGCTTAGTTATTTGTGTGAGTGTGTCCTAAAGCGGTATGAAAGAGGGACGCTTTTGTTGGTCCTTTCTCCTCTTTCTGGTTGGGAATAAACCTGGTGAAGGTGTAAGGTTTGGACACTGGAGACACTTTTAGTAAGGATCAGTTTATTTTACTAACTTCGCCCAAAATGATATCAGCAGAACTATTCTTACCCAGTTCACACTACTCACTAAAAAGCAATGAGTTGTTCTGAGTATGAGGCTGTCACCGTTATGTCCTTGTGTGTGTAAAGGCCAGTCCTTTCAATTGTAAGCTTTTTCAATAGCCTGAAGTCAGGGCTCTGGCACTCAGATATTGTAAACTATCACATAGCAAGTGCAGAATATTTAAGTGACTACGTTAAAATGTTATTCCTTTGCCTAAAGAGATTCTAGAACTTCTGAGTAATGGTAGTTAGCTCAGTTACTGAGCCCACTCCTGTGGTGCCATTACTCTTCTTCATAGATAAAGCATACCAGATTTTAAAAGTCCTTGCCCAAGACTACTTACTACTTAGTAAGGGGCAAACCTTCTGGCTCCTCAACGGAGGGCTTTTCCAGAATGCTATCTGATGCTCTATTCCTTGACAAGTGTTATCAGTTCACATGCCTTTTTGCTCCTTATAGTTCCTCCTATAGATTTTTAAAGCATGATAAGTCTTTCAGAATGGCAGTTTAGGTCATTTTGGGTTGTGTCTTAAAGTATCATAGCTAATAACTGTTATCTCAACTACAGCAAAAAAAAAACAGATCACACCCTACCTGACTCTTATTCAGACAAAAGTCAAAAGTCATGTGGAAAATATATTTAGTTTATGCAGCATATCCCTAAATGATTTCTTGAATATTAATCTAGTTGTTTTCAGAGGTGAAAGTCCTATTCAATGCTAGGTAGCTTTAATCATTTCTAGAACTTTCCCATGTGCTATGTAGACATTGTGTAAATTTCAGTAAGGTGGAGCACGAAAATTTTAAGGTTTATGATTCATGAAATTCTCTGAATGTTCACTCAGTATACATAAAATTTCAAGCATATTGTTTACATTATTTAAATTTATAAATTTATCTTCCAGGCTGTTCCTTACTCCAGAGAATTTAAACAGAAATATGACTACTTTAGGAAGAAATTAAAGAAACCCGTGAGTAACATGTCTTCCAAAAATGCTGTTTTAGTCCTTTGTAAGCTACCAAAGTTACTTCAGTGAGAACAACTTGTTTGTTATTTTTATATGTATACTAAAAATATTACCTTCCTTTTTTCACTGCACTTTGATCCACCTGGATCTTCAATCTGAATTTTCTTTTTAACAGAAATGGTAAGTGAAGATTAACTAGTATTACATATCAAATCACCCGAAGGGTAATTTCTTATGTAATACATAAAAAGATAGAAATGATTTTTGTGCGATATAAAATAATTCAGGACATAGTCAAAAAATCTCGGGAAGCCTGTGGAAGCCATTACTGTCATTGTATCTAACAGAACCTGGATCCTGGTTAGAAAAATGTTCACGTGCTTCCCTTTAAATTCAAATGTATAATTTTAATTATATTTATAGCATAAATGTAATTTATAATATTTGTCTTTACTATTGGGTATATTAAGACCAAGTGTAATTTTAAGATTAAAATTCTCACTGGGAAACACTGTAAGATTTTTACAAAACTTAAAAACCCTATAAGGTTTTTACAGGCAGTGTTTTAAATTACAATATTATAGTTTGTACTGACTCATATCCCCCAAGTTTTCAACATTGCGTCTTCTATTTGACTTTTTTATTTTACCCCTTTGGTATAGGTTTTGCCCATTTTCTCCTCAGTCTGTGCATTCACAGTTATTTTTTGGTGTTTTCGCACCAGTCACTGTTTCTTGGTTTCTTCCCATTGGGGACAGGAGGGTATCTGCCTCCACTCAGGTCATCCCAGTTCGCTTGTACTCCATTGCCATCTCTCCCTGCTCCAGTCCCTCAACTGAGGCCTCATTTTCTGGGCATCTGCTGCGGATGAGGCAGTGGGGATGCAAAGAGGCCTGGGACACGGGCTCTGCCTCCAGAGCGCCCGCTTAGGGGCTCTGTCCTCTCTTCCAACACCCTGATTTGAGTCGCTCTTGGCTAACCACTTTGGAAAGGACTCACATTTGAACACAAAATCCGTGTTTACTTGTGAGTCACCTGGATGCCCCCCAGTAATAAGTGATGACGTTGCAGGTAATCGCCCTGTCTTACTCTATGGCACCTTCCCTGTGCTATCCTCTGCCTGAAAACTTGACTCTGCAAATCCATTTGCATAGCAAGGCCGCCCCTGGCCCTCATTTGTTCGGGAAGCAATTGCTCCCAACTTTTGTCAAGTGCTTTTCTATGTTGACGTGTATTAGCTGTGGACTTTGGGATGCTTTCCCACAACTCGGCATGATAATCAGGGTCCCATTCCCCACAGCAACGGAATTAGCTCATGGGCATTGTGGAGCCCACCTGCCAGCTGGAGTCCCTGCCCAGGTGGGGATTGTTGATGGGTTTTGATTACCTAGACTAAAGTCCGTTTCTTTGACAGAAACAGTATATAGAGTTGACCATATTTCAGTTGCTGGTGGGTGGCTAAGTGTCCCACAGTTGTTTAGAAAAGGGGGAGAGTATGACTGTCTCTACTCAGCATAGTCTCTGGCTCAGACTAACAGCTGCTGGTGGAGGCTGTGTGTGTCTCATCCTGACTGACACAGTGAAGCTTTTGTGCATCTGAAGAAAAATCCATCAAGGAGAGAACCTCCATTGGAACCATTCGTCACAGCTTGTTTATTTGAAGACTGCCATTATTTCTGTTCTTTGTTGTTTTTTCTATTAGAAAGTAAGGTGTATATTTACTGTATGATCACGTGCTAATTTTTTCTTTTGTGTAGGCTGATATTCCAAATAGGTTTGAAATGAAGCTTCACAGAAATAACATTTTTGAAGAGTCCTATCGGAGAATCATGTCTGTGAAAAGACCAGATGTCCTAAAAGCTAGACTGTGGATTGAGTTTGAATCGGAGAAAGGTCTTGACTATGGGGGCGTGGCCAGAGAATGGTTCTTCCTGCTGTCCAAAGAGATGTTCAACCCCTACTATGGCCTCTTTGAGTACTCTGCCACGTAAGTTAGAATGTGTCCCCACTGACACAGTTTTATTCTTAATGACTTGAAACGTCACAAAAGAAGAAGCAGCTCACTCATTTGCAATGAGTTAACCCCCCACCCCACCCTTTACACGCCTAGCACAGGTTCTGATGCGGCCTGGTGAAATAATGTATGTACTCTGTGAACGCCTGAACAAGATTTTTTTTCTTGTCTGTTGGGTTCGTGTCATTGAAATTGAACATGGGCTGGGTACTTGTGGTAAGGAACAAAAGGCAGTTTTCGTTGGTCATGTTATGTTAATTCAGGAGAATTTTTCAGTGTCACAATTCAGAAAGTCGCCATTATCATCATCGTCTTATGAACAAAAATAGTTTCTGAAGTTATACCAGTTAAAGGCAAATGATGGTGGCTTTGAGGCGCATTCATCAGAGCCCAAAGGGCCGTGCCCTGGTCCTGTGACGGAAGAACCAGATCCTCTCTCACATTAGGATTTCACCATTGCCAGGCATGGAAACTAAGAGATTCAACCGCTTTCTCAGGAATCAAATGCTGGCTGCTTACAAGGCCAAACATTCCTCCCCAGGGTGTGGAACCTCCAGACACTTAGGCTGGACCTGAGCCTCCTGTAGAATAGTTGTTGACCTTGAGGAAAGGCAACCCATTCGCTAAGAGGACATGGGTTCGTCCACATCTTCCACCTGGTGCCAGTCTCCTAGGGGCTATTTTGGAAGGCAGCCTCAGTATCCTAGCCAGTTGCTCTAGCCAGGAATTGCCTAGCTTGTTTGTCCTGGTTGTGACCGAGTCCCATGAGAGAGCCAGCTATGTAACCTTGAGAGAAACCATTCAAACAGCGGCAGGGTAGGGAGACTGTATCCTCATCTCTCACCCATATTCCCGGAGGATCTGTCTATGGAGCCCAATTTGAAAACCATCGATCTTCATGATTTTGAGACCAAAGAAGGACGATTAGGGACATGAAAACATTTTGTGGTTTACATTGTTGAGACAGCGGAGCGGTGTGCATCTCCCAGGGGCCTTGTGGCTTTTCAGGGTACAGTGGGGGCCAGACCAAAGGTTGGACCTGTAGGGAAAATCTTAATCCCCAAACCAAAAGCCTTTCAAAGGAATGAAGCCTCCTCCTCACGTAGACAACCTAAAGGGACTCTCCCGTGTGCAGTCCCTTTGTTACATGGCATTTTGCCTCTTCCCAAGATATTGGCGGAATCATATGAAATTGACATTTTTGTTCCTCAAAAATAGTCAAGTATCAACAGTTTCTTTTTTTTTTTCCCTAGTGGTCTGTCCTTTTTTTTTTTTTTTTTTAATTTATTGGGGTGACAATTGTTAGTAAAATTACATAGATTTCAGGTGTACAATTCTGCATTACATCATCTATAAATCCCATTGTGTATTCACCACCCAGAGTCAGTTCTCCTTCTATCACCATATATTTGAACCCCCTTACCCTCATCTCCCACCCCCCACCCCCCTTACAACAGTTTCTTATGGTTTAACTCACATAGGGCATATGCACCAGCTCTGTTAGACCTTGGTCATTGGTCATGGAAAGGGACTAACTAAACGGTAAGTCACGTTCTCTAGCTTAACGCCTTTCCCCATCAGCTGCAGAAAGTTTGCACGTGCACTATAAAAGCTTAATGACAGGTGGCAAAGGAGAATTCAAATTCTTGCATTTCTTACTGAAAAATATGATCGGGCTTTTTCTGTCTCTTCCTCCCCAAAGGGACAACTACACACTTCAGATCAATCCCAATTCAGGCCTCTGTAATGAAGACCATTTGTCCTACTTCACTTTTATTGGACGAGTTGCTGGTCTGGCAGTATTTCATGGGAAACTTTTAGATGGTAAGTTATTAAAAAGTCTTGAAGTAATAAAAATAGTGGACAGCACTCAGTGCTGTTTGTGGTTCCTTATTAAGTGTCTTATCTTTTACATCATATAGATTTTTAAGCAAAGCTTCACTGGTTCTGTGTATTTCAATAAATTATTTTTATGTTTTGCTCATAATGGAGGTTCTTTACCCTGATGTCATCTTAATTTGAGCACTGAGGACATAGTGTGAACATACAGTTTAAAAATTTTTTACAAAAAAAAACCTTGTGTGAAGCACAGAACATTCTGTAATTGTGCATTTTCTATTTTCCAGAATAACTTTCCTTTAGTGAGAGCTAGATTTGGTGACAGATGGAAAAGATAATTGAAAAGTTAATTAAAATGATGTAATTCACCCAATATCCTGCTATTGTTTCATTTGTCCCCAAATTATTATTTATTTTTTTGAATGAGAAAAGACTATAACTAATTTCAAAGCAATATTTATAACTCAGCTAAGTCCCTGACCCTGGGACCACTGCTGAAACAGATGGCACAAAATAATCTCATTCTTACTTAGAGCATTTAAGTCATGGAAGAATTTCAAGGAACCTTGAAAGTTAGAAATGAAGCCCGCTCCCTGGCTATATCTATAGGCTTATAATAGAGACTTCTAGTGGATTTAGTCATTTCAAAAGTAAGAGAACACTGTAGAAATCAGTGAGGAGGGAGAATCGGTAATATTTTTAAAGGATTTGGGGGTGAAATGGTTGAAGATGGAAGAGAGAGAGTAAGATTTGAATTTAACATTATAGTCTATACAGATTTCCAGGGAAATTATGTTAATTGCATCTATAGAACCTTTGCTAGTCTAATAAATAATTGATGTATCCTCTGTACTTTATCCTTCAATATATTTTTACTAGTAACTGCTAGCTGATTTTGATCCTTGATTTCAATATTTTATTTTAAGTGGGGGAAATAAGCACTTTTTTTCTGATGAGAAAGAAACTGTATTCTTTCTGTATACGTGTATCCTGTGAATATATTTTAATATGCAACGCTGGAGTCATACCATAGACTGTTTCCACTGATAAAATCCATTTCAGCCTTTTCTTAGAAGGCCATTTTATTTACCTTCTGCCAAGTGAGAAGACATTCTTAGTTGCTGTAGGGAAATAGAAGATTTCCATTTCGTCCCCTTCCTGTTTTTCCTCCTCATTACTGCCCAAGAAATATAGAGAAGATGTGGTCCTGACCTCAGAGACCTTGTAGTCTAGTGGGGAAAAAACAGAAGACTCAAAGTGATAGAGCCCGAGCAGAAGGGAACACGCGGAGAACTCCCAGGAGACACTGGTTCGGCTGAGAGCGCTTTACCAATAATATCAGGCTTACCTTGCAGAGGGGGTAGGATTTGAGCATTTAGCAGCTGGGACCATTTCAGAAGAGGAAGGGCTGGCCAAGGGAAGACTCCATGGAGGGAGTAACGAGAGAAGCAGGAACAAATGGGGGTGTCTAGGAGACCGCTGCAAAAGATGATGCCAGCGTACGTGAGGAATTACAAAATTGAGAGCCAGGATGGCCACAGAGTGTGTGTCCAGCAGTGTCTTTAGTTTCTTAAAAATGGGAGTGCCCCCAAAGTCTGAGCACTCATATTCCCTTCTATCAGCTTCATTCTCTACCTCCCTAGACACCAGAGGTGTTTGAGTCTGCAGCCCTCGGGCCACCCTGAGCCAGTGAGAGTGGGAATACGCTACAAAGGATTAGTGACTGATTAGATGGGGGGTGGGGATGGGGGGGCGAGCCTGAGGTGCCAGTGCCCCCGCTGAGGAGGTGTGTGATACTCACTCCTTGAGGCTTGTTTGTTACCTCCCAGGAGCCTTTTTGACCCCTTTCTGCGATACCACCTCTATTAGCGTAACTGCCCTCATTACTACCCGTCTCCCCCCCAAAAAACAGGCCCTCATCTCCTTGGTCACAGATTCCTATAGAAAGACTTTGACGGTCCTGTCCTGGTCCTTCATTCAAATGGCAGGCACGTTAATCTTGGATGTCACTTCTCGTGCACAACAGTATAAAAGATTTGAAACTAACCCCGTTTTCATCATATTTTAGGTTTCTTCATTAGACCATTTTACAAAATGATGTTGGGGAAGCAGATAACTCTGAATGACATGGAATCCGTGGTGAGTAAATAACAGATCACTCCCGCTGGGCATCACAGGCCACTCGTGCCTTACAGAGAAGTAGCTGCGACCGTGCTGTAGTCACAGCAGTTTTTATGGGTGTCATCGTTCAGTGTGAAAACATTTCGTTGTTCGAGAAATGAATTGATCTCCTTAATTTTTCTAACCAAGTCGTTCCCATTAACTAGAAGTGTGGTACTTGGGTTGGATACAGCCACATGTCAGTTACCTCTGCTGAGCCAGGGCTGGGGTGACCAAATTAAATACAAGACTCATCTGGAGACCTCATTGTAGCCCTTGTTTTCCATCGAAAAGTGCTAGTACTGAATGTTCAGAGATTCATCTGCTGTCCCTCTGTCTTCTGATCTCAAAAAATGTCGGGGACACAGGCCAAAAGCCTAGATAAAGGGAAGGATACACACAGTCACCCTAGACGTGGAAAGGTAAGCGACCACTACATGTGGAGAGGAATAAAACGAGTTAGAAAATGAATGCTGTGATACGTTTTCTGGAAAGTGATTTGGGTTTCCATGTTTCATTTCACTGATTTTATCTAGGCTGAAGGGATTTTCTACAAGCACGAAAACTGATGCTCTTTTCTTCATCTACTGTTTGCTTCGGTTTTTCTTTTAATTTAACTGTACCCCCACCGTCTCACCTCTAAGCCTAGGAGTATTTGCCCAAGCCCCAGCACACTCACACAGGGCCATCGAGAAGCATCTTTGTCCCTTAGAGTATCTGCAGATCTGCTTTCACTGTCACTCGAGTCAGAGGGTCTGGATACCCTTGGCCTTGCTGTGGTGCAAACTGTGTTTGTCTCTTGTGTAGTTGGGTCCATGCACCATCTTCTCATTACTTACCAGGACCGATCACCGTTTATCACATCGCCTTTGTGTGAAAGCAGAGGAGGACGCTGCAGTGCACTTGTATCCTCTCCCTGGTTTTCCCATGGGAAGGTTGCTAGACACAGCCACAGTACCAGTCTCCGATTTTTGTTTCAACTTTCACCTTGAACTTAACGTTTGATGCTTTTATTATTGCACAATGAGGAAGCTAGGAACACAGACATTTTTCTAAGTCTTAATTAGTTTTATACCCCGTGTTGCCAGATGGTGCACACATTCTGTTTTGCCTTCTCAGAGCCCATCAGGTCCCAGCACCAGAGCCCCTGGGGGAGGAGGCCAGGCCTTTGCGGCTTGTGTTCTGGGTTCTGACACCAGAGCAGCCATCCCGTTTGCTTACCCTGATTTGTAAAAGCACAGCGAGGGGCGTGGCTTTCAACCGCTGATACTCAGAATGTTCTCTGTCCTTCCTATGGTCCTCTGATGTTTTCACTCTTAAAAGTTGGGAAGTATATTAATCTCTACACGTTCAATTTTATAATTTGATGACCGCCATCCAGAGCAGGCTGCTTCCTCTACACAGGACAGCATTCAACTACAAACCCCTGTTGCTACTAAAACATTTGTTTCATTTGTATTTTAAATTAAAGGGGTAGAGTAGGTTTGGGGTGGAGCAGAAAACATTACATTAGTGACTAATGTAATTCTTGACCTGTCTGAATGGAATTAATTAGAAGGACTTAATTATTTAAAGTCAAACAAGTTTGTCTTTTGGGGGGGAAAAAAGCCTAATTTTAATTTCCATGTCATTACTGTAGGATAGTGAATATTACAACTCTTTGAAATGGATCCTGGAGAACGATCCTACTGAACTGGACCTCATGTTCTGCATCGATGAAGAAAACTTTGGGCAGGTATGTGTGGGGCACCCCAGGATCCCCTCTTTGACTTTCAGAGAGTCTTTGCTGCTTCACAGGTTGTAACCCAATTTTGCTGGACAATTAAAACCAACCCCCCCAGTTCACAGGTCCCTTCCTCAATGGAGCCGACGCGCCTGACCCCAGACCATATTATTTCAGGATGTCTCCCATGTTTCCTTGTGGCATATGCCATGGATGACTTTGCATTTATTTGTGTGACTCGGAGCTTAGCATCTGCCTCTCCCACCAGGCTCAGTCTTAGTGATGGCAGCGTTGGGTCTGCCTTTGGCTCACCACCTGGCAGACTGTCTGCTACGGGGTCAGCCGGCACTCAGAATAGAGTTGTTGAACCGAAACCGTGGGCATCAGTGATACACTTAAGCCCTCACCTCTTTGAGTCCTCGGCAAAACTGTTGCCTGCGATGCAGGTTATTCTAACCCATAGAGGAAACCCATGCCTGTCTTGCGCCAATAGATGCCATCATTTCTTCGGCAGAGTGAAGTTACCACAGAATTGAAATGCCATGCATCCGGCCTTTCTCGGTGCTTGGAGCTGCGTTTTTTGTTTGTTTGTTTCATTCCACAAGTAGAAATACCAGACCATGAAGTTTGGCGGTATCTGTCACTTCATGTATGAAATTGCAGCTGTTGCCATTATTTTGCCAGTTGTTTTCTTAATGGTTGATGAGACTCTGGAGCTGCTGGTTTCTGGGGCCTACCATAAGTAGCATTTCAGATGAACAGATTTCAACCTATTTGAACAACTGTCCTATGCCAAGCGGAAAGAATAAGCCGTATACCCACGCAATCATGTACACACACAGACACATGCACACACCCTACCTGGAGGAGGCACCCTTATAGCGCTAGAATAAGTAGAAATTCTTACTGCAAGTTCAGTACAGCAGCATCTGATTTGGTTGTTTCGAAGAGGCACTAGAAATGTGGGCTTTTAAGAAGCTGTGCAGGGGGGAGGGGCAGAAAATGGGCACCGGGCCTGTAGGAAAATTCTTCAGGACCAGGCATGAGTTAGTTAGCTTAAGGCATACATTCTCAACTGAGGAGCCACTGCCCCAAGGGGGCAAAACTTGGTTCTGGGCGGACGAAGGTCTCAGCCATTACAATGGCTTGTGACCTCCAAAGGGCAACAGTATATGTCACAGATGTACTGTGGATCTCTTTATTAAGATTGCATGGGAGAAAAGGGGCAAATGGGAAGGGGAGCTGTAAAAGCTCTTTAGGGGGTGTTCATGAAAATAGGCTGAGAAGCACTGGGTTGGAGAAAGGGAGTGAGTGAAAAGGCAGAAACTGGAAATAGGAGAGAAAGGTGAGAGACAGAGCAAAGTCCTGGCAGAAACTAGAAAGAACCAGCCCCAGAGCCCAATGTGGAAGTGGCCCCAGGAAGGGTGGAGGCCCTGGCTCCTCAGAGACCAGGTCAAGGAAATGGATGGCGGCTACAGGAAATGCAAAGGTAGAAAGGGGGGCTGACGCAGTTCTCTCAGCACGGTCACTCGCTTCCATGTCTGCGGGGAGAGGCCGGGAGGGTGAGGAAGGTCCAGCCCCTGACGATCGTCCCACAGGGTTCGTGGAGCACCAAGCATAGGGGAAGAAGAGCCAAACCTGCCTGGTCAAGTCCAGTACATGCCATGTGATTCAAGCAGCTTCTCAGCAAATTCCTCAGACACTGGGCATAAGGCATCTTGGAAAGATTGGGGGGAAGCATGTGAATGCAGCGTTTCAGCTGTGAGAGTCACAAGTCCTCTGGTCTTTGTAGTCTT
The DNA here is from genome assembly GCF_036562045.2 of Rhinolophus sinicus. Taxonomy (NCBI): domain Eukaryota; kingdom Metazoa; phylum Chordata; class Mammalia; order Chiroptera; family Rhinolophidae; genus Rhinolophus; species Rhinolophus sinicus. The sequence continues at coordinate 13,122,488 of NC_133758.1, read as the reverse complement.
TGAGAGTTAAGTTCATCCTCGGGCCAGCAGACTTACAGAAATAGGCCTTTTTTTCCCACAAGTACTTAGTGAGCTCCGTGTTAGTGCTTTGCGTGCTGGGTCCTTAAAGAATTCTTCCACAAGACAGTGCTGATGCTGGCCCAGTGAGTAGTGGGGAAATGGTCGGGGGTGGCAGGAAGCCCCCAGAGACGAGGTGGAGAAGGGTATGCTCCCAAGGAGCAGCACACTTGGGTTCTAGCACTGGCTCCATCTCTCCTTGCCTTGGTGTCCTGTCAGAGCAGTCTGCCTGCCTGGGCCTTGGCCATTGCCTCTCTAGCAGGATTGGCTCCTGAGCTTGGCCCCTAACGTCAACTATGGGAATCGAGGGTTGACACAGGCCCCCTGTTGGACTTGCACTCCTGATTGGACGGTCCCTGCTTCTCCTATCTGGCCGGGTGGGCAGGTGGCCTCAGTGGCACATGCAGCACGGTCTGTGAGCATGTTCAATCCGTCCCCTCCTGGAGCAGCGCTGTCTGAAATTAGCAGGTGTGAAGTGGCAGGGAAACACACAAACACAACCAGGCCACGCTTAGAATGTACAGGCAGAGGTGGTGGCAGGCCCAAGACATTTATGCACAAAGAGTCAGGCTGATCCCATTGTAAGAGTGTGGGCTTTGCCATCAGACCAGTTCAGGCTTGACCCAGGCTCTCTCCACTTCCTGCCAAGCCTCCCTCTCAGCAAGACAATGGAGGTGATGGTACCTGCCTAGTAGGAACAGCAGTGATCTCCCCTGTGACGAGCCTAACATGGCACCTGAGCCACAGGAAGCAGTCTGCAGTCCAGCCTTTGGAAGCCAGTTTAAAAAGTGGCATTTGCACAGCAGCTGTAAGCTACTACCCACTATCAGTGAAGAGCAAGCATGGTGCACATTTAACACCGTGGAAAGCTTGGACTAAGAGGCACTGATGGCCAGGCTCTTAGGAATTACCCCTGATGCTTAGGGAGCAGACCTGAAAACCCCCCTCCTCTGCCTGTCCTTGAGCCATCTGTCACTGCCGTCTGCAGAAATCCTCGGTCAGAATCAACCAGAAAAACCAGACCACTGCCCTCAGACCCATGGTGGTTTGACCTCCTAGCTTGGTATGAATAGTATAGTCCCTTTAAAAAAAAACACAAAAAATATTATTTTAGTATGTAGTTTATCTGATTACAAAAGATTAATCTTTAGAATAAAATTAAAGCCAGCACAATAAAAAAAATCACTTCGAGTACCAACCACCTGGAGAAAAATCACAATTAAAATTCTGATTTATATCTTCAGAATAATTCTCTGTAAACACATGCATATAAGATGTTTTTTTACAGAAATGGAAGTGTACGATGCGTAGTTTTAACTCAGTATATCCTAGATACCTTTCCATGTCAGTACATATCAATGTATACCATTTTAATGGCTACAGTGAATTCCATTTAATTGATCATATACTTTTTAAGCATGCCCTGTTGGTACACATCTAGGCCATTTCAAGTATTTCACTCTATAAACAGTACAGTGATTATACCTGAAAATACGTATTTTGCACACTTGACCAATTTTTCCCTTGGTATAAATTCCAAGAGAAGTTATTAAGAAAAGGGATATGCACATCAAAATTTTGATGCCTGTTGCCAAGTCATCTTCCAAAAAGGATGAAATCACTAGAATCCCACCAACGATGTAGGAAGAACCATTTCTCCACACTCAGCAACACTAGCTGATTTGGCTCTTTTTCATCAGCTTTTGGGGGCACCAGATGTTTTTTTCCTTCCCCCTCTCCACCCAACTTCATCTGTGGTTGACCCTGCCATTTAATAGCCCTCTGGAAATTGCAACTCCCAGAAAAAATTCTATCTTATTATAGCTGATCTGTGCTGGAAGCCTCTCAGTACCCAGAACTGGGGTTGAGTTTATTAACTTGTCATTTGGTGTGGATCTGCTAGAAAGGGTTCATTCCTGAGGGGAACAGCAAGACAATCTTTGAGGAGGAAGAAATGGTGGGGGGTAAGGGTGGGGAACTTTCACGAGTTTATTAAAAAATACTGTAAAAGTATAAATAAATACTGTCCACAAACTTCCAAATAACTGTCAAAGAACCGAAAATATTTTACCATAAGAAGCATCCCCACCCACTCCCTAAACAAAACTGTTTAACAGCCTCAAGAGTTGCCATGACCTGTCCAGGACAAGAACAGAGAACCACAGGGGAAAACTGGATGAGATGAAAGACAGCAGTGGAGAGAGGGAACACGGGCAGGGAGGAAGGATTTGAACAAAACTGAAAATACAATAACAGTTCAAGTCCATATTGGGAAAGTAAAGAGTTGAGCTGACATTTTGAAAAATGGAGTTCTGTCTTGTGGTGGAAAACCCAGATACTTCCCAAATAAAGAAAAACATGTGAAGGGACTAGATCAATGTGCTCTGATTGGGAAAGCTGTCTCAATGTGAATAGGAACAATAATCGAGTGCATAATCAGAGCAAACCTTTGGCGATAAGCAAGATCTAAGTATTAAGGTCAGAGAGGCCAGCCTGTCCCTGGGTGTGTGTGGCTGGGGGGAGGAGGAAGGCTGAACGTGGGCCTCTGCCAAAGCAAGATGTCAGTACAGGCTTGAATCTGTCCCTCTTGATGGATGTAAGTTGGAAACGTATTCGGAAAACCTCCTCCTTCAGGCGTGGCCTGCTGTCAGATGTAGCTGGGTATGTGTGTGTGTATAGGGGCGGCGGGGGGGGGGGGGGGGGGGGGGCGGGGGGGAGACTGAAAGGAATCCCACCAAAATACCGATGTGGTTATCTTTGAATAGGGCAGTTGTGAGTGGTATTTTTTTATTCCTTTTTCATTTTTCAAGATTTTTATGAGAATAAACATTTTATTTGTAAAACAGTCGGCCTCTCCCTCCCTCCCCTTCTACCGTTCATTGCTTTGTATTCACTGATATTAAGCCAGGGCTGGCCCACGTGACAGGAGAAGGCCGTACCTTCATTTCAGCTGCTTAGCTCTTTATGATCAGGTAAAGCCATCTCTCCAGCTTCGTTTCTTAGGTTCTTTCTTTTAAGTCCCTGCATTTTGCCTCTTTGAAAGCAATTCAACATATCTTTTTTATGACTATGAAATCTAATTTTCGGAAACAAATAAAATCCATTAGAATTTGGATCTCGGTCGTCTTGATGAATGCGCCCTGTCTTTTCTGTTAACATACTTAATTTCTTAATAAATGAATAGCAGATGAAAAAATGTTGCTCCTTTCCATTGTTGCTAAATGTATGAAGAATAATTGAAACTCATAAATAACCATAATTTGCTTTTAATAATAACATCTTTGAATGTGTGACATTGTAACAACTTAAAAACCTCGTTAGACATTCTCTTGTACACAAAGCCTGTTTACTCTAAACTATTTCTGAATAAATTTTGCTTATCTTCCTTTTATAGTAAGACATTATTACTCGGTAATAATATACAGAATAACTTCATGATGGTGACCGTTGTTTTATCTTTGTAATTACAGACATATCAAGTGGATCTGAAGCCCAATGGGTCAGAAATAATGGTTACAAATGAAAACAAAAGGGAATATATTGAGTACGTATATACATATTTACTACCTTTTATTGAATTGAACAGCGTATTAGGTTGACAGCCTTGCCTTATAAAACAGTTCATATGGACATATTTTCAACAATATCAGTTCCTTGCTGGTTTGGGCTAGTAGGAAGTTGAATTATGGGGTGGGAGGTATGACTCATATCATGACTTCAGTTTGCTGCCATAGGAGGGAGCAGCGGAAGGAGGAAAGGGTGTACGTGACTGAGTCACGTGGCAGACACTCTATTGGAGTATGTGGATATCTAGTCTAAAATTGAGAATCGCAACAGGGGAATGAAGTATCAAAGAACACTGGGTAAATTTAGGAACAACCAAAGTAAAATATTTCATCTCTCTCCCAACTTCTTTTCCATAGTGAAAATGTAGCAAAGTAGTAAAAATGGATGGGGAAATTCAGCACATGCAAACATAATGAATTGTTTCCGGTATTTGTAATTTTCTTAACCCAGTCTCAGCCTCAGTTGGTGGAATAAGATGCTGAGTCCTTTGGAAGTCCAGCTGTTAAGTAATCCTAGTGCATTTATACCAGGCAGAAGGTCTTTCTGTTGGGCACATCACATTTTCAAATTTGGTATATATGTATGCTTCAAGCATACAATTCTGGGATTTTTCCAAGGGTTGCCAGGTTGCCCTCGCTAGCGCTAGAGCAAAGACGAGGTCAGTGCAGCAGTGTTTGGTCCCCGGGTCCTGGTTTCTGCTCATCTAACAGGCTCCAGCTGTGGCCTGGCTCTTTGATTCAGCAAGCTGGGGCTTCTCTTTTCTCAGTGTAATTGGTCAGCAGACTTAATTCGGAGTGTTGGCATCTTTTAGTGTGATCTGCGAAGGAAAATCTACTGCCCTTCCTACTTAGGAGGAACTGGAGAGGGTTGGATTCTCTACTTAGAGACCCTGACAATGCATGGAGTGTTACACAGCAGAATTCTTCTCCATGCCCAAGTTCAAAGCTTGCTGAGCTTAATAAAACACAAGAAGTAAGATACTGCCGTTCTTACGTGTGCACATTAATTGGCACACTTGTTCTGAACTTAGACAGTCTCAGCAAGCAGACAGCACCCTGGAAGACACCACTATTTTCATTCGGAAAGTACAGGCTTTGAACAGATTTTAAAACCACTCCACCCCAGGTGACTGGGGTCGAAAGTCTGAGGATTCAGATATTGTGATATGTGTTGTGCGTCATTCTTTGCAGTTAATTCTTTTAGGTTTCAAATTAGGTGGGTGTGGGGTCAGGCAGAGTTTCAGCTGGCTTCACTGAGAAAAAGGACAGTTGAAATCTCTACCTGCTCCCCGACTCCTATATTTCTCTGGTGCAAGAAGAAGGTTATTGGGCTGATGATTGCAGCTCTCGGCACAGTAAAGCCTGATATGGCTGGGCAGTGCGGGTGAGCAGGGCTGGTCCTCGAGAGCCATCGCCGTGGTGCCACCTTGTAGGTGAGAGCCCTTTATGACAAGGTCCTTGTGCTATCTCATAATGGAACACTTTAGATGAATCCGGAGTTGATTCACCTGGCAATACATTCTGCTGTACACTAGACACTGTCAGAAGGAAACTGGCTTCAGTGCATTTCTGTTGCTTAAAGAGCTCCTACCATTAATTCCCCAAATTTTGGTATTGAAGGATTAGTGTAAATCATTTTGCTGAGAAATCATTGTTGAACATCAGTACAGTCGATACTTGAATGAAATAAGCATATGACAATATATGTTGTACTGGGTACTCCCTTTAAAAATATATGCATACTTGTGTGGGTGTGCACGTATTGTGCACATATATGTATGTATTTACCCCATGACCTTTCCCCCCTTTCTCCATGTGGTCACATTTATAGAGCAACTTGATCAACTCAGGCTTGATGTGGGGGGGGGGGGGGAATTAACTATTCTTTTGAAATCCTCAGTAAGATTTTAGATTTTTCACATGTGTTCCAGTTACTCTCGAAAGAATTAATAAACAGTGTGTGCCTCAGCACCAGACGCTCCCCCAACTCCCCCACAACCCCTCCCATGCTTTGCCATTGTAGGGATTTCTCTCCCCTGTCTGATGAGAAGCAGTCACAGGTGTGAAGAAAAAATGAGTGCTCGTAATGACGAAGGTGGTTAAACACTCCCCTTTTCTCCTGCAGCTTAGTCATCCAATGGAGGTTTGTGAACCGGGTCCAGAAGCAAATGAACGCCTTCCTGGAGGTAAGCTGTGCCCACTGGGCTTCTCTACCTGTAGTCACAGGGTGAGAGCGGATGGCTTTTCTCCTTGAGGTGGGGTGGGGTGGACATGATCACGCGCTCAAAGACGGGCGTGGAGTGAGGACATGGCAGAAAGGTCAGGACTGCACAGCTCACCCACTGACCCGGCCCTGGGACGGGAGCGTTTAGCCACTGCACTGCCACCCTTTCATTTGTTGTCTTTTGTTTAGTGTTCTCTTGCTCTGCTTCTCTTACTTTTAAATTCGCCTGGGCTGTTTTTCAAGAGAACTTTTTACAAGCTTGATCCAGAAGGGCAGGTTTCCCCACAGAGGCCAGACCCACTGGCTGTCCCGCTGTTGCAGGCAGTACGCAAGCGAAGGCTGGGAGATGCATCTGTGCCTTGTGCTCTGGGGACAGGTTCTCAGAAATCCGAGGGCTTGGGGCTGAGTAGTATAAAACAGTTCCCAGTCCTGCGCCTGCCCCACTGCCAGTGCCCTCCCCCCTTCCTCCATGGCTGCCTTCAGAGCCCCTCAGAGCCGTCTTTCCTATGGAGGTCCATGTGAAACACAGTTTCTTAAGCTGGGTTTATACCTTATACCATGCCATCTGTGCCAGCGTCCACCTATTACAGGGCAAAACAGGGACTTCTCAGACCCAAGATTTAACGTCAGTGATGCCCCCAGGCCCCTGGTGAGAGGCCCCTAGTGGAGAGGGGAGGGGAGGGGGATTCATCATTTAAAAAAAGGTTCACTTTGACCAGAAGTGAAATTCCTTCTTAAATCTTGGTAATGGGTTTTAGTTACTTGGAGCGAATCTAGGAACGAGCCCCAAGTGCACATTATAAATTTCCATGGAAATGAGGCGCAGTTCTCGTGGGGCCCTGCTCCTAAGCATACTCCAGCTCAGGAACCGACACGTGGTAAATACGCCCCAGCCCCTGGCAGGATGCTCAGAAATGTTCAGGACGTAGAGGCATAACATGTGAGTTAGAGGTACTTGAGAACAGCAGATTTCATACTTTATTTAGATAAGAAAACCCAGGAAGCAGATGCCTGGGCCCCACCCCAGGGGATCCAGCCGTACTTTCAGAAAGTGGTCACACACAAGACCCAGGGGCACGGAGAGTGGCCCTAGCTCCCTGTACTCCAGTGATGCTTGGCTGGGAGCCGAAGCAGGTTTCCGAGCCCCCAGTCTCTTCTGTACCGATCACACTGCCTTCGTTTGTGTTTCACCTCGGCACCTCTGCTGCCTGAGCATTACACGTGTTCTCTGGCTCGTCTGTGGCCTGTGTATTTCAGGACACTCTCACTCACAGCCCTGTGTCGTAAAGGGCTCTTGGACGCTGCCTGCCTACAGTAACCCATGTTTTCATAGGCTTTCCACACATACTCAAGTACCTGAACCTTCCAGATCCTGCTCGCTTTCAAATTTTTTATATTGTGACTATGCTGTTTTTATTGGAACTACAACTACCAGCTAGCTACTGTCACTGGCATAGAAATCATTAGTAAAGAATGTGTTTTTCTTAGGTAACGCAAAAAGTTTGTTTTTCCTATAAAATATGTCTCTTTCAAGAAAAAGCATGTTTAGGGTGATTTTTTTTCTCTCTTTCTTTCAGGGATTCACGGAACTGCTTCCTATTGATTTGATTAAAATTTTTGATGAAAATGAGCTGGAGGTTTGTATTGTAAACATTTTGTGTAAATTAGATTTTTTTTTTTTAAGTTTCTCATTGCTTTACAAATGATATTTTAATGTTCTCTGATCCATGATGTGCTGGGAGTGAGCTTAGGTGGTATTTCAAATATTGAGACAAATAACCTCTCCGAAGGGGAAACAGCCCCGATAATGAGCAACTATAAATGGAGCACAAGGAAATCTGTGAGCACCATGCTCAGGTTAGCGGGGGACGGCAAAGCGTGATCTGGAGTTTTAATTTCCAGTTTGAAACGTTGTGGCCTATATAAGCTTTAGCCATGGGTCCCCCTCAGTACCTACGTGTGTCTGTGATCCGTGGGGGCGGTAAGATTTGGAAGACGTACTCCCTTCATTTGTTTTCATGAGTTGCCAGCTTACCTGCTTGGCACACGGCAAAGTGCTGACGCTGAGGAAAGGCCGTTTCTCTGTGTGCAACTTCACATCCTGCCCCGTTTATATCTGGTCACTCTCTAGTTGCTGATGTGCGGCCTGGGCGACGTGGATGTAAATGACTGGAGACAACATTCTATTTACAAGAACGGCTACTGCCCAAACCACCCTGTCATCCAATGGTTCTGGAAGGTAAGGCCAGGGTCCTCGGGGCCCTGCTCCTCACCTGGGTCAGGCCCGAGGGCGCTGTGTGGCCCTCCCCATGGTCTTGCTTTAGTCCAGCTGCTGGAAGTTGGGGCTCTGGGGGAGAGAAGACACAAACTTGAGCTAGACGCAGCCCTTCCTGCTGTATTTCTGTAACTCCAGTGGACAGCTGTCCCTGGATAAGTCTGATCCGTATCAAAGCGCACTGCCTTTCCCCGACCACCGGATTAAAGCGACTTCTGGTTGAGGAACCCATTGAGTGGGATGCTTCTTAAAAGAGGTCGTTGGATTCAAGAGTTGGAACTAGTCCTCCAAAGTATACATAAGAATGGGAGGCTTCTCCGGCCGAAGATGGGCTTCGGGACTGACTTTTCCAAGATGCCATTTTCAGTTAAAAAATCATTTTCCCGATATTTTGTTGTTGTTAGTTCCAACAACCTTTTTGATCTTTTCTATCTTTCAGTCGGCGATGGCTACAAATGAAATTTGCTTTACTATCTTGGGGCCAATGTTTGCATTCTGTTTAGCTTAGGAGAAAAATGAAGTAGGCCCAAGGGAAAGACAGTAAACGGACTTTAAAAGAACAATTAGGGGGGAAATGCTGATTATTTTACAGAAATAAGAAATCATATCACTTGTTTTAATTTCTGAATGTCCACTTTTAATAACATTTCAAGTGCCAGCAGAAATAGAGATAAAAAGAAAAAAGGAGAATCTCAAATCCTAGTTCAAGTTTCGCTCAGTTTTGATTTTGGATACATTTTTTTTTTTTTTTACAAGTTCAAGTAATCTTACCAGTAAAGCTGACTCAATTCTTGCAATAATTCAGACATGTAAGATACATAGATTATTTCAGAGCCCTATCCTTATCTCTGTTCTTCTTTCTTTTTATAAAATCTTATCTTTAGAGAATCTGTCTGCAGTGTAAACTTCCACCCCCTAACCTGGGCTCCCCCAGGGTTGACACTTCTCGAACCCTGTATATTTATTTATAATTGGCTTTGGGGAACTGGCAAGCCTCACACACAGAAACTGGAGCTCAGTGCCATCCAAGAGTTTGCTTTTTATATCATTTATTTTGACGTATTGGCAGAAGAAAGAGATGTTGTGATCGCTCACTCTCGAAGATGAGAGAGGCCAGTAGTATGGTGGACGTAAAAAAAAAAAAAAAAAAAAGACTTTTCAGAGTCAACTGTCTCAGTCTCCCATTGCCACAGAAAGAAGGTTAAGTTCGCCTGTCTGCAGTGTGTGCCGAATGCCACGTGGGGATGTAATGACTCTGCCTCTGTCCATAGGCTGTGCTGCTGATGGACGCTGAGAAGCGTATCCGGTTACTACAGTTTGTCACGGGGACGTCCCGAGTGCCTATGAATGGATTTGCCGAACTTTATGGTGAGCAGGATACTACCTCTCTTTCAGTTTGGTCTGGTGTGGTTTATTTTTAAAGAGCAGATTTTGCAGAATCATCCACGTGATTATAAACTGAATGCGTAAAGGACCCCTCACCTTCAGGAAGCAGAATTCTTCAGCCCATACTATAAATTAAAAAAAAAAAATCACACTTTCTGCTCTGCTTAATGAAGGTCACATGTCATTTTCTCCCACCAAAAGTAGTTTCCAATGTAAACTCCCAAGGTGCAGCTAAAAGGCGGTGGCTGTCTGCACCTCCATATGTGGTTGTGTCTGTGAAGCTTGGCTTGGTTCCATGCTGGAGGTGACGCGGAGTCTGTGTAGTGAGGTTGTGCAAACCTCCTGCTAGCCCCGGCATTAAAGAGTAAATATTATGCTGCAGCCCTGGACGGTGTCTCCGCTCACCCTCCTTCCTTTTTCATGAGTCACACCTTAGCTTTGCTCTCCTGCTGTGAGCAGCACTCTTAGCATTTCTTTTTCTTTTCTTTTTTTTCTTTTTTTTTTGTCTAGGTTCCAATGGTCCTCAGCTGTTTACAATAGAGCAATGGGGGAGTCCTGAAAAACTGCCCAGAGCTCACACATGGTGAGTGACAAAAAAGCACAGTTGTCAACAAACTGTATTTTAAATACTTAGCTTATTTGCTGCAAGGCTAGGGGCTACAGAAGGCTACATTCCCTACCCAGAAATAGCTTAGAGTCTGAAATGTGAGTGGTGCCGATGAAAACATAAATTGTATAGGAATGCTGATAAAGCTTAAAGCAAGCTTTGAACGGACCTGGTGTGTTTGGCACATATAGGGTTAAGCCCTCCATGCTGTGGGGAATTCCTCCTCCCAACCCCACCCCTCCCTAATTACTCTAGGAAGCAGAGATTTCACTAATATTCATCGAACATGGAGATGATGACAGCTCCTAAATTCTAAACAGATGAAGTGTTTATTCCAACATTAAATTGGCTTTTTAGAACTTGGGATACAATTCCCTGTAGGAACACTGTTTTTAAAAGGCTTTCCAGGGCCATCAATCACCCATAGGTCTCTGGCATTTGGTAACAGTCTGATTGTGGCCTGAGAATGGTAAGAGGTCTGACACAGGACCACAGCCCAGGGAGATAAGGTGAAGCATGGCGACCTCCAGGATGCAGGGCAAGGAGGCGGGTGTCCAGTTTCTCTGAAGAGTTATGTGAAGCCAGTGCAAGGATGAACCTGGCAGCGCTCAGTGCCCTCTTGCTAATCCAAGCTCCAGTTTCCTCGCGTTGGTGTTCCCCACAGGCTTTTATTTCTTGCTCTTCGGAAGCGAGTGGAAGTGGGCCCTCTGGAAATGGTGAGCCACACACACACAGCCCACCTTTCCTCATGAGCAGCGAGGGCTTCGTGGCCATACAGGGCCACTGAGCGCGCCATGGTAGAGACTAGAGTGCCACCTGGGAGAGAGTTCTCATGGAAGTGTATTCGTGAAAAATTGGCTTCTGTTTGAGACCCTCACTAGAAAGTTTCTTCCCGTTTAAACCATTCGTGTGGCTGTGAATAGAATGCATACGTGACCGTTGCCCCGTCAGACCTTTGAAAGCAAGCTGACTCCAGCTAAAATTGGCGAACACCCAAAACAGTCATTGTCTGTGATTCTCTGCCTGTATTCTAGGGGAGAATGTTTTGGTAATTTGGAGCTTTTATTCTAAACAGTCCCAGACTCAAATGTAGTTTTCTTGGGTTGTGATAGCCTTTGTTGGAGAGGCAGCCAGCACTGAGCTGAGCCCAGGACTGGGGGTTGATGGACAACTCCCAAACCCATAGTCTAATAATGAGAGATAGAGGTAAGCGCCAAATGACCGGGCACAGCCGTCATCCGTGGGCCAGGACTCTTTCATCTTTATGGCAGCCTTATGGTATAAGGTTCTCATTCCCATGGGCCATGAGGAAGCTCGCCCAGGATCCCACTGTTCACAGATTCCCAAATCACAGGATTTGAACTTCGGTCTGCCACAATTAGAATCTGCATTCTAACCATGACACTAGATCTAAAAAAATAGTGATGCCAGGGTCCCGCCCATAGAGGTTTGGACGTAGTTTGTCTGGTGAGTGGCCTGGGCCGTGCGATTTTCAGAGCTCTCCCGATGGTTCAGGCGGACAGCGAGGGTTTAAAATCACTGCTCTTTCCTAGGAAGGACCGAGGCCTGCCTACAGGAGGAAGGCGACCCAGTGGGCTATCGCCCGAGCCTCTTTTCTTCTCTATGTGTCATAGAAATGAAGCAACCCAAGAGGTTTCTTAATGATGCTCTCGCCAGACTAACTGCCACCTGACCAGGAGAGGCTCATTGCAAGCAGCACTGGCTGGCAGGGGTGGGCTTACTCTGTTTGCTCTGCTGTGTGGCTCTCTCCCCAGCCTGGACCTGGTTTGTACTACCGTGTTTCCCCGAAAATAAGACCTAGCTGGACAATCATCTCTAATGTGTCTTTTGGAGCAAAAATTAACATAAGACCCGGTATTATATTATTATATTATGTTATATTATTATATTTATTATATAAGACCTAGTCTTATTTTACTATAACATTAATATTAATTTTTGCTCCAAAAGACTCATTAGAGCTGATTGTCTGGCTAGGTCTTATTTTTGGGGAAACACGGTATAATGTAGGAAACCAGCTGGCTGCTTCATAGCAACAGTTCCACAATCAAATTTAGCCATATACTTTGTGTGTGTGTGTGTGTGTGTGTGTAATTTCCTCCACGCTTTATGAAAATGTAAAATACACAGTTACGCTTCAAAATGCAAAGCTGATTTACCAGGAGAACAAAAGCTGGGTGATCAGGTTCTTTCTCAAGGGTACTTTCCATAAACCTCTCAGGTATAGTTATTGAGTTTCTGATATGTAAAGGGCTTTATTTGTTCTCTCAAAGGCCACTGCTTGGATATTTAAAATTATACTTTACTGAGAATCACGGACTTACCTGCTCTTTGAGATTGACTAAAAATAATCTTCCACATGAAGACACTGCAGCCCACTAAGGATAATGAGGTCACACAGTAGGTGGCAAGACAGAACCAGACCCCAGCCCCGTCACCTCACAAGTCACAGTGACTAACACTTATTAAGGACTTAGTATTTTCCTGGCATTGTCCTAAATGCTTTATGTGATTTAACTCAAATCACTGTCATAGCAATTCTAAGAAATGGGTCGTACTCAAGGGAAAAAACGGTTACAGGCATCAAAGAATACATCTCCAGACCCCACAGAGATTGCAGGTCCTGGACTGTGAAATAGCAACTTAAAATTCAGACAAAAGCCACCTTCTGTGAACAGTTCTTTTAAGTACAGTCTGCAGACGTGGAGTATTTAGTACTGGTAAAATAATACTCGAGATCATTATCAAAATAAAAACCAAAAATTCGAAACTACTTTTAGGATTCCTGAGTAGCTGAGAACTCCAGTTTGAGAGGCAAGTGTTACTCTCTGCTATGTCTTTTAATGTTTAGTGACTGTTAAGGAATCTGAGCGCTCAGTGTCTCTTATTAAACATTTGAGGGGTTGTTAAAAGGCCCACCATGGACATGTATCTATTTCTTTACTGCCACTGATAATCATTAGCTTTTAAAACTTGGCACCGTATCTCCGTGCCAGGAGGAAGCAGTTTTAGATGCTGAGGCACAAGGCAAACAGTGGTTAGAGATGGGTTTCGGACTGAATAGCTGTTCTGCTTACTGTGTGACCTTGGACAAGTTACCTAATCTCTCTATGCCTCGAATTCCTCCTCTATAAAATAAGGGTGAAGCGTTAACTGCCTTGCAGGGTGATGGCTAGGCTTTAATGAGGTAATAAATGAAAAGTACTTAATAACAATACAAGGGGTAAATGCTCCTTGAACGTTAGCCCTTATTAAATCATTAGCTGTGGCGAGGGTGTATGGCCGTTTTCATGACAGGTACATGTCAACCATCCACCCCCACAGCCATGTATTCTGTGAGGGGCTCTAAATCTTTGTGCCTCATGCGGGCACTCAGTGAATGGTGAATGAAGGATAATAGTGGTCACCATCTTTGGGCACTTGCTGTGTGCCAGGCACACTTGACATATGTTCTGATCTGACCCTTTTAGTACCCTGAAAGCAATTTCCCCTTTGCACAGAAGAGCAGACAGACTCAGGGAGGTGACTTGCCCAATGTCAAGGGGCCGAGACAGACTTGGAACTTGCTCTCGTAGACAAGTGTGCTTCCTCTGTCTGAAGGCCTCACTACCATTGAGGTGATTTGTGACACCCTGAACGAAGCCTCCAGCTCTTTAGGCTTTGTGAACAGGCAGCCTTTCACTCCAAATGTTGGTTATTTCCCTGACTGTGGTTGGAGGAGGTAGCTTAGCATTTGGGTTCTGGAACAGCAGACAGCCTGGCTCTCGTCTGGAGTCTACCGTGCAACCAGCGTGAGAGCCCGGGCACAGTGACCTGGCCTCTCTGTGCTTCAGGAACCACATCTGCCGAACAGACAAAACACTACCCCTCTCCTAGGCCTGCCACAGAAACGAAAGGAGTGACTCCACGGAAAAGCACTTGGCTCACGGCCTGATGCAGAATACGTGCGAGTGTTAGAGTTAGTGGTAGAAAATGACGCAGCCTCCATTCCTCCGGAAGTCCTGATGAATAGATTGTCTTGTGTTTCAAAGGTTTTGAAATCTGGGAGTGTATGTCAGTTACCTTGCCTCTCGTGTCTCCGTCCCGACAGGAATTTTCCAGGATCCACACCTCACTGTAGTAGAGAGAGGTCTCATGGACTATCAGAAAATGCTTTGCTCCATAGGTTGCATAGCCTAAGTGGTGAAGACGGCTTCATCGCTGGAATGTATTTTTTGATAATCAGAATTTGGTTAAGACATATCCATGCTCTTGCTCAACACCAAATGCTGCCACCCCCTTAACCAAATCTAGGAAAATGCTGTTATAACTAACGGGTAATAACGATGGCTTTTTACCTACACTTTTGTTACCATTGCAGCTTTAATCGCCTTGATTTACCTCCATATGAAACCTTCGAAGATTTACGAGAGAAACTTCTCATGGCGGTGGAAAACGCTCAAGGATTTGAGGGGGTGGATTAAGTGCCCCCCCCTGCCTGGGGTAGTTGTCCGTGGAGCAAGTCCTGCTTGCACTTTCGAATTTGCCTAACAGACTTTGCAGAGACGGTGGCAGAAGAGCAGTTGCACAGCGTGGCTCGTGGAGCAGAGCCTTCACCTGGCACTTGCCCAAGTTCAGACGTGGGAACCCAGTCCCAAGTCGCGTTCCTGCCTTTTCCACCGCAAATTATCAACTGGTTGATGTGTACACTAATTACATTTCAGGAGGACTTATTCTATTTATGTTGTGCCTCTGTAGGCAAAGCCCTTAATAAATATTTTACATACTTTATAATGACAATGAATGGAATTAATCACCCTGCAGGTATAGTATTACAACTCATGTTTACTCTTTCAAATGATTTAGACCGATTTTCCCATTTCATTTCATTATAATTAAAGATGTCTCATGTACTTGGAAAAGTGAGCATATTTTTTTTTTTTTTGTATTTGAATTTCATACCAGGTTTAATGTCTGTGACATTTTTATTGTTGAAGTACGTTAACACCCTACCCCTTGACTTTATTAGAATTGGAAGGCGGACTTTTGTCCAAAAACCTTCTTATAAGTAATTTGAGAGACTTTAAACTATAACATTAAGCATAATGATAATTTTTTCCATACTTAGAATGAAAACAAACTGGATATTGCTTTTTTTTTTTTTTGTACAAATTTAGCATAATAGCTACAGGCTGGGAGAATTGTACCATAGCATGACAAATTTTGTGTTGACTCAAAGGCATCACACCATTATTCCTTAGAAGTAATTACGTGTGCTACAACACATTTGAGACAGGGTTGGAATGTCATTTCTCGTAGAGAAATGACTTAGCCCTTCCTGACGCTGTACAGTCGTTCTTTTATTATATTTTCCCCTTTGCTGTTCGTAGTAGAGACATTTGAATGAAACTTGGCAGTGCTTGATTTGAAACTGTGGAAACCAGGTCTGTTTCGTCTCCTATTTGTACACATTCGCGAATAGCTAAATAACCAATTTTTGTTCTAACTGCACCAATTCTGAAGGCACTTTATGTACTACATGGAGGTCATCCCTGGTTTTGTTTATGTGTTGTTTTGTTTTTGTTTTTCTATTGTAGACATTCAATGTGACGACTAGTTCTTCTCCCTGCATACATATTTCTGGTGCAATATCTATCGATAGTGAATCTGGCTGCTGGTGTACAAAACAAACCTGGCTGTAAAGCTGAGCCTACAGATCTGCCCCCACCGATCGTTTTGTGATTTCTCCTCAAAGATGAATTTAATATGCACTTAATCGAACCGGTTTTGTTACCTGTGACATGTTGCATGCTTCGATCCTGTGTGTTGCTTGAGCTGTGTCTGTCGTGTGCTAGATTAACAGTGAGCGTAAAGACATTCGACTCGCTGTGGTCAGGCCGTGGAGCCAGTCGGGGCCGGGCATCGAGGGTGTCCGCGCGGTTTGATTCTTTGCCACTTGTGATTCTTCGTTGCAGAGTTCTGTCGTGTTTTAAGAGAACGCCTGAGGTAGTGTGGCATTCAGCCACCCTGCTGTCCTTTTTCACCTGTCCTAGAGCCTGTCGTGGCAGTCAGGGGACACTAGAGATGTGGTCTCTTGCCAGTCAGAAGTAAGACCAAAAATGGTGGTTTCAGGCCCTGCATTTGTTTCGTTAAAAAAAAAAAGGACCTTTTGGTATAAGAAATACCGTTTTGGTGGCTTGTGAGAAGCCGTGAAGGTTTGTGGTTTTAAATCAGTTGTCTAAAGGGGTGTGGAGATCTGAGGTGTCTGGAAGGTGGATTGCTACAGAGCTAAGGATTGGCTCCTTTTTTATATTGACTTTCAAGTATCTAATAGTGAGCAGAATACTTAGCTATTGAGTACAGTAGGACCTTGGTTTTCAAACATCTCCAGTGACGAACATTTCGGTTTACGAACGCCGTAAACCCGCAAGTAAATGCTTCGTTGTTCGAACATGCCTCGGAAGTCAAAACACGTCACACGGCTTCCACTGAGGGGCAAGATCCTGAGGCCTAGCTGTCGGCTGTTTTCGAACATTTCAGAACTCGAACTATCTTCTGGAACGGATAACATTCGAAAACCGAGGTACCACTGTAGTTAGACAAAAACACTATTGCTCATTATTTTTATCTGTTGGTGAGATTTTTTTCCCCTTTGGTCAATATAACAAATGTCTCGGGCAAAAACCCCCTCGTTGCAGCCCCTCCTGCTTTCTTTTGAAGACTCATGCCAAAGCCCAAATGGGTTCTAAAGTGATCATGTGACTGTAGGGGGAGAAATCCAGTGATTCTGGTTTAAGAACCAGGGTTCTTTTGTCATTTTAAAGCTGCATATTCAAAATCAGAATATTCGCTAAATGCACATTAGGCAAAGTATTGAAAATACGAAAGGAAAAAAACCATCCTAAGGTCATTTCTACGCCAGGAACAGATGAGAATTATCGGAATATACCCCAATGAACACTTGAATGGCAGTAATTGTGAATGACAGTTCTGTTCATCTGTCCTTCAATATCTGATTTCAATGACAGCTAAAAAGTGCTGGGTCTGGGGTTTGTTTTTGTTTTTTAAGCCAAATAAGGTTCTCTAGTTCTCAACAATTCTCAGTGTTTCACTCTTGGTTGAAAATAGTCATATAATCTTGTTGTCTCTAAATCCTGATGACCACTGTCCGTCATCTTCAAGACTTGCTGACAGAGGGCAGTAAAGAAAAGGTTCTGTGTGAAGAGCAGACTGATGGGTCATTCCTTGGGCCTCCATTGGCTCTGGTCACCAGGCCAGGGGGCCCTAGCAGTGACGCTAAGCAGTGTTCTCCTTCGCAGTGATGCCACTCTGAAGTCTAGTGTCTCTATAGCCTCTGGTTTCTTAGAAATCACGTAAATGCAGTTGTTTCAGTTGCCGGAAGAAGGTATAGTTATTATGGGCCAGTTTGTCATGAGGTTAAGAAGTCAGTTCCAGAGTTTCCATACTGGATGTTGAAGGTCTTTTGACACCAGTTATCACAACTTTCTATAGATCCTGGATATTTCTCTTCCTGCCCCTTGTTGGCCTGAAGATAAATTTGGAAAGTGGGCCTAGTGGGATTAGCTTCAGGCGGTTTGCTGCCTTTCTACCTGGTGCCTCTGGGACAGAAACAGTGAGGTGTTTGCCTGTTTGGCAGTTGTATTCAGGTTCAGTGCTCTTTTCTCATTCGCCCCCCACCCCATAACGTTTTCCATTATTTACTTTTCTGTAGCCAGTCCTCTACGACATCACAAGAATGTAAGATGCTACTTTGATTTTTGTTTCCATGGCCCTTTGGTAGCTAACGTCAGGTATTCCCTAAGGTCAGATGATGAATGCTATAAAGTGACCTGACCTGGATTGTTTCTCCCACATACGGATGCAGTGACAGGGTCTATAAGAAATGGTTAGCAAAATATTTGAACCACTTTCTGCATCTCACATTGTTAAAACAGACAGCATGTACCATTGCTGTTTGATCTTGCCAGATCCAAATTGGATCTCTTGAAAGCCAAGTTCACATGCAGTCAATTACTAATTGTTGAACATGTGACTAATATTTTCCTAAGTCTTGTCTCTCAGCTCTGAAATTTTAAAATCTGTAAAGAGAGCCTGGATTAATCAATTCTCAAGCCTCTCCCCACGGTGTGTGCAAGCTCTCCTTTCTTTGCCCCTTTTCCTCCTCACCCTGGGTCTGTACCCCCTACTGACGGAGGGGAGGGGCCTGCTGTCTGGGCTCATGCTCCGCCTTGCCAGTAGGGGGTGCTGCTGTTCAGGGTAACTGCCTCGCCTGCTCCCTTCCTGACCCCCAGGAGATCATGCCTCTACCTCCGTCTCAGTCAGGCTTTGGGGTACATCCTGATACGTCATGTCAAAACTGCCAATTGCAGGTCTGAGATGTGTTTTTAAAAAATACTTATAAACTCCTCTTTGTACTTTAGGTTTTAAAACTGGGAAGAAAATGTGATACACTTTGGACCACTTTTTTTAATTTATCTAAGCCTTAATGAGCAGTGTATATACACTCACACACCCATGCACACACACACACACCCCAGAGTGTTTTCAGTGTGTCAGAGAAAGTGCCGTAGCATCAGGACATGGGCTTTGTGTAGTGTTTTATAGGAGAGCTTTCTGTGTGTGTGCGGTTTTCCAAGAAAACCTCCCACGAGACATCATCTTTGGTTAAAGGTGTTACACACAAGGCAACGCATGTTTCAAATGCATGTCTGTTTGTTGGCGAGTCTGTCTGTAAGGAGTAACAATAGGAATCTAACAGCATTGACCACAGACCTCTGTGTACTGCGTTCTCAACCTTGTATCCGTGCAGCGAAAGCCTTTCTCGTGACCATAACCCTGTGTCTGCGCACATCTGTGTTCCTATAGAAGGCAGTGTGCCCCTCCCACTCAGACTGAGTTCACCTAGATCGTCACGGTTTCCTTCACGTTAATAACTGTGTAACTTTGTTCTTTCTCTACTACTATGTATGTAATATATATACATATATACGTACATATGCTGTCCAAATATATATGTATATATTTGTATAGCATTTTTACCTTTCTTGAGTAATCTGGTTTTGAAAGGGAGTGAGAGCTTAGTCCCTCCTACAGTTTTCTCCAAGCTGTATCCTGAGAATTCGGACCCTCGGAGCCCGAGAGAACCCCCAGAAGATGATGTTAATACGCTGTCATTTCTTAATTCAGGATCTATTGTCAAATGAAACATGAAAAAAAAAACCACAGTGACTTTGAAGGTGAAAAGAGTTTCAAGCATTCCAAATGAATTCTCGATGTTTCATAACTTTTTATTATAAACCCACCTCCTAATATACAGCCAAGTACTATTTGATACAGTGATTAAAAACCAAACTACTTTGAAATTTTTTTAAAGACAACTTATAGACAATGCTCATTTTCACAATCCAGAGTAGCTTTAAACTATGGTTGAATTTGATACAACACGGGAAAAGTTTTGTTTAAGAATAAATCCTTTTGGCTTTTCATTTTTCTTGAGAAAATTGTAGATTGTTTTCCTGACAGCAAAAGAGTAATGTGACAAAATGAAGTCGTTGTAAAGAAGTGATGCAACTTGTCAAATATTTAATAAAGAATTATGGAAGCTGGAACGTTTTCTACATCCAGTATGATGGGTTGTCTGATTTCAAGCTTGTTCGTGAGTGGATAACCTGGTGTCGGTGGGTTAAATCCCTGCAGAGTCATGGTATGTTGATGTCCTTAAGCTCCCTGAAAGTTCCCTACCTTTAAACACACCATCCAAGTCTTCCTAAAACATATGGCTTAAGCTGAATGGGATGCACATCTAATCTTAGCCAGCTGTCGTCTTATTAAACTTGAGAACTAACGACTATCGAGCACTTTATGACCTAGACGAGTCCATCTCTGCAAAGGCTTATTTCTAGTCTTTATCCGACCACCACTCAATGGATGTGAGTTTGACAAGACTCAGTCATGAAGCCCAAAGGGGTTCTCAAAAGAAAGGCTGTCAGCATCCAGATCGCGTGTCCATCTTCTGGGAAACTCACAGTCTCCTCCACGTTTTTGCCATTTCCTGTAGTGCTGAGCGTCCTCTTGATGGCCTTCACGTGTCCCCTCAGGGACTGCCAAGAGCTAAATCCAAGCAGGACATAATGTAGTCCTTGATTTCTTGTGACTTGTCTTTTTCAGTTAACTGGTGGACGTTATCTCACTGGAAAGGTGTCAGAGCCTCTGTGAACTTTCTATGGTCTCCCTTAGAGAAAAACACAAATGGTGGAATTAATAAAATAGGGGAATAAATGATCCTACCTCAGTTACACAGTTGCTAGGTGAACCAGCTCTTAATCTGCTGTGAAATTTTAAAGCCCCCTGTAACGGGTGAGTGTGGGTCTCCAGGAATTCCGATTCCCATGGTTGATTGTGACGACCACATTCAATGGGGTTCCAGGACATAAAGATGCAAAAGCCACTTGCTGATTCATCCCTTTGGTGCTCCCTCACCTGCGAGAGAACACTCCTCAAAACTGCGTTTGCAGAGTGATCGGGCTGTGGGATCTCTAAGCAAGTGTTTGTAGGACTTGGATCGGACAGGAAAACACACTCTTTCAGATGTAGAATTCAGCGCCCTGTCGCTACCTGGGGGCTGCCTGCTGGGGGGTCTGAGGAGGGCGAGAACCGAGATCCCCTTCCTTTGTAGGAAAAAGGTAAATCAGCCGCAGTCAGCCTGTCCCTTCCTGCCCAGCCCCTTGCAGTGCCTCATCCCCTCCCCCAACCAGTGTCCCCATGCTGCCCATGTGCCTCCTTCCCTTCCCCCAAGTTGGTCCTGGCCACGTTCCCAACTGGACTGCCAAGTCACACAGGTCACAGGAGAGTGGTGGAGAGTGCCTGTCTGCCTTTAGGCAGAGTGACATCTCACCTTCGCTGGGGCCTTCTGGGGACAAGGCCTCACGGGTTCAGTGCTTCAGGGGAAGGTCAGAGACTGCCCTTGTGACAGCCTCACCCAGGCCCACTCGCGGGCAGAGCCCCAGCCCCTCCACGCTCATCTGTGGCTCTTGATCTTGAAGTTTGATCTGACTGTTCTCACTTAATCTCGTCTTTGGCCACGTGCCCCGAAAACTTGCCATTTCAGCTGTGCTTTAACGCCTTGTGGGGCGCCCATGATTTGAAGCTGTGCGGCCTTCGTGCATGGCTCCGTTGTACCGAGTACAGAGCCACGGAGACAGCGACTCAGGGGTGAGCTGGTAGGAGCGGAGGGCGCAGGCTGTCTCCCCAAGTGTCCTGCTCACCTCACCGTACCCCAGTGCTGGGGGAAAGCCTGTGGTTGCTCCCTGAGGGAAAAGCTGACTTGCAGACAAACCAGCTTGGAGGGGTTGTAGGTCACTGCCCCGGACACTGCACCCAAACCCACAGTACGGGCACTGAAGGTGATTGAGGGGCGCCTCGCCCTGTGATGAAAGGAAAAGGAAACACTTGGGCCATGTCTAAGCCATGCCCTGCCCTGCGAGGTTTACATGCAGTGCCCGGAATGAGGACGTCAACAGCTTTCAGTCCTGCTTGGCGCTGTCCAGACTGAGTGACGAGACCAGCTGAAGGCGGAAGACTGCGTGCTACGTGCACGGGGCTCATCAAGCTCAAATCACAGAACCGAGAATGTGTGGCCCAGAAGGGCCTTGGCCATGCGAGCCCTGGGTTCTTGCCCTGGGTGAGTCCGCATGTGCCCGGTGCTGTTGGCCTGGGGGACCAGACTGCGTCCTCACCTGTTACCCTGGGGACTGCCAGGGTCATGCTGCCCTCCCCTGCAGAGACCTGAAAGGCAGCGACTGTGGGTGCCTCGTTCCTGGGAACTGGAGGCCCATGGGGAGGGGGTGATCAGCTTCTCACTCTGCCCCTGTGGGACCATGGGTGCTGGCGTGACCTCATTCACTCCATCTCCTCCGTCCAGGGCTTGTCTTCAGCAAAGGGGCTGCTCATCACTAAGCCAGGATTGAAAGGAGGGGCACTACCAGCCCAGCCTGGGACAGCGACAGACCCTCAGCCTCGATGTCACTCCTGGCAGAACTAAGCCCAGGGACATGGCCAGCAGAGTCTGACCCTTCTGCATCCACTTCAGTCAGAAAGCCCTGCAAGCACCTCACGCTGGTCTCATTTCCTAAACCATCGCATGGAGGGAGACAGCCCAGCACCCTCAGCCTCAGGGTGGGGCGAGGGCAGGTGGGCCCTATGTGGGGAGTCAGGGCACAGAGAGGGTGCTGGGTGCATAAGGGCCCTACTGCCCCAGACAGCCTCTCAGCATCTTGAAGATTCGGATGAAGACTCCACACCAGGACAATTTAAAGAGCTTAAGTCAACCTCAAGGAACACATCGCAGTCGTGGGGTAAATCTTGGCAACCATCTGCAGGAAATTGTGTCCCTTCCTGGTTGGGGCCAGAGCCCACCGCTCCCTCTGACTGTCCCCTTGTCTTCCTTAAAATTCAGGAGAAGCCCTTGAGCCAGAGTAAGGGCCCAAAAACGCTGGAGTGAAGACGCGGTTCGTCAGGATGAGGGCTCCCCACCCCAGCACATCAGTGCTTCGGCGTCTCAACAGTAAGTGGTGGGGTTTGGAGATGGAGGAGCTGGTCCCGGGCACCGAGGCAAACCTGCGGTGGTGATCACTGCAGAGTGGTGATGTGCGCCCAGGCTGAGTGGCACCCAGCCACCATGCCACCACTGCCCTCTCCGCCCATCCACCATCCCCTCCACCAAGCCTCCTCACAGAGAGAGGAGCCCACACACTACTTTACACTAAGATATAAATGATTGATGAGACCAAACCCATGACTCCTTGCAGAAGTATTTTTAACACACTCCAAAGAAAGAAAAGTTGAAATTATGGCACTTAAGGACCAGCAAACTGAGTAAGGGAGAGTTTTGAGGGCAGGGCCCCTGCTTCAGGCCACAAAACCCATTGTGCACAAGGGACAGCCACCTGAAAAAACAGCCTGTTCTCAAGAACAGCCCCAGCCCAGGGCCTCCCAGGAAGCCACACTGCCTCTGGCTGCTGCAAGACAGAACTCTCTCCACCCTCACCAGCATGTGCCTCTCTTTTTCCAGTTACCTTCCAGGGCAACACAAACGCATCTTGGCCCAATTGAAGAGAATCCAGTGAGGGCTGGATTCTCTACCCCAGGAACTTGATGGCACTCCAGGATGTTGCTGTAGTTTTTAAGGTTTCTATTTCATAAAGGATCTAAGATGTGAACTTACCTTTAATATTATTTGTGGCAGAAAGTTTGGATTTGGGGTTTGTCTTTTGAAGTCTAGTTGTTTAGCTATCTTACAAATTCTAAGACCCCTTCTGCCTTTCGGGGTGGGGGGCTTCTCACTCCATCACCTCCCCCCAACCTCAGCCCCCCTTCCTGGACCTCACTCAATAGTATTCCCCTCTGGCCCCACCTCCTCATGCCTTCTCGGCAGTCTGTATTTACTTAGAAGATCCTTGCTTGTTCATCAGTTGAGATTATCAGGGGGACATACCCTCCCAATGTAATGAGTGTTTAAACAAAACTCAGGCCTTTGAACCCCAACTCCAGTTAAAAAGTAACAGGCTGGAGACTGGATCAACAGGAGACAAATATTAGCTGTGGGGGCTGGAGAGACACAGCATTGGGAAATACCCATTGCTGGTGACATGGAAAGAGCAATGGTCATACCTGTCTTGGGGGGTCCAGGAACCCCCAAGGACCCTGTGACCTTGGGCCATTTTCTTGCTCTGCAAGCTGAACATTGAAGCCAGCAGCCCTTCCCATAGCTTCCAGAACTCCCTTGGTCTGGGCAATAATCTCCGGACTGCACGTCTCACTTTTGTCCTCTCCCAATGCGCAATCCAGTTTGCACACAGCCACGGCTATAGCCCGACTCTAGTCACCAAACTCCCCTGCAGAAATCCTTCAAAGGCTGCCAGTGTCGACTAAGGAAAATCCAAACCCCTTAGTCAGGCATTGCAGGCCATTCAGGATCCTGGCTCACGTTCCCTCCATGCCCCATCTTCACTCCCATAGACCATCCCCCCATCCATCACATCCCTTCCATTCACCTTTTGGCCTTCGCTCATACTGTTCTCTCTACTAGGAGTGTCCTTCCCACATGTCCAAATCTACCCCTAAGTCAGAGCCAATCTCAGGTGTCACCTCCTCCAGGAAGCTTTTCCTGATTTCTTCCCCCAAATGAAGTTCCATCCCTCCTCTGAAACTACAGCACTTTGCCCCTTTCTGCCTCTTGTTGTGGCTGTTTGTATAATTGTTCCTTCCTGTATATCACCATAGGCAACCTGAAAGCACAGGGTTACAGCAGTGCTCTCTGTGCTGTGGGTGCTCCATGAAGATGTATTAAAAAGAACAGGATAGGTGCCTGGGAAATGGGGTGAAGCTGCTGCTTGTGAAGAGCTTGGAGGTTGTGTATTGCATTTTGAGGCTCCTCCCTGGTTCCTGCCGCTGTCCGCTCCTGAATAATAATCAAACTTTGACCAGGCTGATGAGCGTCTCCCACTAATGACCCTGCGAGGGACCCAGTTGACTGTCCATAAGAAAGTCATGTGGGGTCCCTGGTGAGGAAACAAGGCGACAGTCAGCAAAAGACAATGACACTTTAGAAAGCGATCTGCTAAGAGTCACACCGCCGTAGCCCGAGAGTTTTGGCGCCTGCCAACTCTCCTTGTGGCCTAAAACACAGCAAATAAACACGTTGCCATTTTTCTCTCTGCTTCTCACCCTTTCAGACACAATTTTCGAGCTTCATATCGGCAACACGTTAGTTCTCGAGACGTGGCAGTTTTCCTGGAGGTTTCCGGCGTCTGAGCCACACTTGGCTGTCTAAGCAGAGACACCTGGCAAATGGCTTCTGGTAGCTGCTCCGCAATCTCCTTTAGATGCTGACCAGGGCGTGGGGAAGAGCCCTTTGTGCTGGGGTGGAAGGTGGTCCTGGAGGAAGCGAGCCTGCTCTGCCTCTTGGTGTGGGGGTGAGAAGCTGCAGAGGAGGACATCGTCCTGGGATCGTCCCAACCCAGAATGGTGGGAAATTTCGGGAATTCACCAATTAGCCAGCCCCCTAAGATTGGATGAGGGGACAGCACCCAGGATGTATGGTAACAAAAGTTGCACAATGGTGGCTGGTGGGCCATAATTTGACTGCCCATGAACTTCGTTTGGCCTTCCCGGAATTTTTGAATAGGAAACTTTCACCTGAAAGTCAAGTTTTTTCCAATTTCTCTTGAAAATGTAGAACACCTGGGGTCCGTCAGCAGGAGCTGAATAGGGGATGCCCTCTTTAAATGAGGCACAAACCTTCCCGTTTGCCACACTCCCCTCCACTCTCCTGTGTCACATCTGGCCCTCTTCCGTCATCGTCTGCCTGGCCCGCACAGGCACTGGAGTTTGCGACCTCTGCTCGTGGTCATTGGTGACTTGGACCAGTGTGAGATTTGGACTTGAATGACCTAATATTGATCCCATTTCTCGGTCCCTGGAATGGGACTGTTCTCCTTCATTGTGACAGCACATCCCAAGGGCCTGGGGTTATTGATCCTGTACATCGGGAGCTCAGTCTCATAACTATTTCTGAGTCTTCTCAGCCCCTCCTCTTCTAATGGCTCAGCTGAGTTGGGAGCTGCCGAGGTGTCCTACCCAGTTTCCTGTCCTGGAGTCCTGGCTTTTATCAAGCCTGGGAGGGGAGGGGAGGGTCTGGCATCCCCCCACTTTTGCTATTGTACAGGTAGAGCTTTATCTTGGGGAAGGAGGAGAAACGGGGGATCAACCCATCCCCCAAATCTTGGAAAATTCTTTTATTAAAGATAGTCCAATGCCCCAGAAATGCCCCCTCTTTTTCAAAGCCCTGCTCCAATGAAGAGTGGAAGAATCTAGTGGTTTGAAACATAATTTTCCCAGGCCCTACTCACCCCAATTTGGGGACAGCCTACCCAATGGCAGGCCTGGTCCCAAGGAGGCGGAACCAAAGAGCCATGTGAAATTAATTTTACAAAACATACCACGAATGTCATGGAGAGTGAAGGAATGTCTCAGAGGGTAAGAAAGACAGGTAATTTCCTCTACAAGAAAGCATTCATTCATTCATTCAAGAAACACTAATGGATCATTATTGAACCAAGCATTGTGCTAGATGCTAAGGATGCAAAATGGACATCGGGGTCTTTGACCTTAGGGTTCTGTTTAGTGGCAAGGCAGAGGAGAAAATCAATAATCAGAGCGAAATGGGCTGCAGATCCACAATCCAAAACTTGGGGCCAGGTGCGTTTTGGAATGCAGATTTTCTTTTTTGCATTTTAAAAAAGCCATATCCCATAGCTTATGTAGCATTGCTAGTGGAGCCCATCGGTATCTCTGCAGCAAAGCATATTAATAGTCACACTAAGTGGAATAAAAAGACTATAAGGAGCATGTCAGTTCAGGTCAGGTATTTGCCATCAGATGAGCTTTTTGCCCCACGTGAGATTGCTTCATATCGATCAAAAGTGGATTTGGGAATGACAGACTAGGGACTGTGCTCCGGCCCAGAGGGCCAGGTCTGTCGAAAAGGCAGGTAAAGAATTTGTCCTGGAGGAGACGTCGCTTGAGCTGAAACTCGAAAGATGAACTTGTCAAGAAGACGGAGAACTTTCCAGCACACAGCAGATAAGCCATCTGCAAAGACTCAAACAGCCCACGTGCCAACTAGGGCCAGTCCCAAGGGAGGCAGGGTCCTGCTGCCCAGGTGGGGGACGCAGGCACAGCAGGGACCGGACAGCTAAGCTCCTGCATCAGTGTCACTCGGAGATGGTGATGAAAAGCAACAAGCCTGGGTCCTCGCCTAAAGCTTCTCGGGGAGCGAAGCCATACAAACTCCATAGAAATAAGTCCTGCAGGAGATTCTTCTCCAGGTCGAAGTTGGAGAACCATTGATTTAGTGCACTGGGTGTAATACACTAGGTAGGTGCATTATTGTTCCCATTTCTCAGATAGAAAAAAATCAAGTACAGAGAGGATTGAAAAATCTCACCCAAGGTCACAGAGCTTGTAAGAGAAAGACCAGGTAATCTGGTTTCAAAGTCTGTGCCCTGAACCCCAGGGCCGCCTGTTGTGTTGATTTAGGCCTCCCTTCCAAGCTAGAGCCTCCCTGCACCTGAAGCCACAGCAAACCTGGGGCTTTGAGTACCTGGGGCACTGAGAAAGCATCCCTGAAGGTGCCCATCAACCCTGTGTCCCCCTCCTTCCCCCCCAGGGAAGGGACCTGCAGAGCAGGTCTCAGGGAAGGAAGGGAGCTTTGGTCTGTCCCCCTGGGGGCTGGAAGCCACAGAGAGAAGTTGACCAGTTTGCCATAAGCCTATTGGCCTTGGGGTCCAAAGCCCATGTTGCTCTACTTTTTATCTTTGTTATTGCTTCTCTTTCAATCGCTTCTGTTTGAGGAGATGGAGCAGGGAAGGGGGTTGGAGTCGCCTGACCGGATGGTCAAGCCTGGCCAGCAGTTTGCCCTCTTCTTGTGTCAATTCCAAAAGGCAGGGTTTGGAAATCAAGTCAACAGAGAGTTTGTCTTCATCTCCACATGAACAACCGTTCTGCAGTGTTTGGAGAGAGTTGGGCAATTCTGGGAGGAGGGGGGTCAGGGAAAAAGCCGACTTTGACTTTTAGGTCTCTGCAGCCAGCGTTGGTTTCCTTGTTTCTGTCAGCACACCTACAGCTCACATCAGAAAGAAAATGCCCCTCCCCACCCCCACCCACCCACCATGGAATCATGGGCATCAGAGAATGTTCTGGAACATTCTGCTTTCTCCCCTACACTGGTGTCTTTTACCCCTGCACAAACTGTCACCAAGCAACCTCTTTTTGGTGGCCCCAGCATTCTTGCTCAAGGACAACTGCTCTCCAGCTGAAGCCAATTCAGAGAGGACTGGAATCACACATGTAGCAAGAAAAATGGCCAAACGCCAGAGGTAAGCAAAGCAACCATCTACCGGGAGAATTTTAAAAGCAGATAGAGAACATCAGACTTTTTTTTTTTCTCCAAACCCTTTGCTTTACAGATGAGGAAACTAAGGCTCACAGAGAAGTTTCCTGCCAAAATTATCCAGTTAACAAATGGTGGGGATAAATCAGAGCCCACTCACCCACCCCCCCAGGTGGTTGGATTTTCCCACCCCATTGTTTGGCTTAGCATTTGTCTTAAAAACTTTCTAGTTCATCTTCTCAATCATCCATTCAGCCTTTTATTTATTCTTTCTGGAACTACTTCTATGAGCCAAGTGATGGGCTGGAATCTGGGGCAAAGTGATGACAGACCTGTTCCTTCCTTCAAGGAACTTCCAATAAGAACCCTTCGTGGTTTCTCTGTCTTCCCTCCCTCTGCCCTTCAGCAATGGCATCGGGTGCTCCTTCAGCCCTAACCGATTAAAGCAGAATCTCCGGGGTTGAGGCCCAGACATTCGTCATTTAAAAATCTCCCAAATGATGGGGTCGCTGGTTAGCTCAGTTGGTTAGAGCGTGGTGCTGATAAAAATCTTCCAAATGAGTCAGAGTATGTAACCAAAGTTGAGAAGTAAGAGCACAGCTTTCGGGAGTCCTGAGCCTCAATTCTACCTACTATGGCTCCCTGGGGCCTCCCTCCTGGCAGCAGAGGGAAGAGAGTGGAAGTGTCTGAGCACTGTCACAACTGTCATACCTCCTCACCTGTCACCTGTGCAAAAAGGAGGCCAACGCAGCCAGCCTCCCAGCAAAAAGCCTCGAGGGCCTGTGGCCACTAAAATCCAAAGAATGGTTCTCTGCCATAAGCAACTCTAAAGGAAAAGAAGCAAACGGGCCGGAAAAGGAGCTGGAATTTAGAATGTGCACAGAGCCGATGTGGCCGGGCCAGGTCAGTGGGAACTCTTTTCCCTTAAAGGGACCCAAGTCAGGAGCTCAAAGTAGTGGGCCAGCCGCAGTTCTGTTTAATTGATCCAGTAAATATGCAATGTGCTGTGAGAAAGCCCTGGGCAGCTTCCTGCAAAGTCACCGAGCGCTTTCACGAGAGTCAAATGTACGAAAGAAATTCGTGAAGGAATGGAGTTCTGCTAAGATCTTTGCTCTCCCCCTGCATGCAGTCTCTGTCATTCCAAAGACTCAGGCACCTGTGAGAAGAGAGACTAAAAATATTCAAGCACGACGTCTTCATCTATTGAAGAGTCATTGTCGCAGGTGGCTGGAAGCTGGGTTTCCTAAAAGTTGCCAGCAATTATCTGCCTCTGCTGCTGGATATTTATGGCTTCCAAATGCTCTCGAGAATGGAGGATGCTCAGGTGGGCCCGGTGGGCCTCAGAACCAAGTCAAGCCATTCGTTGGTTTACCAGCAGCAGCAGTAAGATTCAAGTATTTAGACAATCGAGGGCGCAGTGCCTGGTGCTGCAGCCTGCCCTTAGCCTGCCCCCATCTCTTTAGTGGTTCCCCACCGCCACCCCCATCCCACACTCCCAGTGGCTGGGAGGGCTGATGTGGCCTAGTTCTGACTTCTCCTCCCTCTTCTGATACCCAGGCAGGGAGGAGAAGCCAGGCGGTGGGCCCTCTCACTTGCTGGTGGCCTGTTAGTGGCAAGTTGTCCCTGGTGCCTACTCCCATAAGGGAGGGTTCTGAGGCCTTCTGGTGCTCTCTGAGGAGGTGGTGGGTGTGGCTTCACCCCAGGTCCTGTCACTGGGGACCTGCCAGAGAAGTGCCTTGTCTGCCGTTGGGCCACACTGGAGGGCACAAACCCCCAAGCCCTTCTCAAGGCACTCCTCGTCCCTGCCCCTCTCTCACCTTTCTGTACCTTATCATGAAGGTCAGGAAAAGCTCAGGTGGGTCCTCCTGATACCCCCTGAGGCCTAGGGACCTGGCATGGCGGGGCTGTCCTCTTCTTCCCAGACATAGCACTTACACCCCACAGGTCCCTCGTGCCCTGCTGGCACAGGCGCCCAGGGCTACCCAGCCTCTGTGCTCAATCGAGCTGCCGGAGAACATGTCAAGCTGTCTCGCTCTCCCACATTACATGTGCCTTTAGCAAAAGTGATAACAAAACGGTGAGCCGAGGGACACCACCAAAACGTGGGTGCCGACCAAAGAGAAAGGGGCATGGGTGCCAGCAAAGGGAAAAATCCCATTACTTTTCTACGTAAAAATAAATTTGCTTGTCGTGCATCACTGGCTTCTAAAGCGATGAGAAGCAGCTTCTGATAAAAGGTGCCAGTGATTTCATAACCTTAAAAATAAAGGAGAAAGAACCAGAGCCACTGGAAAAGTGGAGAAGTAGAGCAACAATTGTGTCTAGAACTCGGGGCATAGGTTTGGCACTTGAACGTATGCATAAATTACTTGGTCACATGCCGTCTCATTTAAACATCACAGCCACCGAGGGAGAGGCTGTAACTAGCCCCACCTCAAAGACGAGGACACTTGGGTCAGAAAGGTGCCTTAGTCATGTCACACCCCATGCCAGGCAGTGGCATAGGGGCACCAGACTCAATTTTCCTTATTTTGAGTGTGAGTCTTTCTTCCACACATGTGCCCTGAAGGGAATAATCAGAATACTATCAAAAGCTGAAATTATGGAGTCCATGGGGTGCCATGTGCTTGCATAGAAACCCCCCTTCCCGCATGCATTGTCTCAGTCTGTCCTCTCACCAACAGCTGTGCACTCGCTTTTACTATTTCAATTTTGAACCATGTTACGACCATACCAACTCCCAAAAGTAAATGTAAGACAAATCTTACCACATTTGTGGTCTGATCCTTTTCCGTTCTGTTTTATTGCTGGGACTGGGATCAATTTGTCCATGTTGAAGTGCTAATGGGTTAATAGGCCAGGCTCTCAGCCAAGATACTGGAACCTCATTGCGGGGTGTTTGGCGACGAGGCTTTAGCTAGAAGATGTGTACCCTTCACACCCCCAGGCACCCATTTCCTTCTCATGGTGACCACTGTGACAGTTCCCCCGATGTCCTTCCAGACAAATAAGGACATCGTTTTACTCTCCTCCCCATTTTTATAGAAATGGAACTAGGTGATGTGCGCTGCTGAGTATCCTGCTTTTTTTTTTTCTTAATAAAAACTTTGAGAGTGTTCTAAGAGCTTTTAAAGAACAATCGATCTTTGAGATTGTTTCATTGGTTAGTAAAAATCTCTCTCTCTCTCTCATACAAACACACACAATTCACATTATTTTAATGGCTCCAGAACACTTTATTCTATGAATAGACCTTATGTTATCTGACCAGTGCCTTTCTCATAGATATTTGGTATGTCTCTAATCTTTTGCACATAACCAATACTGCACTGTTGTACACATCTGTAGGATAAGTTCCTAAAAGTAGAATTGTGATCAGAAGATATGGGCATCTGTGTTTTAATAGGTGTTACTAAATGGCAGTGTAGGTTGTACTAGTCGTGCATCCTCACTGGCGGTAGATGACAGCTCCTTGGGCTCAGGCCAACACCGCGTAAAGCTGGTGAATGTCTACGGTGGGCCAGAGGCAAGAAGGCCACCAGCATGGGATGATTAGGCCCTGCATGGTGTCCCGTGGGGAAATGGGGTTGCCCAGGAGAAGTCAGGCTGCCACCAGGAATATGAGAAGTTCTGAGGCCAGCTCCACTGACCTCGCAGTCCTGCCAGGGTGCAGCCAGCAGCTAGGCCCCAGACCCCACAACAAGGAGCTGAGCTGGTGTCGAGACACCTTCCTCTCTTGGAGGGGATGTGAAATCCAAGTGTGGGGCTGAATCCCAAATGCTCAAAGGCAGTTGCCCGAGTTTGCTGATGTTCATGCCAAGGCAGCCTCTCGATTATCCAGCACACAGCACTCGTGGGCAGTGATAATTAGTTCTCGCTCTACTGGCAGGGGATCTGCTTTCTCCAGCAAGATCGCGAAGTCTGAGATGGGAGGGCTCCATCTTTGCCAACCCCTTCCCCTCACTATCTGGGCAAAGGTGGTTTAATTAATCAGAGCCTCCAGGAATGGCCTTTGACCTCTGTCTTCTGGTTTCTGGTCAACAGAAGACAGGTCCCTCTTGCAATAGCATGCAATAACTATTGCCTGAATGAGGAACACATCTGCCCGTGAAGCCAGATCCTTTGCCCTAGATTAGTAGTTCTCAGGTATAATGACCCCTTTTGTAAAACATCCACAGCATCCCATCACCCAACACACACACCATAGCTGGTTGAACTTTTAAAATCTGTTAAGAAAATACATAATGCCCAAAAGTTATATTGAATTCAATAGAGCATTGAAATACATTTCTATTTCGTAAATCACAATGGTACGCACATCTATTCAAAGGCTTGGTGCCCGTGTGGATTTTCAGGTCTTTGCAGCCTCTCCGAGGCACTGCTTCCCCATAACTGACGTCTACGAGGGATGCGGTACTTACGGCAGGAGAGAACCTTGAAAAGGCCCAGGGCCTCGGTGTCTCCTGATTCATAATGTGGCCAAGAGATGGTCCTGTCTCTCGATATTAATGGAAAGTAAGAATGAAATGGGGGGATAGATAAGGTATCGATATTTGGAAAGTCAGTGATTTCCCTCAGAGCACAATAGTGCTTATTCTCATGTCTGGCCGATATTAAAGTCTAACGCTGATGGCGTGGACATAATCGTCTTTGTGTCCCCCAATTCGCAGGAGCAGCAGGTGGCAGGAACGGGGTGGGAATATGGGCTGCAGACCACTGTCTTACAGAGTCTGGCGCTCGCACCACAGGTGCTCAGGTCATTTTCATTTCTTTTCACTTTTGGTCCCCAGCCCTAACACCACCCTGCAAGGCAGCTCAGAATGGAAGTTGTGCTAGGTGGTATGGTCCACAAGAGGCACCCACAAACTTCCACCCCCCTTTAACACCAGCTCTGTGTCCCCACAGCCCCCATCGCTCATGTGGGCTTCACCAAAGCCTCTGAACTTCCTCCCTTACCTTCCCCAAGCCCCTCTTGGCACTGCCAAGGAAGTGATCCCGTCTGTATATGATTACCACCTTCAATAGCTTCCCAGTGCTTTTGGATAAAGATAAAACCCCAACCTTTGCCCCCAAGTCCCGTAAGAAGCACCCTGCCTACCTTGTGGCTCCCCGTGCTCTCTCTCCCTCTCTGTACCTGCTCCAGTCACATGGGCTCGCCATCTGTTCCCTGTCTGAGACTTTCACACGTGCTGTTCCCTCCACCTGGTATCTTTCCAGCCCTTTCCCTTTGCCTACACAATTCCTATCCCTCCTTCAGAGCTCAGGCCACACCTGGCTTCCTAAAGGACTCCACTACGAGGTCAAGGCTCCCGTTACATCCACCTAACACCCCAGTCACATATGCTGCAAGCACTCTGAGCTGTCTCACTCACGTCCAGGACCACGTTAAAGCTCCCCTAACTCCAACCAGACTGACCCCAGACTGCCGAGTGGCACTTGCTTCCAACTGGAGTTCCCTTCTGTTGGTGCTTGCAGCTTTATTATAAGCTCTAACGTCAAGCCAAGCAGCCTTTATCTGTCCTTGGAGGTCTTGCTGTACCTGTTCTCAGCTTTTGGACGAGAGACTGTGTCTTCCTGCATCTGTTGCCAGGTTTGGAGCTTTTGGGGCTCTGCTTCTGATCACACCTCCGAGCAATTAAAGAACAGCAAGGTGAAACCCTAAACATAAAGCTCCACCCCATCTCCCAACTACTAGCCCTCTCCCCAAAGGGCCACCATCAGTTCTGTTCTTTGTGGCTAAAGAAGGAAAGAAACAGTATGCTGTTATCACCAAATAAGTACACAGACGAGTGCACAGAAGTATTTATTATCCTTTTTATTTATGCCAAATGCATTCTGATATTTCGGATTTAAGAGGCATAGGCATCGTCATTCTCACCCCAATTCCTGGTGTTTTTCTTTTTCTGTTTAAATGTCTGCACAATATTATATTGTATGGCTGTATTTCTACACTATTACGTTGTATGACTGCATTATTTCCTTAACCAGTCTACCATACAGATATTCAGTTTTAGTTTTTTGCTTTTGCAAACGATGCTGCAATGAATGTTCTTATATCCCTGTCTTAGTGTGCTTTTGTGAATGTATCTATACAGTAAATTCCCAGGGATAGAATTACTGGGCCAAGAGAGATGTGCTTTCAACTTTGGTAGCTATTGTCAAGTTATCCTCCAAAAAGCAGACGTGACCCCTTCCAGCAGCAGAGTTTGAGAATGGCACCTTGCCCACGTACGGCCAACACTGGATATCGATGATCAGCTTTTTAATTTTCACTTCTTTGCTCACTGAGAATTGATATCTCATCTACATTTTAATAATTATGAGTGAAGTTAACCCTATGGTCATGTGTTTATTTTTCTGTAAAGTCCATGTTCATATTTTCTTGGTTTTCATCTTGACTTACTCACTCAATCTTGCTTTACATGAATGATCGACAAAACTGAAGAACTGTGACTGTGTTGCTAATATTCTCTCTGTGGGTTTTTTTGTTTTGTTTTGGTTTGGTTTGGTTTTTGTCTTTCAACTTAATTATTTCAATCATGTAACATTAGAAATTCTTGATTTTAGGCTTTGTGTACTACTTAAAAATTAACTTGATGTAAAGAGAGGAGACTTGAATTCTTCCTCCAAACTCATCACCCCCTTCTCTGCCTTCCTTTATTTATTTTGTTTATTGCTTGCTCCCTTCGGGATATAAGCCTCTTGAGAGAAGGCGTTTCAGTCTGGTTTGGTTGGGTTTTGTTTTTGCACACCCACCATATAAAATGGTGCTGAGGGGCGTTGTGGCCTTCAACAAATAGTTCTCCAACGAGTCACTGAATGAGCATTAATCTTGACTGGATCATAGTTTAAAAAAAAAAAAAGAATGAAAGGAAAACAATGCTAAAAGAGATTTTAGAGATAATTGGGAAATTAGAAAATGAGCTAAATATTAGATGCTATTAGGGAATTACTGTTAATTTAGCTCTGACAATGGTTAAGCAGAAAACTCTTATTCTTTGGGGATGTGTGCTGAAGTGTTTAGGGGACAAGTATAATGTCTGCAACTTGTTTCAACTGCCTCTGGGGAGAGGGTCCCTAGCGCTCTTTCATGTGATGACGTCTCCTTTGCCCCGCCCCCCGCCCCCCCAGGCCCCTGCTTCCCCCTTGCCTACCGGTGTTCTGAGCCTGTTTCAACTGAGAAGAGCAGGACCTTTAGTGGGAGAAGGTGATACGTGTGTGACTACAGTGATGAAACCAGGACTACCTGACAACAAACATTCTGTTTTCACTTGAGTCCTGGATTCGAACATTGGTTTGAAAGCCTCTTTGATTCTCTTGAGAGCAAATCTGAGACTTTGGCAGCTCAGCATCTTTCCAGTTCCCCTGTGCTCAGCCCTGATCCGCGAGGGTTCAATTTGATTCCTGTGGTCTCTTTTCCTGTACTAGTCTAATAAATAACCATGCAGCTCAGGACCATTGTAATTTCTCTATGTCCAGCTTTGCTTTTCTCTATTCATTAATAAAAACAAATTCATCTCCCGTTTCACCTAAGATTTAAGAGCAAACGACAAGCAAGCATTCTCAGCTGTACTGCACAGAGAGGAAACTAAAGGCTCAGAAATATAAGGTATTATGTCCAAAGGCAAAAATCCACATGGCAAAGACTATGAAATGAGCCCAGATTCCCAGTTCCCAAACTTCCGCCTCCCTCCTGGCAAAAGTTGGGCATTCTTCTTTGGAACTGACCACCGCTTAGTTTTTATTTTTTTATTGTTATTTTTCCAGAAAGCCTGAAGCTCAGGCAGGAAGATGAGAAAACCAGTCGGTCACCCCCCAAGGGGCGGGGCCTGCTTCCAGCTGCAACCAGTGGAAAGTTACCTGATTGTTTTTTACTGTTTGGGAAGCCCGGGTTTGCAGCCTGTATCTGAGTACAAACAGGGATTGAGCTGTTCCAAACTGAACTTCAACCTTGCAAGATTCATATCTATCTTATCTTAAAAGAATGTATCCCCTTTGATTTAAGTAAAAATAAAAAAATGTTCCTCTTAAAGGCAGGTTAAATCGGGGTTGTGTGATTTGCTGGAGGAAGTTTGTTAAGGGTTATAAAGAGGACAAGATCGCTCCTCTCTGTCTGAAATTCAGGATTCTTTTACATACCAGGACTGGGCATTGAAAGGAATCACCTGAATGTTGACCATTTGTCTTCATCACGGTTTTTCCAAAGAAGGGCAAACTCTCAGCAAAAATGCATCCATTTTCATAGACCGAGGGAGGCTGAGGAAAGTGACCCGAATATCCATGCGGTGAGGCCTGGGAGTGGGAGGGAGTTGTCCTGCCCTTTGAAAGAATATCTACAGGGTGGACTCGAGAATCTGTGTTACTTTAAAAGAGAAAAACCAACAGTAATTCTGACAAGAAATAGGATTGCCTTCACCAGGAGAAGCAACTTCAAAAAGTACAAAGGAAGTTACCACAGGCAGTGCCAGTAATATGATCTCCGGAAAAAAAGTCACGTTGATGCCACATCCCTTAACAAAGCTGGAGTGCACAGGACCTTGGCAGTTTCTACAAGGCCCACAGGGATGCTTTCCCCATTTCATGATGAATATTCGGGCTCTTACCAAAGGCCTGTGCCAGCCTTTGGAAGTCCACAGCTAATCCCTCATGGGAAGCCCCTGCTCTTTTCTAGGGGTGAGTTTGCAGGATGACCTCAGGTGGTCTGAAGACACCAGAAGGGGTCTCCCACAGGCTCTTCGCGACCAGAGAGCAGCAGCAAGTCTTTGGACTCACTTCTTGAGATCCGCTAGCGGTTCTTAGGGAAGAAAAAGAAAAAGCCACAGCATGTTTTGCTTTCCACGTTCACCTGAAAAGAAACGTGCTAACTAAGAGCAAGTGTAGGGCGAAATGACAATCCCAGCTCGTTAAGGCTGCCCACCTCCTCTTGACCATCATGGGCTTTGACCAGGATAACCAGGCCTCGCTTGAGATTGCATTTATTACTAGAGAGTGCAACAGATAGCTTCCTTTCAAAGCTTAAGAAAGCAAAACGACAAAGTGGCCCGAGGAAAAAAAAAGAAATAATCAAAGACATTAAAAATAATAGCAGCTAACAGACTACGTTTAGGAGCGGTGGCAGCCTTCCCCGCTGGTGGTTTCTGTTATTGCTTTTGTACCTATCCATCTGCCTTTGCTACCAAGTTGTAAACGCCACTGTCTTGCTCACCATTGCGTTACCAGGGCCTAGCAGGCAAGGAGGAGCTTAATAAATAATTGTTGACATGAACAAATAAATAGACTGTAACTACGTCAGAAACGATTCGGTCAAGAGGACAACGAGTTTGGCTTCCAAATATTGGTCAAGAGCTTTCAGTAGGATGAGCCAAGGATTTTTTTAAATTATTAGGTTCGTATGACCCGGTGACTTTTCTGGGTCTAGAAATCTGAGGAGGTGACAGTGTAATAAACTGCCATTTTCCTGTCAGGAAAGAGTTAACGACGTTTAAACCTGAGTTTCTGAGGGGAATAATGTGTTCACCAGGGGCAACTGCCTGCTCCCCCAGTTGGCCTCCATCTCTGCCTGTGCTGCACCCCCCCCCCGCCCCCCCACAGTAGCGGAGGGATGCGGGGCTTTCCGGTCGTGCTTAGTGTGCTAGACCAAAGGTGACGATGACTTAGTGGGCTAAGGTCGTGCCCTCCCTCCCTCCTAATCGATAATTTAATGTGACTTATCAGAAAGAGAAAGAACTGTTTACTTTAAAACTCTGGAGCCCATAAAGGGCGAGGGGAAAGGTCTAAACCCCACAGAAGCTCAAGGCTCATGCCCACAGCCGCCCCCGTGCAGCCAGCAGAGCAGGGACACTGGAAGGCACCACCCCAGGGCCCGAGAAGGGGCCCTGAGCTGAGAGAAGACTCAAGCTGACGGCAAGGTAAGTGCCTCTCTCCTCTGTGCACCTCCAACTCCTCTGGGATTAGGCTACTCTTTTGGGGGGTCACTAACTTTGAAAAGTGGGGGTGAGCTGTGATCGAGGTGTGTAAAAGGAGGACCCCACATGACACCTGAGCAAAGTGCATTAGTAACATAGAATATTTGAATTTGTCTGCCTTGCTTATTCTGTTTCTTCAGAAAGCCTGAGAAAACTAGAGACTTTCCTAGAGGTTCTTCTCACCCCTGTGGAGGGAAAGGATCAGGCTAGAAAGGAATCCAGGGCCCAGAGGTGGCGTGGACTTTTAGTTCTGCCCTTGGAGCGGCAATACATGAAGCCATTTCCTGTTTTATGATGGTCTGATTTAACAATAGCACCAAGGCCTGCAAAATTCCACCAGAAGACTAACTAGAATTAGGAGGTTTATTTGACCAGAAGTCCCTCCCTTTTCCAAGCTTCTGGGCAGGCGTACCAGCAAAGCTCAGTCTGCTTTATTCTCCTGCTTCTAACATGCCAGTGTCTGAGGTGTTTATCTGTCCACATCCTATTAGTCCATTGACGGCAATGGAAATCAGATCTGGACACCTGCACAGAAATGAAATGGGTTAGCCGAGGGATCCCCAGGCCTCAGCAATTCTCTTACAAAGAGTCTGTTGAGACCCCAACTTGGCTGAGAATTTGCTCAATGATCCCCTCTTCACCCTTGGTTGGTGATAAACATGGATAATAGATGCATGCGTCAGAAGCATCCAGATGTTCCCTTCTAGATGGATTTCAACGAGAAAAGAAATGAGTCTTTGCTCCCTATTGAGGAGAACATTCTATTTTAAAGTTGCCATGTACTTTCAAAGTGACAAGACTCAGACGTGTGATATTGACTTTGTCTTCATCTAGACTCTAATTGACTAAAAGAATCAAGTTGATGCATTTAACACATCTATTCGAAATGACAGAAAATGTGGATTTAGAGTTAGAAAAAAGCATCTCCTTTTTCTTTTTCTTTTTCTTTTTCTTTTTCTTTTTCTTTTTCTTTTTTTGGTGCCGATGGACTAGGTTTGCAGCAAGGTAACAATTCCCACTCCCCAAAGCACTCTTTTTCTCAGCCCTCTGGAGTTGGCCCTACAAAGTTCTCAAACCCTGGGAAACAAAATATGAAAGCAAAGACACGCTGCTCATGCCCAAATCTGATCTAAGAAAGAAATAGGAAGCTTAGTGATATTCCTGGTACTTGCAAATCTAAGACGTCTTGCATAGAGCTGTGATGCACACGGAATACTTACAGGCTTCCTCCTTGATGGACTCCCCCTCCCCGTGACATAAAAAAAGGGGCAAACCCAGTCTTGCCTGTTTTTCACACCCATGGGCTCAATGGGAAAACTGCTTTCTGAATTGAGCGTGGCATCTAGAACTGTCTAGAGAGCCAGTTCAGGCTGGGAAGGTAAGGAAAGGGAGACAGGGACACTGCACAGAAATTTCATTTTAATAAACAGCCATGTAGGCATGCCTAGCCCTGAACCTCTTTTAGGAAAGCTCAGGAAGCAAGACCAAAGAGAGAACTCTAGAGTTGGTATTTAGTGTGAGTTGCAGCAAAAGAGGATTAATGTGGCTGAGATCAGAGGAGAGAAGCTCCATAGGAACTTTCCAGGCCTTTTCTGAGCTGTAGAAAACTGTGTTGGCATTTGGACATGTCACTTTGATTAATATCCAACATCTTTGCCGTAAGCATGAATTTTTTCACAGGAAACAACAGGTGTAATTATTTCCCAACCACCTTATAAACTTTCTGTAATTATTAACTGGTACTATTTAAGTTCAGTTGTCAAATTTGAAAATATTAGAACGAAAGACGTTTTATAGCTATAAAATGAGAAATAACTATGTGAATCTAGGAAAACTATCCAAATAGATACAGGCATTAACCACTTCTAATGTTTTTTGTTAGTGACATATTATTGGATGGCATTGGAAAAAAATGAAAACATTGTGCTTGCTTGTTTAAACTGCTTTGCAGGTTGACAGTTGACAGAGTTTAACTGCGCCTGCAGAAACAATCGAAGAAATAAGAAAAGATGAGAACCATTATAGCTATATCTAAAAATTGCTCTCAAGGCTGAGAACATAATAGGCATGCAATAAATATGTGTTTACTGATTGATGCAATAATACCATAAAACGATTGTACTGCATAATAAAGTATTTTCCTAATAATTTGCTAGGAAATTAGGCTGAGGGGCTCATCTCTCAGCATTAGCCCTAACTTTTCAAGCTTGTTGACAAGCAGCGCAGAGATGGGAGAAGTTTTAACCTCTCAATTTCAGAAGAGCGTTTTGCAAGAAGGAATTTTCATTAGGAAGCCAACAACACAAAGAAACTGTTTAAAAATTGCTCAAATTCTAATTATTTTTCTCAGTACAAAAGCACTACATGAATTGTAGAAATTAATAAAAGTTGAGACGCAAAAGGAGGAAAAAGCG
Organism: Rhinolophus sinicus; assembly: GCF_036562045.2. NCBI lineage: Eukaryota > Metazoa > Chordata > Mammalia > Chiroptera > Rhinolophidae > Rhinolophus > Rhinolophus sinicus. Next base: position 13,082,023 of record NC_133758.1, on the reverse strand, counting down.
GAAACCCTAATGCCACCACTCAAAGATAACTATGGTTAATGTTTGATGTTTTTGCCCTTGGCATGTATGCATTTTTCACAGCCAAAAGGGCTCATACTGTGTATATTGTTTTGTAAACCACTTCATTCAATAACATATCTTGAATCTCTTGCCAAGTCAGCAACCATTTTTCTACACTATCCAGTGACTAGGGTGTATCATAAACATATTACCTTTTCCTATACTTGGACATAGGTTGTTTGCTGTTTTTATTATTATAAACAATGCTTACATGGACAACCTTATAGCTAACACTTTCTACAAATTTGTAGAAGACAACATCTTTTCTACAAATTCAAGGACTTTTGCCTTGAGATAAATTTCCTGGACCAAAGAAATAGAGGTTTATTTGGGGAAGGAGTTTGGGAAGATTTACCTGTAATGCATTAACTTCTCCTCTTTTTTCTTCTTCCCTGTTTCCTCTTCCTTCCCTTTTCTGTCTTTTGCAGATTATTAAAAGCCTGACGCATACAGAGCGCACCCTGGGAAGTGGAGGGGCTCAGATGCTGCCATAAGGTCCTGAGAAGTAAAATGGACCAAACCCTTGCCCCATATAGAGCTCTCCAAGTAGGACCTTTTAAACTAGTGAATTGTTCACCTCCCATTGATTCTTCCCAAATGAACTAAGAGATTTCTGGAGCCTCTTGCCATGGTCAGCAATGTCCCTGAGTAGCCAGGAAGTGGTTTCTATTCTAGGTCCCTCAGGCAAAGACAAAGCAGGTGAGCCTGGCTGACTTGTTAGGAGTAGAAGGGAAGGGAAGAATCAGATAGTTAATCACATGTGCGTGTCCCCCACGTCTGCACCCAGAGTGCTAAGCGTGGGTGGTAGCATCTGGGGCCAGCTGGAACTCTACAGTTTGTATGCAGTGTGAGTTGCTGCAGAAGTGCCCAGGTGGAGAGTTCCACCTGAAGAGAGCAGGGCTGACAGCGAGGCAGGTAGCATTTCCCTGCTGCCTTGCAAATGGCCGCACCCGGTAAAGGCAAGCCAGGGTCACAGACAGGAACCAAAGGAAGTCAGTCATTTAATAGGAAGATAAGCAAATCAACACAGACAAAAGGAAACAAAAGAAAAAAAAAAGGCTGGGGTGATATATCCAAAGCAAATCCAATGTTATTTGTATGTGCCAATGATGCCATGTTTCCCCCAAAATAAGACCTAGCCAGACCATCAGCTCTAATGCATCTTTTGGAGCAAACATTAATATAAGACCCGGTCTTATTTTACTATAAGACCAGGTTTTATATAATATAATATAATAATATAATGTAATATAATATAATATAGTAATGTAATATAATATAATACCTGGTCTTTCATTAATTTTTGCCCAAAAGACGCATTAGAGCTGATTGTCCGGCTAGGTCTTATTTTCGGGGAAACCCGGTATCTCCATAAAACTGAAAAGCAAAAAAAGGCTGGGCTCAACATCTAATCCTGTGGAGACTGAGTGACTTTCACAGTGTGCTGATAACAGCAGCCTCGGTGGAAGAGGGTGATTTCATGGTCTGCACCAGAATAGGGTATTTTTACTGAAAAACACAGAAGCCTTTATTTTTAGTTGTTAAGAATGGGCCAGTTTTATGGCCAAAGCAGGCTCTGATCAAATGTTAACCACTTGGTTATCCTGCGGTAAAAATCAACTGGCCCTCAACCCTCTCCTTTTCCAGCATTTGGAAGAAAACAAAGCATTATGTAAAATGTTTATTTCCTCTCCTTCTCCATTGTGGGCAGGAATTCATGTATCAGTTAGAAACCAGTTTCAACAGGAAACCCAGTAAACCAGAGGGATTCAGTCACAGAAGGCGCCCTTTTGCTCGAAAATGGATATTATTCATGAAAAATTGAATAGTTCCTCTCTCCATTTTCCTTCCTTTCCTTACCATGCCTCATCTCCCACCCACTGCAAGGGTGGAAAACGACTGTGGTGAATAAGATTTAAAATCTGGACGCCTGTGTATCCAATAGATGCTACTGAGAGTAGATTACAGCCCATCTAAGTGCTAGCTATATCCCCATGAAAAATCATTTTAATTTTCTTAGACTGTGGAATTTATCACATTTACTGATGAGGAATTGGGATATGTGGTGAGCTGAGCGTAGGGAAGGATCCATTTATTCAGTCGTATTATTATGGCTTGTAATGTGGTCTACCACTAAGTATTTGTTTCCTAAAATCGATTCGCTCTAGAGATTCCTTCTCTCTTAGCCCTTTTAGAAAATTGATGCAAACAAATGTCTCATCCATTTCCACAGGAAGTCTGCCTTCCTGTGGGCGTGTGGCCTTGGTGGGATGATAACAGAACATAAGGCAGTGGGTCCCTTTATTAGTTTAACTATTCTAGAACACAGAAGCCTGACATCTGTAAGTCTGTATCTCCTTCCATTGTTGAAGATGCTCCCACCCCTCGATCCCTCTTTTCTCTGCTCAGGTCATTATATGGAGCTGGGGAGCCTTCCTGATGACCAGTGGCCATGGCGGAATGGGGAGGTGAAGGTAACGCCTTCACAGCTACAGATGTTCCTTAGCAGAGCTGTGGAGTGTGACAATGGTGTTTGTGTCCAAACTATCAAACGCCATTATCACACTAAATAGCTACTGTTAGGCAATCCTTCCACTCCATAAATGCCTTGGCATCTGTTTGGCATGGATAAGAAGGTCCACCTGACAGCAGGGCTCCCAGGCATGTGTAATTACTGAATAATTTACGGTCCTTTTGTGCTCATAACCAATATGTCATCTGAACTTTGCTTCTCACCTGCTGTTGTTGAATACTTTAGCCGATGATAAATTTTCTTATTTTTCTGAGTCAATAAAAAGGTTGCAGTGTCCCCCCCAAGCATCCATCACAAGGCTAGGTACATTGAAATTGCTCAACCCACACGTGTTGAGTTGAAATGAATAGTTAGGAAAGTGTTAGACACAGAAAACTAAACCTGGGTCGAATCTAGTCTATGCAAACCACACACTCATAGGTACAAAATCAAGGTATGTGGGTCCTCCACTCTGCGTCATAAAAAAAACAACTTTCTAATAAACTCACCTGTGGCTTAGCTGACCTTTCAGAAATTCTAAAACATGTTTGATTTCTACTGATTTTAATCCATTACCAGGCTGATTACCTAATTTGTGTGCTAGGTTCTCCTTCTTTTGTTGCAATGAATTGCCATCAGGAAATTTTACATGAGCTATGTATGAGTTTCCAGAGCAAATCTCACTATTTTAAAGCCAAGAAGCTTCTGGGACAGCTGAACCAGCGGGGTGGTGTGGTTTGAAACACATACTTTCTCTGGGAGGCATTATAAAGCAAGGAGTAGTTTCTGTTTGCGCTGAGCTAAAGCTTCTCCTCGTGACTTGCTAAATGAACCAGTATATGTTTAATCAAATTGAAAGGGTTGGAGCAACTCCCAGAAACAAGTCCATCCAATCATCAGCCATTCATTTATTAAATAAATATGAATTGAGTGGCCACCATGTGTCTGGCACTGCCCTAGGCACGGAGGACACCTTTCAATTATATGTGTCTGACGTCGTCCCCAGAAGTGGTGTTCACTGACTAACATTCTGTTTGGGACCATTCTGATTGTTTGGTTATGTTTATTAGGGAACCAAATGAGCAAAACTTTGCAAAAATCATTCCGAGTCCCTTGCTGGAAAGCACCAGTGAGTGTAGTCCACACATCTATCATACACTGCCCGGGCTCCAAGGTCATGAGACACTTCCATCCATTCCGCCTGCCCTGCATCTCCTTCCACCTCCCCTTTCTTCCTTCTTGCCATCATCCAATGTCAAGAGGAGAACCAGACCCCCCTGACATAATTAATACACTGACATTCTTGTTGGTGCATTTTTTGGAGAAAACACTAATTGAATAAGCATTGATGGAGGGCCGTACTATTTATTCAGACTGCTTCTGTGCACACTATTTAATTTGATCCACGCAACACAGGGCAAAAATGACAGGTTTGGGGCTCCTTCCCCAGATGGAGAACTGAGAGTGAGAATGGTTCTGGAATCATCTGGTCATGCAACTGCAACTCAACTGGGGTCTCCTGAATCTAAAGTCCTCTCATTTACGTGTCACCGTCCTTGGCCTGGTTATTCCACAAACAGTACTGCTTCACAGTTGCGCTCACGCAGCAGTTGGGTTAATCATCCCAGTGTTTGATCAGTCTCCTCGGCCTCCCCTGTCTGCTTTGTCAAGGGATTCTGAGGGAAAGCCTGTAGAGAGAGAGAGAGATGAGTGAGATGACAGTCTTTCCCTGTGAGTGTTCATAACGCAGAGAAAGCCAAGTGCTGTGGAATCGTGAAAGGGAAGAGAAGGGAAGGAACACCTAAGTGGTAGCTTTGGGGGTAGAAAGGGGTGACCAAACTACCCAGACATGGACCAGCTGACTTAGTGAGCCAGCGAACTGACGCAGCAATGACTGACCCAGAGCCTTCAGGCTCGGGGACAGTGTGAAGTCGGCCTCACAACTCCTCGTCACTCCCACGCACCCGGAGATTTTGCTCAGATGTGATTAAACAGGGAGCAAAAGAAAGGGCATTCTATGCCTTTTCTACTGGGTTGGCTCACATAATGGCTTAGTGTGATTCCTGCCTGGGTGAGCGCTACATCCAAGGCTGGGGACCCATTCTTTGTGTAGCTCTCTAAGGAACGCAACAGAAGGCCAAGCTTCCACTCCCCATTTTAAAGCCATGGCTAGTGCAGTCCTGCTGCTCTAAATGTGATGACACCATCCTTCCCCAGCCCAGCTTTCATCTCTCCCACCCCCACCCCCCAAAGATGGTTACTGCCAGCATGCCTGGGGCACACACGGACTCCACAGGTAGTTTGCAAGATGAAAGGGTCCACCTGCAAGTGCAGTTAAAGTCACACTGGAGCTGGGAGGCAGCAGAGAACCAGGAGGTCATATTGAGAGGTTTTCTTCCCTAGGAGACTTTGCTTTGTCTGTCACGCCAGTGAGGCCCTACAAATCGTTTCATCTTAGGACAATGTGTACCTCTAGTGTGACAGTTGCCACTTAGGGCCTGTCCAAGGTTCCAGCCAGCCCCAGAAGAGGTTTGTGAAATAGCATAGCAGCTGTCATATGTAGATGGCCCATCTATACGTTTTTTCTGAACTCTTCTGAAATCTTTCTTTTCGATTTGGTATATACTTCCTTGAATCAGAAGACAAAAGAATATTAGTTAGAACTGGAAAACAGTTTCCTTTTTGTTCCAATGAGGAAATTGAAGCCCAGAAAGGTTAAAGAATATGCCCAAGGTCGTTCAGTTAGACTGTGGCCGAGCTGAACCCCAATGCCTGGTGTAGGGACAGGGCCATGAGAGCAATATCCAGGCTCTCGGCCTCACATGGAAAGGTGCCGGCTCGGTTATTAGATGACCATCAGCTGTAACCAGTTGGCCATCAGCTGTAACTAATTGGCCATTACCCACTGTTGTTTTGTATATAACTGCGTCAGCTACGTTAGCAAGTGTGGATTGCAGACTGTGTGGATCCTACTTCCTGTGTCTTTCCGGGTCGCCAGCAAGAACATAGTGGTATGTACCCCCTATCCGTGGCTCCATTGTTGTTCCTTTTCAGCCTCCGTGTCTCCCACGTTCACCTGCCAGGAGCAGGAGCTAAGAGACCCTGCATTACATTTGGCACAGTGAGCAGGGTTCTCCCTGTCAGGTAATGGAGTCATCTGCCCCTGGGAGGACATGTGGCCCCCACACAGCATGTGGTGCCTGGTGGCCTCTGTTTTCATGAGCTGGACCCCGTGGAGGGGTGGGGGACGTGGACAGTTCTCCGACCAGCATAGGCCAGAGAAAGCAAAGGTCATTGCTGCCATGTGGGCTGGGAGGTGCTTGCTGAGGTAGCCGAGGGGCTGGACTTGGAGTCCCAGGAGGAAACGCTTGCTGAGACCTCGGTGGAGAATGCGGGTTAGGTCGAAATTGTCCTTCACCCCCAGGTTGGGGAGAACTTGGAGCCCTCGCCCTACAGAGAAGGACAGCCCCCAGTACCTGAAGATGCCTGGTATACTGATGGCTCTAGCTGGGGAGCAGCTGCCGTTTGGACAGCTATTGCAGTTCAGGCCAAAAAAGACATCATGTGGTTTGATACTGGGGTCGGGCTATGTGGCACCACCTCTGGGACCTAAGGCAGGGAAAGGAAGACCCCGTGTTGGGGTGCTGGTGGATGTTTGCTTTTTGTGTCTCATTCAGCCGCCATCGAAAATATGTAAGCACCTTGGCTCTGAGCCACTATTGTTCCAGCATGGTACCCTGAGAAAGCCTGGCTGTGCCCAGGATATTGCATCCACCTCCAGGTTCCTCGCATAAGGTCCCTCAAGGAAGAGGCTTGTCACATAGATTGTGAGGCGAGAGTCTGGAGGGGTGGAATGTGGGGACAGAGCCAGGAGAGCCATTTCCAGGCTTTCTGTCTCACATGGAGAGGTGCTGACTTGGGTATCAAATGGCCTTCAGCTGTAACTAATTGGTCATTAGCCACTGTTGTTTTGTATATAACTGCGGTGGCTACCTTAGCAAGTGCCCATTGTGGATTGTATGGGTCCTACTTCCTGTGTCTCCACGCCTGGCCACCAGCGAGAATATGGTGGTATGTGCCCCTTATTTGTGGCTCCATTGTTGTTCCTTTTCGGCCTCCACGTCTCCTGAGTTCACCTGCCAGGAGCAGAAGCTGAGACCCTGCATTACACCTGGTTTCCAGGCTTTGTCACTTCATCCCTGAGGTGTCCTGGGATTGTTGCCAGCCCAGAGTAGATGCAAAGAGGAGTCAGGCAGTACTTGCTGAAGGAGTGGCTGGCTGATGCCATGGAAAATCCCCTTTTATTCATCTGAGAACTGTCTCCTCCAGATTGCAAAGGGACACGGCTTTGTGTAGTATTCTAGAATTTGGTGGACGGGTCTGTGTTTATGCTCCCCATTCACTAGACAGACGTGGGTTGAGTGGTCACGGGTGCCTCATATTGTACTGGGGTCTAGGGACACAAACAAGAAGAAGGCCGGGTCCCTGCCTGAGCTGCTCTCAACCTGGGAGTCAGTCGCCTAAACAGACACTGAGGCCCTAAGGAACTAGATGCCATCACGGTGCCATCAACAGGGAGCCCAAAGACTTTAATTATGCCCTGCCTCACGGAAAGCCTACTCCAAGGCCGCCAGTTAGATGCCTCACTGCCCCTCAGTTTCCCCTCCGTGGGGACAGGCTCAAGAAAGCTACTGGGAGCAAACCCACCCCAGGAGCCCCCAGGGCCGGTGGGGTGGTGGAGGGATGAGGGCATCCACTCTCATCTCTTTGATATTCAAGTTCCCTTCCAAGCTTTCTAAAGGAAAAGGAAGGGTTTCACACACACACACAAGGTCACAAAACTGTAGGTGGCTTCTGAACATTTCAAAGGGCCTAGTCATAAGATAACCTAATTAAAAAACAGGGTCACCATATAGGCTCTGAAAAAAGATTTATGTGACACAAATGTATTGTGTCCTTAGAATATTTGAACACTCTGCATAGGATGCAAAAATGAATAAGACATTCATTCATTCACTCCTTCACTTATTCACTCATTCATTCATTCACTCATTCACTCCTTCACTTATTCACTCATTCACTTATTCACTCATTCATTCATTCACTCATTCGACCATGTGCTCCTACCATGTGTCAGGCATTGTGCTAGTCACCTGAGAATTCAAAAATAAGATGCTGTGTCCAGAATATAGTGCTGCCAGTCTAGTGAGAACAAACACAGGCAAATGAGTAATGGCACTGTTTAGTCACCAAGTCTTTGAAGCAGGTAGGGGTTACCATCGGCCAAAAGGAAGGAAACTGCCATGTGTGTTATGTGAGAAAGGTCTGAGTAAGAGTGAGAGACAAGCACGCCAGGGCGGAAGCACTCTGGTGCTTCGGGCAGCCACCCAACTAAAGAGAAATTCACGACCTTGGCAAGTGAAGCGTAGAAATTTTCACCTTGACAGAACTTGAGTTAGCTTCAAGGTTCCTAAGCATCTTCCAGCAATTTCCTCCAGAGAGCCACCCAACTGTGAGCCTGGAATTTATTTGGTGGGGATTTTCCCTCTCAACAATGCAGCCAAACATCCACAGACAAAGATCCCCTCTTGAATGAAAGAAGCAGATTGTATTATTTGGCAAGTGACTGGGGCGGGTGTGTGTGGGTATGCGTGTTTGTAGCGCACATGTATGTGAAGAATTTTAATTTCTCAGAGGAGCTGGGTAGAATGCCTTTAAAGTCTCATTCAACTGGGACTGGTTTTTTTTCCCTTTTTTTTTTTTTTTTTTTTTGGAACCAGGGAAAAGCCAGTGATGTGATCTCCAATTTAGGCTGAAATGAGCATCCTTGTAACCCTCACTCACTAGTTATGATACTGCCTCCTAGTGGTAAGCTCTGTCCCTGCACATCATACCCTCAGTGCTTCCAAAGGATTTCAAGTTTGCTACCTCAAGTGTTCCAAATTGATTGCAGTAAGAGCTTTCCCGCCAGCAGAGTCCAGCTTTAATTTTGATAAAGTACGTTTCCAAAGGCTTGAGTGGGTATGGAGAGGAGTGGAAGAGATCGTTCTATTGAGTGTCTGTTGACCCATTAAGTACATTAGGCAAGAACTAATCTTGTTCTACCTAGAGAACGAGTCCCTTCCTTTTCACTTTTCTGGCACATTTAGCCCAGTCAAGAGCTAATTAAAGTTCTTCCCATTTTTAAGGCTGTCTGTCTTCTACACAGCACATCTTGTCTTGCTTTTCCTCTTGGCTTCCAATTGTAGCTGAAGTCGAAAAAGTCAGAAATTATCTCCTACTCTTTGGATGTGCCAGCTCCTGTATTCTGTCTGTCTCACTAACAACCTGTGCCCAAGATTTCTCTGGTCTGCCCTATGTCTCTGCGTGAGCTCAGGCTATCTCACATCAGATCCTTTGCTCAGCAGTTAGAATGATCTGCTGAGTTGGGTAAAACATAGACAGGGCTGCTATCTGTGTCCCAAAAGAAGTGGCTACAAATTGCCACCCCAAAATGTAAGTGGTGTGTTAGGAAATTTTGATTGCAAGAAGCAATTTTTTCTTAGATGACCTCAAGTAATTCTTACAGCAATATTTCTTAAGCACCTACTATGTGCAGAACATGGAGTTGGGGAAAATTTTTTGGAAGGGGCCACATGGCAGTAAAGGGACAGGAATCATCACATGGGAGATCCCCAAAAGTCAGAAGGCAAGCCTTTGTGAAAAGTGGCAGATAGTCAGGCTTCATGATAGTTAGAGATTGGGGTGTCTGGTCACCCCCAGTCTGTAGAAATAAATCAAGCCTCCACCATTACAGTGATTCATTTGCTCCCTTTTTCTGCTCTTCCAGCTGTCATACCTGTCTCCATCCTTACCTACAGTTTCTGCTCACCTCTAACTACTGCTTTCTCATTGTCTTCTAATTCTGGGGTCTCATGACCCTGTTACCTAATGACCTCTGCTTGCCTGCCTCCTTTTGGTATCTTTTCCATTTCTTCTGTGCTACCAAATGACTTCCTCCCTGTAGCTCCTGTTTGGGTCCCTAAGCCAACAGAAAACTGATCGTCTCCGTTAAGGTCAGTGTGCTCACTGGAGCAGAGCTTTCACTCCAGGACACTTCATAGGCTGCTGGTCAACCTTTGGAGCAGGACAAAACAAAGAGGGTATTATGTATGAGAAAGTTTAATGCAGGAAGTAATGCGTAAACTTTACTCTGAGTAGGAGATATCCATTCCCCAAAGAAAACGATAGGGAAAGCATTCTCAAGAAAAGAGGACAGCATGTGTCAAGTCCTCAAGTGGGATGGATGGAGTTTGGAACAGGCAAAGAACTCAAAGCTAACTGGCATGGCAGGAACATAATGAAGAAGCAGGAGATGAGGCTAGAGAGGTGGGCATGGGCTGGCATTCCTAGCAGCAGGATGGAAAAGGAACATATCAGAGGGCAGGCGTAATGCCAGTGTTATGTCATGGTCATGAATTTTACTGATGGGTCATTAAGACCAGGGGCTGACAACCTATAGCCTGTAGGCCAAATCCAGACTGCCTGCTTCGATATGAGCTAAGCTTGGTTTTTATATTTTTCAACTATGGGGAAAAAAATCAAAAGAAGAATACTATTTCATGACATGTGAAATATATATGAAATTGAAATCTCAGTGTCCAGAAATAACGGTTTATTGGAATCGACCAAAAGTCCCCATTTGCTCCGACTATCCCAGTTTAGCACTGAAAGTCTTAAATCCTGGAAAACGGCTCAGTCCCAGGCAAATTGGGATGGTGGGTCACCTGGCACACAGCCAGGCTTGCTCATTTACACATTGTCTGTGGCTGTTTTCATGCTCCAGTGGCAGAGCTGAGTAGTTGTGGTAGAAGCCATATGGCCCACAAAGCCTAAATTATTTACTCTCAGGCTATTTATAGAAAAAGTTTGTTGATCCCCAATCAAGACCAAGGAAGAGTCGATAATTTATCTGATAAGGCAAGGGCATATAATTGATTGTTACTATCATGAGAGGGTTGACCAAGCCTATTTATTTCCTCCCTTGGAAGCTGGTTCATTTTTAAAATCTAAATTCATTCATGTCACTCTCCTGCTTGAGATCCTTCAACAGCTTCCTGTCCCACTGAGAATAAAACCCAAGAATCCGGGCCGGGCCGGTGGCTCAGGCGGTTGGAGCTCCATGCTCCTAACTCCGAAGGCTGCCGGTTCGATTCCCACATGGGCCAGTGGGCTCTCAACCACAAGGTTGCTGGTTTGATTCCTTGACTCCTGCAAGGAATGGTGGCCTCTGCCCCCTGCAACTAAGATTGAACACAGCACCTTGAGCTGAGCTGCCGCTGAGCTCCCAGATGTCTCAGTTGGTTGGAGCGCATCCTCTCAACCACAAGGTTGCCGGCAGTTCAACTCCCGCAAGGGTTGGTGGGCTGCTCTCCCTACAACTAGCAAGGGCAACTGGACCTGGAGCTGAGCTGCGCCCTCCACAACTAAGATTGAAAGGACAACAACTTGACTTGGAAAAAAAAAAGTCCTGGAAGTACACACTGTTCCCCAATAAAGTCCTGTTCCTCTTCCCCAATAAAATCTTTAAAAAACCCCACGGATCCCATACATCCTTCTCAGACCTCATGTCCTCCTGCTCTTCCCCTTGCCTACTCCATGCCCACAACCACCCCTTTGCTGTTTCTCAAACATGCCGAGGGCAATCCTATCTCAGGACCTTTGGCACTTACTGTTTTGTCTGTCCAGACCCTTTCTCCCAGATATAGGCACATTTTGTTCCTTCACCTTATTCTTGTTTCTATTCCAAGTTGTCTTTTAATTGAAGCTTTCCCCCTCATTGTAACATTCTTCAACTCCTGACGTCACTTATTTATTTTTTGTGCCCACACTAGAAGGCCAGGCACAGAACAGGACCTTGCTGTATCCCCAGCTCACAGAACAGTGCAAGTCTCATGGTAGGTTTGAGATCGATATTTGTGGGATGCGTAAATGGTTGGTAAAATCAAGAATTTTATGTGTTGTCTCCAGGCTATGTCCCGACTCATTGGACCATATTACTGCTAATCAATATTTCACTTGAGCTAATATCTGTCTTGTTACAATTATGTAGCTGACTGTCTCTGTCGCCCACTGGCCTCTTTTCCTGCCAAACACCTTGTCTTTAATCATCTGACATCTGCTCTGTGGATATCTTCAGATGCCACCCTGAAATGCTGCCACTTCTCCTGTCCGAAGGATAGATGCATTACTCACCAGTCCAGGGGTGGAATCAGGGTGATTCTGCAACCCCCTGAAATCAACAATGACCTTTCATGCTGAGATGCATTTTTGGGAGGGCCTGGAGCTGTCATCCAATTCTCAGGAGGGTCCTCGAGGGAGGACCTCTGATTTTAAGCAGCAACAGTCCGTTGGGCTAAACATATGCAAAGCTTCCAGTTAGAGTTACAGGCCCTCCTGTGGGGCGCCCTCCTATGGGGTGCCCTCTACTCCCCAGTATCTTGTGATCAATGCTTATGTTCAGTACTCAGCTCCTTTCACTGGATGCTCTCTTCGCCTCCTGAAGGTTCTTCCCCTTCTGCCAACATTCTGAGACCGTGTAAAGAAACCACCAGGCTCCTCTGTGGTGATTGGATCCCCCACTGGCTGCTTCACAGCAGCTATTTTCTTCCAGGCTGTAAAAGTGCTGGGCTGAGCCTCCCACAAGTCACATGAGGGATCAGAGAACCCCTTCTGGGAGGAACCGCCTGCAGAATGGCTTCAGATGCACTTCTTCCAGAACAGGAGGCCTCATTTACATGTCAAATGTCTGCGCTGTGGGATTTGTTTCCTGCCAAGGTTCCCTGCTCATGTCCCAGAAAAATTGAGCTGAGGCCACCCAGCCACTGGAGCAGAGACTCAGGGTTCCTGATGGGCCCTTTTCCTCCAAGGGAACAGAGGGCACAGTCCTTTCTAAGGAGCAGCTTACTGGAGAGCATTTGGCCTCTGTCATTTCATCAGCTTTGAAAGGATTTTCCTTTCAGGAGAACAATCATTCCAAGAAGCTCTTCTACAAAGACAGAGGTTGCTGCTCTCTTTCTGAGGTAAGGAGGGAGGCACCAGCTCTGGCCCGTCTGGTTGTGCCCAGAGAGCACCTGCTGAGTGCAACACAGGCCAGTGCTTAGACTCACCATTTATCATCATCATCATCATCATCATCATCATCACCATCATCGTAAGACTTTCGGGTCCTGGAGAAACCTTAGGCCCAGTCCAGACTGTTAGCTACAGACTAAGACTAACTAACCCGCCCAGCACTGCTTGGCAAAGGGCAGCATGTCCCCCCCCCACACTCAGACCTCAGAAGGGCAGGGTACCCTCAGCGTCTCTCAGCCTCGGCACTCAGTCTCTACTGACCCTCGGCTGGAGAATTTTGTTTTGTTATTAGTACCTGTCATATGCATTTAGGATGTTTAGCAGCATCCCTGGCCTCTACTTACTAGATGCCAGTAGGATCCTCCTTATTATGACAACCAAAAACGTCTTCAGACACGGACAAATATCCCCGGGGAAGGCAGCATCGCCCACAGTTGAGAACCACTGCTCTACTGAACTACTTAAGACAAATCTGGATGAGTCAAGTAACGTCAAAGGCCCCACAAAGCCAAGTGTGTTTGGAGGATGAGGGAGAAAGAAGCAAGGGCAGAGTCAGGCGTAAAGATGGAGAACATGAGGACAGGACCTGGGCTTGTGGAGGGAGGGGTCTCTAGGGAGGCATAAACTGACGGCAGGCTGGAACTTGGGAGGGAAGTGTTCAGGTCACAAGGGACACACGGGGACGCTGCCTGCACTGGCTTCAGCTGGGACCCCTCCCCCGCCCCAGCTGTCCTCTCCTCTAGCAGAGGCCCAACTGCCTGAAGGCATCCTCTTTCTTTCGAGCAGGAACATACTTATGGAATAGCCGCCACATGCTGGATCCCAGGCCTAGAGAGAGAAAACATGTTTCTAGCCTCAGAAGAACACAGATTGAATGAGGCAATTGCAGCCAAGTACAAGGGGCTCTGAGGGCATAGACTTGGGTTTTCAAGGGAAGACTTCCTGGAGAAGGTGACATCTAAGTGGAAACTCTGAAGACAGTGGAGAGTTTTCAGAAAAAGAGTCAAAAGAGTCTTGGCATGAGATCCTAGGGTGCTACTGCCTAAAAGTCCTTTTTTTTTTTTTTTTTTTTTTAAAGATTTTATTGGGGAAGGGAAACAGGGCTTTATTGGGGAACAGTGTGTATCTCCAGGCCTTTTTTCCAAGTCAAGTTGTTGTCCTTTCAATCCCAGCCGTGGAGGGTGCTGTCCAGCTTCAAGTTGTCCTTTCAGTCCTAGCCGCGAAGGGCGCAGCTCAGCTCCAGGTCCAGCCGCTGCCGCCAGCCACAGGGGGCGCAGCCCACCATCCCCTGCGGGAGTCGAATCGGCAACCCCGTGGCCAAGAGGACGCGCTCCAACCAACCGAGCCATCCAGGAGCCCAGCGGCAGCCCAGCTCAAGACGCCATGCTCAACCCTAGCTGCAGGGGGCGCCGCCCACCATCCCCTGCAGGGCTTGAGGAGTCGAACCCGCAACCTTGTAGTCGAGAGCCCACTGGCCCATGCGGGAACCGAACCAGCAGCCTTCGGAGTCAGGAGCATAGAGCTCCAACCGCCTGAGCCACCGGGCCGGCCCCCTAACAGTCCTTTAAAAGGGAACCAGTTAATTGCCACCCCAATAAATTTTAATTAAAAAAATAAAAATAAATAAATAAAAGGGAACAAGCTTTGCTCTGCTTTTAATAGAAGGTGAATAGTAGAGCAAAGCAAAGAGCATTTAGAGCCCTGGGGTGGGGAAGGGGAGCACGAAAGGGCACAAGAGGAAGAGGCTGGAGGCAAAAGAAAACACACCCCAGCTACAGCTGTGGTCCCCAACCTGCAGCATCAATACCACCTTGGAGCTTATTAGAAGTGCAAATCCTCTGGCCCACCCCCAGACCCATTAAAGGAGAAACTGCTGGGGGCAGGGGAGAACCCAGTATTTTAACAAGCCCTTCAAGTTTCTGATAGACCACTGGGCTACAGGCCTGGTCCACTGTGGTGCTCATTAGTGTTTAATGAGAGCAACTGAGGGGATCCATCAACCAATGACTCTTGCCTTGGCAAAGAGTCCAACAGTGTTCTCCACCTCGGCGGCACATTAGAATCACCCTGAGAGTTTTAAAAATCCCATTGCCCAGGCTGTACACCATGCCAATAAGATAAGAATCTCTGAGGAGGACATAGAGGAAAAACTGAGGGTTGCTAGATGGGGTGGGGGTGGGGATAAGGGGGAAGGTGAGGGGATTAGAAAGCACAGTCAGTAACCACAAGATTGCCACAGGGAAACGAAAGTCAATTTGGGGAACGTAATCAATAATGTTGTAAAGATTTTGTAGGGTATCTGATGGACACTTGTCTCGTTAGGGAGACCACCTCAGGGATGGTGTAGATGCCTGACCACTGCACTGTACACCTGAAGCTGAAGCTGAACAATAATGAATGTCAACTACAATTTTATATGTGTATATATATATATATATATATATATATATATATATATACACACACACTTACAAGAAGCGGAGTACAGCATAAGGAATAGAGACAGTGGAAACGTAATAGCTGTGTGCGATGTCAGAGGGGTAGTGGATGGGGGAGGGGGGTTCACACAGTGTGAGGGATATAAATGACAACTGTCTATTACTTTGTTTTGTGCACCCAAAACTAAAAAAAAAAAAAAAAAAAATCTCTGAGGAGGACCCAGCCATTGACAGTTTTAAAAGCACACTAGGTTACTGAAATGTGCAGCCAAAACTGAGCACCACTGCAGTGAAAGAAGGTATTCATAAGATGCTCTATTTTGAATGACTTTGAGAGCTTTATTTTTAAACAAGAACAGCTTACATAAAAGTACATATCAAGTTACAAGTGATTCAGACAAAATAAAGCTTCATTTTTCTCTCCTTTATAAAAAATTGGGAGATAAAAAGCCTAGGACTGGGGCAGCAGCTCCACAGTGCGTCAGCAATTTGGGTCCTTCTGGGTGTCCACTTATCCTGTCCTCACGGTCGTAATGTGATTACTAGGGCTCTAGCTATCAACTTTGTGTTCCACGAAGGAACAACTTAAAGGATGAAGGGCAAAAAGGGTAGTTGCTTTCAAGCTCAAGCCCCTTTGAAAAACACCCCTGGAAGCTCCACCTGGAGATTCTGCTTTGATCTCATTGGTCAGACCTGTGACACAGGACTACCCTTAGCTGCAAGGGAGTCGGGGAAATGCAGTATTTTAACTAAGCACTTTCCCACTGTAAACAAAATTGTGTTCTGTTTCTAAAGAAGAAGGGGAAATGGATATTGGGTAGAGGGAATGGATTTAGGGTGGTTTTTCTTTTCTTCCTCATGTGGATTGTTCTTGTGTAGGAAGGCAGAGATAGGTTGTTGCCTCAAGGAGAAATGGATTGTTGTAATAAGACTGGAAAAAAGAGCGCAAAATGAAGTATAGTTTTTAATTCTTTTTCGCCAAACAGGCTTTTCAGAATCAAAGGTGAAGCAGGACATAGTTTTCTCTTCCTACCCGGTGAGGAGGGAAGAGCATGCAGCATGGAGGAAGGGGTAGGACCTTGGAGCATGTTGGCATGAGGGTGCTGAAAGGACCAGGCTTGGGAGGAGGGATGCTGTGGAGGCACTACCTGGAAGCTGAGCCAACAAAGGAGATACTTTTAAAAGAAGTGAAATGTATATTAGGTCACATGGCGATGAAGGCTATAGAAATAAAGCCCAGAAGACAGAAAGGGGAAACCAGGGAGGGGGCTTGCAATTTTAACTAGGATAGGTAAGGAGGGACTCCCTGAGAAGGTGACTTTTGAACAAAGACCCAAAAGTGATGGAGCAGACAGAAAGTGCAAAGGCACTGGGGCAGGAGTGCTCCAAGAATAACATGACTGGTGTTGGACCTAAGTGAACAAGGAGTGAGATCAGGTGAGAGAGGGGTTTGGGAGATAGCGTAGGGTCTCACTGACCTTTGTAATGAATGTGGCCTTTGCTCTGAAGGAGATGGGAAGCTGTTGGAATGTTAAAGCGTTCTAAGAAGACAAGCAGCGTTTTATGACTTTGGTTTGAACAGGATCACGCTGGCTGCTCTAATGCAGATAATCTGAAGTGGAGGCAAGGATGGAATTAGGAGACATTTAGAAGGCCACTGCAGAAAGCTAGATGATGGTGCCTGTGACAAGGAGGTAGGAATAGAGGTGACCCTGGATATATTTAAAGGGAGGGGAACAGGATTTGATGATGGATTGGATGTGGTGCATGAGAGAGAGAGAAGAGACAAGAATGTCAGCCAGCTTTGGGACTTGACTAGCTGGAGGGCTGGAGGTTCCATTCTCTGACATGAGGAGACTGTGAGAGAGCAGGTCTGGGAGAAAGTCAAGAGTTGTATTGAACAGACTGCATTTGAGACTCCAACTGGAAACCCCGACGGAGATGGTGAAAAGGCTTTGGAGAGATGGGTCTGGAGTTCAGAGTGATACCCATTTGGGAGTTGTCAGTGTGTAGCTATGCTTGGGTGTCACGATTCTGAAGTTCACAGGTGGCCTTCTGCAAACTCAAGGGGGCACATTCCGATTTCTCCTGTGTGTATAGTAGCCCCTGGAATTATGCCAGGAGGTGGCCCTGCCCAGGTTAACCTACCTCCTCTGCCCTGCGCCTCCTAGTAATTCTGGAATCAATGGGTGAAAGGGGAGAAGGGAGTAAGGCTAGGGTTGGCCGGTTACTTATAGGGCCAGCTCAAAAGGGTCGGGGCAAGTGAAGACAGGAAGAGGCTGGTGGAATAGATGCGAGGACCAGAAGTGGGTAAGAGTTGTACCTAGTGTGCTGCCATGGAAAGAACCCGCCAGAGCTGGAAGAGCAGCTAGAAAGATGAGAAAGGGAAGGGCAACTTCAGTCAGAGAATGGTGGGCCAGGTGAGTCAGTACAGAGCTTCCATTTTAAAATAGGGGGGAAAGAAGTGGCTTTTCTCTCATTCTTGTCCTCAAACTTGTGGAAATGAACCAGAAGAATGAACTGTATGGAAGTCTACTTGATTCACAGAGAAACCAGAGAACAGCCATCCTCCAAATCAGTCTACATTTGGGCGTTGGGATAGGGCACAGAGGGATCCATTCAACAAATATGTATTAAGTATCTACTATGTTCCAAGCACTTCTAGGTGTTAGGGATACATCAGTAAACAAAAGAGGTAAAGATCTCTATGCTCATAGGGCTCACATTCTAATGAGTGAGATAAACACTCACCATCATAAATGAGTCAACCACGTAGTGTGTTAGAAGTGGGCGTGAGTGCTGGAGGATCTCGGAGGGAAGAAATCAGAACTGCAAGGTACTGTTAGGATTTGAGATCCGTGGTCAGTCAGGGGAGAGTTTACTCATTTAGGATGTTGGGGGGGGGTGTCACACCATGGGAGGGCTAGGGCAGGGGAAAGGCAGCCCCAAGGAAAGTATTGTGGGAAACTTATCGCTGGGGAATAGCCGCTACCTTATCATTCCACGTAGATGTAGGTGGAGAAAGAGGATGCAATAGGAGGGAGACAGAGGTGAGATATCCCATTAGAATTGCTGCTGAGACTTCTGGGCCCTAAAATGGAAGCTGACAGACTTTTCTTGATTATGGCTGATCAAAGACATGTGATTTTTTTTGGAATAAGCCCCTTCTATGATTTCTGTCTGGGACCATCTGGGCTTCTCATAAAGAAAATAATAACATAGAATTTTAAATTCTTGATCTAGTGGTACAATTAGAACTTGTACATATTTGTTTGTCATATTATAAAGTTGAAGTCTGTGCTCACATGACCACACAGAGGAAACTGGCATCCATCTTGCCTTTCACCCTTTACAAAACCACTTTAGAACACGTGGGCTCTCAGAGGGTTTCAGAGCTGCTAGGGCAAACAGTTGTAAAATATACCCTGTACCAGGAGGCAGAAGAGGTTTTTGTGTCCCTTTGATTTTTTTAAAAACAATTTAAGCCCAAGTGACATCTGCGGATCTAAATGGGGGTAGAAATGCCAGGCTGTTCACTTTTGCACACATGGTCCAGCGGAACAGAACACACAAATGGGACACAAGCCAGCACTGGGCAAGTTCCGCCCACCCGCCGGCAGCTGAACCCATGCCCAACACACACACAAAATTGTATATTCACAAATGAGAACACTTTGTAATTAGAAACAATTGTGATTGCTTTGGATATTCTTTAGAATAAGAATCTATTGCAACTCTTAGCTATTATGGGCTATGAGAAGCTTGGCCCAGGAGACGCTGGTACAATAGATAACATAAAATATTAACACAAGCTAGACATCCACCATCTAGAACCAGACCTCTCCAGAACACGATGACCATCGGCAAGAAGTCATCACGTCCCTGCCATTCTCGCTAGTGATAAACCTGCTGTTGAAAACACGGGCCCATTTTAATGAAGCATTTGTTTCTTTTTGTCATCTGCCCATCACAGAGTCAGAGAGCCCTGTAGGAAATGGAGACACTTATATGTATATGACCACCCTGCAGGCATCAGGTACAAACCCCCAGCTAAATCCAGCAGGCCATCCTAGCTTGAAGACTGGTTTGAGCGTTCATTGTATTTATAGATTCTTGACACTGTATACTTACGGAAACCAAGGGGAAAATCAATAGAAACTGGACATGTGGCAAACTGAGCTCAAACAATGGCTATGAATATGGGCATTTCTGAGACCCCAGAGCACCACCTTTGGTGGGGGAGAGCTCACTGCACACTTATCGTTATTTGTGCAAGGAAAACAGTGATTCATCTCAGAACAGAAGGTCAGGGTTTGGGTGAATGCACAGATGGCCACACAGCCCCACAAAGGCCATCCCTGACAGCCGTGGCGGGGACAAATCCCACTGAGGGTGACCCTTTTGTCCCTGGTCTTCCAAATGTTTTTAAACAGATGAAATCAGAGTACAACAAACAATAGGGCACTTTGGAAAAAGAATGGAAGCATCTGTGAAAGGAGCAAAGGACAGCTCCATCTAAGAGGGGCATCGCATGGGCTGACTGCAAACCGTGAAATCTGAGAGTAGAAAATCCTTTCAAATTGTCTCTGCAAGATACACTTCAAAGCCAGATAGAGGGGAGGAGGTTTACAGGATGACTTTGACTTTTCATTTTGTACCTTTTGATCATTTTTTAAAAATTTTAATCACGTGTGCTGATGTTAGTTTTATTATTAAAAATTATTACTAAAGAAAGTACCCTGGTCTGTTGGGAGGGCTATGGACACACACACACACACACACACACACACACACACACACACATTCTAATCAAAATGTGTCCTGTACCTTTTTGCTACTGTGAAACGTCCTAGAATTCCACTGCTAAATGCATCTGTAGGGTCTCCATGGGGAAAGCAGGCTGCAGGCTGCCTGGGAGAAAAATGAGCATTTTGTCATTTGTAAACCAGGATAAATCACTTGAGAAGAAAGGCTGGAGATGGCAGGTTTTCTGAAAAGATGAGATGTGACTAGCTGACGTGTTTTCTCCTTCAAACCCCTTTTCAAAACAAAAACACCATCTATGTTCTCTCTTTTATCAAAACCCCATGCCGGAGGAGAAGAGTACTTTAAAATAGAAGTCAGGTGTCCTCTACTGCAGCCCATGCCCTGGAGAGAGGCACCTGGGGAGTCATCCTGTACCGTCAGTGTGGCCTGGGGTCCAGCACCTTGCAGGGCAGGGTGTCACAGATCAGTATCGTGGCGTAGCTGGGTGTTCCAGACTGTTCATTGAACTCTAGGTCCGGCCATGCACCTCAACATTTCAAGACCCTCCTACCTGTGGTCTAGACACCCCCTCTAAGTGTGGTCCCTGGCCAGCATGGAGATCCCCCCAGAGCGTGCTAGAAATGCAGGATCTCAGCCCCCCCCCCCCCCCAGATCTACCATATCAGCCTACACGTTCACAAGAGCCCAGGGGACTCCCAAGGGACTCGTGGGCACTGTTAGCAGAAGAAGCATTGATCATGCTGCTCAGAGGAGGCCTACCAATTCTTCCAGGAGGGACCAGGGAGTAGGTGAAGTGGTCTTTAAAAAAACAACCAACTATCTGAAATGAATAGTCTGGGATTCCAACAGAAAACTCTGGAGACCAGTGGGCACCAGGAGTTGGGAGGTGTGGGGACAGAGTCCCAGAGAGCAGTTTCCAGGCTCTCGGCCTCATGTGGAAAGGTGCTGGCTCGGGTAGTAGATGGCCATCAGCTGTGACTCTTTGGCCATCAGCTGTTACCGGTTAGCCACTAGCCACTGATATAACTGCTGTGGCTATGCTAGCAAGCGCAGATTGCAGTTAGCAAGGGGGGGTTGGTTGGCAGAGAAGTGGACGGCGGTTTGCAGATTGTGTGGCTCCTGCTTCCTGTGTCTCCAACCCAGCCGCCAGCGAGAATATAGTGAGTGATATGACTCCCCCATCTATGGCTCTGTGGGTGTTCCTTTTTGGCCTCACCATGTGCTGCGTTCTTATGTGGGGAACGGGACCAGAGACCCCGCATGACACCCTGCATGACAGGAGGGCAAGAAAGGAGAGATGAATTGGGGAGCACAGGGGGTTTGCAGGGCAGCCCAACGATTCTGTATGATACTGTCGTGGTAGCTACGTGTCATTATACGTGTGTCGAAATCCAGGAAGTGTGCAGCACAGAGTGACCTCTAATGTCAACTGTGGACTTTAATCAAAATGCATCAAGAGGGGGGTTCACACAATGTGAGGGATATAAAAGATAAACTTCTAAGTATTACTTTGTCTTGTGCACCTGAAACTAATAACAACAAAAAAAACAAGGGAAAAAAATGCATCAAGATTGGCACGTCAATTATAACAAAGGTTATCACACGAATGCAAGGTGGTAATAATAGGGAGACATAATGGAGTGGGAGTGAGGGACATATGGGAATTCTCCCTACTTCCCCTCATTTTTCTGTAAACCTAAAACTGCTCTTAAAAAAATAGAGTCTATTTGACGACAACAACAGAAAACTGGCAACAGACATCCTCTCTCAGTTTGGGGCACATAAAACTGTCCCTGAGCTGTCTTCACATCGTGTCCTCTTGCTCGTGTCAACTGGTGCAGCCATGCTGCTCAACAGCTGGCAGGACGCACACGGCAGGGAAGGACGCCCACATGGAACGGGTGGGCCGGCTGGGACCCCTGGGCGCTAGTGCGCCCCACAAGGCTGTGCATGCATCTCGCTGTGTCATTCAGCCTGGGTCAGCCCCAGTTTTACAGAGCGAAGGAGATGGTGAGCAAACCAGTTGTGATCTAAGCCCGGGAAAACAACACAGACACCAAGTGCTTCACGCTACAGGAAACTTAGTAGCAAATGAGTGAATTCCTAATCCTGGGGGAATGTGAAATAAGGCAGAACCTCTCAAAAACTAGTTTCTGCGCTAACAGAGGCTCCTGACACTGTTGGTTTAAATATGAATTTAATGAAACAGGACATTATAACTGGATGTGTGGATCATGATGGGACACGGCCTCCCGTTTCAACAGCCACCTCCAGCCACAAGAGCGTATTCGACACCAGTGGGACACCTTGACCAGGTAAAGGAATTCATGTTTTCTGTTTAAAGAACAGCTGGAAGTGTCTAGAAATCATGAGGTTAGGAATGGGTGTGGGAGGATTTGGGCTGTGGACAGACCCAAGCCCTTGACGACACAGTCACGTGCAAATATACAAATCGACACATAACTCGAAGTCGGTAAAAATGCTACGGGTATGTACAAAGACGGACTGTCTTTGAGACTGATAATTGATTCGGTCTCTCCGTAAGTCTGATCACAAACTCTGCTCCGAAGTCATTTCAGCAAAGATGGCAGGTGACAGCTTTAGAGGCCGCTGGGAATAAGGATTGTCACAGCACGTTCTGCAGGCTACGTGTTCTCTCCTGGATGTTTTCAGATGTCCACCCACATGACGGTGCTGCTTGGGGGTAGCTATCGGGTCACATGGGATGCTAGGTTTTCTTTTCTGCTGGGGTCCCGGATGACGTCTTCTTCGCTGTTGTGGAGTTTGGCTGAGTTTTGCTTTTCCCGATGCTTGGCTTCTTCTGTTTCTGGTTGTTGTTTTGAAGTGATTTCAGCCCCAGCATTTTACAATACTTGTTACACTGGTGTAGTGCTTTAAACTGATCAATGAAGGTCATGGAACAATTGCCTTTAAATCCTTTGTACCTGTGAGTTTGGGTGGAAGGAAAAATAATTGTTGAGAACAGGCACTTTACCTGTGTTACAAGAAAAATTTTGAAAGGGGAAAATAATGGTGCATGGAAAATATCTTTGTTCCTATTTTAGGGAAGAATGGCCAGATGGTTGACACAACTATTGATAGAAAAAAACAAAACCTGGGGGATTCAGCAAAAGCAGAGACCCATGGTCAAGTCTACGATGAGGCAAGGGCTCTGGGTGATGACAGTTGTAGGTGGATAGTATTGTCCCTTTCCTCTTCTCCTAGTGACTAGTGCTGGACCATCTTGATCAACATTACAAGACCTCTTGATGACCTGAAAGCTACCTCACCTCACCCAGAGGTTCTGGATAATGAATTCTAGAACTTTGGGGCTGGATGAAACGATTCAGTTTAGACCCTTCAATTTAACATTGAATGAATTTAGGCTGAGAGGTTGTAGGGCCAGCCTAAGAAAACAGAGCAAGTTCACGTGAGAGAGATTAGGATGCAGCCCTCTGAGTCTTCCTCTTACAGAAGAGCTCTCTCCTGTGACACCTTACCTTCTCCCCAGAGGGAGAAGAATCTGAGCCTTTGTGTCTGGCAGGCTGACCTTCTGCCTCGGAGTGGGCTCAGGGGCTGTTCCTTTTGGTTGGAACATTTACTACTCAGACTGTAGATGACTGTTTCCGCATCCCAATCATGGTAGGTTAGCGTCCTTTTTGAATAGACAAGCCCCAGGTCCCCAGTCTTCCTCCCCACCTGCACATGAACACGATCCATCAAGAAAGCTGGCCGAAGGGTAGCTGAGAGGATGAAATGAGAGAATCCATACAAACCACCCAGCTCAGTGCATGACAGTCAGTTAATATTGGCCATGTTATTATTATAATTATCAATATTAAAGTTGGTGCAACTGATGAGGCCTTCCGGTGCAAGGGATGTTGAAGCTGACATCAAAGGATGAGGGATTTGCCAGGTAAAGGGGAGGGGGCGGGCCGTGCCTGGCAAACAGAACCGTTGACATCATTTGCAAGGCCCAGCACAATATAAAACCATGGGCTCCTTGCTCAAAAATCGTTAAGCCTTTCAGGATGACAACAGCAGAACATGCATTACACGAAGCCCTTCGGAGCGTGGGGCCCTGTGCGGCTACCCATGGAACTGGCCCTGCTGGGTGTGAGAGAGTTCTAGCCATGTCCAATTAGTAGAGCCAAACACAAACTGGCAAAAAGAAGTCTGTGATGCTGGCGTCATGTTGAATCTATAGCTAATATAATTCAAGAAATGGGCCTCCTTCATTTGTTGGTAGAAACCATAAAGGTCAACAAACCTGGAATGAATGGGCTGGACTATGAGCTTTTCCCTCTGAAATCCAAGCTGGGTTTTAAGCTGTTAAAGGCATGAAAGCTTTCTTTCATCTCCGGAGCCAAAGCTCCGGTGAGCAGCTCCATCCTGACACGTGTGTTACAAATCCAGCCTGCTCCCTCCTCCTCTTCCCTGAGAGGAAATGGTTCTACCCCTGGGAGTCCACAGTCCACTTTCTTGCTAAAAAAAAATGACTCCGTTTTTAAAAGCCAATCTCCCTCGTTGAAGAAAAAGCCAGCCCGAGACAGGAGTCAAATCTAGCAGGGTAGAATAAATTCTGTTGCCAACCATGTCACCTTTACATCTCTATCTCTTCGGGCAGGAGACCAGGAGAAAGGCTGAAATGTCAGCCTGACTGCATTTCCTTGGTGCCCTGAGCACTCCCGGGCAGGGTGTGAGGCCACCTGGGCCTGTATTTGTCAGTTATGATAGAAAGCCAATCCCATCCTCCTCCTAGAGAAAGACCTCCCTTGTCTCACCCGATTCCTGAGCTTCTCAGACAAACTAGGAAGATCATGAGGACAGGCGGCTTCCCTGTTTAAGCGTCACAATCTTCTGTCTCAGGCTGCCTTGAGGCTTTGAAACATTCAGACAACATCTAGTCTCTGCAGAGAAAAATCACTAACTCACACTGTGAACTCCCAGAAAGTGCACCAGTGGCTTCTTAAGCACCGCCTGGCGGCCAGTGTGTAACACCGGGTAACAAGTGAGTCCTTATATAATGATTTCCACCCACTGGAATAGAAAGGGATGAGTTTGGACAGAACAGCAGGACTTGTGGGCAGCCCAGCAGCGTCTGGGAGCCCAGACCTCGGCCCGGGAATCTGGCGCCTTCTTTTCCTCCACGTCCCTCTTTCTTTAGAGTCCCTACGGAAAGCCAGTAAGGTATCAGAGACAGGAGCAGAAGTTCTACAGAAGACCAAGTGTGGGCATGGTGAGGCCCTACAGGGAACGCAGTTTACGAGGCCCTTTCTCTGCCCCCAGCGCCCTTCCAGCCCCAACGCAAGCGCCTTACGGTGGAGCCCTTCTGGCCGTCTCTACACCACAAGAAGAAATCTCTCCAACCTGATCCCTGTATCTCTGTGAAAACTACATCCACTTCTCACATCTGCACAGACTGTGGTCTCTCCTAGGACACTACTTTTATGCCGCAAACACCTGTCCATGGAAGGCTTTTCCACAAAGGTCAAGGGAACAAATGAATGGATACCAGCCCCATCCTCAGAGCTACGTCATCTTGGCCCAGAGTCGTTCTCCAGATCACATTTCTGAACTTCTCTTTCTCGATCTAATTTTGGACTCTCAACTTGGCATCTCAAGCAATACTGGACTTGCCTCCCCTCGCTCTCTGAGGTATACATTTTTTTTGCTACCTAGCGTCTACACAATTAAAAGTCTTTCTCCTTTCACAATTTGGTCCCTAGCTCAGCCAGGAATGCCTGGCTCCCGCTTCGACCTCTGTTCCCTCAAACTCACAGCCATTGTCGTTGCCGAGGAAGAAAACAGGGCAACCTCCTTTGTGTTGCGAGATCAGTTAACCCAGAGTTTTTCAAAGGACACGAGTCCTCTGAAATTACACCAAGCTCTCCTAAAATACCATGCAGTGGGAGAGACAGGTTCTCCTGCTCAAGGCCCACCTTGCGTGCCACATGTACCAACTGTCACCCTCGGGAATGGAAGAGACCACAAATCTGGAGTATTGTGACATCTCTCCAGCATGACCCCCATTGCAGACGCTCTCCATCTTATTCTTGCTGGATGGATGTACTGGGTTGGAGAGTGTCCCTTCCAAAGTCATGTCCTACCCAGAACCTCAGAATGTGACCTTATTTGGAAATAGCATCATTGAAAATGTAATTAAGATGAAGTCATACTGAAGTAGAACGGGCCCTTAATCCAGTATTTCTGGTGTCTATGTAAGAAGAGGAGTAGAGATAGAGACACACAGAAAGAATGCTGCCTGACGATGGGGGCAGAGATTGGAGCAATACGTCTGTAAGCCAAGGAATGCCAAGCAACGCAGCAACCTCTGGAAGCTGGGAGACAGGCATGGAATACATTTTTCCTCACAACTTCCAGAAGGAGCCAAGCCTGCCGACACCTTGCTGTTGGACTTCTGATCTCCAGAACTGTGAAAGAAAGTTCTGTTCTAAGCCATCCAGCTTCTGGTCATTTGTTATGGCAGCCCTAGGAATCTAATACAATAGAATAAAGAAGAACCCTGTATTTGCAAACTCTTCCACACATTTCCATGTTTAGAAACTTGAGCTCTGTGGGATTTTACTAACTGGATCTTTTTATCCTTAACCTCAAATCAGTATTACTTTCTAGCCCATCATTTTATATTACTATATCCGTCCCCCAGCTCACTATTTCCAGAAGTGGAATAATAAGTCTATTCCACTAAGTATCACCCATTGGAGGGTTTTCTTAAATATTTTTCCCTCTGGATGGGAGGGGTGCATACAAATTACCCAGGGATCCTGTTAAAATGCTGGCTTGGATTCAGTAGGTCTGGGGTGGGGTCTGAGAGTCTGCATTTGGTCCAGTGGTCCCACTTGGAGCAGCAGGACATAGACTGAAATTGCAATGACCTCAAATCATCCCTATTTGCTTTGGAAACATCTTTCTATTGAAACCGGATCATGGCTTTTTTCTTGAAATTTGTGTCATACATTGTAAAATCACACTGTAGCCTTCCACTTTGGAGGGGGAGGGAATTAGAGGGAGCTATCTATTTCCACAAGCCTGCCCTCACTTGACACAGTTTTATTCAGTACAGCTACACCTCACTTTATTGGGCTTCCCAAATGCTGCATTTTTTACAAATTCATAGCAAGGCCCTCCACCAGCAAACAGATTACAACTCGCTTTATTACGATGATCGGGAACCGAACCCACAATATCTCCACGGTGTGCCTGTTCTTACTATGACATGAAACCGTGCGAGGCCTATTTCCTGCTTCAAAACCATTCCTCTGTCCTCTCATCTTGATAATGGATGGCACAGCCTTCCAGACTCACACAAAAGTCGCCAGTTGACAGCATGGCCGGCTTCTCTCTCAGCATATCCCAGCTTCCCTGGGAGATTCATTATCTCCAATCATACCGGGAGCAAAGCTGCAGAAACGTCCAGCTCTGGCTGTGAGGAAGAAATCTAAGTTCTTGTCTGGCTTTATAAAGGACTTGTTTAAAGAAAACCAGAGACCAGAATAACCTATAGAGAATCCCCACCCTTTGGGAACCCTTTTAGAAGTAAGTCTACTTATAACACAAGTTAGAGTCTGATATCCCTTCCGAGGAAAATTTTAATGTATAGGGAAAGGCGACAAGGACATGCAATTGAAATAAACCCCTAGTTGGGGGGAGGGTGTAAAATAAGGCTAGGACTGGATTTATGAACAGGTAGAACCAATTGTCACCTATGTGTAAAAAGAGAGGCCCTGGAAAGCCTCCCACTCTGAAATCATCAAGTATGTTGCCTATAGTTCCATCAATACTCTTCACTTCTTCATCCATTGGGTACCAGCTATGTGGCAGGCATTACAGGGGATTAAATGGGATTCATAAGTAAGGTGACCCTTTTCCAGAAGCTGGCCATCTTATAGGGAATTGACAGACACATAAGCAAATAATTACATTACGCTGTGATGAAGAACTACAGTAACCCAGGGGATGTGATTTGTCCCACTGCCTGGCTGGCTCTAAGAACATTTCACAGAGGCAGGAGAGGTTCGGGGTCTATCTAGCAGGGGGCACAGCATGGGCAAATGTTCAGGGGACAGTCTGAGCAAGAGCAGGCATTCTGAGGAAAGGTGAGGCCAGCGGACATGTGTGGAAGGCTTCAAAAGTCATGCTATATAATATTTCCTGTGGGTGGGCATGTCTCAAAATACGTTCCAAGGCGCAATAGATGCTTTGAAAAAAAATAATTCTGTGGTGTTAGCACTGTGATGAATGCTATATAAGCTTCCTCCTGGCCCGCTTCAGCATTCAAAACACATTAAAGACTCTATAAAGTGCCACACTAACGAAACCACCGAGGGTTTCCCCAAACTATGTGGCAACGGAAATCTTGCTTTCACATAATCACCATAAAAAACGCTTCTGTTAAAGTCAACTGGGCTGTTTGGGTGGGGACATTGTAACATAACCAAATATGTGTTTTCTAGAGAAGTTGTATTCTGAGGTTGTCTGTCGGCTGAGCTTCCTCCCCTTGGACAGGTGACCTTAGCACCTGACCCCCACAAACACCATGGGAACCTTCACCCAGCCTATCGCTATCGCCCCCTGGTGGTGGCCCTTGCTTCCTGCCTTGTCCGGCAGCCTCCCACAGCAAACCTGAATGTTCAGTCAGATCACGGTCACACAAGTGCTCCGACGTTTCCATCTCCCTTAGAACAAATCCCAGCTCCTTCCCTTGGCTTGCAGCCTCTCTGGTCTCAACTGCCCACTCTCTGCCCTTATCGCCAACCCCTCCCTCAAGCCTCGGTTTGAGCACCAGCCCCTCCACAGCTGCCTCCTGGACACAAGCCCTGGCATTTTCCTCCCTGATATCCACCAGGGCTAGGAAAAAGCAGAATGCTGCAAGTTTAATGAGAGCAAAAGCATGCCCATGGTCTGGTTCTCTGCTTCTGCCGGCAGGGGCATTCTAGAAGCTCTGCAAACTTGCAAGGTTCCTGCTCTCACCCGCTCTTGTTGCTTCTGAAGGCACCCCCAAACCAGGAGGGCCTCTGTGATGTGAGCCCCAGGGAAGAGAGAGTGGAGAGGGGCCCCTAGGGAGTTGATGGAGAGCCAGTCAGCTACTCTGGGTCCCCTGGAGGCCATGAGTCACATCCCCACAGACATGCAGAGAGCACATGGTCCTCTCCTTAATATCTAAAACAGAAACTGAAGTTGGGGACAAAGAGAACAAAGGATGGACTACTGGAGATAAGAGACACATCAAATAGGCAGTCTGATATTCATCTACTCTCCTAAGCTCCAGAGCTCTGATTCCCAAAGGCTCGTCCTCATTTTAGCTGCAAAGGGTCCTCTCCCTTTAGGGCCACAGGTGAGAGCAAAGCATCAGCATTCCCACTGCGCTCTCACTGCTCAGAAGGCAGGGTGAGGGGGGGGCAGAGGCCACACTTGAGTGTGTTCAGGATCCCACAGCGCTGACTGCAGGGGGTCTTCCTTATGTGACAAGCCCTGAAATCCTCAGGGAGGGGCTTTGGCTCCTCTGGAATGCCACCCCACAAGTAGCCCCTCATTCTTTGCCTGTCCTTAGGTTCCTTCCCTCCGGCTGTCAGACAGCTCTTTTAGATACACACACACACACACACACACACACACACACACCATTCCTTTTTCTAACTCCCCTCTAGGCTTTATTTTTGTCTCCTAGTGACAAACAGGTTAAGTCCATGACGTTTTAGAGACACACTCACTCCCTCTTCAATCCCTGTGACCTGGCTCCCCACCATGTCATTTTGCTTAGACTTTCTTAAAGGCACTAATACTTTTTTCTGGACACTTCTGGCCTTTACCCCGTCTTATTCTCCTGCTCAGGTTCTCTGTGTCCCCTGGCTCTCTGGGCTGTCACTTTCTCATCTTTCATCCCCCTCCTACTGTCTGCCAGGCTGTCCTGCGGGGGGCAATCTTGAATTCATCACTCTTTCCAGATGTTTCTTCTGTTTAGATTTGTCTCTGAAGCCGGATGACAAATGTCTGAGAGCCTGGCTGTGCGTCTCTCCGGTCCTGGGGATGGAATGGGCAGGGGGAGAACTAGCGAGCAGTGTTGGGGAGCAGGAGGAACCCCACGGCTCTCTAACTCCAGTCACTTCAACAGAAGTGTCTTTTGTAAGACTTTTGGGCAGAGGCCAAGAGACTGCCATGCTATTTCCACCCCGTGAAGGGGACGTGTCCTGCCTGACTCTTGGGCCCAGGAGACTCTGAATACACACTAAGAGCATTACCAGTAGTGTCAGCCTTGCCAAAATTGTGAAAAGGTGAAATGTTCCCTACATGGGCCACTAGACTTTCTTGGTGGCAAAGACTGGCCTAATATATCAGCCACGGGCTAACTAGCTCTACTACTTAATGGCTTGATCAGATTAAAATAGGATGTAGGCTGCCTTTCAGCATGAGTGACAATGGCAGCATTGTGGGAAAGTCGGTATTTGGGTGTAAAAGTACCCTTTCTCAGGTCTTGTAGGCTTGCGAAACTGGTCCTCTGAAGCCTGACATTGGTGAATCACCTCTAGGTGTGGCTTCAGACATTCACTGTAGAATGTCCGGATTCTACAGTGACATGGGCCCTGCCATCAGATGCACTTAAAGGACATTAGGAAATTCTGTTCCAACGTCCTTTGTTTCCTCCCTTCCTGGCAGATTTGTGCATTGCATTAAAGAGTCTGCCTAGAATCACCACACACACACACACACACACACACACACACACACACACACAAGCCTGTTCTAGGGTTATGTTTCTTGAATATCAGATCCCACTTCCTTCCACTGACAAGTTTTTTCAGCCCCTCCTCTCCAGGTATGGTGGTGTCTCGGGATTGTTTCGCATCCCAGGTGGCTGTCACCCCACCATCTGCTCCTGGGTACACAGGGGCTCCAAAGTGGGCTGCTCTTGGCACGGAGGGCAGAGCTTTTTTTTCTGGAACTCAGGTTGACCGAATGTGGGGTCTATTTCAGTCTTTCCTCTTTTTCATGACTTGCAGTACTAGAGCTAAGCACACTGACACCAGTAGAGAATGCTTGCTGGACGCAATTGTCCTCACCATGCGTCTACCTTGATATTTGGGCCCTTATCACCTCATGTTTGCCCCTCCATGGGGAACAAGCCATTTGTGATTCTGTCCAGGGTTCTTCTGAATTTGGTTTCCATGTCAGGGGCACCTGACACATGCCATGCGTCTTTACGTCTCAACATCCTTTGTTCTAAAGGGAAAAAGTCACAACGCTGGGTGGTGGCCACACTGAGAGAGGTGACCTTTGTGTATATTCATACCAATCCTATTTTTGTCCAATGCTTATTTTCTGCGAAGAAATGTGCTCAGGGTAGTTCTCTTTGTTTTACTTCGATCCAGCAACGTGAAATGGACTTTGGAGGGGAGACGATAGAGGGCAAAAGTATTGCCTCTGCTGCCCTCTGATGGCTAACTTGCAACCTTGCCATTCCCCAGAAACAGCTGCTGGCCGGGGCGGGGTTTGCAGGACCCACTGAGACATGCGCAGGTCTGCTCGCCTGCAGGCACAGATTTATAAAGGTTTTGGTTTGGCTGGTTAGTTAAATTTCCAAATCTCCAGTTATAGAATTAGGCATTTTTCCTTCTCCCCCTCAGAGAACTCTATAAACGGCTGAGCAATTTCAAATCAGAGATATGGTCAACAGTCTAGTTAGTGTCTTGGGTCTGCCTAGAAAATGGATTATTAGATGTTAAAACAATCCTATTTGCCACACTTTGCAGTTTGACGCTTTTGTACTCAACACTGCCGAGAGACGATGGGTATTGAGGTACAGGTAATGCGTTTCCAGACATATTTATATCGTTGGCTCCAAGGAGAAATATTACATACTTCTGTTTTAGGGACCATACATACCACCAGGTAAAGTTGCATTCAAATAAGTAAGTCACGACGGTTGCCTGTTTTCTCTTATGAAAATTAGAAGTAACTATTTACACTCAAAATAGACCACATCCTCTGACTTGACTAAACAAGAGAACAATCGGGTGGCATTTATGGGGGTTTCAGCAGCCAAATATATGATCCAGATTGAGACATAGGGAATATTTTCTTTAAATGACCCCAAGGGCTCCTCTTCCTGCCAAGTATCCCGACCACTGTTGACCAAACAGGGTGGGCCCTAAATTTGGGAGAATTTGTTTTTCTTTCTGTTTCAAACCATACAGAATATTGTTTATTATTATTATCATTATTAATGATTCTTAGAACAAGTCAGATTTGGCTTCTCGTTGCTTCTCCCTTCCATGCCTTGAGATCTTTCTAAAGTGGTCAAGTGCCCATATGTAATGCTGTCTACACAGAGCACTGCTTCTTAAGACGGCACCCAGTCCCCAGGTTCCCGGAGAATGCAGAACTCTCCCTTTCCAGCATGGATGCATTAAACATACACAGGGTGCTTGCTAAGAATAAAGAGAATATGCTTAATCAACGTTTAGCCATCAGTCTTCTCTCCTGCTTTCCGGAAGCCCTCTGAAACGCTCCCCAGCCTTCCCTTCCCCCATTCACCATTGCTTCCCACCTGACCTTTTCTCTGCCTGTCTGCAAGCTGCCTCTGAACTTGAACCTTTTCCATGTCTCTCCCCATTGTCTGAACTCCATTTTGCAGCTTTGGTTTCCACTGGAGAGTTTCTTCGATCAAATCTGTCCTCCAAACCTTGAGGACCTGCCCCTTTTCCTGGGGAAGGCGTACTTCGTGCAGGGCCCTGCCTGGAAGCAGGCTGCCTCCTTTTTCTGCACTGCCTGCTCCTCACTTGAGAAGTGAGAAGGTCGGACATGGTTGTTGGTTTTCACGCCAGAGCAGACAGGTTTCCAGGGGCCTCCAAAGAGATCTCCCAACCACCCTTTACACTCCGATCAGAGGTCCCCCTTTTATCCGTTTTTTAAACTGGGCTTCTAAGAAACATTTCTTTGGGGGGGAAAATTGTGACTTAAAGGAAACGTTTGAAGACAAGTTTAAAACAAAACGGACAAGATGATCTAATATCCTTTCCAAAGTTCTCGGATGCTTCAGAACACCCTCTCCCACCTCCTGCTTCCTGACCACTTCGTGGGTGGGAAGGCAATAAGTAACACTTTATAGACATTTTGCACTGGGCTCCAGCCATCAATGCTTCTAATGGGTTTTGGGCAGCTGTCCCAGGCCAGAGAAATCACATTAAAGCTGCGAACAAAATCAAGGGATCGGATTTCTTTTTAAATTAGGAGAAAAATGTGATTTGGGTTCCTGGATGCTGTTGAGATGCTTTTAAAGGATGTCCTAAATAATCACTCTCTTATGCTTCTCTTAGTTTTTAAAACTTCTTGGGCAGTTTTCTGCTGTGTTTCGGTAGAAAGTTACCTAAATAATGGTATAAAATTTGAGCACAGGCCAGACAAATTCCTATGACAGCACAAAGCAAGGCTGCCACTAGGAGAATCAGAAGTGGCAGGATCAAGATTTGAACCCGTTTTTCTCTAAAACCCCTGTTCTCCCCACTGCATCACATGCCCTTCTGACATACTCTCTTCTCCAGCCCAAGGCCATGACCAAATTCTGGTCAGCACTGAGGATGGAGCATGAAGATAGTTCCAACACGAAAGTTTATTGTCCTGAGCAGTTTCTGAAAAGGAAAATACCCAAACTGCATTTTTCTAAAACCTTTGGTAGTCAGTGAGAACTTTGCAAAGCAGACTTACTGATCTGGTGGTTAAAAGAAAGAGTGGTCCCCCTTTCACTTCCCCCGCCTCCAATCCCTCTACTTTTCTCTGTCCTTCAATGAGGTTGGAAATTAGTATCCTTGTTAAAGCTTTGCTGACGTCCTTGATCTGAGATACCTGGAAGCTCGCCTGGGTCAGTCATTAGGAGCCTAGGAGAGTAACCTGTACTAGTCCCACGGTTCTTTTTTCTGTATTTTCACACTTTGACATTTGGGGAATGCTGGCCCTAGAGGGACTGCCCCTCCCAGGGCTAGCCAATTCCTAGAGAGTAAGCGACAGACCCTCTAAAACACCTTTCAGATGCAAACTAACCAGTCAGGAGCCCGCCCCCACCACCTCCCCTCCGGGCTCTCACCCTCAGAGCCACTCCCCCTCCCTAACCAGCCCAGGGCAGGTTACAGACAACTAGGGACAGCCCCTACACCCCAGAACCCACTGAAAATGTTCAAACGAGACAATTTTAAGCTTGCTTACCCTGCCTCACCCATTCCTTCCCACAGAAACCACAATGATGGCTCTTGCCCACATGTTCCCCTCACTCCTGCTGTCTGACCCACACTCGTGCTTCCCTGTGTGCCCCCCCCCAACGCATGGCATGACATGCCCCCTCCTCTTGGGAACGGAGAGCAACAAACACTTCAGTGGCAGATGTCTCCTGATCTGTTGGCCTCCGCACACCTGAACAATAATAATACCTACATTCAAAGCAGAAGCCATTCCTTCTGAAAGGCACTCACCCCGTTGCCTCCTCCTTACAAAAGGTCTTAGCTCGTGGGAACAGCAGCAGTGGGCAAATGTAAACCTGGTAGCACCCAGAACTCTGTTTTCACCAAGAACCATAAAGAGCTTGCCTTCTCTTCAGTGGTGGTCAAACAAGGCAGTGAGAGGCACTGTTTGTTAAAGAGACACCCCAGCAAACTGGGATCGTGCCATCTAGGCATGCCGCCCCCCCCCCCCAAGGCAAAGCAGCACCCTACACATGTTAGGAAAACAACCCAGGTCACTAATCATAGCTCTTCCAGAGCCATTTCCTCCTGGAAGCATCACCATGGAAGTCTGGGCGCTGCCTACAGGGGCACTTGGGGGAAAATATGCTAAAGGTATGCAAACTGCGTTTACTGCACTCAATTACGAAGTATATACATATATACCCATATGCTTCATATAAACATACCTTCATTCTAATAATGAAGATATTAAATGTAGAAAAACGGAGCGTTCATAGTTAAAAGGAATCCCAGTAATGCTGGCATTCTGCCTCCCCCCCCCCCCCCCCCCCCCCCCGACTCCTGTTAGTAATTAATCTTGAAATGCCTTTGCAGAGTTCTTGTTTGTTTCAAAGTTAGGAAACAAATGTGTTTCCCTGGGAGAACCAAGTCCATAAATGTTTTATGTAAGTAAGAGAAATGAGTTGAATTCGTCCCAAGAACATTTGTCACCCTCAGTTAGGACAAGAAATCTGCTTTGCCCACATCAGCCAAACAGTGTTTGCCCAGAAGGTGTTTGGAAGCCCAGAGTTGAAGGATAAGACGCACTTGACTTTTTTTTTTTTTCTACTCACCCTTTAGCTAAGGTTGCTATGCCAACGTCAGTTAACTTCATTCCTACACCTATAGGAAGAGAGAGCAAAGATGGAATTTGTGTTACCCTGGGCTGCTCAGAAAGATCGGACAATCTATTCACTGGGGTGGGGAGTAGTGACAGCCTTTCCTCATTTCCCTTCCTGCATAAACACATGCTTTCCTCCTTGTTTCATCAGCGGAGGCCTCTTTCTGTCAAGGCTGACACCCTTTCACGCATGTGTCCAGCGTGATGGGAGGGGAGTGGGGAAGGTGGGCCTCTGACGCAGCAGCTCAGGGGAGACCTGCCTCTCTAGGGTGGTGGCTATGGGCACTTGCTCCAACTCAGTTTCACCATTGCAACCTAGTGATGGGTCTTTGATGGCAGGGCATGGGGTGCACAGCGCCACCCCAAAGTCTGCCCGCACCTGCCAGACCCAGGCCTCACGCTTGCTGTTCCTCTCCTCCCTTTGACTCTTGTCCTACCTGTGCCAGGCGGGGATGGCTGTCTTCCCCATGGCCAGCAGGTGATCTGCTCCCTGAGGGGCCTGGCAGCATAGAAACCAGTCTGGGCTGTGGACATAGGAACGAGCATCCTGCCTAAGCCAACCCTGAGGTTTGACCTGATGGCAACATAGTTTTCATGGGTCCCCACGCCTATGAACATTGTTTTCTGAGGCTTAGGGAAGGCTGCTAAAGGGTTAATGCTCCGATTCAGCAGAGTCTCCCTGGAGCAGAGGAAAAATACAGGTCATGCTGCTACGCAGGCTGGTTCATCAGCCAGAAGCAATGAGCCCTGCTTTTCGGCAGTGCACCTGTGAGCTGAATTAGACACGGCATTTTGGGTGAGCCAGTGAGCATTTTAAAAGCTTCTTTCACAGCTGGCGATGAATCCGTCTCATTCTTTCAAAGCTGCTAACAACGAGAACATATGTAGAAATGCTTCACATAGCTTATATTATAGGGACTGAGCTTTACAAAAAAAAAAAAAAGAAAAAAAAGACACCAGATTGCAAAAGCCCTCTTTGGACATCTCGTTTCGCGGAAAGTTGTGTTTAAAAATCACAGCTCTAAGCTGCATGGAAGTCCAATTTTAAAAGTCACTTGGCACAAGGTCTTTGAACTTGGGAATTGCTTTTTATGGTTTCTCACAATTACCGGCTGTCAGTTACAGTTTAGAAAGATAGAATATAATTTTTAAAAGGAAATGTCTCTCTCTTGATTTAATAATTTGCCAGCAATTCAACCAAGGTTATTAAGAGTCTCTATAGGATAATAATTTAAATTCTAGTGTGCAGCTATTAGACTGAGTTGGGTATAATAATCATCTACAGGTTGTTTCTGATGGGAGGAAGGAAGTAGGCAGCTTGCTGAGTTCATTCTCCAGAATTTGAGTGCATGGGTCTTTTGGGTGACAGCCTCTCAGGAACCCTGGAGGTCTCACCATGGTGCAGACCATAGGGCCAAATCCCAGCCTCGGCTTTCACCCCTCAAAGCTGCCACAATCCTGTGAAGAAGCAAGGGGAGGGGATAACGTTTTTAAGAGTCTGAGGAGGTAATGGTCGAGTTTGGGTTTGTCTCTTTTATTTAATCCTAATTCCAGTGTCTCAGTAAAATTATAAAATATGGATATTGTCTAGAGAATGGATGTGCTATATTGTGCCGTAATGACGATGACAATGAAAAGATTTTTCCCAGCCGCAGCAGAGGGCAAATAAACACCATTATGAAACACAATGCCACCACATTAAACCACACACATCACTTACAGAGAGATGTAATATTCCACTAGAGTTGTTTACTAGCGCCTGGAAATGAAACTAGCTGTGCATGAAGCTCCAGGGTGTTACTTTTCAGTAGAAGGATTATATTTAATGCAAAATGAACTCTGAAGGAGAAAAGATGGGGCGTATCAACGATTGCACAGCAGAGTCTGTTGAGACTATATTTTGTGAGTGTGTCGCAGGAAAGAAGCCTCTTAAAGCCAGCAGGAATGGCTGCCTTCAATTTGCAGGCCAGTCCCATCCGCAAGACTGCAGCATTGCACTTCCCCGCTGGCCTTCGAAGAGTCTCCCACGGGACACTTTAACTTCAGGGGACACTTGGAACTCTCTTGCCAATTTGTAGATTTGTGGGTGAGTGCAAAGAGCTTGGGGTTTGGAGTCAGAAATCATGGGTTGGAATCTTGGACCCCTCTGCTTGTTAGCCGAGTGACAGCAGGCAA
Source organism: Rhinolophus sinicus (assembly GCF_036562045.2). Lineage (NCBI taxonomy): Eukaryota > Metazoa > Chordata > Mammalia > Chiroptera > Rhinolophidae > Rhinolophus > Rhinolophus sinicus. Next base: position 13,044,604 of record NC_133758.1, on the reverse strand, counting down.
TTAAATCCCTGTCTTTGGGCCTTTGTTTTCTCATCTGGAAAATAGGGATCATCATATCTTCTTTGCAGGGTTATTTTGAAGATTAAACAAAAATAACAGGAGAAAACATGTGCAAACAAGAGCTAGTACAATCCAAGTAAGGTCTGTAGTCTAATTAATCAGATTGTGCCAACACCAACCTCCTGGTTTTGATAATGTACTACAGCCAGGGAGGATGTCAGCATGAGGCGGAGCTAGATGAAGGGGATGTGGGGACCACTCTGGACATTTTTGCAACTTCTTACGTCTATGGTTATTTCAAAATAGCCATTTTTTCAAATAGGGAACACTTATTATGTGTTAATGCTTCGTTAAATATTTTACTATCTATGTGGGCAGAGCCCACTCCATCTTGCAAAGCTGAATCCATCTTGAAGCGAATCTGCCAACTTAACTTGTGAGTGAATGATCCCCAACTTTTGACCCCATCCCCTTCCCCCGGGTGGATTCTGGAATGTGTACAGACGTTTCTGGCTAGTCACTAAGTTTCCATCACCCCTTCTTCTGGGGCAAAGTGCCCTACTGTTACCTATCTCTTCAGTCATCCTGGCTCCAGGGCCTGCTAATATCTGGCCTGTCAGTCTCCCCTGACCACCCATGCACTCCTCCCGGAGCACACAGGTCCATCTCTGAGGGAGGATGAAAGAAGATGACCTAGGAGGGGAAGGCAGCAGAGATTGGTATCTTGCCACTGCCCAAGAAGAGCATTTCCTGCACGTAAGTTCCCTCTTAAATTTATTAACCAACAAGCTGGACTTGTCTGCCTCGTTCTTTGGTCTCTCAGCTCCTTCGGCGTTTGGGGGCTGGTTTGTGTACCCTGCCTTTTCACAGAACACTGTGTCACGTGATCCTCACAATAACCCCCTGTGCAAAGTGCTGAGGCACAGAGAGGTGAGTAATTTGCCCAAAGCTAACAGCTAGGAAATTGAGGAGCAGGGGCAGAGGCAATCTTACTTTTCATCAGCGTGTTATGATATTATTGAAAGGTCTTATACGACAATGTCTGACATTTAGTAGGCATCCAATTATAGTTCAGATGTTTCTTACCCGCATGATTATCTGGGAAGGAAAAGGAATAGGAAACCCCCTGTGGCAGAGCTGTTGGTGCCCCCTCCCCCCCATCCACTGCTGTCACACTAACCACTTCCGTGCACACTGGCCCAGGTGCCACCACTGGCATTTCTTTGCCTGAGAACTTTCTCTAATCACAGAAGTCTGCTTTGCTCAGCTTGGCTTGCCCATAAGTAGTTGCCAAGTACAGGTGAGTTAAAGCCCCCACCAGGAGCAGCGTCGCATTGGGAACTAAAGGAGGTTGGTGTATAAATACGCCTCCTCCCTCACTCCTTGGGTACAATCATTCTGAGAAGTGTGCTTTGCACAGGCTTCCAGAGTTCTCCCAGCAGGCATGAGCTTCAGGTGCCCAGAGCAGTAAGTGACTGTATTATAAGGTACCCTACTGGCTGCCTTCCCTTTCCCTGTTTCACTTCTCCACTTTCCTATCAGTGTTTCCTGGGATCCCCCCCTCCCTGAATTGTTTGTACTTGGACATTGGTGTGTAGCAAAGGATTGAGCGAACTCAAAGAAAGGTTCAATCCTTGCCCAACTCTTGAAAGGTAACTTCTAAGCCCTTGGAATGTGCTGCTCGATAGGAGTTTCTCTGTCTACCTGGGACCTTGGGCCATGTGGTATCAGATGGACATCTGGAGTGGCTAGAGGCTAAGGTCAAGCTCCCCAGCAGTCAGTCATGCCTATGTGATGGGCGCCGATAAAAACTCTGATACCAAGGCTCAGGAGAGTTTCCCTGGTGGGCAGTTCTCATATGTGTGGCTTGCTACACATCCCTGCTGGGAGAAGTAAGCATGTCCACATGCCTCCACCAGGAGGGGACAGCCGGGAGCTCCCACCTGGATTCTGCCCCATGTGCCTCCTCCCTTTGCTGATTTGACTCTGTATCTGTTTGGCGTAGTAAACCGTAACCATGAGTATAAAGGCTTTTCTGAGTTCTGTGAGTTCTTCCAGCAAATTAATGAACCTGAGGGTGGTCTTGGGGAACCCAAACTGCCACACGTCTCAAGGCTGTCTCTGGGGAAACCTAAGTATGACATCCCCACTGCATACAACAAACATATTCCTAAAAAATGTGCGTATAAATTGAAGATACGCTGTCAATTCATCAGGAGAGCTTGAAATCTAAAGTAATTGCGAAAGACCCTTTCACCTATTAAAAATGAATTATCACATCTTAATTTATCTGTTGGCATTTCCGGGTTTTCATATGTACTTCTGAGTCTGTGCCTGTTGAGGACATAACAATAAAGTCAATCTTTGGTTGCCTGTTATAATGGGAAGGCATCATTGGCATGAATTATTAAAATGTACTTTATATCTCCATTGGCTGGTCATTTTAGGCTCCTTTGTCACACCTTGTTTCTGATGAAACATTAGTAACACCTTCTGCTGGTGAACCTGCTTATGGGAACCCAGCAGACTGTTCCCTCACCTTCACGCCCCACCTTCAGGAATATCCCAAGCCCACAGCATCCCCAGAGCCTGGGGCAAGCTGCTTGCCTCACCTTGCATGTCCGTGACCAGGAGACAGCCACCTGTTTTCTGGTATACCCAGTGCTGGAAGGTACAACACTTCTGACCAGCCTCTGATTCCCTTCTCAAGAAGTTGATTTCCTTCCCATCCCTAATAGAGTATTTCACAAATTCTCCAATCAGCTCCTCCTCCACTGTTGCATATGGGATGTTGTTCTTAGGTCGATGGATAAGAAAAATAGGAATGATCCTGGAAGAGAAGAGAATATGGGCACACATCACATTCTCAGGAGGGAATACTGGGTGTGTTCTATCTCACCTGGAGTAGCAGGGAGCTTCACAATAAGCCCTGGTTCCATTAGATTTAGACTAAAAATTCCCCAATGATTAGTCAATGGATAAAAGGATGTGTTTCTGATTATTTGTCCCTACAGTTGGTCAGAAACTCTTCCTTGGGATGGAGTTTAATTGCTCATGTATAAATGAATGTCTTATTATAGTCACATCTCAATGACCCATTGGTCACGTGACTAAATGCATCTATCCATCCATCATATAGACAACTTTCATTCCTTCCACCCTCCCTCCCTCCCTTCTATTCAGTCAACAAATATTCATTCAGTGGCTTCTTCAGTGTCACTCTACCAGACGCTGTTCCAGAAAACAGCAGTAAAGAAAACAGTCTCTGCTTTCATGGAACTTACTTTTAAGTGAAGGAGACAGACAATAAACAAGTAAATGTATAGTTCTACGTGCTGTGTGACAAAATAAAGCAGAGCAGAGGAGCTAGGTAGTGCAGGGGTCGGGGAGGGGCTGCTATTTTATTTAAGGAAGTCAGAGAAGGCCTTGCTAATAATAAAGCACATTTGAGCAGAATCCTGCAGGAAGTGTGGGTAAAGGGACATGAGGATATCTGTGGGAAAATCCTCCAGGCAGAAGCAACAACACATGGAAAAGGCTCTGGGGCGGGAGCATTCATGGCATGTTGAAAGCATAGTGAGGAGGCCAGTGTGCTGGAGTGCAGTGAGCACGCGGAGATGGTAGTAGATGAGTGAGGACAGGGAGGGTCTGGTTGGCCGTTTAAAAAACTCTACCCTTTGTAATGAATTGGATGAGAAGCCATTGGAGGGTTTTGGGCAAAGGAGTGACATGATCAAACTTCTGTGTTCCAGGGATCATTTTGCCACTTGGTCTGGAACAGACTGTGTGAGGGCAAGGGCAGGAGCAGGAAGACCAGTGAGGAGACTGTGCAATAATTAATGATGGCAGCTGGAGTGGAGAAGTGATCAGATCCTGAATGCATTTTTCAGCACTAATCCATTCAGTGTCACACCATCCTCGCTGATGATTTCATACCAGCTCCACTGGCCTCTAACCGCCCATACCTCCTTCCCCCACCTCACTGTTAGCTGATGACCTTGCTTCCTGTTTCGTTGTGAAAACTGAAACAATAAGAAGAGGACTTCTAAAAGCTGCCATCCCACATATTGCCACCTCCCAAGGTCTGCACCTATATCGTCAACCTTTCCAGCCTTTCTATGGATGAACCCTCCTTGCTCCTACCTGAACCATCTCTTCCACTGGTGCCTGGATCCCAACCCCTCTCAAATACTCAAGGATATCGCTCCAGCAATTGTTCTCCACTGTCTTCCATCAGAGTCATTCCCAATGGCATAGAAACATGCTACAGGATTTCTATACATCATGTTGACCCCACAGCCCACTTCAACTGCTGACTCATAGTTTGCATCAAAACTCAATTCAATTATAGACTCCCTGTCTCCAATCCCTCCCTTCCCATTCTCTCCTGAACCCACCCAAAGAGGCTTTCCCACTAAAGAAGCTTTGGTCCAGGGCACCATGTCGCTGAGTCCAATGGTCTCTTCCCAGCTCTCATCATGCTTGCTCTCAATGGCACTGGACACAGTTGATCTCACTTCTTGTTGAAACACCTACTCATGGTTTCCAGGAACTTACTTTCTCTTGGTTTTCCTCCTATTTCCCTGGGTACTTCCTCTCTGTCTCCTTTGGCGGTTACTCTTTTCTCCCCAACCTTGAGACTCTGGCATGCCCTGGGGCAGCTGTTCTCTCTCTGCACACACTCCTTAGTGACCTCCTTGCTTTAAGTACAATGCGCATGTCAACAATTACCACTTTATATCTCCAGCCCAGACCTCTCCCCTGAATTCCTGACTCACATTTCCAGCTACCTACACTCCATCTCCACCTGACGTCAACAAGGCATCTCAAATTGAACACAGCAAAAATTGTACTACTCATTCACCCCAAACGCCGACATGTGCCCCATCTGGGTGACTGGCAACTCCACCCTTTTCATTCAACAAATGTCTACTGAATAGCTTGTGGCAGAATCTCAAAAACTCACCGGGGAAGTGGAGATGAAAAAGACAGAGTTCCTGCTTTCCAGGGGCAACCACGGGAGCACCTACCTCCTACCTCCTAACTAATAAAGACAGGCAGCAGACTTGCCAGGTGTGGTGTGGCCTGACTTGGGTTGTAAAGACTGTGTAGAAATAAGCTGGCAGAGTGGGAGGCAAGAGGGTGAGGCATGCCAATGAGCCCAAACCCCATGGGTGCCATTTTGAGGACTCAGCCCTCCATATACTGTCACCATTCCTGTGTTCACAAATTCTCCCGCAGTAAGGAAGAGGAAGCAGTTTGGGATATCAAAAGGTCCTAACCCATTTTCCAGGCAGTGGCATATTTGCTGGGTGCTGATGAAGCTAAGCTGACTAAGCCCCTGTGTGAAAAGCCCTTGTGCAGGCTCTTTCCAAGCACCTGCATAGTCTTTATATTCATAATCTTGTGTTCTCTTCCTTAGAGAGGGCCCCAAATTGTGTACGAATCAAGCCACACAAAATGTGGGCCTGCCTCTGCCAGGGGGCACTGCAATTCCACGCGTGGTGGACTGATTACAAGATTGACCCTCTTCCTCCTTGAGAAGAGTTTCAGAGGACAGAGACTGTGAAGAGGGAGACTAGAGGAGAAAGAGAACGGGGTGAGTTTTTATAATGCGAAACCGTAACTTGCTCCAGATTGCTGTCTTAGTGTATTAAACAGAAAAGCAATTATATATTTTCCTGTCTTATGTTACTTTTTCTTGAAGTTGCTGAGAAATGTTTGGTATTAAATAAATACGTTAGGCCCTTCTTGGTAAAGAGCAGAAAGTATTGGACTTTATACATGGTATGCCCAAGATATTACCTCAAGGAGAGTATTTTTCCCATTGTGTGAGTTAACGGGGGTCAGTGTAGACAAGAATTCCTTCCTTCTTTCTTCTCTCAGTTTTTACCGATATACATGAATGACACCTCTGTCTGAAATTTCCAACATGCAGCCTGTCTCTTTCCCCTTAAGCATGCACGTGTGATCTCAACCAAATAAACAGACCAGTGAACACAACCTCCAGGCACCCTAAAATTTCATGGGATGAATAAATATTTAGTCAATGAGTAGGTAAAAGTAATCAGTGTGATTTATCTCTGTAGGATTCTGGGGAGTGGATAGTACGTTCCTGTAATTCTGATCACCAATTCACTCTTTGCTGACACAGCACCACATTTTATTTTCATCCTAGGATTAATTGTTTGCAATAGTCTCATGTTCTCTTATGTTTGCTTATTGTTTAGACACCATAATATCCATGAGAATAGATACCCTTTCTTCTCTACCTAACATGATAGATACATTTATTGAATCCATCCATCCATCCCTCTTTCCACATATACATTTATTTAAAGAATATTTATCAAATGTCTTTCTGTAAGCCTCTGATGGCAGGATAGCAGCCATGTGTGCCCTCATAGCTTACAGACAGAGAGGCCATTTGAAATGCTTGTCCCACTGGTCCTTTTAACCTCTCAGCAGTCCAGGCCCCGCAAATCCCCAAAAAGCCAGAGGTGGAAATACAAGAGGGTAAACACACTTACTCTGGCACTTCTCCAAAGCCTTCCAGCGGCTGTGCTTCAGCAGCATATATCTTGGCATAACATCTGGCAGTATTTTGAACATAGCATTCCTGTATCACCCAAATACATGGGAAAAACAAGTGATTAGAGGAAATTCAGAGAGTTGCTCAGTAAAGCTAATCAGATTTCCTAATAGAGATCAAGCCAATGGATTCTGAAAGCCATACCTTGGTTGGGGGCACAGAAGCAACAATTACTGCAACCTAGAGTCCACTTGCAGAGGAGCTCTGAGACCTGAAGGAACTATCCAAGTGAAGGTCAAGTGGTCTCTGGGGTCAGGTGGCCCTGAATTATAAAAGTTGTACAACCACATGGCTGGAGTTCATCCCTGAGCTAAGGGGTCTGGCCCCTCGGCAGGATGTCAGACAAAGCTTGGGACCTGCTGGGTTTCCCATGAGCTCTCCCATCTGAGGTTCTCCTTCAAAGGTATAATTTGAGTTGTAAGTGAACACCTTGACAAGGCTTATGAAAAGCAAGTTGGATTCTGCTTTCTACTCTGTCGTCCCTTTCTAAGTGGGAGTCTGGATGCTGGGGGATTTTCCACAACTGGGCCAGATAATACTTGAGATGGAAGGAACACTCAGTGAAAGAAAAGAAAAAAGAAGGGTGAATTTGGAGAAGAATGAAATACAGTTGGCAAAATCCTATACCCGGAGAAGATGGCTGCCTTCACGAGCACCAGGTACCACATGACACGGCCACATCTGAGAGAATCATGGACGGTTAATGCTTGGGAACACCCAAGGCATTCATCTAAGTATATCTAATCTATTCATTTTATAGGTCAACATTTTATAAAGGCCACCTAGTTTGTAAAAGAGCCAGACCCAGCTCTCCTGAAAGTTTGGCCCATGCTGATGTCAAGAGTGAAATATATGGACCAAGGTGGGAGGGGGAGTCAGGGAGAGAAGCTAAAGCTTTCCTCCTCTCCCCTCTTGCCTCGAGAGTACTGTGATTCAATAACAGAGAGAGGTAGGAACTCAGCGAGAGATGAGGTCACTCATAGTTTATGGGCTGACATTGAAGCAAATTCAGGAAGACAGGAAACAAGACAAATGCTTCTGTCCTGCCCTTCTAAATATACCCCACCATCCCTCCTGCATCCAAAACAAAATGCTCTTTATTTCAGCTGTCCTTGGGGATCCTGGCATCCAGTCTAGCTTACAATCCCCGCTTTCTATGTCGTCCTGTGTCCAAGTAGATTCAAGGCCTCAGCCATCTCAGGGAGCTTCTTAGAAACCGAAATGGTCTCAGCCCAGGTCAGAACTGGTGAGATGTCTCCAGACATAGGCTGAGTGCCATCTAGCTGACACGAGGCCAAGAAATTATTTCCTGGAACTGAGACGGGATTCCCAGCAGTCAGCCTTAATCCAGGGGCTCCCTTATAATCACACCCCAAAGGGAGAAAATACCCTCTTGGAGACACTCCCATCAGTTCTGAGTCTGATTATCATGGGGTCCCTCTCACACCTCAAGGGACACCTTTAGGGCAGGTGGACCCACCTGGGCAGCGAGGTTGTAGTTCCTCTGGACGAGCTCATCGTTGTTTCTGGTCCCATAGGCAACGGCATTGTGTACCTTGAGCACGCAGGCGTGGCCGGGCTGGAAGACGGGCATGAGTCCCTGCATCACTTTGCTGCGGAAAGCTTTCCGGTGGACGCCTTCTCCGAAGTGCAGCTCCTCCGTGGCAATCTGACCTCGCAGGCGGTCCCCAAAGTAGCTGTCATGGAGGAAGTCTTCTTTAAAGATGAGCTGGCTGAATTCAATCTCTTCACATCCTAAAACATAGCTCACTTTTAGCTGTACACAACATCCCCTCCATGACCCAACTCCTGCGTCTCATCTTTGCGCTATGCCTCTGTTGGGAGGTAAGTGTGGTTTCCCCTGTTAGGTTCTACAGGTCAACCTCATCGTGGTCCCTATGTAGGAACACTGCTGAGCCCAGGAGCAGGATTGGGGGATATCGGAAGGTCAGGGTGAGGCCTCAGTGGATCAGATAGGAGGGAGGGAGATCGGTTGGAACAAAACTGGGGAGACTAGCAAAATACTTTTAGACATATTTGGAAAATATAAGTAGAACCATGAAAGAAAATTAAAGGTAAATTGAAAAGACGGGTGAGGTGCAGAAGAGGGAGCACCAATAATAAGATCGGATCGATCCATGTTTCGCAACCTCTTTTCTCATCCTTTTTAGAATTTGTTTCTTAGTTGCTCCCCATGAAACTTTAATACTGCAGATGTACTATACATCTGCTTATGTACTGTATGCATATCTATGCTTTATACACAAAAAGAATAAGTTTTCTTGCCTCCCCCCCGAACCAATTTTTGCCCTGTTGGGGGCAATACTGGCTCTTGAGAAAGCCTATAAGTGGTAACTATAACAAATAGGCAAAAACCAAAACAAACCAAAAAAAAAAAAAAAAACACAAGTAAAAAGAGCTGCTTTTGGGAAGAAATTGAGAAAGGTAGAATGATTTCAGATTTATTTGTAATAAGAAAAGTAGAATTATTTTTTCTAGCAGCCGTTTCAGAGTTGATTCTGCACACATTTCAGACAGCAATGGATTCAATCAGAATGTCCATTTTAAACTAGACCAAGTCATACTTCTGAGTGGCTGAGAGAAGAAAGTAGGATGGCTTTAATGAAATAAGATTGTTTAGATCTTTTTTAAAATGACTCCCACTCCTCAAAGTCAGTGCAAACTGTCGTCTTCCTGAATATTTAAAAGAAGAAAGACGTTATGGGTTGTGTGGAAGTCCCACTTCACAGTTCTATTTAGACTATTTGCAGAAATATTTTTCTGTCTTTTTAAAAATGTATTTTCAAATCATATCTGTGAAGAGCAGTCTATGACTGATGGTAGCTGTTAAAATTATAAGGAGACTGAAACTCTTTCTAAAGGGTATTGATTAATGTCTAGGCCAAGTTGTTGCCAGAAAGAAAGGAAGAAAGAGGACAGGTGGAGGGTTTTCAAATAGAAAAGGTGGGTGAAAGTGCCCGTGGAAAGAGTATTCAGGAAGATGCTCCAAGAGTTTTCACACAGGCCAGCAGAAGTCTCCTGCTGAGTAAACTACCCTGGGTTTCTACTGAGAATTGGGGTGAAGCAGTGGAAAAACAGGTAGATAAATTTTGAGATAGTTGTATACAGATTTCATCCTAAGTAACAGAACCAGAAATTTTTTTTTTCAATTTATGTTAATTTAAAAGTTAAATTTAAAAATTAGATAACAAAATGGAGAGGGAATACTGTTTATATAACCCAGATTTTCTCAATTCCAGCGACATATAATTAATTTCATTACAATTGGCTCCTACTGTCATTTCGGAAAAGTTTTATATGTATGCACCGGAGCCCAATAAATATAAGCTACATTTCCTTTAAAATCTATTTTCCTTTAAAATCCCCACATTTCTAAAATTCAGTTATTCTTAAAAGTAAGACCTTGTGCACTTTATGCTTGAAGAGTCATCATATTTAATAATCCAGATTATATGCTTAGACATAACAAGAAAATTTTTGTGCAGTACTGTATACGGTATCATTAACAATCCAATCTATAATTTCCAACCAAAATATCTACTTAACAAAGATTAAAAAATAAATAAGCAAATAACTCTTACGCCTTTTCTTTGAAAGTCCTGTGTGCTATCATTAAGTTGTGCTATTTTGTATGTTATTTGAACCATTACTCATTTGGGGCTTTCTCATGAACTGAGTTTTACTAGTTTATTAATTAGAGACCAATTTGTAGAATGTCATTTGTTCCTCCTCAAAGGTATAAAATTAAAATATTTAATGGGAGACAGCCCTTCAAATAAAAAAGGTGGTAAAGAAGTCATTTGAAACACCTTCATCTGAAAGTGTAAAGGGAAAGACAGGATAGGTATGGCCTCCCAACACGATGAGTGATTGAAACTGGACCCCCCAGCCTCAGGGAGAAGAAGCTGGCAGAGGGTGATGTCATCAGTGTACCGACCCAAACCCTGCGGTTGGAGTCACAGGGCTACAACAGGGGTGTCATTTTCACCAGGTGGCCAGTAGCCTCTGGGGTCTCATTCCTGACTGGTAAAAACCTTGAGAAATCAGTTTCTGCAAAACTAAATTAATGAGGTCATAGCAATTATGTGAGGTGTGACAACCAAGCAATGCTAAGAAGCAGAGGAGACAGAGAAACCCTTCTTCCGAAGGTCGTTTTGTTTTCTGAGAGGTGAGAAGGAAGGACATTCGTTTGCGTATTTTGACTTTTGGGGAGATGGGCACAGAAATGGGGGAAGGATTTAAAATTATACCACAAATACGCTGCACAGTAAACAGAGGTCCTCAGCATGTGAGTGGGTTGGCGAAGAGTTTATACTTAAGTTTGTTGTTTTGGATAAATATCACAATATTTGCTAGACGATTTCTAAGCCAAGATCCTAACTTCTTGCCTTTAATGTACCGAATGTTACTGTATCTTGGTTGCCTTTGCTGTCTTGCTTTCAAGATTTCAGGTATTTGCTTTAAAAATCAGTATATGTGCTACATCTTTAAGATGCAAAATCAATGGAATTATCAGACTTTGATTTATCTCTTTCCTAAAAGTGACCAAGTGTCAGACGTACACTGTGCCGAAGCTGTGGTAACATGGGGAGTGGGGTTCCTGAGACGCTCGCTCCAGCTCCTGAGAGCTGACCATGGGCAACTTTCCCAGCTCCACGTTCTCGTGATGTCACACGGTCAGTTTAAAACTGGCCACGGTGAGAGTATTTACACCACAGAAATTGGAAAACTCTATAATTCAGGGCCTTCTCTCCCCACCTCCCAGGCATGTTGTTAAAAATTTACCAGCACACTACTGGGTGGGAGTGGGCACGTATGTGGGAACGGGTAATTTTCCCTAAAAGGAAATACATGACAAGCATGGACTCCATCAGACTGGACTCAGTGGGTGGCCCACTGGCAGGGTGAGAGTTCAGGAGCAGCTGTCAAGCGGTTGCTACACCACCAGGTGTGCACACGTGCCAAAGGAAAGCACAAAAACCCATCTTTCATTTTCATTAAGATGCAAATGAATGGAGTTATTCTCCTAGACACCTGGCTGTCTTTGGGAATCTGCTCAGCTAGACACACTGAAAAGTAAACTACAGAAACAAAACATGCTACAGAAGTGCCAGAGGCTGAAAAAGCCCCTGCAGATGGCTGAATGCAAGTCTGATGCTTAAAGGAAAAAGCCTAACCCCAAACTCCCCCTCCACATGTTCCCAGCAACCACCGACCACAGCCTGATTCACTTTTGGATACTCATAGCCTAGTGAGCTTATACTAGGCCTTACAATCAGGTTGAAATGACTCACAAACCATCATTCATTTCACAGTGATTCCTGCGCTCTCTCCTGCTTGGTTAGAAGAATCGTGGGAATGTTTTTCCACCACTGATTCCAGGAGCTATTTCATGCTTTATGGTGGGCCCATCTCCCCTGATACCCATCTCAGATTAGCTTACCTTTAGTATCCTGGTGGCTTGAAAGTTGTTCGAGAACTAGAAGAAGGTACAGAAGACAATGCCTTCAGCGAACATGAACACTCAGCTGGTTGGAGCTAGTGGCTCTTGTTTGAAACTGAAAAGCTGAGGCTTACCTTCCGTGGTAAGATTAAATTCAGCAGTCACTTTTCCATAACTGTTCTCGATGCTGCAGTAATAGAGACCCTGGTCCTTCTGACTGGCTTGAACGATGACGAAGGACACAGCAGAGTTGTCTCCTGCACTGCAGTGGGGGACATTAACATTGGCTTGCATCATCATTCTGAAGTTGCATGTTTTCTAAGACACTTCTGAAGAAATGGCCAAATGCAGAAAGGGCTGAACAGGAGTGGAGCTAAGCTAGGGAGACAAATGCAAAAGAAGCCTCTGCCGTGAGTGCCATCAGAGTAACACTGCTAAGAATTACATTGGCTGGAAGGAATAATCTGGAAACTTCTCAGAAGACCCCATCATCCATCACCAGCCCCAGGGAGCCGAGGAAGGGGCAGGGTTGGCAGCATCCATTGCACAACATCTAGGCTGAGAAGTTCTGGGGTGTCCTTCCTATGGCCAACCAATAAGAACCCGCCTTCAACAGCAGCCAGTTTGTCATTCCCTGGTTGTCAAGCAGGAGTGATGTGACCTGTGCTTCAAGACATTGCTCTGCTTTCAGCCAATCCACTCCATGGGGACAACGGCCCTTTCAAAAGCCCGGGGCACCCTGGTGACCAAGAAGGTACTGATGGCCAACGCAGCACTGGAGGGTGCCAGCTTGAGAGCTTCATGGAGCCAAGACACTGCACAAACACGCAAAGGAAGCTACCACTTTCTTTTTCTTGGTGTCCTCAGAGTCTATTCGCTTTTCCCTAGCCACAAGAAAATGTCCTAAAGCCTAATTTCCACACTTTAGCCTGTTAAGGAAAAGTATCCAAAATGAGGGGACAAAAGCAAAAGGATTGCATGTCCTGTGTATGTCACTGTTTAGTGAGCTTACCCAAGGAGAACGTAATTACAGGAGCGTGCTTCTATGTTTGATTTTGTTATTTACTATATCAACAGAACCCACCCAGACACTATTAAGTCGGGACTTATAGATTTCTGTCTAGGAGAAAAGATACCGTCCACCCCCTACCCAAGCTTTAGTACCTCTCAAACATTAACCAGTTTTGTATCCACGTATATTTGCAAACCAATTTAAGCATTCTTTTGCCTGATTAACCATATAAATTTCCATTGCTCAGATGTTCTTTTGAACAGCTTACCATCTTCCTGATTCTTTACTATTTAATGAGTTGAAGAAGATCTTTGCCACATGCTCCTATTATGTTTGTTTGAGAGATTTCAACTTTTTGAAAATTATATGTTGGCAAGGCAGTAAGATATTTCATGGAGGGACTTGTAAAGGAAACACTCAGCTGGAACTGGGGGTGAAAGAAATGTGCTAACATTTGAAATCCCACCTGAAATACTATAAATGATTCCTTACTATAACATAAATAATAATATAAAGGAATTATGACTCCCAAATATTCTCCAGGATTAGCCTAAAGAAGGTGAGTGTGTGCGCCTACAGCAGACAGTGTGGCCAAGAAGAAATGAAGCAAACATCGGTAGGACTTGAAAGGTCTTGGCCACAGGTCATCTGTCAGAAGCATGGCTATTAATGTCATATGCTCCCTAGAGGGAGATTAGGTTTTCTACAGATGCCTCAAATGGAAAAGGGACCTGAAAGATTCAGGTGCCAAATCTGACCTGAGCAGAAAGCTGCAGAAAAGGCTGGTTACGTGCACTTGGCTAAAAGCACTTTAAATGAATAATTAGTACTTCTGTTTTATAAAGCTCTAGAGAATATCCTTGATTTAAAAATCAAGCTTTTATTTCTCCAATCTAATTCTTCCTAAGCCATACATAAGACAAGCAGGGGAAGGATGACGTTTTAGGCAAAGCGAGTTTATCACTCCGATCACAATCCAGTTAGACTTTCTGCAGTGATGTTATAGAAACGAAACTATAACTCAAATGTTTCATAGTTGCAGTGGGGTCATTAACTTCCAGACATATGTTCCAAGCAGACATATTTGATTTAATTATACAGAACACTCTCAAACGTTCTCACTTTTTCAGTCTACTTGTGAAAAGATTAAGGGGCTAGGAATACCTCCCACAACTCGAGTCGCTGAACTTGGATCTCCTTCAGCAGAAAGAAGCTTCTGAGAATTGTTTGGGTTCCATCGAACCAGATTATCTGTTTCCAGAACGAGCCACACCTCCTCAGGTGTGTCAGGTGAAGCTCCAGTTCATCAGTTCACTTGAAGAAGCTTTTATTGCCAGGAAGTTGCTGTAGGAAACCATTGACCAGATTCTTCCCACACAGGGTATTTTCACTCTCACCTCCCCCTTCTCCTCTCCTCTGTCGCCTGGGGCCTCAGAAATAAACTGGTTTTCCCAACTTATACATGGCTGCTTATTACCCTCAATAGCGGCTAATTTTCTGCAACCCCATGGACTGTTTTTTTCCTTTTGATTCACCTTCTTAGCGTTGTTTGATCTTTGTCAGATTCATGGGAATTTATGAAACAGAAAACACAGCAAAATTCACAGACATACAGAAGCGAGCGCTTCTCAGACTAGAAGATGATTTGACGTGTTCCCCGAAATGTAATGAAAATATAATGGTTTCAAAATTTTTAATTTAAAAGTGTAATTTAAAATGGCTTAAATTACATTGTTAAATGTAATGAAAGGTTTCATGACTTCCTAAGGCCACAAAACTCAATGGTGGCAGAGCCAAGGCAAGAACCCACCACCCTTTCCCTGTCCAGACATCTGTCTTCACTATTTACTCTTCTTGGATACTTCGGGTGTGAAATTTCTGCTTCAGTTTTCCTTTTTACTTCCTATAATTTCTTATTTTATTTTAGAACTACACTGTGAAATAAACAAGCAACAACTGTGAAACATAACCTGGGGCACATATCTCACCTTCTCTGCACTTGTACTATTGACTTTGAATCTTTTGTCCACCAGATAGTAGAGTCTTCATGAATTTCTGCAAACTGGCAGCTTAATTTCACATTTCCGGAGTGATCAGGGAACATCTCGGCTTGGATCTTTTTCAGCAATACCGGAGCTAGAAATGAGAGTTGCAGGTCAGTGTTCTTAGTATAATAGTTGCAAAGGGCTTTACAGTGGGCAAAAGACTGTCCCTTTACATCTCTCTTAATTCTCACATCAATCCAAAGAGATGGATAATAATTATGACCCTCAATTTACAGATGAGGAAACTGAGTGTCTGAGGGGAAATGTGGCTTGCCTGAACAGTAGGAAAAGGAACAAATAAATGTAATAGAAAACTCTTATGAGAACATTACTTAAAATTCCTTGAGTGAGGTTGAGAGATTTTTTTTTTTTTAAGATGAGGGTTGGGGGGGAATTATAGATATCTAGTCTAGTCTATACTAGAACCTGGTTCAAATAAAGATGATTTTAAATGATCACCAGATGGTCCAGGTCAAAATTAGAGCTGGGGATTAGGGAGTACAACCTGTATTATAGAAATATCCTGTGGTTAAACTCCCAGATGAGAAAGGTAACTCATCAAGAGTTATTTGCTGAAAAATATTCATCCATCTTTCCTCTGATTACTGTTGTCTTTGGCTGAAGATGTCCTAGTGGTTTACAGTGATGTCTGATAACAATTTTATTAGTAAAAACTGATGTGTCTACTTGAATGAAGTAGAAGCAATAAGGAACCCGTTCCCGGGCTTGGGAGGAGACCTTTGAATACTGTTTTTAAATCAGGGATGAGGGCTCGGCATGCTGCGCAAATGTGTAGTTACTCGGGGCAGCCACTGGGCGGCAGCATAAACGTTAGACCGGGACAAGGAGGGCCGACCCAGCCAGGTGATCAGAATCATTTGGCTGGCAGTGAGCTTACTGGAAACGTGGTGTCAGTTGATTAGAGACCAAGTTCCGTAACTCTGCAGCTTTGGTAATATAAAATATTATAATCCACAGCCAAGACAAAAGTCATCCATACTGATGCTTTGTTCGCTCTATTGCCGCAAATTCCCGTGCTGTGGAAGAGTCGATGTGTTACATGTGCTTCCCGTCTCCCCTTGGCGCCAACAGACACTTGGATAACACAATGCATATTTAAAGGCTTCTTTTCCTCCCGGTAAGTGATAATGGGCTGTTTGGGAGACACATTCTTCAACTAGAGAGCAGCTGAGAGTACTAACACTTTATGGGAGAGAGAGAAAATATACCAAGTATTTATTGGTGGCAAACCCCACTTGCATTCATTGGGCCCTGCTGGCTGTTGCCGGCTGTTCAGGCCCCAGTCTCAAACTCTTAGTCTAGACTTTTGGCCAAGTTCACCTCATCTGGGACCTGTTTCCTCAAGGGCCCTTCCACCACGAAGTAATGGCCGTCTTCCTGGGTTATCTGTGGAGACCTAAATGTTCCTAAGGCTGCCAACCCCAGACACTATCTGGGGTAAGTTCTGAACACAGAGGAAATTAGGGGACGGCGGGAAGGGCATAAAATGGGCAGTGGAACTAAATGAGCGTCTTTGAGCGACATGAAACTGGCTTGGACAAGAGGCCTCAGGGCTTTGGGAAGGACCCCTGTCTGTGTGGGAGAAGCGAGCAATGCAGATGAAGGAGCTGAGAGGAGGTCTGGGGGTGCAGTGGGACCAAGCTTTGAATGTCAAATAGGTTACTCAGTCTGTTTAATTTCTTTCAAACTCATCCACGTCATCCCCACCCCCAACTCCCACCCCACCAGGTCCCGGGTGCGAGAGCACCGCCCCTCCCAGAATGCTGACCCCTCATCTTTGCCATCCTTTGTGCTCACGGAGGCTGTGTGGCGGCTGAGATCAAGCTTTGTTTCTCAAAGGATAACTTGAATAACCATGGACAAAACTTCCAAATAGATTGTTCACCTCTGGTGTGAACCCACTTTAGAGATCTTTTAAAGCATTGCTTCATTGTCTTTAAAGGTGCTTTTAAAAAGTGTATATTAATAACCTGATTGGATCCCTCCAAAGTCTTCCGAAGGCAGTTTGGTCTTTAACCCTTTCTGTAGCAGGGCTGAGGGCCCGTGGGATGTGGACGGGGAAGGACAAGCCACAGCCTCCAAGTCTGAGGACTCTGCTGAGGAAAACACCCTCCCCTGAAGCTGGGGGCTGGGGGCAGAGTTCTCTGACCCAGTCCCCGCCAGCACCTTCACTTGCTGCAATATCTTCTCTTCTGACTTCTACCAGGTTCCATGGGAAGGGCCTAAAACATGACCTAAAAGTCGCTAAAAGTCAGGTTATGGGACGGAAATGGGGGTTGAAGTGATTTCCTGGGCAAAGCAGAAGAGACTGCAGTTACAAAGACTCTGAGCCTCGAGGGGTCTGCACCCTGGAGCGGAGACCCCAGGGGACTTTAGACTCACATAAAGGGGAGGGTGAGTTGGAAGGACACTTTAGATTCAAATTTGGAAGGAAACCCAATGTTCAATGAAGCCCTTTTTACTGAAAATCAATGATTCAAGAGGAGACTCCCAAATTGTACCTAAATGTTTCTTTCTGGAAATCCTACTTGGCATGTGGTCTATTTAATTATACTAATTAGCTACGCTGATTAATGCTTCTGTTTATCTTTTTACAATAGTTTTTAAAGGATAATTAAACAGAAGGGAATCTTAATCATGCTCCTTCGATTAAACATTCCAATCGGCAGCCAGCATCGGTGGTTCTCCCCCAAGATTACCTGGGAACTTGTTAGAAATGCAATTTCTCGAGCCCACATGTGGAATCAGAAACCCTGGAGGTGGAGCCAGCAGTGTTTCAGCAAGTCCTCCCGGTGATTCAGGGGCCGTTGGAGTTTGAAAACCACAGGCCAACCTTCGTGCCGAACCATTTGGTCACAGCCATAGCATCAGTGCCCACCTGGTCTACACCCACCTTAACTGCACATGACTCAGGAGGACACGGGAACTTCACATCTGGTCGACAAACCCACATTTTTAACAGAATGCCACCGAGCCTCACCTTTTCCTTCTCTTTTGCAAGGTGGCTTCTTGGGGTCTTTTTTCTCATCTGTGTGTGATACGGATGTTTCGAGTTTAGGAGTCTTTTTAAGAAAGCCGGAGTTCTTTCTGGCGTTTTCCTTCTCTTCCAACCTCAGCCTCAGGGCAGCCACCTTGGACAGAATTTTCTTCTTTACTCCCTCAGCTAAATATCCTCTTCCTATGATTTCCTTCTTCTTCTTGACCTCCTCTGAAGCAATCACTGGGGATCCGCCGGTCTGGGCTGCCACATGAGTGGGGTTCTGCTCTCCTGACTTTCTCCCATGGCCCAGGGTGGCACTGAGTTGACCTGGGCCCTGTAGTGTCTCAGGAGCTGTCTCTGATGCACATTCACCTGAAATGAACGCCAAAGTCACTGCCGGGGAGCCAGATGCCCTTGTGGGTTTGGTTTCCCTATTTTGGGGCTCCTCTATTTCAGGTTTCTCAGTTTTGTGCCTGATTGAAAAGTTCGTGATGTTTTCCTCAGGAGATAAAGCAAAAGGTGATTGAGTAAGACCACTGGGAGCGCACAAGTGTTCCCCACACTTACTCATGATAGCTCCCCTCTCCTCTGAGTCAGAAAGCGCACATTGAGGGTTTCTGGGCTCCACTAAATCATTTTCAGAGACATCAGGAATTTGACCTGTGGCGTTGTGAGTATCAACTCCAACAGACGCAGGAGTCATTGCGAGGCAGTTAGAAAGAGGTGAAGTGGGGGAAACAAAATCTGCTTTGTGGTCTTTCCTTTGTTCAGCCTCCCCTGAGCTTCTCTCGTGGCTCTCTTGTACTTGACTTCCGCAGTCCCCACTTGGAATTGTCTCCCCACCTGTGTCAGGACACGGGACTTGGGAAATGGCAGATTGGACGTCCACTTTTGCTTTGTTGTGTTCACTTGGACCAGCCTCCCCTCTGTCACTGGCTTCTTGGTTTCTGTTGGTGCTGTTTTCACTTGAAATGGTGCCCCCACTTTGCTGGGGGCATGGGACTGGCAAGATGGCAGGTTGGACATCCACTCTCTGGCCCAAGTTGCCGTCATTCAACGTATTCTCCTCTCTGATGACCCCTAGAGTGGATTCAGAAGGCTCCTGTGTTTCCGCCTTCCACTCCACCACACCCGTTTCATCGATGGGATCTACAGAGGACTCTAGGATTTTAGGGAAGTTCAGAAACTGTTTAAAGAAGGTAGGGTGATCCACGCTGAGGTGGTTTTCCTCTTGGTTTTGACTCACATTGCTAACATTTTCCTGCCCTCCAGTTTCAGAAGCCTCTGATGGCAGATCTGTGACACATAATTCCTTCTCATCTACAGGGTCCACAGACGACTCCAGGAATCTGGGTTGGTTCAAATACTGGGAAGAAAGACTTCTCCATTGTCTGCGGTGGATTTCTCTGTTATTAGCAAGGGCTGAGCCAGATGCAGCCTGAGGACTATTAGCCAATGCTGCTATTTCAGAGAGGCCCAGCTCTGGCCCAGCAGCACCTGCCTTTAGAACGTTAGATGCAGCCCAGACCCCATCAGGAATCACAGCACCAGCTTCCGACTCCTTGCATTCAGAATCTGTCAGTTGTCTTGATGGCCAGACTTCTGAAACAGAAGCCTCTAGAGTTATAATCTTTAGTTTCTTGCCTGCTTCCCAATGTCCTGGTCCGCTCTGTTTTGACTCTTCTGGGGGGATATTAGAGAACAGTGGATCGCTGCTCACAGCCTGACTGTCATCTTCCACAGTAGCTTCAGCCACCATGGACACGCTAGTCCCCAGGCCTGACGTCTGCCCTTTTCCTTCTCCAGAGTTTGCTGAGGCGTGGTCCAAGGGTCCTGGGTTTATGTCCCCTTGAGCAGCAGATGTCGTAAGCCAACTTTCGTGGAGACTATCTTCAGAAAGAGAACCCTGGTTGGGTAGGTTCTCCTGCTGGACTCTCTGTGTTGTTTCACTTCCTTTTTCTTGGACATTCTCTTCAAGGTTCCTATCGTCTGCTCTGTCCATGGTGCAGCTCTTATCTCCAGACTGGTTATCAGTGTGAAGCGGGGAATTGCTATGGAAAGCTTCTCCCTCTGAGAGCGGGAGAACACAGACTTGGACTCCTGGTCCACTGGGAGCCATGCAAAGGAGATCTTTTGGAGATTCAATGGTAGAACCATTTAAAATATGACCCAACGGTCCATTGGAACGAAGTTGAAAAACATTTTCATCTGGTACCTGAGGTGAGCTCTCCTCAGGGCTCTCTGCGTGGCTATTCCCAGCAATTGAAACAGGCAGGTATTTGGCTGGGTAGACTTTGGTGGCAATGGTAACAGTGGGTGTGTCCCCACTCTCCCTGGTCACCTCAAGATTATCAATTAATGTTGTTGGCATCTCTTGAGGAAACTTCACAGTTGAACTATGGCTGGCTGATGTGTCTGAGGTATCCGGGACACTGGTACAGGGGCTCTCGTCACCTCCTTTTTCAAACTGCACCGAAGAGTTCTTCTCGGGAGACAGAGGCTGTCTTTCCTCAAGACCTCCTGAGATGCTGGGTCTCAGCCCCTCCTGGCTAGCCTGTCCTATGGAGGCCAGTATGTGGGTAGAATCCTCTACCTCGGCTGGATTTTCCCCTGTGGCACCTTCACCGGCTTTTTGTGACATGTTACAGGTGAAGGTACTGATAGGAGAGAACATGACCGAGTTTCTATCGTTATTGCTCTTGCATGCAGACTGGGAAGGCTCAGGATCTGGTGCTTGAAAAGGAACGTCCAGTGTCTTGTCATCAGGAGAACATAAATCGGATACTTTGCTTTGACTTTCTACCAGCTCTGAGTCCATGGAGCAAATTTCTTGAGGCAAGTATTTATCTACTGGGGCTCGAACAGGAGAATCCATGGTGTCACATGGTCCTTGGTCACCTGCTTCAAAATGCTCCATCACACATGCTGCTTCTCTGCTTCTTGGCCCATCACATACAGTTCCCAAGGTGGGGACAATATTTGCAGGTACAGGGGGAGCAACAGAGAGAGCCCCAGGCTCTCTGCAGTCAGTGCTGCCCTCTTCAGGGAGATGCATCACCAGCTCACAGGGAAATGTGTCTGCATGATCCACTTCTGGGAGGCTGAGCTCTTGTCCCAGGTCTTCCCGGGAATGTCCAGCAGCATTGTCTTCTCTGTCTTGGTTTTCTTCATGCTGTGGGCCTTGACTACAGCTTTGTATCTCCAGATGTTGGGCCAGTGATGCATTTTCCTCATTGATTTCTCCTAAGTTGGGGAAGGAATTTGTTGTGGTCCCAGTGAATGCAGACTCCTCCCTGGCAGGCTCTGAGAAAGCTGGCGTCTGGCTCAGAGAGATTCTCTCCCTGACTGTTTCCTGAATGTGCACCTAGGAAGATGAAAAGTGATATTAATAGAATTGTTTCTGGAAGAGCCCACAATAGGGCATCACTGCAATCCCAAGAGTGTTAATCCTTGATGACTGTAATAATAGACAAGAAGAGCAACAGGAATGATTGACATCTGGACATTAATCCCCAAACTCACTCCAGCTATTAGAGATTTCCTGGAGAAATGCAAATTTAAGCAACTGCATGTTCCAGGGGACCCTTGGTCAAATTACCCATTGTAAGCAAAGAGGTTCCTGAGAATCATCATTGAATGATTTCTTTTCTCTCTCAGGAAAAAAGATGGAAATAAGTGGAATGTGAACTATTTTGATCAAGTAAACCATAAGAGCATGTAAAACCATCTTTCCAGAAAGATGAATTTCCCATGATCATAACAAGTGAAAACTGCAGTGCTGATAAAGTAGCATAGAGCTGTCTTCATCCACAGATATGACACCTTGATGGTTAACAGTTACTAAAGAACAGAGAGGCGCATCCTTTGAGGCCACCTCTAATGAAGTAATAGGATTATGATTGGCCATCAGCACTGCCAATCATTTCTGCTCCGGGAAGGTTATAAAATCTCGAAATGCCAGCTTCACTTTAAAACAGATGTCTGGTGACAGGTGAACCCAGGACTATTTAAGTTTAGGGAAAGAGACAGACAGGGAGAAGGAAGGAGGGAGGGAGGTACCTATCATGGTACCATTTGAATGTTTTGTGATATTGGATATTGTTTAAGGAAGCACCAAACTTTGACTAAATTCTTGTCTCTTGAGATTTTTAGCTCATCGATTATTTTAATGCCTATCAACTTTAGGACCAGCTAAGGAGAAGGGAATTGCTGCTAAGTTTTGACTAGCATTGCCATCTTTGCCTCCAGGACTCCTGCTTTGGAGCAGCCACATTCAAATGTGCAGAAACCGATAACTGGGCTTAAAGATGGGAGGAGACAGTCTCTCACCCAGTGTTCGACAAAGAAAAGCGGACATGGTCCTGTGCACAGGGCAGCTCCAGAGACCTGAGGCTTGTTTCCATCAACCACAGGTGAGAATCATCAATCCCTTTACACACGTCCAGTAGCAAACATGACAACAGCATGACCACACCTCCTTCCTACTACCCCAAGGCTGCTTGCGGCCAGCAGGGATTCACGTCTCATTTTCTCCTGAAAACTACCCTGATGTTCATTTAACTCAAATTTCATTGGCATAAAAGTCCTAACTAAACAAGAAGAAACTTACTATAATTCCTGTGTTAGTTATAATCTCCATGAGGGCTGGGACTATTCGCCGATTCAACAAATATTTATGGAATGCTCCCAAGGTACTAGGGAGAATCCCAGGTGATGAGGGTACAATACAGGCACGCTGCCCTTCTGCAGGGCAATCGCTCCCATTCTACATTGTATTCAAGGTCTGTCACGGTTAGCACCTACCAAGCGCTCCGTAAGCACTTGTTGAAAGAAGCACGAAGTGAATGAACCATGTGCGAGGTGAGCTAGCGCTACCCAACGTCATCCATTCCAACTCTAAGTTGGAAGGGTTTGGACCCACCTGCTCCTGACTTTGGGACAACTCTATTTTAAAAGAGACTTAACTGTACGCAGTGGGCTGGGGCAATACTGGTTCACACCCTGGTGTTTCTAAAACGAGAACTGATTTACTCTCTGTCGATAGCCCCTTTTCTCATCATATTAAACTGGAAAGGGGAAAACAAGAAAGATAATTTCTAGAAAATAAGAAGTAAGGTTTGAAAAAGGTATCGAGGCATTTAAAGTGTACATGGTTTCACCTCTACCCCTGAAGGTCTTTGACACCTGTACAGAGCGTTCATTTTATTTGCTATTTCGGTTCAGGTTTGTTTTTGGGTTTTTTTATAATGAACTGTAGCATAAATACACTGAACTATTAAGCTCGGAGAGTGTGGGTAGCTGCCTGGTCATGATTGGAGTTGTGCAGGAGACTGTCTAACCAAAAACTCCAGGGCCCTCACTTGAGCCTTCCTCTGCTGCCTGAATTTCTACTACCTGTGTCAGTCCTTTATTTTAAGATCTTGCCATCATCACAATAACATCAGCGCCAGCAGACATTTATGGATTAGCTGCCATATGCAGAATTCTCTGCCAGGCACTGGACAAATTTTTCCAAAGGGCTCAAGTTAAAAAGCCACTGTTACTTACTGAGATGTTACACACT
Source organism: Rhinolophus sinicus (assembly GCF_036562045.2). NCBI lineage: Eukaryota > Metazoa > Chordata > Mammalia > Chiroptera > Rhinolophidae > Rhinolophus > Rhinolophus sinicus. Next base: position 13,020,927 of record NC_133758.1, on the reverse strand, counting down.
CGCTGTTGCTTGCTACCATATCAGCAGAGTTACAGGCTGATATGGAGAAGACACTAACACCTGGAGAGGGTAAAACACGGGACAAGTAAGCTTTGATTCGGATGAGTTTGGTCATTGGAATATATCATCGTAGCCACGCTATCGTGCCTTGATTTACAAAATAGTCATGTTCCTATTAAGGTAGGAACTCACTCCTCCTCTCTCTTCCTTTTAAAATAAAATCCTACTTTAAATTAGCCTGGTGAAGCCCCACATGTAAAAAAATATGGCAAATCCTTAACTGTAAATTCATCTACTTGGCAAACATTTACTAAGCATCTACGACATACCAAGCTCTGTTCTAAACACGAGGATGCATCAGTGAACATAGCAAACACTCCTGGCCTTTTGGAAGATACGTTCAAGCAACAATCCATAGACTTAGTCCACTGCTGATGGGAAAGTCCATAAATTTGATTTTAGCTAACCAATGGGGTTTTCTCAAAGCGGAGCTTTCAATAGCCTGGTACACACTTGTCACGGCTTAAAGGCCTGTTCTAAGAACAGGCCCCTTGGTCTCATGCAGAAGCCAACTCATAGAGAAAGACAAACCAGACTCACGCCTTTCAAATAATTCAGGCCTTCCTTTTAAGACATCCCTTAGTTACGTCATTATGAGAGAAGTCCAACAAATGATTCTCCTGCTGCTTAGCTAGTCTCATCATGGAGTGAGTGGTGAGACTCAAGAAGTTTTGTGATGTTTTCATTCATGTGAAAAGAAGGAGGGTGTGGGGCTCTAGGAGGAAGCCCCGTATCGTGTGTGGAGTGTGGACTTGGGGGACCGGCCACCTGGGTTCAGCTCAATCCAACACTGCACGCATGCTCCCAAGTAATCTCTTTGGCCTCTCTGACCCTCTGTCTCTTCCTCTAAGGCTAACCACACGCGTATCGGCACCATCCTGTCAGCACTCACTGTTCTCTGTGAAAAGGAAGTCGTGGCTAAGGCAAACAAAATGAGCATCTCTGACGAGCAAAGCAGTGTGCTATGGGCTTTACATAGGCTTTCTCATTTGATTGGTAAAACAAATCTGAAATACTATGCGGTCATCTCCTTTACTGATAAGGGGAATAGCCTGGGTCCAATCAGAAGATAGAAACCACCAAGTGGGTTAAATAAGGCAGGTGACTATCAAGAATTATTCATTGCCATAGAAGAGTAACTAGGGTTGAGGGAAACCACGATGGTGCTCTAAGGTGAGGGAGAGCAAAGGGAAGGACAACGTGGAAGCAGCTCAGACCTAGTTGGAGAAGGTGTAACCAGGCCACCACATAGCAGAGACACTCGCTGGTGTAGCCAGGCCAGAGCTGACCTGGACCTGCTGGGTGAGCAACAGACCACCCTTCCTCATGCAGGCGGGAGCAGGTGGTCTCCAGGGCACCGGCAAGGCAGAGGCCAAGATTCGACTTGGGTGGGCTACATGTGGTGGGGGGAGGGAGAGGGAAAGATAGTCCCAGATATTCAGGGCCACAGGTGGCTGTGTACAGGCCACACAGGGGCTTGTGGAGGAAGTCTGGATGTTGATACAGACACGAGGCCTCCAGAGCAGCGGACCATGCCAAGCTCCGGTTTCTGGGTAGAAAGGGCTGCAGGAAGTTTAGCATGAGGCCAAGGTCAAAAGGTCACTGATGGACCATGTTCTGGGCCCCGTGGCTAGGACAGGCTCTATGAGATGACTACAAACCCCTAACACCAACCGCCCCTGACGCTGAAAATGACAGCAATTCTCTTCTTCTTGCACTGTCCTTCCAGCACCCTCTGCTGACAAACTTCACATCGAGCTTATTTTAAGAGACCTGGTTAATGGGATTCTATCATTGAGCGCCACTGACGGCTGTGCTCCAAGCTGAGAATCAGTAAATTGAGAACTGGCACATGAGGTCCCTGATGTACAGAGCTTAGGAAGCACCCCACGGTCCCACGGTCAATGGCATAACCAGGGTATAAAGTCAAATCTGTCTGGCCATTAAAGTCATTTCCAGATTTTCTAACAAGATAAGTTAAGACGAACCTCACCAGATGGCTGGGAACTCCCCTAATTGAAACTCAGAATCTCTGAGCTTCTGAGACACTTGGGTGTAAGACTATAACGGTCCCTATTACAGCCCACATGGCCACTTGTTTGTTGGCTTCCTCAAGCTCCAAGGGCAGGGATTCTGTTTTAATTTCTGGATTTCCAGAACCTTAGACATAACAGGGACTCAATTCATTTTGCTGAATGAATAAGCGCATGAATGAACACAAAGACGGGGAAGGGAAAACCAAATGGAGTAACACTTCCAAACCTGTTTTTGAAAGCAGCACTGAGCTTGAAAACTTACAGTCTCCCCTCCCGGCATCTTCCAACCCCATCTCTATTCAACATGCCTCCAATTCTGCAAACACGTTGTTTTCATTTACTGGCCTCTCCAAAAACTCTGCTTCCTGTGTGTGTCTGCCACGAATCCCATGGAAACCGTGTGGCCTTGCCATCCTCCTGGGATGTTTAGGGTTATATCTCATCGTTAATGAGAGTGACCTGGATGCCAACAAAGTCATGACACTCATTTGAGTCACTAACAATAGAAGGTGGTATGAGATAAGATCCCTCTTCTTAAATAGCGTATAATCCAGCTGAAGAGACAAGATGTACATGGAAAAGATAAGTAACAATTCTCGACAAGTTGTGCTAATGGCCAGATGGATGGACCTAACATGCTGCCACAGGAGCAGTGGGAAAATCACCGGAGTCGTCTTCTTCCACGTGATGGACCAGATCCCTGCCGTGCAAAAACCAGAGGTTGCACCCTTATGTTATACGTATCGATTCTTAGATAATTCTGGAACATTTCTGTGCAGTCTCAGGAAGCATCTCTACTGATTAGAAGGGGCAGATGTGATAGATGCTGTTGGTTGACTAACTCAACAGCGTCCCCACGCCCTTTGCCTTTGCTACTTCCAACTAAAGAGGCTGGGCAACTGCATACTCTCCCAGCCTCCTGCGTAGTGAGACAGAGCCAAGGGGTCCATTCTGGCAGGTAAGACGGAAGGGAAATTCCACTAAGCAGCTTTTGGGGGATCTTTGCTCTCCTTACATGAGGCAAGGATATGGTGGGCACTGTGTCTACCTCTTTCCTTCTTCCTGTAACAAAGACGTGACGTCTGACACTGCAGCTGTCATCTTCTAGTCCTGAGGCAACCAGCACGAGAATGAAAAGCCAACACACTACGGCTGGTGGGACAGACAGCGAGAAAGGAGTTGGGAGCTTGTAGACATCTTTGAGCCGTGGGAAGAACACTGAGACCGACTTCCTGCGGTCTTTCTGTGTGAGGCCACTAGCAGTGGTTATTCTGTTCACTGCAGCTAAAAGCAGTCCTCATGGATACAGGAGGAAAACATATTGCTGAGGGATAAGGGGAAAGCATGTGAGGTTCACCCTGGAGCCTTCCTGGAAGCACTGGGTGAACTTGGGTAAAGATTAGTTTGAAGGACAGTGTCACAAAGGGCAAAGGGCTGGTCAAAATGCCAAGGGATCAAAGGGCCTGAGGTTAAATGAAGCTGAAGCCCAGCGGGGGTGGGGAGTGGTGGGGAGAATGGGGAAATGTGAGAAGACGGACCCAGGGCCGGAGAGTCAGTCGCTTAGCTCCTTGCTTCAGCGGGACAGCACTGCCATATGCCGACAAGCCCTCCCGCGGGATGATTTTCTTTCTCTAACTCCTGTTTCTTTTCAAATGTTCTTTGAATGTTCTTTCCACCTCACCTGGATTAGATACAAACAGCACCGTGTTCTTCAGTGGTTGTCTACACATCATCAATTTGCTCCGGCGGTTCCAGGAATCTTTAAATGGGAACCTCCCCCACTCCCCAAGGCCCTGGGCTGCTGTAGCCTTGCCCACAGCTAACCTTTCCTAAATATCTGCTGAGCCCTCACTGCAGGCTTAGCATCAGAGGGTCATTCATCATTCTCGATAGATCAAATCCATACCACCTGGGCCTTCAAAACTGAAAACAGCCCAGTCCCCAGCCAAAGAAAGCTTAAAGGCAACCTAAAATATTTCAGGAACTTGAGTTTATTTTTAGGAGTCGCCAGGTTGCCCAGAAAGGAGCTTCACTTAAAGGTTTTGAATGTTAAAGTAACACATAATAAAGTGGAGGACACGCCTCTGATGTCCCCAATCCTGAAACCCGATATTGAACACCCCTGTCATTTGACCAGCTCATCTACATACCACTCCCTCCTGGGAGACAAGAAATCTTCAGCCAGCTGCTTTCAGCCTGTCCTGATTTCTTGGGAAAGTCGTAGCATGTGTAAAATACCGATTTGATCTCTTATTGAGAGAAGACTGGGTTTCCACGAGGAAAACCCTTTTCCAGGGCTGAGGGGCTGGAATCTGCCTGGTGACACGGTGTGAGCAAAAGGGCCCCGGACCGTGAGCCAGGAGTTATGTGTGTTCATTGTGCATCGTGGGTGAGGTGTGGCAAGTAGCAGAACTACCGTTACTACTGATAATGTTAGTAACCGCGACGCCCAGTACAGCCCTGAATACACAGCAGACACTGCTCTAGTGCTGTACACACCTGAATGCAGCTCATGTTTGTAAAATGGCATAGACACGTACACCTTGGGGACTCTGGGTTGTGTCATGTTAGTGAGAAATATACTCGTACACACAAGAAGACCGTTTGGTGAGAAACCCCACGTACCGTGGGTCAGAAAAGCAGCCATCTTCCTTCCTTGACTGCATCTTCATTTTCCTGCATCTTGGAGTGTGCTGGGGGGGGGGGGGACCTAGATTTCCTTAACTGTGACTGGGAGATACGCAAACCTAAGAAACATGGAGTTGGGAAGGCCAGCAATTTTTTTTTCATTTCACCAAGCCTTTCTGAATAATCCTCAGTTTTTTTGCTGTGTTGTGAAAACACTGGACTCAGATGAGTTGGTGAAAGGAACATGGAGTGGGGTGATGGAGAAAGGATCGGACCTCAGACAACACAGGGCTTAGTCCTGGCTCCGCTGGCACATGGGAAGTGGCTTTGGAGAAGTCACTGGATGTCTCCGAGGCTGTTTCTTCCACGGTAAAGTGAGAGGGTGGAGAGTATCTCTTGGGCCACACAGCTCTGGTGTTCTCAGACCTGCTCCCATGTAAACAACACAAACACTGAAATGGGGCTTAAACCTCACCTTCCATTTAGAACCAGGCTTTCCTTTGACGCCTCCTAGATCTAAGTCTATTAACTAAGAGTGTTTTTAGGGGAAAGGACACGATGTGTCACCATACGTAGACCAATCCAGAACGAGGCAGTGGGGCCCAAGAGAGGGCCAGGGAAGACACAGTGGGCTGGGGAACAGGTCACCCTGGGGAAAGCACTCCCTGGAGTCCTAGCTCTTGCCCTGCCTCCCCCATTGCTGCTTCTCCCTCCTCTATGCAGTAAGTAGATCGCACTGTGTCAGCACAGGGGCCCGGAACAGTTCTGGAGGCTCACAGACCTAGTCCAAGCCAATACAAGCCATCCCAGCCACAGAACAGAAGACCAGTGGCCACTGGCCCCCAATTTTGCTAACCCTTTTTGGGGCTGAGGAAAGTTACAGCTTCTTCTTCCAGGGCAATCTCATTTTACCCACACAATTTTGCATATAATTTCAGGGGCCTCCAGACCCTCTTGAACCCATTGATCCCCACTTCAGGGCCCTGGGATCACGGATTGAGTCCCTGCTGTCAATCATGCACTGAGGGATGAGGGAATGGCATGGTGTTGTTTACTTCCCACACACCGAAACTTCTCTACAGACTTCAGACTGGATAACAAGAGGGAAAGAATGAAACCTTAGCCAGTTCCTAGGAGAGCGTTTTCAAATCAACATCCCTCTTCACCGTTTCTAGAATTTGTGAGCAAAATCAAAACCAAGGTAGTAGCAATTACCGTACTGCACTGACAATAATACCAGGTACAGAGCAAGTTCTTGTAAACTTTAGAAACAGGAAGCGCTTGTCACGGTTACTACACTACTATTTTGCCCATTCAGCGTGACTTTAAATTATATGGTAATGATGGTATTTGGCACTTGGAAAATCTGAATATAAACATAAATATAGGCAGGTCGCCTGTCTGGGATGCTCGATGCCAAAAATGAGGAGCAAATGCAAGCTAATATGCCATATGTCACTTCTAGGAAGTAGGAGGACAGCCATGTCTTCAGGTTTGGCTTCTGGTTAAGCAAAAATGTCCCCTCAAAGAGTACAGGTCTGGGAGGGTACGGTTTCCCCGCCGGCAAGAACAGTTACTAGATGAGATCCAGAGACAGCTGCATTCAGCAGGAGAAATAAAAGTTCTTGGAATAGTGAGATCCACGAGAGGAAGGACAGGGTTAGTCATGCTGATCTTGCTGCAAGGCACATAGTAGGTGCTCAAAAAAATAGGTCAAATGAGTGAACACCTGTCCGATCTGCCCTTCACCCAGTGTCAACATAGATAGGAAGGCTGTGCCCCTCTGCAGTCTGGGTCTCTTCTCATGCTCCATCAAGTGCTCTGTTGAAACATTGATCCAATCTCCTACCTGAGCAATTGCCCAAAAGTCCTGTGCTTTGGTTAATACGTGTGTTCTACCTCTTCTTCATCAATAATAATTTGGTGCTTGGCTAGCCTTGGTCTTCTTTAGATCTAAACTGAAGCCATCTGTTCTTATTTGAGTAGCGAGAGAGGAGCAAAGCATCTCTTGTTTTTTAACACTTAACAATTGAGGTTTCTGATATATACTACCCAGAAGACATCAGCATAATTGTACCGTGACCACCAGGCACCAAAGGTGGTGCTAGCCAATTGACCACAGGCAGAGTGGTGAAATCACAAAGTGCAACTGAAGGGTTAAGTTTCACACCTCTACTTGAAAGATGAAGGGCATCAAAGGCAGGATGTGGGCAGGAGCATGGTGCAGAGTCAACTGGAAATTCAGGGACCTCCTTTGATGGAGCCATCAAAATCTACTTTCCCCTTGTAGGTGGAAGGAAAAAGAATGATTCACAAAGAAGTTTCTGGGAAGCTGAAGTTGTTGGGGAAATGCTTTGAGAACCAAGAAGGAAAGAAAATGTCTGGGATTCAATGCAGTGATTTGAGCTAGGAAAGAGAAAAACATGCTTAGCTGATATCTGCACTTATGGTGGTTTGAGAATTCACACATGTATATAACTTCTTGGACGAATGAGTTCATGCAATCTCTTTATTCTTCCTCTGGAACGATCTGGTCTTGCTCATAAGCTCCTGACCACAGGTAGGGGCTTGGAGAATGAGTGGAGAATGAAAGTTGTCGCTCTGACTGAGCCAGCCTCTGACCCAATAACTTGAACAGACCTTAGAGGAATGTTCAGGCCTTTAGTTCCGCCCACCAGGACCCTGCTCCTCCGGCAGCTGGTGTCTGAGCTGCCCTCACGGGTAGATGGGTGGGGGTCGGTCCCCGTGTCCCCAAAGGGAAGCCGGGAAAGAGCTCCTGTCCTCACCGTTTCCCTTAGCTTATTCTAACACAGGGTGAAGTCAGGATGGGTGAGTTTTCTGGGCCCTGACTCCATCTCTGTCAGGCTTTTTGTCCCGGCATCTCTGAGGAGGATGTTCAAGGCTTGGGTACCCTTGTTTAAACTCTCACACACTCCTGCTTTCTGATTGTCCAGAGATAAGACCGATCCAACATGAAGAAAGGAACTTGGAAAACACTTCTCTCAACAAAGCCCAAATTAAAAATTATTGTCCTGTTTAAACAAGTCAGGCAAACACCTGTTTCTTTCCATTTGCTTTCTTCAACACAGCCCTAATCACGGTCTCCACCTCTCACCCTGTAGATGACCCTGTTTCCCAAGCTACTTTGGAAAAAGGTCCTGGAGGCAGAAATGAGAAAACAAACATTTTTGTTGTTGTTGTGGATGCCTCCCTGTACACACCACTGGCAACGGTGTTAGTTTCCTAGGGCTGCGGAAACAAATGACCACAAACTGGTGACTAAAAAAACACGCATTTCTTCTCTCAGTTCTGGAGGCCGGAAGTCTGAAATCAAGGTTTCCCAGGGCCAGGCTCCCTCTGAAAGCTCCAGGGAAGAACGCTTCCTTGTCATTTCACCTCATCTTGACTCATGGCCTCACCTTAACTAATTACATCTGCAAAGACCCTGCTCCAAATAAGGTCGCGTGCTGAGGTTCCAGGTAGACATACATTTGGAGGGACATTACTCAACGTTCTGTAGCAACCCTTCTTTCCCCAGCCTGTCCTGCTGGCCCTCCCTCCCCACCGTCTCCAATCTGCCATCAGCTCTCTGCCCATGAAGCTTTGTCACCTCTCTGGGTGGTGTGGACTTGAGAAGAGAGTTGGAATGGTATTCTAACAGCAGGACAAGTACAGGAGGGCTGACATTCTTCTGGAAATTACGCTTGTTTCGGTGGTAAGCAAAGCCTGTCGGGAGAGTGGAATTCAGTACCACCAAGGGGCTATTTCTGGTCCCTGCCCTGATCCTACGAAGGCTGGTATCCTGGAGCCCAGCCTTCCAGACCCTGTAAGCAGTCAGCCACTTCAGAATGTTCCTAAGGGACCTGCCCAGGCCTGAACTGGATGTCCTTCCCTCTGCGGATAGAGAGGCAGTGACGGGGGAGTTCCTTGTGCTTGTTCTCAGATATAGACCCCAACTAGAAATCTTAAAGACGAAGGAGTCAACGGTTCTCATGATGGTTATTTTCCTACCCGACATCATCAGTTTGATGGTAAATGTTGAAGCACTTGTTTTTAAAACATCACTGAAGAAAAATGCCCGAAATCTCAAAGCAGTATCAAAATACCTGTGCTGACTCAGAAAGATAATTTTTTAAGCATCAGCAGAAAGGGGAACTTACAGAATTTGCAATCTTACCCTCCTGCCCCGCCCCCACCCCCACTTCAGCTCTGCAAATGCGGTGGAGGCAGTGAATTGGAGGGGGTGGGAGAATGTGCTTTTTCATGTTTCTGTCTTGTCTCTTTAACTAGATTTAACTCAGTTCGACAAATTGTATTGACAGCCACTGTACTGTGTCTGTTCCGGGCGTTCACAGATGAATCAGAACCGTGTCTGTCACCACGTAGCTCATAGTACAGCCCAGCTGGGCAAACCAACAGCTATAATGTACAGTATATGTTAGCAGAGAGAAGAATAAAACATTATGGGAGAAATCCATTCTCCTTCAGGTTGAGGAGAAGGGACAAGGGTATCAGGGAAAGATCCAGAATCCATTTATTTGCTGCCTCTGCATTTAAATTTAACACTTTTACTCATTGAATCCTTGTTGAAAGCTCTCCGCGGGCCAGGCCTCATCCTTACTGCTGGGGAAAGAACATCCCCAGTGAAAGACTCTGCCTTCTTGAAACTTACGTTCTGTGTTAAGGAGGTAGACAAGGTCAAGGAGGTCAGCAGATGTTTTATAAGGAGAGAAGGCCAAGGAAACAGCATGAACAAAGGCACTGGGGCAGGCAAGTGCTCAGTTATCCAGAATGACCAGGATGTGGGGGGCATGGAAAGGGAAGGGGGGAGCAGGATGGCAACGTGGAAAGAGGCTAGAGCTAATGCACTGCGCGTAGCGTTCAGATTGACTCCTGCAGCGAGAGGGTCCACCGCAGTCTGACAGGGGCTGGGAGGGTGTTGTTTTAAACAAGGGAATGACACTCCCAGGTTTAGGTTTCGGGAAGACAGTTGCAGTAGCATGTGGACAGTATCTTAGAAGAGGGAGACACTGGCCCAAGTTGTGTGGAAAGCCACCTATTGCAACGGTCCAGATAAAATGATGAAGCCGGGACTATAGCAGTGGCTGATGGGAGGGAGAGTGTTGTGTATTGAATCATGTCCCCCAAAAAGATACGATCAAGCCTAACCCGTGTCACCCGTGCATGTGAGTTTATTTGAAAATAGAGTTTTTGCAGATGCAATCAAGTTGAGTTGCGGTGACACTGTATTGGCGTGGGCCCCAACCTGATGACTGCTGTCTTTATAAGGAAAAGGAAATGTGGACACAGAGACACAAGGAGAAAGTCCGGTGGCCAGGTGACCAGAGACAGAGACCGGGGCAATGCAGCTGCAAGGATTGTCAGCAACCCCAGAAGCTACAAGACAGGGGCAGGGAACAGCTTCTTCCTGGGGGTCTCCAGGAGGAACCAGCCCTGCCAACGCCTTGATTTCAGACCTGTGGCCTTCAGAACTGGGAGATAATCCGTTTCTGTTGTCTTAAGCCCTCGGAAACCCATGGAGAGAGGAACACACTGCAGAGGGAGAATGGACAGGATTCAGGGACTGGAGATGAGGAATGCAGTAGGGACCCCTCTTGCTGTTTCAACTCAGGAATTTCACTGTAGGCTCTCTGAGGGGTTGAGACATCTGCTTGCTATAATACTTTATACACTAAGTAGATGCTTAGCACACATGTGTTAGCTCAGCTGTCATCTCTGGGCTATAATAGAGTCACTGTACAACTTGGTTATTTGTGTCAAAGTCCTACAGGGGGGCTCTAGGGGAAAGGGGAAGGCAGCATGCCCAGGGTTGCTAGGCGGGGCAGAGTCGGTTCAGAATCGGTTCAGAATCGTGACAATAGATGTCTGCCATTTCAGTCTCTGATTACAGGGGACTGAGAGGAACTCGACACCTTGGTGCAGTGCAGTGTAATGGGTGCCATGGTTCATTTCTTTCTGTCACCACAGGCCACATCCTGAACTTCGTCCTCAGCCCTGATCATAAGACAGACTGTAACATCTCTGAGTGCACTGACCTGGAAGAGCTCCCAAATGTTGTGGGAACCCCCACCCTCCCAGCATCCTGTCAGGTGTCCCTCACGTCCGCTTCTCTTGAGGATCCTGGGCCCTCGGGATAAGTGTCTCCGCCATCTTAGTTGGTTCTTTGGATCAGTCACGGGTTAAGAGGCTTCTCTGTCTTCCCTTTTCCCTTTTTCCAGAGGGATGGATATTCAAGGGACCTGCCTGAGCTAGTGTGTGTGTGGCGGGGTGTGAATTAGCCTGGTCCATCTGCCTTAGTGGAACACCACCAGCTCAACATGCATGGAGCAGGGCCTGCAGGGAGCATAGCACAGGTCTAGAAGTTCCCCAGAAAACAGGGTATTTGAGCTGAGCTGAGCTTTTTTGCAGAAAAGGAGGATGACCCCAGAGGAGCCCAGGAGAAGCTGGCTGCTGCTTTCCCTGTTTCTTCCTGCCCTTGCCCTTCTTGAGAAAGGTGGCTCAGAAGAGAAACTGGGGCATAAGGGAGCAGCCTGAGGGGCCACAATGGCTGCTGTGCATGTTTGGCTTTCTGCAAGTTCACATCCATCAGTATCTTTTCCAGCCAATCCTCTGAGTTTCTGTGTCCTTTGAAGAGCACAGTTTAGTAGCGATTTATGAGGCCAGAGCCGAATATGGCTTAGCATATTCAGCAGTTCAAACCTGTCTGCCCTCCTCTAATCTTCCTGTGGCCCACCCCAAGCCCACGAGTCCTCTGGAGGGTAGAACCGCCACTCAGAAACTTGAGATGGGGAGATGGAGGGACTCAGAGACCCTAAAAGAAGCACTTCCTTTCCGTTGCCTTGTTGTTGAAGGAATATTACACCACGGTCGCTCTTCTAGTGTTTCCTTCCTGCCCTCTCTTCAGTCAAGCAGGAGGGGAGGTGATTCCTCACCGCCTGGGGGGCGGGGGGGGGAAGGGGGGGGTGGTGAGTGAAAAACAAATCTGGCCTGCATTCAAGACTCAGCTCTTGGGCATCAAAATGTCTAAAATCTTAGGGGAGTTTAGAGGCTTCTCAGAGGCCTGACACCCTTCCTAAAGGAGCTCCCCCTGTACTCCCGCCCCTGCTCTCTTTTTATAGTCATCACTGTGGGTGACACAGGTGCGTCTGTTCATTGTCTGTCTCCCCCACTGGAAGGTAAGCACCCTGAGGGTGGGACTTTGCTCACTGTTACGTCGCTCGCACCGAGAAAGAGGTCTAACAGATAGTAGGTGTTCAACAAATATTTGTTGAGAGAACGAAGGACACAGAAGGAGTATTTTGATTAGAGACTAACCTCCCCTAGTGAGAGACAGATCTGCTGGCCTGGGAGTGAAGGCAGGAAAGAGGGGACCTGGGGTGTCTCTGTTCCCAGCGTCCTGGGGGACATGGCTATGTGGCGCCCTGCAAGATGAGCCATCAGGCTCCTCATGTGGCATAGAAAGGGCAGGAGCCACCAGACCTGAGGCCACATGGGCCAGGGTAATCGTCACCTCTCCGAGGTGACCTCATTGACCAACAGCCCCAGGACAGTACGTGAGGATGTACGAGGACTCGGGTGACCGTTTCCTGCAGGCTGCAGACGTGTGCTCAGAATGGTAGCATTACCATGACATTCTTGCACCCAAGTGTTGGGCTGGGCTTTGTTCCAGCCACCTCGGTCCGTGAAGACCCAGCGGTTTGTTGCATAGCGCCTATATCCCTTCTGTTCATCATACAAAGAGCAGTCAGAGGGACGGTGTAAGGATCATGTCGTTATTGGACAATTGTGTAGAGCAAATGAATTTTGGACTAGTGGGGGGTTTTGGGGTAAGGAGGCAGGCAGAGGTGTCCAAAGGTATTTTGAGCATAGCAGGAATATTCTATTGTTTGCCCGGCCCTTGGCTGGGTTTCTTCCCCCTATTTAGGCCAGTGATAAGGCCCCCACAGGCTCTGGCCCCAACCTTCCTAAACAATCATCTATACTCACCTGGTTCCACCCCAACAAGACCTTGCTTTCCCCTAATATGTCCCCTGAGCCAATCAGTGCTCTAACTTGGGCACTTTTAATTATGGCTGTTTACACCAGAAGTTTGTATGTTCAGTAAAATCTGGTCAGGTCAGAGTCTCTTCTTGTAAGCTCCTCTTAGCAATTAAGTTCACTCACGATGTAGATCTGGAAGTAATTAACCTGCATTCCTTTAAAATATATGTTAAAACTCATATTTTCATTAAGAAAGCATTGAGATTCAAATCACATGTGGGCGCCCACAACGGCTGGAGTCCGACCACTTTTTGGTTAACTTCATCATTTTCTCCTCTTTGTTAATGGGTGATGTCACGAAAGAAAAAAGAGAAGCACCGTGGAATTCTGACCCATGCCAACTTGTCTAAAAGGAAGGAATGCTCACATAGGACTTGGAAAAGCACCATTTTTACCAATATTACCTAGTCATTGAATTATTACTATAGACTGTCAGCTTTGGAAAAGTCCTCACCTACCAGGTGGTGAAGGCATCTTTTATTGTCTGGTGGGACGTTGCACACCAGACTTGTTGGGTAGATTCCCAGAGGCTGGGAAGGGAATGGCTGCAGCCTGAAGAGCCTTCACCATCTCAGCAGTGATGCTGGATGCCCATTTTAGAGGAAGTTACCTGATCCCCTTGCCCTGAGAACTGGTCTGATACTGACCTAATGGTTGGTATATTGTTCTAACTAGGAAGTCCGTGGGCTTATTTTTTAACTATTTATTTTTTGAAAAAAAACTGTCAAATACATTGAGTAGATAATAAACACACACAGATACACGATACAGAATTTACGAGGTACATAGTGAAAGAGTATCAAGTGGCCATTAAGTGTCCCTCCTACCCCCGCCACCTTCTCAATTTCCTTCACCAGAGGCAACCACAGTTATCAGAGTTTATTTTCGTTCTAAAGAGAGTTAAGGAACTCAGACCTAAAATGGAATTGGGAAGTTAGGTAACGTCTGTGTTTGGGGCTGAGGGCCTGGAGTCAGGCAGACTCCGTTCAAAGCCGGCTGCATCACCTCCCAACCCAGAGCCCCAGGACAGCAGCAGGGTTTATCTCACTGGGTTGTTGAGATAATTAAATCTCAACAGAGCTAACCCATTGAAGTCTCAGCATAGCCCCTGGCACATAGTTCCACTATATAACAGGCAGCTATTCTTAGCTATTGAGCAATTGAGTGTGCTGGGAGGGTGGGGTGTGGCGTATTGAATACTTTCTGGGAAGTGCCCTAAGCCTTTGTGGTCCCTGGAAATCCCTGGGAGTTTGTCAGAAATGCAGGATCCCAGGCCCCGCCCCAGATCTTCTGAATCAGACATTCTCACAAGCTCCCCAGTGGTGATCTCAGTGAGTGGCAGAGTTTGAGAAACACTATGCTATATGAGCCCAGGAATCCTGGAAAGGACTGGGATTCCCGGCCTCTGGGGAGACAGCCGTGCTGCGATTTCTCGGGATGAAAACTCATGACAAAAGCATTTTTAAGGGAAAACCCATTCCCCCTCATGCTCCCCAGCTTTTGTTCCACATGGGATTTCCCAAGCCCGGGAACCTGTGAGCTTCATGAGCACTGAAATGTGTCCTCTTTTGTCCTGTAGTTTGACAGTAACCTGATAGATGGCTTGGGGGCAAAGTGGCATGTTGTTTTGAAAGTGATACACGAGACACGTGGAGCCTGCCCAAAAAGCAGCAGGGGTGCCAGGATGCCAACTGGGACACTAAGGCCCTGGCAGTGGGGGGCTTAGAGCTTGTCATTGGAAATAAAGGCTGCATGAGGTGAGGGCTGCTAGGCTATAGCGGGTCCTGGGGTGACAATTGCTGCTGTTTGCCTCTCATTCTGAACTAGGAATACATGGTATACAGGAAGCAGCCCTTTCCTTTGAGATAGAATTACATACTACAATGGGGGCTACAGGTCATTGTGTGTTTGTCCAGACTCATAGAAGGTGCAGCCCCAAGAGTGGACCCAGGTATGACATATGGTCCTTGGGTGACAATGACGTGTCAATGGAGGTTCATTGATTGTAGCAAATGTACCGTCTGGTGGGGGATGAGACCATGCATGTGTGAGGGCAGGGAATATATGAAAAATCTGTACTTTCCGCTCAATTTTGCTGTGAACTTGCTGTAAAACAGAAACTCTATTTTTTTTTTATTTTTTTATTTTTTTAAAAGGGAGAGCAAATTCCATTTTGTCACTGGTTCAGCTGCAGAAGAGGAAAGAAAACCAAGGCCGAGGCCTAGGGTAGCGTGCTATCTAAAAGTCACAATTGCAACAGAAATAACTAAGAGCTGGGCTGTCCAACCCAGAAGCCTTTAGCCATAGGTGGCTAGTGAGCATCTGAAATGTGCCTAGTGCAACTAAGGAACTGAATTTTAAATTTTATTTAATTTGAATTAATTTACACATAAATTTAAAAATGGACATGTGTGATTCAGTTGGGAAAACATTTTAAGTAGGTTTGGAACAATTGGCTATGTGAATCTACTCTTTCAACTGTTAATTTCATGAAACCACACTACAGAACAAGCATTTCCAATGAATAGTCATTGAGATATGCTGTCATTGTAAAATACACCGGAATTTGAAGACTGAATACAAAAAAAAAAGTGAAATATCTCATTAATATCTTTCATAGATTACTTATTGAAATAATATTTTGGTTATAATGAGTTAATAAAATATTAAAGTTTATTTCACTTGTGCCTTTGAACTTTAAAAAAAAATGTGAGTTCCAAAAAAATTAAAATTACATATCTGGTTTACGCTCCAAAACTGCTGGTGGGAATGTAAAATGGTGTGACTGCTTTGAAAAACAGTTTGGGAGTTCCTCAAAAGGTGAGACATGGAATACCCAGCAATTCCACTCCTAGGTATTTACCCAAGAGAACTGAAAACACATGTCCACACAGAAACTTGTACATGAATATTCATAGCGTATTATCCATAATACCTACAAAGTGCAAACAGCCCAGAATGCCCATCAATTGATGAATGGATAAAAATAAATGTGGTTTCTCCATAGAGTGTATATTATCCAGGAATAAGAAGGAAGAAGTATTGATGGATGACCCTTGAAAATATTATGCTAAGTGAAAGAAGGCAGACACACAAAAGCCACGTATTGTATGATTCCATTGATATGAAGTGTCCAGAGTAGGCAAATCTATAGAGACAGAAATCAGAGTTTGCCAGGGGATAGGAGGGAGAGGAGAATAGAAAATGACTGTTAACAGGCATGAGGTTTCTTTGGGCATGCTGAAAATATTCTGGAACCAAATAGTGGTGAGGGTTGCACAACTTATGCACATACACAAATTTACATGTGCGGCTTGCATGAATTCCTATTGGTCAGTGCTGATTTAGATGAAATATCAGTTTCTTTCCCTGCTACCACTGGTGAAAGCACAGAAATTAGCCAGAGCTTATCAACGCTGGTGATTTCTGCTGCCCCTACCCCCTCAGGGGACATTTGGCAATATCTGGAGACATTCTTGATTGTCAACAGGGTTGCAGATGAGAAGCAGAAATTGCTACTGGCCAGAGAGGCTGCTAAACATCCTACAACGCACAGTTGACCATAATAAAGAATTATCCGGCCCCAAATATCAGCAGTGTCATGTTCGAGAAGCCCTGCATTAGAGGCTGCTCAGAGGTTCCGCGTTTTCTTTGCACCACCTCAGCCTCTTTGACTGCCTGAGGACAGCAGGTACATTCTGGGCAGGACCTCCCACAACGCTTTCTCGTGGAGCCCAGCCCCATCACAGGTATTCTCAGGCCAGGAGCTCCTCTGGACACCCGTGATGCTGATGGTTCAGAAACATTTTAGGCAGAGTCCTGAAAGTGCCCACAAGTGCTAGAGTGGATTAGCTGTGGAGCCCATGACTCTGCCCTGACTCTCCGAGGCTTCCCAAGTTCCAAAATGTTATACTTGCTTTAATATTTATAACATGTCATATGTTGGCTAGAGTGCCATTTTTCTTATTGTTTTCTCTTCCACGTCAGATTTTCTAAGCCAAAGACAACTGGAATTTTCAGTCTGTGTCTCACGATTGGGCTCCTTCTGTGACGACTGAAGTCAAAACCTGAAGAAGGGTATCCTGACTTGCTTTGAGGTACTTTGTGTGAAATTATCCTTTCTGCTGTGTTAGTTTCTTATGGCTGCTGTAACAAATTACCACAAACATAGTAGTCCCTTAAAACAATACAGATTTATTATCTTACAGTTCTAAAAGTCAGAAGTTCGACATACATCCCACTGGGCTAAAATCAGGGCGTCAGCAGGGCTGCATCCCTTCTGGAATCTCCAGAGGAGAAACCCTCTGACTTCTCCAGCTTCTAGAGGCTGCCCGCATTCCTTGCTTGACTCGTGGCCCCTTCTCCACCTTCAAAGCCACCAGCACGCACCTTCAAATCTCTCTCTGACTCTGACCCTCCTCCCTCTCTCTGTTACTTAGAAGGACCTTTGTGATTACATTTGGACCACTGGGTAATCCATGCTAATCTCCTCATTTCAAAGCCCTTAATTTATTCACAGCTGCAATGTACCTTTTGCCACGTACAATAATATTCACAGGTTCTGGGGACAACAGCATGGACCTGAATTTGGCGGACCTACTTTTGTTCTGCCTACCACACTGTCCCCTGGACCTGGGTACTCTGCCGGGGTGGTTCCTTGGCCAGCATCCTGCCACCCTCATTCCACGAGGAGAAGAAATTGGGGCATGTTTGCTTTTCCAGAATTGTGGAATTTTCCCAGTCTGAGTGTTGAGGTAGTTAAATGTGGGCTTTCCAGATCCTAATTCTTACGTGAGTGCCCTACGCCCCAGAAGGGTCAGTGCGAGATGTGTCTGTTATGGACTGAATTGTGTCCCCCTCTCAAGTTCATATGTTAAAGCCCTAACCCCAGTACCTCAGAATGTGACTGCATACGGAGATAAGGTCTTTAAAGAGGTGAAGAAGGTACTAATGTCATTAGGGTGGGTCCTACTTCAATATGACTGGTGTCACCGTAAGAAGAGATCAGGATAGAAACAGAGAAAGACACCAGACACACACATTCACAGAGAGGTGACCCCGTGAATGCACAGTGAGGAGGCGGCCGTCCGCAAGCCAAGGACAGAAGCCTGGGAAGATATCAGCTCTGCTGACTCCCTCTTGGACTTCTGGCCTCCAGAATTGTGAGAAAATAAATTTGTGTTTTGAGGCCACCCAGTCTGTGGTATTTTATTACGGCAGCCCTAGTAAGCAAAAACACTACTTTCCCACGTTTATAGCTTTGCATATTACTTTGGTTTACCAAGTTTCTGAAATTCTTGTCACACTTGCTGAGTTGAAATCCCCTTTCACAGGTGGGCCTAATAGATCACATGCTGATGTTTCACATGACATGTATTAAGCTCGTCTAACTATCAGGCGCTGTGTGTGTTCAGTAAAGCTCACCACTGACCCATACGGAATTACAGTCCAGCAGGACAGACGAATCAGTGTACTGCCAATCTAACCCGGTGAAGTGAAGAGGCATAGGATGAGAGCGGAGGGAGAGAATCAGGGCTGGATGGTTATGCGGAGGATATCAGAATCCTGAGAATTAGAATTGCACTGAGACATAAGGGCATTAAACTGAGAAAATGACCAGGACTTTAGCTTAGAGTCTGCCAGTGACCAAATGGTGGGACCATAGGCAAAGAGCTTAACCCTTCTCTCAGGAAACTGTAATTTCTCAAAGGAATTGATTATATAAACAACTTTTGTAATTTGTTTACAAGCATTTTCTCATATCGTTAAATATTTTTAAAGCATGATTTTTAATGGCTGCATGGTGTTCCAAAGAATTTTGTACCACTGTATTTAACCATTCCCTCACTCCCCATTGCTAAACTTTTAGATTGTTCCATTATTACAAGTCACATGGCAGTGAATGTTCTGGTCCAGCAAGCTCTGTTAACATCTCTGATAGTTTCATTAGGTTAATTGCTGGGCCAAAGCTTGCATTTTAAAAGTATTAGTAAATACTGCCAATTTGCCATCCAGAAAGGTTGTACCAATTTGTACTTCTACCCGCAGTATAGGACAAAGCCTGAGTTTCTTCACAGTCTTATCAACACAAGGTATTGTTATTTTATAAACAAAATCTCTGAAAATTGAGGAAGGAAGGAAGGAAGGTAGGAAAGGAAGGAAGGAGTTGGTAAGTTTATGGTGTAATTGTACATTTTTTTATGAGTTGCCTATTTGGTTCCTTTGCCTCTTTTTGATTAAGCGCTTCATCTTTTCATACATTGTTTTCTTTGCCTATACATCACAAGTACTTTTCTAAGTTTTCTTTTCATGTGTTTTTAAATTCTGTTTATGGTGGTTTTTTTATGTGCAAAATTCTTATATTGTCAGAATTATCATTTTTTCCCCTTTATGCTTAAAAAGACTTTCCTCACCTTGAGATTCATATTTTCTTCCACTTTGTTTGACATTTATTTTGGTTGCTGATGTGAAATCAGAAATTCAGGAGACTTTAGGGCTTGGAGAGATAGAGATCTAACCCCTTAAGCTCACACCGAGGAAAGAGCCCCAAAGAGGAGGAGAAATGACTCCCTAACATACATCTGGTTAATGACAGAAACAGGACCAAAATCAAGAATTCCAAGGCCCCAGTTTGTTTTCCTGTTTTAAAAAATTAGTTTTCAATAATATAGGTAATAAATGAATACAGTGTCCTTTAATAATATTACATTACAAATCTCCCCTTCAAATGTGAGATTCTTATTTCCCTCCCCAAAGTTAGTCACCATTATCATTTTGGTGTGGATTGTTCCCAACTTACAAAAAAAGAATTCTATCTACTTACATATGTATCAAGTATGTACAAAGAACATATACTATTATGGGTTGGTTTGGGGGCATAAATGGTATCATGTTCTATGTATCACTCTGCAATATACCTTTCTTACTCTACATAATGTTTTGAGATGTCTATCATTTGAACAGGCCACACTTTAGCCAATTCCATGTAAATATTTCCTGACACAAACAATTTTGCAACACGTATTATGGTCCATGTCTCCTTGGGCCCCTTATGCAAGCTTTCCTCAAGAGTGGATACTGAGAAGTGAAACTGCTAAATAATGTGTAATATTCTTTTTGATTTTAAAGGATACCATCAAATTACACTCTTGTTGGCAATGTACTTACTCATTTCTCCATAATCTCACACTTGATATTATCATCCTTTAATTTTTTGTCTATCTGATGGGTGAAAGATGTTATATTTTTGAAATTTATATTCTCCTAGTTACTCACAAGGATGTGCTTCTTCTCATATGTTTATTAACCATTGGTAGTCCCTCTTTTATGAACTTCATACTTGTTTAATTTTATCCTTTTTTAATTCAGTTGTTAGGGGTATTTTTATCTGTTTTTTATATACTTTGGAAATTAATCTTTGTCTATTACTTATGTGCTACATTTTTCTTCTGGTGTGTCACTTTCATTTAAGTTTGTTTACAGTGTTTTTTGTTATATAGAAATTTTTAGTTTGATGTACTCAAAATTAACCGCTTCATTCTTTGTTTTGTTTTGTTCTTTTATTGGGGAATATTGGGGAACAGTGTGTTTCTTCAGGGCCCATCAGCTCCAAGTTGTTGTCCTTCAATCTAGTTGCGGTGGGGCGCAGCTCACTGGCCCATGTGGGAATCGAACTGGCAACCCTTTTGTTCAGAACTCGCGCTCTAACCAACTGAGCCATCTGGCTGCCCCTGCTTTGTTTCTTTTGGTGTGGTTCTTTGCGTCCCAAGAACTTATGGCTTTCAAGTTCATAAAAGTAGTTTCCAATATTTTTTCCAGTAGTTTACAGTTTTGTTTCTTTATATTTAACTCAGAGATCTATCAGGAGTTTATTTGGAGTCCGTTGTAAGGTACTGGCCTTGTTTGTTTGTTTGTTTGTTTGTTTGCTTACATGACTAATTGTGTCAGCATTAAAGATTTTGTTTCTTCCCTAAAATTTGAAAGGCTGTTTCTATCATAAAGCAAATTCCAATATATTCTTGGGTCTGATTCTGTACTCTCTACTCAGTTTGGTTTATTGATTTATCTATTTGGGGCTACTACCATACTGTTTTGATGACCATATTTTTGTCATTTGTATTGATAGATGGTTGGTTAGTCCCAGTTTTCTCTTATCCCATTTCAGCAAAACACATTCATTTTCAGTAATAGCAAAAATAAAAAAGGAACAATGAGGCACATCTCTGGCCCTTAGCTCCCACCCAAGGTAGTGATGAGGGATCTGCTCCACCGACTAAAACCCACCCTGGCAGCCATGTGACCCTTCTCTCACCAGCCTTTAATGCTGCCACCCAAATTCTTGTCACTGAACTACTCCTCAAAATAAAACTCAGCTGTAGATGGCACACCTGTTTTGGATTAGTTACAATAAATCACGATCTGTATTTATTTCGGTTGCCGGACAGGTGAAGAAAAAGCCTCAGTTATAGCAAGCCAACTAGAAAGCAGAGAAAAATTCAAATCATGTGTTTGGTTTTTTTCCTCCTAGGTCAAAGTGGTTACCCTTGACAAGCCCTAAACTTCCTGTTGCTTCCCAAATCCTGTGATTCTTTACAGGAAGGCCTCAAGGTGTAGTTTTTCTTTCTAGGTATCAGTCTAATTAAGCCCATGGTTTAAATTTTACTGTCCATGAGAATCACCAAGAGAGCATATCAGAAGTGCAGATTCAACAAATCTGAGGTTAAAATTTAGAGATCTATATTTTTAAGCATGTACCTTAGTAGGTGATTTCAATGCAAATAATCCAAGCCCTCACTTCGATGCACTGCTCTGAGGCTCAGAGCACCTGAGCAGAAGGTGTTCAGGCCCCCTGTGAGGTCTCCGTGCTATAACACGTGTTCCTAGTAACTTCGCCCTCGGAGAGCAGGTAACAGAGGAATGGGCCGATGAGATCACTTAACAGGGGAATGGCGTCAGTATAATACAGGTGCTGCTTTGGTTCATATGCAATTTTTCCTAAGCCAAGGGGCTCTGAATAGCTGGAGGAAGTTATAGAATCTAGAGCAAGAAATGGAACAGCCTTTAACTCGGCTTTTGCATTGGCAGCAGGGAGCCCTTCAAGCTGTATTTTAATAAAAAGCTGAAGCTTGCCCCAACGCTCCTCTCTGCTAAGAAGCTACTTCAGCAGGTGTGTCTGAGAGCAGGTTGCTCCTCCCAGGCCCACCTTCACAGCATCCCCTCTGGCCCGGGGATCCACCTCTGTCTTCAGGGTCTCAGCACCCTCCAGCTTACTCTACCTGAACAGCTGCCAGGATTTCCACTCAATCATCTGGTGTAGTTTTAAAATCTGCCATGGCAGCCACTGCCCAACCTGAGCCGCCTCCCTGGGTGGTCCAAGTGAGTTTCCTGGGTACATTTTTTTTTACTTTTTGTCTGTGATTTTAAAATGGCCTATTTATGAAGTGACCTGTGAGGAATGCTGTTTCTCCAGGAGCCTTGATATTTTAAGTGTGTGATTTTTGCAGGATTGAGGTGTTTTGGGAACGCACATATTGCACTAGAATAGAAACAACTTATGTGTGGAGAAGACCATTGCTTCTGTTTGAAATGTAGTCCTGAATAACCTGGCTACTAAGATCCTGGAAAACAGGGGGTAAGGGACTCCAGAATCCCCGGGAGAGCTCTTGCATTATGTGTAAAACCTTTAGCTCTTTGCAGCCCTGCTTGGTGGGGGTGGAAACTGGAGCCCCGCCCCCCAGGATGACCCTTGTATTCCACTGGCTGAGGGCTCTAGGCGTACATGCCTGAGCCCTACCCTGGAACCACTGAAATCACGACTTCCGGTGGTGGGGCTTGGGCATCTGTGTATTTACAAAAGACTACAGGTAATTCTGTAAGCACAGCTACGATTCTCAACAAACCTGGGAGCTTTTAAAATGCCCAATGCCCAAGCCACACCGGGGACCAAATTACATCAGTATCTCTGGGGGCAGAATTCACACATCAGAATGTTTAAAGGTCCCAGGCGGTCCCATGGGTAAGCCAGGGCTGAGACCACTGTTTAGGATCTTTTCCAATTTGAGAAAATTCTCGTCTCTGTAGACCAGAGTTTCTGAAACTTGAGTGTGCAAATGAATCTCCTAGGAGTTGGGTTAAAATGCAGATTCTGACTCAGCAGGACGGGGTAAAGCCTGAGGTTCTGCATTTTGACAAGCTGGTCTGCAGACACACTGTGAGTAGCAAGGCTTAGGTAATAATTACTTTCCATTGATTATTTAATTGCTGCAGTGAGCCAGGGCATTCAGTGAGCCTGCAGCTCCAGGACAGTAATGGTATTTGGCAGAAGTGGCACAGCCGGCTTTGTGATTAAAAACAAAACGACTGTTTGTGTTACTCCTTGGATCAGCCATGGAGTGGTGCTGACAAGAGCTGCGATTGCCAGGTGCTGAGAGACAAGCGATTATAAACTTCTGCCCTTCCCATCATGAGTAGAGAGAGAGCTGGCTTGTCAGCCTTCGGGACTCAGTTTTAACAGTTGTTATTTGGGGGAATATATTTTATTATGTAAATGAATCCAAGATCTCAGGTTGTGCTGTCCCAGATATGAAAACTATATTGCAAGAAGGTTTGGATTATCTGCTTATATTTTTCCATGCTTAAAAATAGAGAGAACTCCTGTGTGCCCGGCCTGTCACTGGGTGGCCATGGAAAGTTCGAAGCTGCTGGATAACCTGTTCTTGCACTGACTGCCTAAGTACTAGGTTGAACTTAGATTAACATGAAGTTTCATACCACAGTTAACACATAAACCTACACAGGTGACACATTTCTATAGATATTAATACACACACACACACACACACACACACACACACACGGAAGAAGTACCCTAAGACTCAGGAGAACTGGACACAGGGCTGGTAGTACTACTCTCAGTGCACACATGTGCAGGCAAGGGCAGAAACTGCACTGACTTTGTAAAAACTACCATCCACACCCCTCAGCGCCACGCACCTAAATCTGCAGCCCCAACGTCACTCTGGGCACCAGGTGACCGGCTCTGCCTGCACAATATGCAGGGGACTCTTTGGTACAGCAGAGGACAACCTGGAGATTACTTGGTGGGCTTAAGCCAAGACTGGTGCTGCGTTTTGTTTTGTTTTGTCTTTATATCTTTGATATCTTTGCCTGTGTTGAGTGTGGGTTGTCGGTTGTTTTTACATGTGAATCTATTTGATTTTTTTCTTTGTTGTTGTTGTTGTTGTGCTTGGTGATTTGCTTTGTTCTGAAATTGCCCTACCAGGGCCCAGCTTAAGAGGCACAAGATTCAACACACCCAGAGGCCAACTCCAGACCAAACCAGAGTACTATTGGGTTTGACTTATAAGTGACACACCCAGAGGGAATTCTCTACAGGCACAAGAGCCCATAGAGGCCAAACCACATTTAAGTGGTCAACCCTCATGCAGCAGAACACCCTGCGGTGGGCAGAGCCAAGTCTCACAACTAGCCAGCCTAGGAGTTAACCCCACCTACTCACAAGCTAAAAGAATTAAAGATCAACTTTAATAGTACAATATACACAACACAAAAGTCACCTTAGGAGCACACGCAGAGGAGAAGAAGGAAGTGGTGCAAGTCAAATATAAAGGACACATACTACATAAGATAACCCAGCAAGAACTAAGAACTCTAGGGGATCTACCTAATACATCAAAGCAAACACAAAGAGTCAGCCAGAATGGGGAAACAAAGAAACATGTCCCAAATAAAAGAACAGAAGAAACCTCCAGAAGTGGAACCAAAAGAAACAGAGGTAACCAACCTATCAGAGACAGAGTTCAGAACACTGATGATAAGAATGTTTAAGGAGCTTAGAGACGACATAAAGAAGGATGTAGAAATCATAATGAACAACCAGTTAGAACTAAAGAACACAATTACCAAAATAAAGAACTCACTTGAAGGAATTAACAGCAGGTTAGATGAAGCAGAGGATCGAATCAGCGACTTAGAAGACAAGTTAGCAGAGATCACCCAAACAGAACAACAGAAAGAAAAAAGAATAAAAAACCATGAAGATGGTTTAAGAGACCTCTGGGATAACATCAAGCAACAACATGCATCATAGGAATACCAGAAGGTGAAGAGAGGAAGCAAGGGATTGAGAACATATTTGAAGTAATAATGTCCAAAACTTCCCTAACCTGATGAAGGAAACCAACATACAAGCCCAGGAAGTGCAGAGAGTTCCAACCAGGATAAACCCAAACAGGTCCACACCAAGACACATTATAGTTAAAATGGCAAAGGTTAAAGACAAAGAGAGAATCCTAAAAGCAGCAAGAGAAAGACAGAGGGTTACATACAAGGGAACTCCCATAAGACTATCAAATGACTTTTCTACAGAAACATTGAAGGCCAGGAGGGAGTGGCAGGAGATACTCAAAGTGATGGAAAACAAAGGCCTACAACCTAGATTGCTTTATCCAGCAAGGCTATCATTTAAAGTTGATGGAGAGATAAAGAGCTTCCCAGAAAAGAATAAGCTAAAGGAATTTATTACCACCAAGCCAGCATTGCAAGAAATACTAAAAGGACTTCTGTAAATAAAAGAAAGATGAAAACAATCTAACTACAAATTTAAAAATGGCAATAACTATGTACCTATCAATAATCACTTTAAATGTAAATGGATTAAATGCTCCAATCAAGAGACATAGGGTGGCTGAGTGGATAAGAAAGCAAGACCCTTGTATATGCTGTATACAAGAGACTCACCTCAGATCAAAAGACACACACAGGCTGAAAGTGAAGGGTTGGAGTAAGATATTTCATGCAAATGGAAATGAGAGAAAAGCTGGAGTTGCAATACTTATATCTGACAAAATAGACTTTAAAATGAAGAACATATTAAAAGACAAAGATGGGCACTATATAATAATAAAGGGATCGATCCGACAAGAGGACATAACCCTAGTAAACATCTATGCACCCAACATAGGAGCACCTAAATATATAAAACAGAT
This sequence comes from Rhinolophus sinicus, assembly GCF_036562045.2. Taxonomy (NCBI): domain Eukaryota; kingdom Metazoa; phylum Chordata; class Mammalia; order Chiroptera; family Rhinolophidae; genus Rhinolophus; species Rhinolophus sinicus. Next base: position 12,995,135 of record NC_133758.1, on the reverse strand, counting down.
ATTGACTGACATAAAGACAGAGATCAACAGTAACACTATCATAGTAGGGGACTTCAACACACCTCTGACAACAAGGGACAGGTCTTCCAGACAGAAAATCAATATGGAAACAACAGCCTTAAATGATACATTGGACCACTTGGATTTAATCGATATTTTCAGAGCATTTCACCCCAATGCTGCAGAATACACGTTCTTCTCAAGCGCACATGGAACATTTTCCAAGATAGACCATATGTTAGGCCACAAAACAAGTCTTGATAAATTTAAGAAAATTGAAATCATACCAATTGTCTTCTCTGACCACAGTGCTATGAAATTAGAAATGAACTACAGGAAAAAACTGGAAGACACACAAATTCATGGAGGCTGAATAACATGTTACTAAATAATGAATGGGTCAAGCAGGAGATCAAGGAAGAAATCAAAAGATATCTCGAGACAAACGAAAATGAAAACACGACGACCCAAAATCTATGGGATGCCACGAAAGCAGTCCTAAGAGGGAAATTCATAGCATTGCAGGCCTACCTAAAGAAACAAGAAACATCACTAATCAACAGTTTATCTTCACACTTAAGGGATCTGGAAAAGAACAGCAAAATAAGCCCAAAGGGAGTGCAAGGAAGGAGATAATAAAGATCAGAGCGGAAATAAATGAAATAGAAACCAGAAAAACAATACAAAAGATCAATGAATCCAAGAGTTGGTTCTTAGAGAAGATAAACAAAACCGACAAACCTTTAGCCAGACTCATTAAAAAAAAGAGAGAGAGGACCCAAATTAATAAAATCAGAAATGAAAGAGAAGTGATAACAGACACTGCAGAAATACAAACAATTTTAAGAAATTACTATGAGCAACTATATGCCAACAAATTTGACAATCTGGAAGAAATGGACAATTTTCTAGAGGCGTACAACCTTCCAAGGCTAACTCAAGAAGAAACAGAAAACCTGAATAGACTGATTACCACCAGGGAAATTGAATCAGTAATCAACAATCTCCCAACAAACAAAAGCCCTGGACCAGATGGCTTTACAGGTGAGTTTTACAAAATGTTCAAAAAAGAATTATCACCTATTCTCCTCAAGCTCTTCCAAAAAATCCAGAAGGAGGGAAGACTCCCAAACACTTTTTACAAAGCCACTATCACCCTGATCCCAAAATCAGACAAAGACACCACAAAAAAGAAAACTACAGGCCGATATCGTTAATGAACATAGATGCAAAAATCCTCAGCAAAATATTAGCGAACAGAATTCAGCAATACATTAAAAAGATCATACACCATGATCAAGTGGGATTCATCCCTAGTATGCAAGGGTGGTTCAACATCCGCAAATCAATTAATGTGATACACCACATTAATAAAATGAAAAAAAATCACATGATCATATCAATAGATGCAGAAAAAGCATTTGATAAAATCCAGCAGCCATTTATGATAAAAACCCTTAAGAAAGTGGGAATAGAGGGATCATATCTCAACATAATAAAGGCCATATATGATAAACCCACAACTAACATCATACTCAATGGGGAAAAGCTAAAACCATTCACCTTAAGATCAGGAACAAGGCAAGGTTGCCCACTTTCTCCACTTCTATTCAACATAGTGCTGGAAGTTCTAGCCACAGCAATCAGACAAGAAAAAGAAATAAAAGGCATCCAAATCGGTAAGGAGGAAGTAAAATTGTCATTATATGCAGATGATATGATACTATATATAGAGAACCCTAAAGACTCCACCAAGAAACTATTAGAGCTGATAGATGAATTTAGTAAAGTAGCAGGATACAAAATTAATATTCAGAAATCAGTTGCATTTGTATATACCAATAATAAAACATCAGAAGGAGAAATTAAAAAAAAATCCCATTTACAATTGCTCCAAAGACTATAAAATACCTGGGAATAAATTTAACCAAAGAAGTAAAAGATCTGTACTCAGAAAATTATAAGACACTGAAGAAAGAAATGAAAGAAGATACAAATAGATGGAAACACATACCATGTTCATGGATAGGAAGAATTAATATAGTTAAAATGTCCATACTGCCTAAGGCAATATACATATTCAACGCAATTCCTATCAAACTACCAACAACGTTTTTCACAGAAATAGAACATATAATCCTAAAATTTATATGGGACCATAAAAGACCCTGGATAGCCTCAGCAATCTTGAGAAATAAGAACAAAGTGGGAGGTATAACAATACCTGACATCAAATTATACTACAAGGCTACAGTAATCAAAACAGCATGGTACTGGCATAAAAACAGACACATAGATCAATGGAACAGAATAGAGAGTCCAGAAATAAATCCATGCCTATATGGCCATTTAATCTATGACAATGGAAGCAAGAATGTACGGTGGGGTAAAGACAGTCTATTCAATAAATGGTGCTGGGAAACCTGGACAGACACATGCAAAAAAAATGAAGCTGGACCACCTCCTTACACCATATACAAAAATAAATTCAAAATGGCTTAAAGACTTAAATGTAAGATCTGAAACCATAAAATTCCTAGAAGAAAATATAGGAAGAAACTTCACAGACATTACCCGGAGTAAGATTTTTACTGATATATCCCCTCACACGAGGGAAGTAAGAGAAAAAATAAACATGTGGGATTACATCAAACTAAAAAGTTTTTTCACAGCAAAGGAAACCATCAATAAAACAAAAAGGGATCCTACTGAATGGGAAAAGATATTTGCCAATGATATATCTGATAAGGGGTTAATATCACAAATTTATAAAAAACTCACTCAACTCAACTCCAAAAAAACAAACAACCCAATTAAAAAATGGGCAGAGGACATGAAGAGACATTTTTCTAAAAAGGACATACAGATGGCAAACAGACATATGAAGAAATGCTCAACCTCACTAACCATCAGAGAAATGCAAATAAAAACCACAATGAGATACCACCTCACCCCAGTCAAAATGGCTATCATCAATAAATCAACAAACAACAAGTGCTGGCGTGGATGTGGAGAAAAGGGAACACTTGTGCACTGTTGGTGGGATTGCAGATTGGTGCAGCCACTATGGAAAACAGTATGGAGGTATCTCAAAAATCTGAAAATGGAACTACCTTATGATCCAGCAATTCCACTCCTAGGTATCTATCTGGAGAAATCCAAAACTTCAATTCAAAAATCTTTATGCACTCCTATGTTTATTGCAGCACTATACACAATAACCAAGACATGGAAACAACCAAAATGCCCATCGGTAGATGACTAGATTAAGAAACTGGTACATTTATACAATGGAGTATTAGGCAGCCATAAAGAAGAAAGAAATCTTACCATTTGCAACAACATGGATGGACGTAGAGAACATTATGTTAAGTGAAATAAGTCAGACAGAGAAAGACAAATACCATATGATCTCACTTATATGTGGAATCTAAAGAAAAGAATAAGTGAATGAACTAATGAGAAACAGTTTTGGAGACGTAGAGGAAAAACTGAGGGTTGCTAGATGGGCAGGGATGTGGGGATAAGGGGGAAGGTGAGGGGATTAGAAAACAGTCGGTAACCACAAGATGGCTACGGGGTTTTGAAAATTAATTTGGGGAACGTAATCAATAATGTTGTAAAGATTTTGTAGGGTGTCCAATGGACGTGTCCCATTTGGGAGACAGTGGAAATGTATTGGCTCTGTGAGATGTCAGAGGGATAGTGGATGGGGCGGGGGGTTCACACAGTATGAAGGATATAAATGATAAACGTCTAAGTATTACTTTGTCTTGTGCACCTGAAACTAAAAAAAAAAACAAAAAGATATAAAACACTTGTAGCCAGCCCTCAGTATGTCTTTCATATGGGGAGAAAGAACATATGTATTAAGGTAGGTAATAAACAAAATAAATAGGATAGTACTTATTAAATGTTAATTGCATACTAGGTAATGTGCTGAGCATTTTACGTGCAAAACTTAAATCTTCACAACACCCTATGAGGTGAGTAGTAGTATTATTGTTGTTATTTCTGTTTTCGATGAGGAAATTAGAGCTGGGAGAGCTTAAGTAGTTTTTCCCAGAGTCACCGAGTCAGAAAGCAGTGGAGCAGGAACCAAACTCAGATTGGGAGCCCTCAGTACTATACAAAGCATGTGGACAAGATTGCTGAGTTCCTCTGGAGGGAGAAATCCTAGGTAAGGATGAGGAAAGTGCTTCAGGGGAGGTGCAACTTGAAGGACCCCACAGGACCTTGGCCTTGGGACCAGATGAGCTGAGGTAGCAACAAGCCAAGCGAGGGCACTCCAGACAAGAAGGTGGAAAACACACCACATGTCTGAGAAAATGCTTCATTTTCCAGGTGGAGAGACTGGTGGGTATGCCCGCTTTGCCTCTCAGAAGTAGACGGAAGCAATACGTGGAAAGTCTTAACTGCTAAGGAGTTCATGGTAAGATCCTCCTGGATCCAATTAGCAATTTGTGAGAGCGAGTAAGGCACTGAGAAAACCAAGGTGATGTGTGAATCGCCAGCATGTTTCCCAAGGAACCCACGTGCAAGGTGTGGATGGCTCAGCACAAACCAACACATTCCCAGGGAAGCAAGGTCCTCGTGGAAAGTTGGTATGTGAAGGGAACCTGTGACCATGAGGGCCATAAAGTGATTGAGACCAGTCATCACAGGATCATACCTGACTACACATGGAATTTCATCTCGTACTGTGTGGCTACTTATTTAATTACAGAGTGCCTCTTGTGTGGCCAGCACTATTGCAAAGACTTGGGATATATCAGTGAACAAAGTACAGTGACCAAACTCCCTGCCCCCGTGGAGCTCACCGTCTACACTTAGTGCTTATTTCTGATCAGGAAGATTCTTCACTATCAGAACCTAAGAATACATGTCCATACTGTACACGTGAAATCTCATGACCCCAGAGAGAAATACAAATCTCTCTGGGGTAAAGCTGGGCAGCCAAGCAGGAGGAAAAACATAGCACTTCTGATTTAAGAGTGACAATGATCTTATGCCAGTGTGGCCTCGGGAAACTTAAGATGGGTAGCTTGTCAGGCCTTGCCTCTGAGTTGGATCAGGAAAGTGAGATCAAAACCAAGGTGAAGGGTTGGCAGCGTAGCCTTGGAGATGATTCAACTTAGCCTGGGTACCCTTTCTGTTTTCCACTCCCAAACTGGGATTAACTTTGGAATCTTCCATAAATGTAGAGTAATTGGGGGCTTTCCAGTCCCAACCTGGGCAAGTATTATTTCAAGACTAATCAGAACAAGATGGCCTTGCATTGTAAACGCAGGAAAGGAAGACAGGAAGTAAGTACAACTGGAGACATGTGTTTAGGCAGGAGATATTCGACAATATAGCCTTGTGCTTATAACACAGTATTAGAGATACGGAATTTTTCCCAGAATGCTAAAAGCTATATACAGATGAAGCGACAAGCTGCTGGTCACTGTCTCTACAAAAGACACCTAAAGGTAAGTGAATAGTATTACCCCCAACCAAGGATTTTTTAATCATTGGGAAATTTTAAGTTCCCACAAATGTCTAAGAATAAACAGTTAAAACAGCTTTTGACTTAGTTACGGAAAGATTCACCAATCCTTATTTTTTTGAACAGTATTATAAAAAGTTTGATTTAGTTCCTAATGACCCCCCCCCCATTCTTTTGTGTCACATTTACAATGACATGAAGCCATTTGCTGTAAATTTGGCTGCATTGCATATGAGTGTAAGAAACACAGACATCTCCTGCAGTTGGACGGTAACTTTTTGCTTGGGTCAACAAATCTCACTATACCACTGTCCCTGTGACAACATTCTCGGGCTTTTCCCAAGGCAAAATGAATGCCACCAATCCAGAGATCCTTTTCCTAACTTCAGGCTGCGCAGAACTGCTCTTGAATATACAGCGTCCATTCACATTTCTGGTTGTCCCCTGAGTGAGAGGTCAGCTCTGCACGGACCACAGCAAAGTGAAACATGGCCCTACTACCTGCAGAGTGCAAGCTTTCTAAACAGTAGTGTTCATGATTCTCAGAGAACAATCACGCCACAAAACACAGGTCGGACCTTGAGCTGATAGCTGGGGAGGTGGTTGTGCACTCATGAATGTGTGAGCATGTACGAATGTGGGGGCAAGAGTCCCATAAGAACTTTGATTGAGATAAGAACGGGCACGAGGCAGATGGCCCTGCTCGCAGAGATGGCCCATTGTATTAGGCTGCATGGCCAGGAAACAAGTGGGCCTGTGGTAATCAGGGCTCTCGATCTTGGAACTTAGTTTAGGGTGCAAGGTGAGGGTGACAAAGGGGGCTCCTTCCTTTAGCTCCTCTCAAATTTCGGCAGTTGAGGGAGCTTAGAAATTGCCTCTCACAGTGATGGGTCTAAAAGGAACATTGTCTATAGCCCCCTCCCCTCCACTTATACTCCTTTGTGGCTACTTGACACCACCCCCAACCTTTAATAGTTAAAGTAATTTGCCCAATGAAATGCTCAATGTGGATAAACCTTAAAAAGTCACTTTGCTGAGCCAGGAAGAGCATTTATGTAAAGGAAAGGAAATGCTATATTTATTGACATGAGAAAATTAACATTGTAACTGAATTTTGTATTAATATTTGGCCAAACCTTCTCCATAAATTTATCTTGGTCACGAATCTGTGGTCACAGGTGTGTGATCAGCAAAGTGGTGTGTGTTAAACAACCAAATAGGATTAATCTGACTCTCCTGCAAAAGTAAAGTCTAAATGGAGCTCTTAGAGGGCCAATTTGGCTCGTGAAACAGAACAATTTGCTTAGTAAGAGGCTATGTCAGATCTGGAGGTTTTTAGATTGACTATTTCATGACTGAGTCTTTAGAAATCAATGTATTAAATGTTTACTTTTCACAGAGACAGTTCAATAAGTTCGAATGCATTTGCGAAAAGTTTATTTTCTTTGGAGTATGTTTAGTCTTCTATAAAAACAGTACTAGTTTCCTACTACAAAGTTCGGGGAAGGGAGAACACAAGATATAGTAAAAATAATTGATAACTCTTCTTGGATATTTTTTTAAGAAAAATGAAATCTTGGCCATAGTACACATCAGTTCAAAGCCCATTTGGGACCCTTTAAAATTAAAAATATAATAAATTCATGTATTTAATTATTCCCATGAATTTAATTCCATCTCTTTCAAATAAACCCCCAAATCAGTAACAGGGTAAAACAAATTTACTCCCTGGCAGTATATTCTTAGCCTGTTTTATATTTTGTGGTCTAAGCCAAACAAAATAAAACACACATCCGATCAAAACATCCCATCAGCCCAGCAAAATCAAGTTTGTCTACTTTCTCCAGGATCACCGAGTTCTACCAGGCTTTCAGACACACCGAAATTTTTCATTGTTACTATGAATTCTGATTAAAGCCAGCACTTACCATTTTCAAAGTGCTCCTGAAAAGTGACTAAAAAGAATGTTTTGTTTTGTTTTTCTTTTAAAGTTTATACCCAAAACATTTGCTTGAAAAACTTTCTGAATAGTGGCATTGCCGGGTAAAACACATGCAGTAGACAAAATATCAGATTTCTTTTTCCAGCTGTCCAGAATCCCATTAGTGCCTCTTACTTCTGTCTTTTGCTATAATTAGGATGGCTTAGGGTTTATCTGGGCCTTTTTTCAAAACCAGATTTCCTTCCTAGCAGCAGCAGCTGTCATTCACTAGTAACCTGACTGCCCCATGCTACGGCAATCAAGATGAGAATTGAAGGGACACACACACAAATCCCTTTCATCTTGTAATTTTGTAAAAGAGGAGTCTTACCTGCCGGTGATCACTGTGGTCTGGAACCCAGCTTGTTTCAAAGAGGTTATTCACCTGTACCCCTTCTCCTTCCAAGTTCAAGTTTCCTTCTCTGGGGAGTGCGCCTGGTGGGGTTTGCAGGGTTTTTGCTTCTTGCTCTGCTGGGGTTGGAATAGTACCTTCTGCATGGACCTGGGAATTCAGATCAGTAGCTTCTGTTTTGGCATGAGAACGCTCTTTTTCCTCACTCTGGGCTAGTGGGTGCTTAACGGGTTCTTTGGGATAGAGGAGATTAAGGGTGCCTTCTGTTGCACTGTCTTTCAGGTGGGGGTTCAGCTTCTTGGCTTTTCCCTTAATTCCTGGTCTCCTCACCCTGGCAGATTTCTCTGAGCCCTTCTTGGTCCATAAATCCTTTTCCTCCACTGTTTTCTCAGCCGTAGTCTCCAAAGGCTGGTTCATCCCTGACTTTTCTAACTCACCAGACAAGTGCTTTACTTCTCTCTCCGTCACTGCTTTATCCATGTCAAGCAGATTGTCACTGGCGAATTCCTCTCCTGCTTGGTGGCTGTCTCTGGTTTCCGCCTGAATTCCTGGATAATCATTTTCGGCAGCAGCAATGGGTAGTTTATATCTCCCCTGGTCTGTCACCGTAGACATTCCATCCTGCTGAGGTCCCAAAGTCGGAGTCATCCCTGTTTGTGGGGACGAGGGGCTGTGGGTAGAGGCTTGGTGGTGTCTTACCCTCACTTCTTGGGGTTGTGAGTGATAACCACAGAAGCCAGTGGTGGCCTCCATCGGCCCAGTGTTATCTGACACCTGAGGCCCAGAACCCATTTCACTGAGGAAAGGCTCACACGCCCCCAGGCAACACTCACTGAATTCCATCACTTCGTCATCGCTTTCTAATAAAAAAACATGCTCAGGCCCCTGCAGGTTCAATTGCCAAACTGCATTAGAGTAATCCGTCATAACATCGGAACATTCCAGATACTCCAGGTCATCATCTGAAAACTCCTCGGTGCAGGTTAGGGTTATCTCTGGGCAAAGTTCATAGTCACTGTCAGAATCTCTGCTGGAATCCTGTGGGTTGTCTTGCTGGGTGACCATGGCCCTGTCACCCGGGTAGATGGAGGTGGCTGCCTCCAACAGCGGTAGGCTGACGCTAATGTATTTCTGTACCTTGGGATTTTGATGACTAGAGTTTAAGACTTCATCATTTGGGCCGTCATTGCGTAAGGCACCATCCGTTAACTTTGATACTTTGGGCTGCATTGTCCCGTGGCAATATACCTCTTGTTTATCGGGAATATTACTTGCATTTGGAAAAAGCAACCCATCTGCAATTCCCTCTGTGTCATTTGGATCGCAAGCCCCTTCAGTTTGCCTTACTTCTTTAACATCCAAGGGATTTTCAGAGCTGGATGCACTAATGCCATTACTGGCCAGTAACTGGAGTGAGCGTAAATGGTTACATTTGGAGGAGGGGAAATCAGCTGACACGGGAGTACCCAAGGAGGGACTTTCTTCTTCCTTATAAGGATGCTCTTTCTCATCAATTGGATCTGTGCTGTTGTGCTCAGATGTCTCTGTTCCATGGTTCCAACCTCTGTCCCTGTCATCTTTCAGTTTAGGAGACAGTTGTGAGTCCTCTGACGCGTACTCGACTTCAATGGAAGCAGAACAGCAGATCATTCCAGAACCGTTTTTAGCAGAGATTTGGTAAACAGCACTGTCATTTTGGGAACAGCTAGGATGAAGAGAACATCGAGGTAAGTTTGCTATATTTGGACGTGCCAGCCAACATCTCTCACATCATGGCACATGCAGAAAATGGGCTTGGTTTTTACTGCACGCTCTAGCTAGGTCTGTGGTCTCCCTGGAAAGGGGTCTGTGGTCAGAGGCACCTGGCTTCTGGTCTCTGCTGCCCCTCATTCTGCTGAGAATCCTGGGAAGCTCAGAGTTCTCCCTTAAGACTTTCCACAGCCCTACCCCAAATTGAAAATGCTGAGAATTACTTAGATGAATTGGGACATTCATCTAAGTCTAGTCTCTTCTTCTCTCCTTTTATTTTAAGCCAATTTCATGCTATAGGAATTTGAAAAAGCATTATTTTCTGGAGTGAGACATTTTACACAAATAACTGAAGTATTCTACCACGTGTCGTGGAACAGCACAAGCAATAGCTCTTTTTAAGATCGTGCCAAGAAGCCATGGTTCTTGCCGAGGGGCTATAAAGATAATAGCACGTTAGGATTATGTGTATGAAGATCAGTGCCGTTTCCTCTTTAATTTAACATGACTATTTGCTCTAAACCACAGCCAGTGAGCCCTCTGGCTTACATAAAGCAAGCCATGTGTTCAGCTTTGGTCCGGGAGGAAAGGAACTGACTCCTGGGCCATGCCGAGCCTGTTCTCCCTGCTCCAGAAGTGATGGTGAACGGCTCCTCTGGCCCTTTGCCTTTATTGACGCCTGGAGCCTGGCGCCTGAGGTGTTTGGCTGACCTTCCCACTGAGACCCCTCTCCAGGCTCTACAGTCCCAAGAAAAACTTGTTGCACTTGCTTTGTGCTCATAATTGGCACTCGCACTGATTTCCTTTGACCTCGTGGGAATTGTAATATTGCTGATCTCAACCTCTGCATTACCCAGCTCAGAAGTCAACAACCTTTTTCAGACGGTGGGAACTGTGGGGTGGGCTCAGACTTAGAGGCAATGCTTAGAACTTGAGTGATCTGTGTAAAATGTGCACAAGCATTAATCCTGGAGGGTCCGTGTTACCCATTCACAGCTATAGTGCAATCTTCCGTGTCCTTTCTTCCTCGTTGGCGGGACCCCTGTGTCTCCCCATGCTCATATGTGCTCATCAGCCTTCAGTCGTTGGATACCAGGCCTCATACATAGGCCTCATTTTCGGAAATCATAGACTAATTCTATTTCTGTGAATACATGGTGTTGTTGGTAACCTGGTTCCCAAGTATAAGTTGGTGGAAAAGTAATTGTTGTTTAAAAGGTTAAAAATAGTTGCAAAAACTGCAATGACTTTTGCCCCAACCTATATAAGCCAGGCAGAGGTGACTGGGGTTGGACCACCCTGACCCACACCTGACATCCGGCTTTGCATGGGGAGACTGAAATTTAGGGCAACTTTCTGGGGAAACAGTACCTGCTCCTGTCTATTGTACAAGGTTCTTCTCAGGTTCCAATGAGAAAATCACTGTGAAGGGGCTTTGCATAGCAGAAACTTTATGCCACATGTATTTTATAAGAATGTGGATACAGGTGTTAGCTAATGGCAACCATGTTGTAATAGAAATGTCTCAGATCAATATGTTGTACACCTTAAACGTACACAATGTTATATGTCAAGTATAACTCCATGAAAAATGAAAGGATGGGGAAGAGCTAAAACCAGGTTACCTCTGGTTCTCAAGGAGCATGCAGAATCATGACCAAAGAGTGCTACTTAAAATTCTTGAATCAGAATCTATGAGTCAAGGGCCTGAGAATCTCCTTGTAAATATCCCAACATATTCTGCTACAAATGGTCCTTAGTCCACCTTTAGAGATACCCTCATCCTCCTGGTTATTCATTAGGTTTAGGTCTCCTCAGTTAAAGCTGATAGAGAGAAAGTAATTTTTGCTTGAGTTTCATATTGCTCACGCCATTCCTTTCGTGTCTCTTTTCAATCAGTGCTTGGAGATTTGGCCTCAGTTATGAGCTTACAAGGAGCATAAAACAGTACCATGGGCTTCTGGAAAATCCCAAGTAATTCTGATTTCCTGATTTATCCAGGCCATGATCTCTCTGCCAGAGAAACCACCATTCCTGAAGGTACCATGACTTGGGAGGAAAAGAGACAGAACGAGAAGAAAATAAGGACAAGAGGCACAATGGACCAGGTAAGAAATCAGTAAAGGAGGGGAACAGAGAGGGTTCTCAAGCATCAAGAAGGGAAAACAAAGCGAATTTTAGAAAAACATAGAGAAAAATAACTGGGTTAAATGTACTCATTTAACTTCTGAATGACTATAAACAGATGGGAGAATGTTATGATTTAGGAATGTAGGATTTTATGGAACATGTGTTTTAGCTGATGTAAGATCTACAAGTCAGCCTAAGTACACTAAGGAGGAAAAGGAACTCAATTAAGTATAATTAACTTCTCACTGGCTAATGAACACCTTTGAGAGGGTTATGGGTTGTGGTTGATGCGTCCTGGATAATTATCTCTAAGCATCCTGAAGATGAGGGGGAGAAAATCAGGCAGGGAACCCAGCATGTGTTGAAGGCCTCCTCTGTCACAGAGTGCTGGCTGCTGTCTGTGTGCAAAACGGAGGCTCAAAGGAGTTGGGTAATTTCCCCAAAGTGACAAAGCTAGGAAGTGGTGGAGCCAGTGTAGGAGACCAGAGCCTTCTCACTCTGAAGCCTGGCCGTGTATATCCTGTTAGAAAACTAACATTCAGAGAAGGGAAATGACAGAGCGTGGAGTGATCATTTTTGCCGTTGAAGTGTTTCTGTCCTAAATCTTCATACTTGACAAGCTCGTGGCAAGTATCTTCTAAGGTGCCCCATATTATGTGAAGAGCTGAGGAAGAGTCAAGGAGATGCGTGAGATGTCATGTCCAGCCCTAAAATACTAACCATCCCCGGGAGGAGATAATATGAATTTCTCAGAGAATCTTGTACGTCAGTTCTGTGCCAAATTGTATCATACAAACTGGAAGAGCAAGGGAGTTCAAAGAAGGGACTTCAGCGGTAGCACTGAAATGGTGTGAGGAGGGTTGGGGTTTAGAATCTTTGCAAGATGCTGGCAGAGTGACCAGTGTGCCCCACAGTGATTTGACAGGTAGGCAAGACCATCCAGGAAGAAATTCCCTGAACAATTAATTGAGTTCACTCCTTACATATCTTCCCTTTTGGATGAAGGAAACAACAGCATTCCTCCACCTTGCTGTGAAAGTCTTGCTTAAATACTCTAGTTTCTTTGCAAATGACTAATTTCCATATTAAAGGAGTAGAGCTACATGCAACCTTAAGTGGATGGGGCTGCTTCTGAGCTGAATCCCCTAGGTTGGTCTAAACCAGAGGTTCTCAAATATTTTGGCAGCAGGACCCCCTACACTCTCAAGAATAATTGACGATCCCAAAGAACATTTGTTCATAGGGATTATATCCATCAATATTTACCATATTAGAATTAAAACAGAAAAATTAAAAACATTTATTTATTCAGTTTAAAATAACAAAAATAAACTCATTACATGTTAGCATAAATAGCATACTTTTATGAAAAATACCTCTAATTTTTCCAAAACAAAGTAAAATTTCCTAAGAGTGGTATTGCTTTACATCTTTTCACATCTCTTTAATGTCTGGCTTAATAGAAGACAGCTGGATTTTTGTATCTGCCTCTGTATTCAGTGTGATACAACAAATTGTTTTGGTTGAAGTATATGAAGGAAATCTGGCCTCAGGCCTCACTACGTAGTTGAAAAAGGGAGTATTTTAATAGTCTTTTCATATGATTGCAGATACTCTTCTCTGACACTATACAAAGATTAGTTGCAACGTGGAATCTGAAACAATCTCAATGAACTTTTCATACTTGTTATGTAAAATCCACTGGTCAATGTTGCATTTTACTGCATGTTTTACCTATGCATGATTTTGTAATATCATGTATTGGTCATTTGGAAAAACTTAGTTCATGAGGTCTTCCAAATATTAATACATTTCAACATACATATTTTTAAAATGTACATTTATTATTACTACTGATCTTATCAGAATAATTTTGAAATATTGGAAAACTGTCAAGCTTCTGAAGAAAGATACAAATATTCCAAATTTCTAGTTAGGGAAATAATACGAACATTAATTTATCATAATTATGTAAGTCAATTCTGTGCTGAGTTGCATAGTAGAAGAGTGAAGGACATCAACAAAATGGCAGAGTAAAGACTTCTGGAAATTTTCTACTCCATAAAAGCAACAAAAACACTGGCAAAATTTGTCTGAATCAGCTTTTTGAGATCTCTGAAAATTACCCACAGGCAATCTGAGGAATATTTATTGAAGATGGGGCAGGATAGAGTTAAAGCAATTCCAAAGCCCCATTCCCAGGGAACTATCATTTGACCTCTCTGGTGGCTCCCTGGAAGATCCACTCACAACATCATCTTTAAGTGACCTGACTCATAGCTTACCCCATGGTGAACATTTTCCCTGTGGACATTTGTCAGAAAAAACTTCAGAGGCAATTGTTTAATATCATGGCTGCCTGAGGCAGGGGGTAACCACTGAGACAAACAGTAGGCTAACCACAAAGATGGAAAGCAAAAGCTAAGGAGTGAGAGGTCCATAGGGGGGCATATTCCTGGGAATCTAGAAGACCATGCACATGTATAAGGTTGTGAGCATGTCCAGGGTTGTATATATGCTCGGGAAAGACCTGAGAAGACACTAAGCTCTCACCGCTAACTGACCTTAAGGCTCTATGCTAGCAGGAAGTGAAGGCAGCGTTCTCAACTGCCTGGCTGGGTGTTGATGGCATCCATGCCTCATCATGTGCACAGAGTCTCTCAACAAAAACTGGCATCTAAGGAAATCTCTGTCCAATCCCTAGTTAACCACTAAGCTAACTGGGCAGAGACTTTAGTGGCCACAAAGAATACTGTTTTTAAATAATTCGTTCAGAAAAGTCACTAAACAAACAGCAACAAGCCTTGGGAAGGGCTTAGCACGTTACATTGTTTAAAATGTTCAGATTTCACACCAAAAAATTATGAGACATGTAAAGAAAGAATAAAGTGTGGCTCATACACAGGAAAAAAATAGTCAATAAAACCTGTCCTTAGACTTGCTAGATAAATATTTTAAATTATTTTAAGTATGTTCAGGAAACAAACAAGACATGTTTAAAGAGCTAAAGGGAAGTATGAGAACAATGTCTCAATAAAGACACAGAAATTATAAATAAGAACCCAACAGAAATTCTGAAGTGGAAAATAATAATAACAGAAATGAAAAACTCACTAAAGAGCTCAACAGCAGATTTGAGAAGACAGAATAAAGAGTCAGTGAACTTTAAGATGATCAATTGAGATTGTCCAGTCTTAGGAACAGAAAGAGAAAAAAGAATGGAGAAAAGTGAACAGAGTCTCAGAGAACTGTGGGACCATCAAGCTTACAACTTAAGTACTTGGATAATGAGAGTCCCAGAAGAAGAGGAAAGAGGTCAAAAGAATATTTGAAGAAACTAGAAGTCCCTCATTCATTGAAGGGACTGCAGTGATACTTGAAAGCTTGGATGTTTTTAAAATTGAGTTATGACTGATACGTAATATTATATTAGTTTCACACGTACAACATAATGATTTGATATTTATATAAATTGCAAAATGATCACCACCACCATAAGTCTGGTTAACATCCATCACCGCACATGGTTACAATTTTTTTTCTTGTGATGAGAACTTTTTAAGACCTCCTCTCTTAGCAACTTCCAAATATACAACAATATTATCAATCATAGTCACCATGTTGTTCATTACATCCCTGAGGCTGATTTACTTCATAACTGAATGTTTGTGTCTTTTGAAAAAGCTTGGATTTTTATCACTGGCAACACAGACACTTTTAGTTTTCCTTGAAGTGGCAGGCCTACATTGTTCATTTTTGAGAAAATGTTTGCCAAATACCCAACGCTGAGTAACCATCATTTGTCCATTGTTCTTTCAAGTAAAAACTGAACTCCATGAAAAAAGTGTCTAGTTCAGCTTGCAACTTAAACAACCGTACAGATGCTTTTCCTCAAGATGACCATCATCTCAAGGAAATCCAGCAGAGCTGCTCTAGGCATATTTCCTATTTCATCACCCAGAATCTTAAAAGGGCGTTAATAGAGTTGTCAAGACTTAATAAAATTCACAATGTTTACTTATGCATCAAGAACATTATTAAGGAAAGATTTTTGTGTTTTTGGCTTGTTTTAAATGGTGACTGTGTAGCAGTGAAGAATTCCATGACAACTAGTAGAGTTTGGGACCACTGCCTAGATTCATGCTACGACCCCCAACAGTTTTACCATCCATTGCTTTTTACCATCAGTGCACAATGTCAATACAGTAAAAAAGGAAAATAATGTTTCAGTATTTTTGTGATATCAGTTTTGATCTTAAGGACCCTGGGAAAGTGCTTTAGGGAACTGCAGGGGTCCATGGACCACACTTTGAGAACCACTGCATAAAGCTATTCACCAGAAGAAGCCGTAAAATGCTCTCAGTATTCTCTCACAGCCTGACAGCCGGATGTGATGCTGGACTTGGAAGAGGGGCGCTAGCATGGAGGGCTGACTGGTTTTGCTCCATACAATCATCTAGGTGCTGCCTTAGGCAGATGACTTAATCTCTTTGGGCCTCAATTTCCTGATTTGCGAAGAGAATGAAAACCTGTGTCTGGATTCCACCCTCCAGAGATTCTGATTTGATGCTCAATACATGGGTCTATGTGATTTCATTGTTGGCAGGAGGAGGCCAGTTCCACCAGTGCTGGCGGTGGAGGGTGGGAGGTGGCTGATCTTAGAAATTCCTCAAGGTCCTGTAAACTTAGGATGTGCCTTGGGAACAAGGGTCATAAATGTGGGTGAGAACTAAGAGCACAGGGCAAGTGTCCATAGGACTAGTAACTCTATAAAATAAGGATATGAAGATAAGCGGATAGGGAGTGTAGAATGTGACAAGTGCAAAAAAAAGGCCTGGAGTTATGGTTCCTCCAGCTGCCAGAGCAATAGACGTACCAAAATGAATATACTTTTAAATCCCTACATTTCAATCATCATCCTCATCATTATAATAAGTTTCACACATATTATTTCATATATCTATTTATTCATAATACCACCGGCACAAATAAAATGAAATCAGTTCCTCCCAGGTGGACTGAAAAGAGGGTTCTCCAGCTCTGCTGCCTCTTGTCTCCTGGAGATCACTTCTCTCCTCTGCAGAAAACTCTCCCAACAATATTTAAATTGCTGGAACTCAAACTGTACAATCTAACCAGGTGCCCTGAAGGTAGAGTTCATAGACAAGGAAGCTGAAATGATTGGCTAGAGGTAAGGTTTGGAATCCCCTCCGGATTGCAGATATTATTCTATTTTATTATGCATTCCACTTTCCAGTGGAAGAAAACAAGATCTGGGAAGGACATGTCTGCAGTGTCTTCACTCATGCAGTTAGGAATGCAGGGCTGGGGAGGCCTCCGAAGTAACCCCCCCTCAAAGGTGGCTGTAAATTTTCTGAGCCTTGCCTGCCCATGCAGCAGGGAGGGGGGAGAGGACTCCGCTCAATAAATACTTACGTGATGACATCCGTGTCCTTGCCATAACCATAGCACCAGGTGAAGGTCAATATTTTCTTATACTAAGTATCTGTATTTTCTTACTTGCCTAACTGCTGCTATCAATTTTATTACTTGAATGATTCAGAATCATTAAAGGAATGAGAAACACTTTTTCATGTCCCAAAGCTACGTGGGTTACAGAGATGGAACAATTCTAACACTAGAAACACACAGAATTTCTTGATCATATTTTCTACAAGCAGCTAGATACATTTCAAAACATGATGAGGAGATTCCTCATACATTTGTCAATTTATTCAGTTGTTTAGCCAACAGATATATTAAACCATACACCTGAAGAGCTCAGGGGGACCTTGAGCTATGCCATTCCTGGGCCTGTCTGTCTCTCACCCCCTCGGCTCCCTTCCCCTGTCCTGCTCTGTATCATGGGGACGACCCCTTCATACCATGTTTTCCTGGCTCACGGGACCACTGGCTTCCTGCTGCATTTGACCAAAGAGAGGCAGGCGATGGGAGAGTGGGAGGAAAGGACAAGTCAGCCTCCGGTGGCATTTCTAGTAGGCGCCACCTCTTCTGTAGCTCTGGGTCCCACAGAACAGGCCCACCAGGGTTCTGCCTTCTGCCCCCTGACCTGTGACCCAGAACTGGTCGTCCTGCCACCTCCTTTGTCTCTGCAGCCTAAGAGATGGGGTCTTCCCACTGATGCTAATCTCGGAGTAACCTCACTGCCTGCCCCCACCCCCACCCCCTTTGGTTCAATCACCTGTATAACCCTGCGTTTAATGCTTGAAAATGATTTTTGTTTTCCTGGTCAGACCCCGGGTGTTACAGAGATGATTTATCTTACAGATATTGGAAGTGAGGCCCAGAGAAGATATGACTGTCTTAAGTTACACAGCTAAAAAAAATGATAAGGAATGACTACCACATGTAAGGCACTGTTAGCCACTGTATAGAGGGTAAGATGTGAGATTCCTGGGCCCTTACTCAGAAGCTCCCCTTCCAATAAAGGAAACATATCTATATGCAAACAGCTTCGATATAGCACAGGATGTGGTCAGGGCCATTAAAAATCCGACCAATTATAGAGATTCAGAGGAGGGAGATGCAAGATAATGTGGGAAGGTTTCCTAGGACTATAGAAGCTGAAGCCAGCCTAGGAAATCCATGGTAGGATTTGGGCTGGAAAGATGGTATGTGCCTGGAATTGGGGAAGGGGCTGCTCATTTCAGGTAGAAGGAATAGCCAGGCCCTGTCAGGAAACAATAAACCATTCCTTATTTGGGACCTGGGGGAGGGGTGGGCTGCAAGACAGGTTAATTTCATTATTTACTGTTTAAACAGGACACTTTAGAGATTCAGAAGGGACACGGTTAATTCTTGCACCAAGACCAGAGGCAGGAACTGGGGCAATGCCAGCAGGGAAACTAGGTTGACCCAGAAAATCCGGAGGCACGGTCACCCACCAGGAAGTCGGCAAGGCCCAGAGAGTGGAAGATTTTCCTTCCCAGAGTGAGGGGTTTAGACCTCAGGCTCCAATTCACTGGAAAGCAGATCAGAGCAGCTCCTTGGGGAGGAACAGAAACCCTTCTAGAAGATGCTCCTTACATTTGCACAGAGTACAGGTGAGGATGCAGCACTCCTGCTTGCCACTGCGGTTATGGTCTGTGGCCTCTGGTTGAGCAGGAACAAGGAACACCCCATTCTCCTATAAGTCCTATGGGACCTACAGCTATATGTACCCAGCCACTGTGTGGGACTTGAGAAGGGTAACAAAAAATTGGTGGTGTAAGACTTGGTTCTTTCCCTTGGGGAAACTGCCGATTTTGCCGAGAGATATTATCAAATTCCAAAAGGCACAGTTGAGACAGTGAGCCCTTCCGGTGGCAAGGAGGGAAGAGGTCAGGGAGGCCTGGATCTTCAAGGAATAATGCCAGGAGCTTGGAACTTGAGCCCAGTGAGAGGGGAGGGCATTCCGGGCAGATGTTCTGGAGCTGGAACCAGCAGGTCACGTGTAAGGGACAGTAGAGAAATGAGCTGGCGTGGGAAGTCACAGGAGGTAGATGTGGTAAGTGAGGACCCTAAACGGCAGTAGCGGAGGTTTGGAAGGCACAGAATTCTACTCTGGGGCACAGCCTGAGAGCCAACCGCAGGGGACATTCTACTTCTCTTCACCACGTGCAATCCTGGGCAAATCGGAGAGGCAGATTGCAAAGCTGTGTGGCACTGGGCTTAAGTGACAGACGCAGCAGCAAGCCTATCTGCCCGCCTGCTGAGTAATGATGGACATATTACTAAACAGCTTGGGACAAGAACTGCACTTACACCAGAGGGAGTTAATTCCTATAAAGGGCTTAAAGCAGGGCCTGGCACCCAGTGAGGCCTACATCAGTAGTTGTCAGCCCCGGCTGAACGTCAGACTCACTTTGAGTGCTTTTGGGAAATACAAGTGCCAGAGGGTTTTCGGGACAGTGAAAATACGCTGTATGATACCATAATGGTGGATACATATCATTACAGATTCGTCCAAATTTGCAGAACGTACACCCCCAAGAGTGAACCCTGATGTAAACCATGGGCTTTGGGGGGTAATGATGTATCAATGGAGATTCATCGATTGTAGCAAATGTCCCGCTCCAGTGGGGACATTGATAGTGAGAGAGTCTGGGGTGGGGGCAGGGGGCATACAGAAACTCTGTACTTTCTGCTCAATTTTGTTGTGAACCTAGAACGGCTCAAAAACAAAATGAAGTCTATCTAAAAGGGAAAAATACCAGTGCCAGGGCCCCACCAAAAAAAGCAATTAAGCATCATTGTGGGGGTGAAGGGCTTTGCCATGGGTATTTTTTAAGCTTTCTGCGTGATGGTAATGGGCAGCCAGAGCTCCGAAGTACCAAGCTGATGGAGTGTCAGGTCTTGTATGTTAGGAAGGAGGTGGGAGAACTGGTCGGATAGTGGTAGAGGGGGAGGGACCTTTGCTTGGGCATGCATGGGGAGTGGTTTCCTGGCCCTGTTTTGGTACAAAAGTGCTGAGCTTTTGATGGCTTTTTGAGCCTCTGGGAGCAATGCAGGCTGACCAGACATTTTTTAAACAAGAAGTGAGCACATTGACTTCAGAAAGAAAAAATTCTTAGGCATTACTACCATCAGGCTTTGTGAACAGACAACTGACCCCTCTTATCAAAAGAAAACTCAAGGGTAGCTAAAAGCAGTCACCATCCACCGCCATCCACCACCCAAAGGCCACTAGGTTAACACGGTGTTCCGAAATGTCTCCAGAAATCTCAAGGGACATGGCGACAATAGAAAAGCTCCTAGATTAAACTGTAAAGCCAGCTATGAAAAACATGGCCTCTTGAAAGCAGGACAGAGAGCAACACAGCACTAAACACCGGCCCGGAAGACCCAGAGCTCTTAAAGGCAAATTAGCTTACAATTCTGAAGGCTTAATATTGCTAATTCATCAGACACCCAGGATGCCCGAAACCAAAGTTGATTTTCCTATCCAAACCTGCTTCTCATCCGAGACATCCTTAGAACAGGGCTTCTCATGCATTAATGTGCTGAGGCATCTCCTGGGATCTCGTTAAAATGCAGAATCTGATTTCCTAGGTCAGGGCTGGGGGCTGGGAGTCAGGCATTCTAACAAGCTCCCCGGGACACAGCTGGTCTAAGTCCCCTTCGAGTGGCAGGGTCTTTCAGTCGCTTCCAGCTCTATGCCTCCAAGTATCTACAAGAGTGGAAGTCCCTGTGTTAAATTCTCAGGAAAATTATCAGCTGTCACTTGACTCGCTGCTTCATTTGAACTGAGTTCCCAGCATATGCCTGGCACGCTGCCCGCCCCCATGCAGCTCTGTGTTGGTTTAGCTTTTTTTGAAAAAACCTAATTGCTGGATGGGCAGGGAGATTGCACAGGAGCAGACCCAAGGACGTCTCTCTCAAAAGCCACCTGGGAGTCTGGTTAAGGAAAAAAGCCAGCACAATTTAATTGGTTCTCTTTGAGTGCTGCTCTGTGCTCAGAGCCTCTGTGTCCCTCTCTGTCATCTTTGCCAGGCCATCTCATTGCGCTTCTGCCTCGCTGCCATCTCCTAGTGGCCTCTGGGTGAGCAGGCATGGCTCCTGGCAGTGACAGGAAAGCAGGGAGCCATCTCCGTGCCTGGGAAGCGCAGCCCCATGTTGGGGGAAGGCTGGTCAGGGCCAGCAAGGAGGAAGAATCACCATCCTGCTGGAGTAGCACCCCAGGGAATGGAAATGACAAGGACAGAAAGGAGGTGGCCACAGAATGACTAGAAGCTCAGGCTCCCTGGAGCTCAGTGGATGACAGCAGCTGCTGACATTGTGGCCTTCTCCTACAGCTCCTGTGGGAGGCTGTTTAAAATGTATCCTGTCTTCCAAATCCCCTTAAACTGCAAGAAGTACCACTAGGCTGACCACAGGCATTCAAATCATTTCCCCAAGTTCAGATGGCTGCCCGTGGGGTGGCTCGGTAGGGGAGGAAAAGGTCGTCCTTGACTGTGTTTGGGTCTCCTGCTGGGTCTGAAAATTAAACTGACAAGGACAGACTAACAGGAGAAAAGTAGACACATTTTATTGAATTTGTACGTGTATGTGGGAGCCTTCACAAGAGAATGAAGACCCGAAGAAGCGACTGGAGCCGACAGCTTTTGTACCTTTTAGACAAAGAAACAATAAATGTAAAGACTTGATAAGACAACAGGGTTTAGGCTAGAGGTAGCAAGTGATGAAGGAGTAACTGGAAAGATAAGGGTTGGTTTAACAAGGTTTCTTTGTAAGACTTACTGGCCACAGATTCCTCATCCCTGGTGATAAAAATGTCCTCCCTTCCCCTGGTTTCACCTGGGAGCTTTATGTCCTGTTTCAGGGAAGAAATGCAACAGGGAGAGGGCAGAGTGACTTTCCTGCTTCTGCCATTTAAAAAAAAAATTCCTTCAACTTAGGATATTTAATATGCCAAGGTGCCATATTTTGGGGTAGCGTGTCCTAAACCCCTAAATCAGCTTTTTCCCCTCACCTCAGAGCAAGACTCTGTGAAGACTATAACAAAAGCACTGAACATGTTGTGTAATTCATCCCATGAATCTTTAGTGAATGCCTGTGAGAGACAGTCACTAGACATACAGCAGGGAACAGATCAGACGAATCTTGGCTCTAATGGAACTTATATTCCAGTTGGGGGAGCCTCCCAAGAAACAAAAATACACAGAAATATACATCGTGACTGGAGACACCCCACGTGTCCATCAACAGGGGAGCGAAA
The DNA here is from genome assembly GCF_036562045.2 of Rhinolophus sinicus. Lineage (NCBI taxonomy): Eukaryota > Metazoa > Chordata > Mammalia > Chiroptera > Rhinolophidae > Rhinolophus > Rhinolophus sinicus. The sequence goes on along the minus strand of NC_133758.1, from coordinate 12,972,718 downwards.
TAACAAATTCTGACAGATCCAAATGCTGAAACACTGAAACACTGCCCAATACAAGGAAAGAGTTATGAACACACCAAACAGCACATAAGTCTCAGGACAGCTATGTGGCGTGAAAGAAGCCAGATGCAAAAGAGTGCACACTCTATGATCTCATAATTTGTAAAATTCTAGAAAAAACTCGAAACTAGTCTCCAGTGACCGAAAGCAGAGTGCTGTGGTGTGAGGATGGGTGGGCAGAGACAGGGGCAGGGAAGCAGGGTTGCCAAGGAGCACTGAGATATCTTTTGAGGCTGATATTTATGTTCACTATCTTGATGGTGGTGATGGTTTCATGGGTGTGTGCATATGTCAAACTTCCCAAACTGAATGCTTTATATACGTGTGGTTTCTTGTATATCAATTATACCTACACAAAGCTGTTAAATATGTGTGTGTGTGTGTGTGTGTGAGCGCATACACACAATGTCATGGGCTATGTGAAAAATAAAGCAAGAAAAAGAAGGGAGGACATGCTAGGGGCAGGTGGCGCTATTTTAGATGGCTGGTCACAGAAGGGCTCAGTGATCAGGCGATTTTGAGCAAATCCTTAAGGACATTAGAGAACTAGCCATGGGGGAGAGAATATTCCAGAGAGAAGGAAGCACGCAGGCAAAAGCCCCAAGGAAGCACGCTACAGGCCCGATTAACACCTTTGAGTGCTGAAACAGCTCAGAACTGAGTTACGGCTTCAAGATCTGTTCTAAATAATTGCCCAAGCTTCACATCGTAGACTCTCGCATCTGTGCTGCCTGCCCAGAGCCCACGTCTGCAGCCTGAGCTTGGCTTCTTAATACCTGAAGAAGCAGCAGTCACGCTGTACCAGCCGTGGACTGTGCACTAAGATTCTTAATGAAGAATTCAGAGATCTGTTTGATCACATCTCCTCTGAAATGGGCAGGCCACCTCTTTCCACTTTCAAATACTCATGACTGAGAGTGAGTGTGTTTCACAAAACACAGAACTCAGGGTAAAAAGAGTTAACATTTACTTAGCATTTACTGAGTGTCAGACACTGTTCTAAAAACCTATGTGTAGTATCTCATTTAGTCTTCACCCAACCCTGCCAGGTGAACACTATTAGTATGCCCACTTTACAGATATAGAAACTGAGGCAGATGGAGGATAAGCAATATACACAATTAAGAAGTAGGGCCAAGACCTGAACCTGGGCAATGTGACTCTAAAGCCAGCTGCCTTAAGTCTCCACATGTGACCTCACAGAGTCCCGAAAATCTCTGATTCTTAACCAATGGCTTCTACACACCTTCAGGCCTGTCCTTGTACATGGCTGGGACACGGTCCATATTTGGGGCTGTCCTATGGATGAAATTGTGTCCCCTGAAAATTTATATGTTGAAGTCCTACTCCCCTAGTGTGATGGTATTGGAAGTAGGGCTTTTAGGAGGTTATTAGGGTTAGATGAGGCCACGAGGGTGGGGCCTTCACGATGGGATAAGTGCCCTTATAAGAAGAGACACCAGAGAGCTTGCCCTCTCTCTCTGCCATGTGAGGACCCAGCAAAAAGACAGCCATCTGCAAGCCAGTAAGAGGGTCCTCACCAGAACCCTACTATGCTGTACCCTGATCTTGGACTTCCAGCCTCCAGAACTGTGAGAACTAAATTTCTGTTCTTTAAGCTCCCCAGTGGTATTTCTGAGCTGACTAACACAGGCAGGGTCAGACGGGCCACGCCAGGTCCAAACCCCTCTCACAGGTTGAACCCAATCTTAGGTTCATCTGGGACTCAGGTGTGGTCTGTAGGAGATCCAGGAAGATCCACCCACGTACCAGGCTGATGTCTCAGGAGCTGAGGAGTCGAAGGTGCCGAGACTGGCCCAACCTTGCAGTTTTCAACAAAAAGGGAACTGGTGCCTGTGTTTTGGAGAGGGTAAGCCGAGCTGTCGGAAGGGATAGAGTCCGGAGCAAGCCAAGAGGAGGCACAGGTCCAAGGCAAACAGCAGGTCACAGAGAACTCTAAGACAGAGCGATGGGAGGACAGAGGTGGTCGGCGGGGCCAGGACAGGCTTCCAGGTGATGGGGCAAAGGTGGAGGGAAATTTCATGGGACGCCCTTGGCTGAGTGCACAACGGCGAAAATAGGGCTGGCTGGCCAGGACATGTCCCCAAACTGAACCTTGTTCCTAGTCCTGCTCCCACTTCCCGCACCCTTCCCCTCGGAGTTGGAGCAAAGCCCTTCCTGGGACTCACAAGGCCTGACTGGGTTCCAGCTCTGCCCCTAACTAGCTGTCTGCTTTATCAAGTCACCTCGAAAGAGGGAGCTGGTCAAATGATCACTGGTGCCCGTGCTGGGACGTTTACATCAGCGAGACTCCCCATCTTGTCAGTCCTCAGAAATGTCACTGATGCTGTGATGACAAAGTCAAGCTGAACCCCAGCTGGCCAAGGAACGTCCCTAATGTTACTGGTGTACTCTCAGTTCTCAGAAGGTGCCGACGGAGTGGCATTTTCAGCGACATTCAGCACATGTCCAATTTCCAATGATCTGTTCACCTTCCTCTGGCTGTCCCAAGGGATCGATCTGTCACCTGTCTGCAAACTCACATCCATATGCCCTGAGAATTAGCACCTGGTGGGAGCAACCACCCAAGTCTGGTGCCGAGGAAAAGACAAGGGGTCACACAGAGAAAGCTGAGCGTTCCATGGCCTGGCTCCTGTAACCATTCACTCCTCGGAGACACTTACTACCAAAGTCAGAACCGGAATGTGATGATGGGTGATGGATTCTGGCCCAGACCTATCAACCCGGAAACTAAATGGCAATTTCTCATCAGACCCTCAGGACTCATTCAAGAAACGCTCCAGGCGTAGCCTAAGGCCTGGCCAGGTGCATGCCTGCTGAGTTCATTCAGGAAGAATGCCACAGGAGGCCGCCTGAGCTCTGTGCTGGGAACACACAGGACTTCCGGGTGCCGGAAAATTCTATGGGTCATCCTTAAGACTTATTACACCCACTTAAGCTCATGGGAACACGAAGTACACAAAATGCTTTCCAGCCTTGGGTAAAAGGCATTTTCTGTCTTAGCCAAGAACAGCGAGAGTCAGTCATCTTTATTTCTACCCAGTGATTTCCTGGTCAAACACGTTCATTATATTTTATCTTCCAAGAGGGAAATAGTGGCAAGGGGAAAATACTGCCAAACTAAGCGCCTTTTCTTACCTCCAAATTGTCTTATTTTTAATCAGTTCCAATATTACAGTTCAGTGTGGGGCATATGTTCAAAGTGTACAAAATAACCAGTATTATAGTCTAAGTTCTTTGCATGTGTTGGTTTACTCCCCACACCAACCCTACAAAGCAGGTACTGTCTTTCTCCCCATTTTGCAGATGAGGAAACTGAGACACAGAGAAGTTAAGTGACTTGCCCAAGATGATACAGCTTGTAAGAAGTAAATCTGGGGTTTAAATCCAGACCCCTTGGCTTTAGATCCTTACTCTCAATGGTGGAAATAATCTCCTGTCGTTTGGAAGTGAAGGTGATGGTGACAGTTCTACCTTTAGCAGGATGTGTGCCTTGAGGTGTTTCTTCCAGAAATGGAGGTCTTTTTAACTGATTCACCTATGCTTGTTTGCCCAGCCTCATTCACAATGAACAGCTCATGTTTCTTAGATGTTTGACAAGGGGGTTGGGTTACCCTGGGTGATCAGGTATAGAAGGAGCATGATGGGCCCTCCAGGGGCAAAGTTTGGCTCAGACAATAAGTTCTTACCAACAATTTTCTGCCCACTACAAACCAGAGTGGCTTTGAGAATGTCACACAGTATCCTAAGGCTACTAGGATCTCTGTGTCCACCCAAATGTGAGGAATATGTGAGAAGACTGAGACTTCATTAAAGTCACAGCTTCCGCCTTCTAGAAGCCATTTGAACAGGGTGTCAGGTACAAACACGTATGACAAAACAGCCTCAACGCTTGTGTCTGGGTTATAACTCTCCTGTTAAATGCCCATTTCCTTCTTGTCTTTAAAAATTCTACCCTGATTCTGACATGTTTCAAAACTATTCGTGTGCCATTATTCTGGCTCTAACACAACTGGTATTATAAGCTGGGACAGAGGAATCCTTCGGAATAATTCTGGGAACACGACACTTTCAGGGCGTGGGCAGTAAAACGATGTGAACTCCTAAGTGATAATAGCTAATGACGGTTGCGTGCTTATGTGCACACGCTGCTGATCATTTTGTATGAATAATCTCTTTTACATCATAACAAGGACTCATTTCACTGAGGAAGACACTGAAGCACGGAGACATTAATTGACTTGCTCAAGGCCACACAGCTAGTAAGTGGCAGAGCACAGAAACAGGAAAGTGTGGCCTTCTGGAGAATTTTATCATCATTTACAAACACATGAGACTATAGGGATACAAAACAATAGAATTCCCAGCCCCTCCGCCCCCCCAGGAGTTGACAGTCTAACACATAATGGACATAATGAAGCAGAAGTCAGTAACTTAACGCAATGAATGTTTATCGAGCACATTCTATGTGCAGGTCACTATGTGCAAGTACTGGGGAGACAGCAGCCTCATGGAGATTTCAATCTATTGGGGATAAAGATCGAAGAACAGAAAGAATAAAATGGAAAAAAACATAATGCTGGCTGAGTGCCGCCTTGTTTTACAGGCGACTCAGGAAGGTTCAGTCCGCAAAGCCGTGGGATCTGTGTGTTTGTGGTCCTCGTGGTGGGCTGGAGAATGGAGCGGGAGAGGGAGAGCGTTCCCGGCACAGGCACTGCAGTGGGCACGGAGCACTGAGCTTGGTGATGCTAGTGAGAGTGGCCAGCTGCTCCATCTGACCACACAGCGCGTGAGCCAGAGCGATGGGAGGTGAGTTAGGAAATGGAGGTGTGTGGGAAACGCTGAAGAAGAAAAGGTCTTCTGAGCGTGAATGTCTCTCATGCTTGACCCCTCCTCTGCTGTCTTCGTTCAGGCTCACCCTCCAATCCAGTCTCAAACTAAAGCCATAGGGATGTTCTAAGAAAACCAAACCTTCCCATGATCCTCTGCTGCCCAAAACTCCTTCACAGATTGGGCATTGCTTTTTAGGAGAAAGGTGCAAACCCCTTAACTATGGCACAAGGGGTCCCCAGGGCTCAGCCCCACCGGCCCTCCATCTCCGGGAACCCTCCCCATATCCTGCCAGGGACTGAATGCACCGCAGGACTGCGCAGTTCCCCCAGCCACTGTGGCAGTGCCCCAAGGGGGAGCTCTGCAGGGCCTGCCCCCTGCCAGCCAATGCCAAGGTGGAGCTGATGGGAGAGCCAAGGGGCTGCTGGGCCCTCCCTCTACCCCAGGCGCTGTTGCACCCTCCACCCCACTCTCCCTCCTTTCCCCTCCCTCCTTGTAATCTGTGCTCTCTCCGCACAGGAGGACGTGATTGTGACCATCAAAAGGGGCCTCCTTGCTGCAGAGAGAAGTGTCTCTCTCTTTCTCTCTAGGTGTGGGTTTCTGGACAGATTTTTATCTGTTGCTTTGCTGCCTTTCTTTAAATTGCAATCATAAGAGACCACAATTCCCCATTTGTATACATATCTTGCAACCTGCTTTCATTATGAGGTAGAAAACATCAATTTGCATTTTCCCACCCTTCTCTCCACCCCCACATCTTTCGAAAAAAAATTTTTTTTTTTTTCATGCTACAGTGCAAACCATACTGTTATTACTGCTGTTGCCCTCCTTGGGAATGCTTTCTTGGCTTTCCATTCCTCTTGCCTGCCGCGCACACTGGACCTGTCATAATGGAAAGGTCACAACAGCACTGGTCAATCTCCTCCAAGTGGCCTCATGTGCCCAAAGTACAGTTTCATGAGATGGGAGTGGTATGAGGAGGAAAAGGCAGAGAGGATGGACGGAGGGGGTGCTGAGGAAAGAGGAAAGGTTGGACGGTCAGTGCAGAACCGCAGATTAGGCTGTTCAACCAGAAAAGGCCCTTGGGAAACACAGAAACAGGAGCTTTCAAGTATCTAAGAACACAGACTTAGTGACCTAAAGACGACATTCAGAGGAAGAAAGGAAAGTATTTTTCTTTGAGGGAACTATGAGTTCATCTGGTGGTTTATGGTGTATCGATAAGGGCAAGAAAATTTGAGACTATTATCAAAACTATCTTTTAATCTTTGAAAGGCATTTGCACAAACACCATTCATTTTCCTAACCAGCATTTAACATACTGGTAGAAGTCGAACTATTTGCACAGGAATGCTTTATCTGTAAAGCATTTTTCATCTCAGGCAATACGTTGGCATTACCAGGGCTTCAGACGGCATTAGTCAAGGGGGAAGACCAAGCTTTAGTGGGTTTTAAAAGCTCCCCAGGCAATGCTGATGAGCAGCTACAATTCAGAGCTACTGGTGTAAAAAGTCAGAACTTTCGAAGATCTTTAGTACCCAGATTATTTACTGTTAAGCAGAGAAAAGCAACCACCATCTGTTATCACATGCCCTACCATCATTTCTTGCATTCGGTCTGAATACTTTTCCCAGCAGGTGGGCTACTTTTCAAAATGGCAGCCAGGAATTTGGAAAGAGTGTATTCTGTCATAACAAATCTTTGATTTTACAGAAACCACTCCTGGACTTCAGAGCAGATAATGAGGGCTCCCTACCTCTTCCACAGCACAAGTTCTGTCCCTAAGTTTCTCTCCCCTGTGTCGGGTCTCTCCCACCTACCCTTGGGGTTTCATCATGGCCTTCTCATTCCTTCATCTGTTAACTCCCTAATACCCTACAAACATTAGTTTTGCCTATGTTTCTGGTCCGCGTAAACACCGAATAATACTGATAGCAAATCTTAATTCTTAAATGGCATTCTATCTGTAAAAGAATATGCGTCAATTTTCTATTCTGGCTAAAAAGTGAGTATAATATTTATCTTAGTGTAAGACTAAAATTAATCAATCAAAAATAGGTATTGTGTGCTCAGAGGGACAGAGGCACGGGTGGGAATCATACAAAGAATTACTGAGTATAGGTCCACAAGGATTTTACCATCTAGACCGGGGGGGATGAACTATAGCCCAAAGGCCAAATCTGGCCCCCCACCTGTTGCTATAAATAAAGTTTTATTGGAACACAGCCATGCTTTAAAAAAAAAAAGACAACATATTGTCAATAGCTGCTACTGCACTACAATGGCAGAGTTGAGTAGCTGTGACAGAGATCATCTAGACTCCTAAGTCTAAAATACTTACTATTTGGCTCTTTGTAGAAAAGTTTGCCAACACTGATCTAAACAAACTACCACCACCAACAAAAAACTTATACATACATATAGCCATCCTTTTAACACATACGTATGTTGCAGGCACTGTATTAGGTCCCAGCAAATGCCTTAGTATGAAACAGAGAGGATTGCTTCCCCTAGGAGGCCCACAGTCTACTGAACTATCCACCACTCCTGAGAAATAAATAAGCGCCCAAAAGGAGGCCTGTGGAAAGGAGAAGAGAATACTTGAGGCTGGACACATCCCTGAGTAACCAAAATTACCTGTGAACCATAGAGGTAGATTCTAAGTTGAATGGGGTGAAAAGGTGAGAGAGGATGGCCTTGGAAAAATCGGAAAGAAGAGGCCGAAAATCCAAACCATGAATGAAGGGGCAGCAAATGGCAGTTGGGCTGTCTCCCAGTATATTGAAGGGTGAGGGGAAGATGGCGTGATTTGTTTACCTCTTGTCTTCCATGCTGGACCTGAGGTTGTACGAGAGGTTATACGAGAGGGACCATGTTTATGTTGTTCACCTCTATCACAAGTGTTAAGCAACATGCTTGCCACACAATAGCTGCTTGATTGATATTATTTAAAGAAGTCAATATTAGATGAATAAATGGATATCTTGGATGTAAGGTCAGCTATACTGGGAGAGCCAGTTGAGCGAACATTTCAACCATGACCTCTGATCTTACTTTGAAACAAAAGGGTGAGTCGGGAGATAAGGAAGCCTATGCTTATGGAACAGCTACTACACAACAAGCCCTTATGAGCATTAACTCATTTACTCCCCTTACCATCCTTTTGTTTTATGTATGAAGAAATTGAGTTTGGGAGAGGTTGAATAACTGGCTGACATCACACAGCCAGAAAATGGCAGAGCCAGAATTCAAACTCAGGTCTTACTTGGTTATTCTCAGATCCACAGCTGTTATTGTCACACCAGCCATGTTCATATCATGCTCTGCTGAACCTCTGGCTCCTCAGAACCCCCCATAAGGGACATCATGACCAATTCTGTAGCATTGGGGACCAAGAGCACAGACTCCCACCCAGCTTCAACCAGAGCAGTCATTTTCTGTACCTTACATATGGAACTTCCTGAATCATCCACCTAGTTCTTGGGGAAACAAAAAGAAATTAGAAACCACTGTTTGGGACCATGCTACTTCCTAAAATAAATCCAGAAGGTATGGTTTCTAGCCTTAACTCCATCACCAGTTTGCTGTGGGATCACGGTCAGTCACTCCTTCCTTCTGTTCTTACACAAGAAAGATGGGACGACAGTGCTGACATCCTATTGTGCTTCTTAACTTTCCAGAGAGAAGATTAAATGAAAACCTCATTTAATGAATGAAAAAGGCTGGGCCCCCTCGAATAAAATTCTAAATAGTCATAATCCCATCCACGGCAGCAAATTAGGGGAGTGTGATTAGTTACCAGGCAGAGCTCAGCCAAGACTCACTGCTGGATGCCTGGAAGGATGCCTGCCAATCACATCCAACATTAGGCCTCAAAAAGCAAACACGAGCCAATCATTTGGCCTTACCTCTTAGTAACCAGCACAAGACAGGGTTCAGGGATCTCAGTAAACAGTCCACAGAGACTCCTCCACTTACCAATAGAGATGTAACACATGAATATACTGATTCTCGAAGAATTCATAGCTGGAAACCATGTCACAGTCCTGTATGGTTTGACCATTCTTATACCAGGTTACCTCTGGCTTGGGCTGACCTGATGATACAAAGATAAAGATGTTCTTATTACATTAAGTACTTTTTTACAAAGGAAAATAATGAAGCTATGAGTAAGAATGGGTCATAAGTGATAAGGATGAGCGTGATGGAGAAGTCGGTTGGGGAACTAGAAAAGCTCTGTCATTGATACAATGGCATCATCCAATCAGCACTATAGGGCCTGTTAGGAGCCGAAAATGGCGCTGTGCTTGGGTGGGGGTAGAGCATACAGAATGAGAGCTACTGCCTCTAATCTCAAGGAGCTATTAAGGAAAATAATCTAAAACGTAGAAATAAGACAAACATGAAGATAGTACCCTCTGTCAAAGTCACATGGGGACAAAGGCCCATCTAAGAATTATCTAGGGGAATGTACTTTGTTTTGTTCAATGATCACTACTGATTAAAATTCCCAGATTTAGTGAAGTTCCATGTAAACTTGTAGATGCTTATCCAATAAAGCTGCACATGATCTGTGTCTAGCAGAAAAGATAACCCCATAAATTATGGTTTCTTGCCCTATGGGACACTGCCTAGTGTTTTACCTAATGCAGCCATCTGAGCCTAGCATGCCTTTGTTAAATTGTCTATAAATACCTAATTCCTCAAAGGGTCTTCAACCAGGCCTTAATACTTCCTGTTTCCCTTTTTATTTAAAAAGCTGGGAAAAAAAAGATCTTTGAAATGTTAATTTCCTGTGTGCATGGGAGTCACTTTATCTTTCTGAAAATTATACTTTAACAGTGCTTAGAGTCGAGTGTATGTTATGGTACAAAAAAGGGAAGAACAAAGTGGATGAGCAGGTGCCCCATCTTCCTGAAGATGAAGGAATCTGGAAAGTAGGTTTCCAGGCTGGTACTGTGCACATGTGACTGATGGTCATCACGGAAATTAATCTATGCTTCCTCCCTCAGTAGGGGTTCGTCTTCCCCGGGCGATCATTAACCAGGTGTAATGTTAATAGGTTAATCTTGTAACGCCCCCAGGAATTCCATTCACATCTTGGGACTTTTTCCCCTTGTGACAACGATGGGACAGGAAGGTTTCCAGTGCATCCCAGAGAGCTTTCTCACTAGCCTCCATGTCATTGAAAATTCAATGAAATGTGCTGTATATACAGGAGGAAAGCCTGGTGTTTGGAAAATACGCCATTCTGAATCCATTCCAGGAACATGCTTGTGTGTTCTGTCTTATGACATGATTTTTGGCAAGCAACCCCAGAGACCCCTGAGAAGAGAACTTCACGTTCTCAGACTCAGACCATAGACGGGACTTGCGGATGCTCAGAGGCCCTCTCTCTCCCTCTATGTGTCACCAATTTGGGGTCTTCCAGCGAGTCTACCTCTGGGCCCACACCACGAATGTGATTGGTGGCAACTGGGTGTTCCTCTTTGCTCCTCCTTCAAGGAGGGGCCCGAATAATTGGTCCCTGGCGCTAGGAGCAGACACACCTGCAAGGACACATCCTTCTTTAGCACCTGTGCAGCCGAGTCTCTTCTAAGCAAATGACTGAACCACCAAAAATGAGCTTCCCTGAAAAGCCACCAGGAGGTTGATGATCACAGTTCATTTCTCAGCCTTGTGTCCCACTTCCAGTCAGTTTTATTAGATTCCTCCTTAGGAAGCATGTAATTGCTCCCTTTTGTGTGTGCATGTGATTTTTTGAAGAAAGTAGATCACGTATGCATGAGCTGGGCCTGGGGAACCCACCCTGATCTCTTAAGACTTCAATGTTTCTTTCATGCAGAATGATCGGGGCCGACTGATTCCCCCAGTTTCTTCATGGCTGACTGGTGTTTTCCCTTTGCGAGGTATAGATCTGAATAACAGCCAGAAATGAGACCTGCGCGGAGATGTGGTATCTCGTACCTTGTGGGCGGTTCTCTTTTTTCTCTCCACTTGCTGGAAACCTCCCCCGATAATCCTACACTTGTTTTTAAGGGCTACCTGTCACAGATTGAGAGCCACCTCCAAAACGTTTCACAAGTACCTGGCTAATGTGTGTGGGGATCAGCTTCCTGGGGAGACAGGGGGCCCTATTCTGAAAGCTCAGTAGTGGCGTTCTGCCTGTCCCCCTATCTGAATGGCTATTAATAAACAGAGGAAGAGACAGGACTCGGGTTTGGGCTCAGAGAGGCTGAGTGCCCAGTCTACCCTCCAGCATCCAGACTGGAGACGAGATTTTATTGCAACTTCTGCTAAGGGAGAACCGCCAGTTCAGACGCTGGCTCCTCCACTCTGGACTTAGAAAAAGGGATCAGGGGGAGAAGAGTTTTCTGTCTGCCCTCAGGAAGGACCACTGGGGCCTGTTTTTTGAAGATAGAGACATAATCCAAGAAAGAAAAGAAAGCAACCCACAAGGTACAGCGTAACACTGCTCTCCCCAAATATTTTCCTTCTATTTTCTTTTAATAATAAATCCTTTTCACTACTGGGGGTACAAATTCCGGGTCAGCTCTGGGTTATTTATTCTCTAGTTCAGGGGGAATTCCAGGCCCCTGCTTTTCCTCCACTGGGCACTTCTGCCTTGCTCGTAACCTTTTCACTGCTTCCTAGCATGCCTGAAGCAAGCAAGCAGTGGGGAGACACATTTAACCTGTGTTTGGATTTCAGTAAGAGAGTGATGGAAAAAGAATTCAATCAGTTGTCTGAACCGAAGTTATTCGTGCCATTCCTATGTGCCACAGGAAATTAAGGGTGGATTAGCTGAAAGAAAATAACTAGTGTGGGAGTTGCCTAACCAAAAACCACAGTGTGAAGTAAAGATCACAATAATGTGTCCAGGAAGTGACTCGAAGAAATCGTTTAGAAAAAAAAATCATAGAGGATTTAGTTGCTCGGTTGGTTACAGAGAATAAACTTCCCAGGTCATTTTCCCAAGTGATGTTTTAAGAAGGCCTTTGTGAGCCAAAAGGCCTGGTCCGCAGGAAGATTTCAGAGGGTGATTAGCAAGTAATGAATACCAGCTATTATGCAGCGAAGGACAGCGTCTGACTTCTCAGGAACTTTCTGGGAAAGCAGCGTCGATAAAAAACACAGTGCACGCTTCTGGGGCCCTCCTGAGTCTGTCATCCTCTCATGCCACATGAATCTGAAAAACAAAAATCCCCAACATCACCATTTATTCTGGGACTTCTCTGACTTCCCTAAGAGTTTGAGAAACCCCGGCAACCCCATTAGTGGCTCTTAGAGAGAAAAGGAGCGTGAGGCTACTCCCTTGGCTTATAAAAGGCTGGGGTTGGCGCTCAGGCTAGTGGGCAGGTTGGAAGTCCTCGGGCAGGCTTTCCACCCACACCACAGCTAACATTTTGGCGAGCTACTTTGCTGTGGTGCCTGTCCTGTGCCCTGTAGGATGTCTAGCAGAATTCCTGGCTTCCACCCACTCGATGCCAGTAGAAACCCTCCCCCAATTTGTGACAATCAAAAATGTGTGCAGACACTGCCAATGTCCCCAGGGAGGGGAGCCATGGTTGCAAACCACTAGCCCTAGTGGATCCCAGGGCAGCCAGAGGCCAGATCGACAGGGAAGAACTGCATGAGCCTACTCTTGGTGCCACATCTACTCAATTCTCTTTCTCTCCTCAAAGTCTTTCCTTATCAAGCTCAAAAAGGGTGTATGCCTATTTGTCTGCAAAAAGGGGAGTTGATTAAATGCAAAGGACTCTCCAGGTGGGAGGTATTCTGAAACTGGGACAGACAGGTGCCCCGGGAGGGCCACGACGGCCAGCATTTTCAAACAAGCATGCATTCATTGATACAAATTGACATTTAACACCTGATCGGTCATCGGGTATGTTACTTCATTTCTTTTAAACTACCTACTAAGTGATTATGAATACCTCCTACATCTCACAGACATGGAAGGTGAGGCTTAGAGAGGTTCAAGGACTCCTTCAAGGTCATGCACACAGCTCAAGTGGCCGTGCAGGCTGACACCTTTAGGGTGCAAGGTGACCCCAGAGCTGCACTGTGCACAGCTCATGTGGGTATGCAGCGGCCCCAAGAACCGTTGTCTGAACCCAGACGACACTTCTCACCCCCTCCTCTGGGTACAGAGCTAGCCCCAATCTGCCAAATCGAGCCTTTGTGGAGCTTCAAACTTGGAAATCACATTTCTCTCTATCCAGAGTCGGGTCCCAGTTCTCCCGATTCCCGCACACCACGGAGCTCAGGAAAAGGAAAGCCCACACCACAGTAAGATACATTTTCCATGATCAGAGGAGGGGTACTTAGAAGCTGCACATGGTGACTCCAGGGTTGCTAAGTGCCCTAAAACAGAAGCCCCAGCTAAGCTAAGTGGAAGAAGCTGGATCTAAACAGCCACAGCTGTATCGTAGAAGGGAAAACCCCTCTCCACAGGGGTGTGACAGCCTCTTAGGCATTTAGAACCAACTCTTCCCATTTCCTTCCCACTTTCCAGGTTGTTGCTGATATCCAGAGGGCCAGCTTGCCAGAGACAAGTTCCCTGACAACAGTTCAAGGTTTCACCAACACTTGAAAACCTTCCGCTGAGTGGAAAGTGAGTAAAAGAGAGGGATGGGAGGTAAACAATGTTTGAGGACTTTTGCTTCTGCTCAGGACTGGCTACGTAATTTGCTGGGCCTGGTTCAAGATGAAAATAAGGGGTTTCTTGTTCAAATATGATTAAGATACTTAAGATGGCAACAGTGGATCATGAAACGGAGCACTGGGACCCTTTTCAGCACAGGCTCTTGTGTGAAGGCACAGATTGTGGGCCTAGGAGGTCGGCCCTGCTTGGCAGAGCCTCCCTGGGAATATTTTGCCCACAAATGCCCGCTAGGGCTTCCCTCTGAGGCCTCTCCTGTTGCGTCTGATGTCCCCTCAGCATTTCCTTAATCTCAAGATGTTCTGTTTACAAGTATGGTCAGTCCTTCAAAACCAAAAAGCATTCCCAAACTGCCTCTATGTGAAACACCCAAGCTCTCTGAGTATCAGGGTTAAAAAAATAATAATTTAGGAGAGTACACTTCCCTTCCTCAGAACAGTGTGTGCAGAAAGCAACTCTGTGCTTAGACCTGAGCATACGTAAAGGGTAGAAAAAGCCGTAAGTTAAAGAAATTATTATGTTAGCATTGAAAAAGAGGAAAACTGTCTGGGTGTGGGTCAGAGCATGTGGGCTGGCAGGGAAGTTTGAAGAGTTGTGGAGATATGTGGGGAAGACTGAGCCAGAGAGATTAAAAAGAGGATTTTAAGCAAATTTGCTCTGTGATTATGAATTGGATCCTTTGGACATGCTTTAAAAAAGACTTGAATTGCGTTTCCAGTTATTTTTAGTTGTAGGACATTTTAAATGTAACTGAGTGAAGAGATTGGACCCCATGGAGGCCCCGTTCAACATGTGCTATATTTAAAAGCCTTCATAGGCCCCTCTCGGTGTAGATGGTGAATTAGTTGCACAGAACAGGAAGAAAATTCATCTGCAAGATGGCAGATACACACCTCCATTCCAGTTTAAGTGCCAAGTACATTTGATGGTTGAGGAGTTGGAGGGTTCCAATTGGTATAAAAAGGCCAGATTTGACACGCATTTTTGTTTACTTAGAAGTCATAGGAATGCCTAATGGAGAAGTTGTTCTCAAGTACGTTGAAAGCAAAAATTATCTTAAAACAATAATTCCAAAGGACAACTTTTATGCTATCCATCTCGCACGAGAATGCTTAAAGAAAACTTGGTGAGTGTTGTTGAATTGTTGTATCAATCAATGAATAAGCCAGAATGAATGTGGCTCCAACAGGACACAGAGAACCAAAAAAATGAACAGTGACATGCTGTCCTTTCACTGTTGAGGAAACGTGGGCCCACCCTTGCAAAACACGTGCAGAAAGAAGCTTTTCTATTAACAGCAAAGTATTTACTCACCCATTTTAGAGGTTTGAACTGGTGATGGTTTGAACTGTGGACTTGATTTGAGATAAAAAGTTGGTATTTCTTAGAATTATAGAACAAATAATTTTAAGGCTTCAATGTAAGCATAAGACAAAAAGAATGGAATCTAAGTCCCATTTAAAATTTTGTTACGGTATTTCACAGCTAGAAGTACAGATTATATTCATGATTTCATCTACTGTCTTTGAATCAATATAAAATATAGAACAAGGGTTGGTAAATGTATAAAAATGTGGTTTCAGAAAGAAAGAGAGAGACAAAGAAAGAAAAGAAAAAGAAATAAAGAGACCAAGAAAGAGTCTTGGATTTAGAAGCATTCTCCAAATAAAGATATTTTGTGCATTTATTGCCGGTCTGGTCAGTTTCCCAAAGATGAGGAACGTGCAGTTTACATATTTTGTATCCCCAGTTGGTATATTGATTTGGACATGGCACATAGTCAGGCTTTATTATCCAAGAGAAGCAGTGGACTAGAAGTCAGAATTTTTAGTCCTAACACTTCCAAAACTTATCATTTTTTGAGTGGCACCATAGCATAGATGGTTAAGAGCTCTAGAGCCAATTCTGGGTCCAAATTCTGACCACTCCTTCCTAGCTCAATAAGCACGTCACAGCTTCTCTGTGCCTCTGTTTCCTCAACTGGAAAATGGAGGCATAATACTTGTACATACTTCGTAAGTTGTTGTGAAGATTAAATGAGTTATTCCACATAAAGCTCTTAGTACAGTACCTGGAACAAAAGTAAGTGCTCAAAACAGTCTCAGAGACATAGAGGAAAAACTGAGGGTTGCTAAATAGGAGGGGGAGTGGGGATAAAGGGGGAAGGTGAGGGGATTAGAAAGCACAATCGGTAACCATGAGATTGCCACGGGAAAACAAAAGTCAATTTGGGGAATGTAATCAATACTGTTGTAAAGATTTTGTAGGGTATCTGATGGACACTTGTCTTATTAAGGAGACCACCTCAGGGATGATGTAGATGCCTGATCACTGCACTGTACACCTGAAGCTGAAGCTGAACAATAATGAACATCAACTATAATGTTATATATAATACATATATATAGTTACAAGTAGCAGAGTGCAGTATTAGGAATAGAGACAGTGAAAATGTAATGGCTGTGTGCGATGTCAGAGGGGTAGTAGATTGGGGGAGGGGTGTTGTCATTGTGTGAGTGATATAAATGATAAATGTCTAACTATTACATTGTTTTGTGCACCTAAAACTAATAACAAAAAATGAAGGGGAAAAAAAGTAAGTGCTCAGTAAATGTTAGCACTATTTTTTTTTTTAAGTGCAGCTTCAAGTTGGAAACACTAGCTCTTCTTACTTGTTGACTGACAGTGGTGCTGACCTCTCTACAACACTTTTTTTTAACAGCTTTAAATAGAGGTAATTCACAAACGATTCACCCATTTTAAAGTATACAATTCAATGGCTTTCGCTATATTCAGAGTTGTGCAACCATCACCACAATCAATTTTAGAACTTTCTCGCCACCTCAGAAAGAAACATACACCCCTTAGCTTTCACCTCCCCATCTTCCCATCCCCACCTCCAACACACACACGCAGTTCTAGGCAACCATGACTCTACTTTCTGTCTCTATGGATTTGCCTACTCTGGACATTTCATATAAATAGAATCATATAATATGTGATTGTTTGTGACTACTGGTTCCTTTCTCTTCACATAAGGTGTTCAAGGTCCATCCATGCTGTAGCGTGTGTCAACCTTTAGTCCTTTTTATGGCTGATCTGTAACCCTTCCTAGGAAAGTTGCTGGGACAGAGAGATGACTACCTTGGCTCTCCACATCCCTAGGAGACTTACTCGGACAAGGGAGGTTGGGGGGCGGGGAGGGTGCAGAAAAGAGGGGGATCTCATGGCTGGAAAACTCTCCTGACCAGCAAGCATCATAGGACTACAGACCACACCCAGGCTTTGTTGCTTGCCAGGGACAAATCTACGTACAGCCCTGCCATTTACCTGGTTGAGGTATTGAGCCTGTTTCCCCCTCTGTAGGAGATAATGGTAATGTTCTAAGAATTAGAATACTGTATAAACACGGCCTAAGAAGAATCTGTTACATAATTGGTTTTCAAGTTGGCAGTCATTAGACTTTAAGGAAAGATTTCACTTGTTTCAATTTCCTTTTCTGCTGTGGGTTACCACAATGATTTTTTTTTTTTTAAGTGATATACCAATTAATGTCTAAAAATCTCTCCTGCTATAATATTCACCTGTAATAGTAATTTACAAGACACCTCCCATCCCCAGTCCCAGGATCCACTGGTGGGAGAGGGAAGAAAGGACACATCAAGCTGTCAAGAGTTGGGGTGACACTGAGGACCTTATGTGTCATCTTTGACTCCTCCTCAGGTGACTGCTTCCTGACAGTGAGGTCCTACAGGTTACAACACTGACAAACACACCAGTTGAGTCACATAGCTGGTTCAGTGACCACAGGCCTGGGGGTGCTGACTCTAAAGGAAAGAACAGTTAAGTCAGGCTGTGGTTCATGTTTCGTGACTCCTCCGGAAATGAGAACACTTGAAGACAGATTTATCATGGTCTGCTAGAGATGGAGAGCCAATATTGAATTATTGATTAGCAGAGGGGCCGTGGTGGGATTCACTGACAACCCTGGAGAGATAACATGATAACTGGAAAGAACACAGGCCTTGTGTGGTTTTGTTTTTTAACTGTGTGGTCCAGGGCAAGCTGCTTTCCTTATAAAAATGTTTAATTATACATTTATAGATTTGTATCTAAATGTATAGATTTGTATCCTTCAAAATACATACAAAGGTAAAGTCTCCCATAAACATTATCCCCCCATTTCAGCACTTTCCCAACAGGAAGCATTTGCTGTCCTTTTCAGACCTCTTTCTATCCATTTATATATAGATGTATCTATATAGATATATATATATTTAAACATACGTATAAATTTTACACATATTTAAAATATATTTTATATATTTAAATATATATTTTTAATTTTATATATATTTTAATATTGAAAATATGTAATTTTATATATATATATAAATTTTTGTTGTATGTATGGCATTAAATTGTATATACTTGCCATGCAGTTGGCATCTTACTTAACAGTAAGTTTTGGCAGTCTTACAAGGTCAGGCCAATCCATAAAGGGCTGAGTCATTTTAAAAACTGCTCAATGATATCAGTACGGCCTGGGAATACCACACTCAATCTATCTGTCCTTGTGTTGATGACGTATGCCTTGGCTGGAGTTTTTCAGGCTGACAAATGTGTCTCAAAAAACATTCTGGCACAGGCCTCCTTGGGGACTTAAGTGGTTCTCTAGACTAAATACCAAGAAACGGAATTGCTGGATAAAAGAGTAGTCACTTATTACATGTTGATAGCTTCCCCAAAATGGGCAGGGCCCTTAACAGACTAGCAAAAGGATGTGGTGATAAAGGGCGTGATTCTTGGGTTCTGATCTTAGCTCTGCCACTTACTGGCTTAGCTTCTTTCTGCCTCAGTTTCTTCACCTGTAAAACTAAGATAATTGCAGTATCTACTTCATTTGATTGGTAGGAAAATTGAGTATGGATAAAGCTCTTCTGAATAGCATAGTAAGAACTATATAAGTGTTAGCTGCAGTCAGGAGATTTAGGGTTAACATCAACAAAATTACAAGAAAATCTTCATCTCAAATTGTGGGAGAACAGGTAAGAGGTATAAGAGAATTCTTTGAATATGTAAAGCTCTCGAGTAATGCCAAGTTTTATTTTGGCTAATCTGCCCCACACAGATAGCCGGTGGCATGGCTGCTGTCAGCAGGAAAGCTGCTGTCAATCGAAGGTGTCAGAGAAGAGCTCTTAGCCACACGCAGATAATGGGGAACCGGCTCTTCTGGAGCGGGCGTGAAAGCCAGCTGTCGGAGTGCTTGCTCACTGGGGACAGGAAGGATTAGTTCTGATTACCCAGCTTAATCCAATGGCAGTTGGGTTTCTGAATTTGCTATCTGAGTTACTATAGATTTGGGTATCCCATCCACCGCCAATTAATACCAGTCCTATATTAGTCAGGGAAAAGTATCCTCCCCATAGAAGAGTTCGGGAAGTTTCAAAGGGTGGGGAGGAGGGGGGCAGACCAGGTGGGGAGAGACAGCTAACATGTTTTCAGTGCCTTCTATATGTCAGTCCCCAGGCTGGGCACTACACAGGCATCATCATATTTAATCCTCACAGTGAAAATACCAGGTAGGTATTCTTTCCCGTTTCACAGGCAATGACTTGGAAGCTTACAGTAACTTTAAAGGGCTGATGTTACAAACCTAACTTCTCATTGCCTACAAGTGGCAGGGCTGGGACAAAAGTCCAGGAATGCTGGCTCTCAGCATTGTGTTCTTTCTTAGGTCTGATTTTAAGGCTGTATGTGAGAAATAGAAGCAAGAAAAAAAGCCCATGAAAAGATGCTCAACATCACTAGTCATTGCGAAAATGCAAATTAAACCACAACAAGATAGCATTTCACACCCACTAGAATGGCTATCATAAAATAGGCAGCCAAATGTGGGCAACGCTATGGGGAAAAAACAACCCTCAAACATGGCTGGTGGAAATGTAAGATAGCACATGTATTTTGGAAAATAGTTCGGCAGCTTCTTAAGAAGTTAAACATAAGTTTACCAAAAGACCCAGAAATTCCATTCCTAGGTATCTATCTACTCAAGAGAAATGAAAACATATCCACACATAGACTTGCACACAAATGTTCTCAGCAGCATTATTCATAATTATCAAAAATTGAAAATAACCTAAATGTCCATTGGAAACAACCTGAATGTCCAGCTAGTGAATCGACAGACAAAATGGTAGAGCCCTGCAATGGAACCCCATGAAACAGTAAAAAGAAACAAACTAGGATCCATGGCACAATGTGAGTGAACTTCAAAAACATTGTCATTATGTTCAGTGAAGGAAGCCAGACACAAGAGACCACAGCACATATTGCATGATTCCATTTCTAAGAAGTGCCCAAAAGAAACTATAGAAACCAGAAGTAGATTATTGGTTGCTGGAAATGGAGGCAGTAGCAAGAACACTAATTAACAATAAATGTGCATGAGGGATCTTTTGAGGGTGGTGAAAATGCTCTAAAAATGATCTACGCAATGGTTGTGCACCTTGATCAATTTACAAAAAACATCATGGAACACTTAGAAGGGATGAATTATATAGTATGCAAAATATGCCTCAATGAAGTTAGTTTTTAAAACAGAGGAAAGAGACAAACATTTAATAAGCACCTACTACCGTGTTTCCCCCAAAATAAGACCTAACCGGACCATCAGTTCTAATGCGTCTTTTGGAGCAAAAAATATAAGACCCGGTCTTATTTTAATATAAGACCAGGTATAATATATAATATAATATAATATAATATAATATAATATAATATAATATAATATAATATAATATAATATAATATACTGGGTCTTATATCAATTTTTGCTCCAAAAGACATATTAGAGCTAATGGTCCGGCTAGGTCTTATTTTCGGGGAAACACAGTATGTATATTGCAGCATTGCTTGTGACAGCAAAAGATTAGAAGTAACCTAAATGTCCATCAATTGGATTCTAGTTATAGTACATCTATACAATGAAACTTTTTTTTGGGGGGGTCGTAACCACAGTTTTTTAAATTAAAGTTTATTGGGGTGATAATTGTTAGTAAAGTTACATAGGTTTCAGGTGTACAATTCTGTAATACATCATCTATATATCACAATGTGTGCTCACCACCCAGAGTCAGTTCTCTTTCCATCACCATATATTTGATCCTTTTTACCCTCATCTACCACCGCACGTCCCTTACCCTCTGGTAACCACTAAACTATTGTTTGTGTCTATGAGTTTTTGTTTCTTCATTCGTTTGTCTTGTGCTTTTGTTGTTTTCAGTGTTATATCCCACGTATCAGTGAAATCATATGGTTCTCAACTTTTTCTGTCTGACTTATTTTGCTTAGTATTATAATCTCAAGATCCATCCATGTTGTCACAAATGGCACTATTTCATCTTTTCTTATGGCAGAATAGTATTCCATTCTGTATATATACCACAACTTCTTTATCCAGTCATCTATCGAAGGACACTGGTTGTTTCCATGTCTTGGCCACCGTAAACAAAGCTGCAATGAACATCGGAGCACATATATCTTTACGGATAAATGTTTTCAGATATTTGGGGTAGATACCCAGGAGAGGGATTGCTGGGTGATGTGGTAATTCTATTATTAATTTTTTTGAGGACCCTCCACACTGCTTTCCATAGCAGCTTCACCAATCTGCATTCCCACCAAGAGTGTATGAGGGTTCCTTTTTCCAGTGGAATTTTTTTTTTTTTACTTTTAATAGCAATGGGCATTAAAAAAGAATAAGGCAGTTTCTGTATGCACTGATATAGAATAATCTCCAAGATACAACATTGTTAGTGAAATAAGCAAAGGATAGAAGAGAGTATAGAGTAAGCTGTCACTTGTATGAACAGAAAATAAATATTCTAATATGATTATTCATATTCATAACGATTTTAAAACCACACTAGAAACTGGTAACCTGTTTGCTCCCAGGCCCAAGTGTCTTAGGAAAGCTGGGATGCTAAGCTGAGGACAGTGATTGTCTCTGCATATCCTTCGGGACATTTTTAATTTATAAACATTACCCAATAAACAAATGCAATTTAACTTTTAAATATTAATAGTAAGCAACTCCCTGTGCCCAGCAGTATGTCTGACACACAGATACTGGGAACTCTTAACACTGAGCTATAGCTACTACTCTGCTCTCGGGATTTTTGAACTTTTTCTTTTTAATGTGGAAAAGAACGTCTTGCATTGATATTCCTTTCCCCTGCTACTTAAAATCGGTAGCAGTTTCCAACTTTTTAAGGGAGGGTTAAAAAAATAGCTCAAGGTTAAATGAAACAGGGTGAGGGAATTTCGCACCTCCTCTGATTTTACAATTGAAAAATGCCCCCGAAACACAGGCAAGGTAAGGGACTTTTCCAAGGTCACACAGCTGGTTAGTAGCAGAGTCCATGATTCTTTTTTTTTTTCTTTTATTTTCCTTTTTTTTTTTCAGTATCCATGATTCTTGATTCTGATTTTCAACTTATTGTGTTGACAGGACACATTCCTCTGCCTATTTCATCCTTGTTCTCTCTCAGGGTAAAGACGGGCAAGAGAGGAGAGACCATGACGCTATCAACCTACAGAGCATGACAGTGTTGTTAATGAGCCCAACTTCTGTGAATTAATTGGTGAAATCACTGTGTATGAGGTTGGACGTAGTGGGCTGATAGCTGTGTCCAATCTAGGTCTGTGTCGTCAGGGTCGTCACCAACCCTGTCTTGGGTCCCCCTCCTCTCTCCTCCACATTCTCCCAGGCTCTCTGTGTTTTCATACTCCCTTCCCCTGGTGACAAAACTGGAAGCCAAATCTTTGGACAATGTTTATTTTGAATTGCACCAAGAGGTGTGGAGTTTCCCTGTGGAATTTCAGGCATCAGCCAGTTTAGGGGAGGACCTGGGAAAAGTTCTGTCCCACTCCCTGCCCTGTAGGGGCAGACTAAGCCCACCGCTGGTGTAAGAACTGAGCCTGGATTCATTACGCTCAGCAAACCACCTCTCCGTAAGCCTGCTTAAAGAAAGTCAGCTATGGGGGACCAGGGAGATAGTTCTGTGAGAGTTATCAGTCTGACCACCTTCTACCATCATCCTCCAACCCAGCCAGTCAGAGGGTCTCAGGCTAGAATTTTTACTTTTGCCTCCACTTGCCCTGTTTTCTGAATAATTTTTTTTTATCGTTCTTTAATCTTTTTTTTAGTAAAGTGTGCTTTAGAGATAAGCAGCACCACACCCAATAATAAGCATCTGGGGGGTGCGGGGGATTGGACCATGCAAAGATAGGACTGTTCTGTGGGAGAATATTTTAACTTGCCTGGGCAGGAGTTTAAAGCAAGCCCATCCTAACTCTTTAAAGTATGAAGTTACCCATGGCTAACCTTATGACTCAGGAAAGAAATGGTATGAATTTAGAGGCCTTTCTCCAAAATATCCCAAAACTCCTGAAGTGACCATTTTGCATGTCCTCCTAACGCCATTCCACACCTCTCCTGTGGTTCAACAACCCTAGTGCTGGGTGGACTAGACCTTACCCTTCCTGCTTTGTGGGAGCTGATTGGTCTAAAGGATCAAGTGCTCTGCGATGACTGGTTTATTAACCCAAACCTAAGCCAATCAGCACATGGTTCTCTCCAGACAGTAGATCAAGGGTGATCCAATCAGTGCAAAGCTTATATCTTTCACCCTAAACGCAAAAAAGATAGCATGTGGACCCCAGGGGAGGCTGCTAACCATTTGAGACTGTGAGAAAGCCAGCCTGAAGTTGAAACCAAAGCACCGAGAAGAGTAGAGTCTCTAGAAATGAAAAGAACTAGAGCCAGGAGTCCTGACCAAACTCCTGGACTTTTCAGTTGTGGGAGCAATAAATTGCTGCTACTGTTTACACTAGTTTGAGCTGATTTTTTATTGTTACTTCTAGAAAGCATACTACAGCATTCATACCTTCTCCTCCCTGGCCCATGGTGCCTGAAAGTCCTACCATTGGCCCTCCATTCCAGATCTCTATGTCGGACATGCCTTCACCAAGCTATAGACAGAAATAAAGGATTTAAGATTAGATGGCTTCATCAAAGACTTGCTTCTCCAAGAAAGTTCTGGGGACAACTGTAGCAAGCTTAACCTAACCAAATGAATTTCTGATTTCGATTCACATCCTGTCTCTTTCTGCCCTCCATGTTTTGTTTTGTTGTTGTTTCCTTTATAGAGAAAGACCAACTTCCATCTCTATGTGTTCAAATCCCACCAGTTTTCAAACCCCAGCTCAAGTGCAAGTTTGTCCTTCTCACCTCCCCTGATAGCCTCAGCTGGAAAAACAGCCCCCTCCCAAATGACTGACTGTGTACCTCAGTGTGCCCTCCCCACACTCAGTATTCCCCACAGACATGCTCTGCTGTAAGCTGTTTGCCCGCAGGACACCGGATGAGTTTATCTTTTGTCCTCTCCACAGATCTAGCATATTGTGGCTGGGCCTTCTGCATCTTTGAGAAGTAGGCAAGTTTAGTGATTGGAAAGAACAAGCACAATCGGTTTTCTTCAGGAATTACAGGCCAAAGAAATGGTTAAAGCAGTGGTTCTCAGGAGTGTGGTCCCTGGACCACAGAATCAGCATCACCTGGGAACTTGTCAGAAATGCAAATTCTTGGGACTTGCAGAATCAGAAACTCTGTGGGAGGGTGGGACCCAGTCACCTGTGTTTTAACAAGCTCTCTAGATTCTGTTGCACTTCACAGTGTGAGAACCACTGGACTAGAGGAAGGTCTTAAACTACCGACTGAGGAGGGAATGCATCTGGTTTTCTAAGAGCAGGAATGAAGACCAAGTGAAGATCAAGGTGAGTTGTGTGACCCTGGACGTGCTGGTAGCAGCCACGAAGGAGACGGCTTTGGGAGAGGTAGGGTGCTATGTACTCAGAAGGGAATTATTCACCACTGTTGTCTCCTCAACCTGTGTCTGTCTTTTTGATCTCATGTCCAAAGTCTCCAGGTCATTTGGGGCCATCCCAGGTGGGTGTGCATTGGCCAAAACGTCAATGAGGGCTCCAAACATTTTTAAATGTTCTTTTCTGTCATGTAAGTCACGCATATATTCTTTCAATGTTTCCAACCCTAAGATGACATGATCACTTTCTCCCGTGTCTTTACAGTTCTGAATTTCCAGGTTACCTTTTTTGGCAGAATTAAACCCAGAATAACAGGATTCCTTATGAACCCATCATTAACTCAAGCAAAGAATTTATCAAGATGCTCTAACGTGCCTGGGCAAAAGCTGTGGGGCATCTCGGTAAAGACAACAAGGGCAATCAATAATCAAGACGCTCATCAGATTCTTCAGAGCTGTCGCATGAGGCGAGCTTGGGATTCTTGTCTGCTCCATCCCTCTGTGGCTGACTCGCCCTCACCCCAGAGCAAGGGAGCACAATGGCCTCGAACTTCCAGCCACCACTCCTGAGATGACACTCAGCTACTGTCTCTGCTCAGCAACCCAATGGCTAGTCCACTTCAGAGCATTCTCACTCCACTCAGTGCCTGTGTCTACACAGAAAGGGAATCCATGCAAAGCTCAACTCTAATCTTTGAGGAAAGGCAGGGCTTGTGCCTTAGTTTTCATAGTAATCACAGACATCATCTTGTATGCAGAAATTCACCTTTACCTTCCATTCCTATGTATTCACGAAAACTCATATTTAAATATAGTACTGATAGTACTATATAAATATAGTAGTACGTATTTAAATATGTACTACTAGAAATACTAAAAAGCATTACCAAGCGATGTTAATAAATCTCTACCTCTCTTTTTGCATAATAAATACATCATGAACCACTTTCAGACAAAAATAGTTTTTCTTATGTATTGTAGATGCATTCTAAAATATATTATTTAAAATTTTTTTCCTCTCAAGCATATTGTTTTCAAGTACAGTATTTTCCTCAAAAAAAATCTAATTCTCTATGTTATTTTTGTTTAATCATTGCACTGATGTCAAAAATGTGTACTTTCTATTACTTTATAGTTTATATTATGAAAGCATTCTGAAATTTTAGGTGGGGAGAGAAGAGAAAGAGAGATATATTTTTACTTAGCCATAGCCAAGGCGAAGAACTAGCCTACTGGAGAAGCTATGATGTGACGGATACTTTAGGGGTGTTTACTCATTGAATCCCCCATGAACCCTGATAAAGTTGATGTTATCTTTCTTTTACAGATGAGAAATTGTGCTGGAGTCACTGCTTCTCCCCATTTCCACCCAGAGTAGGACATTCGATGGCATCCTCCTTGCATAGGCTGATATCTACATGTAAGTGCACTCTCAAAAATGAATTAAATGGGGGTTGGGCAGATCTTTGCAGGTGATGAAAATAGGAACTTGATTATACCTAAAAATCTTCCCCAAACTGTGATTGGATGTTTTGCAAAAATGTCAAAAAGGCAATGTAATTTGAGAGCTGAAATACCGGGGGTACCAAAAAAAAAAGGTATACAAGTAGATATTTTGGTCAACGTTGCTCAAGCAGTAGTTCACTGTAATCAGAAGTGTCTGGATGCTGATGGTAACCACTTTGAGCACCTCTTGTAATTGCAGAAGTCAAACTTGACTTGTATTCATCTTTTGTTGTCGGTATAGATTGAGTATTACAGTTTTAATAGTTTTCCCTTCTTAAAATGTATATACATTTTTTGGCACCCTCTGTACAACTAGTTTGTTTTAAATCCAGATCTCCAAGGTCTGAACATGTTTTTTAACCGTTAGTGCCTTTGAATACAGGATTTGTCAATTTGTTGATTCAGAAGCTAGCCTACAACATTCTGGGTTTCAGTTCAGAAGCCTCATAGCAAAGAATCTCATTCAATTTGCCCTTAGTTGGTACACTATTATAAAACATCTCCTGGTGAATCAATCTTCAAAAATGAAGGCAATCCTAACTTAAGGAAAAGGTTGTGGAAAGGAAATAATTACAGCAGAAGCAGCTTTAAATGCTGTTCTTGCTTTTATCTATTTTTAAATGATTGCCAGATGTCTGTAACTGATACCCTTAATAAGTGGTTTTAAAGTTTGGATGTGTTCATCAAAATGTAACGTGACAGTGGTGCCATTTTATTAATGGAGTTCTTGAGGTAGACTTTTTGCCTTACATTTTTTAAAAATCTGTGTAACAACTAGAGTACAACATTGTGCCTCTATAGTTAACAATACTGTATTGTACACTTAAAAATTTTATTATGAGGATATATCTCATGTTAAGTGTTCTTACCACAATTTTTAAAAAAAGGACAGAAGATCTATTTTAATGACTTGATGAGTGTTTGCAGCAGCCATTTTGAAATGCCTGATAGCTTTTTAGCAACTTGCATTCCTGTTGTCAGACAAGATACTGCTGTGTCCACTCAGAAATAAGGGTTTTCAATCATCCAGATAATCCAAGTAAAAGGAATAACTTTTGACTAAAATACAACACTATTTCAGACAAAAGTATCTGAGGCCTGAGTTATCTGAATAGTTACCTCAAGTTTTCAAGTGACTTTCCAAAGCCTGTACAAATCACTCCTTTGATTCATCCTATATGTTTGTTTTTTTCTCATTGTTGAGATAGTCATGATGCGAAAGAATCTTTTACAATTATTGTCAAGTCAAAATCAGCAGGCATAAAAGAAAAAATTTTTCCAAGAGAGTCAAAATGCACCTAAACAGAAAATGAGAATTTGGCCACTTTAAAACCCTACATACCCAAATGTACCATATAGCCCCTCCTTTCCTTCTGCTCAGCTTCATAAGAAAACAACCTGCTTTGCTCCCTACTGTAGAAAATGTAAACAACTACATATTTAAAGCACAGCTATTCCTTATTTAGAAACCAAAGTCTAAATACTTACTTTTCGGTACTTTTTGTCCCAGAGACGTGCTAGGAGAGCTGGCTCGGCTGTGGGCTCCCCAGGCTGTGTGAGAAGCATAGACTGGGTGCCCCTGCTCCTGGGGCTGGGGATTCAGAGAAGCTACAGGGCTCAGGGTCTTTTCCACGAAGGGATCAGAACACAGTTGGGTCTGTTTCCAGAAAAGCTTCCTATCTTCCTAAGAGGGAAAATTCCGTGCCCAGGGAAGTTCTGGAAGAAGAGCATTTTTCCCTGCCCTTGGATGAACTAGGTCATTGCTGAAGCTGGAGAATATTTTTTAGCATCACTGTGATGAAACTTGAGGGCTGTTCCTGCAGTAGGTGCGACACTTGTTGACGCTGGCACAGGGGCCTGGTGAAATGCAGCCCCAGTGAGCTGATGAAACCCAGACAAGCTGTCACTGATGTCTCGGGAGACCAAGCAGCATTTCGCAAAGTCCCTGCAGGACCTCAGGTTTAGTTGCTCGCCTCTAGAAAAGTCTTGCTGCCTGGTAAGGTGATTAAGGCTGGGGTAACACCAACAGTTCTTCTACCAAGGGTATCAGCATCTGAAGCACGCATAGGAAACCCGTGGAGGGCGTGGAGGGGAGGCGAAAAGAATCACACGTATGTTGTTTGTTTAGAACTGGTATTACAGAGTCGTTCTCTGAAGTTCTCTGAGAAAAGCAGAAGCCACAGCAAGGCAGGATCCACCCTCCTCCCCACTCCTCCTCCCAATCATTCTGTTCTCTCCCTCCCCACACACATGCTCTCTCTCGCTATGGTGACTACAGTAATAAGAAGAGAATAGAAAGAGAAGAAACCTACAGAAGTAATACCATGGACCCCTGTGCCTTCAGACTCTCAGGAATTGTTCCTGATGACAAAGTAGATTTTGTATTGTGGGCATTTCTTTTCTTGAATTTTGTTTAAGTTATCATTCTGTAATGACTTTGCCTCTCTACGAAAGTATTTTAATGTACCACACCTGGAAACTGACAGCTTAGAAAGAAACTTCTTATGAAACTGACGGAGGAGGCTAAATTTAGCAGCCCTGAGTGGGTGACATTGAAAGGGACATAACGAAATAGTCCCTCTGTCCTGAGCACTACAGCCCTCAAAAGCACGTTGTTTTTACACAACACAGTGGGTGCATCGCAAGACCTTCCTTGATGGAATGAAAATTTTCACAAGACAAAAAAAAAAAATCATCTAAACTTATTTAATATCAAGAAGTGTGTGGCTGGTGTGTGCTTTTTTTCAGTTTTATCTTCATCTGAGAAGAAAGATACTGAAAGTTGAGAGACTCTAAAAGAATGATGGTCTCTTTGGGAACACAGCCGTGAAATGCAACAGAATGCAGAAATTACCAAACCTTGGTGACCGTGGGTATCAGTTGGTGTTATTATAGCTGGATCCTTTTCAGAGGGTCTTTCCAGATAAGAGGTGCTAACTTGAAGATGAGAGTGAAGAGAGGAAGAAGGTGACGTGATAAAAAATAAACAAACGGTATCGCACAGCAGCAGGATAGGGCAAAGCCAAAAGGAAACCAACATCCCCAATGCAGAAAGTAAATGAAATGTGGTCTTGAAAGACGTGTTGCCTGGGAGTTCCTAAATGGAAAAGTTGACATTCATTATGGAACTTAATTTCATTCCTCGCAAACAATTTGAAAGATGAACTCCCTCAGCTCCTAGCATTCGTCTCCTAGTAAAATAAAGTTAAGGAGCAGAGGACTGTATATACACGTGAAGAAACCTCTTAAGAAAATCACAGCTGCTAAAATTAGCAGCTCTGAGTGGGTGACTTTGAAAGGGACGTAACTGTAAATATTCACTCTGTCCTGAGCACTACAGCCCTCAAAGCACATTGTTTTTACACAGCACAGTGCATGCATCCACTAGACCTTCCTTAATGGAATGAAAATTTTCACAAGACAAAAAAATCATCTAAACTTATTAAAAATCAAGAAGTGTGTGGTTGGTGTTCTGTAGATATGGATTTCCCTGTATTTCTCATTAGCCTGCAGCCATAGAACTTTTGTTTTAATCTTAGGTTTGGGGAAGTAAGCCTGAGAGAAAATCAGAAACAGAGATCTTTGGATTTAACTCAATTAGAACAGGACACTGTTCTGAATTTTCCTTGATTATTCAAAGGGGAGGATAGAAGGAGGTAGAAGAAGGGAAGTTGGAGAGAAAAAGGAGGGCATATATTTGGGTCCCTCTAATAGCACTAAAAAATATAAGAGTTTGTGATTAAAAGTAAAGACCCAAAAAATGTTTAGGTTTTTCCCAGTCAGTAGTATGAAATATAAGAAAATAGGTTTAAGCAATCTCTTTTTCTGACACTATGGGAGAAGCAAAAACAAAAAGAAAGAAACTTCATGGTGAAGAGACTTTCCTCTAAGACGCAGAATTGAAAATGTATGTTTGTATCAGATGTTTTGTGATCGCTTCTCGGAAAGGCCTTCTGGGCTTTGTTGTTCTCTTGAATGAATGGGTACCACTCAATTCACAGGCCACTCTAGGCTTACAGAGGACTGGCTTCCAGTCAGTTCCCCACTAATCTGAATATTTAAAGAAAATTCATTAGGTTCTTAAGCTGCGCTTTGGTCCCATAACTTGGGCTTGGATGGGTACGTGAGGGGTTTATCCGTTCATTTTATACCTCCTGGCACAGAAGGTCCTCGAACATTCTTCTCTAATGGTACGAGTGATGAATGCCCGTTCCCGGGTAGAGCACATTCTTGGCTGCAGCTTCGTACCAATCACATGTCAGGTCAGATCAGATTTTCTGCCAGGGTCCTTGGGCCAAGCTGGAACCAAGCAGGTCACTCCTGCTGCAGGGAACAGTCAACGTTGGGGGGTTCCCCCCAAGACTGAGAGCATAACTCGCTCTCCCTCTCAACAATCCACCTTCATCCAGGTTCTTGTATTTTTTGCACTCTGTGTGGTGCTTCACTCTGTGGATGTGATCTGAACCAGGCATTTGCAACCTTCATTCAGTTCCCTGTATTTTAAAAGGCTGGCAGTCACTCAAGTAGGTCAACTCAAAAGGCAATTTTCCCCTCTTTCGCACAGTTGCGAGAGAAATATCAATGTGACTAAGGCTCTGTTCTTTTATGGTATTTTTCATCCCAGGTAACACATGTCTATAAATTTCTTCATGAGAACATGACATTTTTAAATATTTGCAAAATAATCATTTAAAAAATACAATTGTATCAGAATTCACATATCTGAGAGGGAACTTTTCCAAACATATGAACATCGTTTGGAATTTGAATTTCATTTCCCCCCAGAGTATCAAACACAGAAGTATTTAATCCCTCAGGTTACTGAAGTGCTGTATTTCAGCTACTTAAAACTACAAGTATAAAAACCAGGTTAAAACTCAAGTTAACTACATAGGACAGTCTAAGTACCTGGAAAAAGAATCCAAACTTTCATGTGGTAAAATTCTGGCACAGTTTATTCCAGTACCTCAGTTTCATTTTAAAAACAGCCACAAAAAAGTATTACTAATCTCAGAACAGAACAGAAGCAAAATTCCAATTTTCACAAATGTGTATGTTGAGCCTTACACCCAATTTCACAACTATAAGTCAAATTAACTATTTGAACAATGTATGGAAATTTACATTTTTAAAAATATTTGCATATGTTAT
Source organism: Rhinolophus sinicus (assembly GCF_036562045.2). Lineage (NCBI taxonomy): Eukaryota > Metazoa > Chordata > Mammalia > Chiroptera > Rhinolophidae > Rhinolophus > Rhinolophus sinicus. The sequence goes on along the minus strand of NC_133758.1, from coordinate 12,941,602 downwards.
GTATAATCAGTATTTTATAAAAGTTTCCTTTTTAAGGATTTTCTTCTGATTATAAAAGCAATGCATACTTATTACTGAAAATTTCATACTAATTACTGAAAGTGTTTAATATTTTTATTTCAAATCTCCCACCATCCACAGATAGCCACTATTTTGGTGTATTTCCTTTTCCTTCTATTTCCCCTTTGTGCATGTTCATACATAACAGTTTTCTTTTCTGTCCTTTTTTTTCCCACTTAACAATTATAATAGAATTCTTGAGGAAATCCAACATACTATTCTATCACTGGAACGTGTTATACTTTATGTAGCCAGGGTTATAATAGATATTTAGATTGCTTATATATTTTATTTTTATAAATAATGATGTGAAACATTCTTGCAAATAAATCTCTGGGCACATGGATCTTATCTAAGGACAGGATGTTCAAACTGACATTAGTGAGTCAAAGGTTATGAATATTTTAAGGTCTTGAAATACATTGCCAAACAAAACTCTAGCAGTTGCACTGCCTAATGTTTCCACCAGCAGGTAAGAGCCCGCCCACCTCACTGAGAGAGTATCTTGGCACCAAACGCTATCATTGAAAATGTTTTTGCCAACCTGACAAGCAAAATTGGTATTTTAATGTACATCTCTTAGATTATTAGTGCTATTAAATATTATTTTATAAGTTCATTGGCCCTTTTTTTAATGAATTGTCTTTTCAATTTTTTTGATCAACTTTGTTATTTGAGTGTTTTCCTTTTGCACATGTAAAAGCACTTCATATATAATTTGCTGCAAACAGGTTCAGTCTTCCAGTTTGTGGTTTGCCCTTTTATTTGTGAAGTCTTAAAATACAGAAGTTACACATTTTTATTTAATGAAAACTCTCTCAGTGGAAGGGGGTTTGTTTAATAGGTACAGAGTTTCAGTTTTGCAAGATGAAAACATTCTGGAAATCTGTTCACAACAATGTATACATATAACACTACTAAACTACACAGTTAAGAAGAGTTAACCTGGCATATTTTATGTTATTTTTTTACCAAAAATTTTTTGAAACTATCTTTTTCTTTTGTTTTTGTTTCCTTTGTGTATAAAACCCTCGTCCCTCCGTGTACTTATCCACTACTCCATGTTACTACAAGGCAGAGCGGAGACTAAAGTTGGGTTTAAATCAAGCTCTTTTCTCTCTTTTTCATGTCACTTGGTCTGTGCAAACATGCTTGATCAGTTTATGCCTCTTTCCTTCTGAGAACCCAGATATCTAAGGTTCTCAGTTTCCTTGCTGCTTTAGGGGCTTCCACTCTTTGCAATTAAGAGATTGATACAGGTATAACGGTTAGTATTTTGGTTTGAAGACTCTAGACTTTTTCCCCCATTAAAAATAGAATGAAAGACTTAGGACTTTCAGCTATGAGTGAATGAGGAAGCTAGAAAGTCTTCTCCCCCCAAAACAACTATAAAGATGGACAATATAGACAAACAGCCATTTTAATGTTCTGGAAATAAAGCAAAGGCATGCGACAATTTGAGAAGCATTTATGGTTTAAAAACCTCTCAGCGGCAGATACTAACAATGAGTTTCTATGGCATTCTTGCCTACAGCTGCTCCCATTCCCCTATGCAGCTCCAACGTCACAGAGGTTCTGCCAGGCAGGGTGTGAGTACTGGCATTTGGAGCAGTGGACAACACCTCTGGCCAGCAGTGTTATCAGTGAAGTAACTCTTGGCAGCAAATTGAGTAGAAATGGCCAGCTTCTGGCCTGAGGATGGGATTGGGGTTGGAGCAAGGATCTGCCTGGCTGAGGCTGTACTCATTACAGGTAGCAGTACAGACCAGGGAGGATTCACCTGTCCATCCACACATTCCCAGCATGCAGAGGAGACACGAAAGGGCCCAGCAGTAAGTAAATATCCAGGCAGACTCAAAAATGGCCATAACTTGAATGCATCCCGCTACCCACACAGAGGTTTACTGGCAGAGGATGGAAGTTTTACTGGCTCAAGGCATTTGAACACAACTTCTGTCCAATCATTAATGGAACACTAGGCTATGAAGACACAGGGCTGACCCCTAGAAAGCCAAGCTTTAAAAAATTTTAAAGAAAACTGAGCAGAAATACCTGTGTCCACATACTTTGGGGGAGACATACTTCACAGATCTACTTCAAGCAAGTTACTAAACTGAAAAACAAACAGCAACAACAACCTGGAGAGGGGGATGCCTGGAATTCAGAGTTACCACAATATGTTATCTAAAATGTCAAGTTTTCAATGAAAAATTATGAGACACGTAAATAAAAAGGACAGTGTACTCTTATGCTGAAAAAAGCAGTCAATAGAAACGGTCTGAGTGTCCCCAGTATTACCCTGATATCAAAGCCAGAGAAACACGACACAAGAAAGTAAAACTAAAGATCAATATATTTTGTGAACGTAAATCCAAAAATCCTTAACAAATTGCCAAACTGAAATCATCAATATATGAAAAGGATTACACATCATGACCAAATGGATAAACCCATTATTAGGATGCTTTATCATCTGATGGTTTAACATCTGAAAGTTGAGTCATGTAATAAATACACTATTAACAGAATAAAAGACAAAACCACATGGTTACCTCGATAAAGGCAGAAGCAACATTTGACAAAATACAGAATTCGTTCATGATAGAAACTCTCAACAAACTAGGAATAGAAGGGAATTTCCTCAACCTGATAAAGAGCATCTATGAAACAAAAAACCCACAGTGATTATTCTACTTAATGGTGAAAGGCTGAACTATTTTTTCCTTAATATTAGGGGAAAAGAAAGAACACTGACTCTTGTCAAGAGTACAGGAGGTTCTAGGCAGAGCAATAACGAAAAAAAGCATCGAAGCATCCAGATGGGAAAGGAAGACGTAAAACTGTCTTCATTCGTAGATGACAGATCCCATATGTAGTAAATCCCAAGGAATCAACAAACCACGGCAACTAATTTAAAAAGATTAGCAAGGTCACAAGATATAAATCAATATACAAAAATCAATTGTATTTCTATATACTAACAACTCTTTGAAAATGAAATTAAGAGAACAATTCCATTCACAATTGCATCGATAAGAATACTTAGAAACAAATTTAAAAGAAAACTGGTATACTGAAAATGTCGAAAAGAGAAATTAAAGATGATTAAATAAATCGAGAGACATTCCATGTTTATGGGTTGGAAGACTCAACATTGTCAAGGTGGTAATTCTTCTCAAATTGATCTATATCTTCAACACAACCCCCATGAGAATCTCAGCAGAGTTTTTGTAAAAATTAATAAGCTGATCCTAACGGTTACATGAACATGCAATTGAATTAGAAGAGCCAAAACAATTTTTAAAAAGAACAACACAATTGAAAGACTTATACTACCTGATTTTTTAACTTAATAAAAAGCCACAGTATTCAAGACAGTGAGATTTGGCACACGGTTATATGCTGCGAGTCTATATAGATGTATAAGAATTGAGAATCCAGAAGAAAACCCGTACATTTATGTCAATTTTTTATTGAGCTATGTCAATTAATTTTTTGACAAAGTTACCCAGATAATTCAACAAAGGAAAGGATTGTCTTTTCCATTAATTAACAATTTTATTTGGTTATACGTGCGCAAAAAAAAACTGTAATTTGACACCTCACACCGTACACAAAAATTAACTCAAAATTGATGAGAGACCTAAACTGTAAGTGATACAATGAAAAACTTCTAGAGGAAAACATAGGAAAAAATATGATTTCAAGTATTTTGGATGTATAACCAGATGTGGGATTGCTAGATCACATGATAGTTTTATTTTAAATTTATTGAAGAACCTGCATACTGTTTTCCATAGTGGCTGTACCATTTTACATTCCCACCAACAGTGTACAAGGATTCCAATTTCTTTACAACTTTACCAACACTTGTTATCTTTTGTTTTATTGATAATAGCAACCCTAACAGGTGTGACGTGATATCTCACGATGGTTTTGATTTGCATTTCCCCAATGATTAGTAATGTTGAGCATCTTTTCATGTACCTGTTGGCCATTTGTGTATCTTCTTTGGAGAAATAAGGACTCTTTAAGTCCTTTGCCTGTTTTTTAATCAGCTTATTTGTTTTTTTTGCTATTGAGTTTTAGGAGTTCCTTATGTAGTTTGGAAGTTAACCTCTTGTCATGTATATGGTTTGCAAATATTCCCTCCATTCAGTAGGTTGCCCTTTCACTCTTGTTTGCTTTGCTGTACAGAGCTTTCTTTCAGTTTCATGTAGTCTCCCTTGTGTAGTTTTTTCTTTGTTGCCTGTGCTTTTGGTGTCATATCCAAGAAATTATTGCCAAGATCAATGTCAAGAAGCTTTTCCCCTGTGTCTTCTTCTAGGAGCTTTATGGTTTCAGAACTTATGTTCAAATTTAATCCATTTGGGGTTACTTTTTGTGTATTGTGAAAGAGAAGAGTTTGCTAAGCACGTGGATGTCATTCTTTTGCACGTGGATATCTAGTTTCCCTAACACTAGTTATCGAAGAGATTATCCTTTCTCCATTGTGTTCTTGGTCTCCTTGTCAAAGATTAATTGACCATATATGCATGGGTTTCTTTCTGAGCTCTCTATTCTGTTCCATGGGGCTTTTTATTCTGTTCTAGGTGTCTGTTTTTATGCCAGTACCATACTGTTTTTATTAGTATAGCTTTGTAATATAGTTTGAAACCAGGAAGGTGATGCCTCCAGCTTTGTACTTCTTTCTCAAGATTGCCTTGGCTCATTGCATCTTTTATGGTCCCATATGAATTTTAAGATTGTTTTATCTGTTTCTGTAAAAAAAATGCCATTGGGGTTTTGGTCGACATCGCATTGAATTTGTAGTCTGCTTTGGGTAGTATGGACGTTTTCAACAATATTAATTGTAATCCCTGAACACAGGATGTCTTCCCATTTGTTTTGGCTTTAATTTATGTCAGTAGTGTTTTATAGTTTTCAGCATACAAGTCTTTCACCTCCTTGGTTAAGTTTATTCCTAAGTATTTTATTCTCTTTGGTGCTATTGTAAGTGAGATTGTTTTCTTGGTTTCTTTTTTGGATAATTCATTGTTGGTGTATAGGAACTCAACTGATCTTTGTATGTTGATTTTGTATCCTGCAACTTCACAAAATTTGTTAGTTCTAACAGGTTGTGTGTGTGTGTGTGTGTGTGTGTGTATAGTCTTTAGGGCTTTCTACATATAAGATCATGTCATCTGCAAACAGATAATTTTACTTCTTCCCTTCCAATTTGGATGCCTTTTATCTGATCTTTATTCCTGAGTCACGTTAAAAAGCATGGAACCTACTAGGTAAACTGGTGACTTTGAATGATTACTTCGGATTTTAATTCCCATGTGACCTGGGGAATAAATCCTCCCGAACATGATATTCCTCGTGACAGATACCCAGAGAGCCAGGAGTCTAAGACAGAATTATCACCAGCCACCTCGTGTGACACTTGCTCCTTTGACAGTGTTATTATGCTGGTCTCTTATGCAACAAGACAGCATGAGCCCGTCCTCAGACAGCTGTGAAGGTGGCAAGGGGCTCTGCAAAGGTCAGGAAAGAGCTCCTGAACTTTTTCACCATCTGCTGCCTGCTGGTCAGGTAGCCTTGAAGACTTTAACACCCAAGATTCTGCATTAATAACATTAATTTTAAAAGCATAGTAAAGGTTACCTGATCTTAAATCAGGGTTTTTGGCAAAATGTTATGTTTCTTGTTCCTACCATTTACTTTTATAGTTTCATCATCAATTAATTAAAAGACCAATCTATTCTACCTAACTGATAAATTAGCAGGATAAGTGTAAGTACCTTGCCTGGAGCTAACCTTCACAAAGGAGTTCCCTCTAACGCTCAGCTTTCTGAAGCAGTCTACCCCCGGCTTCCCTCCTTTGTTGAACTCCAAATTCCTGGCTAAACTCTAAGCTGTTAGATCCCTCTCTTAGTGTAAAAGATTCATGTGGCTGGGTTCTGGGCTCAATTGTGCCAGCCCAGCAAACTCCTGTCTTTGCTGCCCCCATGAGAGGGCTTGTGACTACGTTCTTAGAATATGGCCCTTCTTTTTCTTTATAGTTCACACCCCTGTTTCTCATGAGTCATCCAAACCTGTCTTCCTGAGGACAAAAGCAGAACTTCATTTTCGGATGGAAAACTACTGTCCCAACCTGCAAATGTGGCTACATGTGATAGTAATAATATACCAACCAGTTAACATTTGTGTGCGTTACACAAACACTTCTCCATATTCATTTACTTTATGCGTGTTAATTCCTGAGTCCATTTTTTTCTGTCCCACTCCCCCCACCCCCACCCCATAGCGATGGGACCACAGCGATAGCCTGCCAATCTGCCTCTTTCTGTGTCTGTCACCATCATTACCACTTCCTAGCACCACAGCCACCACCAACAGAGGCTGCCAGCAGAAGTGAGCAGACTAATCTTCTAGAAACACTGTTCTTTTGTGTTGTTGTTTTTTTAAGATTTTATTGGAGAATATTGGGGAATAATGTGTTTCTCCAGGACCCATCAGCTCCAAGTCGTTGTCCTTCAGTCTAGGTGTGGAGGGCACAGCTCAGCTCCAAGTCCAGTCGCCGTTTTCAATCTTTAGTTACAGGGGGCACAACCCACCATCCCATGTGGAATTGAACTGGCAACCTTGTTGTTGAGAGCTCGCGCTCAACTGAGCCATCCAGCCGCCCCTCTTCTAGAAATAGTGTTGTTTTTCATATCTCCCTTGCTTATAAATCTTCTGTGATTCTCCATCATTAATGGAATAAAACTAAAATATGTCAGCCTGACATTCCTGTGATGAAAGACAACCCAGAAGTAAATTCTGAGGGAAACGTAAGTCTTGTTTTTGGGTCACTCTGCTTTTCTGTAGGGAGGGTGCAGGCCTTGTAGTCAAACCTTCATCCTGTCCAGGTCCCTCCCCTTATCAATTTCAGCCGTACCCTCATCTCAGTCGATTAATGATGTGTATAGACCAGAGTTAAATCTATGACAAAGTGTCAGTGGCGTATGTCATTAGCACCTCAAAGGCTTCTCAGAGAATCTATTTTATACTGGCATGAAGCTAGACTCTCCAAGAGCTCATTCCTGGGACCTTATTACCTTGACTTGTAGGTAGAAATGCTTTCACTGAACTCCGCTCCTCCCCAGTAGACACTCTGTATCCCCACCAGTCCCTTCTCTTCATTTTTCCCCAAACATCCTTTATTGATCTCACCTGTTGGATCTTTACTAACACTTGTCCTTCCAACTCCTTCATGGCTCAACTTAAAGGGCACCCGCCTCCTGGCAGCTCTACATCCAACACCCCTGTACCTCTCTTCTCTGAACGCATGTGTCCCGCATTTCTCTTGGCACTGAGTTCCCTGAATTCTTTACATCAGTGGTGGTGCTGGGAGTTTTTCAGAGAAGACTGGGCGGGAAGGCTGTGCCAAGCCGTGCTCACTTCCTCCCTGGAAATCTGCTCTGGCCAAAAGGAGGGAGCTAAGTGGCCGGAGCCAACTACATTTTGTTGCTGCCTCTGATGGCTTGGTCTCTACATTTTTCTCAACCCTACTTGTAAAGTCCTGCGAGGCTTGAGGCCTGTCTTTTCATTTCTTTGTGGTTCCTGCCCAGGATGGCACAACACCATACCAACAATCGGTCCTTCTGTGGATATATGCCTTATATGGATACCTCTGTCTGAACTTATCCAAGATACAGCTTGGATTTGTTTTTCCCCACTTCATTTCCATTTCCAGTCTAAAGGGAGCAGAGGATCCCTTTTTTCTGGAAGAACAATTGCAAGGGCCGTGCACCCATATTACAGATTCAGACAAGCAAAGATTCAGACGTATTCAAAGACCCGGTGGGGGTGGGCAGTGGAGAATGATTTTGCTACATTCCAAAAACCACATCATGAAAATAAATTAATTTCGGATGATGGGTGAATCATTTGTACTGCTCATGAGAAATTATTTGTGCCACAATGTCTGATTGCCCATTGTTTGACCAGCCCCTTTCACTACAAATAAAATGTCTCCAGCCCTAGAAGCACTATGGATTTTCCCATTTTAGTTTTTCCCCAAACAGTAAATCTGAAGTACTATAACAAAACAGCACTTCGGCCCCTAGATGTGTGACCGTGGACACATTTTACCTCCCTGAACCTCCTTTGGTAAATGAGAGTAAGTACAGCTCCTCCCTTGTGTTGACATGAGGGTGAGTTACTTATGGAATGTTCCTGACACAGTACTTGCTCTATGGAATGTGCACAGTCATGGTTAATAACTGGCACCATGGTAGGGGGTGGGCACACAGACTAGCAGAAGACAGAAACCTCTGTCCTCACACAGGTGTGCCCAGGTAGCCAAGGAAGTGAAGAAGAGGGGATCTCAGAGGGAAGGGGGAGAGTAGGGCAAAGGATGCTTCCTGGCAGTGACATCTGAGAGGGGTTTTGAAGGATGAATAGGAGCTTTGGGGAGGATGATGCAGGGTCTGCAAAAGGACATCCTGATAGAAGTAACAGTTTCTGCAAAGCGATGAGTGGAAGAGCTAGGCTTGTTTCAAGGAACTGCAAAAGTCGTTTGGTATAACTGGAATTTAGTTAGAGGGGAGTTGGCAGGGAAGGCTTCACAGGCCTACAACCTGTGAGGCTGCAGAGGGCCACTTGCTTATAAGGGCCCCATGCTCAGTCTTCTATTCTGCAGTTGCCATCATGAAATTATTCATTTCTAAACAAGGGGCCCTGCGTTTTCATTTTGCAGGGGGCCCTGCAAATTATGGAGCCATCTCAGAAACAGATGTGATATATGTTTTGTTAAAAAAAAAAAAGTGTAAGTGTGGGATTACGGGCAGGTTATTCATAGAAAAGGACATATAGGTATTTTTAGAAAGGAGACTCATGCAAGAATTAATATTGGTACCAGAAGAAATCTTGAGGATATCTCCAACGTTAGAATTCAGCGAGAAGTAGTTTTTGGCCTAGTTAGATGTTTTTAAACATCCATACAAATGTAGATACAATACCATATCAGACATTGGCTGATGGTGGGGGATTTCTTTTATCTTAGCTAAGAAAGTATCGTATGTTTAACTCATCTGCTGGTGATTTTTCTCTGAAAGTCTTTTGTGTCCCCTCTCCTGCCATAATTAATAACTGCTTCTTGAATGCTCTCGTGATATCCTTGTAGGTGAGTCTTTCATATTTTCCCAAAAAATTCCTAGAAATTGAATTGCTAGGGCAAACAGTCCATTTTTTATTTTGATAGATATTATTTAATTGTCCTTCAAAGAGTTAACACTAACATTCTTCTTAACTATATGAGATACCAGTTCTAAAACATGCTTGCCAATACAATGTAGTATCAGATTTTTTTCTTTGTATTTCCCCACATTCCTTGTTCTGCCCTATAATATAGGAGTAGAAACTCTGAGATTAATTGATTGATTGATTGATTGATTGATTGATTGATTGTTAAGTACACCGGGTAGGTTACATCAGTTGTCTAATTTGATCTTCACAAAAAGCCCCACTGATGTAGGTGCTGTTATTACCACCATTTTACAGAGGAGGAAACCAAGGTTAAGAAGTTTAAGGAATGTATGTGAGGTCACCTGTCACCTGGGCTTGTCTGACTCCAGAATTCATCCTCTTAATCACAATTCTACTTCTTTTATCTTAAAACTTGCTTTTGCTTATTTACATAAGTAATCCAGGTTTTACTATAGAAAAATGAGCAACTATAGGTAAATGAAAAGAAAACAGCAGTATCTTTAGATAACCCCAATTACCAGTTTGGTGTACATTCCTACAGATTTTGCATATAATTATAAATATATGTGCAGTTATAACTTACAATTATATATTAACTTATTTATAATTACTTATTTACCAAAATTAGATGCTCTTTCTACATATTCTGTAATCTGTATTGTAATTTTTCATTTGGAATATTTCCATTTAAATAAATATTTACACCTAGTGCAATGGTATTTCATTGTATAAATGTAACTTAATTCACCCATTTACCAGCGATGGTATGCATACCTCTTTCCCTACTCCTCAATCACGTTGGACATTTTCATATCTTTTCTTATTATTATCGTTATTTTCATTATTCCTTTTAACACTTGCAATTTGGGACTCTAAATAGGTATCATATTCTATTGTTTAATTTTGAAATCTTTTTCTTGTATAATTTTAAAAAAATTTCTATTACAGTTGACATACACTATTATATTAGTTTCAGGCATATAATTTTGAAATTCTTAATGAGAAAGATTAATTATTTTTTTCCATTAGGTTTCTAGCCATGTGTTTTCCTTTGTGAGTTGGCAGTTCTTATACTTTTCCATTTTTCTATTGATTTCTTATTCTTATTGATTTGGAAGAGCTTTACATATATATGTTAAAGACAGTGACGCTTTTACTGTAACATACATTGCAAATCAAACACATTTTTCTCATTAAAACATATTTCCCCATGTTCTTTATTGAATTTTCTTCTTTGAACACTGGGTTAACCACAGGCAAATTGTAAAATCAATTGAATTTGTCTCTGGCACCCTCCCTTCGCTCCTTGACACTGTCCTTCCCCCCTTCTCTTTGTAAAATTTCTGAAGAATGCCTAACTTTATTAATAGTATCTCTTACAGGTCGTTGTACAGGGTTTTTATACAAAGTAGATTAATTATTAAAAGCCATTTTTTAAATGAAGTTCCTTCACTTACTAGCTGCCTCATAAGATTGTTACAATAGAATTTTTTTGTTTGCCAACTGAATAGCTGGAGTCAGTATAATTTAATTGCATTCTGTTATTTAAACAGAGGTCAAGTATCTCTTCATATGTTCAAAGCCATTTGAATGGTTTTTTGTCTGTGAACAGCCTGTGCATGGTCTTTGCTCATCTTTCTGTTGATAATTAGTCTTTTTTTAACTGACTTGTGAGAGTACTTTATATCTAAGAATAATACCCCTTACCCTTAATATACTTCCCAGTTTATCACTTGTATTTTTATTTTATGATATTTTGCCATGAGGAAAATCTTAATTTGTATATAGACAAATGTATCACTATTTTCTCTTAAGTCTTCTGAGATTTTACACTTTCAGAAAACCCTTCCTATTCTAAATGTAAAGACATTCTCCTGAATTCTCTTTTTATATTTGTATGGTTTTATTTTTTTTCAATATTATCTAAATTTTTGGTACACCTGGAGCTTGTTTTGGTGTGGTGCGCAAGTAAAGGAAACAATTTTTTCTCCCATTTGTGTCAACAGCTAATTATTCAAAATCAAAATTTCCCCACTGATTCAAAATGCCACCTTCATTATAATTTAAATTCTCATCTATTTTGGGTCTCTTTTATGGTTCTGCATTCTTTTCCACTGATCTGCCTATCCATGCACTGATGTAAAACCGTTTTAGTACTGATGGCTTTTATTTTGATAGGGCCGGTTTCTTCTCATTACTCTTGTTTTTCCAAAACTTCTTCGTTGTTACCTGTTTACTTTTCCATAGGAACTTTCTAATGGTGTTTTCTGGTCCCTCTCCACCAAACTCCTGTTGGTGACATGATCAGATTGGAATTTCAAAAAGATCATTCTGGCTGCTGTGTAAAGAATAAGCATTCATGAGGGAGGACCAGTGAGAAATGCTCTCTCAGGAGTTTACAAGAGAGACGAGGGTACCTTGGACTCGGATGGCAGCAAGAGATGGAAGGAAAATAGGATCAAGGGGTGCGGAGGGATAAAACCTGACAGGACTTTGTGACGAACGTGATGTTGCAGGTTAGGAAGAGGCAGGTGGTTTTCTAGTCCTGCCGGGAGCAACCCTAAGATTTAGTCCCATTCTGTAAAGGCTCCACTCTGGATCGACACAAGGATGCAGAGTCAGTATTGGAGTTGCCCTGAAAACCAGGGTCCTCCTGGGAAGACGTGGAGCTCTTCTGTAAAGCGATATCATGGGTTCAGACAAGATACCCTGAAGCGAATTACCACCCCCACCATCCCTAGTGTCAGGAAGACCAAACCACCTTCTAAAGCACTTCACAGGCTGTGGGGTTGTACCCATGACCTCATGGTTCTAAATGGCAATAGTGTATTCTGAGATATTCTGTCACATCACATTTGGGGCCTGGAGAGCCAACTTGTGGTTAGTGAGGGAAAAATATGATACTTCAGTTTTCCTTTCTTCAGTTCCTCAAAAAGTTCCTCAAACAGAATTACCATAAGATTCCATTCCTAGGTATATACCCAAAATAATTAAAAATGGGAACTCAAAGAGATCCTTGTATACCAGTGGTCATAGCAGCATTGTTCAAAATAGCCAAAAAGCGGAAACAGAAATGCTATACGCATGCAATGGAATATTATTCAGCCTTAAAAAGAAGGAAATTCTGACACAGGCTACAACATGGATGAACCTAGAAAGCATTATGCTAAGTGAAATAAGCCTGTCACAAAAGGACAAAAATTCTGTGATTCCATTTATATAAGGTAACTACAATAGGCAAATTCCTAGAAACAGAAAGTAGAATAGTGGTTACCAGCGTCTGTGGGAAGGGGGAAATGGGGACTTACTATTTAATGGATATGAGTTTCTGTTTGAGGTGATGAAAAAGTTCTGGGAATAAATAGTAGTGATGATTGCACAACATTGAGAACTTAACGTCACTGAATTGTACGCTTAAAAATGGTTAAAATGGAAAATTTTATGTCATGTATATTTTACCAAATTAAAAAAAGGATAGATTTTTTTTTTTGTTTTCTTTTCTTAGAATGTGTCATGATAGAGGCACCTCCCCACACCACTGAGACAAAGCATGATCATGCAATGCTGCTTATAAGTAGTATTAGTATCCTGTGACCTAGGTATTACTAAGTAGGCAATATACTCTCTCACCCAAAACAATGCAAAATATTTTGGGAAACAAACTATATAACCTGCATCTCCGGAAATCCCCTCCCAAGTGGCTAACCACAAAGGGAGGAAGCATACCAAGGTGAAACCAAAAGTTTACAGTCAAAACTTAGAGTTCATATTATTTCACTCTATACTAATGAATGCAATGCAGATGTGCATATTTGGCACATTTGATATGATTGGGGCATTTAAGTTTCCTTTGCCTTAGTCTTTCTTTAGTCCATATTTTAGGGACATCCTTCTTCCCAAATGTCTTTTAAAGAAAATAGGTCTAAAGCATTTGATTAAACAGAAGCTACTCACTTGACAAATCACCTGAATATGAAGTCGCCAGAACTAGGCAGTGTCCTTTGAAGAGCTCTGATGACAGCTGGGATTGAAACTGAGTTACTGTTGGTCAAACTCATGTTACAAATGACTGCTGAGCTAGAGATGCTCAAGCTGACAACATTACGTGGATGCAAAAAAATGTTTTGTGTGTTCCAGGGGACGCCCTTAGTGGAATCTGTCATAAAATGTAAGAACATCTATATGAACAAACATTTCCAGAGTGAACAGCAACATGGTATCCAGGAACAGGAAAGCATAATTGAGTATTATTTGCAAAATAAGTGGATTTAAATTATGGTGCTAAAATTATTTGGCAAAATTCCACACAAAAGTGAATTTTTCTAAACAAATGGTCATCATGAGATTAAAGAGTGTGCAAAGGTTCAGGTGTTGGCTCAATGATAAGAAGGAATAAAGAGAATTGCTTCTCAAGGGAGGGAGGTAATAGCCCTTCCAAGTCATTGCTATAGGAGATGAATATATGTGCTGTGAAATCTACAAGTTTGTGGGCATCAATGAGCTGGAAAATGACAAGTCAAAGAAGACAAATGTAACAAGATGTTAAAATGAAATTTTCAGCTGAGGCACCTAAATAGACACCACATTCCATGGAGGTACAAGATTACTTAAGTGCAGGATTTACAAAGCAGGTGGCATAATAAAAAATAATAACCACTACACACCTATTAGAATGGCAAAATCTGGACAACACGAAATGTTGGCCTGTTTGTGGAGCAACAGGGACTCTCATTCACTGCTGGTGCAGCCACTTTGGAGGACAGTTTGGCGGTTTCTTAAAAAACTAAACATACTCTTACCATATAATTCCACAATCTGCTCCTTGGCATTTACCCAAAGGAGTTGAAAGCTTATATGTCCATGTAAAACCTTTCACATGGATGTCAAAGCAACTTTATTCAAAATTGCCCAAACTTGGAAGCAACCAAGATGTCCTCAGTAGGATAAATAAACTGGGGTCCATCCACACGATGCAATACTATTCAGTGCTAAAAAGAAATGAGCTATCAAGCCATGGAGGAATCTTACACGCGTATTACTAAGTGAAAGGGGCCAATCTGAAAGGCTACACACTGTATGATTCCAGCTATATGATATTCTGGAAAAGGCAAAACTATGGAGATAATAAAAAGATCAGTGGTTTCCAGGGATGAGGTGAGGCAATAAATAGGTGATACATGGAGGAGTTTTAGGGCAGTGAAAACATATTGTAATGAGGGATCTATGCCATTATATGTGTGTCTAAACGCGTAGAATGTACAACACCAAGAGTGAATTTTAGGGTCACTACGGACTTTTGGTGATTATGATGTGACAATGTAGGTTCATCATTTGTAACAAATGTATCATTCTGATGAGTGATGTAGATAATGGGGAAAACTATATGTGTGGGGACAGGGGTATATGGGAAATCTGCATCTTCCTCTCAATTTTGTTGTAAATCTAAAACTGCACTAAAAAAATGAAGTCAAAAAATACTATTACCTGTTTGGTTATCCACTTGGAAAATAAAATACTTATTAAAAAAAAAAAAACCCTACTGGGTGATTTGCTAGTTAAAGCATTGACAGAAAGATGGTGTGAAGTTAGACCCAGTACCTAGAGGGACAAACTGGCTTCGGCAATGAAGGGAATCAGACTATGCCACGCCAAAATATGTCACTTTGGCAAAATGATTATTTTAAGTTGAAGACATTTGAGATTCAACAGATGCAAGGATGGGAGGGTAGCCTTCTGGGAGCTTCCCTTACCTGATTAAAAGTACAGTGGTACCTCGGTTTTCAAACGTCTCCGTTAACAGACATT